>NC_090937.1:214268648-215701148 GCF_040938575.1 Ambystoma mexicanum
CATTGATCCTCTGCACACGCGGCCTATACTAAACACACTGGTTAATCCTACTGTACTGGAAATCTCCTCGCACTCCCCCTAGTCTGTTGCGTCATCGCCAGGCCAGCTAATAGGCCCCCAGGTGCTGATGCCGAGGGGTTTACTGTTGTTATGGCTTTGTTGCGGTACCATTCCTCTGTTTGGGGGAGGGATGTGGGTGGTGGGGGACGGGATGTTATGTTAAAAAAGTCTTGACAACCACCGGAGATGCCACACATACCACAGTTGTACATCACAGGTGCACAGATAGGGTGACACACTTGCACAAGCCAATTTGGCATTGGCTACTACTAATTCATAGACAAAAACCCAGTCAACACCCCCGCACAAATGGTGGATAGCAGCTTAACCTTCATGAGCTGGAATGTAAGGGGCCTAGGTAACCACAAAAAGATGCGGCAGATACAACTTTATGCTGAACGCCACAGCGTTAAAATCCTTTGTTTACAAGAGACCCATGCCCACTCTGAACAATGTGAAAGATCAGCCAAACAGTGGGGACCCCAGAGGTACTACACTAATTTCTCCACCCAGAGTCGAGGCGCTCTTACTCTAATACACAGGAATCTTAAGTTCTCATGCCACCATTCACATATAGACCCGCTTGGGAGATATGTACTCATTATAGGCAAATTGCAAAACCAGGAGGTAGCCACAATGAATATATATGGCCCGAATATTGATGACCCTGACTTTTACCTGCACCTGGCCTCTGTCCTGGACAGTTACCCCCTGGTCCCTATCATATGGGGTGGCGATTTTAATGCGATATTAGACGTCAACCTGGACAGGTCGGGCTCTAGACCTCGCCAGCTCTCTAGGGCAGCCCACACGATTCTTTAAAGCATATACTAGGGGTATCGCCATATCCAAGGGGAGCGGCATCCTGAAAGGTATCCGAGCGGATATCGCTGATAGCGAATCGTCCCTAACTAACCTAGAGACTCAATATGCCCAGGATCACTCCCCTGACACACTAGCATCGCTAGGGTTGAAGCTAGACATGTTCCTTGGCCTTGCAGAACGAGAAGTTAAATTCCTGGATAACCCTCAGTCAGTAAGGTGGTATGGTGAGGGAGAGAGGCCAGGCCGCATGCTAGCCAGATTGATACGCCGGGAATTTGGAGCCCCCAACATACCGGCGATAGAAAGGCCCGATGGAACAATAGCTACCTCACCGCAAGACATCAACTCAGAATTGTTCTCATTATATAGCTATCTGTACTCGAAAGTTGAGGGCCCCCATATCTCAGAAATTGACTCCTATCTTGAAAACCTCCCTCTCTCGGTCCTGTCCACTGATGCCAGCATTTCACTGGAGAGACCCTTTACTCCTGAAGAACTCACAGAAGCCATTGAGTCGTTGGCGTCAGGTAAAGCCCCTGGTCCGGATGGCCTCCCCATGGACTTTTATAAGCAATATAAATCTCACCTGGTTCCACATTTACTGGCCCTTTGGGAGGAGGCGTGTGAAAAAGGCATACTCCTCCCACCCCCTCTCTCTGACAGGCAATGATAACAGTCCTTCTCAAACCTGGCAAACCCCCCACCCAATGTGGCTCATACCGGCCCCTCTCTCTAATTAACTGCAACATCAAAATATACGCCAAACTACTGGCCAACCGACTGGCTCCAGTTATGCCCCACATCATTCACCCTGATCAGGCGGGATTTGTCCCACGAAGGTCTGCATCCCTGAACCTGAGAAGACTCTTCAATGTGATCAGTAGGATAAATCCAAAGGCACAGGCTGTGGCAGCCACCTTAGATATGCAGAAGGCATTCAACTCAGTGTCATGGGAATATTTGTGGCGAGTCCTTGAAAAATGCAAGTTCGGCCCCAATTTTTGAACCTGGGTTAGGCTGCTCTATACCGGCCCATCAGCCAGGGTCTGCACTGAGGACTGGTGTTCCACCCCCTTCCAAATAGCCAGAGGGACACGACAGGGATGCCCTTTTTCCCCCGCTAATATTCGACATAGCCATGGAACCATTTGCTGACATGATGCGCAAGTCACACTCTCACAGAGGCTTACGCACGGCGGGCCAGGCCGATATTGTCTCCTTATACGCCGACAATGCCCTCCTTTACATCTGCTCCCCAGAAACCAATCTTGCCCCGATTCTGAGGGATGTGGCTCGATTTGGATACATATCTGGTTTGAAAGTAAATTGTTCTAAATCTGTCCTATTTCCGCTTACAGAATCAACACAACCACCCTCTGATCTAAGGGGATTCACTTGGTCTCAATCCAACATCACTTCCCTGGGGGTGGTAATTTCCCGGCACACAGCGAATTTGCCCGAGACGACAACTACCAGAATTACCTCACAAACCTGGCCACTAAAACTGCTAGCTGGGCTAAACTCCCCGTCTCCCTAGTGGGCAGAATCGGAATACTTAAAATGGTAGTGCTACCTCAACTCCTCTACCGTTTCACCAATCTTCCTTTATGGCCAGGCGATGAATTCTTCAAGTTGCTACGCCACATAACCAACACTTTTTTTAGGTACTGGATGGTAGCCCAATCTCAATTTGCTTCCCATTGGTTCAACACCATAGATCTGTTATGGTCTAACTTCCCTCATGTCCGGCTGGAGAAACTAGCGGTCAGCGACCGAGCGATTGGCTCCCTCATCCTCAAACCCGTCCCACCTGACCCAGATTCAGCAGACCCCGTTGTTAGTACATCCTTAGCACTCGCCAAGATCTGGACAACGGTCGCTACACCTCACCCATTCCATGATGACCTCCCACTCTGGAATTTGTTCCCTGATGTCCCATACATCCCACAGTCCATTGCATCTCGCTGGGCTGATGCAGGCTTCCTGACACTCCGCGATGCCTATGAACAGGGCAACTTTCTTGAATTGACAGACCTCCCTCTCTCCCTCAAGCGGAAGCCTTCAGCATGGCTACAATACTCTTCTCTTCAGAAGAATCTCAAGGCCAGATACCCCAACTTCCCCACGCTGCCACCTGACGAACCCATAATTGCAGAGCTCTGCTCCTTCGACTCCTTCAGAGGGAAGGTGTCAAGGCTCTACACCCTACTACAGACTAGAGCTGCCCCCTCCTTCACCAAACTGAGACTCAGGTGGGAAGAGGATCTCGGAATTGAGATTACCGATGAACGCTGGTCCCGAATGTGCGCTCCCACCCATGATGTTTCCTTTAACTCTAGGTTCAAATGAATACAATTTAAGGTGTTGCACAGATATCATCACACGCCAACCAGACTGCATCGTATGTTTCACGAATTTCCTCCCAGCTGCCCCAGATGTGGCGCCGACCAAGCACCCTACATTCATATGATCTGGTATTGCCCACATCTGACTCAATACTGGACCGAAATATGCTCCACATTGTCGGCCATACTGGATCACACTATTGACCCCTGTCCAATGCGCTGTCTCTTCCACGACTTTCCCCAGTTGAGAAGTGACTCTAAGAGGCTGGCAGGACTTTGCATGGACTGGCTGTACGCTGCATATTCATGTGCTGGCTTCGTCCTAGAGCGCCCACGTATGCACAGTGGCTCAAGATAGTCACCTGGGCGCATGATACCAAGGAGGCCTGGGATGTACTTCAACATCCACACTCAATACCGAGAGATATCTGGCGCCAATTCCGCAGTTACATGTCTGCTTTGACCTCAAACTCAGATTCTGAATCCCCCTCCCCCTCCCGGTCCCCCCAATAATGCCGCCCTGTGAATTGTGTCTCCATTAGTCCTGGTTCCAATACAGAGCCTCGAATTCAACCATTGTGATTTATACGGAATCGTAACACTGTACTGTAAAGTTTGCATTCTGATGTCGCTGTGTGACCATCTCTGTTTACCTGTGTGTTGTCAAGTCAAATAAATAAAGGTTTAAAAAAAAAGAAGACACATGGCAAAACATGGATAAGAGTGGGGGAAAAGCTCACACTCTTACCAAGTGAAAAAAATAAACTCCAGAAATCCAGCAAAGCTGCTGGGGGACTCACCAGGTGAGGGAAATTAGCCATAAAATGAGAATTCCCCTAACACTCACTAGTTTGGAATCTAGTATCTCACGTACCTCATAGTCAGGCTCATTGTTCCCGGCTGGAATTTGCGGCGGTTGTGACATGGAACTACGGGTTCCTGGCTGGACTGGTTTCAGCAGTAAGACATGGAACACCGGGTGAATGTACAAGGAAGATGGCAACGCCAATTTGCCTGCTACTGGACTAATCAGTGAGACAACAGGATAGGGGCTATATACCATGGATGGAATTTCCTTGGGCATTTAATTTGGATATGCTTGGTAGCTAACCATACCTTATCTCCTACTTGATACACTGGGGCATCTTCTCTTCTTTCATCTGCAAACTTTTTATAGGAATCCTTAGCTTTCTGTAGTATGGAAGCAGCCTGTTTTAAAGTATGCTGTATAGTGTCATGCAGTGACGTGATTGCTGGCATTTCCAGGCCTTCAGGTGGATCAAATGCTGAAATATGCGGATGTCTTCATTGCAATACAAAACATAGTGTAAACACTGTTGAACTGTATATACTGTTGTTATATGCATACTCCGCTAGCCATAGAAGGTCAACCCAGTTTTTATCAGTGTAAGTAAACATGCAGCGGAGGTATTGCTCTAGGCTCTGGTTTGCTCTTTTGGTTTGCCTGTCTGTTTGGGGATGATGACTGGTTGATAAAAGTATTTTGATCTGGGCCATAGTACAGCCCCTCCTCCAGAAATTAGAGGTAAACTGGCTTCCCTGATCAAAGATCACTATGGATGGGAACCCATGTAACTTGACTATGTTCTTAAGAAATGCGTGGGTTAAGGCACCCACATTTGGCAGACATTTTTAGAGCTATGAAATGTGCCATCTTGAATAGATGATCAGCTACAACCAGGATGGTATTGAAGCCATTGCATGGGGGTAAGGCTGTAATAAAGTCCATGGACACTGTGTGCCAGGGAGCTGGAGGCAATGATAATGGGTGAAGTCCTTGTGGTTTCTTTTTCTGTGTTTTGTTTTGCTTCCATATGTCACAGGTCTTAACGTATTGTATCACCTCCTTTCGCCAGGTTGACCACCAATAGTGTTGTTGGGCTTTTGCAAGGGTCTTGCTGATTCTAGGGTGGCCTTCAATCAAAGTGTCATGTTAGTTTTGCATTATCCATACTTGCATTGTCGTATCGAGCAGGTGTAACCGGTTGCCATGATAGGGAAGCCCACTACTGTTTTCTTGTAGTGGATCTAGATCGATCCAAGTTGGTAGTTTTTCTGGTGTCATCAATTGTTTGATCACCTCTTGTAATGATTCCAAATTGGGAGGTGCAGTGTTCATGGTTCCCAGCACCTTGTGCTCTGGAACTATTGCTACAGGGTCAGGTGCTGTCTCTCCGAGACAATGCATCAGCTTTCCCGTTACGTACTCCGGGTCGGTAGGTTACCATGAAATCGTACTCAGTGAAAAACAGGGCTCACCTTAGTTGTCAAGTGTATTGTGCCTTGGCAGATCTGAGATACTGCAGGTTTCGGTGGTATGTGATTACCGTAATGGGATTTCGTGCCCCCAAGATATAATTCCGCAATTCCTTGAAGGCGAACTTGATTGTCAATAGTTCTTTATCTGTTATAGCATAGTTTCGCTCTGTTGGTGTGAATTTCTTAGACCAGAATGCTACTGGGTGGAGTTGTGGAGTGAACAGATTGCGCTGGGATAGTACAGTGCCCATAGATACGCTGCAGGCATTGGTTTACACTACATATGGGAGCTCTGGTTTCGGGTGTTGCAGAACCGGTGCTGTGGTGAAACGCTTCTTTAAGATGTTGAATGCCCATTCAGCATCAGGGGTCCAGAAAAAGGTCTTGTTTTTTTAGAGTAATGAAGTTATGGGATGCACTACATCCAAAAAGTCAGGTATGAATCGCCGATAAAAATGTGTAAACCCCAAGAAACTTTGGACGGTATTGATGTGTCTTGGACTACTGCAACTCACTTTACCTGGCTCAGCCTGCTTACCTAATTGGTCATCTGCAGCTACCTCAAAATGCTGCAGCCTGTTCTATCATCCGCCCGCCTTTTGGAGCCCATATGACTGCCCTACTGAGACAACTTCACTGGATCCCTGTTGCTCAGCGCATCTTGTTTAAGTCCATGTGTATAGTACACCAGGCCTTTCATGGAACCGGAACGGAATATCTGCAAAGAAAATTCACTCCCTACCTACCCACTGATACCCTTCACTCTCAAACCACCCAGCAGGTGGCCGTACCTCGGTTTAAGCTGGCCCGTAAGGGTGGCTATGCTTTTTCTGTTGCTGCTGCAAGATCGTGGAACAATCTTCCCATTCCTCTGTGTGACATCTCTGATCATCTCGCCTTTCATCGAGGCTTAAAAACTTTGCTTTTCTAGCTGCGCTCTGGCTTTTCACCTTGCCTCCTCAGCGCCAAGATGCCTCTGGGTGTACATGCGCTTACAGAAGTTCCTATAAGATAACATAACATAACATAACATAACATAACATAACATTGAGGTGGGCTATGGCGACTGGAGAATTTGTTCAACTTTACGATGAACCATACAGACTCCTTGTGGCGTCAAAATGAACCCCAGAAACTCCACTTCGGTAACATGGAAGGCACATTTCTCTAGTTGTGCATAAAGTTTGTACTCCATATTTTTTCCAAAACTGCTCTTCCTTGTACGTTGTCTACGGGCGATGAGGAATAAATCAAGATATCATCTATGTAAACAATTAGGAAGACGTCCATTCCCACAAAACATTGTTTTTTTATTTTTTATTTATTTGTATTTAATCTATTTAGATTTTTACAAAGACATTTTGATCCTAATGAAAAGCATTTACTGTTTTGACTGCGCATTCTCGGCAGAAAACAAGAAAGAAATGTTCTGTAGGTGGATAGATTTCAAAGAGTCCTGAGGTCTTCATCTTCTTACTGGATGGCTTTTCCTATTGCGGTTGGGAGACCCTCTCCAAGGCAATGTTTATAAGTTTAGCCGATGCTATTAGCCATCTAGTTTGAGCTCCTGTAATAAGGCGGTTCCACCATGTGTTTTCATCGTCGACGAGAGAGTTTATAAACAAGGGGCCGAGGAAAGGTTTTCTTTCTTGGTCTATTGTCGGACAAACCATCAGGAGGTGCCTAATTGATTCTTTAGACTGAGGATCTTTACAGAGTCTGCATGCTTTTTCATCGGACGCTGTTCTGATTGCTAAGATTTCTTGAGTGGGTAACAGGTTAAGACGTGCTTTCAGTAGGGTTTTCATTAAAAGTTTACTTGGGTATTTTGAGCAGTACCCCATGGGCTCCTTAAGTTTGTTGAAGAGCGATGGCAGGTGGGCTAGTAGTTTGTTTGAAACTGCTTTCTCGTTTGGTTTTATCCAGTCTAGCGATTCCATTTTTGATTTTATTCTTAATGGATTTTGGACTAATTCTTCTTCAGAACAAGCTATCTCCTGCAGTATGAGCCTTTGTGTACTGACCCAGTCGTTTAGGGATTTGTTACTTCCTTTGGTGATTTCCACAGCGATCATTTAGTATATTTCTAGACTCTCAGGATTCTGGATTTTTCGAAACAGCTGGATGGTACCATGGGCCGCCACTGCCTCTGGGGAAAGTAAACTTAATTCTCGTCTTATTGCTGCAGATGCTGTAGATTTTGGTAGGCCTAATACTGCTCTCCATATGTAGCCTTCCAATTTGGTCCACAGCGTGGATGGAATTGCAGGTGTTGCGTCCATGCCATAAGTTAATGATGGAATTACTTTTGACTTGTAGAACTGAATAGCCGGAAGTAGGCTATATTTACCATATTTCCTGTCAACTGCACATAGTTGTGAGTTAAGGTTTTTGGTCTTTGTCCATAAGGCTTGCTGCATGCTCAATCCTTTCTTGGAGCTATCGATTTCGACTCCCAAGTACTTGAACATTGTTCATAAAGTATTGGAATGCCGCAGGGGTATTGCATAAGGCGAACGGCATGACAGAATACTCGTAAAGCCCAAATTTGGTGCAGAAGAAAGTCTTCTATTCATCGCAGCTTTGACCCGCACAAGATGATATGCCCCTCTAGAATCCACTTTTGTATAGATGTTAGCATCCTTTACATGGTTCAGGAGTGCCAGTATCAAAGGCAGTGGGTGTAGTTTTTTTTTACTGTGATTCGATTTAAAGCTATATTGTCTATACAGGTACGTAAATCCCCCTCCTTCTTTGGAAGGAAAAAGAGGGGTGAGGCTGCAGGTGATTTTGATTGTCGTATAAGCCCATTTGCCAAGTACTGGTCTACATAAGTATGAAGATGTTCGATTTCTTGCTCTGTTAGGGCATAGATGCGACTGAAGGGTATGTGGCACCTGGTACGAGATTGATTTGGCAGTTGTAGGGCCAGTATTGAGGCAGGGTGTTTGTTTGTTCCTTTTGAAAAATATCCTGGTAATCTTTATATTTGGGCAGCAAAGTTCCCATGATGCCTAACACAAAATCTAGATTCTTTGACGGCACTGCATAAAGAAACTGAGTACTAGCCGATGGTTTGTAATAGGAGGTGTTCACACATTCCGGAGATCATGTTAGGTTTCTTGCTCGCCAATCAATGCTTGGGTTGTGGGACTCAAATCAGGGTATACCTAAAATGAGTTCAAACTGTAATAAAAATGCAAGTTCTGCATGCTGAAAAGGTGCGTAATTATCAATTGCGAGAGTAGCACTATAAAATGGGGTGGGGGGTCCTTTTAATCATTAAACAAGTCAAGCCCAAAATAAAAGCAACTCACATATGAAATTAATGCAGGGGCACAGGCAAGTATAACTGAATTTAGAGGTAGGCTGAAACACAGTAAACCAGCCTGTGTGTCAGCTTTTTATTAATCTGTAACAAAGCTGCAGTGGCTGGTAACACATCGCAGGTCCCATGATCCCAGGCTGGTATGGTAAGAAGCAAACAATAGTTGTTATTCTTTCGATGTAACAGATCAAAACCCATAGGTCCTGCTGACAGGCAAGGAAGGGCTTAACCATTTTATAATTCAAAATGATTTGCAAAACATAATTTTTAGATGGAGTCACAAGAACCACAGCGGTTTCAAATTACCCCTTAGTACCTTTCACCTGGGAAGAAGGTTGAAGAGTTCTTAATATGCAGCATTTGTATAGCAGTATGTCCGTGGTTCAAGGCTCTGACAGTGCCATGGTATAGAGCGTTTCTCATGAGAACCTAGATGAGATGACCGGGACAGATGAATAAAGTTCCGCTGATCGTCTCAAATGTTTCAATCAATTGTCATTATAATGTGGGAAGTGGGGATTGGATTGTGACGTCACAACATTATAATTATGGGTGGTGTGGAAAGGTTTGTGGACCCAATTACAGAACATAATGTATGTTTATCTATAAGGATATAATGTGTGAGTACCAATTCTGGGCCGATTTGCGCAAGTCAGACCTCTGTGGATTCCCACAGGTGTCCTCTTGTCAGAAACGCATGGGGTTCCCTGTTTTCTTTGGTGGCTTCGACACCCTAGGCCCAAATCTGTAAGTTGTGCGCATGAGCAGAATTCCTGAAAATATGCTGTGCCGAAAGACTTGGGGTTACCCGTGTTTTCGGCTTTCCCCTTTGCGCCCAGGTTGGTGCACCCACACATGTGAGGTACTGTTTTTGTCAAGACACCTGTGGGAATGCGGGAAGGTAGGCCATGTGTTATTGGCTGCGTCTTTCGGTGGGTGAGCCGAGTGAAATGTGTGGAAATTATGCTTTTTTCTGTCATATTTCGGACTTTACTGGGGTTCTGGGTAATACATTCTGGGCCGATTTGCCAAAGTCAAACCTCTGTGGATTCCCACGGGTGTCCTCTTTTTGGAAATGCCTGAGGTTCCCTGTTTTCCTTGGTGGCTTTGACACCCTAGGCCCAAATCAGTAGGTTGTGCGCATGAGCAGAATTCCTGAAATCATGCTCTACCGAAAGACTTGGGGTTACTTGTGTTTGCGGCTTTCCCCTTTGTACCCAGATAGGTGCACCCACACATGTGAGGTACCGTTTTTGTCGGGACACCTGTGGGAATGCCAGAAGGTAGGCCATGTGTTGTGGGCGGCATGTTATGGTTGGTGAGCCGAGTGAAATGTGCAGATATTGTGTTTTTTTCACCACATTTTGGACTTTGACGTGGGTTCTGTATAATAAATTCTGGGCCGATTTACGCAAGTCAGACCTCTGCGGATTCCCACGGGTGTCCTCTTTTCGTAAATGCATGGGGTTCCCTGTTGTCCTTGGTGGTTTCGACACGCTAGGCCCAAATCTGTAGGTTGTGCACATGAGCAGAATTCCTGAAATTATGCTGTGCCGAAAGACTTGGGGTTACCCATGTTTTCTGCTGTCCCCTTTGCGCCCAGGTTGGTGCACCCACACATGTCAGGTACCATTTCCGTCGAGACACCTGTGGGAATGTGGGAAGGTAGGCCATGTGTTGTTGGCGGCGTGTTTCAGTGGGTGAGCTGAGTGAAATGTGCGGAACATGTGTTTTTTTCACCACATTTCGGACTTTGCTTGGCGTTCTGGGTAATAAATTCTGAGCCGATTTGCGCAAGTCAGTTCTCTGCGCATTCCCACAGGTGTTGTCTTTTCATAAATACATGGGGTTCCCTGTTTTTCTAGGTGGTTTCGACACCCTAGGCCCAAATCTGTAAGTTGTGCGCATGAGCAGAATTCCTGAAAATATGCTGTGCCGAAAGACTTGGGGTTACCCGTGTTTTCGGCTTTCCCCTTTGCGCCCAGGTTGGTGCACCCACACATGTGAGGTACTGTTTTTGTCAAGACACCTGTGGGAATGCGGGAAGGTAGGCCATGTGTTATTGGCTGCGTCTTTCGGTGGGTGAGCCGAGTGAAATGTGTGGAAATTATGCTTTTTTCTGTCATATTTCGGACTTTACTGGGGTTCTGGGTAATACATTCTGGGCCGATTTGCCAAAGTCAAACCTCTGTGGATTCCCACGGGTGTCCTCTTTTTGGAAATGCCTGAGGTTCCCTGTTTTCCTTGGTGGCTTTGACACCCTAGGCCCAAATCAGTAGGTTGTGCGCATGAGCAGAATTCCTGAAATCATGCTCTACCGAAAGACTTGGGGTTACTCGTGTTTGCGGCTTTCCCCTTTGTACCCAGATAGGTGCACCCACACATGTGAGGTACCGTTTTTGTCGGGACACCTGTGGGAATGCCAGAAGGTAGGCCATGTGTTGTGGGCGGCATGTTATGGTTGGTGAGCCGAGTGAAATGTGCAGATATTGTGTTTTTTTCACCACATTTTGGACTTTGACGTGGGTTCTGTATAATAAATTCTGGGCCGATTTACGCAAGTCAGACCTCTGCGGATTCCCACGGGTGTCCTCTTTTCGTAAATGCATGGGGTTCCCTGTTGTCCTTGGTGGTTTCGACACGCTAGGCCCAAATCTGTAGGTTGTGCACATGAGCAGAATTCCTGAAATTATGCTGTGCCGAAAGACTTGGGGTTACCCATGTTTTCTGCTGTCCCCTTTGCGCCCAGGTTGGTGCACCCACACATGTCAGGTACCATTTCCGTCGAGACACCTGTGGGAATGTGGGAAGGTAGGCCATGTGTTGTTGGCGGCGTGTTTCAGTGGGTGAGCTGAGTGAAATGTGCGGAACATGTGTTTTTTTCACCACATTTCGGACTTTGCTTGGCGTTCTGGGTAATAAATTCTGAGCCGATTTGCGCAAGTCAGTTCTCTGCGCATTCCCACAGGTGTTGTCTTTTCATAAATACATGGGGTTCCCTGTTTTTCTAGGTGGTTTCGACACGCTAGGCCCAAATCTGTAGGTTGTGCGCATGAGCAGAATTCCTGAAATCATGCTCTACCGAAAGACTTGGGGTTACTCGTGTTTTCGGCTTTCCCCTTTGCACCCAGGTATGTAAACCCACACATGTGAAGTACCGTTTTCGTCGGGGCACCTGTGGAAATGCCAGAAGGTAGGCCATGTGTTGTGGGCAGCGTGTTACGGTGGGTGAGCCGAGTGAAATGTGCGGAAATTGTGTTTTTTTCACCAAATTTGGGCTTTTCCAGGGGTTCTGTGTAATAAATTCTGGGCAGATTTGCGCAAGTCAGACCGTTGCGGATTCCCACGGGTGTCCTCTTTTCGTAAATGCATGGGGTTCCCTGTTGTCTTTGGTGGTTTCGACACGCTAGGCCCAAATCTGTAGGTTGTGCGCATGAGCAGAATTCCTGAAATTGTGCTGTGCCGAAAGACTTGGGGTTACCCATGTTTTCTGTTTTCCCCTTTGCGCCCAGGTTGGTGCACCCACACATGTCAGGTACCATTTCCGTTGGGACACCTGTGGGAATGTGGGAAGGTAGGCCATGTGTTGTTGGCGGCGTGTTTCGTGGGTGAGCTGAGTTAAATGTGCGGAACATGTGTTTTTTTCACCACATTTCGGACTTTGCTGGGCGTTCTGGGTAATAAATTCGGAGCTGATTTGCGCAAGTCAGATCTCTGCGCATTCCCACAGGTGTTATCTTTTCATAAATACATGGGGTTCCCTGTTTTTCTTGGTGGCTTCGATAACCTAAGCCCAAATCTGTAGTTTGTGCGCATGAGCAGAATTCCTGAAATTATGCTGTGCCGAAAGACTTCGGGTTGCATGTGTTTTTGGCTTTGCCCTTTGCGCCTAGGTAGGTGCACCCACACATGTGAGGTACCGTTTTCATCAGGACACCTGTGGGAATGCGGGAAGGTGCACCATTTTTTGTGTTTGCGTGGTTTTCATAACGTTTTGACCCATTTACTGCTGCTCTTTGTCACTCAACCCTTCCATTTCCCAAATGTGACCTATAGTTCGTCCCTACTTTAGGCCCTATACACTTTTGTAACAAGTCACCTACCTTTCAAAAAGTCTGACTTTGATCTTTCAAAAAATGTATGCTTGCCCTTCCTCACCGCATTTGTTTTCCTTATTTATACATGCTAAGTATGTCTGTTCAGACCGTAAGCATAAAACTCCTGTGTACCATGGCTCACTTTTTTGGCTTGTGGTAATGCTTGTTTTGTGAAACATTACAAAAAATGTGTGATTTCCTAACTGCAAGAGTCGGGGGAATGTAGTGGAGCAATGTTTTTCTCAAAATTCATAGAAGCCATACCACCGTACCATACCACCGTACCACGCCAACCATATCCACCACATACCTTTTTTTTCGTCATTTTCCCACTTTTTCCCCAAATTATGGAATCTTCCTCTACATAGTTGTTGCCTGACCTGCGCAAATCACCCCTTCCTAAACTTGGAATTGTGTCTACTTTTCAGAAATGTATGCCTTTCTGTCCTCCCATTCAGCTTTCCTACCCTTTTCTTCCATTCCGTCCTATTGGAAAAAAAGGCCAACATCGCCTACCTCTCGACTCAGCCTGTTCTTGAAAGCCAGGAAAATGGGGAATTAAGCACAGCAAACCATTTCCTCCTAGCTCTTACGAGGAAAAAAACACAGGCTTCTTTGTACATCATTTTATTGATATTTTTTGAAAAAACTCAACATTTTCTCCCTCTTTGGTTATTTTCTCTCACCCCCTACAGCAAACTAGGATTCCTGGGTACCGTTACGACCACCTGCATATGGGGAAAAAGGGGCCAAATTTGGCCGTGATATCTCATGTAACAGAAAAGTTACAAGGCATTGAATGGCGACATACCGAAATCACCAAAAAAGGCCTTGGCACTGGGGGGGGGGGGGGGAAACCCATGGCAGTTAAGCGGTTAAGTTGGTTACATGAACAGCATCAACCATTTGCAATCAAGAGCTTTACACGACTCCCTTTGTGTTTCAGGTCGAGTGGGTATATCTACCTGAGCACTAACTCTGGATGCAGCAAGGTGATGCGGAATGCAGCACTGATGCAGTGGACTGCCATGCTGATGGACGTATGGTGGGCCTATGGATCAAAGGCTTATGCCCAGCTTTGGCCTGACTGGAGTGGTGTTTGTGCTCTTCTCACTTTGCACTGTCCTGCACTGGTGGTGCCTCGAAATAGCACTACCACTGAGATTGCGCTGCAGGGAAAAATGGCACAGCAAGAGGAGGAAAAAAAATGAATAAGGGGGAAGAAGCGGGCAAACATTTATTTTTCGGAGAAAGCGCTAAGAACGTGGCTGCTGTCCCTGATGAATTCAGACTATTCTCCATGGCTGCAACTTTTTTACCTCACTACTGTTCTCAGGTGTCCAGGCCACCACTAATGCAGAGTGGCTGTAGCTCACTAGATATGAGTTGCCGCAGATGGCAAATTCAACAGCAAAGGGTTTGAATGCAATTAAGGAGGAGATAAGGGCGCTAAACTTGGTGGCCCTCCAAAACAGGTATGTGCTGGACCTGTTAACGGCGATGGAGGGAGGGGAATGTGCAAATTTCAAGAGCAGTTGCTGCACAATTACACCTGGTGGAGAGGCTTCAAATGGAACATTGAAAGCAGCCATAACAGAGATACGGACACTCCATGAAAAGATTACCAGCAAAGTTAATGGAGTGAAATTAAGTAGTTGTTTGGACAGCATTTTCGCATGGGTACTGTGGCATGGTAATCAAACAGCGAAGACAGACACAATTCAAATAGGTTGGTTGAATGCCTATCTAAACCTAAATCTAAGGATGGGAGCAAGCTATGACCATCAAATAATAAATAAAGCAGTTTTAGTGGAGTCTCTGTCAAGATAAAAGGGCCTATACTAATAAACCTATTGCCAATACTTACTTCTAAATACAAATGGTGTGGGATAACAATGTATGCAAAAGGAAAGTGTTCAAGAAAGAATATGTCAGGATGGTTGAGAACTTGTCTTCCGTTCCCCACGTTTTCAGCATGGGGCAAGGTGGCACATGCAAGCTTCGCACACACTCTGGCTTCTTGGGCATGAGATAACAGTTCAAAATATAGGCATCGGGGCCTTCTGGCAAGGTTTCTCTCCCAATGACAGCCTCTTATTGCAGAGGGTCTGATGAAATAAAAAAAACACAAATGTTCCTTTCTTTTGACAGGGTTTTCACATTCCCAAGTTCACAACTGGCCTCCCTTGTTTGGGCTCGGACCACGGGTCCCCCTCATTCAGGCTCCGATCCCTTTTCCACAATGTTCACAATTGGTCTCCATCGTTTGGGCTCGGACCACTGATCCCACTTGTTCGGGCTCAGATCCCTTTTCCACAATATTCACAATTTGTCTTCCTCGTTCGGGCTCGGACCACGGATCCCCCTCATTCAGGCTCGGATCCCTTTTCCACAATGTTCACAATTGGACTCCCTCATACGGGCTCAGACTACGGATCGCCCTCATTCATGCTCAGATCCTCTTGTTTTAGAATCAAAGACTTTCGAATGTGCAATGGGTTTTGCTTAAGCTATCACTGGACCACTTTGATTCACTTCACGCAATTGTTCTCATCTATCTTCCACTTTCGTTTCTCTTTGTGGGATACCTTACAGAGACTTTCGATTGAGCACATTCACGGTGCCGGACCACTGTGTCAATGGTATCGTAGCTTTCCTTCTCAAGTTCAAACATTTGTCAGCAGTTTAGGTTTACTCGCATCTTTCAGCACACATGTTTAACAATGTTTGTTCCAACGCTCGTCATACAATGTTGCTGCTTGCAACCTTGACCTCAACGCAGACCGGTCTTACATTGGTCTCCCCAACTCACCGGCCGTGTTGATCTCTCTGTTGCTTCTTTGTTCGCAGAGGCAAGGATGATACTACGGCATCTGCTGCTCCTGCCCACCTTTGTCAGTTACACAGGAGGGCCCCCGGTTTCTCCAACACACAATGCAGAATTCTTCAGTCTGGTTTCCTGGCCTTACGTTTTCTGCCTTGAAGGATTCTTGAAAGTAAAGGCGTCTTGCCAAAAAGGTCAAGGGTGCTTCCCTTCTTACAAACCCTCCTTGGTTTACCATCTTTCTCCCCTTGTTCAGCTGCTGACTCGAAACTGCTGTACCTTTGTGTGCTTTGCATCGCTCAGATTGTGCTCTTGTGCTCTGCCTTTTATCCATTTGGGGAAGTTTAATGGCAGTCAGGTGTGAGTGAATGCTAGTAATTGCCTGACCTTGCCTGACCATAGTAGTGAGACATGTCAGGTACACGGCTCAGGTGTAAGTCTGTTTTCTCCCACAGCGAGCTGTCTGTGTGAAAGTTTTCATGCAGGAAAAGGGGGCAGGGTAGAGTTTCCATATATCCAACCTGGTAGGATGAGGTAAAGCTGTTACCGGGAAGAGAGGGATACCGTGTCTCACCATCAGGCGTCCCACTCCCCGAAGACCCCTCACCCAGGTCATACTCCCGCACTGGTCCACCCCAGGGACTGGATCCAAAAGCGATGGCCGTGTCCTGGCCATTTGGATGACAGATGCCCGGTGACTAGCTGGTCAGATACCTTCTGGTTTCTCACAGTACCCACCCGGCTTTCCGGACTGTTTCGAGTGACTGTTCCTGCATTGGTGCTCATTCTCATCACCTTCTCCATCATTGAGAACATTTTAAGATTATATTCTAACAAGAAAAAAGGACAGTTGATGTTACCATTACGTGTTGATAAAAAGGCGACCGAAAAGAAGGGTGGTGATAAAGTAATTGGGAAAATGAAGAAGGGGCTCCTGATGGGTGGGTCTTTGCACAACCAGCAGATTTCGAAACTGACCAACAATTTTGGATTTTATGCCTAAGAGATGGAACAGGGTGTATATGAGAGGGGGGAAACTCTCGATGGTTGAGAGGAGATTGGGGGAGACATGATAAGATTGGAACACATTTGGATTCACAAAGATAAATTAGCAGAAAAGGAATGGGAGGGACAAAAAGAGTTAGTTATTGATATATCAATAAAAGGGGGAATAATGTAATAAAAATGCAAGTTCTGCGCGGTGAAAAGGTGCGCACTTATCAATTGCGAGAGTTGCACTGTAAAAGGGGAGGGGGCTCCTTTTAATCATTATACAAGTCAAGCCCAAAATAAAGGTAACTCACATATAAAATGAATTCTGGGGCACAGGTAAGTATAATTTAATTTAAGGATAGGCTGAAATGTGGTAAATAGGCCTCGCAGCATGCCTTTGCAGAAAATGTGTGTTTGATTTTTATTAATCTGCAATAACGCTGTTGTGGCTGGTAACACATTGCAGGTCCCACGATCCCAGGCTGGTATGGTAAGAAGCAAACACTAGCTGTTATTCTTTCGAGGTCAAGGATTAAAACCCATGGGCCCCCCTGACAGGCAAGTAAGGGCTTAACCATTTTTATAATTCAAAGTGATTTGCAAACATGATTATTAGATGTAGTCACGAGAACCACAGCGGTTTCAAATTGCTCCTTAGCACGTTTCGCCTGGGAAGAAGGTTAAAGAGTTCTTAATATGCAACATTTGTATGGCAGTATGTCCGTGGTTCAAGGCTCTGACAGTGCCATGGTATAGAGCGCTTCTCATGAGAGAGAAGATGAGATGACCGGTAGAGGTGAATAAAGTTCCGCTGGTCATCTCAAATGTTTCCGTGAATTTCCATTATAGTGTGGGAAGTGGGGGTTGGATTGTGATGTCACAACATTATAATTATGAGTGGTGTGGGAAGGGTTGTGGACTCAATCACAGAACATAATGTATGTTTTGCTATAAGGGTATAATGTGCGAGTACCAACCAGCTTGGTGTGGGGAAATTTGTTCATGTTGCAAAGTTACTAATGGTAATAAGCTCTATTGTTATAAAAATCTTAGATTTAAGGGCATTTCTTTAACAGTGCCTTTTCACAAAGTTCTGTTCCGTGATCTGTTTGAATATAGCTGTCCCAGCTGCGTCCGGCCCCTGAATAAACCTTACTTCTTGCTTGCGTACACTCCTTATTTGACTACTTTTGTAATTTTTTTATTACACAAAACTGTAGGGCATTGATCAGATCAAACACAATACGCTCCCGATGTCCATCCTGGCAGAGTAGCACAACCTCTTCCGTACACTAGGCCACTGGTCTGGAGGTTGACTGTGTGCCATCTACGGCTACTATGTTATCCACAGCAGCTTTCTGTTGCAATGAAACAGCAATCAGACAGGCTTTTGTGTAGTCCATGTAATTGCCCATGGCCCCACAATCCACGTATGTCTTGAGAGCATGCATTTTCTGTGGTTGCTGAGGGCAGATTAGCATAACGGGTATAGCTAGATAAGAGACTGTGGGTGCCTTCTCCTTGCTTGACAATCCAGCCTCTACTCTTGTTGGGCTGCACAGTTTGCCAAGGGTTTTGTATTGGCTGTGGTGGTATCTACTGCCTGCACAGTTCTCCTAGGTGGTTTAACCAGGCAGCCTCTAAAGAAGTGGCCAGACTTGCCACAGTACAGGCACAACTGTTGTTGTCTGCATTTATCCCTTTCCTCTCTGGTTAAAGGTCCTCCAACACTACCCAACAGCATAGGCTCCAGCTGACTCTCCGTATGGCGTGGTCGGTTCTCTCTGGAACAGCAGAATAGGATCATCCCTGTCCATTAATTGAATCGACCAGTTGGCCGCATGTCCACCCAAGTAAGACAATACAATGGCTACTTTTGTTTGGTCGTCGGGGAAAGCATGCGTAAACTTGTGTGGGTCTCCTGTAAAGTGTTCAGGTGGGGCTAACGGGACAGAAGCGGGTGCCAACACCTGGATGGGTGCTGGTTGGGGTACTGCCCGTATAGGTGGTGCCAGAAACAGGGCTTGCTTGGCTTGTGTCTATGTGAGTCTGGCCCAATAATACAGTAATAAATAATAAATAATTGTATTGCCTTCTAAATGACTATGTACTACCAATGTTTTTGCAATGTTTTTTATCCTATGCATAACCAATGCCTGTGTACACTAATACTTTTAAGATGTCTGTAACCACACCGTGATACCCCAGGGTCTGGGCGTGTAACAAATGAAAAATAAATAAACAGTCACCATCTTGGAAAGGTGCACTGTCTCCATGATGATGATGACTTTGTGCTTATGGCAGCAGCGCAGCAGCGTAGTTCAGCCCTCCCTGGTGTTACAGCTACCCTTGCTCTTGCACTTGACACAAACTCCAATAGGAGCTGCAGAGGTAATCATGGAGGAATTATTGGGCTTAACCCTCGTGATGATGAAACATTTTTTACATTTTCTATTGTTTACATATACACCCTTACTTTTCATTCATACCTTAAGGCACACCACACCAAACACACCTACTTAAATGCTATGAAGTATAATTGTATCCCTTCTGTGAGCTACTCACCTTACTCCTGATGTGACCATTACATTTCTTATTCCCTACCATTTTCCCCAGTTTGTTCCGATCTTTGCACTTTGTGCTTTGGGTGAAATGGTTTTATTTGATTCATGTGGACAAACTGTTCCACAGTCAGATCCCCTTCCTTTGTCATTATCCTGTACACTACAGACGAAACCTTGTCCACAAATTGAATGTGCCACGCCAGGATGCCATATACTGGCATTCTTACTCTCGCCTTTCATGAAATTGAATTTGTACACCTGGTCATCTATTTCATACTCCCTAACAGATGACTTCCTGTCATAGTATAATTTGGTACCCTCAGCTGCTCGTTCCAGATTTTGCATCACAAATTCAAATGCATACTGCAGTTGCTTTCTACCATATACTCATGAATTGTGGATGCATTTACCAAGAGTTGCTCATTGCTTCTGTACAACCAATGTTGGAGAAGTCGCATTTTCCTGCCTGTGAAAATCTCATGTGGACTGAGATTTGTAGATTTCGCTGATGTGTCCCTAATGGCCATCAGTACCAAAGTGAGTCACAAATCCCAACTAGACCCTGCTTCAGCCACAAACTTTTTAAGAATGTCAATTATGGATCAATTGGACTTTTCTACACCACCACTAGAAAATAGTCGATAGGAAATATGTAACTTCGTTTTCACTCCAGAATCTGCCATATCTTGGTAATTACTGCACTGGTAAACTGGATCTCACGGTTCTCAGTCTATTTTCGGAGGAAACCCAAACCTAGAAAATATGTGGTTCACCAACAAGGTAGCTGCTGTCTGTGCACTACAGACAGAAGCAGGTTTACATTCTAACCATTTTGACATCAAACAGGTAACTGTTGGCATGTAATTGTTTCCTTGTGATGACCTTTGGACTGGGCCAATGAAATCAGTTTGCAAATCTGACCAAGGAAGCGTCAAGCCTCTCTCCATTAATTGTGCTCTAGATGTTGAGGAGGTGGGCTGGAACTGTGCACACAACAAATACCCTTGGGTATACAACTCCACAGCTTTTAACATATGCAGCCAATAAGCATATTCTTTTAATATTTACAGTGTTTTCTGCAAACCTCTTTGTCCTGCTATAATCGCATCATGGGCGTGATATAGCATTAACACAGGGACCACCCACTGGATCTGACCTGAAATGGATTTTCAGACCAACAGTCCATCTTGCAGCTGAAACTGTTTTTTATTCTTCAACATCACCCTCAATTCCTAATTCCTTTGCAGTGCTCTCTGTTAAAGGATTCTGTTGTGCATCTGGCACATGATTGTGCAACATACCAATGAATAGGTCTTCTTTTGGTGCTTTAATCAAATCCTGATCGTGCATGTCAAAGTTCCACTGCACCACCCGTTGATCACTTGTTGCCTGAGATTTGGAATGTGTCACCACTTCCACTTGGATCTCACTCAGCAAGCGTTCAATAGGAAACAGTTACTCCATCACTGCCCCAATTTTTCCAGTTGATCAGCCTGGTCATTCCCTTCCTTATCTTCCACTGGTGTTTTGGAATGTCCTCCTATTTTCCTACAATGAATGTTCATCTCATTCACTGAAACAAGATTGTTGATGGCCTGAATCAGCTTTCCATGTTTGAGTGTTTTTTTTGCTACAAGTGACCATCCCTCTCAGTTTGCACCCTGGTAAGTATTCCACAAAACTATTCCGGGCATTATCAGAATCGATTAGCAACACTATTTCTTTTCATTTGTTTTCTACTGCTGTATATATTGCTTTGTAAATCACCACCAATTCTGCCACCTGACTACTCATGGGACATATCCTCATGCTCACCTGTGGGATGCCTTCACATTTGACCCACACATTCCCAATTCCTGCCACCAATTATTTTTAGAGTCACCACCCACATGGTATGAACAACCATCTAGATATACAATTGGGACATTCTACACTCTTTTTCATTAAAGGCATTATGTGGTGATTGTTCAAATTCAAACAGATTTGTTTCTAATTCTGCACCATCTGTAACATTTACAGCTGCACAGTCCCATAAGTACGCTAGCCCTTCAGTTACCGGACTTTTCTTGTTCTGCCCATATCTCACTTCTACAGCAAATCACTGTAATGCCAATGTCCATGATGCAATTCTTGACTGAGCTAAGATTCCTGATCTGATCCTCTTACTCTACAAAAATTGCACAGGTCGATAAGTAGTCTCAACCATCACCCGCTCTCCTTGAATAATGGGTCGATAATTCTGTAACGCCCAAAGGGTCATCAGAAGTGCTTTCTCACAATCATTACATTTTGTTTGCCCCTGTGACAAGGCTTTGCTAGCATTTGCAATGGTTTTGTAATTTGAAACATGTTTTTGATACAAGACCGCTGACATTCATAGGTCTCTGAACTTTATCTCCGGAAAGAAATCTAGATTCTTCTGTGGATATGCGAAACATGGAGCCTTTATCAGACTATCTTTCAATTTGGCTACTGCCTCCCGCTATTCCTGTACTCATTTCTAGGTGTACACTGTGTTTCAGTAATTTAGTCAATGGTGTGTGATTTCTGCATATTCTTCAATTTATTTCCTATTGTAACTTGTAACCCCTAACAAGCTCTTTAAGGCCTTCAGATTCATGGGATCATTTAACTTTTGAATGGCTTCTACCTTTTTCTTTTGTGAGTTTAACCCCTGTGGTTTACCTTCATGACCCAAGAAATGTACCCTTTTTCTGCACCACTATGCCTTCTGCAATGATACTTTTGCCCCAGCCTTTTGCAATTGGCTGAGCACATGTCTAATTTCACTGAAATGGGTTTTTATATCCTCATTTTTGATCAGTACATCATCCAAAAAAAATGACAGTACCCCTCTTGGCTGCATCCGGTAGTGCTTTGTTCAGAAAGATCCCACACTCACTTCCATTATTGATAACGCCAAATGGAGTATGTTCCAATGCATATTGGGTTCCTTGGAAGGTAAAGGCAAATAGAGTGTGTGTATCATTTGCCAAAGGCACACACCAATACCCTGCTATCAAATCCAATGTAGTAAAAACGTTGGATCCTTGAATTTGTGTAAGGCCTTGGTCAATGAATGGGAGGGGCCACCTTGACACGGGTACCCTCTTATTCACTTCTCTTAAGTCTGCACACAATCGCATTGAACATTGAACTTCAAAATGCCTAAGTCTAATGATTCCTCTGGACTCCGATTTCTTAATAATTTCTGCCATAGACACTAAAAAGGCCAAAAGGTAGTACATATTGTCACACAGAAACATGTTCTCTACCATAGCCTTCTGGAAGTGTAGCAACATGCAGATCAGCACAGCTCACAATCATAGGCATCCTTAGAAAATATTGTTCTCAATTGGTCTTCATCTCTGCAAGCACCTGCAGCCTGGATTTGTTCCTCTACCATTGTAGAAAATTCTGGAAAATCCTCCAAAAGCTGTGCTTTCTTCTAATTGTGTGGCAGTGTCTCTTTGGGGTGGACGCCACTCTCAAGTATCTTGGCACTTCCACCATCACCTCAATTTGCTGTGTTACTTCTGTCTCATTTTCATCTACCTGGAATAGGATGCAATCATCCTGATGATGGCAAATCACATCTTCTAGTTCATAAGGGTACACTGACTGAATTCTGAAGATCCACTTTGGTTTGGAGTCTAAAGACTCAGGCACTTCCCCCGCTGAAGTGACATAGCTTTCAGGAATATTCCCAATAACTGGGTTGTTTACATCTGATGTGTAATATGATTCTTGAATTTCCATCCCTAATGGTGTACCCTAATGATGTACTTTCCTTCAAGTAAATATCCTGCCATCCTTTGTTATCCACAAGTAATTGGATGGGACCATCCCCAGCTTCCACTAAGGGTGTATATTCAGATTCTAGCCCCTGCTGTCTTATAGATTCATTGAGTTCCATCATTTTCTGTCCCTTTCTGTACTTCAATGTTATTGTAAACTGCCTTGTTAATGCAGGAATGGTAACATCTATCTTTACTTGAAGCTCAACTGCATATGGCATTATGTGTGCACAATGGTATGCTTGACTTCTATTCTCAAATTCAAGTGCTGCCCCACCCAGTCTGGACAAAACTTTTTTGATTTAAAAAATATATAACCATACTCATTCTGTGCATGATATAATTTCCCAGATATAATTTGGCTTTTGTTCCACTACGAATCCATATTTTGTGATTAATGCTTTTGGACCCTATTGTTATTTTCAACATGCATCTCCCCACAATAATGTGTCCCAAATCAGGACCATCTAATCCGAATATTTGTTGATTTTTTTATTTTAAAACCTGGTATTTATTCTCTGTCAAGCATTTGTTTGAACACTTCCCCATTAACAAATCTCCTCTCCTGTTCCAGGGCCAGCACTGCCTCAACCATTTCCAGAGGCCCATTCATGTGCATAAGTATCCAGGCCTGACCATCCTTCATGTTTATTTCTGTGATGGTTGAGATATACTTTCCCATATCTGACACCGAAACATCAATAGGACCACAATGTGTTTTCATTTATCTGTGTTTGCCAGTTCTTCTTGTGATCCAAGTGAATCTCCAATGACTGCTTTTCTTTTCCTCCTTGCATTTCATCCTGACATATTAGAATTACAGTGACCCAGCTACACTGTCATTTTGAAGATACACCTCCACAGCTGTCTGTGACATAGCGATGGTATGACATTCTTTTGCATTGCTAATCTGGCTCACCACCTTTTGAGGCTTTAGGGGCTATCTGGCCAAATGCCATGGAACCCCATTTATCCGCTCAATTAGAGGCAACAGTCTCTTCTGACAATTTGTCCCTAATAGGAATGTGGTCTCCTCAATGGGCGTGACCACCACTTCTTGCCTCACTCTATGTTTCTCTACCTTGATGTTAACTTCAATGGCCCCTTCCACCGGTATCTCTTTCCCATTGAAATTATGCAAAAGGCTGTCAATCTGCCTTAATTTCAAAATGTTGTGTGGGGGTCTCCTTTCATTTATGTTATCCAGCATTTTCCTTGACATTACAATCGCCTATGCGCCTGTTTCCGCCATTGCAAATCCATTGAAATTCTCTTTTAATGTAATAGGGGCATACTATCTGTATTCACATTCTTCAACTATACATAGGAAATGTGAATTATTGCTGATCTCAGGGCTGATTTTCTTTCAGCCTGGCTGGACTTTTGCAAAATATAGGGGCATGTGAAATTACATGTTCCGCCCTTTCTGCCCATCTCCTTTTCAATCACTCTGTTTATTTTTCTGTCCTGAGAATCCATTTGAAGTGTTTCTATTGGTTGTCCCCATTGTATATCAGGGCCTTCTGAGTTCCCCATTCCTTATCTGTTTTGTCCACATTATTTTGATTTTCTTCACTTACCTCCTCTCTGGTGCACAACTGCTTTGTGTTTTCATTAGCATCATGTGGCAGTATGTCAACACTTTGTGTTTGGAATGCACCTGGCTCTTGTACTCTACCTGTCAATTTCGCCTGTTGGAACATCTGTGGCTTGAAATATTCCTCTGGGAACTCACCTGCAAGTGTCCTTTGGGGAATTTTCATCTCTGTGTAGATATGAGCACAATTAGAATGATCAGGTAATGAAAGTCTATCACCTCTCTTTGTACTTTTTCTGTTTTCACTTGTCATTTTACTCAGATTTGCTTAATTTAGGTCTGATGTATTTAGTGCACCATTAATAATGCAATGGCCCACTTGCCCAATGGCTATCATTTGTTTAATTGTATGCTCCTCATCTTTTTCATGTGCAATGTTCTTTTTAGATTGTCTTTTAACCCGCTACTCATTGGATTCCTCCTCCGCATTTTTCCTTTCTTTTTCCCTATTTTCACACACCTTAATGGAGCCAATAGTTTTATTTAACTCTAGATTAACCACACTCCTTTCTTGTGTGTGCTTTTAAGCTCCTATGTTATCATCACTTGGTTCTCTCAATTCTAAATCTCTATGCAGCTCAGTGTGTTTGGGAATGGTGGTTGATCTGTGCCTTCAGTGTGGGATGCCTTTCTAATTAGTCACTAGATACCTAAAATCATCTCTCTGTGCTCCAGGCCTGTACTGGTTGGATTCATATTGCTATGTCCTATTTTGGATTCTTTCAGGTGACTGACTTCTGTTAGTATTTCATCTGAACTCGCTGGACAGAGGAGGTGGGGAGCGTGGGGCTGTTTTCTGTCCATAATCCCCTTGTGAGGAGGCCTGAACATAGGAGTGAGGACTGTAGGTCACATTATATCTCTCATTTAACTGATAAGGCTCACTTAGTTGATTCAATTTTTAAGGAATCTGTCTACATATCTTAGCCCTCTTTGATTACCATATATGAATGTAGCAGGGTTAAATCTACTCTTTGCTCCCAATGCCCGGTATGGCCCGTTATGTAGTTGACTTTGAGTGTCATTGGATACTGTCATGTCATATCGAAACCCCACTTACGGTGAATTGCCAAGTTACCAGGGACTGATGTAAGTGTCCCTTTGACTAAGATCTGTGGATTGGGATACTGTTTTCTCGGTTGCTGCCTTTTCTTGCATTGCCAAACCCTTCTGAGTCTGCAGAATATATTTCCTTATCTGAGCTGTTTCTAATGCCATGTTCTTTCCTGTCCTGATTTCTAAAACTGCAGGTACTGTCTCTTTTGCCTTCTGCTTCAACTTGTTGCTTTTCTGCTCATTCTGTGACAATACCTCCAATATCTTTGTGAATTGATCTAAAATCCAATGCAAGCTTTTATCCTTTGTAAACTCATAGACGAATTGGGCCACTATTCCTTTCTGCAGGCCATGAAAAAACATACCTTTGAATTCTACCGAGTTCACCTCACAATTCACATAAAGTCTCAAAAATGCTTGCTTCAATGTTTGTAGGAACTGTCTTGGGGAACCATTGGGTCCTGAAGATAAAGCCTATGCTGCCTGTTTTGCATCTTGAATAGATTTATATGAAGAGAAATACTGTCTGATCTCTCGCTGATAATCATCCCACAATAGAATGTTCTGCTCACAGAGAATGCGCATAAAACTGGCATGTGCATGCTCAATGGTCAGATGAAATAAACAAAGATACTGTTGTTTCGGAATGTTAAAAGCGCAGTATTTTTGCAAAACACATTCTATATGTTCTTCAAATGTCACATTCAAATCCTTTCTAAAAGGTTTAACTAAACTGTTAAGAGATTTCATAATTCTAAGTGGATTGAAATGAGCTTCACCTCGACTCATTTCTCTCTTTTCAGCAGAAGAGGGCACAGCTTGGTTTTCGCTCTCCGACATTGGAACCAGTCCAGTCCCTGGTAAGCATGCTTCAGCTGCCAGAGTTCCCAGGTTGTAGCTTGGTACAGACCCAATGAGTGTTATGCCCTGCAGCTCAGTGTGTAGTGAGCACAGCACTTGGTTTCTGAAATGCGGATTCTGCTGTTTTACCTCCCTAAACTGGGCATGTCAGTCTTGCACCTATTTATAAAAAGCAGAGCTCTCTTTTCTCAGTTTGAGTATTAAATCATTCATTTCTGTGATCTGCTCTTTGTAATCAACAATTGCTTTCAGTTTTTTATCATCTTCTGACATTAAATGAAACAGTATGCGTTCCAATGATTGTATACCTCTATCAGATTTACTATTGTTTATGTGTACTGATTGCATTTCCAACAAAACAAGATCTCTGTCTGCCCGGATCACTTCTAATATCACTTTTAAATGGTTAATCTCCTCCAACTATTGTTTCAACTGCTGCCCTTTCAATTCTATCCAAATTCAAAGCTTTAAAACGTTATACCTGTACGTGTGCCAACTGATCTGACAGTTCATTGCATCTGGCTTGCAACTGTGACATGGGGTACCCCTCCCGAGTCATCTTCTAACTGAAACATCCTTATCATCTTGTCTAAGCTCTAATATTCCGTGCCGGGTGAATCTGACGAGACAGATCATGTTTTCAGCACTTTCCCCTCCCCTGCACACCTTGCACTTTCCCCTTCCCTCTCCCCTGCACTTGCATGTTCTCAATGTCACTGGGCCTAGTAAGATCGTTGTTTTTTCCTCCCTTGCACCACTCCCTTGCCTCGTTGCACCCTGAAACATTTGTGTATGGACACGTCGTAAATAAAACATCATATCATATGGTATCATATAATATCATATCATACATCATATATCATATCATATCATATCAGGCATTTTCAAGGAACTGTTATTAGATTGCTAGGCCCCACACCATTTTGCAACTGCTACCATCAATAGCCAGTTAATTCCACTACGGAGGTGCCTGGCAACTGCCCTTCCCTTGCCTACAAAAAAAGCATAAACTGTTGGCATTGCCAATGCTTGTTTTATTTGCATTCTGGAACTTGTGGTTCCACTTTTCCCATTATAAAACTCTGACCACAAGTCCCAGAAATCAAAGAAAAAAAATCCAGGACTGGATAAGCACCTACAGATTGGAACGAGTCATGTTGGCAAGCATGCACCATGTCTTGCAGCGTGATGTGACCTTTTCTGCGTCAGGCTTATGGGGAAGTGGTCTAGAGATTGCAATCGAGATTATTGCAGCATCGAAGTTTCATGCCATGAGAACACCAAGTTCAGCAACAAATTACAATCCACCAATAACCACTGGTTGCAATGCTTTGGATGAACACCATATTCTTGGAGTGCATTGCTTATTTCATTTCCAAAAACACTATTGTTGAGGTTGCAATGTGTTACCTGGTTCGTGGGGCCCTCTCTGCCGCATCTGCTTCGCTGGTTCTCATATCATACATGTTGCTCTGGGGGTGTTTGCTCTCCATGGCATAATTGCGTTCATCCTGTTGGTTGGCATATTCCATGTCCAGGATAGAGTGAATCATGTCAGCCACTTGCTCCTTTTCTAACAGAAAAACACACCGTCGCACAGTTACTAGGATCAGAGTTTCAAACCCACCCTTGAGCGCATACATTGACAAAGCTGCCCATTTATAACGTGATGCTTAACCATGTGGTCCATATGGTTTAAATTACTACAACCACCTAAAATGTGCAGTGCACATATGTCTACACCACTGCATTACTGGTGCTGCTGCATACAATTTAATCCACACACAACAAGTATTTTACAAATACCATGAAAGTAGTAATGTGGGTCACCAATGTGGGTCAACTGCATTACCGGAAATGTTTTTTTTCCAACGTATCCACTTGTCTGCTTTTTTAAATCTTTCTAGGTAAAATCTGGATTATAGTTTTTGCGTCCTAGTTGGCCTCCCTTTGGTGAGGTCCCACACCTCAAGGCCCGCGCCCCAATCCCCAGGAACACACGGAGACAAGGGGGGTCATTACAAGGTTGGATGTAAGGGGTTAACAGCACCAGTAAAGGTGCCGGTGTCGTTAACCCTTACCGCCGCATTACGAGGTCCTTTAGCGGGTCCCGCTAAGGGCGGCTGGTTTTACTAGGCGCCCTTAGTGGGAGCTGCTAAAGGACCAGCATGCTAACAACGGGCCGTTAATAGCATGGTCCCCATTCCCATTGAGCCCTGTGGGGGCTCGAATGGGAATGGGGATGGGTTCCCTGAATGGGGAAATACCAGGCCCTAGAAGGTTGGATTGGCCCGGTAATTGCCCATTCAGGGAACCCGGACCCGGTATGCGGTAAGGGGGTAGCCATGGCGCTAATAGCGCCATGACTACGTCCAACCTTGTAATGACCCCCAAGGGAATCTCCAACTTTCTTTATTTTCCTTTACAGGTGAAATTCCCTGGGCTCCGCCAGCCCCTCCTCTTCCTCCCTTCCTCCCTGTTCTCTCTGGCTTCCCTTTTCTTCCCTTAAGGTGGCTCTCCTCTTAAGGAGGGCTGGCCCTTTTGACTGCCACAACAATAGTGTTGATACAGTTTTTATTGTATAAAAAGGAAAACAGCATTTGCTTAATTGCAGTTATATGTAATATCTCACATTGCCGGGCACCTAGAATTCGATTTGGGGATTGAAATAAAGAGGCCGGAATCTCCTCCGCCAACCACGGTAACATCTGACCAACAGCCCAATTTGGAGGTGAAGCTAGTATCAGCTCTGTTGACCATAGCTCTACCCATGCCCCGCCTCTCTTCCCCCGCACTACACTGATTTAGTGGATGGCGGTGCATGCTGGAAGCTGAACAGCTGCTGCCCGCCAGAGCACTGCTGGCGGTGTGACCAGTCCCACCATCCCGTTAGGTCTTCGGAAACACAAACGGGGGTCATTTTAAAGAAAGTGCAAATTACATAAAGGGTACCATCAAATTTGGCACTTAGGTGCTGTTGGGAAACCTGCTAACGTTGGGAGTCCCCTGGCTGCAAATTGGACTTTATTTAAAATGTCCCCCCTAGACAGTGACAGGCAGTGCAAGTAATCTATATGGTGGAAGCAAGTCCGCCAAAACTGTTGGATGATATTGGTGGTTCGACTGCTAATTCAGGGTGACGCGCAGTCTCTTAGCCTTGTGGCTGCGGGGCCATGTCGAGACTTGCCAGAAGCAAGTACTGAACCTATGGCATACCCTTGCGCATGCTTTTAAAGGCAAGGCGTATAAAATGAATCCAAATACAGTAGTCGAGTTTCATACTACAGACCTATGTAGCAGCCAAAACACCAACAGACTCTTTGAAGCTTTCTTGCAGTGAACGCATTGTTCGGGAAATATGCCTATTGCCTGTTGATTCAAAGTGCTTTTTAAGGACAGTTTTCCCTCCTGGTACAGGTGAGAATACATCATTGCATGCTGCATTGTAGCGTGTACACTCACTGTATAATGGCCTAGTAATTTTGCCGCTCTCTTGACCTTATGAAAAACGTAGACATTCCCTCGACAGCTCGAAGCCGGGAAGAGTCTCTAGTTGCCATTCAGGCCCAGTGAAAGCTTGTATTTTTTGACTAATCCGAAAAAAAGACCCAAGGCGGGATCATAATCGCTGGCTAACGACCCACTCCCAATGTATTGCCAGAGCTGCAGCCAAGGGATAAAGGTTAGAAAGGAGCCATTATCCAAAACAATCATTACCCCTGTTGAGCTCTATAAGACAATTAGCATACAGAGTTATGCACCAAAAAAAGAAAGATACTGATTTTAGGGTACTGCAGATTTCAAACTGTATTCTGAATGTTCTAATGGGTGATAGGACTTCTATCGTGGAATGCTAGTACTAATTTAGTCTTATTGCCCGAGGGAGAGGTCGTTATCACAGGATAATGGCCCGCCACTAATTTATGGCCCGAGGCAAAGACGATGGCCATAATTTGGGAAGAATCTTTATCCCAAGTGAAAGACCTATTCCGGGGTCTATACGGCTATTATCACATGGTGATTGTAGCAATATATGTTATGGAGTTTTGGTGGTGAAGTAAAAATGTTACTTTAATATAGCTTTATTTTTTATTTTTATTTTATTTGTAACAATTAGTTTGTATTTAAACTTCAATTACAATCAAAATTCCAAGTTATCACTCTGTACAGATGATCACAGTAAACCAAAATAAAATTGCATTAGTGCACTGAAGAATATGATTGTCAATCACCTATATCATTGGGTGAAGCAAATATTTAATTGTTTACGTTTTTCTCTAGAAAATCACACCCTGCACATGTGAGTGGCACATTATTGCCGGACAGTACCCAAAACCACCATTTTGCGGTATCACCACATATGTAGACCTGCAGTGAGGGCCGTACCGAGCGTTATGGGCCCTAAAGACCGAGTTAAGAAGCGAGGGCCTTTAAAGACATACGGCCTGAGCTGCAAGTCTATAAAGCTATTAGAACACCCTGAATTTTTAATTTAAGTACAATAAACGAGACAGGTTTAATTGAAGTAGAAAAAATTGAGAAATGATACATAAATGTTGCAGACACATTGACGTGGTTGTATTTTTTTTATAGGGTGGTGGAAGGTGATTGGGTGGGAGGAGTATGCGATTAAGGAGAAATCAGATGTGTGTATGCCTGGCCAGTGTCCTAATTAAGTACATTTCATTTTGTTTGTTGTATTCACTCCTTTCAAGCATTGCACCTTTAAATTGAGTAGCAAACAATTTGCACAGCGTCATTGCACACACACTAATTTAACATGCAAATACACAAAGACCAATCAACTTACATTTACAACTCCTTCTGTTTGAATTCCCATAGAACGGCGCAGCGAGGACGTCAGGGCAAGGTTCCACGTAAAATGAATACAGCCAAAAATGAAAGCACACACGTTCTATATTAGAAAAGCATTCTGCTTTTCCTTGTCGGCTTTTTGAAACGCTTTCCTTTCGAAAGCATTTCTTCCTGCTTCATTTCAGTGGGCAGCGCTACATGGCTCACGTTGCTTTCCTACGTGTAATACGGAACGGAACGTTAACTCTTTCCGTTCCGTATTACACATAGCCAACTTTTCACCTTTGACTGGCCCATGGCTGTGGCGTGTGCACAGGTAAGTACTCCACTTACCATTGCGGGGTGTAATCAATCTGCAGGCTCTACCGGTTCATGTAGCCCGCAGATTGACCAATCACAACCAAGCAAACAACACTAGGGTGTTCTAATAGTGAGTAAAATAAATAGGTAAACTCTGTTAGTAAATTAAATGTGATTTTACTGTGTAATGTTAAAATAACATGGTTGTCTTCATAGGTTAAATATTTTAGCATTAAACTTATTTAAACTGGAGTAGGTTAAACATGCACATTCTTCTACTGGGGTAGGACCCCATACACACGGTATTGTCCCCTCCTACTAAGTCGGGATATCATATTCTTGAATCTCAAAAAAGGAAGGGTATACATATAATAACACGATTCTGATATATAGCAACAGAAAACAGTGGGTATCTTGACAAAAACAGCTCTGAAAAAAATCTAGGGCGTATGGCTGCAACTCTCTTTCATATCAAGTTTAATTATTATATATTCAAAGCAACAATATCATGACACAAATCTAAAAAACATAAAAAAGCATATGCACATGTTACAATACAATATACAAAACGCGTAAAAATGTTTCACTAAAAAACCCATACACAATTATTAGAACAGGAGGGATACAGAACAAAATAAATTGTTGTTGTTCAACATTGATCCCATCATAGCCCAACTTATATAAGTTTATGTCCTAGATGTTATAAGATAACGGGACATTCCTCATGGGCAGTGATGTATCTTGTGCTTAAAACGTGGCAGTTCTTTTCCACTTCTGATTCTAATTCTTAGTTCTGGTTTCAAAAAGATACTCCAATATCTGTAGGTACACAAATATAAACATAGATATCACTATGCAGGTGTCAACGGTTGAAAAACTTCACCTCGCCATAAACCTCAATACCAAAAAAGGGTAAACCACGTAGGAAAAACAAATAGTCTCTACCTGTATCGGATAGCGAAAGGATATGAATCTTTTAAGCTATATTACGATTATTATTCTTGGTTGAATGAACACTAGTCATCATATCACACATATTCCATTAGGTCTATCTGTGCAAAAAACAAACAAACACACACAAAAAACACGTGAGGACAGAACATGTCACCTTATTAATCCACACGTGATACAAGTAAACTTCTCCATATGACAATACCGCAAATCGTGGTGAGAGAGAAAAACTCAATAGAGAATCTCACCTCAACAGAACCGCATTATTTTCAGTCTGTCAATACTGGGCCGGAAAATAACTTCCAAAATCCATAAATTACCCAGATGCTCCAACAAACACATGTTTGATCACCCCAATATATTGGGACACGCTATTTTGTTGTTTTCAAAAACTGCCGTAACCTAGATAACAAAACATATTATCAGCCGCTTTTAATTGATGCACCAAAGCCACCAGACGTACCTAACGGCCTGCACTACCACTAAATGAAGAGCGTTCCTTACCTTAGTTAGACACACGTTCCCATACAAGTGGAACACTCGACCACAGTTAGAATCCAATCCGCCAAACAGTCGCAGTAAACGCCAGACGTTATCAGCGTAAATCACGTGATAAAATTACGTGGTATCCAAACTAACCTAAGTTGCTAGGCGACTACTCCCGCCTGCTCAATCAACCGACTTGCCCTCCAGGCACTTGCTCTGCCCCTGGGGCCTCCTACCTCTGGCACTTCTCCCTCTTCCCCCTCTACCTATCCCACCCTCCGCCCTGATCTACTCTCTCCCCCTGCACTTCTTACTACTGCACTTACACAATCCAAATGTATTAAGGCCTTTAAGGACCGTTATTGTTGTTTTCTCTCCCCCCCCACCTTTTTTTGTCTTGTGGTGTCTGGTATTTATTTTGTTTTGCTGTATAGGCGCCATACAAATTTGCAATAAAATAAAAATAAAAAATAAAACAACTTATTCAGAGTTCAAAGTAGAATCGGGAATGAAATTGCAAGTTTCCAGTTTACCAGCTGAAATGGCTGTGATGTGCTCCAAGTCAGGGCTAGCGAAGAGATTGGTATTGGGAATGATGGTCGAAACAGGCTCATCGTCCCTCATATTAGGGTGCAGAGCTTCTTCCAGTGTCTCTCACTGCAGGCGCAAACAGAGATTTAGGAGCAAGTTACTATTATCAATGCCAATCAAAGTGGTAGGGGAGCTGGAAATGGGCTGTTAGAGTACAGTGCCCATCGTTGAAGAGGATGCACCATTATTAGTTGGTGTGAAAAAGCCAGTGATTTTAGTGCCATCAGAAATAATCTGTTGAATATTGAAACTCCCTTTTGAACATAAATTGCATAAAAGAGATGATACAACATTGTCAGAGTTAACAATATCACTGGATCTCTTGTTCCCTCCACAGAGTATGGAACGTCCTTGTCATACATGTTTCTGTGGTACTACAGAGCGTCGGCTAGATCTGCTAGTTAGAGAATAAGGGCACGGCAAAGGGTGTGTAGCCGACTTCCCTGTGTGTTTATATGAAGTAGTTACCATCATATTAAGACAGTTGGCAATAACCACAGATGTAAAAAAGGAAAAAAAAAACAAAGCAGGTTCTGGAAGGAGCAGAGGCGGTTATGCAGTCAATGTGCCTATTAGGGAGGATTCAGTCCCCGGAACAGGACTCACCGGCCCTATGTTACAATTTTGCTTTTTGTAGGTCACCCAACCAAAAGACCGATTTTCTCAGCCGATGTTGGGCAGTGTACAAAAAGTGAAAAAACAACATTCGACTCTTCCCAACCCTCCACACCCCCGACTCACGCACACTCTCTCTCTCATTCATACAAACACAAACTTACCCGGTCTGCCTCGACGGCGCTTCTGGGTCCTGGCGTGGCTGTCAGCCCCTGTCCTGTGTGCACTCGTGTGCGGCAGGAGTATGACAGTCCAATTTATAAAGACCACTCAGTGCGGTCACAGAGCAGTCTTTCTAAATCTTCTTTTTTTAAATCGATTTTTAACAAAAAGTGTCTCGATCTAACACAGACTAACAAGCTAGATCCAATGGAACCTTCAATCCTGCACAGACTGCAAAGACTTCACTACTCCAACGTGCACACTGACACGCAGATAGGTGGGTTTAAAAAGCTTGGTATTAGTCCAGGTAGAGGAGCACCAATTACTCAGGAAAACCAAGCCATTGTCACACTGCAGAACTCTCCACTGCAAAAACTGCTCCACTCTCAGCTCCAGACTCCACTCCAATGTCTTATAATTTTGGGAAAAGTCTATGTAAACAGGTTTGATCTTCACCCTATAACAAAATATATATAATTTGATTTCGGTGTGCCAAAGCAGTATACAGATATGCAGAAGGCTCCCTAACTGGCGGTTGTATACGAATTGTTCGTTTTACAACTGTTCGAATTACAATTGACCGTTTTACAATTGACCGAATTGTGAAGGTCAATTGTAACATATATGTGGGGGGAAACCCCCCACAACCTCCCACCCAACGCCAAACCCCCCCAAAACCCATATATATATATATATATATATATATATATATATATATATATATATATATTACCAAACCAAATTGCAAAGAAATTACAGACACATGTCCTAAACTGTTCCCTCCGCAATTAATTACAATTATGTCTGGATGTTCCTCTATCTTCAAAGTTGCACAGAGAGGTAGCAAGTCCAACCACTTCATTCCACGCACTCCATGCCAGTGCACTTCCACATGTGGGAATCCAAGATCTATAGATACTCCACAGCTTTCTGCATGCACCTTCAACCGATGTATCCACAAGTCTCCCAAAATCCACACAATCTGTTTTTCGAAACACTCAGCCATAGCTATCTGTTCTTCTCTCAGCAAAAAGTATATCTGAGAAAACCTCTCCTAGCACAACCCACTCACTAAACTTTACTGACCAATCCCTTGCTACATTCAATCTCATTTGCATGCCTCCTCACCCCAAATTCCCCGGCTGTAATACGCGGTGTCCTAGAACTACCGCCATGTCGGCGAACATATCGTAACATGGACAGCCCTTCTACCATTTCCACTTCACTCTCTGTACCATTCCCTCATTGGATATAGCTAAGAAATCACATGACCATTGTAGGTGCCTTTCCCCGGTTTACTACGTGTGAGAGAAAAAATAAAATAGTAGACACACCCCCTTGTCGGGGAAAGAGGCACTGAGACCCGGCTGCAAGAGTTCAAAGGATGGTTTATTTCTCCAGCTAGGAAATAACCCCAAAAACTCTAACTCTCTCAATACATCATGCTCATATTTATATTAGTTAAAGTAACTCTAACAAAAAATGCTAAAGGGACCTGATTGGCCAGACGGTGGGGTGCTGTAGGTGTGGGTGGCATCTCTTCCTCCTGGTTGGCTGAGTAGCTGACAGACGTCAAACATCTTGTGCTCCATGCAGGTCCGGGTCCGGTCACTGTGGTCACTACCTAAGCTAATATATTACACACTAAATAACAAATTATTTAAAACATTTTATGCTACATGTCACATTTCTACATAAGTCACACACAATGATTATTGTCAGTACAATTGGGTCATTCGTGGCTTTATTTGGAGGCCTTGACCTTATTGTGCATGTAGAAGAATCAGGCTGTGTTTCGCATATCTGCTAGGTTTCAAACTCATTAGTACAAGTAAAAACATATATAGTAGTAAAAATGCTTAAGGTTAGTAGTGGGTGTGTTTGGTGGGTTTCGCAGCACAGGCGAGGGTCTGGCACATGAAAGAAATACCTTACAGGGGGTGCAGGGTCAGGATGTGCAGGGTCAGGATGGCAATAAATTGTTCTAATGGGGGTGGGTGGCTTGCACATTTATGAGGACGAATCGAGCAGAAAGTGCTTAGCTCATTCTGGTTCACATGCCGGATTTCAGGCGAACAGTGATCTTAGAGGAAGAAAACTGTAGCATATTGATTGTTGCAACTTTCTCCGGCTTCAGCGTGAGAATGGAACCGCAGAGCTTTCCTTCGCAGGGGGAGTGCAAGGGTGGGGGCCAGCCAGCTGCCTGCGCGCCTTGTGTGTGTGTCTCTGTCCTTGGCTGCTGCGGTGGAAGGGGAGCTGAGTATTGCTGTACTATCGCAGTGAGGCCTGTTTACCCAAGATGGAGTCGAAAGGGGGCACAAAAGATGGATGCCCCATGTCCTGCTCAGTAGTCCCAGCTATGTAGCAGTCAACCATGGTTAACTTCACATAAGGGCAAGGGGCAATCCCACTACCGGAGGCACGTGGTCCAAGCTTTGTACTGAGGAGCGTACGACGTGAGGGGGCCTGAGGACCCCTCGCTCCCATACATTCCCCCCTTTCGTTACATCTAAAGTAACAAACTACTTTATCTCGTTCTTTCCGTTCTCCCTTCGGTAGCGCTCAGCTTCAGCCACAGCCTCATCCCAAGCAGGTGTACCCTTTTTTGGCATCCATGCTTTGCACACACTTCTTAAGCTGTTACCTCTTCTTGCGTATTCTTCTGGGGTGACCATTAAGTATATCCAACCATCCCCATCTAAATCTATCCAAACCTCGTTATACCACAGCAAGTTTTTTTGGTTCTCTAATGGTAGTGTAATGTAGATTATCGACCACGTCCCCATACTGTCTATAGATGGCAGTCATCCTATACTGTGGTGTGGTGTATTCTACGGTTTGTACTTGGGCATCTATCATGGTAGCCACCGTTGTCTGTTGGCCCACTGTTACCATCATCATTTCTGAATTAGGCATATTATTTTCACAGCATCTTAGTCGCAGTTGGCAAACACAGAATATTAGGAGAAAAAAGACTATGATGGGAATGAGTATCTTTGCTGCGATGTTCACCCGTGATGGTATCCAGCTGAACAGATCGTCGAACCACGTGTTGTTGTCTACTCCACCTTTTGCTCTCATTCTTTCTCCTAAAATATGCACTGCTGTTATCACATGTGACAGTGTCCCGTTATCAGCATCGGAAGTTGGTGCGAACGTGCAACACGCCCGCCCCCAATTTTGTTGCAAACACCACCGTCCATCGCTGTGATAAGATCTAAGACATATCTGTTTTGCATCGTCATCAGGCGCAATGCTCGGAGCTCTATTTTTATGATGTTGAAACCTTCTTCAGTGTCGTTGGCCAGCTGGATGAGCTCCCAGCGTGTTATCTGCAGCCATTTCGCGTTTGCCCTTGCTTGAATGCCTTGTGGTAGAAATGATGCGAAGAATGTTTCTGCAGATGAGAAAAGCTTATACTGTTGTGGGATTTCAGCAAGGAGTTCTGACGATTCGGACGAAATATAATTGGATCTTTTGCTGCGTGACAACTTGGTTTTCAAAGTTTCTTCTGACAATAGTTTGTATGCTGGGGGCTCTGTGATTGTCTCATCGGGCGCTGTCGATGGTTCAGCCGATTGCCCTGCTGCCGATGTGTCAGTCGATTGGCCTGCTGTCAATGTGTCAGCCGAAGGCCTTGCTGTAAACTGGACGTGGCTCTCTGGTATCACCATTATTGCTGAGTGAAGTGTGGCTAGGGCACAAGTGCCCCACCAGGATGCTGGGAGATGCTGTTAAGCTCGTTTGCCACAAATCCAGTATATGTCCATTAATGCAGCAGTGCCTTTTTTCATAACTGGCGTTATTAAAGTCTTATTACACTGCCGCACAGTTCCCATGTTCACCTTCCCTTCTCCATGGAAGCAAAGTTTGTGCGGTATTTCCTTTTGAATCTTTCTGGGTCTCTCCAGGGGTGTGACCCATGTCAGCTTGGTGATATGCTGTGACCAGATGGGGATGCACGTTTCTTTTGCCCATTCGCATGTTTCATCTGGCAGCCCTCGAAGCCCCTCAGCTTTGCATTCAATCGTTTCATCATGCCACTTGTCATCTGCATATCTTGTCCCTTTTATAATGAAAAATGGCTCCTGGAGCAGATTACTCCTTGTCGTCTGCTGGTGCAAGTTTGTTCGTTTTCCAATTTTTCCATAGTGACTGTGTGTGCTTGAAATGTCTTTTTTATTCTACACAGCATCAGATGAATCAAACATTAGGCCTCAGACAAGGGTACTTCCTGTGGGATTAACATTTTTGGGTTTCCAGTTGTGTGAGTAATAAGTGAGCACACATAACAATTTTCATTACTTGCTTGCTTTGCTGCGGCGCTCATGTCTGAATACCATTTGTTTGATTGGTCAGGGTGTTGGGGGTCCTCTATTTCATCTAACCCCAGGCTATGATAAATATCGTCTCTGTTTTTTTCCACCCCCCTTTTTCTCCTCCTTCTGTTTTTTAATTGGGTACCAACTCGTGGATATTGCAGCGGGAATATTTGTAAGAGGATTCAATTCAGCACTACAGCTAAGTTAACGCCTAGTCTAGAATACTGAATGAAAACCCTTATTGATATATCTTTAGGTCCAGTTCATGCGTTCTGGATGACTACCCCTGTATAACACCCCTCTCTTGGAATCCCCCTGACCCCACTGAGCCAAGAAGTAGTTCTGTTTTGCAAGTTTAAAAGGTTTATTTGATAATTTAAAATATATATATATCACACTTTATAATAAATTAATAATTGAATAGCACACTTAATCTGATATGATAAAGATCAACAACGGAGAATCTGGCACTAGCACGCTTCTTTATAATCACTAATGAGTTGAGATGAAATGGATAAGGTAGCACACTGGTAAATAGGAACAAAAGTATAATGTGGTAGAGGATGCTTTATGTAAGCTCAGGTGGATGCAATATTCAATGAATGCAGTACAGAAAATACTCAATATGATTTCAACCAAACAATGTAATCACTTTTCTCTGGCAATCCCCTCCCCCCCTTGATGCAATGCAAGGAAATGGAAGGAAGCACACAGTTCTCAGAAATGCAATCAAATGTGATTCAGTTCAATCCCAGCAAGCTTAGACTACAGAAGTTTGAAAACACAGGCCCAAATTGCTTTGATATGTGCTGGCAATGAATTGAAAAGTATGCTAAAATACTTTCAATTCCCTTTCAGAGGTTCAGGGTGATTGGTATCTAGTTAATATTAGTCCAGGCTCACACTAGCAATGATGCAGGGATAGTTAGCAGGTTAAACGAATTTCTGGCAAATGGAAGGCAAGCAGCAGCAGCTTTTTACACGTGAAGAAATTTGCAAATCGCGGCAAAATTCGCGGATGCGCCGAGCGCTATTACAGAGGAACCACAAGGACTATCTCTATCGTTTTGGGGTCCTAGGAAAGCCTAGGATCTCAGCTTCCAAATAAAAGTTACTGCAAGTCTCTAGCACAAACGGTTGCGGAGATATGAACGATTGAATAAAGGTCGTTTTTCAGATTTGAAATTTTAAACGCACACTTTTTCAGCTTTAAAAATGATGGCAGGATAACACAATTGCTAAGCTGCAGTTCTACTTAGGTTAAAAATGGATTGAATTATATTATTTTAACTAGGAGATTGGTTCTGCACAGTTTTCTAGGTACTCACACTATATTCTTGAGTGAAATGGGCCTCGTCACGGATCTGGTCAGGGTTTTAAACTGGACTCTGGTCTAGTCTGGCCTCTGCACTTCACAGTGATCTGGGTCAGCTCTCTCTGCTGGTCTGGGTCTCTCTGGGTACAGCACTGCTTTCTCTCTGGTCTGGTCTCTTAGTTCTGGATAGATTGAGGTCTCTAGTTTGGCTCTCTGGAGGTTGATGGAGGTAAGTATGGATTTTTCCGGCAGAGCGTCCCGCTGCAGATGGATTTGGAAGGTCCCTATCTGTCCTGTCTGTCTGCTTTTATGTGGTTAGAATGTGGGTGTGTTCTAGCATCACTGACCCTACCTCTCTCTCAGCTTCTAATTGGTCAAACTTCCATTTCTTATTTGATTGGGGAATGAACTGTGAGTCAGAGTGATGTCATTTTACAGCCTGCAGAAAGTCCACTCCTCCTGTCAACTTACACACAAATCTAGATTTGAAACAAATACATGTTTGCAGAGGTACATATTGTTTTAAAATCATATGCACCCATCATGCATTACAGGAGGTATCCCCCGTTCAAACTCTGCTCTTCCTGGGAGCTTGCATTCAGAAATGGCACATATTTCACTTTTTAACTGATTTTGCAATTTCTGACATTGACCCAACTTTACATACATGTGCGCAGGGAGTACGGACATTAACTGATGAAGTTTCAGATTTTTAACATGCATACATTTAGAGTAATATCCACTTTTCCGCTAAAACCCCCCTGAACACGCCACCGGGTCGAAAAACCTCTTAAAATGTGGGCAGAAAAATCACAAGAATTATGGTGTCATTTATAAAATTTTCACATGTCCGCTCTATGAGTTATTCATCTTTTTTAAAGTTATGTTCTGGCTCCAAAGGGGTGTGGTTTACCCTCAGCACAAGGTTGAATACTGGTTTTTCCAGTTCTGCCAAGCCAGCTTGCTCTCACAGGCAGTGCTCCTCCCCTTTCCTCAGGAGGAAGCCACTTTTTACAACCATTTACGACTCCTGCCAATAAAACCTTTGCCTGAGCCAGGACAGGGCTTTGTTCACTTTCCTGCAGAGCACAGGTAATTCAATTATCAGATAGATGGCATATCCTTAGTGTGAGCAGCAAAAGGAAGGTTGGCCTGGGAACACAGTGGTGACTCAAGTTTCACTCCTGATGGGGGTAGTTGCCAGGCAGAATCAAGTTCCTTAAGCCAGACTTTCAGCTACTGTCATGTTATTTGTTGCTTTTTAAATTAACTTGCAATTTTACACATGCAGCTAGAATGCTGATTCTAAGTGCAAAACTATGACATTTCAACAGTTACAAAGGCATGTGACACCAAACATAGGTCACTCGTTTAATCTAAACATTTTCGATTTTAGTGTCTTTAAATCCAGTGCAACTTAAACTGCTGCAATCCACAGCTCAGCCAGTCTTGTTATAAACCTTGTCTTATGATCTTCATTTCCCAGATTTTGTAGGCACACAAAACTCCATTCTACCAAATGTCTGCTGGTGTTCAGTGAATATTTTTCACATATTGCAATGTTTGAAATAGGCACTTTGGCTTGCCTTCAGAGAAACACAGGGTGGTTTTAAACTGCCGGCTTTTGGATAGTGGTGAGTACTGGTACTGCACCCATTTTTGGGATTTAAGAATGAATTCCCCACAATTCTAGGTTGCATTTGGCAATCAGCATTGCCATTCCCAATGGTTTCAGACTACTGTGCGGGTAGTCCAATGGTGGTTTTAAAGCGCTTTGAAGCTAACCGGCGCTACTGTTTTTCCTTTGGCAACCCATTTCCCTCATGGCAACCCGGCCTTTCATTCTCGCACTGGTGGGTGGCAAGTGAGGCAACCATTTTGGTGTGCGCACAAACTGCGCAGCTTTCCTGGATTTCGGCGCACATGTGGGTTTTCCGCCATCTTGAATTTTCTAAGCCCACAGCACCAAATGTTGTGGCATGATAGCTTAAACGTGGGTCAGGACACCCAACATATTCTAGACCATGCTTCATCTATATTCTCCATGGTGACATGTGTGTGTTCAGTAGTGGTTTCTGGTGCAGTGTGTGTACGCATGCTTGTATTTTTGGAATTAGTTAACCAATAGTAATCATTATTTACATTCCATCCAAGCTCTATTTCCTTGGCTCCAGTATTATTCAAAAATGGAATAGCAGTTTTGTTTACGTGTAATTGTTCAAGGGGCAACGTTATATTTTTACTATTCAATTCAATGTTATAAGTGTCCTTCAAAATAGCTGTTGCTTCAGTCCATATTAATTTAGGCCCTGGTTTTGTCATATCAGTTCCGCTCCCCCGTTTATTCATTTCATTTGCCACATATAAAACAACATTATACCAAATAAGATAAAACATCATTATTGCAAATAGTATGGCAGCATATTTTATAACACATTCCAAATTATTTAATCTACTGGCACTAGTGGCATCCCTATTTCTATCTAACATTTCAGCTTGCTCAGCCATTGGCTCATGTTGAACCTATGTGGGCGAGACAAATTCGTTAAGTCATATGAAAAGAAACATCATTGCACTTGTTCATTCTTTTTCATTTCTTTACTCAGTTAGGCATTTAATAATTCCTTTTCATTTCATCATGGAAATAATGAGGAAAAAATAGAAAAAACAACACGATTCATATGAGGAAAAAAGAAAAGAGAGAGAGAGAGAGAGAGAGAGACAAAATATGTGAAACCTTTGCTTTTCCCCTATACTTTCCCTGTCTAAGTTGGTTGCAATTTTCATCATGTCAACCTGTGCCAGTGATGGCATCCACACAGTCGGTTTCATTTTGGGGAGGTGTAACACTGTGTGCCCTTCTCACGTCTGAGAGGTGCACCCAGTACTTTAACCCCGTAACTTTAACTGCAGTTGGGGTGCTGTACACCACTGTGTATGGACCATAAAACCTTGGTGAATTCCACCTTCTTACAAAATTTCTAAAAAGAATCTGCTCCCCTGGCATTAAAGGCCCCTCCGGGCTGACTGCTGTCGGCATGGAGGTGTCCGTTGCTAAATCTTCAGTAAATGGTGAAACAATTTGTTTTGCTATGCTGCGTACTGCGCGCGTTAGCTGTGTTAGGTATTCCTTAAACTCTTCTCCCAGCACTGTGGCAGCCCTGTGCGCATCAGACGCCCTCCTAACAGGGGAGAGCGGTGTGTGCATTCTCCTTCCCGTCACAATTTCGTGCAGGCTTAAATGATGATCCTTGCATGGTTGATTTCTGAGTTGGAACAGTGCTAGGGGCAGACAATATACCCAATTTCTTTTCAACGTGCTGCATAATTTCGATAAATTGCTTTTGAGCAGCCTGTTGATCCTCTCCACAACTCCATTGACCATTGGATGATAAATCGAACATAGTTTGTGTTTCACCCCCAGAAGGGAGGTTACTTCTTTGAAGAGGTCATTCACAAAGTGCGTGCCGTTGCCTGAACGGATCACGTCACATATTCCCCACCATGAGAATACTTCTCGCACAAGGAACTTGGCAGCACATTTTGCATCAGGATACCACCACAATCAAGTATCTTGCTCCATTACATCTTTCTCCCATGTCAGCGTAATCGATATGCAGTTCTCTAAATGGACCTGTAGGGCGTGGCAAAGTGCCACGCAGGGTTCGTAATGTCATTCCTGAATTGTAAGTTTGGCATGTAGTACATTCAATCACAAATTTAGACAAATATTTGTGTAGATTAGGAACAAACCAATTCTCTTGAATATCTGAGGCAATGTGTTGTTTTGCAACGTGAGCTGGGAAATGCAGTTGTTGGAATGCTACTTCTAATAATTCTACGGGCATCACTACCTTGCCTGTCGTTTCCTGTCTCCAAATGAGATCTGTGGCTGATTGCTTACACCCTCGTTTGCCCCACAACCCCTGCTCTTCCGGTGGGGCCCTTCTCTGGAGTTTTATCAATTGTGCTATGGGCGTGTTACTATTGGCTTCTGCTGGTTGTTCTGTGTTGGTTGTTTTCACAATATACTCTGATGTTGGTTTCTTATTGAAGTACAAGACCTCCTTCGCTGCTGCCTCGGCTGCCGCGTTCTCCAATGAGACGACGTCTGTGTTATTGGTATGGGCTTGGCATTTAACCACCGCTACTACTGATGGTTTCGCTAAAGCTTCTATTAGTTCATTAAGCAGCGTGGCATGTTGTACAGGGGACCCATCTGCTCTTCTGAACCCTCTCCTTCGCCAACGTGATAGTCCTGAGTGAACTGTGGTGGTGACATAAGCTGAGTCTGAATATATTGTCACGGCACAATCTTTGGCTGTGTGTAACGCGCTGATTAGTGCAGTCAGTTCGGCTGCTTGTGCAGAGTAGTGTGAGGGGAGGCGTTTTTGAACAATCACTTTGTATGTGTCTTCTTCCATGCACTCTACCGCCATCCCCACATGTTTCTCTCCTGTCTCTGAGTTTATGGATGCTGACCTGTCTATGAAATAAATTTCTCCCTCTGTAAGGGCGTTTTCGCTTGCTTTGGGAATGTCATCGCCCTCTTCTTCATATGTGCTACAATCGTGTTCCTGTAAAACCTCAGTTGTGCATGGCTCTGTAATGAAGGTGGCTGGGTTCACTGTCTTGGATCTGACCACATGTACATTTGGACTTGATATTATTATTTCATAAGCCGAGGCTCTCTGTGTTGTGAGGGTAGATTTTGATCTTTCCAAGATAGCAAATAACGAGTGTTCCGCATATAGCGTCACTGAACATCCCATTACGATTGAGGCACTTTTCTCAATGGCGAAGGCCGCTGCATCGAGGGCCTATTCGCAAGCGAAATGTCCCTGCATTACTGGGTCTAATATTCCACTGTAGTATGCCAATGGTTTGAGGCCTAGTGATGTCTTTTGTGTCAATACTGCTGTCATTAATGTTCCATTGCTGTGTGAAAACAGGAAAAATTCCCTTTCATAATCTGGATTTGCAAGGACTGGGGCGTCTGAAATAAGGTCTTTTAATCGAGAGAATTGGACAATTGTCTCCTGTGTCCATTTTATTGGGGCTCTGTTCTTTTGTGCTTCTTTCAGTGCTTGTAGCATTGGCCGTGTGTATGCTGCATAATCGAGGATCCACGCTCGGCAATAGTTACATATGCCAAGAAATTTCTGTATGTCCTTCACTGTTTTTGGTATGATAATGTGTCGAATGGCTGCTGCTCTGTCTGGTAGTATTCTTTTTCCATCTTTAGATATTTGCTGGCCAAGATACACAACGTCAGCAAGGCAGTATTGTAACTTTCCTTTGTCCACCTTGTATCCCTTGGCAGCCAATACGTTAAGCAGTGTTATCGAGTCTTCTCTACACTCTTCTTCTGTTTTGCTACAGACGAGTAAATCGTCTACGTACTGTATAATGGTGCTCCCTACATCTATGTTGCCAATGTCTTCTCGTAGTACTCTGTTAAAAATGCTTGGGCTCTCGCAATACCCCTGTGGGAGTCTGCGATGTTCGTATCTGTTGTTTCCTAATGTAAAAGCTGTAAGGTACTACGACTCTGGTGCGAGTGGCACAGAGAAAAAGGCATTTTTCAGATCAATGACAGTGAAGCAAGTTGCCTCTTTTGGTATACTGCACAATATTGATGGCGGGTTAGGCACTAAAGGGAACTCATTTTGGATGACGTAATTGAGTGGGCGGAGGTCCTGGACCATTCTGCACGCCCCTCCTTTTGCTTTCTTAATCGGAAAAATCGCTGTGTTGCATGGGGAAGTTGATGGCACTAAGATACCTTGGCTTAGGAGTGCATTCACTGTTTCTCTAATACTTTCCTCTGCTTCTTTGGATATTGGGTATTGTTTCACTCTGGGTGGGAGGGCACCTGGTTTCAGTTTTATTTTTATGGGAGTTACCTCGTGCAACAATCCTACATCGTGTTGTCCTGTAGTCCAAATTTCAGGTGCTACCCTAGCCATGTCTTCTTCAAATATTGTCAGTGGGGCCTTTATGTTAGCCATGAGTGGGTTGTGTATTTCTCTGTATTGAATCATAATGTCACATGGTATGCTTATTTCCATTATTATTTCTCCATCCCCTTCGTAATCAGTAAACAATTCTTCATCAGTAATATCTTTTAGCATTATGTTTGGCTCTATACATAGCACACTTCTCCACTCACGCCCTTGCGTGTCCAGGCCTATGACCACAATGCGTTTGTTGGAAACTTGAATTGCCTCAATGTCTATAGACATAATTGTGCCTGGTACTACATCTGTTGGTGCGATTGGGCGGAATATGAAGTCGGATGGTATTCTCCACTCTTTTTGTGTTATTTCAGGCACTACTCGGGCTAATACCTGTATTCCATAGACAAACATGTACATGTCAATGGGAATCCCTCTTACTGCAACTTCCTTTGTAACCGTGCTTATTATCAAGAGTGCCCGTACGGGGCATACCCCTGGTGTCGAGCACACTATTCCTCTTTCAGTAAAGGCTATGGTCATGTTTAACTTACTGAGCAAGTCTCGTCCCATCAAATTGATTGGTGCGTCTTCGTAATACTATAAGGGTGCACGCACTGTTTTTCCCCCCACTGTTACATCAAGATCTTTTGTATAAGGAACTTTTAAAATAGCCCCAGAGAACCCCTGCGTCTCCAAACTTCTTCCCGAGAGCTGAAACTGCCCTTCTGTGAGGCATGATTTTTCTGCTCCAGAGTCTACCATAAAGATAAACTCCTTATTTCCTATCTCTGCCGCCACTAGTGGTTCCTAATTTGCACTCTGTGTGGTGGATAGGACTGGACACGCAAGTGCTCCCTGTGGGCTGTCTTAGTCTTGGTATCTTTGCTGACCTGGCATTGAAAAAACGTTATCACCCACGACCGTTACGCCGCGGAATGGTGCAGGGGCACCGTTTGCAGCCGCTGCAAAAGGGTTATTGTTTATGTTCCCTAGTGGGTTTTGTCTCGCCATGGGCTGTAGTGCGTTTTGCTGTTGTGGCTGCTGCTGCTGTTGCTGCTGTTGTGGGGCTGGCTGTCTCTGTTGCATTTGGGGGTCATAGCAGTATTGATCCTGTTGTCCCCCTCTCCCCATTGGAGCTCCACAAGGGCTACCTGGGTGTGGGCAGCCCCACCCCTGTTCATTGTTCATGGGCTGTTGTTGCTGCTGTTGAAAATACCCTGATGGTCGCATTCTACAATCTCGTGAATAATGTCCCCATCTTCCACAATTCCAACACGACCCCTGTTGTCCTCCCCTTGGTCCTTGCCCACCATACCCTCTGTTTCCCATTCCTCCATATCCTCCCTTTTGCCCACGGTACACACCTCTTCCTTGGGCCGGCCTGTTCTGCCACTGCGATCCTTGGCATGGCTGTTCCTCTCCATTCCACTGTCCTTGGTCCTCTCCAACCCACTGTGCTGCTTTACCAACGGGCCTTCCTTCCGCGTTTTCCACTCCTTCGTTTCCTCTGTCTGTTGTTGCACTGGCATAAATGGTGGCGACCTTCACTAATTTCGTCTGTACAAATTTTTCTTCGTCAGCCAGCCTCTTTTGCGTGACCTCCTTTTCCTTCTCTTTGATCCTCCTCCAGTGGTGTACAATTATGCTCTGAATTTCAGGCCACCCTTTGGCTTCGATCCCAGCTATTTTGTCCAAGGCCTTCTGTACCTCTTTCAGCAACCCCTTTTTAATGATAAAATAGAATAAAGCTGTTGATTGATTCCATGGCGTACCAGTTTCGCTTCTCCATAAATCTTGCACTCGCAAAATGAATTGCGCAGGATCCTCGTTCTCCTCCATCGTGCACTGCATCACTGCATGTAAATCTGGAATGTCTGGAAATGCACGCCGCAATGCATCCCACACTTGTGCTCGAACATTGTTAAATGGTGATCCATCGTGTCGGTCACAGCTCATCGTTACTCCCGGGAACCCTGCTCTTTCCCAGATTGTGTCTGCCTGGTCCCCGATTGCTGAAACTAATAGACTTTTTACATCACCTATAGCTAACGGCACACCTGCCGTGTTCTTCTCAAATACATGTATCCACTTACCTGCCCCTCCCGTCAGCGGGGGGAGGAGTTTTAACAAGTTGGTTTTGTCCATTTGGGCCCACGGAATGTAGTTTGGCCTACCTGCTCCTTTATGTATCAGTGGCATTTGTAGTTTTTGTTTCTTTCCCGTTCTGCTTGTCTTCCCTTTTTTCGTTTTACTTACCAGTATGTTTCCTATACTCCCTGTTCGTTGTCTTAATCTACCTTGCCATAATGGTGGCGATAGTGTGTCTGGGTAACGGCGGTTTGGTAGTGGGGACCCCTCTGCAGCAGCTGCCTCTTCGTATTCATCTAAATCGTCCCATATTTCTTCTATTTCTAACTCTAGCTCGTTATTATCCTCCCAGTTTTCCTTGGGTTCACTTCCTTGTCTTTCACCCTGGTCTCCACTTTGTTGACTCTCTGGTGTATCTGGGCATATAATTCTTACTGGCTTGTTATTCAATTGGAACAGGAACTGTCCTCACTGCCACTCTTGTTCTTGCCTCTGCTGCGATGACGTCCCTTGTGATACTATAGACTGCCCTGATACCGAGGCTGCTGGGGTTGCATTGCTTGCTGCTCCGATCGGAGGTGTGAGATCTGCCAGTGACAGCGGGAGTACCTCCCCTCCCCCTGGCAGCATTTGTCACATAAGGCTCTTAACTGTGTTATTTCCATTTGTGCGTATGCTAGCTGACGTTTCAAATCACCTGTTAAACGTGCTATGTCCACAGGAGGCGCGCTTGTGGGGCCGTACAGGCCTCCTTTGTCATATGGTGGAGGTTTGGGGGCTGTTGCCCCGCCTTGGGCAGTGGCGGTGGGTGGTATATACAGGGGTTCACTAAACCCTACCGCTGGCTTAGTCATTAAGGGATAGATTTTTGTTACTTCGTTTTCGGTTGTAGTTGTTGAGCATTCCCCTTTTGGAGTCCCGCCTACTTCTTCAGGGTTTTTCTGCTTTTCTGTCATTCGGCTTGTACCTACCTCTGCCGTGGGGGCAACTTCCTCAAACATTCGCTATAGATCTAACACTTCTCTCCGGTTCTGTAACTTTTTCCCTTTGTATCGCGCTAACAAATGTGTTGATACTAAGTCCAACACTCTTTTGTCAAATGATCCTCCTTCTGGGCAAATTGGTGTGACCCCCGTCTCCCTTTATCTCAGTGATCCACTGATCGTGATACTTCTGTATCCTGTCGCTATAAAGTGGAAGGTGCTGGCAAATATGTGCTAGTGGTGTTACTCCCCCCATGGTAATGTTTCTTTTCCTTTCTTGTGTATTCTAGTACCTTTGAATCTCTTCCCACCTCTCACTTGGTATGTCAGTTACAATATGTGGAAATAATACGTTCTTTATCAATGCTCACAATTACCATATGTCACATTAACTTTCTGAGAGGTGTTACCTGGTCACCCCTCACAGTTTATTTCTTCTGCTTTACCTTATATCAATCACAAATTACTTGTATTAAAATTCTTTAGCGTGTTCAACAAGACATATACATAAAAGCAGACCAACAAACATATAATCATGCAACATACACATGCACTGCCTGCGCGCGTTTGTTCTTTCCTTATTCCCGTTACTGTCCCTGTTTTTTCTTCTTCCCTATACTACCTACTATTTCGCATTCTCTCCCCACCTCTTTCACCTTTATTATGTCTCAAGATTTCTTACGTCCACGGAAAAAGAATATTCTAAAAACTACTCCGAGCCTACACGAGACCCCTACTGTTTTTCTCTTTATCTCTATTCTGCACTTGGTCGGGACAAATGCTACGCGGCGCCGCCTTCTACCCCCTACGGGCTAGGATACCACTTCTCTACTTCTTCTCACTTCTTACAAAACCTAATGGCCATATAAAGGATAGATCAGAAAAGCCTCACCATCACTCACGCAGACCCTATTCTTGGCTACCTTCCCTTTGTTGCTAATTCCCTTCTTCCCGTATTTCCCCTTACCTTCCTTTGGGGTCTTTGCAAACGGGACTCCACATGTTCAGTCAGGTACTCCGAGGGTCGTCGCTCACGGCCGGACCTCGCTCAGGTCCGTCCCCCAACCAAGCCGTGGCCTGCCTTGACGAGCAGCTTTTTCGATCTGGTATTCGTCAACCGGGAACCCTTGACCCTTTCTTCTTGGTGTGCACAGTCTGCTCAACCGCAGAGGTGATGGTTCTGCTGGGGGGCGCACTGGATCTTGCTGCCGGGCGGCGCAGGCCTCAAGGCACCTCTCTAAATCACGTTGCGGGGGTCACCAAAAATGTAGGTGCCTTTGCCCGGCTTACTACGTGTGAGAGAAAAAATAAAATAGTAGACACAACCCCTTGTCGGGGAAAGAGGCACTGAGACCCGGCTGCAAGAGTTCAAAGGATGGTTTATTTCTCCAGCTAGGAAATAACCCAAAAAACTCTAACTCTCTCATTATATCATGCTCATATTTATATTAGTTAAAGTAACTCTAACAAAAAATGCTAAAGGGACCCGATTGGCCAGACGGTGGGATGCTGTAGGTGTGGGTGGCATCTCTTCCTCCTGGTTGGCTGAGTAGCTGATGGACGTCAAACATCTTGTGCTCCATGCAGGTCAGGGTCCGGTCACTGTGGCCACTACCTAAGCTAATATGTTACACACTAAATAACAAATTATTTAAAACATTTTATGCTACTTGTCACATTTCTACATAAGTCACACACAATGATTATTGTCAGTACAATTGGGTCATTCGTGGCTTTATTTGGAGGCCTTGACCTTATTGTGCATGTAGAAGAATCAAGCTGTGTTTCGCATATCTGCTAGGTTTCAAACTCATTAGTACAAGTAAAAACATATATAGTAGTAAAAATGCTTAAGGTTAGTAGTGGGTGTGTTGGGTGGGTTTCGCAGCACAGGCGAGGGTCTGGCACATGAAAGAAATACCTTACAGGGGGTGCAGGGTCAGGATGGCAATAAATTGTTCTAATGGGGGTGGTTGGCTTGCACATTTATGAGGACGAATCGAGCAGAAAGTGCTAAGCTCATTCTGGTTCACATGCCGGTTCTCAGGCGAACAGTGATCTCAGAGGAAGAAAACTGTAGCATATTGATTGTTGCAACTTTCTCCAGCTTCAGCGTGAGAATGGAAGTGCAGAGCTTTCCTTCGCAGGGGGAGTGCAAGGGTGGGGGCCAGCCAGCTGCCTGCGCGCCATGTGTGTGTGTCTCTGTCCTTGGCTGCTATGGTGGAAGGGGAGCTGAGCATTGCTGTACTATCGCAGTGAGGCCTGTTTACCCAAGATGGAGTCGAAAGGGGGCACAAAAGATGGATGCCCCATGTCCTGCTCAGTAGTCCCATCTATGTAGCAGTCAACCGTGGTTAACTTCACATAAGGGCAAGGGGCAATCCCACTACCGGAGGCACGTGGTCCAAGCCTTGTACTGAGGAGCGTACGACGCGAGGGGGCCTGAGGACCCCTTGCTCCCATACACCATCCACCAATCAAATCCAAGACCTCTACATGTAACTGCATCATCATAGATCAGCACTGCAAATGTACAGTGAATCTCTCGGAGTCCAAGTCTCATACCATTGGCAAGCACGATCTACGAGAAATACTATACAAGTCTCCAAGATTTCTATTTGCAGCTTCGTCCATATACATATGCATGAACACAAACTACAGGTATGCATATTTTCTATGCAGTACATGAACCTATTTTCTAACCGACTTTTACCTTGTATAATCTGTAAAATGAATCTACGATCATTTTTTCATTGTCCTAAAATGAACTGTGACTTACAAACCTTTATACCGTTTAATTTCTTCATACACACACACACACGCAAATAATGTTAAACCAACATTTTTGAAATAAAATATACAGACTACATATAATCAAACAAAATTCCATGCACACTCTATGATCAAATCTCAAACAATAATATTTGTACAAACACATAATTGGTTTTAATTTTTTCAATTTATATAATTACTTACATTTATATAGGACAAGCAGGCTATGACATTGACTCACTATTACGTGGAAAAGCAGGCTATGACATTGACTCACTATTACGTGGAAAAGCTTAGTTACAGGACTAGTGGTATACAGTGGTACATTATGAATTTCACAAGCCATAGTAAAGATATTTTCTTTCCTACAGTTAGTCATAAGATAGTTTTAATGGTTTTGAGGAAGGCGCTGAGCATTTCAATTTAAAAAATCTATGTCTAAATTAAAAACAGTGCTATATAGAAACCAAATTACTAATTCCTTTCTTTTACAATTGCAGTGAAGACCATTCTCCAGAAAAGAAGCAGCCGAATTTGAAGTACAAAGAACAACTAAGAAGCAAACTGCTCATTTTAGAAAAAAAGTAAGTAAAATGTTACCATAATATTTGAATTATTACTCAAACACACTGTAAGGTTAATTCATGCTATTTCTGTGCCTAAAACTAGAGATTCTGCACCATTCTGACCAAAAATCCCCCTGTCTTAAACAGTGATTTACTGGCAGAATGGCCCACAACTTCCTATTTTCGACACACAAATTACCCAACTCAGCCGCTAGAATTTAGATGTTGTAGAAAAAACAACTGTTTTAATTGTATAGCTTTAGATATACTATTTATACTTCTCCAAATCACTGGCTTACCTTTTTCTGTCATCTGAACCCCAGTTTAGTAACACACTAATTCAAGAATACCCATCCCTAGTAGTTGTATTTCCCAAAGCACAATCACACACCATTACATACATCTTTATCATCTTACTCAAACACTCATGCACACAACACACATGCATTCCAGAACACCCCAACCCATACCTTCTGTATTTTTTTCAACAGACCCTAAAGAATGCCTACCAAAAAGCAACTCCGTAGAAAGGAACGCAGAAGTAGAGCAAATGAAAAGAAAACTCTCCAACATAAACATCCATCTATAGCAGAATTTGTAAAAAAAAGTTGAAACACAACAGCTAATACAGTCATGTAGTGAAACAGAAGAAGTTTCTAGTATAAAAACTTTGCCTCCTCTACCAAAAAGTAAAACAAACCAAAAAGCAATTAACAGAAAACCAACTATCACTACAAATAAAACTTATTCTATAAATCTTGATGTAGTACAAAGTAAGCATACCAAGAAAAGTATTTTAGCCAAAATGTTCTGTCACAAAGTCCCTCAAAATCTTATGAAAACAGGAGAGAAACCAGGTTCAACACTTCAAACCTATCGTAGAAAAGTAATCTTAGAAGCGTTGATAGACAGTGCAATTCTTCTCAAAAGAAAGTTATTTATTTTAGTGTTAAACAGAATAAAACCACTAAAAAAACTAATAACTAAATTACAAAAAAGACTTCTCAATAAACGAAATGTCAACAGAAATAACTTCTTAAATATCTGTGGAGGTGAATGGAGTCACACTACAAGCACAGAACCATACTTTAATGAAGAAGCGTACAAACAAAAGCAAACAAATACAATTGCCATACATAGCAGTGGTCGAGGTTATGAAAAAGTTAATAATACCATAATGGAACAAGAAGTTCTCCTTACAAAAATATGCCCTGAAAACGTAGATTTACCCCTCCATTCAACTGAATCAGAACATCTAGTGTACAAATGGCCATGCACGTCAATGTGTAACATTCCCAAAAAAATGTTCAAGTCTTTACGCCAATTCCTCAATCAATATGTGAAAAGCAAAGACAAAATCAAAATTAAACTACTGCAAAATATGGATGCTTGTCCAGTACGCAAGTACATAGGACTACAAGGACATTCTTTGGCCTGCATTACAGGACCTGCTTGCAAAACAACCTTCCATGATATCAAAAGTATATCAACACATCATGCAAGTATAATAAATCTAGTTTATAAACTGTATTATGCTAAAAGTCCTGCTTTAGCACTAGCCAATTTAAATAACATTCTTCTACATGGTACAGCAAAAGACCTACTAAAAGAAATGGACTATATCCAGACAAAATATTTTGGAAGTGTAACCCACTTACTAGATGAATTAGCTGTAAACCAACTTTGTAACAATTCTGCACATGGCAACCTTTCACTACACACATACAAAAAAGAAATACTAAAATTTGAAAGTACTTCAGCTGAAGTACCAAACCACGTGTGTGTATTTTGCCGCAGAACTTTTTATAAAAGTAACACAAAAACTGTAAACCTATCATACAAAATAGAAGACAATGAAGAATCTAAATGGTTTGAATTAGCTCTCTACCTTATAGCAGAAAACAAATACGAAATAACTGACCCCATAATACTTTGCAGTTACTGCACTACAAAACTTGACAACAACCAAACTCCTTCACGTGCTATCACAAATAACTTGGAATTATATCCACTACCAAAACCCCTTCAACAACTTAATTTATATGAGAGCATCATAATTCAAACAGTGCACCCATTTCAAGCAATAATACACCTTCAACCAAAAGCTGTAAAATTACCTCCCTCTGAATTAGTGAAAGGTGCCCACACAACTGCATTTGGCATGCAAGCCTACACACACAAGCACCATCCATGTCTCACACATTCCAGCCCTCGCATGTGTCAGCCCCACGGACCTGTACACCCCCACCCATACTCGACCCCATACAAACAGATGTGCAACCTGCACACTACTGAATAATCACCACACGCACTGCTCACAATCAGGATGCATGTACACTCACAGCTCGACTCCAGACGGGTCTGCTTCTCAAGGACCTGGACGTGGAGCGCTGGGGATATGCGTTCCAGGACCCTCATCTGTTCTTCCGACAAGTGGCCCCGGCGCCCCTTGGCATCCGCTGCCTTCAAGAGGCGCCGGGCCTTGTTCAGGGTCCTGGACCTGAAGTCCTCCCAGCGCTTCTTGACATGTTGTAAGTCGCGGACTGCCACCCCCTTCGCGTTGATGGCAGTCACGATGTCAGTCCAGATCCGAGTCTGTCCTTCCTTGTCGGCGCGGGAACTTCCGAAGAGGGCATCATACTGCCCCAGGACTTGCTCCACCAGGACACCAACTTCGGTGGCACTGAAGATGGTGCCCCTCTGCCTCTCTGGCCGTGGGTTGTCAGTGGTCCCAGATGGTGTTTGCCCCGACATGACAACCCCAGAGGCAGGAGTGGGTGGGCAACTGGGTCCTGGGGCTGGGCTGTGGAGCGATGGAATCCCAGTCGGGAGTCTTCGGTTCCAGCAGGGGTGGTCACAGCAACAGCACCCCTGGCTGATGTGCAGGCAGCAAATGGCAGGGCACGTGGGCAGCAGGCAGTCTGGCAGCAGCAGATGGCAGGTGGGAGCGTGCTCGGGGCTCTGGGGGGCAGTAGTTCGGCCTTCTGGGCAGGAGCGTGGTCTTCCGTGTGCTTACGCGTGGCCAGCTTGATACGGAGTGATTTGGCATGTGAAAAACCTGCACGTCAGTGTGTAATTCGAGGAAAGGCCCTTAGCGCATAAGCGCGTCTGCACGCATATGCATTTTCATTGGACAGAAGGCCCCTCAAGCGCAAGCGCCCCTGTGACGTGACGCGTACAGACGTGCATGGGCATTTCAGCGCGCGTGAAAAACTGCACGTCCGCGTGTAATACGAGGAAAGGGCCCATGCGCGTAAGCGCGCGTGGAAAACTGCACGTCCGCGTGTAATACGAGGAAAGGCCCTTAGCGCGTATGCACGGCAGCACGCATATGCGATTTCATTGGACCAAAGGCCCTTAGCGCGTGAGCGCGTCTGTGACGTGACGCGCGCGGGTGTTTCCCTCATTGCACGTGATGACAGAACACACGTGGATTTCCACCAATCGCGTGTGAAAGTTCCCGGTACCACGGAACACACGTACCCAGGCTAATAGCGTGTGGAACTTCCCGCGCACCCCGAAACACACATACCCAGGCCAGTCGCGTGTACGCTCACTCCCATCCGATCACAAGCGATGACACTCAGACCTACAGTCTTACCACGTATCCGATTATGGGAAACCCGCGCACGGCAAAAGACGTGCACAGGCGTCAACGCGTCTGCCCACACGAAGGCAGGCGGAGCCGTCCCTGCACACAGCATAAAAGTGCACGCAAACAACAAACGCGTATATACAGCTACGATGAATGCCCCATTTGTCGCTGCACTGATCGTGGGACACCGCAGGAGGAGGAGAATAGCCAGGGCACGCATTTTCGCACCACGGACAAACCTTTTTGGGATGCCTGACGACCAGGTCTACGGCAGGTATAGGTTTCCACCCCATATCATCCTAGACCTGGTCAGGGAGTGGGAAGATGACCTCACATCCCCCACCCTTTGCTCCCAAGCATTGAGCCCCTTGGAGAAGCTGCTCAATGTCCTGCATTTTTTGGCCACTGGGTCATTTCAGCCGACCACTGCCATAGTGGGGGGGGTCTCACAGGCCACGCAGTCACGCTGCCTATACCAGGTACTGGCAATCATGACAGCGCGCCCCTCAGTCCGCAGGCACATATTCATGCCCAGAACACCCGCAGAAAGGCAGGCCGTTGTCCTGGATTTTTTCAGGGTGGCACACTTCCCCAAAGTGCTCGGTGCCATAGATTGCACCCATGTGGCCCTACGTCCACCTAGGGCCATTGAGCACATCTACCGAAACCGCAAGCACTGGCATTCCATCAATGTACAGGTGGTATGTGATGCAAAGGGAATCATCACCTCTGTCTATGCAAACTACCCTGGCTCCACCCATGACAGTTTCATATACAGAATGTCCGCCCTGAGCCGGGCCCTGGAAGCTGGGCAGCATGGCGACACATGGCTCCTAGGTCAGTACAAATGCCCTTGCACATGCATGCAAGTCACACACAGACAAATATCCAAACCCTAATCTCAACTATTATCACCTCCCCAGGGGACAGTGCCTACCCTCTGAGCAACCACATGATGACGCCAATCCGGAACCCCACCACACCACCCCAGGTAAGATACAACGCCGCCCATATTGCAACCAGGGGCATAGTGGAGCGCACATTCGGAGTGCTCAAGTCACGTTTCCGCTCCCTTGACCGCTCTGCTGGGCAACTACTCTATGCACCACCAGTAGTGTGCAGGATCATTGTGGCAGCATGTGTCCTGCACAATGTTGCAACACGGCAGGGCGTCCCGGTGGACATGGTGGTGCCCCCATATCCCCAACCACAGGCACAGGCGCTGCCCATGGGAGGGGACAGGGCACGTGGCGAGGAAGCCCAGACCCAGCTTGTGGCCACATTTTTCAACTAAACTCCCACCCCTGCGGAGTGCACACAGGCCTGGCACATTCCAGGTGACAATCGATGATGACAAAGAGACAGTCAACTGTCACAACCCTACCACCCTGAGATAGTTGCCATGGAAGTGCCACATCGTCTGCATCCCTAGCTACTTAAACACAAGCTATCCTGTGTGACCAAAAGGCACACATATGACATATGACATGATATGGGCCATACACAAGTATTCCAAGGCGCAATGAGGCAGGGAGGGGGGAACAAGGGAACACAGAGAACGGTACTACTAGGCCAGGTGTCATTGAGATTGTGCAAGTGCAGGGGTAGGGGGTATGGGAAAAGTGCAAGGGGAAGGGTGGGGAGGAGTCCAGTACAGGGGAAGTAGCCCAAAAAAATAATACATAGGTCGCCTGGTGGCAACTACAAAGGTAAGTGCAGACAAGTGCTGGGAAGGGAGGGCTGTAGGGATAGAGAGACAGTACTGCAGTGCAGGGGTTGCCAGGGAGGCAGTGCAAGTGGAGAGTGGCTGGGCCAGGGACCGAGGTCGGTGAGAGTGGCCCAGTTGCAGCTCCTGTGCAGTTCCAGTGAAGAATTCTGCAAGGGAGAGGCAGAGAGTAAGCAGAAGCAAAGAGGAAGGTCTTGAGGTGCTTCCAGAACTGGAGATGGTTCCCCTCAAGTTCAGGTCAGGCCGGAAGTCTGTTCCAGGGGGAGTGCCCTGCTGCGGAGAGAAATCTACCCCCAGCTAGTTGCTCTGAGAAGCGGATGACCCGGACATGCAAGGTGTGCATCACACACACTTGCAAAACAGGCCATGGCCATCACTGTCATGTCACTCAAACCCTCCCAAACATCAACATGACATGGCAAGCAATACCCATACACCAACGCAGTAACGATAAGGTACACATTGCCATGTCCTAAATGTACAGTGGCATCGGACACTGCTGCCTGACCCGGAATCAGATGAAATGACAGACCAACAAAATCTCCCACCCAAAATAAGTAATTTCCAAATGCATTACAACATTTGTAGACGTAACATCACAATGAATGCCTGTCTACATGCACATTATGCATTGCAAAATCAACACTGCAGCTCATGTGTGCAGTGTCCTACTCCTGCATCACACTGCTCAGCGCACAGCAGAGTGAACAGCCATTGTGTGTGATGCACACCCTGAGCATCACATCTAAGTGACAGACCACGTCAAACATCAAATTAGGCATGTGCTGGATCCATGATCGGTCACAGAACATGTGCTGCCGGGTCACAGTGGGCACCAGAAGGCAAACAGTGTACACGTGGATATGCAAGGGTGGGAGTACATGTAGTGCATCAGAGTGCAAGTGTGTGGTTCTGCAAGGACATGCACTCCACATATGCATGTGCACTCAAGTGACCATCAGTGTTCCCTACAAATCACATGTGAACATCCACCATGTGTACACCCCAGCATGTCAAACCACAAGTATCCCCTCGCACCTGAAAGGAAAACACAACACATGAACAGGCATTGATCAGCAGAACACAACATGTACATAGGATACCACCATTACTATGTCAGAGTTCCCATCACACTGCAGGGCAAGGCAACTATCAACAACAACCCCCCCTCTCCCTCACAAATGACCATGACCCACTGAACAAGTGCACCTGGGTCATGGAGCCTCCAAACCTCAATTCCACCTGGCCACAGGATCACCTTTACCCTTCGTCACCATCTCCCACCTTGTGTGTAAAAAGATGCCTGAACCCTCAGAATCCACACTCATTTCCAAAATCACAAAATCCAAGGCATAAACACGAACCCGAACACCCTCCAGTAGATGACTTGACGTAGCAGTACCTCACAAAGGCCAAGTACTACCACAATGATGCAACAACCAAGGTAGCACAGCAAAACAATGTCACGACAGGATGTGAGACATGACATAGGATGATGCACCATGAATGGATGTGTACTGTCACAGGTCCCCTGTACAGGCGCGGGAGTGTCACGAAACAACCACCCCCACCATGTCCCGGGTGCCTGCAAGGTCAAACTCACACAGGCCCCTGAGACCCTGGTGGGGAATGAGGTTCAGGGATATGCAGTCGGGACATGTGTTGACACACTGGATGACTGGAATGAGTGGCAGGAGAGGGGAGGAGGAATGACACATGAAACTAGGGAATGCACGAAAATGTACAACCTGCATGAACACATACACAATCCAAACAAACTTGGACATCATTGTCATGGCCTTCTGTAGTCCAGGCTCAGGAGTGGTACGAACCAACCACCCCCTCTAGGGTTTTGTCGCCTGCAAGTTCGGGGCTTACACAGGCATCCGCAACCCCAGTGGGGAAAGAGGGTCAGGGAATGTTGCTCGGATAGGCACGGGAAGCAGAAACACCGGGTAGAGGGTACAGGTTTCAAAATTGCATAGGATCATGGGTGATTAGGGAGAAAAAAACATACCAAATTGAACCACACATACATCCATGCATCAGTACACTCCCCAGCAAGCCTATGCAGAGCAGTTCGTAAGAAAAACAACAAGACACTTAGCTCTGGTTTTGAGTGCTGGCCTCCTGCCTGTGCACTCTCAGGTCCGGTTACAGGAGCACTGCAATGCTGCAAAGAGAGCCACAGTCAACAACCTGTACGTGCCAATTACACAAAAACACAACACCAAACATGCCCCATAGCAACAAACTACTCTACAAACAGACAATCTGTGGTCGATGCTTCGTACCCATATATAACATCACCCCTGTGACGGGTCATACACAGTCAATGCAGTAAGTCAGCCGCTGGTGGGTGCGTGGCAAATGGAACACCAATGTGTCACAATTCACACAACATGCAATGTTCCCTGGGTAAGCAGACAGACCCATATAGCAAGCCATGACTACAGAGCAAGTTGTGTACCACCATGACCGAAACAAAGTTGGCAGTGCATTTATCATGAAGTACGTGGAAAAGACATGCACTGCACCCGAGTATGTCCCTTGCTGTATGTCCCTGTGAGCTGCCCCTTTCCATGTCTCGGAAGGCTACATGGTTGATACAAGTGCCTCAATGGACCTTGGTGTACCAGAGGGTATGTGCCACTGCCCCTGCATGTGTCCCAGACAACCCTACTATCAACAGCCATCAGTCCACAAACACATCTGAGCTGCATTGTGTGCTTCAACACCAATATTCGTCTAAGCTCACCCTCAGTGCTGTGACTAAGCCTGCATGTGCAACTCGCCTGGTGCAAGCTTTGCTGTGTCGTGGCCCCCCTGTGATGCTCACCTTGCCTGGAGTTCCTTGGAACATGTCAGCGGTTCTAGGATGTGGGTCTGCAATCACTGTGCCTCTGCTTGTGCACACATGTGCATGTGGGCACCAACAAACGGGTCCAGAATTCCGTCGTCCAATGGGCCATGTCTGCTGGCAAAGGTGCTCTGGAGGCTCATCCCCCTGCAGAAAGGGCATGAAACACATGATTAATGCTTCAAAGTCATCTGTGTGTTTCTCATCAGGCATCTCATTACTTGACCATGTCAGAGAGTCACATCTCAAATCACACCATCAGTCCGTCTTTCACCTCCAAAGTGTGGAACACTATCTACAGCATGAATTGCAACAAGCACATGTACAGGAAAGATATGAAACATACTACACAATGCATAGCAATCAATTTCCACATTAATCATGACACACCCCATCTAGCAAAAGCTGAACAGTGGACAATGACACCTAAATCATCCCCACTAGGGGTGTCAACACAAGTCACACAGCACCAGACATGCCACAGATATGACAGTCCAAAGCCCTTGTGTAAAATGCTGTAACACCGAACCATCCTTGCGAGCCCATGGATAAGGGAGGCAGGAGTGGCATATGTGAGTCAAGGACCCCAGGCAGCAAACACATACACAAGACAACCATGAAGGGCCCAGCTGGAACAGACAGTGTATGCCTTCAAAAGCCACAAAGCACCGCACCGTCACATGAAAGCACAATAGACTGGCAATTTTAAACTAACTCAACTATTAACTAATTATACTAACTATGGAAAACCTACATTACCTATTTAAACTAACTATCAAACAGAAACTTAACTAACTAAACTAAAAGAAAAATCAAAAATGGCCACATACGACCCGGGGGGAGGGGAGGCACCCAGGAGGGGAGAGGTACAGGGTGCTGCTCAACATCCACATGCGATGATGCTGAGCCAAAAAAAAAATCCTCCATGGGCTCAACGCCTGCACAGCACGACCTATGTGGGAGATAGATGGTCGTCCGCGTCTGGCTCACACTGGAAAGGAGGACGTGACACAGTAGCCTGGCCACGCCTAACCGCAGCTTGCCCCTCGTCGGCAGCAAGTCTGCTGGACGGGTGAGCCTGGTTCTGTTTGGCGATGTGACGTAGGTCTGCATGCAGAACCTCACGTGATACACGTGCTTCCTCTTGCAAGGTAGCACGTGTAACACGGAGTTCCTCCTGCAAGGCCTGGCTGGACAACCGCTGCACCTCCCGGCAAGCCTGTAGCTCAGCCGAGATGGTACGCTCAAGCTGTGCAAACCTCTCCTCTGCCTGCTGCCTCTGGGACATCATAAGGACACCCAGAATGGATCTGAGGGAAGCATACTCCTCCCTCAGGGCATCCATGTGCTCCTCTGCGTGAGCAGCAATTGCTTGACGCAGAGACGACATTTCAGCCTGGCGTGCCCTGTCTGAGGCCGCCATGCCCAGCCTGAGCGAGCGGGCCGTGGACCGTGCCGCCTGCTGCTGGAGAAGCACCTGCCTAGCAGGGGGGAGCACAGATCGGGTCACACGCTCCATGCTCTCAGCGATGTTCTCCATTGCTGCCCCCTGCCGTTCGGAATTGGCAGTCATGTCTTGCTCCCACTCAGTATACAGCGGTTGCACGCGGTGACCGCGTTGCCGGGCTTGACCCCTGCGGGACCCAAGGACTGGGGGTCCTCGCTGTGTTGGCACCGCCTGCGGCTGCACGACTACATGCCCCCGTCGACGTGATGTCCCAGGCACATCAGTGACTGGTGTGGAGTGTGACCCTGCGTCCCGATCCACCACGGGCGGAGGAACCAAGACTGTCTGATCCCTCAGTGCAGGTGTCGCAGAAAGAGGAGTGTCCACATCAGAATCATTCACCCCTGACACATGGACTTGATGTTCATCCAACTCAACATGGACGTCAGAGTCGTCATCAAGGCTGGACTCATATGCAGCCAGAGACAAGATGGACTGCAGCACTGCAGCACTTGGGGGTTTTCGTGGCCTACCACCCCACGACCCCCACTAGTGCCGGGTTGATGTGGTGTTACCAACCCTGTGTCTGGCATGACAACACCATCCTCTGCCTCCATTGCGTCATCACCTGAAAAATAGAGAGAAAAAGGTCAATACACATGTCAGAAGCACACGACACACACACACACCGACAGCAAAGGCATCCGGCATACATGTGACACACAACATATGACCTGGCATGCATGCTGGGTCTACTTTGAATAGCTTCTGTGATCAGACCTGTTGAAAGGTGGCAGTTTCCATGGAAGTGGGTCTATGCAGTGCAGAAAATGTGTACACCACTCACTACCTACATGTACAAGCACCACATGGTGTGTGCCAGGAAATGTGAAGGCAGTGCAATGGCAAATTCAGACATCACGTGCATTGTGCATTCAATGTGTACCATGTCTAGAAGCCAAGCACCCCTCCACCCCAGTACCAAAACAGGGATGCCTCGCATGGTATCAAAAGGCTGACCATACACCTGTGTATTGACAGGCAGTGTTGACTGGCATCAACAGCTTAATGTGATTCAAATTACAACACTGCAAATGATGCTGGGACAGTGGGCAGGACACATGATGGAAACTCCGGAGGCCGCCCACGTTTGAAGAAGACACAAGAGTTGGACAGAGTCATTGGCCATTGAACAGGCTGAGGCCTGTGAGCCACACAGATTGTCAGGGCCTAAATATGTGTGCAACGCAGGACTGAGCCACAGTTGACATGGGGAGGCCGATGAGATGGCAGGCAATGTATGTAACCAAGGACTCATATTACAGTGATCATCCAGTCAAGGACACATAGGGGCATGCGTGCAATGCACATGGAGCATGAATGGGCACTCATGTCCCTGCGGGACATCTGACCCATGCACAGTACAAGTGAGATACCCTGCATTGAGTACTAAGGCTGTACCACACGGCATATGTCTGCCAGTTTCTACGCTGGAAGTTAGCATCTACACAGGACACATGAACAAGAAACTACACATTGGCAAGATTGGAGCAGACCAGTGCAAAGGTGGAACTGGAGTGCAGAGTGGCGGAGGAGGGGCAAGGGAGCATGCCCACATGGAGTCCCGCATGCAGGCAGAGGAGACATGCATGACGGTAGCATTGCATTACTTACACATCAGAACCATGTACACGTCACATGTAGCAGCAATCATGCACAACACATCCCACAAGTGAAACACACACGTCCTCAACAAACACGCATCAACACTCACTGGACTGGGCATCAAAGTCCAGCATCTCTCCCACTCCTTCGACCAATTTAGGTGGTATGAACTCTGCAACGAGAGCCTCATGCGGAGTGAGTTCTTCCTCCTCTGGTGCAGGCCTACCGCCAGTCACCAGAGTCAAGTTGTAATTTGAGGCACGCTTGGCCTTAGTGCTGCGCTTGATGTCATTCCAACGCTTTTTGCACTCCTGCGCCGTGCGCACCTCATGGCCGAATGAACTGACATGTTCCGCAACATGCTTCCAGTGGGTGTCACGTTGGGCAGCCGTAGTCTGACTATTGGCACCCACTAGCATGTCACGGCTGTGGCCCCGCACGTAGTCCACGAGGAAGTCCAGTTCCTGCTTACAGAAAGGATTCTTCCTCGACGTGCAGGAGGTCGTGGCTGTGTGTGGGGTCCCAGCCTGTGCTGCAGGTGCAACCTTCCTCCTCTTGGACTGTGGCACAGACCCTGGCTGGCTAATGCCGCCCTGACCAGTATGGCCAGTGGGTTTGGTGGATTGAGCCAAGGGAGTGGCAGGTGGAGGGATGACCAAAGGCCTGACTTGTGTCAGTGGCAGCTGGGTGCCCACTAATGGACCCTGCGCAGCAACATCAGCTGTGGCAGGGTCATTGACCGCAACGGTCCTGGTTGGCAGACTCACAACCGGGGTGTTGTCGGGTGCATCTGCCCCAGCACTTGCCAACATCCGGCTGTTCGGGGCAGCAGATGACATGACTGCCCCAGGGACATGTGTCTTGGTCTGAGCAGCCCGGCCTGCCCCTATGGTTTCCCCCCTGGCCTGTTGGAGATCTACCAAGGGCTCTTCAAGTGCCAACGCAGCCTGCGCTGGCAGACCCTGAGCCTGGGTGGTGGTGTCCACAGCTGCACCTGCAGCTACCACGACCCTTGGGCCCGTGGCAGTCGATGGAACGGACTGCCGGGTCATATGGGTGCCAGTGCCAGATGCAGGAGCTGCATCCCCCGGAAGCACAGGGGGTGGTGGCATGGCTGCACCGACACATGGCACAACATTGTGCTCAAGTGGCGCACCCCTGCCACTTCCCCCTCTGTGGCTGCCCTGGACACCCTGGAGTCCCCCTACTCCCTGGTCACCACGGCCACATCCCCGACCACACCCGCCACGAGGAGTACGCCCAGCTGAGGCGCCCCTCACCTTTGGTGGCCTCCCAACCATGGCACAGATGTAGTAGTGCTGGCACAGATGGAATGTTGCCAATGGGAGGTGTACACCACAATTGACCTGGGCAATTGGGGTGAAGGGGGTGGGAAGCAAGATGTTAACAGCCCCCCTGCACCTGCAAGGCTGTATGTGACCCCGGTGATGTGGTGACGGGTCACGCAACGCTCAGGCACCCCAAAACTGCAGTAAAACCATGCACGCAACCCTGCAGCCTATGTGCGTGGATTCAACCTCACGCAGTACGCGGTGGCACCCAGTAACACGAATAACGCGTACGCGTGGGACACGCAGGCTACTATGACATCGAAAATGGGTGCGATACACAGGGGCACCCGCAGTGGGAAAAAGAGCGTGTGCGACTCACCGTCTGACTAGCGCGATTCAGAAAAACACGCGTAGCCAATACCCCCGCCAAAAGAAGAGATACGTCCTTGATAGCTGTGAAGTTGTGACGCGCGAAACAACAGGAAGCAGCAACACACGTCGGTCTCCACGAAAGGCACGTACAGCGAACTGCTGGGCCCGCTCACCTTTAACCCGTGCTGAGGGAAACGCACACGCGCGTCACGTCACTTACGCGCATGGGCCCTTTCCTCGTATTACACGCGGACGTGCAGTTTTTCACGCGCGCTTACGCGCATGGGCCCTTTCCTCGTATTACACGCGGACGTGCAGTTTTCCACGCGCGCTTACGCGCATGGGCCCTTTCCTCGTATTGCACGCGGACGTGCAGTTTTCCATGCGCGCTTACGCGCATGGGCCCTTTCCTCGTATTACACGCGGACGTGCAGTTTTTCACGCACGCTGAAATGCCCATGCACGTCTGTACGCGTCACGTCACAGGGGCGCTTGCGCTTGAGGGGCCTTCTGTCCAATGAAAATGCGTATGCGTGCAGACGCGCTTACGCGCTAAGGGCCTTTCCTCGAATTACATGCTGACGTGCAGATTTTTCACGTGCCAAATCACTCCGTATCAAGCTGGCCACGCGTAAGCACATGGAAGACCACGCTCCTGCCCAGAAGGCCGAACTACTGCCCCTCAGAGCCCCGATCACGCTCCCACCTGCCATCTGCTGCTGCCTGACTGCCTGCTGCCCACGTGCCCTGCCATTTGCTGCCTGCACATCAGCCAGGGGTGCTGTTGCTGTGACCACCCCTGCTGGAACCGAAGACTCCCGACTGGGATTCCATCGCTCCACAGCCCAGCCCCAGGACCCAGTTGCCCACCCACTCCTGCCAGTTGTCATGTCGGGGCAAACACCATCTGGGACCACTAACAACCCCTGGCCAGAGAGGCAGAAGGGCACCAGCTTCAGTGCCACCGAAGTTGGTGTCCTGGTGGAGCAAGTCCTGGGGCAGTATGATGCCCTCTTCGGAAGTTTCCGCGCCAACAAGGAAGGACGGACTCGGATCTGGACTGACATCGTGACTGCCATCAACGCGGAGGGGGTGGCAGTCCGCGACTTACAACATGTCAAGAAGCGCTGGGAGGACTTCAGGTCCAGGACCCTGAACAAGGCCCGGTGCCTCTTGAAGGCAGCAGATGCCAAGGGGCGCCGGGGCCACTTGTCGGAAGAACAGATGAGGGTCTTGGAACGCATATCCCCAGCGCTCCACGTCCAGGTCCTTGAAAAGCAGACCCGTCTGGAGTCGAGCGGTGAGTGTACATGCATCCTGATTGTGAGAGGTGCGTGTGGTGATTATTCAGTAGTGTGCAGGTTGCACATTTGTTTGTATGGGGTCGAGTATGGGTGGGGGTCTACAGGGCCGTGGGGCTGACACATGTGAGGGCTGGAATGTGTGAGACATGGATGGTGCTTGTGTGTGTAGGCTTGCATGCCAAATGCAGTTGTGTGGGCACACATGTTTGGATGAATGTGTATGTAAGTAGACATGTCCGTGATGTCACGCATGTATGTTGTTTTTGGCTGCATGTATCAGCACCGTGTACATGTGCATGTGTGTGTATTTGACAAGGGTGCAACAGTGATGCAACATGGATGCATGTGACAGCGGTATGTGGAAGCCTGATTGACAGATGTGACATGGATGCCCGTCTGAACACTGCGACACTTGGAAGAGGTGTACACATGCATGCAAGTGTGGTGGTGTGTGTACATGTGTGGTGCACTTCCTGTGTTGCATGTGATGTCTGACTCGCCTTTGGCTGCTCACGCTGTTGTATGTGTATGGATGGTGGTGGCAGTTGCGATATGGCTGTGGTATGGCTCATGTGTGCGAGTTGTAATGACATGTGCGTTGGGGATTGTGATGACATGTCTGAGGTTTGCCAATGCCACTCATGTACAACTGTCATGTGTGTATGTGTCCATTGTACAGTGCCCTGATGCCTGTGTTTTGTTTCTCCCTGTCTGCAGCGTCAACTGATGAAGAGGGCGGAGAAGGTGCTGTGGAGCACAGCGGCGGGGATCCCACCGCCAGCCGGAGACGCAAGGCCCGGCTCCCCTCCCATGTTGTGATCTTGTCGGGGGGTGAGGAGTCTGGTGCCGCGTCCCAGGCCGCAGCTGCCGGGGGGAGGTCCAAGAGGCGGAGGTTGGAGTTGGACTCCTCGGCAGCAGAAGGGGCAGCTGGGACCCCACAGGGCCCAACAGGGGAAGATGGCACGGAGTCATCCAGGTTGGTGGGGGTTTGGTGGAGGAGGAGGCCGTGCCAGCACCAGAGACGGGGTCTGGAGGTGGGGATCCCACTGGTGCTAGTGGTGCAGTGCAGGACCAGGGACAGGAGGCAGCACAGGCTGCCGCGGCGGTGCCTGTGTGCAATCCTGTCCCTGATCCTGTCCCTGCATCATCTTGCACCAGCAGGGACCCCTACGTCCAGACCCGTTTTCAGGCAGGGGATGAGCTCACGTCAACTGGCCTTCCTCTGCCTGCGGACGTGGCTATCCAGGTCCGGGTTAAGCCTGTCCTGGCTGGTGTGGCGTTGCGTCAACGGGCCATGCGAGGTGACCTGCAGTCTTTTCATGAACAGACTGCACGTCATCTCGAATGGCTCGTTGACCACGTCAGCCTGCTGGGACAGGTCACCCAGGCCGGATTCCTCCGTCTGATGGGGCTTGCTACGACCCCCTCCTCAACTGGACCCCCTACGCGCCAGTCGTCCTCTGTGCCATCTTCCCACCCATCAGTCACCTGGGTGCCCTGTGGAGCTGCCTCTGACGCTGCGGCCAGGCTGGTGGAGGAGGCATCCCTGCCACAGTCGGGAGTCGGACGTCCAGCAGGGGTGGCCACATCTACGACTGCACCCCAGCCGGCGGAGGATGTGCAGGCAGCAGGAGGCAGTGCACGGGCAGAGGCACAGCAGCAGCAGCAACGTGGTGGGAGCCATGAAGGCTTGGGGCCTTCAACATTGGAGGGGCAGGCATCGGCCGGAGGGCAGGAGGACCCAGGACAGAGAGTGTCTTCTGTGTGGCAGCGGTTGGGCCACGCCATAGATGTGGAGCGGCAGCGGGCGGAAGAGGCACGGCTCACAATGGTCAGGGCGGAGAACTCCATGCGGAGGGCCCTGAGGCGGGCTGAGTGCCTCGAGGCAATCCGCAGGGGTTTGGAGGTGAAGACGTCGACGGCCCTGCGGACCCTCGGGGCCATGGAGGAGGACTGCCTCCGGGACATTGAGGAGGAGTTCTATGATGCCCTGGCCCGGGACATCCACAAGTGAGCCGTGAAACTAGCCCGCTGCCCTTGTACATAGTTATGTAGGTAGTGTTAGGTTTCATTTTTGTTTTGATTTTATTTGGACCTTTCGGACATTGGCCACATTTTTGTATATAGTTTATTTTATTAGTTATTGTAGTTAGATAGGTTTCCTTTATTTTGTTTGGATAATGGACGCTGGTTGTTCCCATGTACATAGTTCACAGTTGGATTGTATTTTTTTTTTCACTTTTTAACCATGGAGCAATGGCTTTCTTTTTTATTTCCCATTGGATTTTGTTTTGTGGACATTGACTTTGGACAACATTACTTTGGAATTTTAATTTTGGTTTTGCTTTTTTTCACGGACATGCTTCTTTTAGTTTTTGTACATTCACATTTCTGTTTCTTCATTTTTTATTCTATTTATGTTTCCTTTAATACATATTTTTTTTGGTGAACTTCAATGTGTGGTATCTCATTGGTTTCATGCATTTCATGATATGTGTTTTGAGATTCACTGACACCCATTGGGGGTATGTGAGGGAAATGTGTTTGTTTCGGAACTTGCAATTGGTGTTCTGTGATGTAATTGCAAATTATGAGTGGGTGGATGCAATACTCGGTGGGTGTTTTGCATTTGGAGGCTGACCATAGGGACCAGGGATCTAGATTGTGATGACATGTTGGCTGGGGAACATGAGTTGCACATGGGTGGGGGCCTGCTGGCAGGTGCCCCACAGTGCTGGGGGGTGGGGGTGGTGGGGAACATGAGTTGGACATGGGTGGGGGCCTGCTGGCAGGTGCCCCACAGTGCTGGGGGTGGGGGTGGTGGGGAACATGAGTTGGACATGCGTGGGGGCCTGCTGGCAGGTGCCCCACAGTGCTGGGGGGTGGGGGGGTGGGGAACATGAGTTGGACATGGGTGGGGACCTGCTGGAGGCTGCCCCTGCACTGCTTGGGGTTGGGGGTGGTGGGAGACATGGGTGGGGGCCTGGTGGAGGCTGCCCCTGGTGGCTGGGGGGTGGGGGTGCTGGGAGACATGGGTGGGGGCCTGGTGGAGGCTGCCCCTGGTGACTGGGGGGGTGGGGGTGGTGGGAGACATGGGTGGGGGCATGGTGGAGGCTGCCCCTGGTGGCTGGGGGGTGGGGGTGGTGGGAGACATGGGTGGGGGCCTGGTGGAGGCTACCCCTGGTGGCTGGGGGGTGGGGGTGCTGGGAGACATGGGTGGGGGTCTGGTGGAGGCTGCCCCTGCACTGCTGGGGGGTGGGGTTGGTGGGAGACATGGGTGCGGGCGTGGTGGAGGCTGCCCCTGGTGGCTGGGGTGTGGGGGTGCTGGGAGACATGGGTGGGGGCCTGGTGGAGGCTGCCCCTGGTGGCTGGGGGGTGGGGGTGCTGGGAGACATGAGTTGGACATGGGTGGGGGCCTGGTGGAGGCTGCCCCTGCACTGCTGGGGGTGGGGGTGCTGGGAGACATGGGTGGGGGCCTGGTGGAGGCTGCCCCTGGTGGCTGGGGGGTGGGGGTGGTGGGAGACATGGGTGGGGGCCTGGTGGAGGATGCCCCTGCACTGCTGGGGGGCGGGGGTGGTGGGAGACATGGGTGGGGGCCTGGTGGAGGCTGCCCCTGGTGGCTGGGGGGTGGGGGTGGTGGGAGACATGGGTGGGGGCCTGGTGGAGGCTGCCCCTGCACTGCTGGGGGGTGGGGGTGGTGGGAGACATGGGTGGGGGCCTGGTTGAGGCTGCCCCTGGTGGCTGGGGGGTGGGGGTGGTGGGAGACATGGGTGGGGGCCTGGTGGAGGGTGCCCCACAGTGCTGGGGGGGTGGGGGTGGTGGGAGACATGGGTGGCGGCCTGGTGGAGGCTGCCCCTGGTGGCCGGGGGGTGGGGGTGCTGGGAGACATGGGTGGTGGCCTGGTGGAGGCTGCACCTGGTGGCTGGGGGTGGGGGTGGTGGGAGACATGGGTGGGGGCCTGGTGGAGGCTGCCCCTGGTGGCTGGGGGGTGGGGGTGGTGGGAGACATGGGTGGGGGCCTGGTGGAGGCTGCCCCTGCACTGCTGGGGGGTGGGGGTGGTGGGAGACATGGGTGGGGGCCTGGTGGAGGCTGCCCCTGGTGGCTGGGGGGTGGGGGTGGTGGAAGACATGGGTGGGGGCCTGGTAGAGGCTTCCCCTGCACTGCTGGGGGGTGGGGGTGGTGGGAGACATGGGTGGGGGCCTGGTGGAGGCTGCCCCTGGTGGCTGGGGGGTGGGGGTGCTGGGAGACATGGGTGGGGGCCTGGTGGAGGCTGCCCCTGGTGACTGGGGGGTGGGAGACATGGGTGGGGGCCTGGTGGAGGCTGCCCCTGGTGGCTGGAGGGTGGGGGTGCTGGGAGACATGGGTGGGGGCCTGGTGGAGGCTGCCCCTGCACTGCTGGGGGGTGGGGGTGGTGGGAAACATGGGTGGGGGCCTGATGGAGGCTGCCCCTGGTGGCTGGGGGTGGGGGTGCTGGGAGACATGAGTGGGGCCTGGTGGAGGATGCCCCTGCACTGCTGGGGGGTGGGGGTGGTGGGAGACATGGGTGGGGGCCTGGTGGTGGGTGCCCCTGGTGGCTGGAGGTGCAGGGGGACATGCGTTGGTGGGCAGTAGTGCAAGTTGACATGTGGGTTGGCTGGTGGGCATGGCCATGGTGGATGGGGTGCCTGGAGGACATGTGCTGGGTAGGCCCCTGTGGTGTGAGCCACCTGCAGGGGCCGTGGAGGGTGTAGAGGGAACACCTGGGAGGACCCACACGTGCAATTCACGTGTGCTGCTCCCGGCGCACCCCTGTAATACACATACCCTGATGAGATCGCGTGTGGAACTTCCCGCGCACCCCTGGAATACACGTACCCTGCTGATGTTGCGTGGGATACTTCCCCCGCACCCTGAAATACACGTACCCTGATGAGATCGCGTGTGTGACTTCCCGCAAACCCCCGAAATACACGTACCCCGCTCAATCGCGAGTGTAACTTCCCGCACGCCCCCGAAATACACGTACCCCACTCAATCGCGTGTGTAACTTCCAGCGCACCTCCGAAATACACGTACCCCGCGCAATCGCGTGTGAAACTTCCCGCGCGCCCCCGAAATACACGTACCCCGCTCAATCGCGTGTGTAACTTCCCGCGCGCCCCCGAAATACACGTACCCCGCTCAATCACTTGTGTAACTTCCCGCGCACCCCCGAAATACACATACCCTGCTCAATCGCGTGTGTAACTTCCCACGCGCCCCCGAAATACACGTACCCCGCTCGCAGAGGCCCATTTGCTGTATGTTGCCACTCTTGTGAAGCGCTGGGACTCTTCCGCCTGCCTTCGTGTGGCGGACGTGTTTCAGCTTGTGCGTGTCTTTGGCTGTGCGTGGCTTTGCCCTATTCGATTCCATGAATACGTGTGGTTCGAGTTCGTGTGGGCGATCCATCTGCTTCCCTGCAGTAAATCCCCAGTTACGCCCTTATTTTCGCGCGTAGTTCCCCATTCCGCGCGTTACGCCCCGTGTCCCGCCCACTTTCTGGTGTATGCGCCGAGGTTATGCGCTTTCACTGTGCGCGTCGCGCACGCCTTTCGGGATGTTGCAGTGACTTGTGCGCCATGCACGGGTTTGGCGCACATCCCGAGGTGTACACGCGCAGGGACTTCCATGAATCGCACGCATGCGCGTGCGCCTGTTTTTTTCCGCTTGCGCCTGCTTGCGCGAAGATTTTCGGCGCACGTTTGTTCCATGAATCGGCCCCTAAATAGTTTAGAAAATTCAATCTCAAACACAGCAGGCTTGGAAAAGATATTAAAATTATCCTTAAGTTGCAGAGTAATGCTGAAACGTAACCTTGACGTGGACCAAGGACTAGTTAATGGAGCTATGGGTACAGTTGTTGGCTTTCAAACATACCCAGGTGACAACAAAATTCAGTTTGTCAATATTCTCTTTGACAAACTTTCAGAAGTAAAAAGAATAGGATGCTCAACAGCTCGATTCCTTCTCTTCAAAGACATGTATGTACGCAGAGAACAATTTTCTCTAACTCTTGCATACGCAGTCACCATTCATAAATCACAAGGTCTTACCCTAGACAAAGCAATGATAGACATTGGTAATACAGTCTTTAAAGAAGGCATGAGCTACGTAGCACTATCACACTTATGTACACTTGACGGTCTATTTCTAATCAACTTTGATGCAAGTAAAATAAACGCTGATATTCCTTGCATTTTAGAATACAATAGACTTCGTTCACTATACACTCCCCATCTAAACACATATTCTGTTCCACAAAAAGTAAAACATTATAAAACAAAAATAAATCAAACAGAAAAGCAACAGGATGTCACTGCAAATCCTCCAAAGAGAGTAAAAGAAAGTAATACTTCATCAAGTGCCACAAGCAAAAAAGAATCAATTAGGGAAAGTAAACCAGGTACTTCTTCAAAGAAGGAAGATAAACTCCAAAAAAAGCAGTCAGATACAGAACTACCTGGTCCATTTAAACTCTCAAATATAGTTGGTGTAAGTTGCTACGCAAATGTAGCAATGAATATTCTATTTCACACAATTGTTGAGAACATTTACTTACACAGTACAGACCCATTGGTCCTCATTACGACCCAGGCGTAGCACCATGGTCCATGCCGGTAACTTACCGACTCCACCATGGCGGAATGGGGAATTACCACCCCATTCCGAGGTTGGCGGGGCGGTAATTCCCCATGCCGCCATGGACCTTCCCCATTCCCATTTTTGCCCCATAGGGCTCAATGGGAATGGGGAAGGTGCTAATTACGGCACCGTAAATTACGGTGCCATAATTAGCTCCTAGGTCCCTTTGCGGGTTGGTTTTTTAACGCCTGCTAAAAGCAGCCCGCAAAGGGACCTCGTAATCAGGCGTTAAGGGTTTAACGGCACCAACACCTTTTACGGCGCGTTAACCCCTTAACGCCTGGGTTGTAATGAGGCCCATTGTGTTTGCAAATGTTTGTACGTCACAGAAACGCAGCAAACAATCCTGACTACACGTATAGTGTTTATGGAATAAGACAACAATTGGACTACTGTGCTGGAATGGTGAAATTCACTATAAACTCACAGGAAGATCCACAAGAATTTCTAATGTACTTACTATTAGTACTGGAAAACAAAAACATACCTATAAATGAAATCTTCCAGATTTCATACATGTGGAAACATACATGCACTCTCTGCAACAATGTGACACAAGAACAAATCCCCAATGAACGTTTTGCGTATATATCAATACTTAATTGTGAATCCGTTCCATTTCAGCAACTTGTACAAAATGCAAACCATGGTAGATTATGTTCGACCTGCAATTCAGATAATCGCTCCACGTTAGTAATACAAACACATAGTAAATACGTAATACTAATGCTTCGACGCTACAATGCAGATGGTACCGAAAACAACTGCAAGCTGACTGGATTCACACATGGTCAAATATCACTTGGTAGGAAAACCTTCACAACAATAGGTATAATCTACCACGCAATAGCCACAACCAATTCAGGGCACTACACTGCATATATAAAAAAGAAATGTGGATGGTTTGAATGTAATGATAGTACCATTACTCTAAAGAAGAGATTACCAGCAAATCTTACAAACGCTTATTTAATGTTCTTAAAACCAAAATTTGATAACTAAACTGTACTTAAACCTTAAGTACACTTGTAGTAAAAAAATATAAACTGTCACAATATTCCAAAAGCTATCTAACTGCCCAAAGATGCTACAACAACTAATCAGATAAATTAATACCACTCAAATAGAGAAAAAGAACAGACAGTTAGAATACGCCAATTGGTATGTAACTGTCCCAAAATTTAGAAATATCCAAACAGATAAATCAATACCACGAAATTATATAAATAAATAAACAGTTAGAATACACCTACTGGTATCTAACTGCTCCAAAATTTTACAATATCCAAACAAATAGAGAGACACAAGAAACTGGAGCGGGCACCGCTTTGTTGCTGCTTATTTCAAATTCAGGTATATAAATATACTACTGTGTTTTGGGGTGCAGCCCACTAAATCATGCTACCATGCGTCAGCACGTTTTGAATGAACTGAAAGAAGAAAGACCTAGGCAAACTTGCCTGCGGTGTGGGCCACACACCCTTAAGTTCCAATTGGGTTTCAAAGAAAGTATAATGTTTTGTGGATTCACATCAACGAATCATTAGTTATTTGAACTTGGTGATTTATTTAAAGTAACTGTAAACAATAGCTTTTCTGATGGGCAACGCAGTCCTAAATGACCAATGCATTTCGGACTGAACAGTCCTTCATCGGGGCCTATCTAATCAAACAAATTAAAGCCAAACATTTAATATCAGTAACAATTAGACCAATCAAGTAAGAGAAATGATAATTCAAAACCAATATCAAGAAAAAATTAAGAAAAAATCAAAAACAAGAACATCACATGTTATAGCGCATAGAAAATCAACAGGGTCCCACATACCCAGAGACGTAAACATAACAAAAAAGGGGGGGAGGAGAGGAAAAAGAGAGTCAACACACTGATATTTACCATTAAGATTTACATTATTAAGCTTCTTGTTATTAGGCTATGTCTGAGCACTGCCCAACTTCCCGTGTGTTCTTCCATAATAAATGCACCTTAAATGTCAACTGTGATGCTAGCCAGTCATTGCTGTGGTGTCTGATATTAATAGTGCTCCAGCTAGGCAGATACCATGTGGGTTTATACATAAATTACTTAAAACAGGTTCAAAACCCCGTATTTAATTCCATGGTAAACCCGTGAATACTACGTGCAAAATGCTATTGTGTCAAAATTCAGAAAAGTGGCTGACCTTAGCCAGTAGATAAATGGTGCATTCAAACTTAAAGAGTTTGCCTTTCCACAAGCGGCTCAACCGTTATGCGTGAATTCACAAATTAACCTGTTGCGAAAAATGACATTAATTAAAGCGTGTTGTCAGCCCGCTTGCATTTGCCACCGTAATCATTACATCTATGAAAAGCGTATGAGTGATGATCTATCATGAGACTCCTACCTTGTGTGGAATTCTTCAGCACAGGATACGTGTCTCGCTGAGTCACGATTCTGTGTCAAACAACTTTGCTAAGTAGACGTGCAGTCATGCTCAAAGTGAGGCTGCGGTTACCACGGTAATGCCTCATGCAAGATGGTGGCCTGTCTGTGTGTTTTCCACCATCTTGGTTGGGGCGAATGTAAAGTGAAAGCATGGATATCGATGTTACTTGTTCACCAGCTAATGCAGCTATTTGTAGTATGACTGTGCTAGGTACAAATTGATTGTGTATTGTGCATACTTCAGTCGTTCACTTATTTGACCATATATGATTCTAGAAACGGTCTTCCCTAAAAATATACTTCAAGTGAAAACAAAGAGAGAGTTCACCGTGACAGTCAAAACAAGGACAATAAAAAATGCATTACATAACTAAATGCAAATCATAACAATCGTAAACAATAAATCTCAAATAAAAAATAAATAATAAAAAAATAATAATACACTACTTTGACTTGGTCATTTGAGCAATGCTATGCAATGTGGCAAAACCTGCATAGGCAATGCACTGTTCGAATAAGAATAAAGATAGTAATAGTGATCAAAAACTGGAATAACAACCGCAGGATATCTTTCAACACAGTCATAATGCGCAACATGCGCTGGTGAGGTCAAACAAACCCCTTTTTTTAAAATTGTGTATTGAACCAATAAACTCATAAAAAACAGTACATAGAGAACTGTTAGTTACTTCGATCAACTCATAGGGAACCGTTCATAGAAAGCAATTCAAATCGAACTCTTCGTTCATTCCCCTGGGTGATAAGCTGTCCAGCCGATCTATCCAATACGCCTCTCTTTGTTGGCGTCTCTTTCGTGGGTCTATGCCTGGTAGTTGGTTACTCAGTACTTCCAATACTTGGAACCTTAACTGAGCCGCTGTATGCTCTTCTTGATTGAAGTGTCTTGCCACGGCTGAGTTTGGATTTTTGTTACGTATGCATGACTTGTGTTCGCTCATCCTAGTTTTAAGCTTCCTTCCTGTTTCTCCCATGTAACATAAGCCACAAGGACAACGTATGCAGTATATGCAGTTCTCAGAGTCGCATGTCCCAAAATCTCTTAGAGGGATTTTTTCTCCTGTATGAGGATGTGATACTGTACTTCCTTTTATGATGGTATTGCAATTATTGCAGTTCAAGCATGGGTAGGTGCCTTGTCTTTTCTGTTTTTGTTTATTATCTGCAGTGTCTCTTGTGTTGACAAGTAAATCTCGTAAGTTGTTCGAGCGTTGATATGCAAATACGGGTTTTGTTGGGAATAAAGCTGTTGTCCGTTCATCGCTGGTGAGTATTGCCCAGTGTTTAGTGATACATTTCTTTATGCGTGCACTCTGAGTCGAAAATTTAGACACATATACTATTGTTGGGGTTTCTCTTTTGGGTTTCTCTTCCAATGTGCTAGCTCTGGATCTGGCTGTCACTTTAAATGATGCTTCGTCCAACTCCTCTCGATGGTATCCTCGCCATGAAAACTTATTGTCTAATTTCTGTAACTCATGGTGAAGTTCCTCTGGGTCACTGATGATCCTTTTCAGTCGTAGAATCTGCCCATAGGGTAGATTCCGTAACATACTCTGGGGTTGAAAACTCATCCGATGTAGCAAGTTGTTCCTGTCGGTGGGCTTGGTGTACAGTGAAGTCGTTATCTGTTTTTGATTTACTTTCACTTCAACGTCAAGGTAATGGATGTTAGGATCCCCTATTTCTGCTGTGAACTGTATTCGCGGATCAATCTGATTCAGATATGTCAAAAATTCTTTTAATGTATCCATGGATCCCTTCCATATCCCGAAAATATCATCTATGTACCTCACCCACACTTTTAGATGATCATTCCATTTGTGTATGTCCAAAATATGCGTGGTTTCAAACTGATGCATAAATGCTTTGGCATACGCTGGTGCCATTGTGGCTCCCATGGCGGTTCCTGATGTCTGTAGGTAGTATTCTTTATCACACTTGAAGTAAGAATTCATAGAAATGAAGGCCAGTAGTGTCAAAATGAATTCTTTGTGTGCTCCTATGTTATCTTCCTTTAGCAAAAGCCATTCCACTGCTGCCTGTCCTAAATCGTGGGGTATGCTCGTGTAGAGACTGTTCACGTGAATAGTGAACAGGATGTCTTGTTCTTCAAGGTGAATCTGTTCCAGAATGTTCAAAAAGTGGTTACTGTCCTTAACATATGTGGAGGTTTTCTGTATGATGGGTTGCAGGAAATAGTCAATATAAGTTCCCAAAGGTTGTAGAATCCCTCCTGTCGCTGCGACAATTGGTCTTCCGGGTGGATTGTCAAGATTTTTGTGTATTTTAGGGAGTGAGTAGAAATGTGGGGTTTTAGGTCTTGAATTTTGCAGGAATTGTTTGGTTTTGTGCGTGATCATGCCCAGATCTTCCGCTCTTGTGAACATTGCCTAAAGGTCCAATTTAATTTTATTTGTTGGATCATGGCCTATTTTGGCATAGATGTTATGATCACTCAACTGGCGTAAACATTCTCTTTTATAGTCAGCTGTGTTTTGAATGACTAACGCCCCTCCTTTGTCAGCCGGCCTGATAGTGATCTTTACATCCATGTACAAGCCTTTAATGATGGCCATTTCACCTCTACTGAGATTCTTGTATTTAGGTGTACCAAAATGTATTTTCTTCAGCTCTGCAAGAACCATTTTCTCAAAAATATCCACTGCAGGAACTGTAATAGGAGCCACAAAAGTACTTTTAGGTCTGAATTCTACTAAATATGGTGTTTCTTTTTCGGATTGATTTTCGTTTTCCATTTCTGCAAAGAATACCTTCAATTTAAGTTTGCGTGTAAGCTTATGTAGTTCAATCTTAGTGTTAAATAAACTGGTTCCATAAGTAGGTAAAAACTTAAGCCCCTTCTGTAGCACTTTGTCCTCTTGACTGCTCAGGACCCTGTCGGAGATATTAACTACGAGGTTGTCCGTGCTTGGTATCGTCTTTGGACCCCAGGTCCTTTTCCTCTTGCCCCTCCTCGTTCAATCCAATGAATAAAGCATTAGCCAGAAACAACAAGTAAACACAGAAAACAAACAAACAAATAAACTGTAGCATAACACAAAAAGGTTTTTTTTAATCCAACATGGATTCTTTTTCTCCTAGAGACCCAATGATTTTAGCAACAAACACAGAAACTGAGCAAATTTCACAGTACTCTGGTTTGTCATCTACTAAATATGAGGGTCAAAAAAAGAAGAAAATGTTTATTGTACAATGTAATAAGTCTTTATAAAATACTAATACTAACATGCTATTTTCTTTTATCACAGAAATGAACAAGAAAAACATGGACTCCCGTTACTAAACCAAATAGTAAGTATAACATGATAAATACAACCATCGCAGCATATCACACCCACACTGGCTTATAACAATGTTCCTTATAAATTTGTTTTTGACCCAAAGTTATAAGCCACTATGAGTGTGATATGCTGCGGTGCTTGTGGCCAGAGCATAGACTCTTGGGTGCATGGCATATGAGTGTGATATGCTGCGGTGGTTGTGGCCAGGGCATAGAGTCTTGGGTGCATGGCCAAATGGCCATGCACCCAACATTCTATACCCTGGCCACAACCACCGCAGCATATCACACCCATAGATTCAAGCATTGTAACCATTTTAATGTCCGAGGACACAAGGAAGTTCCAAGAACACATTCAACTTGTCAGAGGACGATACGGTCAGCGTCCTCAGGACACCCCCATTTTCTTTATGTACTAACATTTCAGGACATCGCGAGTGTTCTTAGAACACTTTCAGCTTGACAATGAACAATACAGACAACGTCTTCAGGACACCCCCTGCGAACATTCTACGACCCCACGAATCTTCTTAGAACACTTTCAACTTGACACTGAATCCATTCTGTTTATTTACGAACATTTCAGAACAGCCGTATTGTCCGCAGACAAATCGAACACAACAAAAGCGTCTAGCACATAAAAAAAATACAACATTGCACCTATCTCATACTCCCCCACCCTCCCCAAACACTGTTACACACCAACACACTCCACTAAATACAATTTTTAAACCAAGTTTCACCTCGCTGTTCGCGGTCGTCCGCGAATGCAAGATGTCGGGCGCCACCAAAAATCTGACGCGCTCCACGCCCCACGCCATCCAATCAGCGAACACGTCGGATGTCCACGGACATCGCGCAAGCCGCTCGGCCAATCAGGGCACTGTTCGCGGAGCGAACCGGGAAGTCCATCCACGAAGCGAACGGAGATATCACTAATTCTTTTGCTTTACATTTTGGTCATTTTAAAAAGAACTACTGGACGGATTTACACCAAATTTGCAAAAGCACGCTTTCGGGACCAAGCCCCCGCTCCTGCCGCAAATCTGGTGTAAATCCATCCAGCGGTTTGAGCTGTAGGCGTGCACAAAGATTTTTCCCATTATGTCTATGGGAAAAAACAAAAGTTTTGGGGACCCCCCTATAACTTTGCCCCCCCTGGACCAAACCTCTCCAAACTTTGCAACAAAAATTCAGAGTGGGCCATATACTTTTTTTGCTTTGTTTGGTGAGGATTCGTCCAGAGGGAGCGAAGTTATAAGCCACCCAAAAAATGCTCTTCCTATGGAAACAGCAACTTAACCATAACTACATGGACGCTACCGTATATACGGTCAATTGTGAAAAGGTCAATTGTGACCCTTTAAATTCGGTCAATTGTTCATTCGAACAATTGTAAAAAAACAATTTGGGTAATACCTAACTGGCAATCACTGATGCCAGGGCTGCCTGTCAAGAGATGCTTTGCCATTGAAATTGCTGTTCTGTGTCCGTACCCATTTACTTGTAATTTTGTTCTCATGTCCTTCTGTTGCTTTATTTTGCAGGTCTAATACTTGGAAGCTATGCCATAACATATAGAAGCCCCCACCCCTCACAGAATACAGCTTCATTCAAATGTCAAGAAAGTACACAATGCTAACATTCACACAAAAGAACAGCCCCCATATTATAATTTCACAGTAACACTAAACTCAAACCTGTTGAATGTGACACATTTCTTTTCCATTCTATCGCAGTGCAGGAAAGGACACCAATGTAAACTGCCAAACACACACACAGCTCACAACACATAATAATGTCAGGCATGTGGAAATGGTGCTTTGAATCCCAGTTTAAAGACTGGAGGGGGGTATCTGTGCTTCTGCCCCCTATATCGTAGGGTAAGGGCACAGAACAACCCCAGCAAGGCTCTCAATTTGGTAAACATGGAGAGCAGCCAGGCTTAAGCTTTCAGGAGGTGCTGCAGGCAGGTTCTTAAGTACAGTGCTTCCCCAAAGTCCCTACAAAGGAATGCCCACACACTATGTTAGTTGTTAACACAGCTTATTTATATAAAATAAGGTTGCTGCCTCTACCAAATATACATATAAATAATAACACTTTGTACATGGAATGGTAACGTATACACTCAATGTGGTACTACACACTACTTAAATTCATTAAGAATTGCATTAGTGCAGGCAGTTTAAAATGGCAGGTGAATTCTTAAATAAGGTGTAACCAACATAGACTAGGAAAGAAAGGCACGTTAGTTATGAACAGTGGCAGAATGCTTTCTTTAGACTAGACAAGTAATTCTGAGTGAGGATCTCCCCACCTGGGCAACATGTAATAGAAAAGTTAGGGAGTAACCTATGTTGTCTTTTACAGCCAGTCTAATAATATTGTTCAATAAGGTTGTGCTTCATTTTAAAAGGTTTTACCACCCCAAAATACCTGTGAAGCCACAAGATGAACAGGATCCAAGCTCAATGTGGGACTCCTGGATGACTTCCTCATCACAGGACATTTGTTGCCTTGGCAGGCGAAGTGGCAGAGTTTCCTGGTTTTACTCAACTATTCCCTCTGAGGATGGACCAACTTTGGAAGAGGAGCCACTGAGATGCTGAGTCCAAGAATAAAAAGGAACCAACATCTTTCAGAATGGCAGCAGTTTGGCTCTTCACAGTGCTCTCCTTTGGTCAACGATTTCTCTGACTGTAGAAGTCCTGGGAAGAATAAACTTTCTGTGGTCTCCTTAAAGGCTTGTTGGATGAAGATGAGACCACTGGGATCCTTTGATGACTTCTAGGGCAGTCATGCAGGCAGGCAGTCAATCACCCAACCTTTTTAGCACACTGCACTGCATTCATGTTAGTTTTAGGCGGGGCTGTCTCATTCATTGTGTCACACACACAGAATTCAGACACTCACAACAGAGAATGTGAATTCACTTCAGACTCCATTCACACAGGCCCCACCCCTAGGGTGTACCCACAACACAGCCAGACAGGAGGCAGCCTCAGAGACATATATTGTATTTCCATCCAACAGCCAGTCAGGAGGAAAGGGAACAACAGAGGCATATATGATGTTTCCACCCAACAGCCATTCAGGAAGAAGGGACAGAGTCAGGGCTTCCCAGGACTTTGGGAAACAAGGTAAACGGCAATAGAAACCAAGAGGCCAAAGGGGCCATCTTGCCTTGTGTCAGGAATCCACCGATTTCTATGGTAGGGCCTGGGTATCCCAGAAATGGAGGACACTCAGAGCCACTGCTAAGTCAGCATGTAGCTGCCACCAGCCCATACCCTGCTCTGTGGGCAACACAAAGGTGCCCAAAAACACACATAAGGGGTACAAGAGTGCACCCCCACTCATGGGTGTCATAAGGTTATCCCATGGATGATGTTCACCAAAAGATAACAATAAAAAGCTGCACCGCCAGAGGTCCAGGCAGGACCTCAGTGGCAGAGAACATAGAGAAAATACACACAGAGAAGTGGTACGACAAGGACAGGAGGCCCTGTCGCCCCATAAGGCATTTCCAGCATCACACCCATCTTCTCTTTCTTTCACGTCATTGCCTTCAGTTTTGGCAGATATGAGCTAAAACTAATAATGGGATTTGCTTAAATGGCTAAAATCAAAACAGTTGAGTGTGGAACTTGACCGCTGGGTAAAGGGCTGTCACCTTGCACCACCAAGGACATATAAGGAAGGTTGTACCACCTTCCAATCAACAAAATCTGTGAAAAATGGCCTTGTCGCAACTCATTTGAGTACATAGGGTACACCCACACGCTACCAAGGTTCAGTCAAAGAAAAAGATGTACTCAATTAGCGCACCAAAGTTTATGATATTTGCGTTGTTAGTTTATAGTTTATTATCAATTGAGTTAATTTCTCAGTAAAAATTCATAAACTTGTACGTGTGCCCGTCTTGTTTGACACGTGTTTCAGCTCACTGAGGCCTTTTACAAAAATCGGGTGAGTCAAAACAATCACTGTTCAAGTCACAATTGGTTGAGATCCCTGGGATCTATCCCCTATATAAAAATATGTACAGAGCTCATTTTAGCAGCGAGTTGATGAATGTATTCAAATCGTAAACAATTGTGACTTGAACTGTGATAGTTTTGACTATCCCGGTTTTAAATTAAAATGTTTATTCGATGCTTTTTTTCAAACTGCATAAACTATTTTTCTGCAACACATTAGAAGTTGCATATTATCATTTTTAAATTCAAACAGATTTGACATTGATTAAATGGATCAGCAAATGGTAGATCTCTTAGGTTCCATTAAGCAAGAGGCAAGGTATTAAAGGGGTTAACATTATCTGGCCCTGTATCATAAGGAATAAAATACCCCTTACTGTCCGTAAAAAGGATATTGCAAGTCACCTCAGAGTTCCGTGACTGTATAAAGAAATTCACCTTCGGCCTCGTTCCTCTATTTGGTCACTTCCAATTTCCTTATATCGTGTGGTTGGAGGTACTTTATTCCATCTATCAGTAACAGATTATTATAAACTCCAAAATTCATCTAAGAATAGGCTCAGAACAATGTCTTGGGGCCTCATTACGAGTCTGGCGGTAACCCTGCAGGGTTGCTGCCGGACACGAAACATTTTACCAGCGCCTGACTTACCGGTGCCACTGGGATATTACAAGTCTGACGGCCCGGGAAGTCAGGCGCTGGTAAAATGTTAGTCCCATTCCCATAGAGTCGCAAAGGAATCTATGGGACTCTATGGGAGTGGGGACTCGGAAGCACTGGCACCGTTGCTAACGGTGCTAGCGCTTCTGTGAAGAGTCTGCCTGCTGTGGCTGCTGCCCCGGCGGGTCAGACCTGGCGGGTGCAGTAGCTCGTAGTTTGCCGTCTGGAAACAAGGGTGCCGGTGAGCTTTGCAGCTGCGAGAAGTGTCAGTTGGTGAATTTTTCGACAGGGTGAGAGGCGCTCAGCTATGCACCATTAGACCACCCACAAGTAGGGCATTCCCCTGACAGGCACGGGAGTGCCTGATTAACATCACAACCATCCCGCACATGGTCATTAATCACAGCCGGGCTCATGGCTCATTAAGTTACTGGTTCTCCCCACTGCAGGGGGGCGCTTAAGGTTTGTAGCCCTCCTGGGGCTGAACATAATGAAAGGGGCCACCCCGTATCAGGTGGTGGTTATCCTGGACTCCCTGGGCCACACCTGGCAGAGGTGGCACAGGTAGAGTGGAGTTGTCGTGAGGCCCCACGGTGAAAGTGAGTGCTGGGCTGCAACTTGTCTAGCAGTCCAGCCCAATTAAGACTTTGGGGCATCCATCCCTGCCTGCTGCTGCCTATTGCTACCCGCTGCAGCTGCCTGCTGCCTTCAACCACCACAGAAGAGCACCACAGGAGAGTGCAGACAGAGAGGAACTTTGAGAGCAGCAGCCACAGACCTTGAGACAGCCTTAGCCACGTTGTCCTGTAAGTAAGGTCTTCTTAAATATTTTTTTTAATACAGTGCACTGTATAGACTTTGTATATATTTTTAAGGACGCTTATGTATTTTGAATATTCAAAGGGCTCTTCTGATATTTTTTTGCTTTTTATAATTTAGTTACGCAGCTGCTAGGTTTAGTTTAATCTGTATATTGTCTTGTGTGTTGCCCCTTTTTGTAAAAACACTCACTAAATCCTTCCAGATACAGGTGAGAGTACTTCATTGAACGCTGCAGTGTAGCGTGTACACTCACTGTATAATGGCCTAGTAATTTTGCTGCTCTCTTGTTATTTCTTGAATTTATGAAAAACGTAGACATTCCCTTGACAGCTCTAAGCCGGGAAGAGTCTCTAGTTGCAATTCTGGCCCAGTGAAAACTTGTGTTTTTTGACTAATCCGAAAAAAGACCAAGGGCGGGATCATAATCGCTGGCTAATGACCCACTCCCAATGTATTGTCAGAGCTGCAGCAAGGGATATAGGTTAGGAAGGAGCCATTATCCAAAGCAATCATTACCCTTGTTGAGCTCTATAAGACAATTAGCATACGGAGGTATGCAACAAAAAAGGAAAGATAAAGATTTTAGGGTACCACAGATTTCAGACTGTATTCTGAATGTTCTGATGGGGTGAGAGGACTTCTATCGTGGAATGCTAGTACTAATTTAGCCTTATTGACCGAGGGAGGGGTCGTTATCGCAGGATAATGACCCGCCACTAAGTTAAGGCCCGAGGCAAAGACGATGGCCATAAGTTGGGAAGAATCTTTATCCCAAGTGATAGACCTATTCCGGGGTCTATACGGCTATTAGCACATGGTGATTGTAGCAATATATGTTTTGGAGTTTTGGTGGTGAAGTAAAAATGTTACTTTAATATAGCTTAATAGACCTGCAGCGAGGGCTGTAAAAAGCGTTATGGGCCGTGAAGACCGAGTTAATTTAAGGTTAATCTAATAAAGCTATTAGAACAACCTCAATTTTTAATTAAAGTACAATAAATGAGATGTTTAATTGAAGTAGAAAAAATTAAGAAATGATACATAAATGTTGCAGACACATTGACGTGGTTGTGTTTTTTTTTATAGGGTGGTGGAAGGTGATTGGGAGGGAGGAGTATGCTATTAAGGAGAAATCAGACGTGTGTATGCCTGGCCAGTGTCCTAATTAAGTAAATTTCTTTTTTTTTATTCACTCCTTTCAAGCATCGCACCTTTAAATTGAGTAGCAAACCATTTGCACAGCATCTTTGCACACACACTAACATGCAAATACGCAAAGAACAATCAACTTACATTTACAACGCCTTCTGTTTGAATTCCCATAGAACGGCGCAGCGAGGACGTCAGGACAAGGTTCCACGTAAAATGAATGCAGCCAAAAATGAAAGCACACACGTTCTATATTAGAAAAGCATTGTGCTTTTCCTTGTCGGCTTTTTGAAACGCTTTCCTTGCAAAAGCATTTCTTCCTGCTTCATTTCAGTGGGCAGCGCTACATGGCTCACATTGTTTTCCTACGTGTAATACGGAATGGAACGTTAACTTTTTATTGAAAGACACCTTGCCTAGAAATTGCATTGTGGTGGCCCTGTCTGCTTTTGAAGTCAGAATATTCAGAATGCAGTCAATACCAATAGTTATTGACTGTGCTCTCGCATTTTGATTGCTTGACAGGGGTGAATCAGGACCTCAGTGTGCTTATATGCATTAAATGTATTCCTTGACAATGTTTAAGGGAATGGTCCAAACATCTTAGTTTGTAGCTTGGTTCTTCCATAGTTGTGTTAAGGCACTCCTAATAAGTATATTTGCAACAAAGTGTATTCGGTTATACGAGAACCAAACCTTAAAAATGGAAGAATGTATTTTAAAGTGAATGTATCCAGGCTAGAGAGTGACCTATGTCTTGAGTTGGAGGTTTATTGTGTAAAGAGAACAAATTCAAGTAGGTAGTTAGCGAAGTGACGGGCGAGATGCCCAGATTTAATTGGATTATTAAAAGTGGCAACCAGCTTCACTTAGCTACCCTCAGCTCTCGCTCTGCTGTCGAACAGTCCTCTGACATCTGTCACCTCCTTGAAGACTTTCACTGAGATGTGGTTCAATGCTAGCTTTGTCACTGCTTTTGACACTGTCCTTCCTGAGGGTTACAAGATCCTCTTGAAGCCCAGGTCTACCCGGTCTGGAAGCGGAGTGGCCCTTGCCTTCCCTGAATGGGTCCCAGCGTCCATTATACCCACTCACTCTTACTCTTCCTTTGAATTTCTTGTCTGCAAGCTCTGTGTCTCTCCTACCCTCTCACTCACTCTTGCAACCATTTACAGGACACCTGCAACGATCTACCTCTACCTTTCGGAGTGGGCCGACCTCGCCTCTTCTCTTCTGACTTCTACCTCTAAGCTCCTCCTCCTCAGAGACTTCAATATTCATCTTGACTCTCCTGATGCGGGCACTTTACTCTTACGCAACCTCTACAACTCTCTTTCCTTCACCATTCTTTCCTCTGGTCCAACCCATTCAGCTGGGCACACCTTGGATGTGCTAATCTCAGCTGATATCTCCTTCTCTACCTCTCTCTCTAGTCCTCTCTTCTGCCCAAACATGCTCTTCTCTCCTCCCATATGGAGCTCCTTGCCCCCCCAACTAAGCCTCTGCCTGCACTGCTAATCTCCTTCTAAGCCATTCGACCGATGAAGTGTCAGTTGCTTTTGCCGCCTCCTTCATTCACCCCCACTCCTGCTATTGACTCTTACACTGACTCAGCCCTTACTAACCTTCACCTCTCTATCTCCAACACACTTGACATCCTTGCCCCTGCCTGTTACGCTCACCTGGCTCCCACAGGGGCGTCGGTCGGACCCGGACTGCAGTGGCCTCCACCCACGTGATGTGTAATGCAGCGATGACTGACTGGATCTGCCCTCCTAATCTTGTCTGCTTGGCCCGTAGAAATATTCTCCTACAAGTGGAGGGATGGATTTATCCACTTGTGGATTCAAGTGATAGCACCCCCACTGTCCTCCCCACTAATCACCTCTGAAGCGCCCTCTCAGCAATCTCACCTTATATTCTTGAAGGATGAGCCCTCCATCCTGCAAAGCACGCAGGGGCGCGTTGATGACCAGTTACTTCACTGGCTTGAAGATATTGGAAGAGTTGTAGACGAATCCTGACTCCAAAAGATCCTGGTGAAGAGCCGTACGTATATAGTTCGAAAGAGTTCAAAATGTCTGGAATTCACTCCTGTCCAATTCCTCTTTTATCTTGCAGCTTTGACCCAATAAGAAGATTGACAGCTGAAAGCGCTCCGGTAAATGTCTGTGTTACCCAACACTGTCCGGTAAATAATGCCAAGGGTTAAACTTGCTGCTTTCTCCTTATCTTATAGGTGCGGCATAAGAAGATGTGGCGTGCTGATGAATTATACTTCCGGCGGTAAAATCAGGTAAGCATATGGCGGCTAAAGAGATTGGGGGTCATTCCGAGGTTGGAGTTAAGGAATTACCGGCACCGGTAAGGGTGCCGATGCCGGTAATCCCTTACCTCCGTATTCCGAGGTCCCTTTGCGGGTCCTTCCTTACCTCCTGCTTTTAGCAGGAGTTAAGTACGGGACCCGCAAAGGTACTTCGGGGGTAATTACGGTACCATCATTTACGGTGCCGTAATTACCTCCTTAGCCATTCCCATTGAGCCCTATGGGGCAGAAATGGGAATGGGGAAGGGCAAAAGGTGAATGGGGAATTACGGGTCCCTCCAACCCTGGAATGGACCGGTAATTACTCCATTCACCATGCTGGATTTGGGACGGTTTCGGAGGCAACCATGGAGCTAATTACTCCATGGTTAGCTCCAAAACCGGAATGAGGCCCATTGTCTCTGTCTGTTCTCTCTGCTCACCTTGTTGTTTCTTGTCCCCCTTAGGTGCCGGGATTCGGCGATGTAAAGATGGAGACAGCACCGGATCGAAGAGATGCTGCGTGGAACAGTGAGTTTGGCGCGGCGCTGCTGCTGGCGATGCGACGCGTTTAAAACAAAGTCGTACCTCTGGTTTGAAGATGCGATGAATCCGGAATCAGGTAAGAAATCTGGTAATACTCTTGTTCTAACCTTTGCTTCTTTTCCTTCTTTCTAGGTGCTCCAGGTTCAAGGCGGGCGTGGCAGAAGGCTGGATGCTGCTGCTGGCACGGTGAGCGTTACGCTGCTGGATGCAGAATAACACGAAGCGTGTGCTGCTCTTCGGGCGTGGTTTAAATAGCCTCCAAAGTAGTCCCAGGTAGGTATTCCTCCCCGACCACACCCGAGTAACAAAATAGTCCCTAAGGTAAAGTAGTCCCTTCCAGTCCTCACATGGGCTTGGATCTTCTTGCAGCATGGTCTACATCAGGTAAGTGTGCACCTATGAGCCTGGCGCTTATGGCGCCAGGACTGATGTCCCATATGAGCCTTGCGCCATAGGTGCCATAGGCGCCATAGGCGCCAGGGCTGAACCCAGACAGCCCCTAGCAGGGGTTGCTGGGTTTTCTCAAGGCGACATGATGCCTGCTCCCGGGGCTGATGGACGTGGTCTGGATGCCCGGGGGTATGCATCATGACAGCACTCCCCCTCAAGGCCCCTCCTAAAGTCGTTCCTCCCCTTGGTCCTGGTTTGTCTGGGAAGTCCCGATGGAATCTCGTCACTAATCGTGGTGCATGAACATGGTCACTAGGCTCCCATGACCTTTCCTGTGGCCCGTAACCGTTCCAATCGATTAAGTAAAAAAGTTTTGATTTAACCACCTTGGAGTCCAGGATGTTTTTCACCTCGAATTCAGGTTCTCCATCTATCAAGATAGGATCTGGTGGTTTGGTTAATCTTGTTCCTGGTTGAACTGGTTTTAAAAGTGAAACATGAAAGACAGGATGAATTCGCATATTGGAGCGTAATTCCAGTTTGACGGCCACCGGGTTGATAATGGCCTTAATGGTGTAAGGTCCCAAATATCTAGGATTAAAAGTCCGAGTTCCTTTCAGATGTATGTGTTTTGTAGCCAGCCAAACCTGATCTCCAATTTGGTACTGTGGAGTTTCACTTCTATGTAGATCAGCATTTTTCTTGTATTTCTTTTTTGCTTGCTTCAAATGTTCTGTCGCTTCCTTGAAGGCTTGTGTAATAGTAGAATGTAAATGACTAACTGCAGGCATTTCTAAGTGCTGAGGCGAATCGAGTTCTGAGGCTCGAGGGTGGTGTCCATATATGGTATAAAAGGGGCTTTGTCCGGTTCCTGAATGTACAGAGTTATTGTATGCATATTCGGAAATCCATAAAATATCTTTCCAATTACTTTCGGTCTGGTGAAGCATGCAACAAAGGTACTGTTCAAGGGTCTGGTTGGTCCTCTCTGTCTGACCATCGGTCTGGGGATGGTGACTGGTTGATAACCTTACGTCGATTTGCGACAATTGGCAACATTTCTTCCAAAAATGTGAAATGAATTGACTACCTCAGTCAGAGACCAATACAGGAGGAAACCCGTGTATTCGAACGATGTTTTTGAGGAACTCCTTTGCCAGGACGGAAGCAGAAGGTAATCCCTTCAAAGGAATAAAGTGGGCCATCTTGGAAAAAAGATCCACGATAACTAGAATGGTGTTAAATCCATTACATGGAGGTAGATCAGTAATAAAGTCTAAAGATAAGGTGTGCCATGGTGTAGGTGGAATATCCAAAGGTTGTAAAAGGCCAGCTGTTTTTTTCTTCTGACTCTTGTTTTGGGTGCAAATGCCGCAAGACATCACACATGACTTTATATCTTTTCGCCAGGTGGGCCACCAGAATTGTCTCTTAATTTTGGCTTCGGTTTTTGCGATACCTGGGTGACCTTCCATTAGGTAATCATGATAATTGGAGATGACAAGTTCCTGTAATTCCTTGTGTGGTAGAAATAGTCGTCCTTGATAGTAAGGTAGGTCATTTATGACTGAGTAATTTGGGCCTTTCTTTACCCAGTCCTGCAGGGCTGCTGGATTGAAGAGTTGTTGGATTTTTAAATGAATTTCTTCTAGTGTCTGTAAAGTAGTTATGCCAAGAATTCTTTGTTCCGAAATTATAGGCACCGGCTGCGGGTTCGCATATGCTTCTTCCATTCCTATTCGGGATAAGGCACCTGCCTTGCCATTTTTACAGCCTGGTCGATAAGTGATGACAAAATCGAATTTGGCAAAGAATAATGCCCATCGAAGTTGGCGCGATGATTGGGCCTTGGCTGTCTTTAGATACTGCAAGTTCTGGTGATCGATGATTAAAGTAATGGTATGCCTGGCACCGAGAAGATAGTGTCACCAAACCTTAAAGGCGGATTTGATGGCTAATAAATCTTTATCGGTAACCGCATAGTTTAACTCGGGTGCCGAGAACTTTCTGGACCAAAATGCCACTGGGTGAAGTTGACCAGTTTTAGGATCCTTCTGGGACAGGACAGCTCCCATGGCTAAACTGGATGCATCAGTTTCCACTATGTATGGAAGCTCTGGGAGTGGATGCTTTAAGACAGGCGCAGACGTGAATTTCGCTTTCAGCTCTTGGAAGGCCTTTTCAGCCTCTTCGGTCCACAAGAAACATTTGTTCTTTCGCAAAAGTGCTGTGATGGGATGTACAGCACGGAACGAATCTGCGGTAGAAATTGGCAAATCCGAGCATGCTTTGCACCCCTTTAACTGAACTAGGTGATGGCCACTTGAGAATTGCGTCCACCTTTCGTGAGTCCATTCGGACTCCTTTTGGAGTCAAGATAAATCCAAGGAATTCAACTTCCGTAACATGAAAAACAAATGTTTCCAATTTTGCACATAACTTGTGCTGGCGTAGTTTCTCAAGGACTGCACGTACGTGCTTAACATGGTCTGATTCTGAGGAGGAGTACACAAGCATATCGTCTATGTATACGACAACACAGACGTCAATGAGTTCACGAAAGACATCGTTCATAAAATACTGGAAGGCTGCTGGTTCATTGCACAACCCGAAGGGCATCACTTGATACTCGAATAAACTGTACTTGCTGCGAAAGGCCGTCTTCCATTCGTCGCCTTTCTTTACACGTACCAGGTGATATGCCCCTCGGAGATCTAACTTAGTGTAGGTACAAGCATCCTTTACTTGGTCTAGTAATTCGGGGATCAGAGGCAATGGGTACCGGTTTTTTACCGTAATCTGATTTAGTGCGCGGTAGTCTATGCACGTTCTAAGGTCACCTTCCTTTTTTGGCACGAAGAACAAAGCTGAGGATACAGGAGACTTGGAAGGGCGTATAAAGCCATTGGCAAGGTACTGGTCTAAGTATTGTCGTAGGTGAAGGTTCTCAGGTTCCGTAAGGGCATAGATCCTGCTACAAAGGGGTTGTGCACCGGGTTATGAGATTGATTTGACAATCGTACGATCTGTGAGGAGGTAAGGTGTTTGCCTGTTCCTTTTGGAAGACATCCTGGAATTCTTGGTATTCTGGAGGTAGTTGCATGACTGCTGCGGTTACTGTGGCCCGGACTGCGTTCTGATTTTTCTTTGGGTAACAGGTTTGTGCACAATCCGGGAAGGTTATTCTCTTCTCTCGCCAATCAATACAAGGATTATGTGTTTCCAACCAAGGTATCCCCAGTATTATTTGGAACTGTGGGGCTTTGATTAGATCAAACACAATAGTCTCTCGATGCACATCCTGACCCAATAGTGTCATCTCTGCGGTGGAATGAGTTACAGGCCCAAAGGCTATTTCAGTTCCATCGACTGTGGTGATGACATCTGATGTGGTTTTTCGGCAGAGAGGTAGATTCATCCTGGAAGCCAATTCGTGGTCCATATAGTTCCCTACAGCCCCGCTACCAATGTATGCCCTTACTGCGTGCATACGTGAGGGTTGTCTAGGATCAATTAGGACCATTGGTATGATCAGATGCGAGGTCTGAGTGTCCTTCTGTAAGCTCGGCAAGCGGACCTCTACGCTTGTCGGGTGTGGTCGTTTTCCGAAACAGGCTCTTTTGGACTTTTATCAGCAACTCCTACCATCTTCTTGGGTGGTTTTATAGGGCAATCCCATAGAAAATGTCCTGAGGTTCCACAGTACAGACACAATTGCATCTGTCTTCTTATTTCCCTTTCCTTTTGAGTTAAGGGTCCTTTGACCCCCCCAATATGCATAGGTTCTGATGCATCTGTTCCTTTGGGGGCAACGTTGGATTTAACCAATACCCAATTTTCGAACTTAGCTCGATCAGCCTTTCTATTGTGGAGTCGATGATCCAGCTGGACCACCAAGTCTATAAACTCTGCGGAATCCTGAGGTGGGTTCACAACTTGAGCCAAGACGTCTTTAAGTTCTCCTCGAAGTCCACGATGAAACAATGTAATTTGTTTTTCCTCAGGCCATCCGGTTTCCACTATCAATCTTTTGAAGGTTGCGATATAGGTTAGCAGATCCTGGTTACCCTGTCGTAGGGACAATGTCATGCTGAGAACCTGGTGTCTGCAGAAGCTGCTGAACCCCGACAATCCACCCAAAATGTGGCACGCTGAGCTGACATATATATAACTGCTCAGTGTACCTCACTTTCAGGGGAAAGGGGGAAGGGACAAAGAAACAAACACCAGGCTGGAAGCTATCAACTCGCTGGTTCCTCACCTGTAGTTAAAACATAAACATGTAATATACCTCATTACTCATGGGTTACTATGCTAACCTTAAACTCTAAATCCTTTACCAAAATAGTTTAAAAACCATACCTGGTACTTCTCTTCAGAATGCCCAGAGAAGTGATAAGCAGACAAGACTTCCTTACTTGTGGACCAGAATCTTATAGATCATTCAGCCTTCTCAGTAGGTCCATGAATGTAATTTAACTTTGTAGTTAGTCTGCTTAACCCTAAGATTCTTGAAAAAGGTCTTCAAGTAAGTTTAAAGAAGTTCTTTTAAGTTCTTGTATTTGTTTTTAATATTTTCTTTGTATAGTGTCTTTTTCTCATGAACGAATTTAACTTGCGATGGAATCTTCACGTGGAAAGCCAGCACACGTGCTAAAATCCAAAACCGCGGGAAAAAATCACATGCGCTTTTCTCCAAGTCACGTGTGACTTGGAGAAATTCGCACACGCGCTGACAATCCAAATCGCGGAAAAAAACACACGCGCTTTTCTCCAAGTCACGGGAAATACGCACACGCGCTGACAAATCCAATTCGCGGGTAAAACGCACTCGCGCTAAAGTCCAAGACGCGGTAAAAATTTACACGCGCTTTTCTCCAAGTCGCGGGAAATACACACACGCGCTGACAATCCAATTCGCGGATAAACGCACTCGCGCTAAAGTCCAAGACGCGATAAAAATTACATGCGCTAAAGTCCAACTCACGAATAAATACGCACACGTGCAAAAAACCAAATCGCGAGAAAAAACACACGCGCTTATTTTATCACGCAAAAAAAAACCTTGCGTAAATGAACAGTAAACGCGAGTCCAAATTTCACGCTCGCGCTTCACTCTCACGCGCAGAGACACAGGCGCGGGCTCAAAGTAACGGGAAAAAACTCATGCGCAAGTTTGAATTGACACGTAGAGATAAAAACAAACGTACGCGCTTCAATCTTTTTAGATACAGATTTGCGATTTCAATCCCTTAGATAAATATAACCTTTTAACAAGTTCAACAAAACTGGAAAGTCACTTATCTTGTGAATGAGACTTGAAAAACTTCTTTTCTCAGAAAATTGGAAGTTTCTGACTCCTGTCCTGTGTCTCCACCAAAATCCAAACACGACTCCTGTTGTACTTTCAGATCTTCCGCTCAACTGCTAGAAACTTGTCACCTTTGACAAAGTTAAGCAGGAGCTACAAGGCACACGACCTCTCAGCTGGGGAAGGACGATGAAAGGCAGTTTAGAATGTTCATTGTCCTCCCTATAAACAATCTCCAGCCAAGCAGAATTTAGACTGAGAACCTCCATCTTGGCTGGGGGCAATCTCCATAGACTGCAAAGAAGGTTAAGGGCAAAATTGGCTGTTTAAAAATATAACCCATAATAACTTCCTAAAACCTTTCTATATTAAATATGTGTCTCCCCTGACCCAATGTAAATGAGTATATGATACTGTATGTAAAGAATATGTCACTCTAACCTGACAGTACCTGACAGTACCTCCCCTCCTAACGCCCAGTCCCTGGGCCACTCTTCAATGGAAATTTTTTATGGAATCTTTCTACCAAACGAGGAGCATGCACATCACTTGCTTTCACCTAAGTGCGCTCTTCAGGACCAAAGCCCTCCCAATCAATGAGATACTGTAGCTTTCCTCTTACTCTTCTAGAGTCCAGAATTCTCTTAACCAGAAATTCTTCGGAAGCATCTTCCTCAATCACAACTGCCGAAGGAGTATGTGTTAATCTAGTTCCTTTAACCACAGGTTTTAATAAACTAACATGGAAAGTTGGATGAGTTTTCATATGACTGGGTAATTTAAGACGAACAGCCACTGGATTAATCACCTTTTCAACAACAAACAGTCCTACGAAACGAGGACAAAACTTATTTCTTCCTTTACTTCTCAAAAACTTGGTTGATAACCCCACCAAATCTCCCTCATTATATTGAGGACTAATCTTTCTTTTACGGTCAGCAAACCCTTTGTATTTTTGTTTACTCTCCACCAACACCCCTTTTGCCTTTTCCAAATTTCTTTTCATAACTTCTAGTCTACTTTCGACTTCTGGGTTTCCTGAATCATTATTAATCTCAATACTAAGAAAACGAGGATGAAAACCTCGTCCCAAATAAAACGGAGACATAGAGGTGGCATCCTTACTACAGTTGTTATATGCGAATTCTGCAACCCACAACAAATCTACCCACTCTTCACCTGTCTGCAGATAACACCTCAAATATTTTTCCAACTCCTGATTTATCCTTTCTACCTGCCCATTGGTTTCTGGATGGTAACCTGATGATAAACATACCTCCACTCCCAATCTCTTACAAAAAGCTCTCCAAAACTTAGAAATAAATTGAGAACCTCTATCTGAGATGACCTGACTGGGAATTCCATGTAATCTTACCACTTCTTGCAAGAAACTGTGAGCTAAACTATCAGCGGTAACCTCTCCCTTCATTGGAATGAAATGTGCTTGTTTAGTGAGTAAATCAACTACAACCAATACCGAAGTACACCCTTTATCTTATGGAAGATCCGTGATGAAATCTAAAGACACTGAGTACCAAGGCCGCGGTGGAACTGGTAACGGCTCCAATAACCCAGAAGGCTTTCTGCTGAGATTCTTAGATCTAGCACAAATTTCACAGGTCTTAACAAAATTAAGGGTATCTTGTCGAATTTGTTCCCACCAAAAATTTCTTCTGATCAACTCAAGAGTCTTCCGATACCCTGGATATCCTGCCAAGACTGATTTGTGACACTCCTTCAACATTTTTTCTCTAAGTTCAATTGATGGTAAATAGAGTCTGTCATCTAAATAAGGTAAACCATCTTTAATTCTGCAAGCTGGATCCAAACGAACCCAATCTTCAAGTTGTGTCTCAGAAATGGATTCCCGTACTTTCTTGAAGATTTCGTTCTCCTTTTCAACCCCAGCAAGAACAAAACGTTCTGGAGCGATCAATGGAAGAGGCTCATAGACCGACTTAACCTCACTTTCTGGAAACTGCCTTGACAGAGCATCTGCCTTTTTATTTTGATTACCTGGCTTAAAAGTAACTATAAAGTCATAATCTGCAAAAAATAATGACCACCTAAGTTGTCGAGGTGTCAGAGTTTTTGCTGTCTTCAAAAAAAGTAAATTTCGGTGGTCAGTTAATACAGTCACAGTGTGACGTGCTCCTTTTAAAAAATGTCGCCATTCTTCAAATGCTGCTTTGATAGCAAGAAGCTCTCTGTCTGAAATGGTGTAATTTTCCTCCGCAGGTGAAAATCTCTTAGAAAAGTAGGCCACTGGATGCAATTGTCCTGTAACATTATGCCTCTGAGACAACACTGCTCCCATTGCCACATTGGAAGCATCAGCCTCTACAAAAAATGGTTTGGAAGTATCAGGGTGAATCAAGATAGGAGAGGTAATGAATTTCTCCTTCAAAATTTGAAAAGCCTCATCAGCCTTAGCTTCCCAAACAAATGGAACTCCTTTTCTTAAAAGTCGAGTAATTGGAGCTACTAAACTGGAGAAGCCTTCAATGAATCTTCGGTAAAAATTGGCAAATCCCAAAAAGCTCTGGATCTCCTTCACCTTAGTTGGAGTAGGCCAATCACGAACCGCTTCCACCTTTTTTGGATTCATTTCCAGGCCACAAGGAGTGATCACAAATCCTAAAAATTCTACTGAATCTGTATGGAACTGACTCTTCTCCAATTTAGCGTAAAGATTATTCTCTCTCAATTTCCTCAAGACCTGTCGAACGTGAATTTTGTTTCTCCAAATTCTGGGAAAAAATCAAAATGTCGTCAATATAGACGATAACAAAAACATCAAGAAATTCCCGAAGAACCTCATCGATAAAAAATTGAAAAGCCGCTGGGGCATTGCAAAGACCGAAAGGCATCACTTGGTACTCGTACAGGCCAAATCTGCTTTTAAATGCCGTCTTCCACTCATCCCCCTCTTGGACCCTTACAAGATGATAAGCTCCACGTAAATCCAACTTAGAAAATATGATTGCACCTTGGATTTGATTTAACATTTCTGAAATGAGAGGGAGAGGATACCGATTTTTCACTGTCATTCTATTTACTGCCCTGTAATCTATACAAGTTCTGAGAGAACCATCAGCTTTAGGCACAAAGAACAATGGTGAGGCTGCCGGCGATTGAGAGTGCCGAATAAATCCCTTAGCCAAATTTTCCTTTAAATATTCTTTCAAATAATCATTCTCTTTTTCAGTCAAGGCATAAACCCTACTGCTTGGTAAAATAGCTCCAGGCTCCAACTCTATCTTGCAGTCAAAAGGCCTATGAGGAGGCAACTCTCCAGCTTCCTTTTCATCAAAAACATCCCAAAAATCCTGATAACAAGTTGGAAGTTCACCCACAACTGCTCCAATGTCAAAACCTATTGCCCCTCTTTCTGCAAGCGAGAATGAAACGGAATTCACAAATTTTTCTTTCTCTTCAAAACATTTTCCTGAAAGACAATGTTCCTGACAAAAGGTTGATTCTAAGGATACAATTCTTGCACTCCAATCAATTCTGGGATTATGAAGTGTAAGCCAGGGCATACCCAAAATAATTTTCAAGATTGGAGCGTCTATTAACTCAAAAGAGATATTTTCTTTATGACCTCCAGTCATCTCCATCTCAAGTAACTCTGTATTATGAGTGATTGGACCTGAAGAAAGAGATGTCCCATCAACTGCTCTGACCTGCTCCATTTCTTTCTTAGCAACTATAGGAACACCGAGAGTTTTAGCCAATCCTCTATCCATAAAATTACCCGTAGCTCCTGAATCAATAATAATTGGCCCAGAACCTAAAAATACCTTTTCGAACATCAAGGATACGTTCACAGTTATGTGAGGAACCGCTGTCTGTATTGTTTTTGCCACTTGTTGTACTCTGCCTGAAGATTTGGAGATCTTCTTGGGGGTAAAAGGACAGGTTTCAAGAAAATGACCACTCCTACCACAGTATAAGCACAAATTATTCTCCCTTCTTCTTGCCTTCTCTTCCTTGGACAACGGACCTCTCACCCGGCTCTGCTGGTCAATTATCTTTGACTTCACTTCTCTGTTCACCACCTCAACTTTAGGCCTCTCCATTCTTCCCGGAAACCTAACCTCTCCCTGAGTACGTCTACGCTCTAAACATCTTTCAGTTAAACGAAAATCCAACTGAACCACCAAATCAATTAAGGCATCTAAAGTATTTGGTCACTCCAAAACTCCAGCCAGAGCATCTTTTAACTCATCTTTTAAGCCCCTATAAAATAAGGAAGCCCTCTTCTCCTCTGGCCATTTACTTTCTAAAATTAAAGTTCTAAATTGAGTGATATAAGAAATCAACTCCTTTCCTCCCTGGCGCAGTTCCAGTAATTCTCCATCAACCTCCAAAGATAACTGTCTCTTATCAAACATTTTCTTAATTTCGGTCTGGAAAAGGGAATAATTATTCAAAGCCAAATTCTTTTGACTCACCAAAAGACTTCCCCACGCAGAAGCTTCTCCAGATAAATATGATAAGATGAATGTTACCCTTGAAGCATCTGTGGAAAACAACTCTGGACGACTTAAAAAATGCAATTCACACTGAGTCTGAAAAATGTGAAACTTTCTAGAATCTCCTAAGAAACGTTCTGGAGCTGCCAAAGGAACAGGCATAACTAAAGTTCCTAAACCTCCCTCTGCCCCTCTGGGAAGCCTAGGTTCTTGTTCTTCTCCTACTCTCACCAACTCAGGTGGGTTTCCTGCACCTTCCGAAACTTCAACTTCTCTTTCTTGTATTTGGGTTACCTTTACATTTAACTCATCCATTCTTTGACAAAGACTTGAATACTCCTGATGAGCCACCCGTAACTCTTCTCTCATTTCCCTAACCATTACTCCCAATGCCTCCATGGTTGTCTCGTCGGGGTTCATAACAGCTTGGGCAGCCACTTTTTTTTAATTGGCCTTTCATACTGTCATGCTGAGAACCTGGTGTCTGCAGAAGCTGCTGAACCCCCCACAATCCACCCAAAATGTGGCACTCTGAGCTGACATATATATAACTGCTCAGTTTACCTCACTTTCAGGGGAAAGGGGGAAGGGACAAAGAAACAAACACCAGGCTGGAAGCTATCAACTTGCTGGTTCTTCAAGTGTAGTTAAAACATAACCATGCAATATACCTCATTACTCATGGGTTACTATACTAACCTTAAACTCTAAATCCTTTACCAAAATAGTTTAAAAACCATACCTGGTACTTCTCTTCAGAATGCCCAGAGAAGTGATAAGCAGACAAGACTTCCTTACTTGTGGACCAGAATCTTATAGATCATTCAGCCTTCTCAGTAGGTCCATGAATGTAATTTAACTTTGTAGTTAGTCTGCTCAACCCTAAGATTCTTGAAAAAGGTCTTCAAGTAAGTTTAAAGAAGTTCTTTTAAGTTCTTGTATTTGTTTTTAATATTTTCTTTGTATAGTGTCTTTTTCTCAGGAACAAATTTAACTTGCGATGGAATCTTCACGTGGAAAGCCAGCACACGCGCTAAAATCCAAAACCGCGGAAAAAAATCACACGCGCTTTTCTCCAAGTCGCGGGAAATACGCACACGCACTGACAAACCAATTTGCGGGTAAAACGCACTTGCGCTGAAGTCCAAGACGCGATAAAAAATTACACACGCTTTTCTCCAAGTCGCGGGAAATACGCACACGCGCTGACAATCCAATTCGCGGATAAACGCACTTGCGCTTAAGTCCAAGACGCGATAAAAATTACACATGCTAAAGTCCAACTCACGAATAAATACGCACACGCGCAAAAAAACAAATCACAAGAAAAAACACACGCGCTTATTTTATCACGCAAAAAAAAACCTCGCGTAAACGAACAGTAAACGCGAGTCCAAATTTCACGCTCGCTCTTCACTCTCACACGCAGAGACACACGCGCGGGCTCAAAGTAACAGGAAAAAACTCACGCGCTAGTTTGAATTGACACGTAGAGATAAAAACAAACGTACACGCGTCAATCTTTTTAGATACAGATTTGCGATTTCAATCCCTTAGATAAATATAACCTTTTAACAAGTTCAACAAAACTGGAAAGTCACTTATCTTGTGAATGAGACTTGAAAAACTTCTTTTCTCAGAAAATTGGAAGTTTTTGACTCCTGTCCTGTGTCTCCACCAAAATCCAAACACGACTCCTGTTGTACTTTCAGATCTTCCGCTCAACTGCTAGAAACTTGTCACCTTTGACAAAGTTAAGCAGGAGCTACAAGGCACACGACCTCTCAGCTGGGCAAGGACGATGAAAGGCAGTTTAGAATGTTCATTGTCCTCCCTATAAACAATCTCCAGCCAATCAGAATTTAGAATGAGAACCTCCATCTTGGCTTGGGGCAATCTCCATAGACTGCAATGAAAGTTAAGGGCAAAATTGGCTGTTTAAAAATATAACCCATAATAACTTCCTAAAACCTTTCTATATTAAATATGTGTCTCCCCTGACCCAATGTAAATGAGTATATGATACTGTATGTAAAGAATATGTCACTCCAACCTGACAGTACCTGACAGACAAAAGTTCGTTATCCAGGGCCTGTCCTTGGGAGTGCTGGGCAAATAGTCTTTCCATGCTCGTTTGAAAGCCCTGAAAATCCAGAAGAATTGGGTCATCCTGAGTAACTAGTGGAATGGACCAAACAGCTGCACTGCCGCTGAGATATGATAACACAAAGGCTACCTTGGCTTGATCGTTTGGGAAGGCTCCTGGTCTGCATAAAAATTGCAAGCGGCATTGTTTCATAAACATGGCGAACCTTTTGGGATCTCCGGCAAAGCGTTCGGGTGGAGCTAATGGAATATTTCCTGGTAGGTTTATTTGCACAGGGTTACTCGATAACACAGGAGCTGGGTTTCCCCCGGAACCAGGTAGGGGTGCTTGTCCAGCTTGAGTTTGCAGCAGTTGTCTAGCGAGATCATCTGTGCACTCCTTCAATACAATTAGTTCTCTTCTGAGGGCATTAGTCTCTTGGCGAGCGGGGTGCACTTCCGCCCTAAATTCCTCCAATAGTTGGGCCAGTTGGTTGGTTTCTGAGGTTTCCATAACGCCCGGGTGGGGATTTGTAGATAGGCTTCGCGTTCTGTCACGCTCACCTGGCTCCCACACGAGCATCGGTCGGACCCGGACTGCTGCGGCCTCCACCCACGTGATGCGTAATGCAGCGATGACTGACTAAATCTGCCCTCCTAATCTTGTCTGCTTGGCCCGTGGAAATATTCTCCTACAAGTGGAGAGATGGATTTAGCCACTTGTGGATTCAAGTGATAGCACCCCCACTGTCCTCCCCACTAATCACCTCTGAAGCGCCCTCTCAGCAATCTCACCTTATATTCTTGAAGGATGAGCCCTCCATCCTGCGAAGCACGCAGGGGCGCGTTGATGACCAGTTACTTCACTGGCTTGAAGATATTGGAAGAGTTGTAGACGAATCCTGACTCCAAAAGATCCTGGCGAAGAGCCGTAAGTATATAATTCGTAAGAGTTCAAAATGTCTGGAATTCACCCCTGTCCAATTCCTCTTTTATCTTGCAGCTTTGACCCGATAAGAAGATTGACAGCTGAAAGCGCTCCGGTAAAAGTCTGTGTTACCCAACACTGTCCGGTAAATAATGCCAAGGGTTAAACTTGCTGCTTTCTCCTTATCTTACAGGTGCGGCATAAGAAGATGTGGCGTGCTGATGAATTATACCTCCGGCGGTAAAATCAGGTAAGCATGTGGCGGGTAAAGAGATTGTCTCTGTCTGTTCTCTCTGCTCACCTTGTTGTTTCTTGTCCCCCTGAGGTGCCGGGATTCGGCGATGTAAAGATGGAGACAGCGCCGGATCAAAGAGATGCTGCGTGGAACGGTGAGTTTGCCGCGGCGCTGCTGCTGGCGATGCAACGCATTTAAAACAAAGTCTTTCCTCTGGTTTGAAGAAGCGATGAATCCGGAATCAGGTAAGCAATCTGGTAATACTCTTGTTCTAATCTTTGCTTCTTTTCCTTCTTTCTAGTTGCTCCAGGTTCGAGGCGGGCGTGGCAGAAGGCTGGATGCTGCTGCTGGCACGGTTAGCGTTACGCTGCTGGATGCAGAATTACGCGAAGCGTGTGCTGCTCTTCGGGCGTGGTTTAAATAGCCTCCAAAGTAGTCCCAGGTAGGTATTCCTCCCCGACCACACCCGAGTAACAAAATAGTCCCTAAGGTAAAGTAGTCCCTTCCAGGCCTCACATGGGCTTGGATCTTCTTGCAGCATGGTCCGCATCAGGTAAGTGTGCACCTATGAGCCTGGCGCTTATGGCGCCAGGACTGATGTCCCATAAGAGCCTGGCGCCATAGGTGCCAGGACTGAACCCAGACAGCCCCTAGCAGGGGTTTCTGGGTTTTCTCAAGGCGACATGATGCCTGCTCCTGGGGCTGATGGACGTGGTCTGGATGCCCGGGGGTATGCATCATGACACTGCCATGAGGATCTGCATGAAGCCTGCTTCCAAGTGCAATAGTTGGCATGATTCTGACTTAGCCTCATTGAAACAAAGTGAAAAGTTGCAGAACCAAAGTGGTCGACATCTAACACATCCACTGACAAACTGGCTTGTTGCCTGCTCCAAAGACAACACAGATTCTCCATCTGCTCCAAGAAGTGTGCCCATATCCAAGCCCGCATCTCTGGGGCCACAAACAACATGGCTGAACTTTTTTAAAATCTGTCAGTAACTTGCCAATCCTATTGCAGTCTCATCTTCTCCTCTTCCTTGTCAGGCCCTCTGTATGGCTTTGGCCTCCCATTTCACAACCAAAACTCAGGACATCATGTTCCCTCTCTCCTCCACTCCCCTTCTTCCTCTGCCTGCACGCATGCCTCCCTTTGCCCCTCTCTCTCCTTGACCCTACTCTCCTCCTTCTACCCATAGCACTGGATGATGTTACCAACACAGTTTGTTCTATGAAAGTCTACTCCAAACAGGTGCTTCCCTGCTCCTCTAGTACTATCGAGGACAACATTGACTTTCTCGCTCCGTCCTCGGCTGAGTTCTGTAACCACTCTTTTGCCACTGGTTCCTTCCCATCACCCCAAGCACTCTCTTGTGACCCCCTCTCAAAAAATCCATCTGCGGACCCTTCCTGCCTGGATAACTACTGCCCTATCTCCCCCATCTCCCTCTAGGGCAAACTATTGGAGATGTTGGTAATCTCCCAAATAATCCATCACACTGAATGTGTTGGCTGTCTCCACGACCACCAGTCTGGCTTCAGAGAGCCAGAGGCATGGAAATTGCTCTCCTGAACACCTGTATGGACTTGCTCTCAAACCTCGACTTCAACTCTGCTTCAGTTCTCATCCTCCTCGATCTGTTCTCTGCCTTTGACATGGCCAATCACTCCACCCTCATAATTCGTCTTCATGATATCCATGGCATCATGGACCAGGCACTGGATTGGTTGACCTCTTTTCTTTTGAATTGGCCTTCTCAAGTGCAACTGGGCCCTTTTCACTCCTCTACCTCAATCTCTACTTGCAGCGTCCTTCAGGGCTCTATTCTCTCGCTGTAGAATTGTAACTGTTGCCTTGCCCCTCTTGCCCACTTGATCTCCTCTCCCCTCATTGCCATTGTTATGCTAACGACACACACCTCTCCTTTAAGCTTCCCTCCTCTTCCTCCTCTCCCTCCTCACTCATTTCCAAGTATCTGACTGCTATTCAGGCATGGTGTGCTGCAAATGATCTCTGCCTCAACGCCAGTAAGACTGAGATCCTTCTCAGTGGGACTCCTGCCCCTTCCTTCCCTCCTACTCTTTGGCTGTCCTTCTTGGGCCTCCTCCCCACACCCTCGTGTGAGGCTAAAAACCTGGGTGTCATCTTCGTCTCCTTCCTCTCCTTCTCACCTCATATCACTGACCTTGGCAAGAAGGCCCACTTTCAGGTTCACCTCCTGAGAGGCATTCTCCCTTTCCTCACCTTCACCCAGAACCTCAATGTCCCCAGAGCTCTGGTTCTCTCCAGGCTGGATAACTGCAACAGCCTCTTCCTTAATATGCCTCTTTCCTCCCTTCCGCCATCTTCAAATGATCCATCATACGACTACAAGACTTATCCTTGGCCTCAAGCTCAGGGACCGCATCTTTTCAGCCCATAAATCTCTTCACTTGCTCCCGGTGGTGCAAGGATCAAATTCAAGACTCTCTGTATCATCCACAAGGCTTTCTGGGACCTGGGACCTCGCTACATCAAACATTCTCTCCCTAAATACCTCCCTGCTAGAGTCCTTTGGTCCTTTAGCTCCACCTCTCTGCAGATCAGCTGTTTCTCCATGAACTAAGTGGGGGGTGGATCTCTTTCTTTGGCAGGAGCCTCCCTCTGGAATCGCTTCCCTACCCCTCTCTGACTTGAGCTGAACCTCCTTAAGTTCCGGAAAGCTTCTCAAGACCTTCCCTTTCTCCTCCTCCTTCCCTCTCCCTCTCACTTGCTAATCTGCACCTGAGCCTGCAACTGGTTGCCTGTGTCCCTTTTGAGTCTTACTGGGGCCAGGCCCTCCTCTGACCGGTCTTCCCCTGGACCCCTTTTTCTCCCAGCACTTGCCCTTGGGCACCCTCCCCTGACTAGCCTTCCGAGTTTGTTGACCCCCGTCCTCGCACTTGTTGATTCCAACCCTGGCTCCATGGGGACTTGCCCTCCAGGCTCTCCTTAGCACTTGCCCTGCCCCTAGGGCCAGTGCAGTAACGTTGCTGAAAATGTTGGGGGGGACATGTCATCTGAAAAAAATGCCCCATTCAGATGAATGGGGACAAAATAGTGTGCCATGAAAGTTGGGGGGGACAAATACCCCTGTACCCCCCTAAAATTATGCCCATGCCTGGGGCCTCCGACCTCCGATACTTCTCCCTCTTGCCCCTCTACCTATCCCACCCTTCGCCCTGATCTACCCCCTCCACCTGTACTTTTTATTACTGCACTTGCACGATCCAAATGTATTAAGGCTATTAGCACCATGGTCCAACGCCTGGGTCGTAATGAGGCCCATTGACATGTAACTCCCCGGTTGGGGGATTGAAAGAGGGATCCCTGGCGCAGCTTCAAGTACCGGGGATCCTGATATTAAAAAACGGAAAATAACATTGGATCCCCGGCGTGGACCAAAGGGGAAAAGCTAGAGCAAGGGACCCTCATGTGTGCGCATGCGAGGGTCCCTTTACTCTTTAATGGAAAATAAAAGTTGCTGCTGTGAGAGGTGCGCTTGGGTCAGTTGGTGAATCCTTCGACACAGGGTGAGAGGCGCTCCGCTCTACACCGTTAGACCACCACAGCCCAGGCCTCAAGTAAGGCATTCACCTGACAGGCATGGGAGTGCCTGATTAACATCTCAACCATCCCGCAGGTGGTCATTAATCACAGCCGGGCTCAGGGCTCATTAACTTACCAGCTCTCCCTACTGCAGGGGAGCACTTAAGGTTTGTAGCCTCGCTGGGGCTGAACATAATGAAAGGGCCCACCCGGTATCAGGTGGTGGTTCACCTCCACTCCCTGGGCCACACCTGGCAGACGTGGCCCAGGTAGCGTGGGGCAGCCCCAAGGTGAAAGTGAGTTCTGGGCTGCAACTTGTCTAGCAGTTCAGCCCAATTAAGACTTTGGGGCCTCCATCCCTGCCTGCTGCTGCATATTGCTACCTGATGCTGCCGCTTGCTGCCTTCACCTACCACAGAAGAGCACCACAGGAGAGCACAGAGAGAGAGGAACTTTGAGAGCAGCAGCCACAGACCTTGAGACAGCCCTGGCCAGGTTGTCTTGCAACTAAGGTCTTCTTAAATATGTGTTTTAATACAGTGCACTGTATAGACTTTGTATATATTTGTTTTATAATTTAGTTATTCAGCTGCTAGGTTTAGTTTAATCTGTATGTGTGTTGCCTCTTTTTGTAAAAACATTCACTAAATCCTGCTGGTGTACTGGAAGAGGCTAAGTAAGCTTTTACCAACTAAAAAGAACCATACACCAGAATTCTTTTGTTCGACTTCCCTTTTGTGCATCAGTTACTCTAACCTTGTGTTTTCTCTGTAGGGGTATTTTGGGGAAATCACCTGCCGAACCTCTTGATCTTCCTTACCCATACCATCTTCCTAGGGAGGTACACCAGGGTGATCTTGAACCCAGGAGAGTGGGGTTTGGAAGCAGGTAAGAGGCGGGTCAAGTTATAAGTGAAAAACAAAGGGGGTTCTGGGAATCTCTCTACCAGCAAGAACACAGCCGAATTACCTGTTCTTGGGTGAATAACCCCTGCAAGAGACCCTACCAAGTCTTTAGCCCACTGTCCCTTTCACAGAGAAGAAATGTCCCCGCATATCAGTCTTTGACCTGCCCAGAAGCAGTCCAGCACCGAAATCCTAGGCAATTCTCCTCTGAACAAGAGTACTAACAGCAACCCCAAACACGTGTTTCAGCCTTGTTGGGCATCATCAGTGAGGTGAAGCTGTGCCTCTGTAAGAACACTGAGCAAGGGGTCCACGTCTGGATCGCCCCTGGTAACTTAGGGTGAGACCCAAAGTAAATTTATGCAAAACAAAGGGGGGTCTGGGAATCTCTCTACCAGCAAGAACACAGCCCAATGACCTTAAGCTGTATAGTGTGTGTTCGCCTATACCTGTCTCCAAATTAGGGAGATTATGGCACTTTCTGACAGTGTGCTCTAACCAAAATCAGGATGATACCAATCTATTTTTACAGCTACACACACACACACACACACATGCACACACCCAAACATAAGATTCTATGGTTATTAACTTTTAAGCCGTAGGACGGATTAGTACAGTGTTTGGTATTCTTATACTAATTCTGATCATTAAGCGAGAGAAAAGGCTTCTTAGAGCCGACATAAGAAGGATTATTTTGGAACAGGGCCAGTTGGTAGGCAAGAAGTTGCTGTGACTTGAACGGTACCCTTGGCTGAGTCTCCCCTGTGTACACGCTCTCCTCACTTGAGCTTTCCGAGTTGATGGTATCTTGCAGGCCTCGACGTGCCAGGTAGTCTCTCTCCTTTTTCTGGTGCGTGGGCTTGTCACGGAGAGAAGCCACAGTGGCCGCTGGGTAAGAACAGCGGCACAGTGACCTCCTTTCCGTAATCAAGCCAGAAAATACAGGGAAAAACCCGCAAGGGAAAAAAACCCTGATAAGAGGTGTCAAGACTTGTCTCAGAAGGCCAGTTGTTCACAGATGAAGAAGGAAGCGGAGGATCTCCAACACTGAGGTAGTGGCCCTCAAAACGTCCAAGTCCAATGGTAGCACTAGGCCATAAGAGCAGGCGGAGAAGGCAGCAACTGACGGCTGAGGTGGAGGTAGCAAATCTTCCAAGAAAGCACTGCGGGGAAGCACGGGAGAAAACCCCACGCTGTCTGGACCCAAAAGAGCAAGGGAAAGAAAGAGGGTGAGAGAGAGAGAGAGAGAGAGAGAGAGAGAGGGAGAGTGAGAGAGAGAGAGAGAGAGAGAGGGAGGGAGAGAGAGAGAGAGAGAGAGAGAGAGAGAGACCGACCGCCGGAGAAAAAGGCACAACTAGCGCCGCCCAGGGAAGGCGGCGGAGAGAAACGGGAAACGAAAGTGCGGTGTTCCGGGGAAACCGGAGAAAGTAACCACGGAGAAAACTCCTCAGTAATTCCAAAGCGGGGTGCAGAGGAAGAGCGAAGGACCCAGAGTCGAAAGGTAAACAACAGAGGGGGTTGCAACGCAACGACCTGCCGGGAGGCGGGGATTTAAATACTCCCGGCAGCGTTGCGTCCCGCGTTTGGAGCGGCGGCTGCGAACACAGAAAAGGGACTAAAGTACCCTTCCTCTGCGTCTCCTCAAACTCCAACGCGGAAGAAATCGCCAGTCACGGCGATGGCCGCGACTGCGAGTGACAGTTGCAGAAACGCCATCAGAAAGATCAGAAATATCACAATTGATTGCGTGCGTACCAATGGCGGTTGACCCAAGATGATGCCAATCCATGTTACATCAGTTACGTCAGTTGAGAAATAAAAGACATGGAAATGGATACATTCAGTGGGATCGGATTGTTAGTCTAGAAAAATACCCTACATAGCATAGACGGTATATTATTTTGGCCGAAAACCAACCACATCATATGCCCAGCCCCGCCAGTATAGAATCATCATCATAATCATAGAGCGTCCATTTTGTACTAACAGAATTCGCCATTTGCTTTCTCTTGCTTTTCTGTTCAAACACTTTGCAAAAATAAATTCTATTGCGTTCTGCCCCTGCACAGAGCAAGGCCATAAATTACATGTTGAGAGACTGGACCAGACAGAAATACTTTGCTTTCCTCCCTCACGAGTCCTTGAAGGTGAGCAGAGAGGCATTTCATCACCAAGCAGGTGCCAGCCAGTCTCGCTAAAACCGCAGAAACTGCAGATGTAGACAGCCAAAGGCATGAATTGAACTCTCTTCCACGGCCCCCCTTGCTGAACCCTTTTGGATCAAGCTGAGCCCTAGCACACAAATAGAAATTAGAAGATAGCATGCTTTGGAATGTGTCTCTCCTACGAACGCAGCTTGCACACAGAACAAGAGCATTATGTTCCCTGTAACAAAGAATAGTGTCTGCGCCTTCGGAGATAACAAACTGTTGATGAATAAATGTCTTAGAAAGTGTCATACTCGTCATCATTGTCAATCACCAAACCCCTGCTATAGAAGATACATTTATGGGCGGTTTTAATGTATCACTAATTGATAATATGATGACCTTTTTGTATATATGTAACTGTTGTTGAATGCTCGCGCTCTTGCGTCTCACAAGGTCTGGGTAACACACGTTGTGAGACGTGAGATCCGGTCGGCCAACTGAGACTTTTTGCTTTGTAATAAACCCTAGATTTCGGAATTGAACCTCGTGTCTGGCGTATCAGTTTGTGTATGGTGATTGTGTCTTGTTTCTATGCACCAGGGTCCCCCAGGGGCCCGTCAGGATATCAGAGCAATTCAGGTGAATGCTGTATCTGAGAGGGAATGGGTGAAACACTACTAAAACCTATTTGGTGGCCAGTCAGAAGGGTATGGGGCCAACCAAACTGTGAGAGGGAGACCCTGGGCCCTGGCGTATGAGAAAGTTGACATCCATGATTTAATAATGAAGGCTAGTATTCCATAGCCCCAGGACGGATGGCCTAACCAATGTTATGCTGAAAGAGGATCCGGAGGCCTGGGTGGAATTTCTATGGGTCCTTTTCAATAAGATCAAAAAATTGAAGAAAGTCCCGTATTCCTGGAAAACATCAATAGTAGTGCCAATTTATAAAAAGGGAATCCAGGAAGACCGTAGAAAATACAGACCGATTTAATTATTAGATGTAACTGGATAAATGTTTGCAGCCTTATTATTAAAATGACTTTTGGAATGGATCTCGGATACTGCAAGTTTCAACTTGAAACAGGCAGGCTTTGTTAAACAGGTGAGGACCAACCTAAACTGCTTCTTTATTAACATCTTGAAAATGAGAGTTCTTCACACTAAAAAAAAGATATTCTTGGCATTCGTTGACCGTGAGCAGGGATTCGACTCGATAGACAGACACATATGTTATGGGATAACATGGAGAAGGGGGGCTGTCCATTGGGGCTGCTTCAAGCAATTCCAGCCCTTTTCTCCAATAACAGTTTCAGAGTAAGATTGGATGCGAGAGGGTTGCTCTCGAATCCATAATAACGGACAGAGGGCATAAGCAGGTGTAGAGGAGGTCAGACATGGCCTGCACCCCTTCCTCTTATTTCGAGGTACCAAGAGCGTACTCGCCAAGGTATGTGACGTATGAAGAGCAAATGAACCTACAAAGAGCTGCACTGGAACTCTGCCCAGTTTCCTCAGAAGATCCATACCGGTTGAAGCACCCATAACCAGACAACCCTGGGCAGCATGGTACTCTATTAGACAGCCATACCAGCTGCTGATACGAAATGAGGAGTAACTACACACGGACCACGAAGAGACCCCAAAAGGGGAGGAGAGCGTCAGCTCACAAGACTCCAACTTCAGAGCATACCAGCCTGCCTCATGAAGGTCAAGATAAGGGGGGCCCATGCAGGTGGCTAGGATGACACAGAATTAAATTCACTAAAAGCTGGAAACTGAAGCAGATTCATGGTGAACTAACACATGACCAGCCAGGCGCGAAGAAGTACCATCGCCTGATGTCATCCAGGACCCGAGGATGCCATAACTTTTCCCGCTAAGAGACTACAGTTTCAAGGCCATCCTTAGCCAACTAATTGACACGTCACCCTAAAACACTGATTGATGGAAGGGAGGCAGGGTGAAACTTGGGACACCAGGCACAGGGGTGTACATTCTGCATGCTGCTAATTAAAAGTGGAAATTTATGTCTAGGGGTGTAACCTGCCCAATCACAATGGACCAAGTTATCTGGAGTCCTATAGATATTGTACCCAATAGGACGTCGTAGTTGTAGTGATGTCTATCACGCGTAATGTAGAGGGATGGGCGTAGACGCCCACCCAATAAGAGTTATCCAATCCGCATGCCCTATTATTATATACAGATATAACACCTATACTTAAGTTACCTTTCCTAACCAATTATATTGCATGATGATTTTTATAGAAATTAGACATCAGTGATGACGAATTTTGCCTATAAGAATTGCTGTTTGACTGAAGTTCGAGGAAGTCGGAACGAGACAGGTGATCGCAATGCTGCTGATTTCCATTTGTTTGATGTAATTGTCATTAAACGGACTTCCCTTTGCCAACTTACTGAGTCCTCATTATTGAGTTGTGTTGGAGTAAGTGAATCCTGCACACCCTGTCCTCACATGGTGCAGCTATCTTGTCTTACAAGTTCTGGAGGGTGAGCGCTGACCTATGTGCCCGTCAGTAACTTCTTCCCCAGACACCTTTAGACCGACAGCACAAAGTAACTCTAGGCCTTCGGTAAGATCACGAGTCCTTTCGCCATTCCGGCTGAGTAGACTGAGAAGCTCCCCGTGGACAATGATAGAGTAAAACTTCAAATATCTGCAGTGGGTCTGAAGGAACCCGCCTTTCCAAGCATAACCCTTCTCATTCCCACGGGCAGAGGATCGGACGAAAACCTTACAGGTGGGAAGAGCAAGGGGCAGTGATCCCGAAGTTCCAGAGAGGAAAAGATGCGATCGGTGAGTGAAGCAATAAAACTTGTTACTTTGGCAAATGTCGTGTAGGCATTAGAGCCAGTAATGGAAAGGTAACGGTGGGCGGCAGAGAAAATAAAGTAGTTAGAAGTAGAGAAGACTGTATATATATAGGGGGTAATGACTCGAGCATAAGAAATAAAGAGTGGATACCGGGGGGACACCCGAGATAAAACGTAAGAATTACCAGGGGGGCACCTGAGACAAAACGTAAGGATTACCAGGGGGGCACCTGAGACAAAACGAAAGGATTACCAGGGGGGATCCTGAGACAAAACGTAAGGATTACCAGGAGGGCACCTGAGACAAAAATGTAAGGATTCGCCTTGTTCCTGCGCTTTAAAGAGTGGTCAGAAGGAACGTGAACCCATAGCCCACAGAGGGGGGACAATTTGGGCTACGGTGACGATTAAAGACGGCATCAAAGGGGTTCGTTCACATCCCATGACGGGGTATTGATTAGAAGGCAGGTATATGTATGACCAGCTGGTGTCCGTCTAGTCTGTCAAATGTCTGTCATGTGTGTCTTGTTTATGTCAAATGTGAAATAATTATATTGTTAATTGGTTAAAATGCATTTTGGCTTTACGCGATTCTGTAACTAAGAGGGAATCGCCATTGAATTGATGGGTTTTGAATCAATTGTTGGTATAAAATTTTGGCGGGAAAAGATTGGATTGGAGCTTGCGTATTTGGTGCTCGCTCATACCATTAAGAGGTCAAAGAATTGTATAAAAACTGGTGGTGATGTAATTAAGAATGGAGGAAGTTACCCCGCTTGCGCATTTGTGCAAGCAGCTGCCCAAGCATGCACCAAAGCTGAAAAAATACCCAGGAGTGGGTCAAGGATACCGCCAATAAGATGTTTATGCCGTGCCCCCAGAACGGGCCACTCTCTAAGGCTGTTTTACAGCACATTACTACCTTCCTAAACGCCACATATTCGGGCAAGAAGTTAGAGAAACGTCTTGCTGTTCTAGAGTTGTGGAAAATGTTTGAAGAAACAAAGGTGGAAGAACCACCCACAGACTGGATACTAAATGTATGTACAGAGGGGGTTGAGACACCTACCGCACCACCAGCCCCACCTGAACCAGTCATTGAAGGAAGAAAGCAGAGGGTCTTTACCCACTAAGAGAACTTAAAGCAGCCACGGGGTATAGCAACCCCGCATATGAGTCGCCTACTTACAGTAGTGACGATAATAAGGGAAAAGAACAGGAAAACAATATTGCCTCCGCAGTCTCAAGGGACAAAGAGAGATGCGATGATAAAGGGAAAGATTGGGCACAGAGTTGTGCACCTCCAGATAAGGAGAAAGAGGGAAATAAACATAAAGGTAATGAAGGTAGAGGTGATGAGATAGCAATCGCGAAAGACGAATGGATGGGAGGTCAAATATTACTGAAGTTAGATGGAAAAGGAAGTGATGATTTGAGGCCAAGGGAGAGGTCCGATGAGACGCAAAGGGGAGAGAAAGAGAAAGGGATGGAAGAAAGAGATGAAAGGACTAGAAAGAAATATAGGCTAAAACGAGAACAATTATATCGCGAACAGCAAGGAATACCACTCAGTCGCACACTGTACGCAGCCTATAAAATGTACAGGCAGAGCATGTTAAGGTTGGAGGAAGAAAGGAGAGTGCACAGAAGGAAAGTAAAAAAGCAGGAAGATGAGGAAAGTAGAAGGGCAAAAGAACATAGAAATGAACGGATGAGGGAAGTAAATAAGGCTAGAGAAGAAGCAAAGAAGCGAAAAGAAATAGATGAGGAAGCAGAACGTAAGCGCAGACAGAGGGCACGAGATCTAGAATATTTGCAACGGGAAGTTAAAAAACCCGATCCTGTTGTAGAATGGGAAAACATAGAAGAGTTCTTTCCTGCAAGCGATGCGGTACCAGGTACAAGCGGGACAAATATTGAGGATGACTTCGACACCAGAAGCATTGGGGAAACGATTGATAAAATCCATGACGAGATGGGGCTAGAACTAATTTAACAAGGGGAAAGGAAAGATGAGCGCTTAGAAAGCACTCAGCTATATGACACTGAGGATGTCACCCGAAGTAGTGGGAGCAGGGGACTGGCCCCTGGCAGACTAGAGATTAGGCAGAATGAAGAGGATGCAAGGAGTTGTGTAAATTGGGAGCACTCAGAATCTGACTCCGGAGGGGATATAGAGGATGAGACTTATGAAGAAGGGAGACGGCGCTAGCGGGTCCACAAGTAGGGTACCGAAGTCTGCTGCGCAGTCCGGCCGTCATGAAGGAACACCTCACGGTCAGAGGGGGGCGTCAGCACCTGCCTATGCAGACAGATTAAGGGCATTGCCAGGTAGACGGCAAGGCGGGAATGCCACCCCAGCAACAGACCGGAGAGCTATGGGGAAAGGGAAGGAGGACTGTGCATTCCAATTCCCGTTGCTAGAAAAGGGGGGAGCCAGACCACAGTATATTCCATGGCCACATATGGACCGAGAGAACCTTAAAAATAAGCTTCCAATGCTGAAATCGGGAGCCGGAAAGTGGATACACGAGTTAGAGAAAAAAACGGGGGGTGTCACCTTAGCTATAGGGGACATTAAGGGCCTCCTAATTGCCATACTTGGTGAAAGAGCAGATGATGTACGGAAACGGGCAGGCTATCCTATGGTAACCCTAACCAACACCTCCCATGACGGAGCACCGTTTAATTACTCTAGGGCTGCAGTGCGGAAACGATGCAAACACTATATACAGACACTTCTGACATGGGGGCTATAATGACTCGAAAAATGAAAGAGTCAGAGGACCCATTGATTTATGTCCAGAGGTTTCAGGACGTGTGGGTGCTCGAAACGCATGAGTCTTGGACGAAATCTATCCCTGTATTCTACCACATATTATGCCAAGGGTTGCCTGAACCGGTACAGAAGCAGTTAAAAAAATTGGTAGGAGTAGAAGCAAAACCATGGGCCGAAATACAGTTGACAATTGCACACTACTGTAGATTGTTGCAAGAAAAGAATCGGAAAAAGGAGGCAACTCGTAAGGGCGAGGAGGAAAAGCTGGTGCAAAAGAAGCTCTCGAAGTATGCTCTCGAGGGAGCCATGCTCACCAGCCAGCCGAACCAAGCGCACAACAAGCGACCAACCCATCGCAGAATAATCAGGGTAAAGCAGGATTTTACCCAAGAGGAAGGGGTTTTGGAGGAAGAGGATGGCAGAGTAATCAAGGAGGGTTTCGAGGTAACCATGGAGGTTTGCAGAATAATCAAAATGGCTTTCAGAACGCGCAGATGGGCGGTCAAGCTATGCCAGATGGACAGATGGCCCGACCACCGCCAGCGTGTTGGCTGTGTGGAATGACAGGACACATGGTGCGCATGTGCAGAAGCCAAGGCATGTGGCAAAACAGCCAAGGGATGGGGGCAGGCATGGTGAATCAGCCTGATGTCCCGCAACCGGGTGGTGCACAAAATTACACAGTGCAGCTGCAGCATCAGGCATGCAGCAAGGTGCACAGCAAGTGGTTCAACCACCGAACATGGGGAACTTGCCGTAGGGACAACCCCAGCAGGCACTACTGTAAATGTCACAGGGCACTAGCTCCGGAGGGGGAGTTAACCCTGGAACTGGGGGAAATCAACAAGTATACAGTGGGCCTAACTTATATATAAAATAGGAGAGCTCACAGGGGACTCTGATGTGCTCTATCCTAGCAGTGACACCAGACCCTAACAGGGAACCAAGGGTGAATGTCACAATAGGGGGGAAAGAATATTCCTTCTTAGTTGACACAGGTGCAACGCGCTTGTGCATTCAAGAAGGCAAGTTTTTCTTGTCCGGCAAGGCTATAGATACTCAGAGTTTCACTGGAGCTCATAGTAGAGTTCCCTTTACAGACGCACTCCCAGTCTCAGTGGGAGAGCGCGAAATGAATGTACCTCTGTTATATTCGCGTCACACCCCAGTAAATATTCTGAGTCGGCACCTGACGACTAAATTAAACATGACCATCTTGTTTACCGAGAATGGTATAGTGTGCTCCCCTCCAGGAATGCATTATTCAAACGTGTGCAAAATGATCAGAGCATACTCAGGACGTATAGCCATGAGAGCTATACCGTTAGAACCAGAAATCTTTGCATATGGCGTGCAGGTGCTTATGGCGGGATTGCCAGGCCTCGCAGACAAAACTATGAGAACCCCTGATGAGTTTCTTTTCATACCAAAAATACCCATGCACGAAGAGGAGGGACAAGTATTTACCTTAAAGATACAATCAGCTGCAGTGCGAGGAAAAGTGGTATTGGTCGAAAGATATGACCATGAAGGCAGACAATGGTGTGCGATTATCACCATTGAAGAAGGGTATCGAGTGACTGACGTCACCAGTGACGATCTGTTCGAAGAGCACCCTGACCTAGAGGAGACAAGGGTAGAAGTGAGTCTCATATTTTGGGTCAAAATTATCAAATGGGAGGTGCCGCAGAGAATGATGTTGGCACTGATACGTCCATAGTACTTTGATGATGACATTGCCCAAGTGCCTGCCGCAGTATGGACTACAGGGCCCTATGACGTAGGTCTCCTGAAGGGGGCAGGTGAAGTGAAGATTAAATTGAAACCAGGAGCGATTTTGCCACGAGCACGACAATACCCCATGTCCAGAGAGGCAGATGAAGGGATTTCGAAGACAATTTCTGCCATGATGGAGCAGGGCATCCTAGTGACGTCAGAATCACTTTGCAACACAGTGATTTATCCTGTCAAGAAATCAAAAGGAGGGTCTTGGCGTTTAATCCAACATTTACGAGAACTAAACCATATAGTTGAAGCTGAATTCCCTCTAGTCCCTAATCCATCCACAATACTGTGTAACATACCCACTGAGGCAAAATATTTCACGGTGATCGATTTGAAAAATGCGTTTTTCTCGATTCCGTTGCACTGTGAATCACAAGACCTGACGTCATTCACTTTCAGACAAATGAGCCTGAAAAGCATGAGGTTGCCACAGGGGTACTGCGAGTCCCCGTCTATTTTCAACAGAGTCCTGCAAATGGACCTAAACAATATTGCGGTGGACAGTGTTGTTTTGCAGTATGTAGATGACATTCTGATCTGCAGCACCACTGAAGAGCAATGCAGGCCCGACTCTGTCCAGCTACTAACTATACTGGCTGAGAAGGGATACAAGGTTGATAAGGAAAAGCTACAGTACTGTCAGCAAGAAGTGTTGTACATAGGGCAACTGATCTCGCATGAAGGGAAAAAGGTAACGCCAGAAAGGGTTGAAGCTATCATGAACACGGCCAAGCCGCGCAAGATAAAACAAATGCAAAGCTTCTTAGGCCTGTGCAATTATGTCAGAGCATGGGTATTTGACTACAGCTCATATACCAAGCCCTTACTGCAGGCCCTAAAGAAGGCCCAGGCGACAAGGGAAGATATCGAATGGACTGAGGCAATGGAAAAAGGGTTTACAGAACTCAAGGGGGCAATTTGTAAGGCACCAGTTCTCGGAATTCCTAATTATGCAGAGGAATTCTACCTGTTCTCGCACATCGATGGCAATTTTATGACGGCAGTGCTCACACAGCAAACCTTGCTGGGGTACAAGCCCCTAGCACATTACAGTGGGAGTCTGGACCCAGTCATGAAGGGCCACTTCCCATGCAAACAAAACCTAGCTGCTGCCCCATTCGCTAACGAAAAGGCGTCATCCATTGTGATGGGGCGCTCCATGACATTGTATGTTGAGCACTCACTGTTCGCCATACTAGAGAAGCCAAAGGGCACACTGACATCTCAAAGAGCATCCGCCTATCAGGTGATTATCTCTAATCCATCGATCAAGATAGTGCAATGTAAAACTGTAAACCCTGCTACGTTCATAGCTGAGCCAGTCACAGAGGGAGAACCTATACATGACTGTGCGAACTATGAGGAATTCTATGATGAGATCCCCAGGGTAAAGGAAAATGCCCTGGCGAGTGGAGAGATCGTCTTCATTAACGGGTCTTCGAGAATCAACCAAGAAGACGGACAAAGGTATACAGGCGTGGCTGTGGTGAAACACCTGGCGAACGGGGAGTTTTGAGTACTCGTTAGTGCACGAATACCATCCCATTATTCGGCACAGGCTGCAAAACTATTGGCATTGATACTCGCCATTGGGAATCATGCAGACCAGGAAGTAATAGTGTATAGTGACTCCGCCTATGTGATATCCACGGTGCACGCAGGACTAGCACGCTGGAAAAGGAGGGGCTACGTCCGAGCAGACGACACTCCAGTGCAGCATGCAGCCTTATTGGACAGGCTGATAAAAGCACTACAGCTCCCAGTGGGCATAGTGGTCGTGAAATGCGCTGCTCATATCAAGGGGACAGATTTTGTGTCATGTGGCAACCATGAAGCGGACACGTAAGCCAAACGTATGGCATCAAAGAGTGAAACGATCATGGACGTGGAGGTGGCACATACCAATGAGAGGATAATGGTAGCGCGAGCCACACCAGAAGCCTATAGCAATATGCGGCACACTCAGCTAATGGAGCTCCAGGGGGAGGCACCTCAGGAGGAGAAAAATCTGTGGAAGCATCAAGGGTATTCTTTAAACCCCTCTGACGGATTGTGGAGGCAAGACAGTACTGGTAAACCAGTAATGCCTGTCGCCCTTCTAAAGGTAGCTTTAGAACAACTACACTACCCCATCCACATGACAAAAGAAAATCTTGCTGCAACACTCGCAGAAGACTGGTTCACACCAAATTTAGCAGAGCATGTTGCATTTTTCATGGTGAACTGCATTATCTGCCAGCAGTTCACCGCTGGGCACACATTAAAAGTAGTGAGAGGAATCATTCCCAGACCAAATGGACCATTCCAGCACTTGCATATCGACTACGTCGACATGATTCAAGTGTGCAATGGGTGCAGGTATTTAATTGTGGTGGTGTGTCCATTCTCAAGATGGATAGAAGCAGGTCCTTGTACACACCCTGACGCTACCTGTGCTCCCAAGTTCCTAGTGAGGGAGGTGTTCCCTAGATGGGGGGTGTGCGAAGTATTGAGATCAGATAATGGGGCTCACTTTGTAAATTCAGTTTTCGAACAGATTAGCTTGTTGCTTGGTATAAAGCACAAGTTCTCGTCGGCGTATCATCCTGAGGGGAACGGGATATGTGATCGGATCAACGGCTTGCTTAAGGAGAGGATAGCCAAGTTGAAGCTCACATTAAAGAAGGGATGGCTGCACTGTCTACCATTGGCATTGTATGCACTTCGGAACCAACCAGGATCCGACCATTATCTCACGCCGCACGAGATAGTTGCAGGCAGAAGGATGAGGACCCCTCTTACCCCCCGAGATAGAGCTAGTTGTGATGCCCAGGCGATTATAGAGGATCTGGGAACAGAGATGCAAAACTACCTTGACTGTATGACATCCAGCACCTCTGTCATTACAGGCCAGCTGCAGCGACGGCAAAAAGGGGACAGCACAGCACAAAACACAACAGAAAGTGCTGAAGCAGGCGCAGCTCAAATCCTTTGTGCGCCCCTCGTCTTCCCCGGTGATGCAGTATTGGTGAGAAACCACACAAGAAAAAGGTGGGACGAGCCAAGATTTAATGGCCCCTTTATCGTAGAGGACTGCACCCCGTCTGCCGTCAAGCTCCAGGGCAGAAGAGCATGGATCTTTCTAAATGACATTAAACCCTATGCAGGAGAGAGCCCTCCGGCTACATCTAACTGCGAAGAATCTACAGACAACGGGGAAGAACCTCAGCACGTGCAGACAAGATCCATGGTGAGGAAGAAGGACGCATGAGCAGCAAAACAAAAGGCAAAAGAATCCAGTAACATTGTGGCTTTCAAAACAAGACATTTCCTCAAACCAAGTGAAGAATGATAAAAGGACAATAATATGGACATTCTGTGCAGTCAAAGTTGCAGAGTAAAAGAAGAGAAGCACATCCTAAGCCACAACAACATGGATAAAATGAGCTTTCGAAAGCACGACATGCTCAATTAGTACAAAGAATCAAGACTCTGATAGACTGCAAATAAGACATTGCCATATCCTGAACACAGTATCCTGAAGAAATCAGTATTGAGACTTTGCTCACAGAACTTATGGTACATTCCGGCAGAAGTCTCAAGTGGGATGTGCTAACCTATTTCCAACTCGTGGTGCTATCATACCCATCACTCATAGGAAGAGGAGCCAGTGTCACAGACTTTATCCAAGATCCGGCCAACAAGAAAATAATCTGGCAACTACTGACTGTCATCACGGAAGCCTTCATTGTACTGCCTGAGTACGGTGAGGACACAAATGCGTCCACCGCCAATAGACATTGATGAGCTCACGTTTAATTTGTTCTTCCAAATAGTCGAGAAGTGCCCAGGGCTCGTCGGGAGAACAACTGACACACGCACTTATATCAGAGATCCAAGAAACCTAGCTCAACTGAGTCAGCTATGGACTAAATTAAATCATTTGGTCTCAATCCACGCAGCAGGAAAGTGTAAAAACTGTTCACGTCACAAGAAAGGCCTGTGATCTAGAGACCAGAAAGTCAGAGTGAATGTCGTTGTCACCAGAAGACAGCAGATACACATACCAAGTCTTCTTCCACCTCATTTAGAACTTTCCAGAACTAGTAGGTAGACCCAACAATGTTGACATGCCCGCATTCCTCAGAGACCCAGTAAAGAACTCACAATTAAACAAGCTCCTGAGAGCTATCATAACACAACTGAGAAGCAATTATGGACATCCACTGCTAAGTAGAGCCTTACAAGGAGGAGATCCACAATAAAACTTTTCGTCATCCATCTGCCGTGGAGCAGATCGGGGAGAGAGACACTGTTCTTCAACTTGTCGCCGAGAGTCCGAGTGAAAGGAGCAGACACAAGAACTTCACCATCTTATTTTCAGTTTTCTGCATTTTTCTCATGTTTTCCTATTTTTTCATATGTTCACTTTTATTTTTATTTTTACAACATTTTATTTTTGTGTGATTTTTAGAAGTTCCATCTTCTCCTTCTTTCGGATTGAGCAAGTTCCAGCATGTCCTCAGGACCAAGGCACATTCGAGGCGTGAATTGGGACCTCACCTATTATCGATATGTATAATGAATGTGATGTACCAAAGTTGCTAGCCTAACCCTTTTCCATAGTCTAGCACAGGAACTGTACTGAGTACCCAGAGACTACCGTTGTCACTCACGTGAGGGGGGACGTTTGGCGAAGCACTCGTCCCTCTAATAGTAACAAACTCTCGAAATACGAGACCAGAGCAAAAGAAGGAATAAATAACTGACTATGAACTCATTCAAAATGGAGGCCCAGAACAGTAACTTGGTTTTACCCCCAACAGAAGGGCGCCCCACTTCCCTGGAAGAAAATTCTGCAAATTGTCGTTCCGAACGATTGTGTGTATATGTATAGTTATTATTATTGTTTTTCTGTCATTAACAATCAGAACTGCTTTCTTTATTGGTGCGCGAAGTTCCCCAATCTCAGTGCACCCACCAGATAATGAACATCTGGGGCCTACGAAAGCACCCAGACCCTATATAGTCATTCCAGTTCCAAGAAAAGCTAATGATGAAGCAAATGATTTAAAATTGAATGTAATTAGCAGTGATATGTATACACATGAGGTGATGAATAAGAAAAAAGGCTGGAGACAGGGTCAGCACGGAATGCATAATAATGTAGCATTGACCACGGCATGCACCCACACACAGAATGCACACAAACAAGGGAAAGTGTCAATGGCTACAAGACCTCCAACGAAGGCAGCAGAGAAGGAGAGATTGCCTGCTGAACAAGCAGTTCCAGAGAACATTGGAAGTACTCAAGAGGAGCCAAGTGAACTACTAGAGAGAGAGGGCAAAATCCCTAAAAAAAACAGAAGTAGACACAAAGGAATTCACAGATAAAACACAAATGCTGATAGACTATTTGTTCCCATTCATAGTCAGAGCAAAGAAACTGCACGAGGAGCTGGAACATAGAACTGCAGAGACTATAACGTCAAACACGCCGGCTCGAGCACTGCAAACAAGCACCAGATCTATAACTCAGCCTCACGTTGAGGAGATGGTGAGCCAATGGCAGCCAGAGAACCATGATGAAAACCAACAAGAGGAGAGGAAGAGAAACACAGAACCTTCTCCTACCATAGCGAGGCAGCCTGCTCCACCGAGACACCCAGAGAGGAAAAGCAGCACAAACGCATTTAGAGACATAGGGCCTCATTACAAATCGCCCGGTATGGAAACAACGATGACGGTAAACCAGCTGCCACCGTTGTTTCCATGCCAGGCGATCACAACTCCTGCAGGCGGGAGGTGATGTTCCCGCTAGGTTTGACCTGGCGGGTTTAACACCGCCCGCCTGCAGGCGGACGAGGAAACACCTGCAGCATTACGAGATGCTGCCGGTGTTTCCATGATCCCCATTCCCATTGAGTCCCATAGGACTCAATGGGAATGGGGATTAACACCATTCCGCCTCCGTGATTCCCGGAAAACCGGGGTTGTTATGCCCCAGTAATTTAATTCCGGGAATCACGGAGGCGGAATGGTAATACGAGTCCGGCGGTAACCAGGCGGTTTTACCGCCGCGGTTACTGCCGGACTCGTAATGAGGCCCATAGTCATAGCAAACTACAGAAGAACGCTGAGAATCAAGAGAAGCCCACACGAAGATAACAATGAACTTAATGATTACCTGGACAGCACAGCCCATCTTGGAAACAACATATGGTACCAGCACATGAAGGAAGTAGGACGAAGGGAGTCGGAAGGCGAATGCTTCATCTGTGCTCTCCTACCATACAGCATGGGAAAATCCAAGATCTTCGTGGCTGTAGAAACTGATGTCCCTACAGCACACTGTATGTCACATGTAGCAATGTGCAACACCAGAGGCCAATTTATGGGAAGAGACGCCTTGTTGATATGGGCCAACGAAAAAGATTACCCGGATGAAGATGGCTACTTCCAGGACATTAAAACAAGAAACCGAGCGCACACCAGAAATCATGTGATCAGGTACGAGAACCCTGGCATCAAAGGATCAGGGATAAGATGGGAAGTTAACCCGAGACTGAACGTTCAAGGGAAGACTGCAGAAGAGGCTCAAATCTGGAAGAACAGAGGCCAAATGCAGATCTGGGGGTCAGTGGCCTCCCCAGATGGATGGGAGGACGGAGTAGTAATCTGCCAAGCATGGATGGTCCTTGGAGCCTGCAAGAAAGCAATAGAGACTTTGCAGAGGTTATGCAAACCTCTGTGGCCAAAGCTAGTAAAGTTACTAACATGGGTCGGAGATAGAGGGGGACCCCTGCAGATAGTGCCACTGGAGAGCCCGAAACTATGCTTCCGAAACAATGGCACAAGGAAGATGGGAGAGAATCAAAACTGCGGAAGAATCTTTGAAGACCCAGGATTGACACAAGGAACCGCAATTATTATGGACCATTACTGGGTGTGTGGATCCAAGGCATACATAAGGTTGCCGAAGAACTGGGGAGGCATATGCACACAAGTGAATATCCACGTTCCCGTGCTAGTGATCCCTAAGAATGACCTGAAGTTGGACAGTTTCCCGCAAGCAGATGCTCATCTAAGAAGAAGGAGATCTGTAGACCTGGTATCCAGGATGAAGAGGGAAAACTACTTTTCTCCCAAATCAGAAGAGGCATTCCATGTAATCCCGTACGAACACAGGCTGTTCAGCCTCACCTCAACAGTATTCACAATACTACTCTAGCCCCACATTCAAGTTGGAGTGAATACTAAATGGTTGCAGATAACCAGATGGGAGTTATTGCAGACCATCAATACCACTATAAAAGGATTCAACGCGATCAAAGAAGAACTGAGAGCAATCAGACTTATGACCCTCCAAAACAGATATGTGTTTGAAACGATCACTACAATGGATGGAGGTGTTTGTGCAAAAATCAGAGAATCATGTTGCACATTTGTACCATCACACGATGAAGAAAATGGAACCCTAATAGAGGCCATAAGCATGTTGACAAGCCTGAACAACCAGATGATCAATGAAAGTGATGAAGTGGACGATGACAGCTGGTTTGGAGACCTATTCTCGTGGGTCCCACAATGGATGGCAGATATATTCAAGTTTCTGGGAGCTCTACTAGCAATGGTATTGCTAGGATTCTGCGTTATCAAGATAATCATTACACAGTGCCAGAAAACTGCGAAGAAAGCCGTAGGGCTGAAAATAATGGTTGATGTCGAGCCAGGATGGAAGCCCAGAGACCTTACTGATGAAGAAATAAGAGACTTTGTGAAAGCCAGCAAATTTGCGTCAGAGGGAACAAAGTTCACATACCCTAAGAAACGAAGAAGGTATGAAGGAAAATGGATCTACTGCAGCCCAAATGGACAATGTCAGCTAATGACATGGAACAAAGACGAATATGTGAAAATAGCAGGGATTTTGAAGGGAGTGATAAAAATATGGACTCCAAAGGCTCACACATTCACACCATCATGTACCAACGCAGAGGACGATGAGCATGACACCGAAGAATCAAAAGAAATAAATGCAAAGGAGGGTGCGGAAGTGGTCGATGAACCGACCAGAGGGGGGAGTGTAGAGGAGGTCCCAGACATGGCCTGCACCCCTTTCTCTTATTTCAAGGTACCAGGAGCGTACTCGCCAAGGTATGTGACGTATGAAGAGCAAATTAACCTACAAAGAGCTGCACTGGGACTCTGCCCAGTTTCCTCAGAAGATCCATACCGGTTGAAGCACCCATAACCAGACAACCCTGGGCAGCACGGTACCCTATTAGAGAGCCATACCAGCCGCTGATACGAAAAGAGGAGTACTTACACACGGTCCACGAAGAGACCCCAAAAGCCTTTATGGAAGGCCAGTGGAAATGACACAAGGGCCTGAACCTACCCGTGAATGAATAAAAGCAGCTATTGAAGATAACACACCAGTGTGAGTAACTACGAAAATGAATGGAATAGACACAGAGAGGAGATAATGTTACAATGTGAGGAAACAGTGCTACGAGACAAGATGGAAGCAACCGTCCTGTTAAACATGTGTAAATGGGCTTGAAACGCAAGATGCTAAGAAATCGATACTGCTTGCAATGCTTAGTAGAAGATAGAGCGGCAAGTGCCAACCATATATCTACCTCAATAAGGCACATTATACAAGTGCGACTCCATTTTGTAAAGGCAGAAATGTACCCAGGCAGCCAGAGGCCTGACAGGCCAAGTTTTGAAACCCAGCCAAAGGCAAGAGACGGAGCGGAATCGAAACTCAACAAAGAGCGGCTCATGCCAAGGAAATCGAGGTCAACCAGAGAAGGGGAGGAGAGTGTCAGCTCACAAGACTCCAACTTCAGAGCATACCAGCCTGCCTCATGAAGGTCAAGATAAGGGGGGCCCATGTAGGTGGCTAGGCTGACACAGAATTAAATGCACTAAAAGCTGGAAACTGAAGCAGATTCATGGTGAACTAACAAATGACCAGCCAGGCGCGAAGAAGTACCATCGCCTGATGTCATCCAGGACCCGAGGATGCCATAACTTTTCCCGATAAGAGACTACAGTTTCGAGGCCATCCTTAGCCAACTAATTGACACGTCGCCCTAAAACACTGATTGATGGAAGGGAGGCAGGGTGAAACTTGGGACACCAGGCACAGGGGTGTCCATTCTGCATGCTGCTAATTAAAAGTGGAAATTCATGTCTAGGGGTGTAACCTGCCCAATCACAATGGACCAAGTTATCTGGAGTCCTATAGATATTGTAACCAATAGGACGTCGTAGTTGTAGTGACGTCTATCAGGCGTAATGTAGAGGGATGGGCGTAGACGCCCACCCGATAAGAGTTATCCAATACGCATGCCCTATTATCATATACAGATATAACACCTATGCTTAAGTTACCTTTCCTAACCAATTACATTGCATGATGTTTTTTATCGAACTTAGACGTCAGTGATGACGAATTTTGCCTATAAGAATTGCTGTTCGACTGAAGTTCGAGGAAGTCGGAACGAGACAGGTGATCGCAATGCTGCTGATTTCCATTTGTTTCTCTGTTTGATGTAATTGTCATTAAACGGACTTCCCTTTGCCAACTTACTGAGTCCTCATTATTGAGTCGTGTTGGAGTACATGAATCCTGCACCCCCTGTCCTCACATGGTGCAACTTTCTTGTCTTACAAGTTCTAGAGGGTGAGTGCTGACCAATGGGCCCGTCAGTAACTTCTTCCCCTTCTGAACACAGGGTTGCCCTTTGGAGCACTGGAACACTTGAGTTATTTTATCTCTGAGATAGGATCAGCCTTGGGGTTGATAAGATTGTTTCCTCCGAAAATCTATGGTAGGTGTTTGGGCCATTTGTTATATGCGGATGATTTGGTCCTAATAGACCAAACTCCCATTGAGCTTCAGCATCAACTTAATACGCTTGAAGGGTATGTAATAAAAAAAGGCTTAGGATCAACATCCTTAAAACCAAAATTTAAATTTTGGAATCCGCAGTAGGGAAAAGGAGTGTTACACCGATTTGGACCCTGAACAGGGACAAAATAACAGTGACATCCACTTTTGTTCATTTGGGAATGTTGATCAACAAAAGTGTCAATGATAGCCACTTGACTGACCTACTGAGGCTAAAGGTTATACATCTGGCATCGCAAGCAAGACTTTTGCTGATAAAATGAGGGAAGTTTTCCATGATCCCGGTCATCAAGTTTTATAAAGCTAAGGTATTGTCTATAATGACCTATGGAGCAGAGATATTCCTTTCAACAAATCGCTCATGGTGGGTTATATTGGAGGGTCTATTTTGGAGAAAGGTTTTGGGTTTGCACCAAAATGCTTGCAATCAGGTTTGAGCTTGGTCTGACCTACCTCCTGGCAATGATGGAGTGGAAGACTCTATTCTTGTACAGGAAATGTATACCTGTGCCGTCGGTTAAAGTTCCGAAAGAAGCTTTAGATGCGAAAAGTTAACCGACCCTGAATACCTGGGAATATGCATGTATTAGAACATCGATGGATTTGGGTAAGACAAAAGGGGAACTTATAAACAACCCAGATGCAATCAAAGCTAAATTGTGGCAAAGGGATTAGGTGGAGCCCATTACGGCTAGGGGTGACTTGACTATAAGACATACCGCAATTCTAATGTGGAATGTCGGCATAGGAATACAACCCTGGAATACTTAAGATTGTTCCCAAGCTGTTTTATAAGAGCTAAGTTCCTGAGGTCTTGGTTAAACCTTTATCCAACCAAAGAGATTCTATTGATTAGGAAGCAGTAGCGAGAAGCAGACACAGGTTGTCGCTTTTGTAATAACCGTGAAGTTGAGGAATTGTTGAAGCATTTAACTCTAAGTTTGCAGGGGTTGACGGCTAAGAGAACCTTGAACCTAGGAGAACACTTTAATAGGTTTAGTTCCCCCTCCCTAGAAGGATGGTGGAATAGGATTGTGGGCAGAGAAAGTGTGAGTCTCATAATTGCTCTGATTAACTTTCTGGAAGATATCTTCCAAGGATTGGTAAGCAGGGATTCATTTGATATATGTTGCAGGACTCTATTTTAGCAGAATTAGCAATTCCTAAACAAAAGGTACATGGTGATGAAAGTTATGTTGAATTTTTATTGTGTGTTTTAATGTGTTTTTAATATTTTTTGTAATTGATGAAAGACTTATTTTTAAGCCTCAACAGTAATAAAAAAAAAATATTCCTATATTAGGGCCTTGGTCCCTTGGGACTGGAAAGTTTTGAGCACATCCAAATTATGGTTGGAAGGAAACAAAGTGTTGAAAAAATGTGGTTTTTACTTTTACATACAAATTTCCAATTTCTGTTCACATGCACAGACCAAACCACTAGACGGATTTCCCCCAAATAAGAAACAAGTTGGCTCAACGGGTTCAAAGGAAATTCTTTCTTGTTTTGGAGCAAATCCGTCCAGTATTTTTTTTTTCTTCAAATTTGGATTCATATCTACCATGGTGCATTGTGGTTCACAAGCTTTTTTAGTTCCGAAAGTCAGCCATTATGCGATTCGCAAATCAAGTTCTGGATCGACATTGTAAAATTCCCTAAAATGACCTGAAGGTTGTAAACTAGGGGTTTTTGAGGGTAGGGAGTATGTGGGCAGGACGAGGAAGAATGATTGATGAAGGTTTGGTGCTGGAGGATAGCATCGTTTTTTTCTGAGCGTTTTGCTGAAATCGAGAAGTGGTGCAAATGGGGAAAGAGTAAATTCTCAAAAACTGTGAAACATTGGGATGTGCTAATAAGTGGGATTGTTAGTTAGGGGAAGATGAATATTTAAAGTTAATCTAGGATTTTTTGTGTGAAAATATATATTTAAAAAATACTTTTAAAATAAACTTAAAATGTGTAGGAGTGTTGTATTAAGATGATTTAATGTCACAAGTTTGGATGAGGTTTTCACATGATCTGAAGGAACGCTTCGCAATTCAGTCTTCTTTTGGGCATAGTTTTTGAAGTCAGGCTTTGTACAAAAGATTGAAAAGTTGCTTTTAGGATTGTTTAATGTTTGATTTGTTTGAAAGGTGAATGTGAGGGGTGTAAAGGAGGTGGAGTAGGGTTGTTGGTTTTGGCAAACAGGTACTGGGATGGAGATAAATTCACACTATTTTGCATTATGTTTCGATAAGTTAGATGCGACTAATGAAGAGTTTACAAGGTAAAAAAGGTGCCTCTTGATCCAATGTTCTCTACAGAGAGGTTCTTGAAGTCAGGAGGTGTATAGAAGCTTGAAAAAGTTGCTTTTAGAAATGTTCAATGTTTGATTTGCTTAAAGGGTGGATGTGAGGGTATGAAAGGTGGTAGAATAGTGTTGTTATTTTTGGGATGGACTAAGTGGGAACAGAAATAAACTCACACTATTTTGAATGATTTCTAGATTCATAAGACATGACTAACAAAGAGTATTCAAGGTAAAAATAAAGTGACTGTTTTCCCAAAGTAAAAGATGTATGAGTATTGGTTTGAGAACTGTGATTCTCGATTCAGATTGTATATTTGTATATTAGAAGTTGATGGTGTTGTGTTTACTTTGTCATGTTTATATTGATATTTAAAATCATTTAAAGAGTGCAGGAGGATTGGCCAGTGGTGCAGCATAAGCGAAAGGTAAGTTTTCAATTTTTTTTTCATTAGGTTCCTGAAAGGGGCGCTAGCCAATTAGGATGCTTGGAACTTGGGCTGTATTGTCGAGTATAAACCTACGTCACTGCGTTATGAGCAGCTTGAGTGGTGCTGGCCACGTCCCCTTGCCCTGCGCATCCTTCCCTTCCCCGCTCCTCCCTCACCTCTTAGCATTCATGTAGTTTCCTATGCGAGTGCTAATGGTGTTTAATAATAAAAATAATATGCTCCTGTTGTGTGGAACTGTGCCCGTGCCAGTTGAAACTTGAATGAATAAAGATTCGATGTTCATTTGGTGACCTGGACTGTGGCTGATTTTTGTATCTCGAGCCCTGTGGGAGTGCAACTCATACGCTGGTGAAGAACACCAGTAAAAAGGGCATATATACACAAATATATATATATATATATATATATATATATATATATATATACTTTTTTATTAAAAACTGTTAGAATGAGCATCCTGAGGGCTTTTGCCCAGTACTCCCTTCCTGTGTGCATCCTTCCACTCCCTGCTCTTCCCTCAACTCTTAGCACCTATGTAGTTTCCTATCCAGGTGCTATGGGTGTTTAATAAATAAATTTAAAAAAAAAATTAAAAAAAAAAATATATATATATATATATATATATATATATATATATATATATATATATATATGTCACGGTCATCAACAGAGAAAATGGATTTCAGGAACGAGACTGTGGTGCTGCAGTGTGCTACAAGGTAAGTGTGCTTTTTTAAATTAAACATCCTTAGCACTTGTATGGTGGCAAGTGTGTTTCATTAAATATATATATATATATATATATATATATATATATATATAACCTTGTGGTGTGGTGCTGTGCTGTGAAATACCTTCAGAAGTCTGTTTCTCTGTTGATGACATGACAGTTATCAACAGAGAAAATGGATTTCAGGAACTAGGGTGTGGCGCTGAGGTACACCGTAGGGTTAGTGTGCTTCTTTTACACCGTCAGCACCGGCATGGTCCTAAGGGTGTTCATTAAAAACAATATGACCTTTTGGTGTGGCATTCTGCTGTGCCATAGCTTCTGTAGTCTGTTTCTTTGCATTTGATGTCACGGGCAACAACAGAGAAAATGGATTTCAGGAGCTGGGTTGTGGCGCTGAAATGCACTGCAAGGTAAAAGTTAATGGAAGATTAAGATGCAGTTTTTGTTTTGTTGGGTGTATACGTGGTTCTTGACCTGCGTTGTTGCTCAACTGATTCTTGCTCGTCTTAGTATCGTCTGAATAATTTGTAACATTACGACTTCTCGATTCACTTACTGCCTTCACAGCTTTCCTTTTTTGTTGATTCTCGATCTTAATACTCAAAGACATAGATAATGTACATGCATCAAGATCTTATGTTAGCACGTCCCTCTTCCTTGTCCCAGTACTTTTGTAGATCTCGATCTGAATATTATTTTTGAAAAATAAAAGTTCAAATGAAAGGTAGCCCTGAAAAGGAGTTCTGTGTTTATAATGTGTAAGCTATATATGTGCACCAACTCAGTCTTTCTCATCACAGTCCTCAACTACCCCACCCCACCTCTTCTTTGTCACAGTCCCCAACTACAGAACCTTTGTCTTCTTCATTACAGTCTTCGAATAACCCCACCTTGCTCTTCCTCATCACAGTACACCATTACTAATCCCTTCTTATCTAGTAGACACAAAAAGAAGAAATACTTGATAAACCCGATGTTGTGAAGCTCCAGAATAGATATTGCTAATAAATGATATGGAAGCAGGTATGTTATCAGAAAAAAGACAGAATTACAGCTGGTGGGAGTTATAGCATAACAAAACCACTGAAATTCATTGAAAACACTCCTGTTGAAGCAACGTTAAGGTGAAAAAATCTGATGCAACGAAAACCCTTGAAATTCGGTAAAAGAATTTCTGAATCCCTGAAATTCGGCAGGTGCTGAACCTGTACCACTTTAACTTTGATTGCCCCAATGCCCCTGCCCTCACTCATGAGGGCCCTGCAAACTGAAGTTTGATTTGATAAATGTGAACTACATAAATACCCTCACCCACTCGCTCACCGATGGAGATGCAGGTACAATGGAGAGGTGACCAAGATGCATTTCTGTGATGTGAAAGTCAAGACAAAGGGCCTCATTACGAGATGGGTGGTAGCCAGCGAGCTATTAGCTCCATGGTGCCTCCCATACAGTGCCCGTGTCCAGTCTCGTTCAATGGGGACTTACTGGTGAAGTCCGACCCTAGTGGGACCGGTAAATCCCCATTGAACAGACCATTTCCCATTCCCATTTGAGCCCCCATAGAGCTCAATGGGAATGGGGAGGGCGCTAATAACGGGCTCACGACTTGCAAGCCCGTTATTAGCACCCTGGTCCCTTAGCGGGACCCGTAAGGGACGTGTGGTCAGACCACACGTTCCTTACAGTCCCCGCCAAGGGACCTTGGAATAGGGTGGTAAGGGATGACGCCTCCTTGTAATGACCCCGAAAGACTTCTAAAGTACTGTTGGGCCACATGAGATTGGGAGACATTTCAACAAGAAAACAATGGCAAGTGGAACCCCAGTGGTGGTTTCCCGAGAAAGCGAGGCACTAATAATCATGTATTCTTCTTTGTCAAAGGTCAAATGCGACTACCCTTACCAGTGTTACGTTTTCCCCATCCTAAGGATTTGATACATATGCACTATTGTATTTTGGCACAATCAAAGTACCTTCTAGATGCCCATTTACTACTAGCTAAACTCTTCAGCAGTGCCTAGAAGCCTAAACATGTCTTGTATTTACCTTGGATGGAGGCTGTCTGGAGCCAGTGCTGGACGTCCGCCAGGGAATCGGTCTGCAAGATCTGACAGAGCTTCGCCAGGACCTGCCCATAGACAGTGATCAAAAACATATAGAATATAGTGAAACATTTGTGCAGAATACACAGCATGCAATCAGCTATCACAGCCATCATTAAAAAGAGGTAAGCAAGCAAGTATTTCCTCATCTCTACCTAGGTCCACAACATTGTATTGAAGAGTAGAATTGAAGCATAACGGTAAGCATCAGAGGACGATTACAAACTATTGCTAGCTTGATTTCAGTGCCAGCATGTAAACCAGAAGCGGGGAAGTCGAAGTGGGGTACCTATTTGGTTATGCACTAGGGCCCAAAAGATGAGATTGTACCTGTATTGGATGAGGATTTTAGCAGCGGTTTATAGGGAAAAGTGGATCTCCCTACCAACTTGCTGGAGAGTACTTAATAAAAGGATTCCCCAACCCGCGCTGAAAAAACCACTCACAGTGAGTGGTTTTTCAGCGCGGGTTGGGGAATCCTTTTACCAAGTGTAAACCAGAAGCACCTGCCAATGGCTTATGATCACAAATACCTCGCTTGCATTAGGCTGTTATTCTTCTTAACTGAAAAAAGAAATAGATGCCAGCTGCACTCAGGTCCTATTTGCTAAATCACAAAAATGTCCTCTTGGTCATACATGGCACAAAAAGGGGTAACATCCATCTATTTGGCATGTATGAGTAAGGGCTCATTACCTGAGTGCCCATTCCCTCAGGAATAATTTGCCTGTGCATACCTGAACTTGAGTGGTGGGGCACAGGGATTGGCCACACCCAAAATATATATATATATATATATATATATATATATATATATATATATATACATATACACCACATACATATGTAGTGGCCATGTATTTATGGTTAAGTTGCTGTTTCCATAGGAAGAGCACTTTTTGGGTGGCTTATAACTTCGCTCTCCCTAGACGGATCCTCACCAAACTTTGCAAAAAAAAGTAGTTGGGTCACTCTGAATGTTTTTTGCAAAGTTTGGTGAGGATTCGTCCAGGGGGGGCAAAGTTATAGGGGGGTCCCAAAACTTTTTTCCCATAGACATAATGGGAAAAAACTTTGCTCACGCCTACAGCCCAAACCGCTGGACGGATTTACACCAAATTAGCGGCAGGAGCGGCGGCTTGGTCCCGAAAGCATGCTTTGCTTTATTTGGTGTAAATCCGTCGAGTACTTTTTAAAAAAATGACAAAAATATAAGTGAAAAAAATTAGTGATATCTGTGTTCGCTTCGCGGACACACTTCCCTGTTCGCTCCGCGGAGAGGACGGTGTTTGGGCCAGCAGCTTGCGTGATGTCCGCGGACATCTGACGTGCTCTCTCATTGGATGCGTGGAAGCGTGCAGTGCGTCTGGCTTCAGAGACGCCCGCCATCTTTGTTCCTTGCATGAGAGGCTTTGTATCCCGCCTGCACAGTAAGTCGCCCACCCCCGCTCATGCCCGTGTCTGTCTCCTGTTCCTCCCATCCCCCGCTCATGTCCATGTGTCTTTCTCCCTTACGCCCGCCCCCCTCTCATGCCCCGCTCGTGCCCTGCTCGTCTCTCCCAACCGCTCACCCCCCCGCTCTTGCCCCGTGTGTCTCTCCCCACCCGCCGCCAGCTCATGTCCGTATGTCTCTCCCCATCCGCCGCCCACCCCCCGCTCATGTTCGTGTGTCTCTCCCCACCCGCCGCCCGCTCATGTCCGTATGTCTCTCCCCACCCGCCGCCCACCCCCGCTCATGTCCGTGTGTCTCTCCCTACCCGCCGCCCGCTCATGTCCGTATGTCTCTCACCACCTGCCGCCCACCCCCCGCTCATGTCCGTGTGTCTCTCCCCCTCCTGCCCCCCCGCTCATGCCCCGTGTCTCTCTCCCTCCCACCCCCCGCTCACCCCTAACCCATGCCCCGCGTGTCTCTCCACTTCTCCCACCCCCCGCTCATGCCTCGTGTGTCTGTCTCCCTCCCCCCCACCCCCGCTCTTGCCCCGTGTGTCTGTCTCCCTCCCGCCCACCCCCGCTCTTGCCCCGTGTGTCTTTCCCCCTCCCGCCCACCCCCGCTCTTGCCCCGTGTGTCTTTCCCCCTCCCGCCCACCCCCGCTCTTGCCCCGTGTGTCTTTCCCCCACCCGCCCACCCCCGCTCTTGCCCCGTGTGTCTTTCCCCCTCCCGGCCACCCCCGCTCTTGCCCCGTGTGTCTTTCCCCCTCCCGCCCACCCCCGCTCTTGCCCCGTGTGTCTTTCCCCCTCCCGCCCACCCCCGCTCTTGCCCCATGTGTCTTTCCCCCTCCCGCCAACCTCCGCTCTTGCCCCGTGTGTCTTTCCCCCTCCTGCCCACCCCCGCTCTTGCCCCGTGTGTCTAGCCCCCTCCCGCCCACCCCCGCTCTTGCCCCGTGTGTCTTTCCCCCTCCCGCCCACCCCGCTCTTGCCCCGTGTGTCTTTCCTCCTCCCGCCCACCCCCGCTCTTGCCCCGTGTGTCTTTCCCCCTCCCGCCCACCCCCGCTCTTGCCCCGTGTGTCTTTCACCCTCCCGCCCACCCCCGCTCTTGCCCCGTGTGTCTTTCCCCCTCCTGCCCACCCCCGCTCTTGCCCCGTGTCTTTTTCCCCCTCCCGCCCACCCCCGCTCTTGCCCCGTGTCTTTTTCCCCCTCCCGCCCACCCCCGCTCTTGCCCCGTGTCTCTTTCCCCCTCCCGCCCACCCCCGCTCTTGCCCCGTGTCTCTTTCCCCCTCCCGCCCACCCCCGCTCTTGCCCCGTGTCTCTTTCCCCCTCCCGCCCACCCCCGCTCTTGCCCCGTGTCTCTTTCCCCCTCCCGCCCACCCCCGCTCTTGCCCCTTGTCTCTTCCCCCTCCCGCCCACCCCCGCTCTTGCCCCGTGTCTTTTTACCACTCCTGCCAACCCCCGCTCTTGCCCCATGTCTTTTTCCCCCTCCTGCCCACCCCCGCTCTTGCCCCGTGTGTCTCTCCCTCCCGCCCACCCCCCGCTCATGCCCCGTGTGTCTCTCCCTCCTGCCCACCCCCCGCTCATGCCCCGTGTGTCTCTCTCCCTCCTGCCCACCCCTGTATGACTGTCTCCCTCCCCCCGCTCATGCCCCGTGTCTGTCTCCTGTTCCCCCACACGCTCATGCCCCGTGTCTCTTTCTTGTTGCCCCCCACACCCCCCGCTCATGCCCCGTGTTTGTCTCCTGTTCTCCCCACCCCCTGCTCATGCCCCGTGTCTTTTTCCTGTTCCTCCCACCCCCCGCTCATGCCCCGTGTCTGTCTCCTGTTGCCCCCCACCGCCCCGCTCATGCCCGTGTGTTGTTCCCCCCACCCCCCGCTCATGCCCCATGTCTGTCTCCTGTTCCCCCCGCCCCTCGTTCATGCCCCGTGTCTGTCTCCTGTTGCCCCCACCCCCCGCTCATGCCCAGTGTCTGTCTCCTGTTGCCCCCCACCCCCCGCTCATGCCCCGTGTCTGTCTCCTGTTGCCCCTCACCCCCCACTCATGCCCCGTGTCTGTCTCCTGTTGCCCCCCACCCCCCGCTCATGCCCCGTGTCTGTCTCCTGTTGCCCTCCACCCCCCGCTCCTGCCCCGTGTCTGTCTCTGTTGTTCCCCCCACCCCCCGCTCATGCCCCGTGTCTGTCTCCTGTTCCCCCACCCCCTGCTCATGCCCCGTGTCTCTCTCCTGTTGCCCCCCACCGCCCGCTCATGCCCCATGTCTGTCTCCTGTACTCCCCACCGCCCGCTCATGCCCTGTGTCTGTCTCCTGTTGCCCCCCCGCTCATGCCCCATGTCTGTCTCCGGTTCCCCCCACCCGCTCATGCCCCGTGTCTGTCCCCTGTTGCCCCCCACCCCCCTCTCATGCCCCGTGTCTGTCTCCTGTTCTCCCCACCCCCGCTCATGCTCCGTGTCTTGCTCCTGTTCCCCCCACCCCCTGCTCATGCCCCGTGTCTGTCTCCTGTTGTCCTCACCCCCGCTCATGCCCCGTGTCTGTCTCCTGTTGCCCCCCACCCCCCGCTCCTGCCCTGTGTCTCTCCCTGTTGCCCCCCACCCCCTGCTCATGCCCCCTGTCTGTCTCTTTTGTTCCCCCCACCCCCTGCTCATGCCTCGTGTCTATCTCCTGTTGCCCCCCACCCCCTGCTCATGCCCCTTGTCTGTCTCCTGTACCCCCCCGCTCATGCTCGTGTCTGTCTCCTGTACCCCCCACCCCCCCGCTCATGCCCCATGTCTGTCTCCTGTTGCCCCCCCTGCTCATGCCCTGTGTCTGTCTCCTGTACCCCCCCACCCCTCGCTCATGCCCCGTGCCTGTCTCCTGTACCCCCCCACCCCCCGCTCATGCCCCATGTCTGTCTCCTGTTGCCCCCCCTGCTCATGCCCCTTGTCTGTCTCCTGTTCCCCCCACCCGCTCATGTCCCATTTCTCTCTCCTGTTGCCCCCCACCCCCCGCACATGCCCCGTGTCTGTCTCCTGTACCCCCCACCCCCCGCTCATGCCCTGTGTCTCTCTTCTGTTGCCCCCCACCCCCTGCTCATGCCCCGTGTCTGTCTCCTGTACCCCCTCCCACCCCCCGCTCATGCCCCATGTCTCTCTTCTGTTGCCCCCCACTACCCCGCTCATGCCCCGTGTCTGTCTCCTGTTGCCCCTCACCCCCCGCTCATGCCCCGTGTCTGTCTCCTGTTGCCCCCCACCGCCCGCTCATGCCCTGTGTCTGTCTCCTGTTGCCCCCCACCCCCTCGCTCATGCCCCGTGTCTGTCTCCTGTTCCTCCCACCCCCGCTCATGCCCTGTGTCTGTCTCTTGTTGCCCCCCACCCCCCGCTCATGCCCCGTGTCTGTCTCCTGTTTTCCCCACCCCCCGCTCATGCTCCATGTCTGTCTTCTGTTCCCCCCCACCCCCCGCTCATGCCCCATGTCTGTCTCCTGTTGCCCCCCACCCCCTGCTCATGCCCCGTGTCTGTCTCCTGTTGCCCCTCACCCCCCGCTCATGCCCCGTGTCTGTCTCCTGTTGCCCCCCACCGCCCGCTCATGCCCTGTGTCTGTCTCCTGTTCCTCCCACCCCTGCTCATGCCCTGTGTCTGTCTCTTGTTGCCCCCCACCCCCCGCTCATGCCCCGTGTCTGTCTCCTGTTTTCCCCACCCCCCGCTCATGCTCCATGTCTGTCTTCTGTTCCCCCCCAACCCCCGCTCATGCCCCATGTCTGTCTCCTGTTGCCCCCCACCCCCTGCTCATGCCCCGTGTCTGTCTCCTGTTGCCCCCCACCCCCCGCTCATGCCCTGTGTCTGTCTCCTGTTGCCCCCACCCCCCGCTCATGCCCTGTGTCTGTCTCCTGTTGCCCCCCACCCCCTGCTCATGCCCCGTGTCTGTCTCTGTTGTTCCCCCACCCCCCGCTCATGCCCCGTGTCTCTCTCCTGTTGCCCCCCACCCCCCGCTCATGCCCCGTGTCTGTCTCCTGTACCCCCCACCCCCACTCTTGCCCCGTGCCTGTCTCCTGTACCCCCCCACCCCCGCTCTTGCCCCATGTGTCTGTCTCCCTCCCGCCCACCCCTGCTCTTGCCCCGTGTGTCTGTCTCCCTCCCGCCCACCCCCGCTCTTGCCCCATGTGTCTGTCTCCCTCCCGCCCACCCCCGCTCTTGCCCCGTGTGTCTGTCTCCCTCCCGTCCACCCCCGCTCTTGCCCCGTGTGTCTTTCCCCCTAAAGCCCACCCCCCCTCCCGCCCCATGTCTCTTTCCCCCTCCCGCCCACCCCCGCTCTTGGCCTGTGTCTCTTTCCCCCTCCCGCCCACCCCCGCTCTTGGCCCGTGTCTCTTTCCCACCCCCGCTCTTGCCCCCTCCCGCCCACCCCCGCTCTTGGCCCGTGTCTCTTTCCCCCTCCAGCCCACCCCCGCTCTTGCCCGTGTCTCTTTCCCCCTCCCGCCCACCCCCGCTCTTGCCCCGTGTCTTCCCCCCTCCCGCCCACCCCCGCTCTTGCCCCGTGTCTTCCCCCCTCCTGCCCACCCCCGCTCTTGCCCCTTGTGTCTTAGTCCCTCCCGCCCACCACCGCTCTTGCCCCTTGTGTCTCTCCCCCTCCCGCCCACCCCCGCTCTTGCCCCTTGTGTCTCTCCCCCTCCCGCCCACCACTCATGCCCCGTGTATCTCTCCCTGAGTGTGTCTCTCTCCCTCCCCCCACCCCCGCTCATGCTCCGTGTGTCTCTCCCCTTCCCCCACCCCCCGCTCATGCCCCATGTCTGTCTTCTGTTCCCCCCGCTCATGCCCGTGTCTGTCTCCTGTTCCCCCCACCCGCTCATGCCCCGTGTCTGTTTCCTGTTCCCCCCACACGCTCATGCCCCGTGTCTCTCTCCTGTTGCCCCCCACCGCCCCGCTCATGCCCCGTGTCTGTTCTCCCCACCCCCCGCTCATGCCCTGTGTCTGTCTCCTGTTCCCCCACCCCTCGCTCATCATGCCCCGTGTCTGTCTCCTGTTCCCCCCACCCGCTGCTCATGCCCCGTGTCTGTCTCCTGTTGCCCCTCACCCCCCGCTCATGCCCCGTGTCTGTCTCCTGTTGCCCCCCACCGCCCGCTCATGCCCGTGTCTGTCTCCTGTTCCCCCCACCCGCTCATGCCCCGTGTCTGTTTCGTGTTCCCCCCACACGCTCATGCCCCGTGTCTCTCTCCTGTTGCCCCCTACCGCCCCGCTCATGCCCCGTGTCTGTTCTCCCCACCCCCCGCTCATGCCCTGTGTCTGTCTCCTGTTCCCCCACCCCTCGCTCATCATGCCCCGTGTCTGTCTCCTGTTCCCCCCACCCCCTGCTCATGCCCCGTGTCTGTCTCCTGTTGCCCCTCACCCCCCGCTCATGCCCCGTGTCTCTCCTGTTGCCCCCACCCCCCGCTCATGCCCCGTGTCTGTCTCCTGTTGCCCCCCACCCCCCTGCTCATGCCCCGTGTCTGTCTCCTGTTGCCCCCACCCCCCGCTCATGCCCCGTGTCTGTCTCCTGTTGCCCCTCACTCCCCGCTCATGCCCCGTGTCTGTCTCCTGTTGCCCCCCACCCCCCGCTCATGCCCCATGTCTGTCTCCTGTTGCCCTCCACCCCCCGCTCCTGCCCCGTGTCTGTCTCTGTTGTTCCCCCCACCCCCCGCTCATGCCCCGTGTCTGTCTCCTGTTCCCCCCACCCCCCGGTCATGCCCCGTGTCTCTCTCCTGTTGCCCCCCACCCCCCGCTCATGCCCCATGTCTGTCTCCTGTACCCCCCACCACCCGCTCATGCCCCGTGTCTGTCTCCTGTTGCCCCCCCGCTCATGCCCCGTGTCTGTCTCCGGTTCCCCCCACCCGCTCATGTCCCGTGTCTCTCTCCAGTTGCCCCCCACCCCCCGCTCATGCCCCGTGTCTGTCTCCTGTTGCCCCCACCCCCCTCTCATGCCCCATGTCTGTCTCCTGTTCTCCCCACCCCCTGCTCATGCTCCGTGTCTGTCTCCTGTTGCCCCCCGCTCCTGCCCTGTGTCTCTCTCCTGTTGCCCCCCACCCCCCGCTCATGCCCCGTGTCTGTTTCTTTTGTTCCCCCCACCCCCCGCTCATGCCCTGTGTCTGTCTCCTGTTCCCCCCACCCCCCGCTCATGCCCCGTGTCTCTCCCCTGTTGCCCCCCACCCCCTGCTCATGCCCCGTGTCTGTCTCCTGTACCCCCCCACCCCCCGCTCATGCTCGTGTCTGTCTCCTGTACCCCCCGACCCCCCCCGCTCATGCCCCATGTCTGTCTCCTGTTGCCCCCTGCTCATGCCCCGTGTCTGTCTCCTGTTCCCCCCACCCGCTCATGTCCCGTGTCTCTCTCCTGTTGCCCCCCACCCCCGCTCATGCCCTGTGTCTGTCTCCTGTACCCCCCCACCCCCCGCTCATGCCCTGTGTCTCTCTTCTGTTGCCCCCCACCCCCTGCTCATGCCCCGTGTCTCTCTCCTGTTGCCCCCCACCCCCCGCTCATGCCCCATGTCTCTCTCCTGTTGCCCCCCACTACCCCGCTCATGCCCCGTGTCTGTCTTCTGTACCCCCCACCCCCGCTCATGCCCCGTGTCTGTCTCCTGTTCCCCCCACCCCCCGCTCATGCCCCGTGTCTGTCTCCTCTTGCTCCCACCCATGCCCCGTGTCTGTCTCCTGTTGCCCCCCACCCTCTGCTCATGCCCCGCGTCTGTCTCGTGTTCCCCCCACCCCCGCTCATGCCCCGTGTTTCCCTCGTGTTACCCCCTGCCCCCGCTCATGCTCCGTGTCTCCCTCGTGTTCCCCCCACCCCCTGCTCATGCCCCTTGTCTCTCTCCTTTCCTCCCCACCCCCGCTCATGTCCCGTATGTGCCCTGTACCCCCCCGCTCATGCCCTGTGTCTCCCTCGTGTTCCTCCCCACCCCCTGCTCATACCCCGTATCTCCCTCAAGTTCCTCCCCACCCGCTGCTCCTGCCCCGTGTCTCTCTTGTGTTCTCTTGTGTTCCCCCCACCACCGCTCATGCCCTGTGTTTCCTTCCTTTTCCCCCCACCTCCTGCTCATGCCCCGTTTGTACCCTGTTCCCTCTCACCCCCCGCTCATGCCCATGTGTCTCCCCTGTGCCCCCCCAACCCCGCTCATGCGCTGTTGTGTTCTTTATACACCCCGCCTTCCCTTTCCATGGTGGCCATCCTGGTAAAAGATTTTCCTTCCTACGCCGAGACGCCACACCCGGCATTCCCACTTTGAGGACATAAGATGTTAGTGGTCTTCATCTATTGAAAAGGATGTTATGGTCACGTTGTACTAATAAAAACCTTTCAAAATTTAGTAAAAAAAAAATGTTACGGGGACGTTATGGTTAAGTTGCACTAATAAAAACCTATGAAATTCAATGAAAAAACTTTGTTAAAGGGACGTTATGGTAAAGTTGCACTACTAAAAACCTATGAAATTCAGGGAAAAAACTTTGTTAAAGGGACGTTATGGTAAAGTTGCGCTACTAAAAACCTATGAAATTCAGTGAAAAAACTTTGTCAAAGGAACGTTATGGTTCCAAGTAAAACCGAAAAACCCTTGAAATTCGCCAGGTATGGTAAGCTACGCAATCATAACTCGCGCCACCACCGTGCACTGCTAAGACTAACACCCAGGACATCAAAGATGACATCACAAATGGCAGACAGCGCGGTGAAACATGGTTCAAAATTTGTATTTAGTAGAGTGTGTTGGTGTGTAGGAGTGTTTGGGGGGGGTGGGAGAGTATGAGATAGGTTGAAAGTTGTGTTTTTTCATGTGGTAGACATTCTTGTTGTGTTCGATTTGTCTGCGGACATCACGGGTGTTCTGAAATGTTCTAAATAAACTGAATGGGGGGTGTTCTGAGGACTCAATATGTGTCCGTTTTGTTCGGAAGCAAGCTGAAACTGTTCTAAGAACACTTGCGGTGTCTGGAAATGTTCGTAAATAAACAAAATGGGGGTGTCCTGGGGACTCTGTCCGTATTGTTCTCTGGCAAGTTGAATGTGTTCTAAGAACTCTTGCGGTGTCCTGAAATGTTCGTAAATGTCAGGACTGGCTGGGTTAGTAACAGGAAGAGTAACAGGATTAACATTGTGCTTCAGAGCTCGCTGGGTTAGTTGTGCTTTCAGAGCTGGCTGGGTTAGTAACAGGAAGAGTTTGTACATAGAATTAACATTGTGCTTGCCCAAGTCAAGATGGAGCGAAAGAAACTTCATCTGATTGGTTAAAGGAACACTGATATGTTTGGTTTGCCTGATTGGTGGAAAGGACAATGGGTTTGATTTTTGGGAGGTGAGCAAGATTCTAAACTGCCTTTCATCCATAGAAATTCAGTGGCTGGTTGTACATTAGTTAAGCTCCTTAAGTAAGGCCTTTTCAGAGCTCAGAAAATATACCAAAGAAGTAAGAATATCGTTAGCTGATCCAGTTTCAACAAGAAGACATCAGGTGGGATCGTTCTTTTAAAGATTTTAAGATTGTCACAGTGAACTTTCATTTTCTTTTATAAGAAACCTTAAAGAGTTAACAAGTTTCAAAATTATTTGAGAAAAGAGACATTTACATTAAAGTTATTATAAGGTAAACAAGCTTGAAGATTGTGCGTAGAAGTTTAAAGTTAATTAACTGCGTGTAATGTTCTTCAAGACTGTTTAATGTGTGCGCGAGCTCGCAAGTCGTCGTTTACGTGTTTTTGAAAGCGCGCGGGTATTCAGAGCGATAGAGCGCGTGCCCAAATGAATTGCGCGAGTGAATTTTAGCACGTGTGCATTTTTAACGTGAAAGACGTTTCATGGGAAAGCGCGTGTTGGTTTGCGATAGAGTGCGTGCCCCAAATGAATTGCGCGTGTACATTTTTAACGCGAAAGACGTTGTTGGTTTGCGATAGAGCGCGAGTCCATTTTGATTAAGCGCGAGTTGTTTTTAACGCGTGAACTATTTTATGTGAATTACGTTTCGTTTCTCCGCGTCAGTTCGATAGCGATAGAGCGCGAGTCCATTTTAACTAGCGCGTGTTAATTTATCGCGTTTACGTACTTTTTCACACGCGCGGATTTGGTAAAGAAAGTGTTTAATGCACACGCTTATCAAGGAAGAAACTATACATTCTTTGTGTAAATAAGGAAACAATTCACACGCAGAAGGAAAGCAGCATTCCAGAAAGTTAAAGAATATTTATTTAATGTAATTTATGCAAATGGAATTCAATACTTCAGAGAAAGACTGCATTTTATAAAAGCATTTAAAACTACATAGAGTTAAAAGGAACTTTGAAGCAAGAAGAATATCTAGTTCTGAAAGGTGTTTGCAAGGGCCATCACTTTAGGATTCTAAAGAGACTTGAGTGGCTTGAACTATATGCACTACACAAGATATTATTTACAAGATATTCCACACAGATTATTAGCCTCTTAGTCTTTTACTGAGGTTTAAGAGATACCAGAGCGTACCAGAAGGTTGCAGGGCTGCAGTGTCTCCGTTGTTATTTTCTCCAAATTACCCTTTCCCTTTCTTGGGGTTTTCAGCTCAGCTTATATTTAAGGGTTGAGAGGTGAACTCCTGGTGAGGGTCTGTGGGCCAGCATCATCTCCTGTGGAATTCAGTCAAGCCGGATCTATGACAGTAAATAAACACAATGGGGGTATTCTGAGGACGCTGTCCGTATTGTTCTCTGGCAAGTTGAATGTGTTCTAAGAACACTCGCGGTGTCCTGAAATGTTCGTAAATAAACAAAATGGGGGTGTTCTGAGGACGCTGTCTGTATTGTTCGTTGTCAAGTTGAAAGTGTTCTAAGAACTCTCCCGTTGTCCTGAAATGTTCGTAGGGGGTGTTCTGAGGACGCGGTCCGTATTGTTCGATGGCAAGTTGAATGTGTTCTAAGAACACTCGTGGTGTCCTGAAATGTTCGTAGGGGGTGTCCTGAAGACGCTTTCGTATTGTTCTCTTGCAAGTTGAATGTGTTCTAAGAACACTCGCGGTGTCCTGAAATGTTCGCAAATAAACAAAATGGGGGTGTTCTGAGGACGCTGTCTGTCCTGAAGACGCTGTCCGTATTGTTCTCTGGCAAGTTGAATGTGTTTTAAGAACTCTTGCGGTGTCCTGAAATGTTCGTAAATAAACAAAATGGGGGTGTTTCGAGGACGCTGTTCGTATTGTTCGTTGTCAAGTTGAAAGTGTTCTAAGAACTCTCGCGTTGTCCTGAAATGTTCGTAGGGGGTGTTCTGAAGACGCTGTCCGTATTGTTCTCTCGCAAGTTGAATGTGTTCTAAGAACTCTCGCGTTGTCCTGAAATGTTCGTAGGGGGTGTTCTGAAGACGCTGTCCGTATTGTTCTCTCGCAAGTTGAATGGGTTCTAAGAACACTCGCGGTGTCCTGAAAGGTTCGCAAATAAACAAAATGGGGGTGTTCTGAGGACGCTGTCCGTATTGTTCGTTGTCAAGTTGAAAGTGTTCTAAGAACTCTCCCGTTGTCCTGAAATGTTCGTAGGGGGTGTTCTGAGGACGCGGTCCGTATTGTTCGATGGCAAGTTGAATGTGTTCTAAGAACACTCGTGGTGTCCTGAAATGTTCGTAGGGGGTGTCCTGAAGACGCTTTCGTATTGTTCTCTTGCAAGTTGAATGTGTTCTAAGAACACTCGCGGTGTCCTGAAATGTTCGCAAATAAACAAAATGGGGGTGTTCTGAGGACGCTGTCTGTCCTGAAGACGCTGTCCGTATTGTTCTCTGGCAAGTTGAATGTGTTTTAAGAACTCTTGCGGTGTCCTGAAATGTTCGTAAATAAACAAAATGGGGGTGTTTCGAGGACGCTGTTCGTATTGTTCGTTGTCAAGTTGAAAGTGTTCTAAGAACTCTCGCGTTGTCCTGAAATGTTCGTAGGGGGTGTTCTGAAGACGCTGTCCGTATTGTTCTCTCGCAAGTTGAATGGGTTCTAAGAACACTCGCGGTGTCCTGAAAGGTTCGCAAATAAACAAAATGGGGGTGTTCTGAGGACGCTGTCCGTATTGTTCGTTGTCAAGTTGAAAGTGTTCTAAGAACTCTCACGGTGTCCTGAAATGTTCTTAAATAAACAAAATGGAGGTGTTCTGAGGACGCTGTCCGTATTGTTTGTTGTCAAGTTGAAAGTGTTCTAAGGACACTCATAATGTCCGCGGACATTAAAAGTTTCCATAGGCCATAGTTGAAATGTTTGACTCTATTGGTGTGATATGCTGCAGTGGTTGTGGTCAGGGCATAGAGTGTTGGGTGCATGGCCAGTTGGCCCTGGCCACAACCACCGCAGCATATCACAGCATATCACACTTATAGTTGCTTATAATTTTGGGTCAAAAACAAATTTGTAAGGAACAAAGTTATAAGATACTATGGGTGTGGTATATACACTCTATGGCCTGTAGCCAGGCCATAGAGTGTATATACTTAATATAATATATAATGTATAATATACTTACTGTTTGGTTTAGTAACTGGAGTACATGTATTTCTTGTTGATTTCTGTGATAAAAGAAAATAGCATGTTAGTATTAGTATTTTGTAATGACTTATTACATTGTATAATCAACATTTTTTTATTTTTTTGGACCCTCATATTTAGTAGATTACAAACCAGAGTACTGTGCCCTTTTTCTGTTATGCTACAGTTTATTTGTTTGTTTGTTTTCAGTGTTCACTTGTTGTTTCTGGCTAATGCTTTATACATTGGCGTGTTGCATTTTTTTGGAGCAGTAACATATTATTTATTTGTTTGGATATTATAAAATTTTGGAGCAGTTAGATACCAGTAGGCGTATTATTACTGTCTATTTTTTTTTATATATTTTAGTGGTATTGATTTATCTGTTTGGATATTGTTACATTTTGGGACAGTTAGATACCAATTGGCGTATTCTAACTGTCTATTTTTTGCTCTAATTTAGTGGTATTCATTTATCTGATTAGTTGTTGTAGAATCTTTGGGCAGTTAGATAGCTTTTGGAATATTCTAACAGTTTACATTTTTTTTACTACAAGTTTACTTAGGGTTTAAGTACAGTTTAGTTATCAAATTTTGGTTTTAAGAACATTAAATAAGTGTTTGTAAGATTTGCTCATAATCTCTGCTTTAGAGTAATGGAACTATCATTACATTCAAACCATCCACATTTCATTTTTATATATGCAGTGTAGTGCCCTGAATTGGTTGTGGCTCCTGCGTGGTAGATTATACCTATTGTTGTGAAGGTTTTCTTACCAAGTGATATTTGACCATGTGTGAATCCAGTCAGCTTGCAGTTGTTTTTGGTACCATCTGCATTGTAACGTAGAAGCATTAGTATTACGTATTTACTATTTGTTTGTATTACTAACGTGGAGCGATTATCTGAATTGCAGGTAGAACATAATCTACCATGGTTTGCATTTTGTACAAGTTGCTGAAATTGAATGGTTTCACAATTAGGCATTGATACATATACAAAGCATTCATTGGGGATTTGTTCTTGTGTCACATTGTTGCAGAGAGTGCATGTATGTTTCCACATGTATGAAATCTGGAAGATTTCATTTATAGGTATGTTTTTGTTTTCCAGTACTTGTAGTAAGTACATTAGAAATTATTGTGGATCTTCCTGTGAGTTTATAGTGAATTTCACCATTCCAGCACAGTATGCCAATTCTTGTTTTAATCCATAAACACTTTATGTGTTATCAGGATTGTTTGCTGCTTTTCTGTGAAGTACTAACATTTGCAAACACAATGGGTCTGTACTGTGTAAGTAAATGTTGTCAACAATTGTGGTAATTGAAATAGAATATTCATTGCTACATTTGCGTAGCAATTTACACCAACTATATTTGAGAGTTTAAATGGACCAGGTAGTTCTGTATCTGACTGCTTTTTTTGGAGTTTGTCTTCCTTCTTTGAAGAAGTACCTGGTTTACTTTCCCTAATTGATTCTTTTTTGCTTGTGGTACTTGATGAAGTATTAGTTTCTTTTACTCTCTTTGGAGGATTTGCAGTGACATCCTGTTGCATTTCTGTTTGATTTATTTTTCTTTTATAATGTTTTACTTTTTGTGGAACAGAATATGTGTTTAGATGGGGGGTGTATAGTGAGCGAAGTCTATTGTATTCTAAAATGCAAGGAATATCAGCGTTTACTTTACTTACATCAAAGTTGATTAGAAATAGACCATCAAGTGTACGTAAGCGTGATAGTGCTACGTAGGTCATGACTTCTTTAAAGACTGTGTTACCAATATCTATCATTGCTTTGTCTAGGGTAAGCCTTGTGATTTATGAATTGTGGCTGCGTATGCAAGAGTTAGAGAAAATTGTTCTCTGCGTACATACATGTCTTTGAAGAGAAGGAATCGAGCTGTTGAGCGTCCTATCCTTTTTACTTCTGAAAGTTTGTCAAAGAGAATATTGACAAACTGAATTTTGTTGTCACGTGGGTATGTTTGAAAGCCAACAACTGTACCCAGTGCTCCATTAACTAGTCCTTGGTCCACGTCAAGGTTAGGTTTAAGCATTACTCTGCAACTTAAGGATAATTTTAATATCTTTTCTAAGCCTGCTGTGTTTGAGATTGATTTTTCTAAACTATTTAGTCTTGTTGTGGCTTGGTCACACATGGGTAATGTCATACCATGTACATCTAGTTCGTCTGTGGCGCTAATTTCCATTATTTGTTGCATTTCTTTACTTAACATTATTTCATTGAATTTGAAACAGCTTGCAAGAGTTGGCATTAAGGCCATACAATTGACATGTTTGTGGGCTAATTGTTCCATAACATCTGTAGCACATGCATTATCGTCATGAAGTGCATTAATGTGCCGGGTTTTCAATATTGCTTCTGCTTCTTTAGAAAGTATACCAACTCTGATACTTTTAAAGATGTTTGCCTAAGTGAGATTTGCAGATTGCCGCATGTTTTCAGTTAATTCTCTGTATTGGAAATGTTGCCAAAGGTTGACATTTCCAATGCTGCCAACAGTTTTACGGCAGAGTTTGTGTACTAATGTTTTAAAAATAGGCTTACCTTTTACTGGTGTCAATTGATGAAGATCTCTGAAAACAAAAATGTGTTTTCCTGCAAAGAGCTCTTCATAGTCTGTTTTGAGAACTTCTTGTAATCTGAGGTGAATCAAAGCCAACATTAGACCATGCTCACTTCATCTATTAGTAGCGTTTTCATTTGTTTCAATACTCTGCGTAGTTCCATTGCAGCTTCTGCAGAAAGTTTGTAATAGTCTAATATGTTCTGGTGTTCTACTGGCAATAGTAGTAATCGGTGTAACGTGACACCACCTATGTTGTAGGCAGCTAAACCTGTGGGGGCAGTGACAACAGCTGACAGTTTTTTTTTTGTCAATTGTTGAAGGAACTTACTGATGGTTTTGATTAGGAATGTTTTGCCAGAACCAGCTTCACCACTGACGTACAGTAGTATAGGTTTATAATTATGGCAGGAACATTCTTTATTTTCATGTTGTACACCATGTGCAATTTGTTTTGTTACTTCTTGAAAAATGCTACGTTGCTCATTGTTTAGTTTTGATTGTAGTATAGTTAAGTCTTCTTTATCTTCATACTGACACATGGTGTTTTCTACTTCTATCATAGCTAATTCTGCCTCATTTATTATTAGTGGTTCTCCCAGTGGTTCTTGGCTTCCTGTTACAGAAGGTTGACTACTGTCAGGAGTTTCTTTATCTAGTTGGGCCTGGAGTTCTTCTTTGTGTTGCTGTTCATTGTGCAACATTGTTTTACTGTGTAAAGTTTACATCGGTTATAGTGCTTTCATTTGCTTTGAAAGCATCTTCATATGAGTCATAGTTATCTAGTATTTCTTCTTCTTTTCTCCATGGTTTAAAGAGTTGTAGCAGGGACATGTAATATACTTCTTTATGTTGAGGAGTCTTTAATGACAATTTGATATGATTAATTAAATTTGGTTTAGTGAGTTTAACTAAGCTGCCTTCACAGTTTGTCACTCTGTATTTACCTTTTTTTCATCAGGTTTTATATTATTTTTGTATGTGTAGTTTTGGGCTATGTGGTATAGACACATGGTTTCCAAAGTATTACTTCTGTTTGGGTTGTATGTGTCCAATAAATTGTTTTTTATAATGTCTTGGCTGTTGGGATCACGTTTGGCTATTGTTTCTATATCTTCGTATGATTTTAGAACTCTTTTTCTAGATTTACCTGGAACAAGACTTAGCCATACTATATTTTCAGATTTACCATACAATGCAGTACCAGTTAAACGATCAGCTGCTTCATATGATCCACATTCTCTATGGGAGAGCATTTTTATACCCAAGTTCTATAATTTCTGAGACACTGTTTTATCTGATGACAGGTCATTCCAGAGGTCTAGGAGCTCTATCTTTTCTGCTTTGGTTGAGTATGCGGTGACATATCGTGCAACTGCAGTAGAATTGTCTGCAATGTACGGCACATCTATGTTTGCATTCCATAAGTGGGCAATGATTGCATTATAATCATTGATATATTTTTCTTCTTCTTTTCTTTTTATGTAATATGTATTTTTAGGTGACTTACCTTTAACACTATGTCTAACTGAAGACATGAGGTTGTTCACATGACCTGTATTTGTAACTGGTCTAGGGAAACCAAATCGGCATTTGGTGTAGTATTTCCATTTGTTTTTGTATTTGCAACAACAATATTTTCCACACCTGTGTCTTTGAAATTGTAAAATTTGTGCATGAAGATCACTATTTGTTGCTTCTAATGGAATTTCACAAGTGACATATTTTTCAATAAACTGTAAAACAGTGGCATCACTGTCTTGACCAAATTTAGGAGCATCTTTAATCCATAAAAGCATGTGGATATGTGGTGCTCCTCTGGCTTGGTATTCTTTTCTCCAAAAGAAGTGGTGCACTTCTCCAAGGGGAGGAACAGTTTTATTACAAATAAAATGTAGCATAGCAATGAAGCGATGGTGAAAATATCTTGAAACATTAACAGGATCCAAAGAACAAAGTTCTCCAGGTGTTAGTATATCTATGTTTGTTTTGTTTTTGTTTGATATGCGTAGGAAATCATGTAAATATTCCCATGCATATTCTGCACAACTTAATGTAACAAACCAAGTGGGTGGGCCAAGGCTTCTGATCATACAACGTACATCTTCATGACGTCGAAACCAGTACTCTTTAGTACCACGCATATTTGCTAATAGATTTGTAATATTTGATTGTAAAACCTCATCCTTTTGTTGCACTTTTTGTAATAATTGTGTAGCTGTCATATTTTGAAAGTGTGATCCTGATTTTAATATGTGTGCAACTCCGTAACATAAAGTTGCTAGTTCACTTTCAAAGAGTAGGTGGAATATGTATTCCACATTTTGTCTAAATCTGGGATCTTCAGAATACATCCGTAATGAGCGGTATTGTGAAGCTGATATTTGAATAGGTCTATCATCATACCTTCCTCTTTTGCCAGTAGGAAAGAGTAGAGGAAAAGCACATGCTTCTATACTTTTTTCATATATGCTGATTGGTGATCCTTTTGTTTGACGCATTTGGTACGTTTCCAGTGCATCTTCTATGGTGTCATTAGAGTGCAAAGGATGAATTGTATAATGGTCTAAAGTATTTGATATTGTAGCAGGATCTAGGAGCTCACATTGACCAGCTTCTTGTGTTTCTTGAATTATTTCAGTTGTATCCTTCAAGTTTTCTTCAATATTAATTACTTTGTAATATTCATTTTTTTCTTTACGATATTGCAAGGCATCTCTAACTTTATGTAAATCTACCAGTTGTTGCCATATTTTCTTTTTGTAGGTACTTCATTTACTAAGATAATTAAAGATTGCTGCATTGGACGTTGCACTCCTAGAGTATGCACATTTTCTTTCAGATCTAATGGTAAATAAACTACTTTTCCACGAATGCCTTTTGCCAATTCAGAGGGAGGTAATTTTGCTGTTTTTGGTTGAAATGGGTGCACTGTTTGAATTATGATGCTCTCATATAAATTAAGTTGTTGTAGGGGTTTTGGTAGTGGGTATAAATCCAAATTATTTGTTATAGCACGTGAAGGAGTTTGGTTGTTGTCAAGTTTTGGGTGCAGTAACTGCAAAGTATTAAGGGGTCAGTTATTTCGTATTTGTTTTCTTCTACAAGGTAGAGAGCTAATTCAAACCATTTAGAATCTTCATTGTCTTCTATTTTGTATACAGTTTTTGTGTTACTTTTATAAAAGGTTCTGCGGCAACATACACACACATGGTTTGGTACTTCAGCTGATGTACTTTTAAATTTTAGTATTTCTTTTTGGTATGTGTTTAGTAAAAGGTTGCCATTTGTAGAATTGTTGCTGATTTGGTTTAAAGCTATTTCATTCTGTAAGTGGCTTTCACTTCTAAAATATTTTTTCTGGATATAGTCAACTTCTTCAAGTAAGTCTTTACCTGTACAATGTAGAAGAATGTTATTTAAATTTGCTAGTGCTAAAGCAGGACTTTTAGCATAGTACAGTTTATAGACTAGATTTCTTATAGTTGAATGATGTGTTGATATCCTTTTGATATCATGGAAGGTGGTTTTACAAGTAGGTCCTGTAATGCAGGCCAATGAATGTCCTTGTAGTCCTGTGTACTTGCGCACTGGACAGGTATCCATATTTTGCAGTAGTTTAATTTTGATTTTGTCTTTGCTTTTTACATATTGATTGAGGAATTGGCATAAAGACTTGAAATATTGTTTGGGAATGTTATACATTGACGTGCATGGCCATTTGTACACTAGATGTTCTGATTCAGTTGAATGGAGGGGTAATTCTAAGTTTTCAGGGCATATTTTTGCAAGAAGTACTTCTTGTTCCATTATGGTATTATTCACCTTTTCATAACCTCGACCACTGCTATGTATGGCAATTGTATTTGTTTGCTTTTGTTTGTACGCTTCTTCATTAAAGTATGGTTTTGTGCTCGTAGTGTGATTCCATTCACCTCTGCAGATACTTAAGAAGTTCTTTCTGTTGACATTTCGTTTATTGAGAAGTCTTTTTTGTAATTTAGTTATTAGTTTTGTTAGTGGTTTCATCTTGTTTAGCACTAAAACAAATAACTTTCTTTTGAGAAGAATTGCACTGTCTATCAACGCTTCTAAGATTAATTTCCTACGATAGGTTTTAATCATTGAACCGGATTTCTCTACTGTTTTTATAAAATTCTGAAGGACTTTGTGACGGTACATTTTGGCTAAAATACTTTTCTTGGTATGCTTACTTTGCACTATATCAAAATTTAAAGAAGCAGTTTTATCTGTAGTGATAGCTGATTTTCTGTTACTTGTTTTTTGGTTTGTTTTACATTTTGATAGAGGAGGCACAGTTTTTGTACTTGAAATTTCTTGTGTTTCACTAAATGACTGTATTAGCTGTTTTGTTTCAACTTTTTCTACAAATTCTGCTTGAGATGGATGCTTATGTTGGACACTTTTATTTTCATATGCTCTACTTCTGCGTTGCTTTCTACGGACTTGACTTTTGGTAGGCATTCCTTAGGGCCTGTTGAAAAAAATAAAGAAGGTATGGTTTGGGGTGTTCTGCAATGTATGTGTGCTGTGTGCATGAGTGTTTGAGTAAGATTATAAAGATGTATGCAATGGTGTGTGATTGTGCATTGGGAACTACAACTAGTAGGGATGGGTATTCTTGAATTTATCTGCTACTAAACTGGGGTTTAGATGACAGAAAAAAGTAAGCTAGTGGTGTGGAGAAGTACAAATAGTAAATTTAATGTATACAATTAAAACATTGTTTGTTCTATACTATCAAAATTCTAGCGGTTGAGTTGGGTAATTTGTGTGTCCAAAAATAGGAATTTGTGGGTCATTCTGGCTGTAAATCGCTGTTTAAGACATGGGGATTTTTGGACAGAATGGTGCACAATTTCTACTTTTAGGCACAGAAATAGCATGAATTAACTTTACAGTGTGTTTCAGTAATAATACAAATATTATGGTGATAGTCTACTTACTTTTTTTCTAAAATGAACAGGTTACTTCTTAGTTCTTCTTTGTTCTTCAAATTCGGCTGCTTCTTTTCAGGAGAATGGTCTTCACTGCAATTGTAAAAGAAACAAATTAGTAATTTTGTTTGTATATAGCACTGTTTTTAATTTAAACATTGATTTTTTTCAATTGAAATCCTCAGCGCCTTCCTCAAAACCATTAAAACTATCTTATTTACATAAGATATGTTGCACCAGTTCAATACATATGATATGTTCTTAATGAACAAATTGTATTGCAATGACTAACTGTAGCAAACAAAATATCTTTACTATGTCTTGTGAAATTCATAATGTACCACTGAATACCACTATTTCTGTAACTAAGCTCTTCCAGGTAATAGTGCCTCAATGTCATGCTTAAATTAAAGTAATTAAATAAAAAAATAAAAAAAATATTAAGTCAGTTTGAAAATGTGTTCATGTACTGTACAGAAAATATGCATACCTGTAGTTTGTGTTCATGCATATGGATATGCATGGAGCTGCAAGTAGAAATCTTAGAGACTTGTACAGTATTTCTTGTAGATGGTGCTTGCCAATGATATGACACTTGTACTCAGAGAGATTCACAGTACATTTGCAGTGCTGATCTATTATGATGCAGTTAGATGTAGAGGTCTTGAATGTAATTGGTGGATGGTCATGTGACTTCTTAGCTACATCCAATGAGGGAATGGCACAGAGAGTGAAGTGGAAATGGTAGAAGGGCTGTTCATGTTACGATATGTCCGCAGACATGGCGGTAGTTTGCGGACATCGGGTGTTACATCCGGGGATTTATGGGTTCAGAAGTCATGCAGATGAGAATGAGCACTGAAAGGGATTGGTCAGGAAAGTTTAGTGGGTGTGTTGTGACAGGAGAGAGTTTCTCAGATACTCTTTTTGCTGAGAGAACAACAGATAGCTATGGCTGTGTGTTTCAGAAACCAGATTGTTTGGATTTTGGGAGATTTGTGGATACATTGGTTGAAGGTGCATGCAGAAAGCTGTGGAGTAGCTGTAGATCTTGGATTTCCACATGTGGAAGTACACTGGCATGGAGTACGTGGAATGAAGTGGTTGGACTTGCTACCTCTCTGTGCTACTTTGGAGACAGAGTAACATCCAGACATAATTGTAATTCATTGTGGAGGGAACAGTTTAGGACATGTGTCTGGAATTTCTTTGCAATTTGCTATGAAAGAAGGACTTGGGAAGGTCAATGACATGTTTCCTAATTCTCAAGTAATATTTTCACGGATTGTGCAGAAACAAATGTGGCTTCGTTCTTCTTCATTTGGTCCACAAATGGAAAAAGCAAGGCGCAATGTTAATAAGGCTGTTTGTGCCTTTCTAAGAGATTTTGGCATGTCCTCTTTTCACAATAAAAATATTATGTTTCGTAGTACATACATTTCTCGCAGAGATTGAGTCCATCTTACTTATGCTGGCAATCAGATTTTTCTGAGAAATATACAAAATGCATTGCAACCTTTTTTAGAATTACAGCATCCATTTTGAAGTAGCTGTTAAGTATTTATAATTTTTGCCATACAAACACCTCCCAAAGGCTCTTTTCAGAGCCACCACTTCCTCCCAGAGAAAATTGCAATGATTATGAAAGGGTAGCAACCCAATTTTTTAGACGTTCGCGGACTGTCCGCGGACTTCTAAAAATCCAAAGGGCCCTATTTAATTTATTTTCACTTGTATTTTTTAACTGTGAAAGGTGGCTTTGAAAAGAGCCTTATTTTTTTTTGTTATTTTGTATTTTTTTTGTTTTTTTATACACGACACACTAGGAGAGGAGGGGAAAGGAGGGTAAAGGGTGGGACACCAACCACAGGGATAAGAAAGGGTGAGCTGAGAGAGGAAGATGTAGAGTGGGTTTTATTTGGGTAGTGAGCAGGTCTTCTCGTGCTCTGAGACGATAGTCTCAAAAGCACTGCGAAGTCGCTCCCCCCTGCAGAGTACTGCATCACAGTACATACATACAACTGTGACCCTCAAAAGGTAAGGGTCATCAGAATTCTGTATGGCCTGTGAGGCAGCTTGAGGAAGACGCTGTGCCACAGAGGTGGTCCTTGTGGTGACAGGATCAGAAACGGAGGATGAAGTAGAGGAAATCAACCTACTACGTTCTTCGCAAAGTACAACCTTGTGAATAGCCCCAGAGTGAAATGACCTCAGGTGTCGCTTCATGGTAGTGGTCCCATAGCTGTACGAACCGTGCCTCCCACGACTGAGTATCATTTTGCACTCATTGCAGGTGACACGGTTCGCACAAGCCTTAGGACCATCCCCATGAATGGTAAACAGTGCGGGTTGTAGGGATTTCCTCTACCTCATTCTCGTCATCCTCTTCTTCCTCCTCTGCATCCTCACTCCTGTTCCCCTCTTCAGGCCCTTGGGAAGGTGGTGGTGGAGGGGGTGGGGGTGGTGCTGAGGCAGATACAGCACCAGGTGGCAGCAGTGGAGCCATGGTTGCCATCATGTTCTTGATGGATATCTGTAAGTGGGAGGAAAAATCGTAGTGCTCTGAAGAATAGTCAGAAACACAATGAGAATAAGCTCTAGGGCGTGGTCTTTTATAGGGGTGCTTGTTCGTGGTCCGCGGACATGCACGCTGTCCGCGGACAGATCGAACACAAAAAAGGTTAAAAAAGTTTCAAAAAGTATGTAGAAACTCATTATTAGTATGTGGGACTTGTGCTATGGTGATTTTATATTGAAAAATATTGTGTATTACTTGAAAATGTACTTTTAAATTGTTCTCGGACACGAACAGTGTCCGCATTCAGAACACGCGATCAGCGTGGGCGCGGTCACATGATCCCTTCGCGAACATGTCCACGAAGGAAGCGCCTGTCCACAGGACACCAAATGCACGGACATTGGTTTGCGCATGCGCGTTGATGTTCTACGGACACTATTCGGGTCCCGAAGTAATTAAAAGTGCGTCACAAGTCAAACTAACATTTATGGACACCGCGTGTGTTCTAGAACAGTTTGAAGTTGGTAGCGAACAGTACGGACAGGTATAGTGTTCTTCAGGACACCTCCATTTCCGTTTATTTACGAACATTTCAGGACACTACTTGTGTTCTTAGAACAGTTTCAAGTTGCTAGCGAACAGTACGGACAGGTATAGTGTTCTTCAGGACACCTCCATTTTCGTTTATTTACGAACATTTCAGGACACCGAGTGTGTTCTTAGAACAGTTTCAAATTGCTAGCGAACACTACGGACAGGTATATTGTTCTTCAGGACACTTTAATTTTAATTTCTTTACGAACATTTCAGGACACCGCGTGTGTTCTTAGAACAGTTTCAACTTGCTAGCGAACAGTACGGACACTTTAATTTTCATTTCTTTACGAACATTTCAGGACACCGCGTGTGTTCTTAGAACAGTTTCAACTTGCTAGCGAACAGTACGGACAGGTATAGTGTTCTTCAGGACACCTCCATTTTCGTTTATTTACGAACATTTCAGGACACCAATTGTGTTCTTAGAACAGTTTCAACTTGCTAGCGAACACTATGGACAGGTATAGTGTTCTTCAGGACACTTTAATTTTCATTTCTTTACGAACATTTCAGGACACCGCGTGTGTTCTTAGAACAGTTTCAACTTGCTAGCGAACACTATGGACAGGTATAGCGTTCTTCAGGACACTTTAATTTTCGTTTCTTTAGGAACATTTCTGGACACTGCGTGTGTTCTTCAAACAGTTTCAACTTGCTAGCGAACAGTACAGACAGGTATAGTATTCTTCAGGACACCTCCATTTTCGTTTATTTACGAACATTTCAGAACACCCGCGCTGTCCGTGGACACCTTCATTGTTTTTTTTTTTAAACGGAAACTAATTACAACACAATATAAAAATTTAACTTTATTTAACATATATTAATAATTTATGTCAGAGAAGGTGAGGCAGAAATGGAAGAATTAGGGGTTTCAACATGATTGGTATCAGGTGAAGAAGGGATGGAAGTCTCATCAAAACGTTTTGGGTTATGGAGAGGGTTTGGGGATAATTGACTGGGATATGGTGAGGAGGGACAAGTACATGTGGGGCAATGGTATGAGGTTTTTGTTTTAAAATGATCTTCAACAAAAGTTTTCAAAATATTAAAATTGGTCAACAATAAATCATTTTTTTCTTTTATGCTGTCAAGCTTGTTATCCATAACAGTTTCTTCAGAGCTATTTTCTATTTTGGTATGCTCTGTACAAAAAAAAATATATATGTTAAATGTATATAAAATAATAATAATTAAATGGGTTATATTGTAAAGTGTTTACCATTAGTTTCACTATCTTGTGACATTTCCTCATGTGGGAAATGCTCCTCTAGCCATTCCAGAGTACTAGACATTTCTGTGAGAAAAAAAAAAGATAATATATTTTTTTTTATCTAATAAAGAAAGTTTATAAATATGTGAGTAAAATGAAGTACACTTACTATTTCAGGTAAGATATGTTCTAAGTACTCTGTAGGTCTGGTCTTGTTCTTAGTTCTGTAGTGTCTGTGAGGTAATTATGTTGGAAGCCAATTTATCTTCTTTTGGTATATTCCATTTTAGAACATATTGTATTTAAATGAATGGTTAGTGTGTTACATATATGGGTTACATTTCTTATGTATTACTACACATAATGTGTATGTGTGCTGCTTTTTGAATTTGTTAAATGTTCCTATGTTATGATATAACAATCAAACATACCCCCCCAGAGTTTTTAGGTAGTGGTACTGTTCTCCGAACATGTCCACGGACATTAAAAGAGTTCGCGGACATCAAGTTCAGTAGAAGAGGTTCAGTATGTTCCATATTACATGTACATAAAGTCAAAGTTATTATTGGTAAGTTGCGCTACTAAAAACCTATGAAATTCAGTGAAAAAACTTTGTTAAAGGGACGTTATGGTTAAGTTGCGCTACTAAAAACCTATGAAATTCAGTAAAAAAACCATTCAGTTATGGTAAACTAAGCAACCATAACTCGCGCCACCACCGTGCACTGCTAAGCCTAACACCCAGGACATCAAAGATGACATCACAAATGTCATTGATGACATCACTGATGTCATCAATGACACTGAATATATATATAAATATATAAATATATATATATATATATATATATATTTATAAAATGTGTGGCAAAATGAGAGAACGTTTTCATGGTGTATGCATATGTCGTAAGGGCACGCCAAGCTTCAATGTAAGCTTCCCAAACATGTACAGGCTGCTTCTGTAGTCAATTTCCTTTTGGAGAGCACTGTCTTGTTACCACATGTTAACGAGCCAGGACTTATTGGCAGCTTGGAAATGCTCTCCCAGCATTCGATAGGTTCAAATATGTGGGACTCCTCGAAGCCTGGTGGGGAATGTAACTGGGGGCGATATCCTGCTAACAGAATAACTGCAAGGAAAGGAGATCTTTCCAAGCAATCTGATCTCAATTACGTTAAAGACAGTCATCCTGGTGGGCCGTTAGTGTGCCTATGCTCGAAAAAGAAAAAAACAAAGAGGTGGTGGCTGGAAGGTTTAGAATGATCTTAAACTTCTGGCAATTGCTTTGGGCACCCCTCCAGACCATCGTTCTTCTGTAAGCCATTACAGAAAGGGAAAAGACGATATGCAAATCAGGCTTGGACCAACCCCCCAAAAGGGGCAGTCCAGCCCAAACTGCTAGTTCACATCCCTTCTGCACGAGACCACAAGCATCGCCAAGCACTTTCCGGCCTCATCCATAGTTATAAAAGAAATGTTTTATTAGATTGGAGAAATGTACCTTGTGATGGAGGCACTCTTGGTCGGGCCAACTAGTTTGACATTTTTGTAAATTTGCAGACTACTGAGCTCAGTGGAAAATTGGCCTTTAAAACTCTGCTATGGGAGGTGTGGTCTTGTGATCTCGTTGTGAATCTTGGGAGACAATGCTCACCCCTAGCCACACATCCAAAACAGAAGTCTAAGTGTGCTCAGGAATCCAGATAGGAAACTTTCAGGTGGGAGTGTGTCACTCCCTATTTTTTTTTATCTGGGAGTACAATTTTGTGTAGGCAGTAAAACAAATTGTGTAGGTGACGGGGCAATTTCTAGGCAAGCAGAACTATTTTTTTTAATTTAAAAGGTTTCATTTTGGAATCCATACTTCTCTTCGCCCAGTAATTTATGCAATGTACATGTGGCCCTTCAGATCAGACAGTGATTGGATTAGCGCTCCATCGTGTGGCCCTGCACTGCTGGACCCAGTGCGCTAAACATTTTAATTGGGGATTTTTACTCTCTATGCTTATTGTTGGGAAAATGTACCCGTTGGCCGCTTATCAGGGGTGGACTGGGAACCAAAAGAGGCCCTGGAAATAATGTTCAAAGTGGCCCCATATTTCACATTTTCAACAAGCCCAACCCTTTTCCTATGAGAACATTTGCAAATAGCACACAAAAGAGGCTCAGTGTGCAGAAGCTTACCAGGAAAACTCCAGAGATCCCTATAGGCCAGTCCAGCCCTGCCGGATATGCCTTTTCCAATGTTAAATAAAACACATTCATCCCAGGTAAATTCCCGGAGCAACAGAGCTCTCTTATCAAGAAAGCAGATGTGGGCACTTGGACCTGCCTTTTACCAGATTGATGTTCACTTCAATGATGAATCCCAGCTAGCTTGAGGGATTTGCAGTAATTGCTGAAGGGTTCAACACCACCCTTGATGCACTAGACACTCTCTATTTCTAAACTCTTCCAGGAGACACAGCAACCCTGTGCCAAAAGACTGCTATTTGGCCTAGTTCTGCCTGGTCCACATCTGGCACCTTTCCCGTTCCAATGGGCATCTCTGAGTTTGAAGTCCTTCCTAAAATGCTCAATGATTGCAATAAGTCAGCATTGACCTTGCTATGTGAGCAAGCCATAGGTCGGATCGCGTCTTTATGCTTTTGGGATGAGCACTGGGGTGAGTCAGGAGAGCAATGTTTTTTTCCACATATTCTAGGACTGGAGTTTGTTCATATAATTATACTATACCTAGATTATGTTGGGAAGGGTGTTTAGTGGAATAAAAACAATTGGTGGTCCCGACAATGTTTCTTTCACCGATAAGATCACATTAACAGCGCTGAACACTCTACACAATGAGAAGATCTCCACCAACGAACGTGCAGCTGGACACCTGCGGCAGACCCAATGTGATTATCTTATGTGTAATAATTGACACTTTTTCAAGCTAAATAATAAAAGAAGAAAGGAGTTTGCTTTAAATACGCATCAATTAGCCTCTAGAACCGAAGCATACATCTTATAGGTACGTAGATGAGGCTTGGAAATACTGTTTGTCCATTTGAAAGCTTTTTAATTTTTTTGTCTTGTAGCACTTGTAAACACTTTCTGATGTAGAGGCGCCATACACATGTGCAATAAATAAATAAATAAGTAACATGCCTTACAATTACAAAATGGCTTTTGGATCTTGTCACTTACACTGATTTCGCGATCCAGGTGCTGAGAGCCTTCGGGGTGACTGCGATCGACCAGGCCATGCACTGGAAGACTGTTCTGGGCACGGGAAGGAGAAGCCCCCGGAGTGGAGGGGGTAGTCCTTCTTAAAGGTTCTTCCTATGGGAAAAGTCAAACATTCATTGTGACCTTTGGGTGCATTTGTTAAAGACTACTATACATGGTGGATGCACAGCCTCCACACTCGGCTGCTGTTCTTGTAAATGAAAAAGTACTGCAAATTTTTAAAACAAAGGACAATAACATTACAGGAAAAGGCAAACCTCATCCGGGGCCAGTATGGTTCAATGTCATTTCCACTAAATAAATTACTTTGTGGTCATTTACTTTGTGGAAATTACTTAGATTTATTTTATGGGGGGCAATCCCCCTTGACTACAACCGCTATCCCAAACCCCTCTGCACCCCCTCTTACTCCTTTACCCACAAATACATACATAGTTTCGAAGTCATTTCAGTCATTTCCACAAAGTAAATTACCATGAAGCAATGTATTTATTTATTTATTTACACATTTATTGCAGCGCCCCAAAACCTCAGGCACCAGGGCGCTTCGTGGAAACAACAGGAGACCAGACAGAGCGTTGGGTGGTGGTGTAGGGTGAACTAGTAAGCAGGAACTCTGACGATGAGATGAGTATGCACATAAGAAACGCTTAACTTATGTGATTCATTTATTCTGTGATTTTTTTTTTAGCATTGTGATAAGTTGCTTGTGGTGCCTCGCTTCTTCCGAGGCTATGTAGTTATGCGCAAACTCATGGCATATGGTACATTTGAGGTTGCAGTTGCTGATGTGGGTTTTTGTGATCCGTGGTTGTCACAATCCTGTCATCTTGCCACCCGAACATGCCCCCATTAGGGGTCACGGGTTCCAGCTATCAGTCTCATAGGCTCGTACACTGTACAGTATCCTGCTATTATTCTACAAAGGACCCGTGTGAATTCCGGAATCAACTAAGTTCCGCAGTTCGGTCCTAGAGAAACAAGCACTGGCAATGCCAACAGTCTGGGCTTTTGTGTAGGCATGGGAAAGGCACTTACCAGGCACATCCATAGTGGTATTAACTAACCATTGTTGGTAGCAGGTGCAAAATGGTGTGAGCACCTGGGCACCTAATAGCAAGCCAAATATTTTGCATTTGCCAATGCTTGTTTTTAACAGGACTTTAGTTAAGGACATGCAAAGTGCTTATAAATTGAGTGGCTGAAGGCAGGCCTGGTAACACAGTTTATTACACCCATAACATTTTTACAGCTCCAAGCAAGTCATTTACTCGCAGAAGAGTGTTTTGAACAAACACCGGCAGGCACTTTGAGTGCACAGTTTGATGGTAAGGCTTGATTAAAGTGAGTTCAAGGAGTTTCCACAAGGAGGTGTTTTGAACGGGGGAAAGAAATTGGTGAGATTGGCATAGGCTTTTAGCAGGTGGGAATGGAATAGGCTTTAGCAGAGCCTTGGGAGGTTAATGGGTGGCCAAATAACCAACAATACATACAAGTTTTGCGTTCCTCCTCATATGCTATTTCTCACTATCTGTACTCCAATGCAATAGTTTCGGCTTATAGGTGCCCAAACGTAACATGGTGTAATGTCTACTTGCATATGGTTTTTGATGGATATGCTTTAAAATGCCAGAGTGGAAAACTGAGTCAGGCACTGTGTCAGTGATGTAGCACAAATATATATTTATCTACTGTGCATCTCCGGTTTCTTTTGTGCACAGAATTGTATGATAGATCTATACATAATGTACTGCATCCACATGTGTATCACATGTGAGTGACCCAGCATCTCAAGTATTTGATAACATATTGTAGCCCTTTTCAGAATCGACTTCAAATCTTAAGGCTTTTTATTCAATTATTTAAAAAAAAAATGAGCTATAAAATCGACCAATTCATTACATTTTTTTAAAATCCACTGTATAGTTAAAAACACTCCCAAACTCTCTTGTTGGGTTCAGGGATCCATGCTTTGCTCGCTCACTCGCAGGATTCGGGGACAATATTGCTGCCTCCCCACTTTAAAAGGTGAGTAGCTACCACTGAGCGCCACCACCAGCCCATTGTTCTCAGGGCTGCATACACCTCTGAACAACAGCCTTTAGAATGACAAAAACAACCATTCAAATTAATCTGAATCAGATACAAATAACCTAAGTTATTAATTAAAATGCAGCATGCCATAAAAACAATAGGTAAAAAAATAAAACATTCCGGTTAAACGCAGTTATGGCTTAATGTGGTCTTGTAACTAGGATGTGAATTCTCTTTGTGAAGTATTTGCTTGATTTAATATGGTGCTTAGTATTAGTGATCACCTTGTTTCCAAAATTCAATTTGACCAAATAAATGAACTGAGTGCACTCTTTAAGATAAAGTGATTGCCCAGGATCACATACATTTAGCCAAGTGGGGAAGCCAGGATTAGAACTCATGTCACTTGGTTGCAAAGTCCACAACATGCAGGCTAGGCCAGGAGTTTGAAGGCATTGCAACACTAGTCATACACCTTGACCTTTATGAGGCTAAGAGCTTTAATACAGGGGGCTCCAATAGGACCACTTTTTCTATTTTCCAGTCGGTATTGAAATGTATTGGGGTTCTAAAGTAGAGTACATATGTGTGAATATACTGCATGGAGTAAGTGTCCGGTATTTATCCCATGCAATATTTTCTATATACTCCTTGATGTAAATATCCCACGTGATTCCAACCTGTAAATAGGTCTTTTTTTTAATTTTAAATAGTGGGTATTAAAAATAAACTTAGTTTATGCATGGATGGTAGTGGTGCTGTGTGAGAGGTGTGATGATGGTGTTTGCTGTCTCTCAGCTGTCAAACACTCCTCTGACATCTGCCGCCTCCAGGAGGAACTTGACCTCGATGTCCTTGGTCTCACTGAGACATGGTTAACGGCCAGCTCTGTCACGAGCTTTGACACTCTCCTCCCTGATGGCTACAAGATCCTCTCTCTGCCCAGATCCAACTGTTTCCGAGGGGGTGTAGCCCTGATCTTCCTGGAGTGGATTACTGCCACTGTCAGGCCTACTCCTCCTTCGAATGCCTCATCTGCAGGCTCTATCTCTCTCCTGGCCATTCCCTTACTGTGGCTACCATCTATCAGCCACCTGGTCAGATCTCCTCCTTCCTTTCTGAGTGGGCGGACTACTCCTCTTCCCTTCTGGTCTCTACCACTCAACTCCTTCTTGGAGACTTTAACATCCACCTTGATGCTTCCTGTCCTTCCTCTGGTCTCTTTCGCAACTTCTGAAACTCTCTCTGTCTTTCTATTCTCCCCTCTGGCCCGACTCACTCTGCAGGGCACACTCTGGATGTTCTGATCTCCTCAGACCTCCCCCTCTCTATCCCCCTCAACACTCCTCTCTCCTGGAGTGATCAATTTATCCTTTCCTCCCATTTCTCCCTCTCTACCCCTCAGGCCAAGTCAGCTCCAGCACTGCCACCTACCTTCTCGGTTATCCGACCCATGAAGCGTGTGTCAGTTGAGGCTTTCACAGCCACTTTCTCACCCCTACCTCCCTCTTTGGCTGACTCACACCCTGACACAGCCCTTTCTATGCTCCACTCTGCTATATCTGATACTCTCGATGTTCTTGCCCCTGTCATGAGGATCCGATTGAAGCCTAAAGCCAAGTGCAACTCCTGGTACGACTCAGACCTTGTCACCCTTAAATGCAAGTGCAAAGTGGCTGAGAGGAAATAGCGTGCTTCCGGTACCTCCCCTGACAAACTGGCCTGCCGCCTGCCCCAAAGGCAATACCGGCTCTCTGTCTGCACCTAGAAGAGAGCCCACATCCAAGCCCATGTCTCTGCGGCATCTAACAACTCGGCCAAACTCTTTAAAATCTGCAGGGAGCTGACCAATCCTGCTGCAGTCTCTACCTCTCCTGTCCCCTCCCAGGCCCTCTGCATGGCTGTTGCTTCTCATTTCATCTCTAAACCTCAGGATATCCTATCCTCTCCCCCTCCTCCCTGCTCTTCCTCTGGCCCTTCTTCGACCACCTCTCCTCCCTCCTTCTCTGCCTTTCCCCTGTTCTCCCCAGATGAGGTTTCTAGACAAGTCTGATCTATGAAAGTCTCATCAAAACAGGTTGACCCCTAATCCTCCAAAACCATCAAGGACCACATTGACACCCTGGTTCCTGATCTGGCTGACTTCTGCAACCAGTGGAGTCTTCTCTTCCCCCCTGAAACACTCCCTTGTGCACCCTCTTCTTGTGAAACCCTCTGCCAACCCGTCCTGCCCTTCTAGCTATTGCCCAATTTCCATCACTTCTTCCCTGGGCAAACTCCTGGAAAAGCTGGCCATCTCCCAGATTAAAATTCACACTGAATCTGTTGGTTGTCTCCAATGACCATCAGTGTGGCTTCAGAGCTGCCAGAAGCCTGGAAACTGCTCTCCTGAACATCCGTGAAGACCTGCTCTCCAACATCGATTCCAACAGCCCCTGGGTACTCATCTTACCTGATCTCTCTTCTGCCTTTGAAACAGTCAACCATGCCGTCCTGATCAACCATCTCCATGATAACCTGGGTATCAGGCCCTGGCTTGGTTGGAACTTATTTCCTCTCTGACTGACCCTCTCAGGTCCAACTTGGGTCCTTCCTCTCCTCTATCTCTATCTCTACCTGTGTTGTGCCCCAGGGGTCTAACTTCTCTCCCTGGCTGTTCAACCAATACCTGGCACTTATTGCCCACCGCATTGCCGCTCTCTGCTCCAACTTTCAGTGCTATGCGGATGACACTCAACTCATTTTCAGGCTTCCTTCTACCACCTCCTCTCCTTCTCTCATCCCTGACTGTCTGTCTGCTATCCGGGAGTGGTGTACCACCAATTACCTCTGCCTTAATGCCAGTTAGACTGAGATTCTCCTCATCGGCACACCTGCTCTCACCTTTACTGTCACTCTCTGAACGGCCTCTCTTGGCTCTCTTCCTGCTTCCACCCGTGAGGCTAAAAACCTCTGGTACATCTTCGACTCCACAGTCTCCTTCTCTCCTCATATCTCTGACGTCTCTAAAAAGTCACACTACCAGCTGTACCTGTCATGCACCAGCCCTGGAGAATAGCTAGTCGATGGAAATACTACTAAGATGGCGGTCGGTTCCGTTCTATCTAGGGCGGCCTGCTCCATTCTATCGGTCTAGTCATTTTCCAACATGGCCGACATAGTCTATAACCAGCGGCCCATAGCAACGCTCTGCGCGTTGTATCGTTCCCGTTACGTGCCTAGCAAGTCGTTCTCGGCGCCTTGCTTATCAGTAGTGCCTTGCGTTCAAATCCTTTACTTTCCCACCTATTCTTTCCCTACACGGGAGGTGATTTCAGGTTTTCAGGTAAGGTGATTAGGGTCTTATCTTCTGTCCTTTCTTGCACAACGCACTCTACCCAGCGTTTTCCATGTAAGTATTTTTTCTGTATTTTTCACTCAGCCGGCGCTTCAGCGTTAGTATTTCGCTGTGGGCATTTTCGACTGATCTTACTATTCTGTCCTTTTCTTACCTCTTTATTTCCTCTTTTCTTCTGTGGTTCCGTTCGTAACGCTTTCTTAGTGTTCCGGCGAACCGAGACCTCCTTCCAATCAACAACTCAGCCGATATAATCATCGAGCAAGGAGTGGACATTCATACTACAGGTCCGGAGCTCTGCGGCTATAAGAATCAAGATCTCCATGTAATAGCCGGACATCAGTTTTCCACGGACACCTGAATACTGATCGGGGTTTTTTTGCCAGGAGGCTTTTTCCCCATTCTTAAGGGCGTGCTCCTCAGGTATCCCCTTGGTCTGTTATCAGCCAGATCACGGAGGCTGCCGAGGGAGCGCGTCCATACCTTCGACAAAAGAAAAAGGAGAAGAACCCCGCCGAAGGAGAAAAGGTTAAGAAGAAGAAGGCTGGAATAAAGACGGAAGAGGTCAAGGAGAAGACAGGTGAGGAGGAGTTGGGGAAGACAGAGTCGAACCGTGACAGTATACAACGCCAAGAAGACACAATGGCATCACCAGAACAGATTCAAGATATGTGTAACGCCATACAGAACCTCCGAGTCGATATGCAATCACTGCACGCGGAGAACCTTCTTCTACGACAACAAGCAGCCTCTAGGGAAGTCAGTAGAGATGATTTACCGCCAATGCCATTCACATTTGGAAAGTACGATGGAAACCCTAGGTATATCAAAGAATTCCTCGATGCTTGTACAGTATATTTTTCCTTCCGACTTCGAGCTTTCGAGTCTGGAAGGGCCAGAGTTGGGTTCCTCATAGCCAACTTGACAGGAAGCGCCCTAGCATGGGCGACCCCTTTGGTAACCAACCAAGACCCTTTGGTTAACGATTATGCCCAGTTTATACAAGGTTTCAAGAACCGGTTTGAGCGTTCTGAAGTGCAGTATTCTAAATATGATGCCTATCTTGATGTCAGACAAGGAAATCAAGATTTACAGGGTTACGTTGCACAATTCCAAACACTGGCGGTATCAGCGGGATGGCCGGATACAGCACAACAAACAATATTCCGGAGAGGGCTAAATGAGGAACTGAAGGACGAACTGGCTAGAGCAATACGTCCCAACACCTTTCAAGAGCTGGTTACGCTAGTCCTACAGATTGACTATCGTCTGCAAGAAAGACGAGCAGAGAAGAGAAGAGGAAGAGGATCAGCGCCACGCTACAGCCCGCCTTCAGGAAAGAGGGAAAGACCTATTTCGGAAGAACCTATGCAAATAGGGGCAACCAGGGGACCGCTAACCAAGACTGAAAGAAGAAGAAGACAGGAGCTCAATCTTTGTATGTATTGTGGTTCATCTAATCACATGCTTAAGGATTGTACAGAGATCCCCTCTAAGAGACAGGGAAACGCCAGACCCCAGGGCTTTGCAAGGGAAGCCATGGGGACCACCATACAAACCCTTGCAACCTCACAAGACCCATTAAAGAAGGAATAGAGGACAACCGTCTGATGGTACTCCAGCTGTCCGTTTCCTACAGTCTGAGGCAGAACCTATCGGTTTTGACAATGCTTGACTGCGGAGCAGCAGGAAACTTCATAGACGCAACTTGGGCTCAGGAAAATCAAATTCCACTAAGGAAGAAGGACAGACCAATACCGGTCGAGGGAGTGGATGGTCGTCCACTCTCATCTGGACTCATTACCATGGAAACAGAACCTATAACAGTAAGAATGGATCATCATGTCGAAACCCTCACATTCGATGCTATCAGAGCCGCTCATTTTCCGTTGATATTAGGTATTTCATGGTTAAGAAGACACAATCCCAAGATTGACTGGACTAACAACAAGTTAAGCTTCGACTCAGAATACTGCCGGGAACACTGCATGAATACTATGGAATTCCAGAAGGAGATACATTCCGGTCTCCCTACTACTCAATGCAATCTCTCGATATCCTCAATACCTAGGCAGTACATGACTTTCGCTAGAGTGTTTGAAGATATCAATCCCAGACTCCTCCCACCTCACCGCCACGAGGACTGTAGTATAGATCTAAAGGAAGATACCTCCTTACCCTTCGGCCGAATGTATCCACTATCCTTATCTGAAAAGGAAGCATTGAAGGAGTACCTCAACTCCAACTTAATGAATGGGCTTATTCGATCATCAAAGTCCTCAGGAGGGGCATCTTTATTCTTCATATCAAAGAAGGACTCCAAAGAATTACGCCCCTGTATTGATTACCGGGGCTTGAACAGCATTACCATCCGAGACAGATACCCAATGCCGCTTATCAGAGACATACTGGAAGCCGTCAGAGATTCAAAGATATTCACCAAGCTCGATCTCCGTGGTGCATATCATCTGTTAAGAATAAAGAAAGGAGACGAGTGGAAGACCGCTTTCAGGACACCGCTGGGGTTGTTTGAGTACTGTGTTATGCCATTCGGACTGGTAAACGCCCCAGCGGTATTTCAGAGATTCGTAGACAAGATCTTTGCCGACATGTTATACATATCGGTAGTCATATACCTTGATGACATTCTGATCTTCTCTCCATCCTTGGAGGATCATCGGCTACATGTGTGCGAAGTACTTCGTAGGTTAATGGAAAATCAACTTTTCGCCAAGCCCGAGAAGTGTCTCTTTGAGACCACAGAAGTACCCTACCTGGGATTTATTTTATCAGAGAAAGGTATCCGCATGGACCCCAAGAAGGTGTTGGCCATAGACAGATGGCCAGAGCCCTCATCTGTCAAGGAGATTCAACGTTTCCTAGGTCTGGCAAACTTTTACCGCCGGTTTATACCCAACTTCTCTGATCTGGTATTACCCATCACAACACTTCTCAAAAAGGGTATAGTATTCCAATGGGGTTCGGCGGCTCAAGCAGCTTTCAAAACACTAAAGGGACTATTCGTCGCTGCCCCAGTTTTGGTTCAGCCCGAGCAGGATAAACCATTTATCTTGGAGACCGATGCCTCGGGAGGTGCGTTAGGGGCAGTCTTGTTACAGGAAAGAAGCAAGGGAGAAGAACACCCTATCGCCTATTACTCTCGCACCCTAACCGGAAGCGAAAGAAACTACTCAGTTCTGGAAAGAGAGTTATTAGCAATGCGGGCCGCCTGTCAGGAATGGAGACATCTGTTACAGGGAGCCTCTCACCAATTTGTGATTCGTACTGACCATAGGAACCTCAAGGTTCTCCAACAGATGGAATGCCGGAATTCCAGACATGCCCGTTGGGCCTATTATTTTTCAAGCTTTGATTTCCGGATCACCTACATACCAGGATCCCAGAATAGTGTGGCAGACGCGTTATCACGAAGCTGGTTGGAGGAAGATCTATCGGAGGTTAAGAAGGAGAAGATTCTGTGTGAGAACCACTTTCGTACAATTGCTAACCTATTCCTTGAGAAGGTTCAAGGTGAACTCAAGGATTATGCTCAGGAAGAGAAACAGTCATACCAATTGCAGGAACGTGAAGGGTTGTGGTTTCATCATTCCGCCTTGTTCTTACCCACCTCCGATCTTTGCAGACAGGCCATCAGCTTTTGTCACGATCTGCCCTTGGCTGGACATAAGGGGGAGAAGGCAACATTAGAGTTGGCGTCCAGGAGTTTCTGGTGGCCGTCGATGCGAAGAGACATCATCTCTTATGTATCGACGTGTCCCATCTGTGCCATCAATAAGACCCCTCGCCACAGACCACTCGGACTCCTACATCAAGCTAAAACACCCACACGCCCCTGGGAGGACCTCTCATTGGACTTCATAGTAGAACTCCCGGTTTCCCAGGAGAAGAGGGTGATCCTAGTCACGATTGATTCTTTCACCAAGTTAGCTCATTTCGTAGCTCTCGTAGGAGTTCCTTCAGCCTCAGAGACCGCTACAGTCTTCCTTCGCGAGATAGTAAGGTTACACGGTCTACCACGGTCCATCATTTCGGACAGAGGAACGCAATTTACTTCTAAATTTTGGAACGCGCTATGTAACCAGTTGGCTATACAGAAGGTGTTATCCTCGGGATATCATCCCCAGTCCAATGGACAGACCGAAAGACTGAACGCTAGTTTAGAACAATACCTTCGCTGTTTCTGTAACAGGGAACAGGACGACTGGGCTGCTCTGTTACCAATGGCAGAGTTCGCTTATAACAACACTTTTCATACGGCGATTAAGATGAGTCCTTTCAGGTGTACCTATGGTTATGACCCACATCATCTAGGAACCTTATCTTTCAGCAGCCAGACCACAACTCCCGCCTTGGAGAGGATGCTGAAGGATCTCAAGCGTACTCACAAGGAAGCCCTACAAACCTTGAAGGAAAGCCGCAAGAGATATAAGACCTATGCGGACACCAAACGTAATCCGGTTCCTCTTTGGAAGACAGGAGATCTGGTTTGGTTATCTACGCGATATCTACCTCGCTGGGCTCATAAGGGGAAATTCACGGCACGATACATAGGTCCCTACCCAATCCTGGCCCAGATCAATCCGGTAGCTTTCAAACTGAAATTACCTCACTCTCTGCAGAGAGTACATCCGGTCTTTCACTCCTCTCTACTCAAGACTCATCAAAGAGACCTGTACAAGAGACCTCTGAGAAGGACGGTGTTCACTCCGCCCGAAGAACCTGAGGAATATGAGGTGGCCAGAATTGTAGATTCCCGCTACAGGGGAGGAACCCTTCAATATTTGGTCCATTGGAAGGGATTTCCTGTGGCCGAAAGATCTTGGGAACCAAGATCCCATATGCACGCTCCCAAACTTGTACAGCGATTCCATAGGTTGTACCCAGGAAGACCTGGAGGAGGCGGGTATCGAAGGGGGCATACTGTCATGCACCAGCCCTGGAGAATAGCTAGTCGATGGAAATACTACTAAGATGGCGGTCGGTTCCGTTCTATCTAGGGCGGCCTGCTCCATTCTATCGGTCTAGTCATTTTCCAACATGGCCGACATAGTCTATAACCAGCGGCCCATAGCAACGCTCTGTGCGTTGTATCGTTCCCGTTACGTGCCTAGCAAGTCGTTCTCGGCGCCTTGCTTATCAGTAGTGCCTTGCGTTCAAATCCTTTACTTTCCCACCTATTCTTTCCCTACACGGGAGGTGATTTCAGGTTTTCAGGTAAGGTGATTAGGGTCTTATCTTCTGTCCTTTCTTGCACAACGCACTCTACCCAGCGTTTTCCATGTAAGTATTTTTTCTGTATTTTTCACTCAGCCGGCGCTTCAGCGTTAGTATTTCGCTGTGGGCATTTTCGACTGATCTTACTATTCTGTCCTTTTCTTACCTCTTTATTTCCTCTTTTCTTCTGTGGTTCCGTTCGTAACGCTTTCTTAGTGTTCCGGCGAACCGAGACCTCCTCCCAATCAACAACTCAGCCGATATAATCATCGAGCAAGGAGTGGACATTCATACTACAGGTCCGGAGCTCTGCGGCTATAAGAATCAAGATCTCCATGTAATAGCCGGACATCAGTTTTCCACGGACACCTGAATACTGATCGGGGTTTTTTTGCCAGGAGGCTTTTTCCCCATTCTTAAGGGCGTGCTCCTCAGGTATCCCCTTCGTCTGTTATCAGCCAGATCACGGAGGCTGCCGAGGGAGCGCGTCCATACCTTCGACAAAAGAAAAAGGAGAAGAACCCCGCCGAAGGAGAAAAGGTTAAGAAGAAGAAGGCTGGAATAAAGACGGAAGAGGTCAAGGAGAAGACAGGTGAGGAGGAGTTGGGGAAGACAGAGTCGAACTGTGACAGTACCTCTGCAGAGATATTCTTCCTTTCCTCTCCTTCCTCCAGAAGCTCACTGTCTCCAGAGCTCTGGTTTGCTCTAAGCTGGACTACTGTAACAGCCTCTTTCTATATCTGTCTGCCTCTACTCTCCACCCTCTGCAACTCATCCAAAACAGGACTGCAAGATGTGTCCTTGGCCTTAAGCCCAGGGATCGTATCTCTCCAGGACTGAAATGTCTGCACTTGCTCCCAGTGGCGGTGAGGATTAAGTTCCAAACCCTCTGCATTGTCCATAAGGCCTTCTGGGGCCTGGGGCCTCAATACCTTCAACTCTTTCTTCCTAAATATTTTCCTTCTCGAGCTCTTCGCTCATCCACCTCCAACTCCCTCAGGGGCAGTAACTTCTCAATCAACGAGTTGGTGGTAGATCTCTTTCTTCGGCTGGGCCCTCCCTCTGGAACAGCCTCCCTGCCTCTCTGAAACTTGAGCAGAACCATCTCCGGTTCCGGAAGCACCTCAAGACCTTCCTCTTTGCTCCTGCTTTCTCTCCTCCTCTCCCCTGCTGATCTCCTGGCTGAAACTGTACTGTTTACCTGGCTACCCTCTGATCTCGGGCCCAGGCCCCCTCCTCGCCAGTTGCACACCTGCACTGCCCCCTGGCAACACTTGCACTTGGGGGCTGTTTCTGCATCCCTACAGCCCCCTACCAGCACTTGACACCCGATGTCTGCACTTACCCTTGCACTTGCCAACTGCTGACTACACTTTTTATTTATTTTACTGTTTATCTTATGTACTGCACAGCCCCCTCCCCCATTCCCCCAGCACTTTTCCCCCTCTCCCCTCCCCTGCACTTGCGCGCTCTCAATGTCACCTGGCCTAGTAAGATCGTTGTCTCTGTCTTCCCTCTGTTCCCCCTCCCTTGCCTCGTCGCCTCTTGAAACACTTGTGTATAGGCGCGCTATAAATGCCATATCATATCATATCATAGCATATCATTGTGGATGGGTACTCATTCATGTGTATTTCATGTTTTTCATCATGGTTTATTTGCTAGTTGCCTGCAATGACAGCTCAGTCCCCTCTGGTCATTTTCTACTGGGGTGTCATTTTATTGTACATTGAGTTCCTTCTTGCTCTACTGATATTTGGATATTCCTTTGGCACTTGCTTGTTGTGTATGTGCCCAGGCTTCATTCACTGGCATGGGTGTTTGGCATTGTGTGTGTTGTAGTAGGATGCAGCCTCACTGTGGATGGGTGGGCAAAACTCATCACTTGTGTAGTCGATGGTAGATTGCTGTGCCTCTCCTACGTTACGCCCAACCACCTGAATACACCTGCAATCACCCATTACCTGCTCTCATTTCATGCATCACCTCTGCAACTGGAATGCAGCTGGATCGCATGATTGATGGCTCAGTCTAGCAACACACATTTTCTGTCTCCCTGTGTCGCTCACTGTGTGACAGGCTTCACATCACCCATACACAGGCCTGTTCTGCCTTGGTCACTGGCAGGGACTTTGCCACCCCGTATTACCTGCCTAATTTTGCACAGGCAGCATTAGCACCAAGTCATTCTTTATAATTGGTCCAAATATGTGATTCCTTGGACTTCTGTCCTCTAAGGGCATTCACCTCCAGTGCTGTGAGGCCATTGCATTGGCACAAAGGCACTATACATATGCCACATTGCATTGCCTTGCCATGTCATATGTACGTGGGGTGGCCACAGTGTAGGTGGTGCAACAGTGTGCTGTCCTGTTGAGGTGAACTGAGTGTGGTCTACCAGGGAGTAATAGAAGATGCTCCAGGCCTGGATTTAACAGCAGGGCTCACAGATGATCGTGTTGTAGGAGGATATGTGGCAGGTATACTTCATTGTGGAGGCCAGCCAGAGGAGTCGAGGTAAGCTGAAGCTCCACATTGGACTGGTAGGGGGGCAGACTGGCAGGGGCTGCCAGGGGTGATGGACTGAGGTGAGTGGGGTGGTGTCAGGTTTTGAAGGGGTTATCTGGGGGTTGTGGTGGAGGTCTGTGGGGTAAGGGGTGGGGGGTGTACTAGCAGGGGGCTTTCTGAGGGTTGTGGCAGAGGTTAGGGGATGAGCGGAGGGGGTTCTATTAGTAGGGAGCTGTCTGGGGGTTTGGTTGGAGGTCAGGGGAGGTGGTGGGAGGGTGGTGTAGTGGCAGGGCGGTATGGGGTTGTGGTGGAGGTCAAGGAGATGTGGGGAAGGGGATGTACTAGCAGGGGGCTGCCTGGAGGTTGGACCTGAGGTCATGGGGGTGAGGGGAATGGGTGTACTAGCAGAGGGCTGCCTGGGGGTTGTGGGAGAGGTCAGGGCATGAAAGGAGGGAGCTCGATTAGCAGGGAGCTGCCTGGGGGTTTTATTGGAGGTCAGGGAGGTGTTGGGAGGAGGGTATAGTGAGGGGGCTGCCTGGGGTTGTGGTGGAGGTCAAGGATATGTGGGGAAGAGGATGTACTAGCAGGGGGCTGCCTGGAGGTTGGGGCGGAGGTCAGGGGGGGTGAGGGGAGTGGGCATACTAGCAGAGGCTGCCTGGGGATTGTGGTGGCAGTCAGGAGGGTGGTGGGAGGGGGGTGTACTAGCAGGTGGCTGCCTACGAGTTGTGGCGGCGGTCAGGGGGGTGGTGGGGCACGCTCTATTGGCAGGAGGCTGCCTGGGGGCTGGAGGCGTAGGACGGGGGGGTGAAGGGTGGTGTCAGGATTTGAGGGGGCTGCTATGACTTAGTGGTGTTGGCCAGCAGTTTAGATGCCTTGAAACTATGGGTGATGGTCCGCAGAGGTGCCACTTGGAGTTAGGGGTGATGATCTGCAGTTTAGGTGCTGCTAGGAGATAGGGGTGCTGCTTGGAGTAAGGTGTGATGGCCTGCAGTTTCGCTGGGGTGCTGCCTTAAGTTACAGGTTGACGGTACACAAATTCGCCAGTGCTGCCCTAAATTATGGGGTAATGACCTGTAGTTTCGCTGGGATGCTGCATTGGGTTACAGGGTGATGTCCCCCAGTTTCGCTGGGATGCTGCCTTGAGTTACGGGTTGACGGTACACAAATTCGCCAGTGCTGCCCTAAGTTATGGGGTAATGGCCTGTAGTTTTGCCGGGGTGCTGCCTTTAGTTACGGGGTGACGGTACAAAGCCTTTGTGCCGCTTGGAGTTAGGGGTGCAGCCTGCAGTTTTGCCAGGAAGCTGCCTTGAGTTACGGGCTGTCGGTATGCAGATCTACCCGTGCTGCCTTAAGCTACGGGTTGACGGGCCACAGTTTCACCGGGGTGCTGCTTTGAGTCACAGGGTAATGATAGGCAGATTCGCCGGAGTGCTGCATTTAGCTACGGGTTGACACTATGCAGTTTTGCCAGGTTGCTTCCTTGAGTTACGGGGGACAGTATGCAGTTTCACTGAGGTGCTGGACGGTGGGCAAAGGTAGGCACAAAGTTGGTTAGTTGGTGCTGGTTTTTGTTTGCATGCGGGCGTGTTGTGGGCATTTCGGACGCAACTCGATTTTCTTTGCGCCTCAGATTACTTTGCATTTTTGAATCCATGAATACGCAGAATGTGCAAAAATGTTCAACCGCGCAAATAGGCGCAACATTGTTTATGCCGTTTTTCTATGAATTCGGCCCTAAGTCTGCACAGACTTATTGCTTTTTTGTGTGAATTAGGCCCATTTAGCGCGGTGCAAAGAGTACTTTTGCAGTGCAAAGCCACTTTGCTCCACTCTGTGAACTAGGTCCAGTGTAAAGTGCATTTTTGCAGTGCAAAGTCACTTTGCTCCATGCTAAACGTTCTGTGAATTTTAACAGAAGCCGGTTACACCATTACTTAAGCAGTTTCATGGGAAAAGAAATAATTCCACAATTTAGCACCAAAAATGCACACATTTCGAAAAACCATGATTATGGACGAGCATATGTTCTGTGGTATGTAGAAGGCTGGGGAACAAATTTCTTTGAAATTCTGGGGGAACAAATTTAGCATGAGTTCCATTCCCTAACAATCATGCGCAAAGGAACACCTGCAGCAGGTACACTTTCTATTTTCATCTGTTGGGTATTCAAAAAGCAGATTTCATAAATTAGAAGTCTGCTATGAAATACCTATGCACTGCTTCAAAAAGGTATATTTAAAACAGATTTTGGTGTTGAGAGACAATGCGGGGTGAGGCTTAAGGGTGGCAAATGAGAAGAGGGAGCGAGAAATCACGCAGGCCGCAATTGAAAGGTTTTATTTGCTCTCAGGGTAATTGCACAAAAGTGACAGAACAGTTGGTAAGATAGCACAGTGGGCTCTGTGGTTGTTCAGAATTCCCGAATTTCCAAGGTTTGGTAGTCGGTAGAAATCACTTCGCTTTTAACGCGTCCAAGGGCAATGACATGAGTACCATTTTGCTTAGCGACACCACCACTTGATTTTCAAGCATCTGAATTGAAGTTAGTTTGTGGATAATGCTACATAGATAGGTATTCCCCCAAGCCAGCAGCAGTACTTCTGGGTCTAGTCACTGCATGCGACCCGGTGTAGTCGTTCATTACTAACATGATAATGACAGGTTCTGCACCAAGAACTGACAACCCTGATTGCAGCAGGTGCCTTCACAAAAGAGAAAGGGGCACTATCCGCTGGAATGGCCTCCAGGAGCCGCTGATTTCCCCATTTGCATTCCAAAGTAACACCTGGGCTTACTTTTTGGTAGGAAAGCTGTTCGGCACAGGATGCTTGCAGGGGTTTTCTACACAGCAAGCATACAAAAAGTGAAATATAATGTTGTGTGCATGTGCATTCATTCAGCACTACGGACAAGCATCCAAAGGATCATAGAACAGAACAGTCAACATGAAGCCAACGTTTAGTAATTGCCCATGTATGAGATGCATGTAATTCTTGAATTTATTGAGTGAATGATACAAATTACAATACAGTGCAGTGAACTGAGTCAACTTATTAGGGTACATCAAGTTAATGAAACGCCTTTTGTATTCGTAATCAGAGGGAATAGAAGTGAAAAATAACGATAATAATAACCGCAGAAACATGGTTTACTACTACCATCTAGTGGTCACAACTAGAACAACTTGGTAATAATAAGTACTACAAATGCATTTAAAGGTTTGTACCTGAACAATTGAGAAAGGAAACACTATTCAGATCATTGTGGTGCAAACTGCTTAACTGGAAAGGACCACTATGATGGGCTGAGGAGGTTGGAGATAAAACGAATCGGTAGGCAGCAAAACACTAAGGGGGTAATTCATAGAATTCAGCGCACAAGTGGCGCACGCGGCTGGCGCACAGTGTGCGCGTGCGAATCCCTGCGCCAGCTGCGTGCGCTAAAATCCATTTCCGCGCACAGCGTATTCATGGATTCCAGCCACCAAAACCAGCCGTGGCGCACAGTGGCGCAGCGACCCTGCAGCAGTGCCAGTTACGCCCCCAAGAACGCCTCTCGCGCAGGGAAAAGCCATCAATATACCCAATCCAGCGCAAAGGGCTGCGCTAACCCTGTACCAGCAAGGTAAGCGGGCTACGTGTATCACTGGGGTGCGCGGGAAGTACCTCACGCGATTGGCCCTGTGCGAGCAGGGTACGCGTATTTCAGGGGTGCGCGGGAAGTTCCACACGCGATTTCCGCAGGGTACGTGTATTTCAGGGGTGCGCGAGAAGTTCCACACGCGATTTCAGCAGGGTACGTGTATTTTGGGGTACGGGGGACGTTCCACACGCGATTTCAGCATGGTACGTGCATTTCAGGGGTGCGCGGGAATTTCCACACGCGATTGGGCCCGTGCGAGCAGGGTACGCGTATCTCAGGGGTGAGCGGGAAGTGCCACACGCGATTCCAGCAGGGTACGTGTATTTCGGGGGTGCGCGGGAATTTCCACACGCGATTGGGCCCGTGCGAGCAGGGTACGCGTATCTCAAGGGTGCGTGGGAAGTGCCACACGCGATTTCAGCAGGGTACGTGTATTTTGGGGTGCGGGGGAAGTTCCACACGCGATTTCAGCATGGTACGTGCATTTCAGGGGTGCGCGGGAATTTCCACACGCGATAGGGCCCGTGCGAGCAGGGTACGCGTATCTCAGGGGTGCGCGGGAAGTGCCACACGCGATTTCAGCAGGGTACGTGTATTTCAGGGTGCGGGGGAAGTTCCACACGCGATTTCAGCATGGTACGTGCATTTCAGGGGTGCATGGGAATTTCCACACGCGATTGGGCCCGTGCGAGCAGGGTACGCGTATCTCAGGGGTGCGCGGGAAGTGCCACAAGCGATTTCAGCAGGGTACGTGTATTTCGGGGTGCGGGGCAAGTTTCACACGCGATTTCAGCAGGGTACGTGTATTCCAGGGGTGCGCGGGAAGTTCCACACGCGATTTCATCAGGGTACGTGTATTTCAGGGGTGCGCAGGAATTTCCACACGCAATTGGGCCCGTGCAAGCAGGGTACGCGTATTTCAGGGGTGCGCGGGAAGTTCCACACGCTATTCCATCAGGCTACGTGTATTACAGGGGTGCGCGGGGAGCACCACACATGAATTGCACAGGGGCCTACCCTGCACATGTCCTGCATGCACCCCATCCACCATGGCCATGCCCCCCAGCCAACCCACATGTCAACTTGCACTACTGCCCACCAACGCATGTCCCCCTGCACCCCCAGCAACCAGGGACAACCTCCACCAGGCCCCCACCCATGTCTCCCACCACCCCCACCCCCCAGCAGTACAGGGGCACCCTCCACCAGGCCCCCACCTATGTCCAACTCATGTTCCCCTACCCCCCACCCCCCAGCACTGTGGGGCACCTGCCAGCAGGCCCCCACCCATGTCCAACTCATGTTCCCCACCACCCCCACCCCCCAGCACTGTGGGGCACCTGCCACCAGGCCCCCACCCATGTCTGCCACCACCCCACCCCCCCAGTCACCAGGGGCAGCCTCCACCAGGCCCCCACCCATGTCTCCCACCACCCCCACCCCCCCAGTCACCAGGGGCAGCCTCCACCAGGCCCCCACCCATGTCTCCCAGCACACCCACCCCCACAGTCACCAGGGGCAGCCTCCACCAGGCCCCCACCCATGTCTCCCACCACCCCCACCCACCCAGTCACCAGGGGCAGCCTCCACCAGGCCCCCACCCATGTCTCCCACCAACCCCACCGCCCAGCAGTGCAGGGGCACCTGCCAGCAGGCCCCCACCCATGTCCAACTCATGTTCCCCACCACCCCCACCCCCCAGCACTGTGGGGCACCTGCCACCAGGCCCCCACCCATGTCTCCCACCACCCCCACCCCCCCAGTCACCAGGGGCAGCCTCCACCAGGCCCCCACCCATGTCTCCCAGCACCCCCACACCCCCAGTCACCAGGGGCAGCCTCCACCAGGCCCCCACCCATGCCTCCCAGCACCCCCACCCCCACAGTCACCAGGGGCAGCCTCCACCAGGCCCCCACCCATGTCTCCCACCACCCCCACCCCCCCAGTCACCAGGGGCAGCCTCCACCAGGCCCCCACCCATGTCTCCCACCACCCCCACCCCCCAGCAGTGCAGGGGCACCTGCCAGCAGGCCCCCAACCATGTCCAACTCATGTTCCCCACCACCCCCACCCCCCAGCACTGTGGGGCACCTGCCACCAGGCCCCCACCCATGTCTCCCACCACCCCCACCCCCCCAGTCACCAGGGGAAGCCTCCACCAGGCCCCCACCCATGTCTCCCACCAACCCCACCCCCCAGCAGTGCAGGGGCACCTGCCAGCAGGCCCCCACCCATGTCCAACTCATGTTCCCCACCACCCCCACCCCCAGCACTGTGGGGCACCTGCCACCAGGCCCCCACCCATGTCTCCCACCACCCCCACACCCCCAGTAACCAGGGGCAGCCTCCACCAGGCCCCCACTCATGTCTCCCACCACCCCCACCCCCCAGCAGTGCAGGGGCACCCACCACCAGGCCCCCACCCATGTCTAAATACCAACCTCACCCCCCAGCCACCAGGGGCAGCCTCCACCAGGCCCCCACCCATGTCTCCCACCACCCCCACCCCCCAGCAGTGCAGGGGCACCTGCCAGCAGGCCCCCAACCATGTCCAACTCATGTTCCCCACCACCCCCACCCCCCAGCACTGTGGGGCACCTGCCACCAGGCCCCCACCCATGTCTCCCACCACCCCCACCCCCCAGTCACCAGGGGTACCCTCCACCAGGCCCCCACCTATGTCCAACTCATGTTCCCCTACCCCCCACCCCCCAGCACTGTGGGGCACCTGCCAGCAGGCCCCCACCCATGTCCAACTCATGTTCCCCACCACCCCCACCCCCCAGCACTGTGGGGCACCTGCCACCAGGCCCCCACCCATGTCTCCCACCACCCCACCCCCCCCAGTCACCAGGGGCAGCCTCCACCAGGCCCCCACCCATGTCTCCCACCACCCCCACCCCCCCAGTCACCAGGGGCAGCCTCCACCAGGCCCCCACCCATGTCTCCCAGCACACCCACCCCCACAGTCACCAGGGGCAGCCTCCACCAGGCCCCCACCCATGTCTCCCACCACCCCCACCCACCCAGTCACCAGGGGCAGCCTCCACCAGGCCCCCACCCATGTCTCCCACCAACCCCACCGCCCAGCAGTGCAGGGGCACCTGCCAGCAGGCCCCCACCCATGTCCAACTCATGTTCCCCACCACCCCCACCCCCCAGCACTGTGGGGCACCTGCCACCAGGCCCCCACCCATGTCTCCCACCACCCCCACCCCCCCAGTCACCAGGGGCAGCCTCCACCAGGCCCCCACCCATGTCTCCCAGCACCCCCACACCCCCAGTCACCAGGGGCAGCCTCCACCAGGCCCCCACCCATGCCTCCCAGCACCCCCACCCCCACAGTCACCAGGGGCAGCCTCCACCAGGCCCCCACCCATGTCTCCCACCACCCCCACCCCCCCAGTCACCAGGGGCAGCCTCCACCAGGCCCCCACCCATGTCTCCCACCACCCCCACCCCCCAGCAGTGCAGGGGCACCTGCCAGCAGGCCCCCAACCATGTCCAACTCATGTTCCCCACCACCCCCACCCCCCAGCACTGTGGGGCACCTGCCACCAGGCCCCCACCCATGTCTCCCACCACCCCCACCCCCCCAGTCACCAGGGGCAGCCTCCACCAGGCCCCCACCCATGTCTCCCACCACCCCCACCCCCCAGCAGTGCAGGGGCACCTGCCAGCAGGCCCCCACCCATGTCCAACTCATGTTCCCCACCACCCCCACCCCCAGCACTGTGGGGCACCTGCCACCAGGCCCCCACCCATGTCTCCCACCACCCCCACACCCCCAGTAACCAGGGGCAGCCTCCACCAGGCCCCCACCCATGTCTCCCACCACCCCCACCCCCCAGCAGTGCAGGGGCACCCACCACCAGGCCCCCACCCATGTCTAAATACCAACCTCACCCCCCAGCCACCAGGGGCAGCCTCCACCAGGCCCCCACCCATGTCTCCCACCACCCCCACCCCCCAGCAGTGCAGGGGCACCTGCCAGCAGGCCCCCAACCATGTCCAACTCATGTTCCCCACCACCCCCACCCCCCAGCACTGTGGGGCACCTGCCACCAGGCCCCCACCCATGTCTCCCACCACCCCCACCCCCCAGTCACCAGGGGCAGCCTCCACCAGGCCCCCACCCATGTCTCCCACCACCCCCACCCCCCAGCAGTGCAGGGGCACCTGCCAGCAGGCCCCCACCCATGTCCAACTCATGTTCCCCACCACCCCCACCCCCAGCACTGTGGGGCACCTGCCAGCAGGCCCCCACCCATGTCTCCCACCACCCCCACCCCCACCCCCCAGTCACCAGGGGCAGCCTCCACCATGCCCCAACCCATGTCTCCCACCACCCCCACCCCCCAGCCACCAGGGGCAGCCTCCACCAGGCCCCCACCCATGTCTCCCAGCACCCGCACCCCCCAGCACTGTGGGGCACCTGCCAGCAGGCCCCCACCCATGTCTCCCACCACCCCCACCCCCTAGCCACCAGGAGCAGCCTCCACCAGGCCCCCACCCATGTCTCCCAGCACCCCCACCCCCCAGCACTGTGGGGCACCTGCCAGCAGGCCCCCACCCATGTCTCCCACCACCCCCACCCCCACAGTCACCAGGGGCAGCCTCCACCAGGCCCCCACCCATGTCTCCCAGCACCCCCACCCCCAGTCACCAGGGGCAGCCTCCACCAGGCCCCCACCCATGTCGCCCTCCGCCCCCACCCCCCAGCAGTGCAGGGGCACCTGCCATCAGGCCCCCACCCATGTCCAACTCATGTTCCCCACCACCCCCAGCCCCCAGCACTGTGGGGCACCTGCCACCAGGCCCCCACCCATGTCTCCCACCACCCCCATCCCCCCAGTCACCAGGGGCAGCCTCCACCAGGCCCCCACCCATGTCTCCCACCACCCCCACCCCCCAGCCACCAGGGGCAGCCTCCACCAGGCCCCCACCCATGTTTCCCACCACGCCAACCCCCAGCACTGTGGGGCACCTGCCAGCAGGCCCCCACCCATGTCTCCCACCACCCCCACCCCCCCAGTCACCAGGGGCAGCCTCCACCAGGCCCCCAACCATGTCTCCCACCACCCCCATCCCCCAGCAGTGCAGGGGCACCCACCAACAGGCCCCCACCCATGTCTCCCACCACCCCCAACCCCCAGCCACCAGGGGCAGCCTCCACCAGGCCCCCACCCATGTCTCCCAGCACCCCCACCCCCCAGCACTGTGGGGCACCTGCCAGCAGGCCCCCACCCATGTCCAACTCATGTTCCCACCACCCCCACCCCCCAACACTGTGGGGCACCTGCCAGCAGTCCCCCACCCATGTCCAACTCATGTCTCCCACCACCCCCACCCCCCAGCAGTGCAGGGCCACCCACCACCAGGCCCCACCCATGTCTCCCACCACCCCCACCCCCCAGCCACCAGGGGCAGCCTCCACCAGGCCCCCACCCATGTCTCCCACCACCCCCCAGCACTGTGGGGCACCTGCCAGCAGGCCCCCACCCATGTCCAACTCATGTTCCCCACCACCCCCACCCCCCAGCACTGTGGGGCACCTGCCACCAGGCCCCCACCCATGTCTCCCACCACCCTCACCCCCCCAGTCACCAGGGGCAGCCTCCACCAGGCCCCCACCCATGTTTCCCAGCACCCCCACCCCCCAGCACTGTGGGGCACCTGCCAGCAGGCCCCTACCCATGTGCAACTCATGTTCCCCAGCCTACATGTCATCACAATCTAGATCCCTTTTTCCCTATGGTCAGCCTCCAAATGCAAAACACCCACCCGAGTATTGCATCTACCCACTCATAATTTGCAATTACATCACAGAACACCAATTGCAAGTTCCGAAACAAACACATTTCCCTCACATACACCCAATGGGTGTCAGTGAAACATAAATAGAATAAAAAATGAAGAAACAGAAACGTGAATGTAGAAAAATGAAAAGAAGCATGTCCGTTAAAAAAAGCAAAAACAAAAATAAAATTCCAAAGTAATGTTGTCCAAAGTCAATGTCCACAAAACAAAATCCAATGGGAAATAAAAAAGAAAGCCATTGCTCCATGGTTAAAAAGTCAAAAAAAAAAATACAATCCAACTGTGAACTATGTACATGGGAACAAGCGAGGGTCCATTATCCCAACAAAATAAAGGAAACCTATCTAACTACACTAACTGATAAAATAAACTATATACAAAAATGTGGCCAATGTCCGAAAGGTCAAAATAAAATAAAAACAAAAATGAAACCTAACACTACCTACATAACTATGTACAAGGGCAGAGGCCTAGTTTCACGGCTCACTTGTGGATGTCCCGGGCCAGGGCATCATCGAACTCCTCCTCAATGTCCTGGAGGCGGTTCTCCTCCATGGCCCCGAGGGTCCGCAGGGCCGTCGACGTCTCCACCTCCAAACCCCTGCGGATTGCCTCGAGGCACTCGGCCCGCCTCAGGGCCCTCCGCATGGAGTTCTCCGCCCTGACCATTGTGAGCCGTGCCTCTTCCGCCCGCTGCCGCTCCGCATCTATGGTGTGGCCCAACCGCTGCCTAACGGAAGACACTCTCTGTCCTGGGTCCTCCTGCCCTCCGGCCGATGCCTGCCCCTCCGATGTTGAAGGCCCCGAGCCTTCATGGCTCCCACCACGTTGCTGCTGCTGCTGTGCCTCTGCCCGTGCACTGCCTCCTGCTGCCTGCACATCCTCCGCCGGCTGGGGTGCAGTCGTTGATGTGGCCACCCCTGCTGGACGTCTGACTCCCGACTGTGGCAGGGATGCCTCCTCCACCAGCCTGGCCGCACCGTCAGAGGCAGCTCCACAGGGCACCCAGGTGACTGATGGGTGGGAAGATGGCACAGAGGACGACTGGCGCGTAGGGGGTCCAGTTGAGGAGGGGGTTGGAGCAAGCCCCATCAGACGGAGGAATCCAGCCTGGGTGACCTGTCCCAGCAGGCTGACGTGGTCAACGAGCCATTCGAGATGACGTGCAGTCTCTTCATGAAAAGACTGCAGGTCACCTCGCATGGCCCGTTGACGCAACGCCACACCAGCCAGGACAGGCTCAACCCGGACCTGGATAGCCACATCCGCAGGCAGAGGAAGGCCAGTTGACGTGAGCTCATCCCCTGCCTGAAAACGGGTCTGGACGTTGGCATCCCTGCTGGTGCAAGATGATGCAGGGACAGGATCAGGGACAGGATTGCACACAGGCACCTCCGCGGCGGCCTGTGCTGCCTCCTGTCCCTGGTCCTGCACTGCACCACTAGCACCAGTGGGATCCCCACCTCCAGACCCCGTCTCTGGTGCTTGCACGGCCTCCTCCTCCACCAAACCCCCCACCAACCTGGATGACTCCGTGCCATCTTCCCCTGTTGGGCCCTGTGGGGTCCCAGCTGCCCCTTCTGCTGCCGAGGAGTCCAACTCCAACCTCCGTCTCTTGGACCTCCCCCCGGCAGCTGCGGCCTGGGACGCGGCACCGGACTCCTCACTCCCTGACGAGATGACAACATGGGAGGGGAGCCGGGCCTTGCGTCTCCGGCTGGCGGTGGGATCCCCGCCGCTGTGCTCCACAGCACCTTCTCCGCCCTCTTCATCAGATGACGCTGCAGACAGGGAGAAACAAAACACAGGCATCAGGGCACTGTACAATGGACACATACACACATGACAGTTGTACATGAGTGGCATTGGCAAACCTCAGACATGTCATCACAATCCCCAACACACGTCATTACAACTCGCACACATGAGCCATACCACAGCCATATCGCAACTGCCACCACCATCCATACACATACAACAGCATGAGCAGCCAAAGGTGAGCCAGACATAACATGCAACACAGGAAGTGCACCACACATGTACACACACCACCACGCATGCATGTGTACACCTCTGCCAAGTGTCGCAGTGTTCAGACGGGCATCCATGTCACATCTGCCAATCAGGCTCCACATACCGCTGTCACATGCATCCATTTTGCATCACTGTTGCACTCTTGTCAAATACACACACATGCACATGTACACAGTGCTGATACATGCAGCCAAAAACAACATACATGCGTGACATCACGGACATGTCTATTTACATACACATTCATCCAAACATGTGTGCCCACACAACTGCATTTGGCATGCACGCCTACACATACAAGCACCATCCATGTCTCACACATTACAGCCCTCGCATGTGTCAGCCCCACGGCCCTGTACATCCCCACCCATACTCGACCCCATACAAACAGATGTGCAACCTGCACACTACTGAATAATCACCACACGCACTGCTCACAATCAGGATGCATGTACACTCACCGCTCGACTCCAGACGGGTCTGCTTCTCAAGGACCTGGACGTGGAGCGCTGGGGATATGCGTTCCAGGACCCTCATCTGTTCTTCCGACAAGTGGCCCCGGCGCCCCTTGGCATCCGCTGCCTTCAAGAGGCGCCGGGCCTTGTTCAGGGTCCTGGACCTGAAGTCCTCCCAGCGCTTCTTGACATGTTGTAAGTCGCGGACTGCCACCCCCTCCGCGTTGATGGCAGTCACGATGTCAGTCCAGATCCGAGTCCGTCCTTCCTTGTCGGCGCGGGAACTTCCGAAGAGGGCATCATACTGCCTCAGGACTTGCTCCACTAGGACACCAACTTCGGTGGCACTGAAGCTGGTGCCCCTCTGCCTCTCTGGCCGGGGGTTGTCAGTGGTCCCAGATGGTGTTTGCCCCGACATGACAACCCCAGAAGCAGGAGTGGGTGGGCAACTGGGTCCTGGGGCTGGGCTGTGGAGCGATGGAATCCCAGTCGGGAGTCTTTGGTTCCAGCAGGGTGGTCACAGCAACAGCACCCCTGGCTGATGTGCAGGCAGCAAATGGCAGGGCACGTGGGCAGCAGGCAGTCAGGCAGCAGCAGATGGCAGGTGGGAGCGTGCTCGGAGCTCTGGCGGGCAGTAGTTCGGCCTTCTGGGCAGGAGCGTGGTCTTCCGTGTGCTTACGCGTGGCCAGCTTGATACGGAGTGATTTGGCACGTGAAAAATCTGCACGTCAGCTTGTAATTCGAGGAAAGGCCCTTAGCGCGTAAGCGCGTCTGCACGCGTACGCATTTTCATTGGACAGAAGGCCCCTCAAGCGCAAGCGCCCTTGTGACGTGACGCATACAGACGTGCATGGGCATTTCAGCGCGCGTGAAAAACTGCACGTCCGCGTGTAATACGAGGAAAGGGCCCATGCGCGTAAGCGCGCGTGTAAAACTGCACGTCCGCGTGTAATACGAGGAAAGGCCCTTAGCGTGTATGCACGGCAGCACGCATATGCGATTTCATTGGACCAAAGGCCCTTAGCGCGTGAGCGCGCGTGAAAAACTGCACGTCCGCATGTAATACGAGGAAAGGGCCCATGCGCGTAAGTGACGTGACGCGCGCGTGCGTTTCCCTCAGCACGGGTTAAAGGTGAGCGGGCCCAGCAGTTCGCTGTACGTGCCTTTCGTGGAGACCGACGTGTGTTGCTGCTTCCTGTTGTTTCGCGCGCCATCACAACTTCACAGCTATCAAGGACGTATCTCTTCTTTTGGCGGGGGTATTGGTTACGCGTGTTTTTCTGCATCGCGCTAGTCAGACGGTGAGTCGCACACGCTCTTTTTCCCACTGCGGGTGCCCCTGTGTATCGCACCCATTTTTGATGTCATAGTAGCCTGCGTGTCCCACGCGTACGCGTTATTCGTGTTACTGGGTGCCACAGCGTACTGCGGGAGGTTGAATCCACGCACGTAGGCTGCAGGATTGCGTGCACGGTTTTACTGCAGTTTTGGGGTGCCTGAGCGTTGCGTGACCCGTCACCACATCACCGGGGTCACATACAGCCTTGCAGGTGCAGGGGGGCTGTGTAACGCTCACCTGATTCCCGTAGAGGCGCCGGTCTTGACTGGGCGTATACCGTATCTGCAAAGGTGATGTGTAACACACGGCTGGCTCTTTGGGCTGGACCTCTGTGCACTGTATGTCTGACTTGAAGGGTAAGATGTCTGCAGATAGAAAATATGGGATTAAGGAACTGGGTTATTGAATGTCTCTCTCTTCTTCCCTTTCTCTTCTCCTGTAGAACCCCAAAGGTTAACGCTCTCACCTTAGGTAAGTGAACGCCGTGCTCTCCATCTGCCTCGGGGCAGGGTGCTGTAACCAGTTTCTTCACTGGATAAGGGGAGCAGGCCTCTTGACTTCAGAGGACTGCTGTCCGTCGTTTACTGCACAAACTGTAAGTTTCGAGTAATTCTAATGTCTTTAAAGTCTTTAGTAATGATGTTTCTTGTTTTGCAGGTTTCCGGCGATGGCGGATGACGGGCTGAAGTGAGTTGAAGATGGAGCCCGTGTGATGAATAGAAGCGCCTGGAAGCACGTAAGTAAGCGCTTGTTGCCTGCTTCACGATGTGCTCTAACTGTCTTTTTATTTTGCAGGTACAAGTTCGGAGCGGCTGCAGGGTGCCGGAATACCCACTGGGTTAGATGTGGAAAGGAGTAATGGCACGTGAGTATTAAAGTTCCCCAATGTCTTTAAACGCACCTTGTTTTGTCTTTCAGATGCGGGATGCAGCGCCGAAGGCCTCCGGAGCGTGCGAAGAGTTGGTAAGCTTTTGTCTTTCAGATGCCGGAATGCAGCGCGTGGCGTTGGTGACAGCCGATGGACCCGGTAAGTGAAGAGCTGTCACTGAAGACCGTAATGCTAACCTGTTCTTTCTTGTCTTTATAGGTGTTGCTGAAGACTGGATTCAGGATGGTAAGCCTTTTTCCTTAGGCCCAGGATCAGATGCAGAAGACACGATGAGCGTTCTGCTGCAGAGGATGCAGAATAACGCAAAGCAAGATTCATCCATCGGGTGTGGTTTAAATAGCCTCCTGTAGTGCTTAGGTCTCTCCTTCCACAGCCACGCCTAGGTAAGAAAAGAGTTCCTGCTTTCCAGAAGAGTTCCAGTGTTCTGAATCTAGGGAGTGGCTCCTGCCCCACCCAACAGGAAAAGTAGTTCCAAACAGAAGAGGATCAGAGGCTCAACTGGCAGGCAAGTAAGCAGCATGGTCTGCTGCAGGTAAGTCCACCCAAGCATTATGAGCCCGGCGCTTCCAGCGCTGGGACTGGGCATATTTATGAGCCTGGTGCCACTGGCGCCAGGACTGGGTCCAAAAGGTCCCAATTGGGACTGGTTGGCACTCGGAACCTGGGTTATGGATCTGCTTCCAAGGGAGTTGGGAAAACCCTGACCTTTTGGAAGCAGAGATCATGACAGTACCCCCCCTCAAGGCCCCTCCCAAACCGGGCTTCTCCAGGGGTTTTGGCTTGTCAGGAAATGTTCGGTGAAATCTTTTGATTAGGCGAGGAGCGTGGACATATTCAGCAGGTTCCCAGGATCTCTCTTGGGGGCCGTAGCCTTTCCAGTCAATTAGGTAAAATAGTTTAGATTTGGAGATCTTGGAGTCCAGAATGCTTTTGACTTCAAACTCGAGTTCTCCATCAACTAGGATAGGTTTTGGAGATTTAGTTAGTCGGGTTTGAGGTTGCACGGGTTTTAATAGAGAGACGTGGAAGACCGGATGTATCTTCATGTGCGGGGGCAAGTCCAACTTGACCGCTACTGGGTTTACTATGGTAGTGATGGAATAGGGACCAAGGTATCTTGGGTTGAATGTGCGTGGCCCTTTTAGAGGTAGATATTTGGTGGATAACCAGACTTGATCCCCTACTTGATATTGAGGGGCTTCCTTCCGATGTTGATATGCTCCTTTCTTGTATTGTTCTTTAGCCCTTTGAAGGTGAGAAACAGCTTCCTTAAAGGCTTGGGTGATTGTAGAATGCAGGTAGTCTACTGCTGGTGTTTCAAGATCTTGGAGGGGATCCAACTCCGAGGTTCGAGGGTGACTGCCGTACAAAAGAAAAAACAGGGTTTTCCCAGTTCCCAAATGGACAGAGTTATTGTAGGCATATTCGGGTATCCAAAGGATGTCTTTCCAAGTTTTTTCAGTTTGTTGCAGCATGCAGCGTAAATACTGTTCCAGAGTTTGATTGGTCCTCTCGGTTTGTCCGTCGGTCTGAGGGTGGTGACTGGTCGATAGTCTCACATCAATTTGAGCCGACCGACAGCAACTTCGCCAAAAATGAGAAATAAATTGACTACCTCGATCCGAAATTAGAACCGAAGGAAAACCGTGCAGTCGGACGATGTTTTCGAGAAATTCTTGGGCCAGAGTTGCTGCTGTTGGCAAGCCTTTGAGCGGAATGAAATGCGCCATCTTGGAGAATAAGTCCACGATTACTAGAATCGTATTGTATCCGGAGCATGGAGGTAGATCGGTGATGAAGTCTATAGAAAGCGTATGCCAAGGGCGAGGTGGGATGTCAATAGGGCGTAAGAGGCCTGCTGGTCTTTCCTTTTGACTCTTGTTTTGGGCGCATACTCCACAGGACATTATAAAGTCTCTGATATCTTTTTTCCAAGACGCCCACCAGAAGTAGCGCTTGATCTTTTCTGAGGTCTTGGCCATACCGGGATGACCTTCCATTAAAGAATCGTGATAACAAGAGATTACTTTTTTCTGTAAATCTGTGCTGGGTAGGTATAATCGTTCTTGGAAATACAATAAGTTGTCCTTTACTGCAAAGTCCTTTCCCTGCAGATGCCAATTCTGTATGTCTGCCGGAGTTACAAGATGCCTGGTCTTATCCTTAACTTCCTCTATGGATTCTGTGGCAATTACACCCCGAATTCTTTGTTCGGGAATGATTGGTACAGGTTTAGGGTTGATCAAGTGTTCTTCCACTCCCATCCGAGAAAGGGCATCAGCTTTACCGTTCTTTGTACCAGGTCGATAGGTAATTATGAAGTCAAACTCGGCAAAGAATAATGCCCAACGGAGTTGTCTAGAGGATTGGGCTTTTGCGGTTTTCAAATATTGCAGGTTTCGGTGATCCGTAATCACAGTAACGGTGTGTCGGGCCCCCAGCAGATAATGCCGCCAAGCCTTAAAGGCAGACTTGATAGCCAGAAGTTCCTTGTCAGTAATTGTGTAATTGATTTCAGGAGGCGAGAATTTGCGGGACCAAAATGCCATGGGATGCAACTGATTGGTTACCGGGTCCTTTTGTGATAGAACTGCCCCCATGGCAAGGCTTGAAGCATCAGTTTCCACGATGTAGGGGAGTTCGGGGCGAGGGTGTTTTAGGATTGGTGCAGAGATAAATTTAGTTTTCAAATCCTGGAAAGCTTGTTCCGCCTCGGTAGACCATTCAAAACGTTTGTTTTTCTTTAAGAAGGCAGTGATGGGCTGGACTATTCGAGAGAATTCGGGGATAAACCTGCGGTAAAAGTTAGCAAAGCCTAACATGCTTTGCACACCTTTTACGGAGGATGGTGATGGCCATTTGAGAACTGCATCAACCTTCTTTGAATCAATACGCACTCCGCCAGGTGATAATATGAATCCCAAGAATTCAACTTCAGTCACGTTGAAAACACATTTTTCCAACTTAGCGAAAAGTTTGTTTTGACGCAATCTTTCGAGGACCATTTTCACGTGTTTCCGATGTTCAGATTCCGATGAAGAATAAACGAGGATGTCGTCAATGTAAACAACAACACACACATCTATGAGCTCTCTGAGGACATCGTTCATAAAATATTGAAAGGCGGCCGGGGCATTGCAAAGTCTGAAGGGCATGACCTGATATTTAAATAGCCCATACTTGGTGTGGAAGGCCGTCTTCCATTCATCGCCCTCTTTTACTCGTACCAAGTGGTAAGCTCCTCTAAGATCCAGCTTTGTATATATGCATGCTTTTCTGACTTGGTCCAGGAGTTCAGGGATCAAAGGTAACGGATATCTATTCTTAACGGTGATCTGGTTCAGGGAGCTATAATCTATACAAGTTCTAAGGTCTCCTTCCTTTTTTGGAACGAAGAACAAAGCTGAAGAAGCAGGGGACTTGGAAGGACGAATAAACCCATTTGCCAGGTATTGATCCAGGTATTGTCGAAGGTGAAGGTTCTCAGGCTCGGTGAGGGCATAAATTCTACTACAAAGAGGAGTAGATCCAGGTATCAGGTCTATCTGGCAGTCATAAGACCTATGAGGAGGTAGAGAGTTAGCCTGATCCTTCCGGAAAACATCTTGGTATTCTAGGTATTCGGGAGGTAACTGGGGAGTCTCTGAAGAAATTGCTGCCAGTGCAACACCAGGTGGAGGGTGACAGGTAGAGACACATTCTGGAAACTGGACCGTTCTTGCTCGCCAATCGATCAGAGGATTGTGTTTCTCTAACCAAGGTATACCTAGAATAATCTGAAACTGAGGGGCCTTGAGCACATCGAACACGATCTTCTCATGGTGTCCATCTTGACTTACTAGCGTCACCTCTTGAGTGGTATGCGTTACTGGCCCGGAGGCTATCTCCGTACCATCCACCGTAGTAATGACGTCCTTTACAGCCTTGGGACAAAGAGTTAGATTCATCCTCAAAACCATTTCATGATCCACATAATTGCTGATGGCACCGCTGTCGACGTAAGCTTCAATTGCATGTAATCGATCCGGATTATCAGGGCTAATGAGGACCATAGGTATCACGAAATGCGAGGTCAGGGAACTGGTTTTCACGCTCGGCAAGAGGACCTCTATTCTTGTCGGGCGAGGTCGTTTCCCTGCTCAGAGTTTGTAACTTTGGTAACTGCAGCTCCTACTGCCTTCTTGGCAGGTTTCACCGGACAGTCTCGAAGAAAGTGCCTTGAGTTTCCGCAATAGAGGCATAATTGCAACTGTCTTCTCCTTTCCCGCTCCTTTTGTGTTAGAGGACCTTTCAGACCCCCTATTTGCATGGGTTCCCCGGAGTCTACTCCTTTGGAAGGAGTTGGCGGTTTGGAAAATACCCGAGCATCAAACTTGGAACGATCGGCCTTCCTGTTCTGCAGTCTGTGATCTATTTGAACGACTAAGTCTATATAGTCCGAACAATCTTGTGAGGGATTCACTACTTGGGCTAACTCTTCTTTGAGCTCTCCACGTAGACCTCTATAAAACAGCGTAATCCTTTTGTCCTCAGGCCATTGAGTTTCCACTATCAGTCTGTTAAAAGACGCAATATAAGCCAAAAGGTCTTGATTACCTTTAACGAAAGAAGCTCATTGTCCAAGGCCTGCCCCTGTGAATGTCTTGCGAACAGTTTTTCCATACTGAGCTGAAAAGCTTGAAAATCATGGAGGACCGGATCATCTTGATTTACTAGAGGGATCGACCAGTCTGCCGCATTGCCACTAAGGTACGAAAGCACGAAAGCTACTTTAGCTTGATCAGTTGGAAAGGCTGCTGGCCGGCATAAGAAATGCAACCGGCACTGATTGATAAATACTGCAAACCTCTTTGGGTCACCAGAAAATCGTTCGGGCGGAGCCAGAGGTACATTCCCAGGTAGGTTGATCTGTACTGGATTCATTGAGGATGTAGAAGGAAGATTTCCCCCAGATGCGGGTAACGGGGTCTGTCCGGCTTGTGACTGTAGCAATTGTCTAGCGAGATCATCTGTTCGCTCCTTGGAAATAATCAGTTCCCTTCTTAGAGCGTTTGTTTCCTGACGGGCTGCATGCACTTCTGCCCTTAGTTCCCCAAGTAACTGGGCTAGCTGGTCGGTATCCGAGGTTTCCATAGCGCCTGGACGGGAGTTTTGTGGTAGGCTTTGCGTTCTGTAACGCTCATCTGATTCCCGTAGAGGCGCCGGTCTTGACTGGGCGTATACCGTATCTGCAAAGGTGATGTGTAACACACGGCTGGCTCTTTGGGCTGGACCTCTGTGCACTGTATGTCTGACTTGAAGGGTAAGATGTCTGCAGATAGAAAATATGGGATTAAGGAACTGGGTTATTGAATGTCTCTCTCTTCTTCCCTTTCTCTTCTCCTGTAGAACCCCAAAGGTTAACGCTCTCACCTTAGGTAAGTGAACGCCGTGCTCTCCATCTGCCTCGGGGCAGGGTGCTGTAACCAGTTTCTTCACTGGATAAGGGGAGCAGGCCTCTTGACTTCAGAGGACTGCTGTTCGTCGTTTACTGCACGAACGGTAAGTTTCGAGTAATTCTAATGTCTTTAAAGCCTTTAGTAATGATGTTTCTTGTTTTGCAGGGTTCCGGCGATGGCGGATGACGGGCTGAAGTGAGTTGAAGATGGAGCCCGTGTGATGAATAGAAGCGCCTGGAAGCACGTAAGTAAGCGCTTGTTGCCTGCTTCACGATGCGCTCTAACTGTCTTTTTATTTTGCAGGTACAAGTTCGGAGCGGCTGCAGGGTGCCGGAATACCCACTGGGTTAGATGTGGAAAGGAGTAATGGCACGTGAGTATTAAAGTTCCCCAATGTCTTTAAACGCACCTTGTTTTGTCTTTCAGATGCGGGATGCAGCGCCGAAGGCCTCCGGAGCGTGCGAAGAGTTGGTAAGCTTTTGTCTTTCAGATGCCGGAATGCAGCGCGAGGCGTTGGTGACAGCCGATGGACCAGGTAAGTGAAGAGCTGTCACTGAAGACCGTAATCCTAACCTGTTCTTTCTTGTCTTTATAGGTGTTGCTGAAGACTGGATTCAGGATGGTAAGCCTTTTTCCTTAGGCCCAGGATCAGATGCAGAAGACACGATGAGCGTTCTGCTGCAGAGGATGCAGAATAACGCAAAGCAAGATTCATCCATCGGGTGTGGTTTAAATAGCCTCCTGTAGTGCTTAGGTGTCTCCTTCCACAGCCACGCCTAGGTAAGAAAAGAGTTCCTGCTTTCCAGAAGAGTTCCAGTGTTCTGAATCTAGGGAGTGGCTCCTGCCCCACCCAACAGGAAAAGTAGTTCCAAACAGAAGAGGATCAGAGGCTCAACTGGCAGGCAAGTAAGCAGCATGGTCTGCTGCAGGTAAGTCCACCCAAGCATTATGAGCCCGGCGCTTCCAGTGCTGGGACTGGGCATATTTATGAGCCTGGTGCCACTGGCGCCAGGACTGGGTCCAAAAGGTCCCAATTGGGACTGGTTGGCACTCGGAACCTGGGTTATGGATCTGCTTCCAAGGGAGTTGGGAAAACCCTGACCTTTTGGAAGCAGAGATCATGACAGGCTGTTAACATCTTGCTTCCCACCCCCTTCACCCCAATTGCCCAGGTCAATTGTGGTGTACACCTCCCATTGGCACCACTCCATCTGTGCCAGCACTACTACATCTGTGCCATGGTTGGGAGGCCACCAAAGGTGAGGGGCGCCTCAGCTGGGCATACTCCTCGTGGCGGGCGTGGTCGGGGACGTGGCCGTGGTGACCAGGGAGTAGGGGGACTCCAGGGTGTCCAGGGCAGCCACAGAGGGGGAAGAGGCAGGGGTGCGCCACTTGAGCACAATGTTGTGCCATGTGTCGGTGCAGCCATGCCACCACCCCCTGTGGTTCCGGGGGATGCAACTCCTACATCTGGCACTGGCACCCATATGATCCGGCAGTCTGTTCCATCGACTGCCACGAGCCCAAGGGTAGTGGTAGCTGCAGGTGCAGCTGTGGACACCGCCACCCAGGCTCAGGGTCTGCCAGCACAGGCTGCGTTGGCACTTGAAGAGCCCTTGGTAGATCTCCAACAGGCCAGGGGGGAAACCATAGGGGCAGGCCGGGCTGCTCAGACCAAGACACGTGTCCCTGGGGCAGTCATGTCATCTGCTGCCCCGAACAGCCGGGTGTTGGCAAGTGCAGGGGCAGATGCACCCAACAGCACCCAGGTTGTGAGTCTGCCAACCAAGACCGTTGCGGTCAATGACCCTGCCACAGCTGATGTTGCTGCGCAGGGTCCATAGGTGGGCACCCAGCTGCCGCTGACACAAATCAGGCCTTTGGTCATCCCTCCACCTGCCACTCCCTTGGCTCAATCCACCGAACCCACTGGCCATACTGGTCAGGGCGGAATTAGCCAGCCAGGGTCTGCGCCACAGTCCAAGAGGAGGAAGGTTGCACCTGCAGCACAGGCTGGGACCCCACACACAGCCACGACCTCCTGAACGTCGAGGAAGAAGCCTTTCTGTAAGCAGGAACTGGACTTCCTCGTGGACTACGTGCAGGGCCACAGTCGTGACATGCTAGTGGGTGCCAATAGTCAGACTACGGCTGCCCAACGTGACACCCACTGGAAGCATGTTGCGGAACATGTCAGTTCATTCGGCCATGAGGTGCGCACGGCGCAGGAGTGCAAAAAGCGTTGGAATGACATAAAGCGCAGCACTAAGGCCAAGCGTGCCTCAAATTACAACTTGACTCTGGTGACTGGCGGTGGGCCTGCACCAGAGGAGGAAGAACTCACTCCGCATGAGGCTCTCGTTGCGGAGTTCATACCACCTGAATTGGTCGAAGGAGTGGGAGAGAAGCTGGACTTTGATGCCCAGTCCAGTGAGTGTTGATGCGTGTTTGTTGAGGACGTGTGTGTTTCACTTGTGGGATGTGTTGTGCATGATTGCTGCTACATGTGACGTGTACATGGTTCTGATGTGTAAGTAATGCAATGCTACCGTCATGCATGTCTCCTCTGCCTGCATGCGGGACTCCATGTAGGCATGCTCCCTTGCTCCTCCTCCGCCACTCTGCCCCCAGTTCCACCTTTGCACTGGTCTGCTTCAATCTTGCCAATGTGTACTTTCTTGTTCATGTGTCCTGTGTAGATGCTAACTTCCAGCGTAGAATCTGCCAGACATATGCCGTGTGGTACAGCCTTAGTACTCGATGCAGGGTATCTCACTTGTACTGTGCATGGGTCAGATGTCCCGCAGGGACATGAGTGCCCATTCATACTCCATGTGCATTGCACGCATGCCCCTATGTGTCCTTGACTGGATGATCACTGTAATATAAGTCCTTGGTTAAATACATTGCCTGCCATCTCATCAGCCTTCCCATGTCAACTGTGGCTCAGTCCTGTGTTGCACACATGTTTAGGCTCTGACAATCTGTGTGGCTCACAGGCCTCAGCCTGTTCAATGGCCAATGACTCTGTCCAACTCTTGTTGTGTCTTCTTCACACGTGGGCGGCCTCCGAAGTTTCCATCATGTGTCCTGCCCACTGTCCCAGCATCATTTGCAGTGTTGTAATTTGAATCACATTAAGCTGTTGATGCCAGTCAACACTGCCTGTCAATACACAGGTGTATGGTCAGCCTTTTGATACCATGCTAGGCATCCCTGCTTTGGTACTGGGGTGGAGGGGTGCTTGGCTTCTAGACATGGTACACATTGAATGCACAATGCACGTGATGTCTGAATTTGACATTGCACTGCCTTCACATTTCCTGGCACACACCATGTAGTGCTTGTACATGTAGGTAGTGAGTGGCGTACACATTTTCTGCACTGCATAGACCCCCTTCCATGGAAACTGCCACCTTTCAACAGGTCTGATCACAGAAGCTATTCAAAGTATACCCAGCATGCATGCCAGGTCATATGTTGTGTGTCACATGTCTGCCAGATGCCTTTGCTGTTGGTGTGTGTGTGTGTCGTGTGCTTCTGACATGTGTATTGACCTTTTTCTCTCTATTTTTCAGGTGATGACGCAATGGAGGAGGAGGATGGTGTTGTCATGCCAGACACAGGGTTGGTAACACCACATCAACCCAGTACTAGTGGGGGTCGTGGGGTGGTAGGCCACGAAAACCCCCAAGTGCTGCAGTCCATCTTGTCTCTGGCTGCCTATGAGTCCAGCCTTGATGACGACTCTGACGTCCATGTTGAGTTGGATGAGCATCAAGTCCATATGTCAGGGGTGAGTGATTCTGATGTGGACACTCCTCTGTCTGTGACACCTGCACTGAGGGATCAGACAGTCTTGGTTCCTCCGCCCGTGGTGGATCGGGACGCAGGGTCACCCTCCACACCAGTCACTGATGTGCCTGGGACATCACGTCGACGGGGGCATGTAGTCGTGCAGCCGCAGGCGGTGCCAACACAGCGAGGACCCCCGGTCCTTGGGTCCCGCAGGGGTCAAGCCCGGCAACGCGGTCGCCGCACGCAACCACTCTATACTGAGTGGGAGCAAGACATGACTGCCAATTCCGAACGGCAGGGGGCAGCAATGGAGAACATTGCTGAGAGCATGGAGCGTGTGGCCCGATCTGTGATCCCCACTGCTAGGCAGGTGCTTCTCCAGCAGCAGGCGGCACGGTCCACGGCCCGCTCGCTCAGGCTGGGCATGGCGGCCTCAGACAGGGCACGCCAGGCTGAAATATCGTCTCTGCGTCAAGCAATTGCTGCTCACGCAGAGGCGCACATGGATGCCCTGAGGGAGAAGTATGCTTCCCTCAGATCCACTCTGGGTGTCCTTATGATGTCCCAGAGGCAGCAGGCAGTGGAGAGGTTTGCACAGCTTGAGCGTACCATCTCGGCTGAGCTACAGGCTTGCCGGGAGGTGCAGCGGTTGGCCAGCCAGGCCTTGCAGGAGGAACTCCATGTTACACGTGCTACCTTGCAAGAGGAAGCACGTGTATCACGTGAGGTTCTGCATGTAGACCTACGTCACATCGCCACACAGAACCAGGCTCACCCGTCCGGCAGACTTGCTGCCAACGAGGGGAAAGCTGCGGCTAGGCGTGGCCAGGCTACTGTGCCACGTCCTCCTTTCCAGGATGAGCCAGACTCGGACGACCATCTATCTCCCACATAGGTCGTGCTTTGCAGGCGTTGAGCCCATGGAGGATTTTTTTTTGGCTCAGCATCATCGCATGTGGATGTTGAGCAGCACCCTGAACCCCCCCTCCTGGGTGCCTCCCCTCCCCCCCGGGTCGTATGTGGCCATTTTTTATTTTTCTTTTAGTTTAGTTAGTTAAGTTTCTGTTTGATAGTTAGTTTAAATAGGTAATGTAGGTTTTCCATAGTTAGTGTAAATAGTTAATAGTTGATTTAGTTTAAAATTTCTAGTCTATTGTGCTTTCATGTGACGGTGCGGTGCTTTGTGGCTTTTGAAGGCATCCATTGTCTGTTCCAGCTGGGCCCTTCATGGTTGTCTTGTGTATGTGTTTGCTGCTTGGGGTCCTTGACTCACATATGCCACTCCTGCCTCCCTTAGCCATGGGCTCGCAAGGATGGTTCGGTGTTACAGCATTTTACACAAGGGCATTGGACTGTCATATCTGTGGCATGTCTGGTGCTGTGTGACTTGTGTTGACACCCTAGTGGGGATGATTTAGGTGTCATTGTCCACTGTTCAGCTTTTGCTAGATGGGGTGTGTCATGATTAATGTGGACATTGATTGCTATGCATTGTGTAGTATGTTTCATTTCTTTCCTGTACATGTGCTTGTTGCAATTCATGCTGTAGATAGTGTTCCACACTTTGGAGGTGAAAGACGGACTGATGGTGTGATTTGTGATGTGACTCTCTGACATGGTCAAGTAATGAGATGCCTGATGAGACACACACAGATGGCTTTGAAGCATTAATCATGTGTTTCATGCCCTTTCTGCAGGGGGATGAGCGTCCAGAGCACCTTTGCCAGCAGACATGGCCCATTGGACGACAGAATTCTGGACCCGTTTGTTGGTGCCCACATGCACATGTGTGCACAAGCAGAGGCACAGTGATTGCAGACCCACATCCTAGAACTGCTGACATGTTCCAAGGAACTCCAGGCAAGGTGAGCATCACAGGGGGGCCACGACACAGCAAAGCTTGCACCAGGCGAGTTGCACATGCAGGCTTAGTCACAGCACTGAGGGTGAGCTTAGACGAATATTGGTGTTGAAGCACACAATGCAGCTCAGATGTGTTTGTGGACTGATGGCTGTTGATAGTAGGGTTGTCTGGGACACATGCAGGGGCAGTGGCACATACCCTCCGGTACACCAAGGTCCATTGAGGCACTTGTATCAACCATGTAGCCTTCCGAGACATGGAAAGGGGCAGCTCACAGGGACATACAGCAAGGGACATACTCGGGTGCAGTGCATGTCTTTTCCACGTACTTCATGATAAATGCACTGCCAACTTTGTTTCGGTCATGGTGGTACGCAACTTGCTCTGTAGTCATGGCTTGCTATATGGGTCTGTCTGCTTACCCAGGGAACATTGCATGTTGTGTGAATTGTGACACATTGGTGTTCCATTTGCCACGCACCCACCAGCGGCTGCCTTACTGCATTAACTGTGTATGACCCGTCACAGGGGTGATGTTATATATGGGTACGAAGCATCAACCACAGATTGTCTGTTTGTAGAGTAGTTTGTTGCTATGGGGCATGTTTGGTGTTGTGTTTTTGTGTAATTGGCACGTACAGGTTGTTGACTGTGGCTCTCTTTGCAGCATTGCAGTGCTCCTGTAACCGGACCTGAGAGTGCGCAGGCAGGAGGCCAGCACTCAAAACCAGAGCTAAGTGTCTTGTTGTTTTTCTTACGAACTGCTCTGCATAGGCTTGCTGGGGAGTGTACTGATGCATGGATGTCTGTGTGGTTCAATTTGGTATGTTTTTCTCTCCATAATCACCCGTGATCCTATGCAATTTTGAACCCTGTACCCTCTACCCGGTGTTCCTGCTTCCCGTGCCTATCCAAGCAAAGTTCCCTGACCCTCTTTCTCCACTGGGGTTGCGGATGCCTGTGTAAGCCCCGAACTTGCAGGCGCCAAAACCCTAGAGGGGGTGGTTGGTTAGTACCACTCCTGAGCCTGGACTACAGAAGGCCATGACAATGATGTCCAAGTTTGTTTGGATTGTGTATGTGTTCATGCAGGTTGTACATTTTCGTGCATTCCCTAGTATCATGTGTCATTCCTCCTCCCCTCTCCTGCCACTCATTCCAGTCATCCAGTGTGTCAACACCTGTCCCGACTGCATATCCCTGAACCTCATTCCCCACCAGGGTCTCAGGGGCCTGTGTCAGTTTGACCTTGCAGGCACCCGGGACATGGTGGGGGTAGTTGTTTCGTGACACTCCCGCGCCTGTACAGGGGACCTGTGACAGTACACATCCATTCATGGTGCATCATCCTATGTCATGTACCACACATGTCTCACATCCTGTCGTGACATTGTTTTGCTGTGCTACCTTGGTTGTTGCATCATTGTGGTAGTACTTGGCCTTTGTGAGGTACTGCTATGTCAAGTCATCTACTGGAGGGTGTTCGGGTTCCTTTTTATGCCTTGGATTTTGTGATTTTGGAAATGAGTGTGGATTCTGAGGGTTCAGGCATCTTTTTACACACAAGGTGGGAGATGGTGACGAAGGGTAAAGGTGATCCTGTGGCCAGGTGGAATTGAGGTTCGGAGGCTCCATGACCCAGGTGCAGTTGTGCAGTGGGTCATGGTCATTTGTAAGGGGGGGGGGTTGTTGTTGATAGTTACCTTGCCCTGCAGTGTGATGGGAACTCTGACATTGTAATGTTGTTGTCCTATGTACATGTTGTGTTCTGCTGATCAATGCCTGTTCATGTGTTGTGTTTTCCTTTCAGGTGCGAGGGGATAGTTGTGGTTTGACATGCTGGGGTGTACACATGGTGGATGTTCACATGTGATGTGTAGGGAACACTGATGGTCACTTGAGTGCACATGCATATGTGGAGTGCATGTCCTTGCAGAACCACACACTTGCACTCTGATGCACTACATGTACTCTCACCATTGCATATCCACGTGTACACTGTTTGCCTTCTGGTGCCCACTGTGTCCCGGCAGCACATGTTCTGTGACGGATCATGGATCCAGTACATGCCTAATTTGATGTTTGACGTGGTCTGTCACTTAGATGTGATGCTCAGGGTGTGCATCACACACAATGGCTGTTCACTGTGCTGTGCGCTGAGCAGTGGGATGCAGGAGTAGGACACTGCACACATGAGCTGCAGTGTTGATTTTGCAATGCATAATGTGCATGTAGACAGGCATTCATTGTGATGTTACGTCTACGACTGTTGTAATGCATTTGGAAATAACTTATTTTGGGTGGGAGATTTTGTAGATCTGTCATTTCATCTGATTCTGGGTCAGGCAGCAGTGTCCGATGCCACTGTACATTTAGGACATGGCAATGTGTACCTTATCGTTACTGCATTGGTGTATGGGTATTGCTTGCCATGTCATGTTGATGTTTGGGAGGGTTTGAGTGACATGACAGTGATGGCCATGGCCTGTTTTGCAGGTGTGTGTGATGCACACCTTGCATGTCCGGGTCATCCGCTTCTCAGAGCAACTAGCTGGGGGTAGATTTCTCTCCACAGCAGGGCCCTCCCCCTGGAACAGACTTCCGGCCTGACTTGAACTTGAGGGGAACCATCTCCAGTTCTGGAAGCACCTCAAGACATTCCTCTTTGCTTCTGCTTACTGTCTGCCTCTCCCTTGCAGAATTCTCCACTGGAACTGCACAGGAGCTGCAACTGGGCCACTCTCACCGACCTCGGTCCCTGGCCCAGCCACTCTCCACTTGCACTGCCTCCCTGGCAACCCCTGCACTGCAGTACTGTCTCTCCATCCCTACAGCGCTCCCTTCCCAGCACTTGTCTGCACTTACCTTTGTAGTTGCCACCAGGCGACCTATGTATTATTTTTTTTGGGCTACTTCCCCTGTACTGGACTCCCCCCCACCCTTCCCCTTGCACTTTTGCCATCCCCCCTACCCCTGCACTTGCATAATCTCAATGACACCTGGCCTAGTAGTACCGTTCTCTGTGTTCCCTTGTTCCCCCCTCCCTGCCTCATTGCGCCTTGGAATACTTGTGTATGGCCCATATCATGTCATATGTCATATGTGTGCCTTTTGGTCACACAGGATAGCTTGTGTTTAAGTAGCTAGGGATGCAGACGATGTGGCACTTCCATGGCAACTATCTCAAGGTGGTAGGGTTGTGACAGTTGACTGTCTCTTTGTCATCATCGATTGTCACCTGGTATGTGCCAGGCCTGTGTGCACTCCGCAGGGGTGGGAGTTTAGGTGAAAAATGTGGCCACAAGCTGGGTCCGGGCTTCCTCGCCACGTGCCCTGTCCCCTCCCATGGGCAGCGCCTGTGCCTGTGGTTGGGGATGTGGGGGCACCACCATGTCCACCGGGACGCCCTGCCGCGTTGCAACATTGTGCAGGACACATGCTGCCACAATGATCCTGCACAATACTGGTGGTGCATAGAGTAGTTGGCCACCAGAGCGGTCAAGGGAGCGGAAACGTGACTTGACCACTCCGAATGTGCGCTCCACTATGCCCCTGGTTGCAATATGGGCGGCGTTGTATCTTACCTGGGGTGGTGGGGTGGGGTTCCGGATTGGCGTCATCATGTGGTTGCTCAGAGGGTAGGCACTGTCCCCTGGGGAGATGATAATAGTTGAGATTATTAGGGTTTGGATATTTGTCTGTGTGTGACTTGCATGCATGTGCAAGGGCATTTGTACTGACCTAGGAGCCATGTGTCGCCATGCTGCCCAGCTTCCAGGGCCCGGCTCAGGGCGGACATTCTGTATATGAAACTGTCATGGGTGGAGCCAGGGTAGTTTGCATAGACAGAGGTGATGATTCCCTTTGCATCACATACCACCTGTACATTGATGGAATGCCAGTGCTTGCGGTTTCGGTAGATGTGCTCAATGGCCCTAGGTGGACGTAGGGCCACATGGGTGCAATCTATGGCACCGAGCACTTTGGGGAAGTGTGCCACCCTGAAAAAATCCAGGACAACGGCCTGCCTTTCTGCGGGTGTTCTGGGCATGTATATGTGCCTGCGGACTGAGGGGCGCGCTGTCATGATTGCCAGTACCTGGTGTAGGCAGCGTGGCTGCGTGGCCTGTGAGACCCCCCCCACTATGGCAGTGGTCCGCTGAAATGACCCAGTGGCCAAAAAATGCAGGACATTGAGCAGCTTCTCCAAGGGGCTCAATGCTTGGGAGCAAAGGGTGGGGGATGTGAGGTCATCTTCCCACTCCCTGACCAGGTCTAGGATGATATGGGGTGGAAACCTATACCTGCCATAGACCTGGTCATCAGGCATCCCAAAAAGGCTTGTCCGTGGTGTGAAAATGCGTGCCCTGGCTATTCTCCTCCTCCTGCGGTGTCCCACGATCAGTGCAGCGACAAATGGGGCATTCATCGTAGCTGTATATATGCGTTTGTTGTTTGCGCGCACTTTTATGCTGTGCACGGGGACGGCTCCGCCTGCCTTCGTGTGGGCGGACGCGTTGACGCCTGTGCACGTCTTTTGCCGTGCGCGGGTTTCCCGTATTAGGATACGGTCCGAGTGTCATCGCGTGTGATCGGAGGGGAGTGAGCGTGCACGCAACTGGCCTGGGTACGTGTGTTTCGGGTGCGCGGGAAGTTCCACACGCGATTAGCCTGGGTACGTGTGTTCCGGGGTGCCGGGAACTTTCACACGCAATTGGTGGAAATCCACATGTGTTCTGTCATCACCTGCAATGAGGGAAACACCTGCGCGCTTCACGTCACAGACGCGCTCACGCGCTAAGGGCCTTTGGTCCAATGAAATTGCATATGCGTGCTGCCGTGCATACGCGCTAAGGGCCTTTCCTCGTATTACACGCGGACGTGCAGTTTTCCACGCGTGCTTACACGCATGGGCCCTTTCCTCGTATTACACGCGGACGTGCAGTTTTTCATGCGCTCTGAAATGCCCATGCACGTCTGTACGCGTCACGTCACAGGGGCGCTTGCGCTTGAGGGGCCTTCTGTCCAATGAAAATGCGTATGCGTGCAGACGCGCTTACGCGCTAAGGGCCTTTCCTCGAATTACACGCTGACGTGCAGATTTTTCACGTGCCAAATCACTCCGTATCAAGCTGGCCACGCGTAAGCACACGGAAGACCACGCTCCTGCCCAGAAGGCCGAACTACTGCCCCCCAGAGCCCCGAGCACGCTCCAACCTGCCATCTGCTGCTGCCTGACTGCCTGCTGCCCACGTGCCCTGCCATTTGCTGCCTGCACATCAGCCAGGGGTGCTGTTGCTGTGACCACCCCTGCTGGAACCGAAGACTCCAGACTGGGATTCCATCGCTCCACAGCCCAGCCCCAGGACCCAGTTGCCCACCCACTCCTGCCTCTAGGGTTGTCATGTCGGGGCAAACACCATATGGGACCACTGACAACCCCCGGCCAGAGAGGCAGAGGGGCACCAGCTTCAGTGCCACTGAAGTTGGTGTCCTGGTGGAGCAAGTCCTGGGGCAGTATGATGCCCTCTTCGGAAGTTCCCGTGCCGACAAGGAAGGACGGACTCGGATCTGGACTGACATCGTGACTGCCATCAACGCGGAGGGGGTGGCAGCCCGCGACTTACAACATGTCAAGAAGCGCTGGGAGGACTTCAGGTCCAGGACCCTGAACAAGGCCCGGCGCCTCTTGAAGGCAGCGGATGCCAAGGGGCGCCGGGGCCACTTGTCGGAAGAACAGATGAGGTTCCTGGAACGCATATCCCCATCGCTCCACGTCCAGGTCCTTGAGAAGCAGACCCGTCTGGAGTCGAGCGATGAGTGTACATGCATCCTGATTGTGAGCAGTGCGTGTGGTGATTATTCAGTAGTGTGCAGGTTGCACATCTGTTTGTATGGGGTCGAGTATGGGTGGGGGTGTACAGGGCCGTGGGGCTGACACATGCGAGGTCTGTAATGTGTGAGACATGGATGGTGCTTGTGTGTGTAGGCTTGCATGCCAAATGCAGGTGTGTGGGCACACATGTTTGGATGAATGTGTATGTAAGTAGACATGTCCGTGATGTCACGCATGTATGTTGTTTTTGGCTGCATGTATCAGCACTGTGTACATGTGCATGTGTGTGTATTTGACAAGGGTGCAGCAGTGATGCAACATGGATGCATGTGACAGCGGTATGTGGAAGCCTGATTGGCAGATGTGACATGGATGCCCGTCTGAACACTGCGACACTTGGCAGAGGTGTACACATGCATGCAAGTGTGGTGGTGTGTGTACATGTGTGGTGCACTTCCTGTGTTGCATGTGATGTCTGGCTCACCTTTGGCTGCTCATGCTGTTGTATGTGTATGGATGGTGGTGGCAGTTGCGATATGGCTGTGGTATGGCTCATGTGTGCGAGTTGTAATGACATGTGTGTTGGGGATTGTGATGACATGTCTGAGGTTTGCCAATGCCACTCATGTACAACTGTCATGTGTGTATGTGTCCATTGTACAGTGCCCTGATGCCTGTGTTTCGTTTCTCCCTGTCTGCAGCATCAACTGATGAAGAGGGCGGAGAAGGTGCTGTGGAGCACAGCGGCGGGGATCCCAGCGCCAGCCGGAGACGCAAGGCCCGGCTCCCCTCCCATGTTGTCATCTCGTCGGGGAGTGAGGAGTCCGGTGACGCGTCCCAGGCCGTAGCTGCCGGGGGGAGGTCCAAGAGGCAGAGGTTGGAGTTGGACTCCTCGGCAGCAGAAGGGGCAGCTGGGACCCCACAGGGCCCAACAGGGGAAGATGGCACAGAGTCATCCAGGTTGGTGGGGGGTTTGGTGGAGGAGGAGGCCGTGCAAGCACCAGAGACGGGGTCTGGAGGTGGGGATCCCTCTGGTGCTAGTGGTGCAGTGCAGGACCAGGGACAGGAGGCAGCACAGGCCGCCGCGGAGGTGCCTGTGTGCAATCCTGTCCCTGATCCTGTCCCTGCATCATCTTGCACCAGCAGGGATGCCTACGTCCAGACCCGTTTTCAGGCAGGGGATGAGCTCACGTCAACTGGCCTTCCTCTGCCTGCGGACGTGGCTATCCAGGTCCGGGTTGAGCCTGTCCTGGCTGGTGTGGCGTTGCGTCAACGGGCCATGCGAGGTGACCTGCAGTCTTTTCATGAAGAGACTGCAAGTCATCTCGAATGGCTTGTTGACCACGTCAGCCTGCTGGGACAGGTCACCCATGCTGGATTCCTCCATCTGATGGGGCTTGCTCCGACCCCCTCCTCAACTGGACCCCCTACACGCCAGTCGTCCTCTTTGCCATCTTCCCACCCATCAGTCACCTGGGTGCCCTGTGGAGCTGCCTCCGACGGTGCGGCCAGGCCTGTGGAGGAGGCATCCCTGCCACAGTCGGGAGTCGGACGTCCAGCAGGGGTGGCCACATCAACGACTGCACCCCAGCCGGCGGAGGATGTGCAGGCAGCAGGAGGCAGTGCACGGGCAGAGGCACAGCAGCAGCAGCAACATGGTGGGAGCCATGAAGGCTCGGGGCCTTCAACATCGGAGGGGCAGGCATCGGCCGGAGGGCAGGAGGACCCAGGACAGAGAGTGTCTTCCGTGTGGCAGCGGTTGGGCCACGCCATAGATGCGGAGCGGCAGCGGGCGGAAGAGGCACGGCTTACAATGGTCAGGGCGGAGAACTCCATGCGGAGGGCCCTGAGGCGGGCCGAGTGCCTCGAGGCAATCCGCAGGGGTTTGGAGGTGGAGACGTCAACGGCCCTGTGGACCCTCGGGGCCATGGAGGAGGACCGCCTCCGGGACATTGAGGAGGAGTTCGATGATGCCCTGACCCGGGACATCCACAAGTGAGCCGTGAAACTAGCCCGCTGCCCTTGTACATAGTTATGTAGGTAGTGTTAGGTTTCATTTTTGTTTTTATTTTATATGGACCTTTCGGACATTGGCCACATTTTTGTATATAGTTTATTTTATTAGTAAGTGTAGTTAGGTTTCCTTTATTTTGTTGGGATAATGGACCCTCGCTTGTTCCCATGTACATAGTTCACAGTTCGATTGTATTTTTTTTTTACTTTTTAACCATGGAGCAATGGCTTTCTTTTTTATTTCCCATTGGATTTTGTTTTGTGGACATTGACTTTGGACAACATTACTTTGGAATTTTATTTTTGTTTTTGCTTTTTTTAACGGACATGCTTCTTTTAGTTTTTGTACATTCACGTTTCTGTTTCTTCATTTTTATTCTATTTATGTTTCCTTTAATACATATTTTTTTTGGTGAACTTCAATGTGTGGTATCTCATTGGTTTCATGCATTTCATGATATGTGTTTTGAGATTCACTGACACCCATTGGGTGTATGTGAGGGAAATGTGTTTGTTTCAGAACTTGCAATTGGTGTTCTGTGATGTAATTGCAAATTATGAGTGGGTGAATGCAATACTCGGGTGGGTGTTTTGCATTTGGAGGCTGACCATAGGGACCAGGGATCTAGATTGTGATGACATGTTGGCTGGGGAACATGAGTTGCACATGGGTGGGGGCCTGCTGCCAGGTGCCCTACAGTGCTGGGGGGTGTGGGTGGTGGGAGACATGGGTGGGGGCCTGCTGGCAGGTGCCCCACAGTGCTGGGGGGTGGGGGTGGTGGGAGACATGAGTTGGACATGGGTGGGGGCCTGCTGGCAGGTGCCCCACAGTGCTGGGGGGTGGGGGTGCTGGGAGACATGGGTGGGGGCCTGGTGGAGGCTGCCCCTGGTGGCTGGGGGGTGGGGGTGGTGGGAGACATGGGTGGGGGCCTGGTGGTGGGTGCCCCTGCACTGCTGGGGGGTAGGGGTGGTGGGAGACATGGGTGGGGGCCTGGTGGAGGGTGCCCCTGGTGACTGGGGGGGTGGGGGTGGTGGGAGACATGGGTGGGGGCCTTCTGGCAGGTGCCCCACAGTGCTGGGGGGTGGGGGTGGTGGGAGACATGGGTGGGGGCCTGGTGGAGGCTGCCCCTGGTGGCTGGGGGGTGAGGGTGGTATTTAGACATGGGTGGGGGCCTGGTGGTGGGTGCCCCTGCACTGCTGGGGGGTGGGGGCGGTGGGAGACATGGGTGGGGGCCTGGTGGAGGCTGCCCCTGGTGACTGGGGGGGTGGGGGTGGTGGGAGACATGGGTGGGGGCCTGGTGGCAGGTGCCCCACAGTGCTGGGGGGCAGGAGGGGTGGGGAACATGAGTTGGACATGGGTGGGGGCCTGGTGGAGGGTGCCCCTGTACTGCTGGGGGTGGGGGTGGTGGGAGACATGGGTGGGGGCCTGGTGGAGGCTGCCCTTGGTGACTGGGGGGGCGGGGGTGGTGGGAGACATGGGTGGGGGCCTGGTGGAGGCTGTCCCTGGTGACTGTGGGGGTGGGGTGCTGGGAGACATGGGTGGGGGCCTGGTGGAGGCTGCCCCTGGTGACTGCCCCTGGTGGCTGGGGGGTGGGGGTGCTGGGAGACATTGGTGGGGGCATGGTGGTGGGTGCCCCTGCACTGCTGGGGGTGGGGGTGGTGGGAGACATGGGTGGGGGCCTGGTGGTGGGTGCCCCTGGTGGCTGGGGGGTGGGGGTGCAGGGAGACATGGGTGGGGGACTGCTGGCAGGTGCCCCACAGTGCTGGGGGGTGGGGGTGGTGGGGAACATGCATTGGACATGGGTGGGGCCTGCTGGCAGGTGCCCCACAGTGCTGGGGGGTGAGGGCGGTGGGGAACATGAGTTGGACATGGGTGGGGGCCTGCTGGCAGGTGCCCCACAGTGCTGGGGGGTGGGGGTGGTGGGAGACATGGGTGGGGGCCTGGTGGAGGCTGCCCCTGGTGGCTGGGGGGTGGGGGTGCTGGGAGACATGGGTGGGGGCCTGGTGGAGGCTGCCCCTGGTGACTGGGGGGGTGGGGGTGGTGGGAGACATGGGTGGGGGCCTGGTGGAGGCTGCCCCTGGTGACTGGGGGGGTGGGGGTGGTGGGAGACATGGGTGGGGGCCTGGTGGCGGCTGCCCCTGGTGGCTGGGGGGTGGGGGTGCAGGGAGACATGGGTGGGGGCCTGGTGGTGGGTGCCCCTGCACTGCTGGGGGGTGGGGGTGGTGGGAGACATGGGTGGGGGCCTGGTGGTGGGTGCCCCTGCACTGCTGGGGGGTGGGGGTGGTGGGAGACATGGGTGGGGGCCTGGTGGTGGGTGCCCCTTGTGGCTGGGGGGTGGGGGTGCTGGGAGACATGGCTGGGGGTGGTGGGAGACATGGGTGGGGGCCTGGTGGAGGCTGCCCCTGGTGACTGGGGGCGTGGGGGTGGTGGGAGACATGGGTGGAGGCCTGGTGGAGGCTGCCCCTGGTGACTGTGGGGGTGGGGGTGCTGGGAGACATGGGTGGGGGCCTGGTGGAGGCTGCCCCTGGTGGCTGGGGGGTGGGGGTGGTGGGAGACATGAGTGGAGGCCTGGTGGAGGCTGCCCCTGGTGACTGTGGGGGTGGGGGTGCTGGGAGACATGGGTGGGGGCCTGGTGGAGGCTGCCCCTGGTGGCTGGGGGGTGGGGGTGGTGGGAGTCATGGGTGGGGGCCTGGTGGTGGGTGCCCCTGCACTGCTGGGGGGTGGGGGTGGTGGGAGACATGGGTGGGGGCCTGGTGGTGGGTGCCCCTTGTGGCTGGGGGGTGGGGGTGCTGGGAGACATGGCTGGGGGTGGTGGGAGACATGGGTGGGGGCCTGGTGGAGGCTGCCCCTGGTGGCTGGGGGGTGGGGGTGGTGGGAGACATGGGTGGGGGCCTGGTGGTGGGTGCCCCTGCACTGCTGGGGGGTGGTGGGAGACATGGGTGGGGGCCTGGTGGAGGCTGCCCCTGGTGACTGGGGGCGTGGGGGTGGTGGGAGACATGGGTGGAGGCCTGGTGGAGGCTGCCCCTGGTGACTGTGGGGGTGGGCGTGCTGGGAGACATGGGTGGGGTCCTGGTGGAGGCTGCCCCTGGTGGCTGGGGGGTGGGGGTGGTGGGAGACATCAGTGGGGGCCTGGTGGAGGCTGCCCCTGGTGACTGTGGGGGTGGGGGTGCTGGGAGACATGGGTGGGGGCCTGGTGGAGGCTGCCCCTGGTGGCTGGGGGGTGGGGGTGGTGGGAGTCATGGGTGGGGGCCTGGTGGAGGCTGCCCCTGGTGGCTGGGGGGTGGTGGGAGACATGGGTGGGGGCCTGGTGGTGGGTGCCCCTGCACTGCTGGGGGGTGGGGGTGGTGGGAGACATGGGTGGGGGCCTGGTGGAGGCTGCCCCTGGTGACTGGGGGGTGGGGGTGATGGGAGACATGGGTGGGGGCCTGGTGGCAGGTGCCCCACAGTGCTGGGGGGTGGGGGTGGTGGGGAACATGAGTTGGACATGGGTGGGGGCCTGGTGGCAGGTGCCCCACAGTGCTGGGGGGTGGGGGTGGTGGGGAACATGAGTTGGACATGGGCGGGGGCCTGCTGGCAGGTGCCCCACAGTGCTGGGGGGTGGGGGTGGTGGGGAACATGCGTTGGACATGGGTGGGGCCTGCTGGCAGGTGCCCCACAGTGCTGGGGGTGGGGGTGGTGGGGAACATGAGTTGGACATGGGTGGGGGCCTGCTGGCAGGTGCCCCACAGTGCTGGGGGGTGGGGGTGGTGGGAGACATGGGTGGGGGCCTGGTGGAGGCTGCCCCTGGTGACTGGGGGGGTGGGGGTGGTGGGAGACATGGGTGGGTGCCTGGTGGAGGCTGCCCCTGGTGGCTGGGGGGTGGGGGTGCTGGGAGACATGGGTGGGGGCCTGGTGGCAGGTGCCCCTCAGTGCTGGGGGGTGGGGGTGGTGGGGAACATGAGTTGCACATGGTTGGGGGCCTGCTGGCAGGTGCCCCACAGTGCTGGGGGGTTGGGGTGGTGGGGGACATGAGTTGGACATGGGTGGGGGCCTGCTGGCAGGTGCCCCACAGTGCTGGGGGGTGGGGGTGGTGGGGAACATGAGTTGGACATGGGTGGGGGCCTGCTGGCAGGTGCCGCACAGTGCTGGGGGGTGGGGGTGGTGGGGAACATGAGTTGGACATGGGTGGGGGCCTGGTGGAGGCTGCCCCTGGTGGCTGGGGGGTGGGGGTGGTGGGAGACATGAGTGGGGGCCTGGTGGAGGCTGCCCCTGCACTGCTGGGGGGTGGGGGTGGGTGTGAACATGAGTTGGACATGGGTGGGGGCCTGGTGGTGGGTGCCCCTGGTGGCTGGGGGTGCAGGGGGACATGCATTGGTGGGCAGTAGTGCAAGTTTACATGTGGGTTGGCTGGTGGGCATGGCCATGGTGGATGGGGTGCCTGCAGGACATGTGCTGGGTAGGCCCCTTTGGTGTGAGCCACCTGCAAGGGCCGTGGAGGGTGTAGAGGGAACACCTGGGAGGACCCACACATGCAATTCACATGTGCTGCTCCCGGCGCACCCCTGTAATACACGTACCCTTATGAGATTGCGTGTGGAACTTCCCGCGCACCCTGGAATACACGTACCCCGCTCAATCACGTGTGTAACTTCACGCGCACCCCCGAAATACACGTACCCCGCTCAATCGCGTGTGTAACTTTCCGCGCGCCCCCGAAATACACGTACCCCGCTCAATCGCGTGTGTGACTTCCCGCGCACCCCTGTTATACACGTACCCCGCTCAATCGCGTGTGTGACTTCCCGCGCACCCCCGAAATACACGTACCCCGCTCAATCGCGTTTGTAACTTCCCGCGCGCCCCCGAAATACACGTACCCCGCTCATTCACGTGTGTAACTTCCCGCGCGCCCCCGAAATACACGTACCCCGCTCAATCGCGTGTGTAACTTCCCGCGCGCCCCCGAAATACACGTACCCCGTTCAATCGCGTGTGTGACTTCCCGCGTGCCTCTGAAATACACGTACCCCGCTCAATCGCGTGTGTAACTTCCCACGCGCCCCTGAAATACACGTACCCCGCTCGCACAGGCCCAATTGCTGTATGTTGCCACTTTTGTGATGCGCTGGGACTCTACCGCCTGCCTTTGTGTGGCAGACGTGTTTCAGCTTGTGCGTGTCTTTGGCTGTGCGTGGCTTTGCCCTATTCGATTCCATGAATACGTGTGGTTCGAGTGCGTGTGGGCGTTCCGTCTGCTTCCCTGCAGTACATCCCCAGTTACGCCCTTATTTTCGCGCATTGTTCCCCATTCCGCGCGTTACGCCCCGTGTCCCGCCCACTTTCTGGTTTATGCGCCGAGGTTGTGCGTATCACTGTGCGTGTCGTGCACGCCTTTCGGGATGTTGCAGTGACTTGTGCGCCATGCACGGGTTTGGCGCACATCCCGAGGTGTACACGCGCAGGGACTTCCATGAATCGCACGCGTGCGCGTGCGCCTGTTTTTTTCCGCTTGCGCCTGCTTGCGCGATGATTTTCGGCGCACGTTTGTTCCATGAATCGGCCCCTAAATGGTGTTTACAGTGTATTCTAAACCAGAACAATGGAGTGCAAGCATTAACCATCTATACTCAGACTGCATCCCTTCTGGACTGCCTCCCTGATGATAGAATGAGTCAAGAAAATGATTGGAGAACATCAAAGGGATATGAGGCAACATAAGCTAGGAAACGGAGTGCACACCTCACCCGCCACGAAAAGAGCTAATATAATAGAAGAAATATTTATGACAATTGTAAATAAAATAATACATCCAATGCATACAATTAATACACAGATATAATAATAAAAAATAAAAAGTATATGTAATATATATTCATTACATATTAATTTATATTTCTTTATCATATGTATTTATTTTTTGTAATACATTAGATATACAATACACATACTAAATATGTGAATGTAATATGTGTATAATAATATTACAAATACATATAATAAATCCAAATAATTCAAAAATAATGATGATTAATACAAAATATAATATCCACATACATTAATTATAATATATGTCCTTATTCATATATGTATTTGGGTTCTATGTGATATTTCTGCATTTGAAAGGCCAAACACAAACAAGAAAAGAAAATGTGGCCGGTTTTATGTGGCCTTTAAAATGCCCGAAATATCACATACTGGAACCACCACCTACCCTCCTCCAAAGGCAATCCTGCCCCATCCACAACCTCTCCCGCTGGATTTACAGTAAAGCAGGGGGGTTTAACCCCACACACCTCTCCTTTCGTCACCCACCCCCCCTTCCCAGCCCAATACATTCCCCCTACTCTCCTAGTGTCATGGGCTGCCTTAAGGGTCAGTTTTGCGTCCTTTTCTATTTTCGCTCTATACATCCTATCTTCTGGCTGTTATTTCTTCCTTTGGGCTATCTCACCATTTCTATGCAGACAAGACCCAATTATTTCTTTCCTTCTCCCTTTTCTCTCTCCATGAAATTCATCACAATCTTTCTGCGCGCTTGGTTGCAATCAAATCTTGAATGTCCTCCCATTATTTCACCCTCAATGCCGGGAAGACCAAGGTATTGTTCTTTCCCGCTAACACTCTTTCTCCACATCTTTCACTCTCTTTTATATCCTTTCCTCCATTTAAGCTCTCTATCTCACCCATCGCTCATAATCTTGGTCTTTATTTTGACACAAATATTTCTTTTTTCCTATCACATTTCATTAACTTCCTGTTCCTGCCGTTTTCATCTCTATAATATTGGCAAAGCTCGTCCATTTCTTACCTTTCAAGAATCTAAACCTCTAATTTCTTCTTTAGTTTTCTCTCAACTTTTCTTCTGTACATCTGCCCTCCTTGGGCTCCCTAACTCTCGTCTTGCACCTCTTAAATCAGAGTTCAATTAGTCTTCTGTGTCTTCTCTCGCCATGGGGCTCTATTACCTCTTCTCTTGTAACACTTGGTTGGCTACCCTTTCATTCTCAAATTAAATAGAATTTTCTCTGTCTTGTTTTTAAATCTCTCTATGGTATTGCTCCCAGCTATCTTACTCTTCGAATATCTTTCTATATCTCATCACATTCTCTTTGCTCTTCTTCTCAATTTCTTCTCAATTTCTACTTTTGGCTCCTCGTCCCCCCTCTGCACAGTCTCGTTTTCGTTCCTTTGAACTCCTTGTTCCTCTTCACTTGAACGTTCTTCTTCTATCCCGTCGCTCTATCTGTGTCTATTCTCTGTTTCGTGGTTTGATTAAATCTTACCTACTGCAACATTCTTGAGGGATTATTTTTTAGATTTTATTGTTTATACATCTTTTTTTTATTTGTATATAATCTTATTGAGATTTTTACAAAACGAGTTTTCATGGAGGAGCGAGAAAAAGAGACTTGCGGTGTTGCTGCTGGTATAACATGTTGACTAATTTTAGTGTTCATCTCCATCAAAGTTTGTGAAGATACTATAGGTGAAGTTCTGGTAAGAGAAAGTCCAATGTTCTAAAGGTTCTAAACATCTTAAAGGTCTTAAAGATCGTCTTCTTCAAACCAGCTGGAGGGATTTGACTGTTGCGGTTGGAAAGCCTTCTCCAGAGCGATGTTTAGGAGTTTTGTTGATGCTATTAGCCATCTAGTTTGCGCTTCTGTGATGAGTCGGTTCCACCATGTATTTTCATCATCAATGAAAGAGTTTGTATACAGGGTGCCGAAAAAGGCGTTCCTTTCATGTTCTATTGTCGGGCAAGCCATCAAGAGATGTCTGATTGATTCTTTGGATTGAGGGTTTTTACAGAGTCTGCAGGCTTTCTCTTTGGAGGATGTTCTAATTGCTAAGATTTCTTGGGTTGGCAACAGGTTTAAGCATGCTTTTAGTAGAGTTTTCATTGCAAGTCTACTAGGGTATTTTGTACAGTAGCCCATAGGCTCTTTAAGTTTGTTGAAGACTGGTGGCAGATGGCCTAGGAGTTTGTTTGAAACTGCTTTCTCATTAGTTTTTATCCAGTCTAACCATTCAATTTTTGTTTTAATTCTTAACGGATTTTGGAGGAAATTGTCGTCAGAGCAGGCTATCTCCTGCAGTGTGATCTTTTGTGTGTTGACTCAGTCATTTAGGAATTTGTTGCTTCCAATGGCGATTTCCTTTGCAATCATGCGGTATATTTCGAGGCTCTCAGGATGTCGAATTCTTTGAAAAAGTTGGATGGTACTGTGAGCCACGACTGCCTCTAGTGAGAGTGAACCTAGGTCACGTCTTATTGCTGGAGAAGATGTCGATTTGGGTAGTCCAAGTACAGCTCTCCAAATGAAACCTTCCAGTTTAGTCCACAACGTAGACGGAATTGCAGGTGTTGTGTCCATTCTGTAAATTAATGCCGGGACTACTTTAGCCTTATAGAACTGGATGGCTGGTATCAGGCTGTATTTAACGTATTTCCTATCGACTGCACGTAGTTGGGTCGTTAGATTTTTGGTCTTTGTCCATAGTACTTGTTGCATGCTCAGGCCTTTTCTAGAACTGTCAATTTCTACTCCTAAGTATTTCAATGTTGAGACAATTTTGATTTTCGACTGATGTATCGACCACTGTAAGGTTTCTTTCTTTGTTTTGTTCCCCTGTTTTTGGAAGATCAAAATTTTGTTTTTTAAATCTCCAGATTGCAGTCCTTTGTGTATTGCACGAGGTTGCCAAGTTGACGTTGCAAGCCCACCTGTGTATTATCCAGTATTATCAGATCGTCGGCGTATAGTAGTCTAGTGACCCTTGTATTTCTGACTTTGGGTGGAAACGATCTGATCAAGACTTGGGAGTCTTTAAAGTCGCCAAGGAAGGCTATAAAAAGTGCCGGAGCTAATGGACAGCCCTGTTCCACTCCTCGATGGGAAGGTATGTGGTCGGATAGTAGGACTTGCTGATTCAATCGGACAGAAACACTGGTGTTGGAATGAAGGGCAATTATAAGACCAAGAATTTCTTCAGGACAGTTCCACGCCTTAAGCTTATTCCACAATTTTGGCCTATCAACTCTGTCGAAGGCCTGAGATAGGTCTACGAAAGCGAGGAAAACTTGCGGTGCTCCTGACAGGACCTTTTCTTTTATGATGTTCATGATCATTATATTTGCACCTGTGCTTGCGTTTTTCTGAAATCCCGTTTGTAGGGGATCCACAGATGGCGAGGATCATGCCCAGTTCTGGAAGTGAGTCAAAAGAATTGATGCAAAGACCTTACCGATGACATCGAGGAGCGCTAAAGGCCTGTAGTTCGAGGGATCCTCTCTGGAACCTTTTTTGAAGATAGGAACAATGGCTGCCGGAGTCCAAGAGTTGGGGAGGATCTTCCAATCTTTCCAGTCTTTGAATATCGTGCTCATGATCGCTGACCAATCATCCGGATGTTGCTTTAGGTCAGAGTTTGCTAATCCGTCTGGACCAGGTGCTCTCGACGATTTCAATTTTGTGATTACCTTTTTTATTTCTACTTCATCAGAAAGATCCACCCAGTTTCCGTCTGTGGTTCTTTTTGTTGGTCCGTAAGTGGAGTACATGGCTCGAAAAGTTGCGAAAAATGCTTAGACCAGTTGATTTCCGAAACTGGGTTTATCATTTGAAAGTTGGGGTGTTTATTTGTTTTGTTGACTAGTGTCCAGAATTCTTGAGGTTTTTTGTTTGTTAAAGCCTTGAGCAAACTTTCTGCGTCAAGTTGATAGCGAGCAAATCTGGAGTTTCTGAGCCACTGTTTGTAATTTCTCTTCTCAGTACAATAGACTTCCCACAGCGTTGATGTGTTCAAAACCGCTGCTGCTTTCTTTAGTTTCCTTAGATGGCTTTGTCTTATCACTAGATTCCGGTTATACGTGTGGTCGTGATTCAGTGCAAGATTATGAGGATTTTTCCAGGGTTTTTTGAAAGCAAGGAGCAGTGGGATATAGCTATCTCTGAAAGTTTCATCCTGGGCTTCAATGTCAGAAGTTAGTTTTTTGTAGTTGTCTGACACCGTTTTGATGTTGTTAGTAGTCATGCGTAAACGGGTTAGTTGAGAATTTATCTCAATCGATGGTTTATAGAATTCCTGGTCTTGCACGCTGGTGTTACAGGTGAGATTCAGTAAATTGTGGTCACTTGCTTTGGTTCTAATTACTGCGAAGGAGACTATACTCATATAGATCTTTTCAGAGACAAAGATGTAGTCCAGAGTGGCAGATGACTGGTCGCGCTCCTACGCAGGTATCAGATTTTGCTCTCTGCTTACAATTGCTGAGTTGCAGAGGTTCCTAGATCTCATTAATGTGAGCTACGATTTTCCCCTTTCTTCTGCCAAAGATCGGACAGATGGATTTGTCTTTGTCAATTTAATGGTTGTGCAATTAGCGTTGAAGTCGCCGCAGAAAAGGATATTCAAGGTCTGATGTTTGATCATAATTTCATCAAGAATGTTTGCTGCCGTGTCGCAGAAGTTCGCTGAGGATGTTTTTTGAGGATTCCAGTAGGCATTGATAATGGCCAAAGGTTCCTGGGGACGTCTTGTTTCAGGTGGAATTTCGTTGTTCCATGTTGCAAGGACCGCCAAGAATCCGTAGGTTGCTGTTATTTTCTTGGTAATGGCTATGTTTGATCCTGTACGGGTAGCTATCAATAGGCCCGTTGAAGGTCTGCCTAGGGGGCCTTCACAGGCAGGTGAGATCCCTAAAGTGTAGTCATCCACGACTGGTTTGTCCAGCAACCAGGTTACTTGGAGGCAAAGGATATCGTGGGCTCCCAAGTTGTAGCCATCAGGTTTGGTTAAATGAATATGGCCTCTGGTGTTCCATGAAGCTATGGACAAAGTTGGTTTTCGAAGGTCGTCAAGATTAGGAAAGGGTGCCTGTGATGGTAGACTTGCACCTTGTGTTTGTTGCTATCTTTTAAGGCCTGGTGTCAAAGCGTCTCGTATCCGTGACCAGGTACCCTTTTTTGGCATGTCATCTGCACGGGTGATGGACGGGTCTGGTATTTCTTTTTTGTTTTCACTGAGGTGTTGCGATGTGGTTCTGCGTTCGTTCTGCCGAGAACTTATGGGATTCCATATTCTTTATAGTTTCTGGCCTCTCTTCTTAAATCAGATCTGCCTTCATAAGTTAGGTCGTAGATTGGGTGGTCAGATCTATTAGCCCATTTCCAGGCTGGTCTAGTACGGTGATAGTCGGTTTTTCGTGAAGGCGATGGAGTTCTTCTCCTTCTTGCCGATCTGTAGAGGTCCTCCGTTTGAGACTTACATCTGTAGTTTTTGGTAGGAGGTTTCTTGAAGTTTTCATGGTTGCCAGACATTTGGTCGAAAAAAATTGGTCGACCAGACAAATGGTCGAACCAATTTGGTCGAAAACCAAAAGGTCGAATTTTTTTTATTTTTTATTTTAACCCTTTTTTTTTTTTTGGGGGGGGTCCCCCCCAACCCCCTTTTTTTCTCTAAACACCCCTTTTTTAACTAAACGAAAACCCGAAAAATAAATATATAAATAAAAAAAAAATTCGACCATTTGGTTTTCGACCAAATTGCGTCGACCAAATTGCAGTCGACCAGTTTTTTTTCGACGAGTTGACTGGACACCAGTTTTCACCCTGTTTCTTGTTCGTGTTTGCCACCTGTATCTTGTTCAGAATAAACCCCAAGTGGGCTAACTTAATGTAGACGTCTTGGGGGATCTCACAAAGCACCAAATTTTTGATGTGGAGGTAGGCCTTTGCTTGGTTATTCCTGTGGTAAGGCTCTATCAAAATAAAGGTTGTCTGAGTTTAGACCCCGAAGCGTGTCTATTTGCTCTAGTGCCTTGAGGACTGTTCTTCGGTTTAAATTCATGTAGTGGTCATCAGAAGGTTTTTGTTCTATTTTGAAAAGACAAATGGATCTTATTGTTGATCTTTTGATCTTCGTGCATCGTCTTTTGGAAACACTGGCAGAGTTTCTTGTTTTTTTTAGTGTGATTGTGACTTGCCGGAATGGTTGGGGAGTTTGTATTTAGTTTTTGATGGTGTTGATCGGCGCCCAGAGCCTTTGATGTTGATATTCTGTCGTTGTGTGTCTCTGCGGTCCTTGGAGAGATGGTACGATGTGTCTCTGTATTAGCAATATTTTCAGTATGGAATGCGGCAACTGAGCTCTCTCTCATGATGTTTTTTTATTTTTTATTTTTTGGAGATAGCAATGGATCAAGGACGGTCACTGCTTCCAGATGGGTAGAGTCTTGTTGAGAGCTTGCGATGAGTTTCAAAAGAGGTTGCTTTTTCGTAGTGGGAGTCATTTTTTGGAAAGGGTCACTTAATGGCACAGATTTGCGTGCTGTAGTGTGTAGAAAAGAGTTTTTGTCTTTTGGTCTTGCAAACACTGGAGCCAGTATCACAGGTTGAGGTAGGGACGCTGTCTGGGTTTCTTTGTCAACCAAAATAGGTTTCTCAAAATTTATGTTTTTAAGGAGGTTTAGTTTCTCTTCTAGTATGGACAAATTCATGTCCCAGGAATCTCTATGTTTCTTGTTTCTTTGCTCCAACGCTGTAATAAATCCCTCAACAAAGATCAGCTTTGTGTGCATCATTGCAGTTACTGCAGTACTGTCTTTTAGCGAGTCATTGATGTTTTCATATAGTTTTCCGAATGGGGCTAAGGCTATTGTTATGGCCGACATGATGGTTGTAAGGTCGTTTTTTTTTGCCGGTGATTCCTTGATGTTTGAATTGGCTATTTCACTTAGCCTTCTGTTTTTTGGGGGAGATCAGCCTCTTGGTGTAGACGGCGACGATGGCTCTGGGAGGACAAAACTGTCCTCTGTTTCAGTAGGTCTGTCTGAGTTTTTTTAGTTGGGGTGGTCGATGGTCGAGTTCAGGTTGGCTCGTTGATACGCTCCCCTGGGTATAATGCTGTCTAGATACTAGAGAAGCTGGTGGTTTTGTTCTGGTCGGCGATTTTACTTTGTATAAGATTTCACTGCTAGGTAATGATAGGGAACCAGTCGCCCCTTGTTTATTGGATAATGAAGGTTGTTTGAGATTGTTCGCGTCAGTTTCCTTTTCTGGGCAGTTGAGAGGTGTTTTGGAAGGTCCAGCCATAAAATTGTTATGGTTGGACAGTGATTGTCTATACACACACCCACAGTGGTTGTGGTAACCACGTTTTGTTTCTCCATAGGTAACCGAGGACCTTCAATAGCAGTATTGTTTTTTGTTTTTCCTGTTCCAATACTTCGATGGTTGATGGCATTGGAGACTTTTTTGGGGAAGGCATCACTTTCCTTGCTTTGGTTGCCGGGGGAAAGTCTTGGATGGCTTTTTAAGATTTCTGCGTCCGAGAGTTCTTGGGCTTCATCCAGTTTTCTTTTGCATTGTTTTAAAAAAAAGTCTTTAAGGGCTGAAGATAGAAGTGGATGGGGAAGAAGTTTCTTCCCTGTATCTTTTTTTCTGTTTTTCTTTTTTGGCTTTAGTGTTTTTTTGGGTTGAGTGGCCTGCTTATTGACTTTTTGGTGTTGTATGATGTAAGAGAAGAGGGCTCTCTAAGAGTTGAATGATCTGCTGCGCTTATATCAACGAAGCTTGGCGGTATGGGCTCGGAAGCTGAAGGTATTTCCGTGGAAAGATTGCTAGATGTTGCTTTGTAGAAAGTTTCAAGCGGCAGACCAGTTTTTCTCAATTGCTGAAAGTCTGTTGTTGGTTCCATTGAGGCGTGAATTTGAACCGAAACCAATGTTGTCAATGAGCTCACGTTTGTGAGGTGTGCAGAGCCCCCTTGTGGGTACCCCAGCAAGCCTGAGGCAGCCGCTACTAGTGCAGGGGGCTGGGCTCGCCAGTATTGAAGGCGGCATGGTCTTCCTGGACTGTTAATCCTTCCAGAGGCGGGTTCTGCCTGGACTGCTCTGCCGCCAATTCTTGTTCCGGGTGTCGGTCTCCCAGTGCCGGGCGTTCACTCGCTGCCCGGGGGGCCCTCTCCTCCTTAGACTGCGCTGCTGGCACAGGGGCGGAGGCGGACAGTCCTCCGACAGTCAACGCCTCCGCACCCCTCGCCACCGTAGGGTTCTGGCGGGCGGGCTAAGCAGACTGAACACAGCACAGTGAGGAGGAGAGAATCGCCTGCGAAGCCGACGCCAACACACTCGGCAGAGACAATGCAGGAGGATGAAGAGAGACCTCCGGCTTGATAACCCGCGGCACAGGTGAGACGGGTAGAGAGGGAGGCATAACCAGACCATTTGGAGTTATAGAAGTGGAAAAGGTAGGAGAAATACGAGGGGGTGGTACGTGAGCACCATGGTCTGTTAGTTCAGGTTGAGTGTTGCTGTTTGTTGCGGTCTCCGTGAGCATAAGCGGCTTGGTTGGAGAAAAAAAAGGAGACCGGCGTGTGCCATCAAATGGGTTTTCAAAGTCAAACAGTACTTTAGCTGTTGTAACTGTATTGTTTGCAGAGTTATTTGTGTTTACAGTGGAAGTTGTGCTTGAGGAGGTCCTTACCTCCTTCGTTTTCTTGTTTGAAGATGTCTGCAGAGGAGGTTCTGAGAGCTTAAAGTTGCTCCTCAGTTTTTGCGCCTCAGCTGGTAGTTGAGGTATCGGTTTAGGGAGGCTGGATTGCGCAGTTTCGGGCTCCATTTCCGGGGACTGCCCGGGAGCGGCCGCGGACTGCCGAAGACTGCCTCAACCTCGGCTCAAGCTCCGCTCACCGCTCTGCGGTGCTTGCTGGGTATATGTGGGTCCTCCCACAGCAGACACAGTAGACACGATAGAGAGACTGCCGAAGAGACTGGGTCTCTGAGGTGATCAGCAGCCAGAGGTTTATACATCTATATTGTACTTTTCCGTATCCTATGTATAGCGCTTTGGTTTAAGGCGCTTAATAAAATACAAATAAAATACAAATATAAACACACTTCCCCCACCACCTACCTTCCCAACCACAATATTTCCCCCTCCTCTGCGCGCAAGTGTGCATGCGCACACACACACACGCACACGCACACACACGCACGCACACACACACACACACACACACACACACACTTTACATACCTCGCCAAGTCACACATTCCACAATGCCACCTTGTAGCCAGCGCTGGAAGTTCACCTTCAGTTCTGAGCCACAACAGGAAGGCATTATGGGTATGCAAATTAGCTCAAATGCAAACCCTTTTCATACCCACAATGCCTTGCTGTTGTGGCTCAGAACTGGAGGTGAACTTCCATCAATGGCTACTAGGTGGCGTTGTAGAATGTGTGACTTGACTCAAATGGACTTTCCTACTTTCACATTTCAGGTGAAAGTTTTTTTTAAAAACCTTTTTAAACCAAACTTAACTTTCTTGGTGTTGTGAAAACATGTCCAAATGCTCCAACCACAAGGCTGTCAGAACTATATTGCACTGATGATTCCTAGTAAGGGTGAAACCAGGTATGCAGTTGTCCTGGCAGCTTTGCAAATGTCTTTCTTTTTGAATTGTCATTTAACATACAAAAAGAAAAGAGAAACAAACTGTGCACCATGTAGGCCCCCCTCCGTCCAGTGTCACCTTTACAACGTAAGATGTGCAAACAAATAAACACAGAGAATCAAGTTATCCACAGCATCCCAGGGACAACTTGGCCTGAAATAGAGTAGATTAATGGGTCGAAGCAGGCGAGGAGATACCTGATGAAGAGGAGATTAAATAATTCACATAGGGGCTCCATATGTCTGGTGGTCTTGCATGAGTGGTAGGGTTTTAATGAATATTGTCTCAGTGTCCTGACAGTAGGCTATATCTCGCAGCCACATTTGGGATCTTGGAGGTTGGCCTCTTCCCCAGGTCATTGCCACTCTCCTTTTAGCTAGAACCAAGAGGAGACCCACTAATTTCCGTACATGAATCGAGACCCCGCTGGTGAGGCCAAGGAGTGCCGTCATGGGGTCTTGCTCGATTGTCTCCCCCACAATTGCTGATGTCTTCTCCAAAATCTCTCCCCAGTAACTGTTTATCGCTGGAAAGTTCCATGCTAGTTGCAGGACCGCACCGCACCGATCACAAGACCCTGAGATCTCAGTCCGTTGTCTGTGGAGCTAGGACAGAGTATGATAGGTTTGATGTATGTAATTAAAATGTATTTGTTTGAATCGTGAGTTTAGCGCCACTTTCTGGGTTTGTCTGAGAATATATACCCAATCCTCGTCTGGGATGGTTTTCCCGAGGGATCTTTCCCATCTAAGTTTTGGGGATGTTGTGTTAACTAGGGTGTCGTTATGAAGGTTTTTGTAAAACCATGACACCAGTTTGCCATCTCCTTGGGCCTGAACCGCACTGTGTAGTAAGTGCCAGGTCTGTGGTTGGGTAGGAAAAGTGGGGAAGAGCGTTTGGATAGTCTGACAGAGCCGGAAGTAGGTGAATGTGTCTAGTGCAGTGTCAGCACCATGGTTGCGGGCCTGCTGGAGGGTTATGAAGGACCCCTCGACGAACTAATCTCCTAAAGTGTTAATTTGCAGTTTACTAGCCCAACAAATGTAAACTTGTTCACTGGTGAGTGGGACCCCTGGAATATATGTCCCGGGTATGAGCAGAGAGTAACGGATTTCAACCTTGTATTTCATCGCCATTTTTTTCCATATTGTGTATGCGGAATGGACTATGTTCAGTGTATTTGGTAGAGTCTGTATCGTGCCGATTAAGGCAGCACGCAGCAGGTAGGGGGACATTAGGCACCGTTCAACCTGGACATGAGGTCTGATGAACTGTGTAGCGTACCAGTGACTTAAGAACTGAGCCTGGGCCACCCAGTAATACCGCTCTGGGTCTGGAAGTGCCATGCCCCCCTTCGCCACTTGTTGAATTAATGTTGTGAAAGCCACCCTCGTGGGCTTGCCGGCCCAAATCAATTTGAGTATCAAGCTACGCAGTGAAAGAAGAAATTTCTGTGGTAGTACGTTGGGAATATTCGGGAACAAGTAGAGGAGCCTGGGGAGGACTACCATCTTGACTATGGGTACGTGTCCCCAGAGTGTGAGTGGGAGACGCTTCCATCTGGAGATTTTGTCTCACAATGTTGCAACCACCTTCCCGTAGTTGTCTTGTAGGAGGGTGTGGTGATCTCTCGACATTAGGATGCCCAGGTATCTCACCCCCGATTGGTCCCATTTGAGCCCGTAGTCGTCCCCACACTCCCTGGTGCCATCAGTTAGGGGAAATACTATTGACTTTGAATTGTTAATATTTAGGCCTGAGAGTTTCCCGAATCTGACCACCTCACGCATTGCAAGGTTCAGGTTCACGGACGCGTCTTGTATAAAAAGGGCCATGTCGTCCACATAGAGGGACAGAATTATCTTGTCTGGGCCGAGCTTTAGACCCCACTGCAGATGTCATGCCGTAGACTGGCCGCTACAGGTTCCATAGCCAATGCGAATAGCAAGGCCGACAGGAGGCAGCCCTGTCTAGTACCTCTTTGTAACGTTATACTCGCAGACTTCACCCCCCCCATTAGTATATTTGACACAGGTTTTTCATACAGGAGTGCGACTAGTTTTAAAAATGGATTCCCAAAGCCCATTCTTCCCAAGACTGTAAAAAGCTAGGGCCATTCACAGAGTCGAACGCCTTTTCGGCGTCAAGAAGAATCGCTGCTGCTTGGACCAACGGGTCGGTGGCTTCAATAGTCTTATGACATAGGTCGTGTTGCGCCCTGGAATGAAGTCCGCCTGGTCGGCTTTCACTAGTGTGGGCATTAGAGGGAGTAACATTGCGGCTAGAATTTTTTCTAGAATTTTATTGTCTAAATTGATTAAGTAGATCGGCCTGTATGATCCGCATTCCTCGGGGGGTTTACCATTCTTATGTAGGAGGATAATGTTCACTCCCGAAGCGTCAGGGGGAGGCAGCCCCTCTCAGTCTTGAAAGACTTGCAGCAGGATTGGCGCCACGATCGGGGCAAACGATTTATAGAACTCTCCTGTCAAGCCGTCAGGCCCGGGTGCTTTGGAGCTTGGAAGCGTTTTTATGGCCTCTGTAATCTTGTCTAGTGAGATGGGGGCGTTTAGTGGTTCCCTCAGTGTTTGATCCGTCCAGAAGAGTTCTATCTGATCTAGGTACTGGAGGAGGGAATCGGGTCTGCTGTCGCATTTTTAATTTTATATGTCTTGATAGATGGCTCAGAAAGACTCTACTATTTCACCCTCTGTGAAGAAGAGAGTACCATCAGGTTTTCTAATGCATTCTATATGGGGGGGGTCTCCTGTCTGATGCAAATAGCCTTGCCAACAGTGCTCCCGGTTTTTGGCCCTCTCCATACTGACGTATCCTGTGACCCTGCGCTAGGAGCTTGGCCTCCCACTCTGCGCCAGCCTTGAATTTATCAAGTTCTTTTTTTAGGGAGGCAAGGGTGAGGGTGTATTTTTGTGTGTCGTAAGCAAATTCAAGATCTTTCAAGTGTGTTTCGCTAGCTGCCAGTTCTGATATGATCAATCTCAGCATCCCGTTCTCTTTAGCGAGGTACACTCCCCTTACAAAGCCCTTGTGTGTTTCCCACAGGGTTCCCGCAGAGTCGACGGAGTCCAGATTAGTATCGAGAAAGGATATTATTTCGGTGCGGAGCTCCTGAGCGAACACCTGGTCTTGTAAAGCCCCATGTTTAAACCTCCAGTGGGGGCCTGCCACCCTTGTTCCCCGCTGGGGTGCCCTCAAGAGTAACCGGGAAGTGGTTTGAAAGCGTTCATGGGAGTATGTGACAGTCGCCCCACCGTATATTGTTATGTTTGGATACCAAAAGGTAATCAAGTTTGGAACTGGTGTTGTGTACCCATGAGTGGAAGGTGTAATCACGCGTTGCAGGGTTTCCGACCCTCCAGGCATCTACGAGATTGTATGCCCTGCAAATCTCATGTATCTGTAAGCTAGCTTTAGATTGCGCAGTGCCATGTGGCTGTGATTTGTCATTGTTCGGGTTTAGTGTGGTGTTCAAATCGCCACCCCAAATGATTGTGGTTTGTGCCGTACCCACCAAATTAGTCATGGCCCAGTCAAAACTGTTAGTCCCATCTACGTTCGGGTCATAAGAGTTCACAAGGGTCACATCTACTCCCTCCACGATTCCACAAACTAGAAGGGACCTACCTGCCTCATCGCTCTTAGCGGATTTTAGCCTAAATCCTAACCTTTTGCTAATAAGGGTGGCCACCCCCCTGCATATGACGAGTAAGAGGAAAAATACCTGTGGCAACCCCAGTCAGGTGCCCATCTGCTTTAGGAGGTTGAGATGAGGTGCGTTTCTTGAATCAGTGCAACATCGACATTGTGCCTCCTGAGATATTGGGACACCTTACGGGCTTTGGTGGGGTTGTTGCCGCCCCTAATATTCCACATCGCTACTTTGAATGGGCCTGTGGTCAGGTGCATACATGGCGTGCCCAGCCGCCTATTCGGGGGTGTATTAGGTCAGAGTCGCTGTGTTCGTGATACTCTTGTGTAAGATACCAGGTGGTGTGGGGAGGGTGGGCCATCTCGCCCGTGGTGCTATTCCCAGATCGTCCCTCTAACAGTAAACAGAACCCCAACATCAGTGTAGGCGTTTCCACCTTACCCCTAAAACTCTTGCAACACCTTCTGCCAGGTTTCCTTGCGGTGTCGCGTTCTGCTAGTTGCGCCCCGGAAACCCAAAAACGACTTCTCCCGGACACATGCCGTAGCCGTACCATTATCCTTCCCACCCACACACGGGCAACCCCTAACCCGCCCATCAAGGATCCCTCCCCCCCGTTAATACAACCAGTTAACTTGAACTTGAAGCTGTGCTTGGGGTGCTAGTGCCCATCCAAGAACTATCGCTCCCGTCAGCTAAGGATAAAGCGTTTTAGCTGTGTCTTCTTATGGAGTGGTTCTAAAAGCACAGTGAGTGGGTGAGACAACTCTCCAGTATCTCAGGGCAGGTTTCTCCTTGCTCGATCATTTCTTGGTGGTCTCGGGTCGTTGTTGTTTTCAGGTCGACAGCCAATACTGTCTAGAAACATGCTAGCTTCCTCTGGTGATGTGAAAAACTTAGTTGTTCCGGCATGTTGAATTCTCAATTTGGCTGGAAATAGCATTGAGTGTTGCATTTCACTGTCTTGCAGCCAAGGTTTTACTCCGGAAAAGTATCTCCGAGATGCTTGGACCGCTTGGGAAAAGTCAGGGTAGATTTAAATACTATCGCCATCATAATGTAATTCATCTCTGTCTCTCGCTAACCTCAGGATCAGGTCACGGTCCTTGAAATTGAGAATCCTAGCGATGATCGGATGTGGCGTCGTGCCCGGCGCCGGTTGGCTAGATGGTACCCTGTGGGCCCTTTCAACAACGAAAAACTGGGAAAATGCGGCGGCTCTGAATAGCTCTTTACAAAGATTCTCAATGAAGTCTTCCATTTTGCCAGGGATCTGCCTTTCTCTGACCCCTATCAGCCTAATATTGTTGCGCCGGGCTCTGCCCTCTAGGTCTTCATTTTTGGCGCTCACCACTTTCATTTGACTCTCCAGGGCCGTTACCCTGCTTCCCAGCGACACACTGCTACCATCAAGGTCTGAAACTCTCTGCTCCACTGCGTTGAGCCTGTCGTTATGTTTGTCGAGCCAATGTTGTAAAAGGTCGACTTTAGAGGAGAGGGAGTCCAGTTTGGAATCGAAGTTGCCAGTGCCGGCCTTTAGATCTAGAACTATCTCTCAAATGTCCAGAGCTGGCACCTAGGGTGAGTCTGCTTCGTGTACCATTGCAGTGGTGAGGGATTCCGGCTGTGGGTGTTGTTTGGGGGTCCTGGCCATGGCGTCTGCCACGAATGTCAGCTTCCTCTGGGCTTTATCAGTTTTACCCATTCTCGACCGCTGGTAGCGTGAGGATTCTCGTTGTACGGGCGATGGAGCCGTTCAGGAGAGGCCGTGGATGGGTGTTCCATCCGACACTGTATTTGAGGTTGCTTTCCGGTGCTGGGTGTGATAAGCGTCGTGAGCCCCGTGCCTGTGACTGTGCCCCGCTATGAAGTCCTCACTGTCGCAGGGCTCTGGGGCGGTCAAACTCACAGACTTCGTGTGTCAGGGCTAGGGCCAGTGTTGTGGGGGTCGCAGTTACCTTCTGGGCACTTTTCAAGCTGTGTGCAGTGTTCTCCTCCTCTGGGTTGGACTCCCAGTGTCTCACGTTAGTTTGTGTGATGAATGGACGCGGTCATCGCTGGTGTTGTGACGATATTTGAACAGTTGTGGAGAGCTGATGTGGCCTTCCTCAAGCGTGTAGTGCGCCAAAACACTGCGCCCCCCCTAGTGGCCATATAAAGGATGGTGTTGCAGGTTCAGTTAAGTTCAGTTGAGTGAATTGGGCCCAGCTAACACTTTCTGCGTCATTTCCTTATCGCTGTGCAGGGTGGGCCACCGGCGCCACAGCAGCGGAGCAGGGGCGGCTGCATGCGTACCCCGCCCGGCACCCAGGAACTGCACAGGTGGAGATATGGGGGAGGTATTCGGGTGCTCCGAGTCTCAAACAGCCACCAACCTCCGTTGCGGGGGACGGGTGCGGGTCGCCCGCCGGGCCCCTTCACCCCGCGTTAGTTTGCCACCCCTGTCTCCCGAATCCTTCATGCCCAAAATGGGGGGGCACCGGCATCCTCCTCTTATCCTGTGGATGGGTGTATCACTACACGCCCACCACACGCCCGCAGGAGTACGTGGCAATGTCAGGGTGGCCCGTGGGCGGGGGAGCGCCGAAGGGACCCAGCCCGGGTTCCCGTGTAGTTGGGTGGGTGATGGAGGCCAGCCGGGTGGGATGAGGAGGAAGGTGGTTAATGGTGACTCCTACCTGCACCGCCACAAAGGCCTGCCATGCTCAGTCCTCCCGTTGCCACGCCCCTGTGCGCTCCATATTAGGGGCCGCCGCTGCCTCATGTAGTTCTGCCTCAGGGGTATGCTTGGAGTACGGGGCCTCGGCCGACGCGCCCCATGGATCAGCTGGCAATTAGGGAGTTGCGGAGCGCACTACTTCACAGTGCAGGGGGCAGACGCCATAATGGTTGTCACTTCGGTTAGCAGCGCCAGCGCATTTCGTAGTCTCGAGGGCAGTCCCACAGGGTTGGTGCTGTGCCCTCTCACCAATGCGTGCCGCCAGCGCCCCCGAACGAGTGGTCTGGAAAGGCCGGAGCCGGGACAGGTCGCAGTCTCAGGCTCCTGCTGTTGGTGGCGGGTTATGACGCTCCCTGGGGCCCGCGGCAGGTGTGCTAGCGGGGGGCTTGCTACCAATGTCCAATATATTACTGGCACTGCTCAGGGTTGGCGGATTGGTGTTTTCGCACCACCGGCACCTGACGGGCGCCCGAGGGTGATTGCATGGTGCAGGATTGTGGAGGACGGTTTGGCCAGGGCACGGCCTACCTCTCTGCGTGCCTGCCTGCTCCCGTTCACCCACTCCGCAGGCTCGGTTTATCGTAGTTCACACACTGATGTGATCAGCGGGATGAGTTGTACCGCTTTCCGCCGACAGACAGGTGCTTTCTTCACTTCAGCCGGCAAATATTCCAGGATTAATGGGAGCTCGTCTCAGAGCTCAAGGAGGAGCAGCCATCTTGGTGGGCTCTCTAGCGCCCTCTATAGCTTTGCACATGTCTGTCTTGGGTTGAATAAGCTATATATAAAGTAGCACTTCCCTCTTTGACAAAGACATTTTCGTGGAGAACAAGGTTTGCATTTGAGCTAATTTGCATACCCACAATGCCTTGCGGTTGTGGCTCAGAACTGGAGGTGAACATCAAGCGATGGCTACTAGTTGGTGTTGTGGAATGTGTGAATTTGCTCAAATGGACTTTCCTACTTTCACATTTCAGGTGAAAGTTTTTTTTTCAAACCTTTGTAAACCCGCCATAGTTTTCTTTGTGTTTTAAATACATGTATATTTAACTAAGGGACAGTTAAGGTGAATAGGTTCAGTGCAACAAAGTTCTTGAAATTCAGTGAAAAAACTTTAGTTGCAGTGATGTTAAGGTGAAACAATCTCAAGCAACGAAATCCTGAAAATTTGGTGTAAAATATTTGGTTGAAGGGATGTTAAGGTGCTGATTGAATGCCACAAAAGCCCTGAAATTTGGTAGGTGCTAGTAGCTATGCCACCTTAACCATGAGGCCCCCATTGCATCACTGAGGATATCACATCTGACATCACTTAAGGCATCATGAGTGACATCAATGGTACAGCAGATTATGTGTGCAAGAAAGAGAGATGCCACATTTAAAAAGCGTGTTCCTGCATATAAGGCTGGATTTAGCTTGGTTGGAGTTTGCATTGGAAAATACTGGTAATTTACAACCATGGTGTTCTTGCGCATCACAGTTACTCTGTATTGATTGAGCATTCACCATGATCAGATAATCTAGTACCTTTATCAAAAACAGACCCCAATGCAAAGACGACCTTTAAGTACTTCGATCATGACTTTATACCTGTACGCCAAAGGATACAACATACTTAATTAGGGGGAGTATCCGAAGTCAATGTATCTAAATATGGGAGACATCTTACTGTCATTAAAACAAATCAATTGGGCCATAACCATATAAAATAGTAAAGGCTAGGGCAAGTGGCCTGCAAGGGACAACAATGTTAAAAACACTTTCATGTTTTGAGGACACATAGTAATCAGGTCTTGAGTGGCTAATGTACTGGATAAACAAAAGTTGTAATCGTTTTAGTGCCAGGGTTTGGAGCCAGCTTACCAGTACATGTTTGGGACATTGGGCCTCATTACGACCCAGGCGGTAAGTTACCGCCTGGGTCGTACCCTTACCACCATGGTGTAAACTATGTTTACACCATGGTGGATGGCGGATTTACCGCCCCATTCCAAGGTGAGTGGGGCGGTAAATCCCCATTTCCCATTTTACCCTTCCCCATTCCCAATTTTGCCCCATAGGGCATAATGGGAATGGGGAAAGGCGCTAATTACGCCACCGTAAATTACGGTGGCGTAATTAGCACCAAGGTCCCTTTGCGGCATGGGTTTTAACGCCTGCAAAAAGCAGGCGTTAAAATCACCATCCCGGAAAGGGACCTTGGAATCAGGCGTTAAGGGTCGGCGCCGTTTACGGCGCTGTAAACCCCTTAACGCCTGGGTCCTAATGAGGGCCTATGACTTGCATTTATCCTCAACGTTGCCTATGCTGGGTAGGGTGGAGGGAGTTGCAACGTAAAACATCTGGTGATCCAAAGCTTGTAGACCTCTTCTACGTTGCATCTAAATTGTCAAGTGCTACATACAAGAGCAACATTCTGTAGTTATTAACAATGCTTGATAAATGTTTTCAGACCTTCATAAAAGACTGGATATGTTGCATCGGTGCTATATGTTCAAATATAGTCAATAATGTTTCCCCATAGCTGGAACCTACCAGTAAGGTCATTGAGGAGGTTGCAGGTGCTGTCCTGCCTGATTTGTCATATGATGTCATCATTGATGGCACCTGAGATGTCCTAAGTCGTTAGCGAGCACATTAAGTGGAAGGGCTGTAAATGTTGCAAGTATTGTCAAGCGTGGACACACATTGGCCTCTCAGTTCTTATTTTACACTCACTCATTGACCCACACTCACATTCTCATTGACCCACAGAGCCTCTCCCTCATTTATACGTCCCTACTTACATATTCAATAATACATTCATTCATATGACATCAGGTAGGTTGGAGTGTTAAGCAGATAGTTGGTTAGGAACACAGTAAGTGATTTCTTAGTGAAAATAAGACTAGTGTAGAGAATCAGTTTAGGAATAAATCCTATGGCGGAAGAACATTAATACTAGAGAGTGAACAACCTAACCAACTTACATCTGAAAGACAGTGGGTGAAGTGGGCGCGGTGCTCCTCTACTTTTTGTTTTTCGAGGTTCTACTGTGCCTATACTTTTATTTTAAAAAGAAACCGCTCCGGAATGGTTTCGTTTTAAAATAAATGTGTTGGTAGAAGTTGAAACGTGCACTTCAGGCACTGCACTGAACATTCCCTGAAACAGCAGGAGTGTTTGTTTGGGGACTTGGATTGTGCGTGCGAGGGGTTGTGGCAATGGGGTTTGTGGGGAGCGGGGGCACGCCAGCAGGAAACATAATTCCACTACTTCTTTTCATACACTTCAACCACTGTCGAAAGCCTTCTCCTTTTGAGACCAGAGATTATCAGCACATCTCCAGGCGAGCAGCGGAGCTGAACAGGTGAATAAAATACCTGGGGAGGGAGGTGGTGGATGAACAGGACATTAGATTATACTCAAACACTAATGGTGCTTCCCCTTTGTGTTATCCAGCGCCCGAATGTTGTGAACTGAGGAGGCTAGTAATCCTTTTTCCCCATGTTCTACACCATTACATCATATTCATCAAGTTAGCTCTAAACAGTAGTGTGATTACTGTTCTGCTCATTAGACATAAAATAGCAACCTATTACTGCCTTTTTCTGGAATCCTGGTGCTTGCACACATCAAGTGATACTGGCTGTAAACAAAGCTCCACCTGAGATGTGAAAGCAGAGTTAGCCATTTCAGCCAGGGTCACACAACACCAGCCAGTAGCCATCACAACACGTTCACCTCCAGTTCAAAGCCAGAAAGGCATTGCATTGAGGGTATTCAAATTAGCACAAATAATAAGCCTTTGCTGCAAGAAAATGTCTTTGCCGATGGGACAATGCAATTTTATACATAACATTGTTCAACCCAAGACAGTCAGCGCTCAAGAATGCAGACAACTGTATGCGTTATTTATTGTTGTTAAGGATCCTCAGTTTAGCATAGTCTAAATCCTCGTGGTTAAAGCATTTGGGCGTGTTGAGTAAACATCAGCAGCATTACGGTGGGTTTAAAAGTCTTAAAAAAGCCCTTCCAGCTGAGGTTGCAAAGCAGATGTAGCCATCTCAGCTAAGTCTCAGGCAACCCAGCTCAGTCGGTTCAACAATATTGGGTGAGGGGGCGCCGGCCCACCAGCACCCTCACCAATTATGGAGACACCCTGCCAGCGCAGTGTTAACACTGAGCCTCCTTCATTTGCTTTCTGCCGCTGAGGGAGCATTCCTGAGCTGGCTTAAAATGTCAACTGTCAACTGGAAACATTGCCTCTTTTTGACATTTTCATTCCCCAGCGCATTTGATAATGGACCATGCAATGCTGGGGGTGTTTTGCCTATCAAGCTTTGCATGGCCCATTGGGTATGTAGGCTGGGGAACTGCACCTCTGAATGTACATAGGGGGCATTTCTGTGCCTCCACACACATTCAGAAGGCCTTGGACAGTGCACCAGGAGTGCTCCTGCAGGTGCGCACATGTGCAGGAACCAGGAAGCACTCTTTGCTTTCTGGTTCCTCTTCATCTTGAGGGAGCCATGGCTGAGGAACATTCAGACCGGGGCAAATGTAAGATTAGTTACTGTACTTTAATGAGTGTGAGTATGTTTGCATGTATGCACGTATGGATGAGTGAGTGTATGATGTGTGGGTACATTGGTGAATGAGCAGTGTATGGTGTATTGGTGCAGGTGAGAATGAGTCTGTGAATGTTTTTTTGTGTGTGCCTGTGTTTGTACTTGGCTGGAAGAATTTGATTGGCGGTTGTGGAGGGGGACTTTGGCAAGACCTATTTAATGAGCATCTATGAATAAGCAAGCATGATAATTGTTATTACATGGCTTGACTTGCATTTTGGCAATAGCCAATATGGCTATTTCTTACTGTGGCATGGTATTTTTTACAGTTGTTAAGCATATACAATGTAAAAGAACAGGCTTAACAGTTTATTATGATACACTTTCAGAGTGTTTCCTGTGTTCTGAGTTCTGGCAAGTGTGTTTGCCATTACCATTGAAGGAAGAGGAGGAGTTTACCATAAGAACCACCATCACTCCAAGCGGAGCGCAGCGGAGTGTACAGAGTGTTTCCTGTGTTCCCTGGTGGTCCGTGGTGATCGTGGAAGGCTGCGAACCGTGATACGAAAACCCCAGCAAAAAGAACAGCGAGTGTCTTTCTACTTTCAACGGTCTACTGACCCGCCTCATAGGTGGAACATCGGGTAAGAGCGCGCACGAGCTAATCGTAAAAGTGAGCGAGTGAGTGAGCGAGAATGCGGACTGGAGCCACGGCGAATACCCATGCTCAAGCTCAAGCTCGGGCGAAGCACGATATAGAAACCGCAAATATTTCAAACATTTCAAGTCTGCAGGCGGTATTAGGAAGGAACGCACATGGGGAAGTGAGACGCGCTGCTTTGCCGCTCTGCTAGACTCACCGTTCCCCCGCCCAGCAAGGATGACTCACGTGGGAGTACGATCCGGCGGTGGGGTGAAAGCGACTGCAGCGGTCACAAATAGAATGTGGAATGCTGACCGTGATATGAGTGGCGACAGTGGCGAAATCGATAGTACAGAGATGAGTGAGAATGAGAGTGCGAGCAAGGTGGCGGATTGTGAGGACAACGGATCGAGCACGGCAATGAGTGAGAGGAGGGGAGAGAATGGGGAGAAAGGGTCTGCTCCCAGTGAACAACTAACAAGAAGGTGCGTACAGTCATTACAAATGGACGACCGGACGACGAAGAAAAAACAGGAGGAGCCCTTGCGGGCTGTGGTAGCTGCTGGTGCAGAAAAGGACAAATGTTCTGTATTGATACACCACTTACAGGAGGAGAGTCCCTGTCCCATCTCATACAACCCCTCCCATCTCGATCAGAGGCAAAGTTCGTCCTCTGTTACATCTAAAGAGAGTGAGATGCTCAAGCCTTGCCCAGCCATCATTAAGAGCCCGTCATCCCTCAAAAACCAAAGCAATACTAGCCCAAGCCCAAAGCATATAAACCATCAAGAACTAGAAGAGTTGAATCATCAAGGAAATCCTATTGAAGATCTAACATCGCCGGAGATGACTCAGTTAACTAATGAGACAAAGTGTGGGAAGGAGCTTTGCAATAAGGGCTCGCCACCATCTCAGAGTGTATTACGTATGGAAAAGACAACAAAAGCTGGATCCTCTTTAAAACTCTTGGCATGGCTAAGAGTGGCAGCAATGCATAAACCTGAAAACAAAACGCCTGAACGAATGATCACAAACTCACCATCACCAAATTTGAAGCAGTCTGAGGATTTAAGCCATCTAGTAATGTTGGAGAACACAGTCTCTGTTAGGTCATCGGAAGTTCTAAGTGAGGACTGGATGTGCCCTGAGGTTTGGAACGAAAGGAGCGTTGTACAAAATGTACAAAATGTGTCCAAACTACCAACTCGATGAGACTCCTTGGAGATTGCTGACCAACTATTGAAAAATCTTGCAGAGATGAACCGTAAAATAACACAACCACGAAAATTCTCCCAAACTTATGAGAAAGAAAGAACTCGGCCACAAGCAGAGCGAAGAATGATTAATGATACGAATATCGGTGAAGTGCTCAGATTTGAGGCCGATACTCCACCCTTTGAAATAAGAAATGACGAAATCATAGTCTCACAAAAGAGGAATAGAAGAAATATAAGCTCAGACATTGAAACAGAAGGCCCAAATAAGCGCTTCAAAGGAGGGCTCGCTGCGAAAGCCTCCACTCCTCCCAAAAGAGTGAGTGAAGATAAAAACAGTCCTCTATCCTCAGAGTCAGAGAGTGATGAGAAGACAGCGCAGAGACAAAATGAGAGTCAGCTGGTCGGAGACCTGATAATGGTTAACGATCGAATAAACTCCAAAATTAGCACTGCCTTGTTGGAATCAGTTGTTGCAAAACTAAGCCCGATCCTGATGTCATCAGCAACGATAGCGGTGGCCCCCCTGATGAAATTATACGAAAATCTAAATGAAAATTGTCGCGATCAAACCACGCTAATTGCACTACTCAACTCGAAAATGATAAAGCGAGAGGCTGAGTTAACGGACATGACAGCTCAGGTTGTGACGTCCAGAAGAGGTAACGAAATCTCTTTAACAGCCCTGAAAGAGTTGCTAAAAAATTTGGCTGAAGATAAAACACTTTTAGCAGATGTCACGAGACAAGCACTGACGCTGCTACAAAATGAACGCGAACACAAGAATACCATAGCTCCTATAAATCAGCCTTCCAGCATTTATCCAAGAGCAGAGATCACCAATGATCTGGTTCTTGTTGACAACAGCATGAGTTTATCAAGTGTTAGATGGCAACAAGAGAAATCATCAAAAAAAAACAAGGCTATTCCGATTCAAAATTGTACTTATGGAAAAGAACTTAGAATTAGCACTGTAGAAAGCAAAAGCTCTGAGAAAAATTTCATTGAAAATGGTATCCCTACAGATCCGGTTACGCACTTAGTTGCCACTTGTATGACGAATCCACCAAACACAGACCTACAAGATATAGTCCGAACGGATATGCAGAAAGAAAAAGGGGATAATCCGACGACAATTGATCTGACCCAAGCTGAAAAAGGCAATGAGGACATTTCAGTGAGTGTGGAGACTGATCCCAAAGCATCATCAACAAAAAAGAATGAAGCAGAGTGGTTTGACATTTTTGAAAATTGGAAAAGTAAGAAATTTAACAAAAAAAAGGCAGTCGATCAGAAGATGAGTAAAGGCACAAAAAAGTCGAAAAACCAACAAACCCAAAAGAATCAAAAGCCACAAAGCTCAACGAATTTCTTTAGAAACATTAAAGCTTTGAACATCACAGTGAACAACTCAGAGCAAAAATAATCAAAGAGCAAACATAAAAGTGACGATGCCGCGGTCGAATCAGAAATTGAGACTTCTGAGCCTCTAACCAAAGCTAATGTTTCCGTTTCAGGATCAAACAAAAACCCAAGGAGTCAGAATATTCCTCTGATGACAGAAGAGGATGAGGCCGAGGCCAAGGAACTATTGAACCTGTCAACGTATAGCTCACCTGATGAAGATGAAATGGAGAGTGAAAATATGGAGGAGGTGGATCAAAAAAGCGAGGAGAGAGTTGACAATGCCGAGACCTCAAAGGACTCAACTGGTTCACGGATACCACTAAAGGTCCTTGAGAAAGAGAGCGGGTCTCAACCAAAAAATAAGAGTCTTTCTGTGGCCAAGGACTCCAAAAAAAATCAATGATCTAAAAGATAAGGAAAGCGCAAAGCCTCAAGAAACACAAAGTTACTATACACTGGAGGAGAAACAGATGATAAGCATGCAGAAAGCGAACACCGTGAAGAAAATTAGACTAGTTCTGCAGAAGAAAATAAATGACTCAACGGAGGAACAGAGCGCAAAGTCTGAAACGCTAAAAGCCTCTCAGCGCTCCGAAAAAAATTCAGAGAGGGCATGGAGTGATAATCAATCGAAGTCAATCCAACAGCAACGTTCTGCCACAAACAACAATTCCACCTTGTCAGCGGGACACCAGGCGTACAGACTATTGGTAGAAAAAATAGAAGTAAAAAAAAGCGACACGCCATTAAATAGATATACCATCTTGCAGCTATTCCAAAAAATCCCCGGTCTAAGATCCATAAAAAGTGCCCGAATGGACCGAGTTGAGATAATAACAGATGCAAAGCAGAAATTTGTACTACTACACATTATAGACAGAAAGGATGCAGAATTGGTCATGAGGTGTGAGAGGCAGCTGTGGGATGCTGGGTACCTTGTCTACGAGGTGGACAATGCGCTAGTGGGCGAAGTAACCGAAAAACCTACAGGTTCCAAGCCACCTGCAGAAAAAGGAACCCTCCCTCCGGGGTTCACCCATGTGATAACAAACGAAAGAGCAGAGGCTCAGAGGTATGATGATGTGAATGAGAAGGAGGGTGACGAGACCAGTCACTGCTCGTCGATTGTGACAAGACTAAAAGAAATCAAAATAACAGTGGAAAACTGTGAGATGATAGAGTCAATGGATCCTAAGGTTGAGAAATAGAATGCCCTTAAGGATGGGGGTGATAAATGGGCTTGGCTCGCGAAAACTCTAAATAGTTCAACGATGAGTTAATGCCATAAGCAGGCGACAAAGGTGATGATAGCCTCCTGGAACACGAGAGTCTTTTCCCATCTTTTGAACTCAACACCTGAAATTTTGGCAAAGGCTGATGTGATATGTCGCCAAGAAACTTGGCTCGCGAATACACCATGCGTAGAAGGTTACGAAGTGGCAATAAATCCAGCGATTAGACAAAAAAAAGGCTGCCCAATGTCGGGCCAACTAGTTCTCATCAAAAGGTCATCCGGTATGAGAATCACATCAGCATTAAACATCTCGCCGTTTCTACAGATAATTAGTGTAAGTTCAGTAAACCACAGAGAGAAAAAGGAGCAAGTTATCTATCTCTTAAATATTTACTGGAACTCAACACCAAAAACGCACCAAAAATTTGAAGACGACCTTTTATAAGCAATAGATAATATCCTAAGCGATAACCCGGGAGTCCCGCTGATAGTGTGCAGAGATTTCAACATGAAACTGCTAGAAATTGACTTAGTAAAGACTCCTAGGACATTCAAGGAAAGATACAAATGCGAATGCTGGTGTACGCTCCGAGAAGTGGCTCGGAAGTGGCTGTTGTGCTGGGGAGAACGCTCCGTGACTTCCAGACGCCTATTTGCAGTTGCTGTGTTCGTGCTGATTTGGCCAGGCCCCTTTTCTCCACGAGTCTTCAAAATTCGCCACTCGCGCGCTCCGGCGCGCGCGCTCCGAGAAGTGGCTCGGAAGTGGCTGTTGTGCTGTTTGGCTGCTTTGCAGCGCTTGCCCTAAGGCTCTGTTATCTCTCCCCCCCGTGTTGTTACGGCTATGATTGAACATCGTTTTATGTTCGTAGCAGCTTTGGGGTGAGTCGATTGTGGCTGGAAATCTAATGTTAACAGAATACATTTCTTATGTCCTGTTGTTTGCATCACTGCCAGTTTTAATCGTCGCGGTAATCATGAAAGCCTGCTATTTTAGTTTTTTTTTTTCTTTGATTACTGTGTCTTGCTGAAGGGACTCAATTTTAATGTACTTTAAGCATTTTGGTCTTTTTGAATACTGTGATTTGTGATTGTGATTTGATCTTTGGGCTCTGTGCCCTGAGCTCAGTGTGCTCTGTGTAGTCAGTGTGTCCTGAGATAGGTGTGGTTTTAGCCAGTGACACATATTAACGCTCTGTTTAAGTTGTTTAACCTTGCATCTGCATTGTTTCTCTCTCTCTTTTTCTTGTCCTGTAATTAGATTGATATAGGATTGCATTTGTTCCTGCTAGCTATTGTTGTGCGCCTTACCGATACATAGGAATGGATGATTATGATAATGAAATTGCTATGCACAAAAATTTGCGCAATAGGCGCGTATGTGTTCCGAAAATTATCACACGCCCTAAAAAAGGGGTTGTTCAGGGTAACCCTATTACTGATTATTTTGCAAAAACTCCAACCACTATCCCTACTATAAAGACACAGCATGTGCCCAGTGATAAGGAACTTCGAAATATGGCATCTGTTGATTTAGTGTCTGACCTGACAAGTGACCTTGGATGTGTGAGTGCCAAGCTCCTTTGCGATGTCTTTGGTGCCCACCCGAATACCAATTGTGAGGATCTATCTGAGGCTAAGGGTTGTAACAATAATGCCAATCCTAGTGTCATCCCTAGTCATCTTAACCCTAATGCTGATGATTTTGTGCCTGATATCGCCAGCTCTAGCACCATTAACCCTACTATTGCAACGCTTGGGGCCACAAGTATTAGTGGCTTATCTGCCAATGGTAGTACTAACGCTATCGTTCATAGGAGCCATATTAATAATGGTACGAGCACTATTGATATATCCATCTCTGAGCTTGAGGAACTAGATATTGAGTACATGGGCATTGATCCTGAAATTTCTTTAGCTGAGGTCGCTCCTACCCCAATGTTCTATACTCCGCCAACTAAGATGGCATTATCATTGGGACCTGATAATCCTATTGCTCCCAATGGCAATCCCGTATCAAAGAATGATGGCGGCTTTGACGTTGAGGTCCCATCTATATTTTGTTTTAACACTATGTCATCACCTAAGGAAAAACACTGCTCTTTTCACAATGTTATTACTGACTATGGTGAAGGTTCACGTGTAAATGATGATGTGGATTCAAGTATGAATTCAGATGAAATGTTCAATGCCCTTGAAAATTTGCTCACGATGTTACTTGAAAAATGTGCACACTTAGAAACTAAAATCGATGTCCAATCCCTACTAATTCATTCCTCATTGAAAGAGCATCGTTGTGAAGTGTGTGCAAGTAAGCGTAGTACTTCTCCCACAAAAACCCTGCCTGAAGTACATGTTAAGAGAAACGTTAAAGGTCAATGTGCGACTGTAGTGAAAAAGACTACCCTGGTCAAAAGGAAACCTAGTACCGTCCACCAGGCCATTATGTACAGTAAGCGTATTGTTAAAAAGCACAAACACCAAGCCATCGGATTAGCTGATGGATTACCAAATGCCATCCCTGTGATTGGGTCAGAAGTTCCCATTGTAGAAGAAGCAGTGAATATCGGTGACCAAGTAATTGATATCACTCGGGTCTATGAGTTGCCCTCAAATAATATCCAGATTGTTCCAAAATCTAATTGTGTGCTGGTAGAATCCTTGCAGTCTTCTATAATGGCAACTGAGCCATTAACAAGGCAGTCAAAGGCAACAGGACCTACCAATATGCCCGTGATATCTAATCAATCCACATTACCCGATGCCTGTGTTTTAAGAAAACACTGTAGATGCTTCTTTATTCAATGCAAACATTGGCAGTGGTGGAGATGGTACTGGAAGGCTATCAGCTCTTCAAATTACGTTAGTTCATATGGAAAAGTGCCCTTCCCCTCTGAACCGTGCTGCGGTATTGAGCTTATTCAAAACCATTGTTCCATTAAGGGTAATCACCTCCAGTGATATCCTTCTGGTTGATCAACTTGAACTTCCGAATCGATACATTACAAATGTGTGTTTTGAAACTGAAGCTACGCTGAACTATATCATGGGTTTTGAAGTTGAGCTATTGTGTCTTGGCTATGCTACCCATAAAAGTATTTATACCTACTGTAAAAACGCATAATCGCACTGTAGATCAGAGGCCTAACATTACTATCCCATTTGTTCCTATTGCCAACTCACAAGCAAGTGCGGTATATGAGAAACGTCCGCCTATTCAAGGCACTAATACTGTGACAAACAATACTGATGCCATTCCTGAAGGTTATTGGCAATGGTTGCCTCTGAGTTTCAAGCCCCACTTTGCTGAATCTCGCAAATGACCAGATTCATTGCAGTTGCTCTACTCCTGGAATACCCGTGGGCACACGCATTTGTTCCAGGACGAGGGCTTGATCGAATGTATGGCACTCTTCAACATCATCGCACTTCAGGAAACATGGTTGACTGTGGAAATACAGATAGATGATAGGAACACCGTTCATCAACTTGCCTCTAAGGTCCCCCTTGGCCGTCCGAAAGGTGGGTTGTTGATATCTGTGCAATCACCATGGATGATAACGAAACTCTCACTATCAAGTGAGCATGTATTAGTAGCTAAAATAAGTTGGCTGTCGGTCGCTCTAATTGTCATCAACATATATGATCCTCCTAATATGGCTAATACGGCAAAGAACATTATGACGGTTGATAATGTGTTGAAACTATACAACCATCGCTACCCTTTATGGCTTCTGGGTGATTTGAATGCTAAAATTGGAGATTACTGCCAATCGGACGAGATGTTGAGCGTCTCGTCTAAATCTAAAATTCACCCGGTGTCCAATAGACAAGGCAAAAAATGGTTAAATGTAATACAGACTCATAATCTTGTGAAACTTAATGGCCTAACTCCCAGTGATGTGCCTACGAAACTACACTAGGGTGGAGGGGAGATCTGCAGCCACAATTGATTATATTTTTACCAATCAGTATGGTTTTCACTTCGTTATTGATATGGGTGTTGTTGAGAGAGATGAGAGCGACCACCTACCCCTGTGTTTATTATTTGCTACTCCAGGAAAAGAAGTAGAGAGCCATGACTATGATGAAAATGGGATGCTTAGCATCAATGAAGGTAATAATAGAATTGTCTGGCACAGTCGTAATATTGAGCATGTATCCCAACTTGTATCTACTTTACTACCGGAGTTTATTAAGGAGGGGGTGTCTGGCATGAATGCTTGTAATTTAATCTTGCAAAACTTTACTGAGATTATGCATAATATACAGAAACAAGTGGGTGACCGTAGAAAATACAAATCATCTGGTGAACGCTCTAATATGGTTATTCCGCGTAGGCTTGGGAATGACAAAAAGATTAATGAAGCAAAAAAGAACATACGTAAGGAAATTTGCGATGTAGTAAGAAACAATGATTCTCTGTTGACAGAGTTCGCGGTTGTATGCCATATTAAAAATCTTAAAAAGAACTATAAAGATTGGCTTAAAATGCTCAAATGCAAATGTGAAACCAACTTGTGGAAAAAAATCGCATTGGTCGCCTTTCTAACAACAAACAAGGTATCTGGCACCTGCTCAGGAAACACAAAAAACGTGATTTGACAATCAATTGTATTACTGAAGAAGTATGGGCCCATTATATAAATGGTACACTGGGTAAAGTCGAATTAGATGCTAATATTTCTCTACCACCTGAAGTTATATGGGATTGTCAATCTTCCGAACTCGACATAGTCAAGGTTATTGAAAATCTTAAGAATTCCCGGGCAGCTGGACCTGATGGGGTCTGTAATTTAGTTCTGAAAAAGCAGCCTGAGTTGTGGGGTGCTGCACTTATGCTATTATTCAAACAAATAGAGAAGCTTGGTGCAATACCTCCATCATGGAAGACAAGCCACATTCTAACAGTGCACAAAAAAGGGTCATGGGACAACCCGGCAAACTTTAGAATGTTGGCTATGTTAGATGTTTCTTCTAAGATCTTTACTAAGGTGTTGCTCCAGGAACTTAATGTATGGATTAGTGAACACAATATTCTTCCCTCCAACCAAATTGGCTTCCGTGCCAAATCAAGCACCACACACAATCTGCTACTACTCACATCATCGATTGAGCATGCCTGGAGTACACGCAATCTTAATGTCTATTGCGCATACATCGACTTCTCTGCAGCATTTGATACTATTCTTAGAAATAGACTTTGGAAAAAACTCAGCTCATGGGGGATCCCACAAGGTCTCCTAAAGATGCTTATGTTACTACATTCAGAGACCTCTGTACGCATAAGACTTAACGCAGCTGGTAAACTTTCTAAACCAATGGCCACTAGTTGTGGTGTGAAGCAAGGCTGTATGATCGCTGCCATCCTGTTCAACCTTTATCTGTCAGATATGATGAAAGCATTTCCTATCCCAGAGGCTAATCCCGTGAGAGTTAATGGTGTGACTACTGGTTGGCTTGCCTATGCTGACGACCTGCTGTTACTGGATTACACTCCGGCGGGTCTTCAACATATGCTTGACTCCCTGGTCACTTATTCCTCTGAAAATGGATTGACCATTAATATTGACAAGAGTAAGATAATGGTCTTTTCAAATAAACGTAGAACTAAGAAACACTTGTGGAACCTAGCCCTTAAAAAAGTTGAACAGGTAAAATCTTACAAATATTTGGGTGTTATTATTGATGAAAGGTTGAATTGGGATGAACAGTGGTCTACAATCAAAAGCCGTTGCACCGTGGCCGCAAATGCTCTCAGTGTATTCATTGGTAGAAATTGTTGTTTTTCTGCCATTGCAGTTCTTAATATCTACTTGTCAAAAATTAGATCAATGCTCCTCTATGCTGTTGAAATATGGGGCCACAAGTTTGTCAAACGTGGCATGGTTTTTGAATCCAAACTTTTAAGAAAACTCTTGCGTCTACCCCGAAATGTGAGTGTTGAATACCTATACTTGGAATTTAACATCAGAAGTTATTTGTATGCATATATTTGTCAATGCGTTTTGTTGTATGAGAAAGCTGTGACACTTTCCACTGATACAATTTTTGTCCCATATGTCAAAGCCTACCTTAGTCTTGAAGGTAATGTGCTGATTGGTACAATTGGTATTATCCAAAGGCTCCATCGCATATGGTCTAATGGGTCTGACCCAGGAACTATGTCTCTACTTGCCTTCAAAATGAGACTTAAGAAAAAAGTCCATGATTACTGCCATGAACTTAATACAGTAAATTTAGCATCTAAAAGTTTCAGTGGCTGGTTTTTAGATGAGTATTTGAGTAGAGTTTCGTCTCCTCAATACATTATAGCCTATCCCAACACAGGTACTTTTCGCACTTACCTTATGATGAAATTTAACTCGACTGTTGCATTAGAGACAAATTGTGTCAAAATGGGGTCTCCACTTACGTCAAAGTATTGTCGTCTATGTGGAGTAAATGTTGTTGAGTCCCTTCACCATCTTATTATGTGTTGTGAAAGCTTAAATGAACTACGAACCACGTGTTTTAAATCCTATAATAATGGCATTGTGTTGACTGACATATCCGATCAATGGATGCTTTTTATGAGAGGAAATGATATTAATCTGATATATTTTATTGTTGTTTTTATCTGAAGATTGTGGCAATTTTAAAATGTATTGTATAGGATATATTGGAAATGTAATATGTTTTTAGATTTTGTGTATATATGTTGTCTGTTTATGTGTTATACAAAGCCTATTGGCTAGATGTATATCGAATTAATAAATAAAAATAAATAAATAAGAATGCTGGCTTGGCGAAATGGCGCATAGGAATTTGATAATGCAAAACGGAACAACTTCAGGAGATATCCCAGCAAAGCCAACATGGGAACGAGGAGGACAAAAATCAATATTAGATTACATCTTTGTCTCGAATAGTCTAGTCCAAGACATTGTTACACTGAATGTGTTTAAATCATATAAAAGTGACCATAACATTGTGTCTATGGAATGGAAAATGGATATCCCAGTAGTGCGGAAGCAATGGAGACAACCAGTCTCAGTGGTTCTGGGACAGAACAGACTACGTGTAAAGAATACCGACATAGTGGCAGTGACAAAATCTTTGCACCAACATCAGGAGTTGGGGAGGTGTAATCCGATTGAATACCAACAATTCCTAGAGATCTTCAAAACTAAAAGGATGACTGCCCCGAATAGAGCCAGATACCAAAGGCACCAATATGATCCCGAGGTTGCAACAAGAAAGAGAAAGTTAAGGAAGACCCTGAGACGAATTAGCGCTGCAAATCTGGTTGATGCAAGGAGCCTGATAAAAAAGCAAAGAATTGACACACTAATTGGCATAAACAGCATAGAGCCTTAATGGAGCAACGGGACGCCAAAACAATGCTGAAGGCCCTAAATAAAAGGAACTCCGAGGGCTTTTGGGCCATAATAAATGAAGCAATGAACCCCGAAAAAGCGATAATATCAAATATGGTAACCGAAAATGAGTGGGAGAGACATTATGCAAAGTTATTTGAAAAAAAGTTAAACTCAAGTAACACAAATTGCAAGTGGAGCCAGCCGTGGGAAATTACAACAGATAAAGAAGACATTCGTACAACCATTATAAAAAGCAGCGCCTCACGTGCCGCAGGGCTTGATGGTTTATCAAACGCGGATCTGAAAGAGAACATCAAAGAGTGGGTGGATTTTTGCGACACCCTGTTTCAATTAATAATAAAAGAAGGTCGGGTTCCATCCACATGGAAATCCGAAATAATCGTCCCTATCTTCAAGAAAGGAATCCGCAATGACCCTGCAAATTATCGGCCAATAGCCCTGCTCGACGTAGTAGGTAAAGTGTTTGCATCGCAATTACTAGCACAACTCACCACATGGATTCGGAAAGGGAAGATCTACGACGACCGTCAGACTGGGTTCGTTAAAGGTATAGGCTGTGGTGCGAATCTGTTAATCCTGAACCTGTTAAAAATCGAGTCAATTAGAACGGGCCAAAAAACATATATTGCATTCATTGATATGGCAAATGCGTTTGATGGGGTGGACAGAGAAACCCTATGGAACAATCTTATGAAAAGGGGATGTAGCAAGAGCCTGATCCAAGCCGTTAAAGAGCTATACTCGGACACTTACATCCACGTCCGCTTGGACAGTAAAGGAAATCTAACGAACCCCATAGCAACAAATCGAGGAGTAAAACAAGGGTGCCCTTTAGGAGCAACCCTTTTCAACTTCTACATATCAGAAGTTGGTTCCGCCCTATCAAATGTAGTGTCTTTTCCACCGAGGATCAATGGAATCAAGATAAATCATATCATGTACGCAGATGACATGGTGATTTTAGATCGTACACCAATTGGCCTTCAACGAAAATTGTCAGCGTTAAGAACTTTCCTAGAAGACCTGGGACTGGAGATCAACGCGGCCAAATCTGAAATCCTGATACTTGAAAACAAAAAAGGAAGAAAATCCAACAATTTCAGACAAGGCTGGTCGATCGGAGAGAAAGAGCTGAATAAAGTACCTCATACAAGGTACCTAGGAACAATCATCAGCTCCAGTATTAATGATGAGCCGATGACCAAAAAGCTCTTAAACAGCTGTAAACAACTGATTTCACAAGCCATCATAATTCAAAAAAGGTATGGGAAATTCTCTATTGATCCAGTAAGGCAATTTTACCAGAGTAAAGTATCTCCAATCTCAACCTACGGTGCAGAGAACATGTTTGGGTGCGACCATAAATTATGGTCGCGGTGTGAAGGATTATTCTGGAAGAAAGTTCTTCAGATTCCACAAAGTACGCCCACGGCCAATGTACTATAGAAGTAGGGATCACAACACTTAATGTGAGAATCACATGGAATAAGTTGGCATTGTTTAGGAAATTATACGAAGATGCAAACCTCCCTCCTCTCAAAATCTTGGTTGTAGAGAAGACGCAAAGAAAATCAGCGTTAAACGAATGGAAATTACAATGTAAAGGGATCCTAAACCAATTAGGAATGGATGAGAGATTGCTATGGTACAATCCAAATTTAGTAAACAGGAAATTGTTGGATCACGATTGGATTGACCTAGGAGAGAAAAGATCAGCACATAAATCCATGCAAAATGCACCACCTGAAGCGAAAAAACACAACACACTCCCAAAATATCTAATGTTATCACCCTGCAGCCATTTGAGAAGGTTGCTCCTAAAGTTCCGTTTAAACATCTTTGAAACTAAAGATGTTTTAAGACAGCGACGGATGATCCCTGAAAGTAATGTAAAGTGCAGACTCTGTGCAAATGCAGATGAAGACTTAAAACATCTCGTATTGTCTTGTACGGAACTGAGTGTACAACACGAGAACTGTTTGGGGAAGGTGAAGAGTTCATTCCAGTCATATAACTCCGAAGAATGGTGGAAACATCTTCACATTGGCGAAAGCAAAGCGTTGATGATTGGCACGATGAGACTCTTGGAGCATATTCAATTCTAATTAGAGAAAAGCCCTTATATTTGAATAGTGATGCTTGAGATTAAGAGGGAAAGGAGCTATGAAGACCAAATGGAAGGACTCAAGAGTCACTTATTAGTGTAATACTGAGTAGTATGAACTGAACATTTTAAAGGGTAAAAAGTAGGGCAGAAAGTGACAAATAGTTTTGTCTGTTTGTTCAATTTTCTTCAATTTTCTTTTCTTAGTTTTTTTTTATTATTAGTATTTTCTTTTTTTCTTTTCTTTTTACATTTTCAAAAAAGTTTGTATAAACTAAATGAAATTAAACAAAATAAAAAAATAAAAAGATACACTGTCATGTGAGCCAAAATGCATGGCTCCTGCTATGGGCTATTGGAAATAACATAAACTTAGATTTTTGAAGATGACCACCAATGAACATCACGCAAAACTCAATGACCTGTGTTCTATGTTAAAAATGAAAAAGGGACTGCACTTTACTTGACTTTACCTACATCACGTGTCCCTCTGTAGGTGGAGTGGGCTGGAGCTGCCCTGACACCCTGACCGAGACCTGCTGTGTGACTGATTAGCTAAATCAAGAAATTGTTGATTTCTTTTTATTATGAAAACCGTCTTTTCCATACAATATTCTTAATTTTATACAACTTGTTTCCCACTTTGTGTGATTTTGCCAAATTGTTTCAATACATGTTTCTTTTCTGTGTAATTTTTCAAATATGTGTTTTCTTATGTAAAACAAAATTCAGTTGTTACAAAGTTAAACACAATTTTATTTTTATTACTTTTCATTTTTGAAAATTGAATAAATTCACCAAGTTTACGATACAATCAATTTGATGGCTTGCAGAATTTGACTTGGCTCTTGTCAGAGTCATTGTGATATCATAAAAGATACACACAACATTTCAAGTTATGAGTTACTGAAATCACCTTTCCAGCACAGTGGAGACTGTTGTTGTTTCTGCTTAGATTAGTGTCCTACTCCACTGAGCTTTATAGGACCTTCCCCATTCTTTGTATGTCACTCTGACCGAGACCTGCAGCAACACCTACCTCGACACCGATCCGATCTGCATCCTGCATCCGATGGTGAGCACACCCCTATGCCAACCATCTAGCCCCTGCCTGGGCTTTGATCCATAGCTATATGCAAGAATGATACATTTATTGAAATACAAAGCCGTTTAGCACTGCATCGCTACGACTTGCCCTTTTACAAAATGTCGCGCATGATGCGGCCTCCGAACGAGGCTTGGCTTCCCTCAGTTACTAGGCAACGTGAGGAATACGTTGTGGACACATCCGCTGGTAGGCGGAAGCCGGCCCCTGCTAAGGCCAGCATAAGGCGCTGTTAGCTCATGTTAGCGGTCTGGTTGCGCATCTGTCTGCCCCAAACTCAGGAGGCAGGACAACAATATCTGCCATACGCCTGTGCACATACCCTATTGATGTCTACTTCTACAGACTGACAACCACAAACATACCCATCGAACTGAGAACGCCAGTACAGTCACCCTGCCCACACGAGGCATAACTGGTAATGCTTTTAAGCTAGCCACAGTAACTTTACAAACACTTGTTGAGACGGTAAACCTATTGGCAACATTTGTGCACTGAGACCGCATTTTACAAATTGTGTGCACCTAGTGTGCACCGATGGTAGCCATTTTAAATAATTGTTAGCATGGTCAGTACACAACATACCTCCGTATTGTAACAATAAGCTGTCCCAGTCGCTCTTCTGCTGAAACTCAAGCTGGCCTTGCACTCTGCACATGATCTTATGTCTTTAAAATCCTGAATCATCCTACTCTAAACCTGCATTCGAACCACATCATGCCACCATTGATGTGCACCTTTGCTGCACTATGTCAACGTGAATTAGCCTATCCATGACTCTTCACGTGAATTTGCCGCCATGTAACAATTTGAAGTAACCTACCCTGTAGAACAGGAACCCAGCTTTACACTATGCATGTGATTTTATGTCTTTGATAACTTGAACTAGCCTATTTTACTCTTGCTTCTGAATTGTACCACGTTACCATTGATGTGCACCTGTGTCCCAATGTGTCAACGCGAACTAGCCATTCTGTTGAACTGAAATTTGGCTTTGCACCTGAACTCACAACTAGGCATGTGTATGTTAATTTAAGCTAGTTTACTCTCTGCACTCGCATCTGAACCCTATCACGCTACCATCAATGTGCACCCATGCACGTACTTTGCCAACTTGAATCAGCATACTCGGCTGAAACATAATTCTGATCCTTATTTGCACATGTATCGCACCACCTATCATTGTCGCACACATATGTTGTTCAGCAACATATAGTGAAAGCCCTTACTACCATAACCAGCTGACTTCCTTACATCAGAATTACCAAAGTTCATCTGAAGACTAGTTTTAGTCAACCGTCTCCTTTCACACCAACTCACTGACAATCGTTCAGTCACTACTATTGCTTAATTATAGACCACGTTACAGTATCTATAAGCATATTGTGTGCCTTGGACTGCGAATTTACAGATCCACCACCTAAAATGAGCATACTAAGGAATGATTTTCCCATTCCCCACACTAATAGCCATAGCTTCTATGTATACAACTCCCTCAGCTCCTCTCCACCATATCGCTCCCAACTCTATAATGGCCCAGCCTACCTCTCATACTAACAGCTTGACTCATACGCAATGACAAGTTAAATTTAACACCACAGCGCCCCAGCAGCCCCCCATGTATGACTCCCAACCTTGTAACACCATTGCCAGAAATGAAAGGCTCTGTACAAGACTAGCAAAATTATATGAACCATTAGCAAGAACTCTCACCATTCCTAACATTAGGAGGGTCAACTCATACTAAAAACCCCAATATGAGAGAAAATAGCCACCAGATCCCCATGACAGCATACTTGTCTTTCAAAGCACACCACCTTTAAGACCCAAACTACAGAAATCTCCCCCTCTCCAAAATCCACCAAGCCAGACCTGAGGGCCACTTTAATAAATGCCAGATCCCTGGTTGCACACACAACTGAGATATCTGACATTATCCAGTCAGAAAACCTTGAATTACTAGCAGTTACCGAATCATGGCTACATGCAGCAACAGGCCCACCCCTCTCACTGGCTATTCCCAATGGCTTCAATATCCTAAGATCTGACAGAAATGAAGTGCGAGGAGGAGGTATAGCCCTTATTGCCAAATCTAATTTACCAATTAGACTAGCGCCAACACTCGACATGAAATCATGTGAAAATCTCACAGCCAAGCTTTCTATTAACAACTCCCAGACCCTTACGATCCACCTTATATATAGACCGCCAGGCCATATCGGAACCTTTGAGGAAGATATCTCTAATATCCTCTCTAACAACCTATGCGAGGTATCTTGGAGATTACTACCCTCTGAAAAAAACAAGACCAACCTAAGCACCATAACTGCTCTCTATAAAAGTGAAATACTTCTAACTAAACGAGAAACTTACAATTCCATAATATCACAAGCCAAATCAAGCATGAAGGAACTCTTTGTTATCCTAAAAGAGTTAGAAGCCCCCATCCCAGTGCTGGACAACTGCATAAAAGATAAACCATGGTGCTCCAACATACAGCAAGCATTAGCCAATAAAGTCACAACCCTACAAACCAAAATTGCCAAGAAAAAAGCCTCACTTACCTGTACCACCCCCCCACAGTCGCCCCTCCTCCGCCTAATAACATTGTCAATCCCCCTCGCTTTAAGTTTTCTAAAGTCTCTATAATCGAGACTGAAAAAATTATTCTATTGCTTACACCTTCAAATTGTCAGGGCGATTAATGCCCTCCCCAACTCATAAAGGATGCAGCCAGTCACCTGGTACCTTTTATCACGAAACTCATCAATGCCTCATTCTCTTCAGGCATCATGCCAACCAACCTCAAAAAATCCTGGGTGCTCCCTTTACTTAAAAAACAGACTTTAGACCCAGCCATACCTACTAATTACCGACCGATTACAACAGGGCCTTTTCTTCTGAAAATTATAGCCAAAATGACCTATACACAAATACAAAAACATCTGGAATCCAACCTCTTACTAGGAGCACAACAGTCTGGTTTTCGGCCTCAGCACGGGATCGAAACAGCTCTATTAGATCTAAAGGCCCAGATTGACAAGCTCAGGGATAATGGAAAATCAGCCCTCTTTCTCCTTCTGGATTTTTCGGCTACATTAAACCTTGTGGACCACGGGGACCTATGCATCCATCTGGACTCTGCCCCTCACTTCTCAGTAGAAGCCATAGCATGGATACAATCTTTTCTAAGTAATCGACTATGAGAGTCTTCTCCCCCACTGCAGCTGCGCACCCTATCCCTAACACCTGCGGATTGCCTCAGGGATCATGTGTCTCACCTACTCTATACACCATCTTCACGAAGCCCCTTTTCGATGATCTGGAACATCTTGGTATCACCTACACAAACTATGCAGATGATACTCAGATCCTCCTACCACTTACTGGGGATTATGACAAGGATTTGGCCTTGATGAATAGGGTATATTTCATCATCCAGGCATGGATGGCCACCCATGGACTATGCCTGAATGATGACAAAACTGAGATCATCATCCTGGGCACTACCTCAACCCTCAAAAAACTAGGCCCCATATACTCTGCCTTTAACATAGAAAACAACATCATCACTGTTGCTAAGGAGGTGAAAACCCTGGGGTTCTACCTGGACTCTATCCTGTCTCTCAACAAGCAGGTCAATGCCATGGCCTCTGCCACGGCATATACCTGCAAATTGATTACAGCAGGTAAGCCTTTCCTGTCTAACAACAGCTGCATTACCCTAGCTAGAGTGCTCATTCTGACAAAGTTAGATTACTGTAATGCATTGCACATAGGGGCTAACAAACAAACTATTAAGAAAATCCAAATCCTCCAGAACAATGCTTTCAGAGCAGCACCTGGAATCTCCAGGAGAGACCATATCTCCGAGTTCAGAAGATCAAATAATTGTCTCTCAACACATGACAAAATCAAGCAAAAAGTTGCTTCACTCACATACAAATGTCTGAACATCGCGGCACCTTGCTATCTGGCAGGAAGACTTACCAGAAAATCCTCTACAAGAACTACCAGATTATCCGCACCAACTGCCTCTCAGTCCCAAGATTGATCTAGAGTCGGGGGTAGTAGCTTCTCGGTCAAGGCAGCTCAACTTTGGAACTCCTTGCCCTTCCCATTAAGAGCAGATTAGTCCTACCTAAATTTCCTCCAGAACCTTATAAGATGGGTCAAAGACGCTGACAAGTAAGGCCTCCTCCTTGACACCATTAACTAACCTCTCTTCTTCTATGTAAATAATTTAGATAGAATGTCTTCCTACCTGTGATCTTAAACATCACTAGTTATATCTTTGACTGTCCATTGTATATGCCCATATATTTGCCTATGTTAGGTTGCTCCCACTCTATCTCTCTGTATCCACACCTTGTACATTGCTTTTGTCCTGAATAATTCATATGTATTGTATTACCCTGATGTGTAACTAAGCTGAAAGTTGTCTTATGCAATGCGCCCTGATACCCAGGGGTCTGGTGCGCAATACAAATAATAAAACAAACAAACAAACCTGGATAAATTTATTTGAACAGGTAAAAAATGGATTATTTCTATGTGTGAACAAGCACCAGATTCGGTGTGACACACGTCATTACAAATTTCTGGTGCAGCCAGTGTAGCAATTTTGTTGGCATGTATTTTTTACCAAGCAGCTATGATAAAGTAACGATGATATGTGTTTTTGCTTGGCTAGACTGCCCTATTTTGATCAGTGGCATATGTTGGTGTAATTAGTCTGCCCATTCTTTAAACCTGTAACATTTATTTTCTTTGATAAGGCACTAAGGGTAAAGAAAACATGATAACTTTTATTATGTGTCTAGGCGGAGCTACATTGATGCAGCATGTTTGTACATGTTTTCATATTGTGGCATGGTATTTTAATGGCAAAGTCAACTGGAGTATGTTCATATGTGGGGATACTGCCATATATTGGGAGAACCAGCATGGATATGTTTTCTTATAGTATCATTAAGGGCATTAGTTATTACTTTATTATATGTGAAATGGTTTGCAGCAACACGCCTTAACACACAATACACAAGATTTATCATACATGTTTTAAAACACTATATAAAATCATAATTATTTTCCACTTTACAATTTCATTACAACACCATTATCAAATAAACCCCAATTTAAAACCAACTTAATACTTACATTCATCCATTCATACAGCAACAATTTCCTAACTTTTAAAAATCGATAAAGTGCAATTAGCAATGGTGAACTACAGCGTTCCATGAAAACCTTTCCCAGAGAAAATCTCAGGCCGATATTCGTGGGTCCTTTATGTACTTAGAGAGGCATTCTACCCGGAAGAGCAGTGTGGCAGTGCACGCCACCAATAGCTGATATAGAGTTTCCACGTCATTCTCACAGATCTGAGCATTTTTTCACAGGCAAAGATTTGCCGCCATAGGTAATCAATGCGAAAAGTCATTATGATACAGGCACATTTTCAGGAAGGGTCTTTAGTCCAATAATTTGCTGGGCTACACTGAGATTGAAAGCCCCTCGTCAAATTCCTATATCTCTTTTAATTTCTCACTTTCGCCATAGTGTTCATCGAATCTTGCTTTCAGATTTTCTGCTTGCACTAAGTTGTGTCCCCAAAGGGCCCATTTACACTAAAGCCCATCTTTTGCCAATGCAGATCACAAATCTTGTCGATTAGCTGTGTAATCTTTGCATTTAATATTTCTGCCAGTTGATATATTGATGCCATTGGCGGGTTTGCAAACGTGTCACTGGGTTTTATATGTTTCCAAAGATTTTTAGTGTTAAGAGAAATCAAACCAAGTTGATATCTGAGACAGGCCACCGGCGTGGCCAAAGGCAGGCCCAGGACGCTGTGCCACAATATAACCTTGTAGACATCGAATCAAAATTACCCAGCAGATGATACACCTCTAATTCATAACTTAACATGGGGATCATTTTGGTCTCATAAAACCTGATTACCGGTTGTATAGAAAATTTACAAAATTGATTTTCTACGGTGTTATAATTGGGGTAAAAAATACATTACTTTGTTATAAAAGAAATCCCTTATTGACTATGTATTCATTCATTAATTAATTTGAAAACCTAAGTACTTTAGTTCTGTAACCTCCTCTGAAATTTCCTCATTCAGTTTCGAATTTGATTTTTCCAATTTGCATCCCGCTTTTTTAAGTGGCATTATGTTCAAAGTAAACAGGAGTATGTTCTTATATGAGAAAACTGACATATATTGCTGCAGCCAGCATGGGTATGTATGGGCATAGCCAGGATGAAATGTTTTTTTATACTGGCATATATTGTGGGTTAAGGCATCATGAAAATGCTTCTGTTCTCTGTTGGTGAATTGAATCTATTGGATTTTCTCATGAGCAGCCCAATAAAACCAATTGAAAACTGTTTGTCTTTTTACCCTGTTTTTCATTAAAAGTGTAGTGTAAAATGCACCATTTTAACCCCTCATTCAAAAAATGTTCTCCTTCAGAATCCCTTTGGATGGTTCAGGCTTCCTCACTGTGCTCGGTCGCAGGGCATATTTGTGGGAAATTCACCAGCCACCACTGCAACACAGCACCATCCAGTAGCCATCCCTGCAAGTTCATCTCGAGTTCAGAGCCAGACAGGCAAGGCTGCAACTGCTTCTTGGCACCAAGATTCTTTATGTTTGATATACAAGAGGTTGGTGTAAGGTGTATGACATTTGTCTTGCATATGTCTGTTGAGTCCACATTTCTGATAGAGAGCTCTTGCCCCATCATGCTTTGGGAATGCATCTGTAAGAGGGTGACTAGTTTTGATGGTTAGCGATAAACTGGGAACCTCATGAACACTCTGGGATACATGATGCAGCATGTACGTGGCAGGTTTGCTACATTGACAACATTCAATTTATCACAGAATTATTGCTTTTCAGGGTAACACCTTCCTTGGACCCTCATTGCTGTTCCCATTATACTGGTTGTGTTCATTGTGTATGTGCATTGCCAGTCCAATGCTCTGCAGGGTCACAGCCAGGGTATGCATTGGCTCTCATTTTGGGACTTGACACTGGCAAAAGGACAATCGACTACTCACCGGGGTCGGCTTGTCTGCTAGCTTAGATCAATCAAATAGGATACAAGGCTAAACAGACATGGAGTCTTACCCATTCTACCCTGCCTGATTAGAGGAACAGAAAAGACACCATCTCATAATAGAAGACAATGGGCCTCATTACACGGTAGGCGGTGGACCAAGGTGCTGTTAGCACCTTGGTCCATGCCGGTAAAATACCGGCACCGCCTTGGAGGAAAGGGGAATTACCGCCCTATTCCAAGGTTGGCGGGGCGGTAATTCCCCCTTCCCCCATTGCCCTTCCCCATTCCCATTTTTGCCCCATAGGGCATAATGGGAATGGGGAAGGTGCTAATTACGGTACCGCAAATTGCGGTACCGTAATTAGCACCCTGGTCCCTTTGCGGGTTGGTTTTTAATGCCTGCTAAAAAGCAGGCGTTAAAGTACCAACCCGCAAAGGGACCCCGTAGTAAGGCGGTAAGGGTTAACGGTCACCGGTACCATTACTGGGGACCGTTAACCCTTACCGCCTTCCGTGTAATGAGGCCCAATGTTTTAGCATTGATATTAAAGGCCAAGTAGAATATAGCACCCTGAATGGGAGAAGCAAATAGTTTCCTATATCATATATCCTGTGAGGATATATTATTTTATGTTTAAGTATAGGTAAGCAAATATAGTAGTGTGATACATGCTTAAGGGCAGTGCAGAATACAATACTTTAGCCAGCAACTCTAGTGCTTAACCATGCAGGAGCATACTCAAGTGCTTTAGTGCTCGAAGAGGCTGCTAACGGCCTATGTTATCATTGTAGTGGAAAGCAGCTGAATATAACATTGCAGCACTTGAGGTAACGCCCCAGACATATGTTTAACCATATAATGTACCATATATCACAGCAAGGCGCTAGGCAGCTTAACAATATCATATCAGGCATGCATAACATAAGTAGTGTAGCTGGATTTATCAGTCCCGTTAATTCCTCCCCATGTGCACTAATAGCCATTATAAGTAGGCCATGGAAGCAATCTGCACACCATTTTCATTTTAGTAAGAGATACAGCAACTCGCATGGAAGCTAATAGGAGCAGCTCCTGGTGCTGAAGCCTTGGGCAGGGACACTCAGGGCATGTTAGATAGATACATGCTCTTTGAGCTGTTCCTGATATTTTTGGGATTCTACTGATAATTCGGCACTGGGGTTCTATTGATAAATAAGCCAAAGGCATATGGATGGGTCCAGCTAAAACTGTTTATCATAGACCCGATGAATATGGGAGGAGCTTAGAAGTCTCAAGCCAGAAGCTGGGGGTTTCATCTGAGAGTGGACGCATTTAGGTAAGAAGGGGAATTCCAAAGTGGGGAGCCCTATAAACATACTGGCAGCCCACAGACCCAGGCTGCTGCTGGCGCTGAGGCTAGGGGGGACAGCGACTGCGAGCTCTGGGTATCACCTAAATGCAATAGTTGCTTTTATTCTTTGCAGTGCTGACGTTGAACTGTGTGCAATCCTGGTCCTGTGGCATTGTGCTTGGCTTCGTATATGTTAGATACACAGATTGATTCATTGAATTATGCATCTTGGTTTGTTTTAAAAGTAATAGAAATGGTTTGAGAACCTTGACACCTGTCAGAACGTCCATCATGCACCGAGGGATTTACTATTTAGAAAGTGAATTGACGTTACCAAAAAGGTTTTGCTAAAGGAAAGTGATTTGAGACCCATTGTGGTCATTGTGATGTTGAACTCATGGAACCCAATTTATGGAACTCATGCTGACGTCGCAACAAGGAAATGGGGGAATTTGTGACTGTAAATAAAACGCTCATTTTTATACTTTGACGTTGGTTATTCTAGTCTCTGGTATATTATTGGCCCTGGGCCATGGACTATTGTGGGGATAGCTTATCAGAAGCATTGTAGTATTTGTTCTCTCTCTCTCTCTCTCTTTCCTTCTCTCTCTCTCTCGCAAAATAGTCCCAGAGAAATAACTTAGGACAATTCAATCTTTATTGGGTACGTCACAAATTCCCTTGTCTGCTCAGATCTTAGCTGCTCCAACACCCTCCACGCAAACCATATGGAAGATACTGCTGACCTTCTCCTTCCAGGTTTCAGTTTCAGGGGCTCAACCCAGCCCCCCTCTTTGGCAACTGTCTCCTTCCAGTTGTTTTCCAGGCAAATGGTACCCTGGCCTTTAGGTCATTACACCTTTTGTGTAACTTTGCCATCTCGGGGCATCATTTCTGCAGTCCCCAGTTTATAACGGACCTCTGTCAATAAGTCTTCCGCTGGTGTGGATTCCCTGTGTTGGGCATCAGAAAGCAATTCAGCATGTGCCACAACCTCAGCTGACATTACTGTTGCTCCGCCTCTGTAGATCGGTGGTTACGCATCCTCGTTTTTGGCCCCGTTGATTGTTCTTTGTCCTCTTGCCTGTTGTAGCCCTCCTCCTCCCTGGGATGGCAGTAGGAAAGGAATCATTTATAATGGATTGCATTTTTAAAGAAGGCCGCAGCTAAGTTTCCTGTTTCCGATATGCACTATTTATGCATATATTTATGCATATTTATGGTGTATTTTGGAGGACTTACCATTTGGTACTTGCCCCAAAAACGGTTAACAATAAAGGTAAATCTGCAAGAAAAGGCAGATTTATTGCTCAGTATTGTTTATTGTCAGTAATTCCACCAGACAGAACTACCATTAATTCAAAGCCGTTTGAAATATGGCCATGGGCTGGCAATATGGCAGAATTCCACCATTTTCATTGGCACCTACAATAATTCCATCTGGTGGAATGATCTTGTTCTTTAATGCTCAGCTTGTAATGAGGTCCATTGTATCTTTAGTTCAGAGATCACCCCATGTTATTGCTGTTATAAGGGATTCTAAAGCTGATGCATAAAGATAATGAATACAATCAACCTGGAGACAGTATTCTCACTAAAATAGATACCCGTTTCTCTATTTTTCTCCACCGGAGTATTTTCCTCCCAGAGTATGTAAACATCTATATAACAGGTGTTTAATGTCTGATTGTGTGAATATTGAAGATGTGGCCCGTGCCACTCTAAATTAAGCAGCGATGCAAAATTGCAAATGATGCCTCCCTCAAGCTCATTAATGATTTCCAATAACTAAAAGTTGTCATCAACTTCCTATAGGTTCAACAATCAGCCAGTGAGAATACCCAAATAATGTGTGAACATTTTATGAAAATGCGATTCGGACATTATGTATTTTCATTTAAAAAAGGATTGTTTTGTATTCTATTGTAGTCGTCATTCATATAGCGCCTTTTCCCATTTGCATGGCGTCAAAGCACTTTATGGTTGGAACGACCTCACAGGACCGTAGTCCAGATACGAGAACATTTCTTCTAAGAGTAGACGTAAAATGTGTGTGTGCATTTGTCCGAGATTAGGTTTTAGGAGGGCTGGCTAGGCTCCAGTAAGCAGCCCACGAGACCGGCACGTGGGCAGGTGCTGAAGGTGGTCACGGCAGAGCACTAGTGCGGGCCTCATTAGGACCCAGGCGGTAAGGGGTTTACGGCGGCATAAACAGCGCCGACCCTTACCGCCTGATTCCGTGGTCCCTTAGCGCCATGGAGGATTTAACACCTGCTTTTAGCAGGTCTTAAAATCCATGGCGCTAAGGGACCTTGTTGTTAATTACGCCACCGTAATTTACGGTGGCGTAATTAACGCCTTCCCCACTCCCATTATGCCCTATGGGGCAAAAATGGGAATGGGGAAGGGTAAATGGGTTAATGGGGACTTACCGCCCCGCCAACCTCGGAATGGGGCGGTAAGTCCGCCAACCACCATGGCGTAAACATAGTTTACGCCATGGCGGTAAAGGTACGACCCAGGCGGTAACTTACCGCCTGGGTCGTAATGAGGCCCATGTGCACACAGCTAGAATGAATTTGTCGTAGGTTGTCGCTGTATTCTAATAGCAGAGGTGATGAGGCAAGACTGGTGTTTCAGTGCGAAGAATGATTCCAGTATTGGGAAACACAGTTTTAAAGAAATTATTAACCATTTTAAAGACCAGAAAGGGGACATATAAAATGGAAGCACATTAAAACAATGAATGATGCAAATTAAAAATCATTTGAACCATGTTGAATGTAGACATTAAGCATGCAGGAACTTGCTCCAGCCAGTTTCGAAACTGTCTAAACTATGTGGGCTCTATTTGATCAAACGGTTTCTACTATTTGGAGCTGCTGGCATCAACCGGATCCAACAATACATACAGCAAAAGTGAGCTGAGGACTTTTGGTAAAGCATAAAATATCTCTGTGTGAAAAGGAAGTGAGAAAATATTCAGAGAAAACTATTACTTAGATCTCTATACACTATCGATGCATTCCAAACCATCAATTACAAATGGGTTCTTCGGGTATTCAGTGATATCATGTCTACACAATATCGAGGAGCTATCATTTGGTAAATCATCATAGTTGAATATGAAATACATAAAGAATTTAAGACAGCAACAACAGCACACAGCTTGGAAAAATATACAACATTGAAACATATTCGTACAAATATCTGTGATATTTTCTTTGACAATGAAAACTCAAATAATGAAAACCTATTGGGCCTCATTACGAGTTTGGAGGCAGCCATGGAGCTATTAGCACCATGGCTGCCTCCAAACCGGGCTCCTTTACCGGGTTCCCAGAATGGGGACTTACTGGATCATTCCGACATAGGAGGACCTGGTAAATCCTCTTGCAGGAACCATTCCCATTCCCATTTGAGCCCCTATTCCCTCTTCCCCTCGCGGGACCCGGCAAAGACGTCTGGTTTCACCAGATGCCTGGTCCGGGTCCCGCAAAGGGAACCTTGTAATACGTGCTCCCGGAATGAAGGGGGCCGGTCCCGTACCGGCCCCCTTCATTCTGGGAGCGCAAGGGTCGTACTGAGGCCCATTGTGTACTAAAACAAAGGAAAAGGATTTTGGTAATTGGGTTCACCAATTATCCAACTTGAATATGAGTAACATATCCAAAACAGCATAAGAAAATAGGGCAACAACCGAAAATTCAGTCAATCAATTTTCATTCCCATTTAGCGCCTGGAGAATGTGCCTCAGAGGTAGAGGTGCGCGGTATACATCAACACATTTAACAATCGATACTTTTATGCTGTGCGCCCACTAACACAAAAAAGGTATTGCCTCCCACATTTCTTTCAACACTCTCAGGATATAACCGCAAAATGGCTAGTTTTCTATGTGTTTTTTGGGGCTGGAAAATGGTGTCCGCTTGTGCCCAGAGAAAAATGGAAATCCATATCCCTAATTCTACATAACCATCTCCCCATGAGGGTGTAACGTCATCAGTTTTCCATTCCTTATATAGCTTAAAACATTGGACAGTATCTGATGAAATGGATTCGACAGCAAATCACGTGGGCAGGAGAAAATGTGATTTGGCAACAACGTGTGCTGTTAGACTTCACATTTGCACACTGACTGCAGAATAGTTGCCAGTCTTGGACCCTAATGCATCTGCATTCTGCTCTAGCCGGTGCTGCACGCTCCTTGCAACCTCTAGCCACACATTAGACAACTTCTCTTGTTTTCATGTCATGTATTTTGATTGAATTGTGTCTCTTTGTGCTTTGTATAGCTTTATTTTATTGTATAATGTTATTAGATCTTTCTTCGCTGTCCAATCGATTTTGCCTGATTTCAACCAATGGATGCATTTTTTAGGAATCGTTTTTTATCCCCTGACGAACCACCCAAATAGATAGATGTGTGAGACAATCGTCTGGGGAGAAGTTTCGTGCATGTTGCTCCTCTCTACAGCTGGCTCTGATCACCATGGTCAGTGATGCCTTTGTAACTCTGCCCAGGGCATTTCCACGAGCAGCAGTTGTGACAAATCACCTGCTCAGTCCTCGTCACAGTGCTGCCTGCAGCTCTTCTATTGGCTTAGGATGCCCTGACTGCATGGTCCACTGAGTTCTTTCCCAATCCGCCTGTGATATTATGATATGATATGATATGATATGGCATTTGTATATGGCATTCAGGGCTGTTCTCACTCTGCACCTCACAGGTTAGAGAACGGGGACACCCTTGTCATCGCCCTCTGTTCTTGGGGGGAGGGCGTGGGGGTGCGGTCTGCTGCACTTAGAGGTTAGAGGGCATTGGAGTACACTGGGCACCATAAGAAATGAGTTTGCCATAAGGGGTATTGCAGGTTCCAGCAAACCCTTATCTGATGATTCCATCGCTCACTTCCCCCACCATTCACCCAGCCTTCCCATCTACACTACTCCTACTTATATATCGTATGCAGTACTTCCAGTCTTTACAGGCATGGCTCCTATCCTAACCTCTGACGAATAGTCATCTCAAACCTCTAGGTGAGCACGGCAGAGCGAAACAGTTGCATCTGCTTAAGAAGAGTGAAAACCATCCATGTAAGACCTAGGATTGAGAATAGGAATGCATTTTCACCTATTACTCAAAGAGTTAGTTAGCTGGTTCCTTAAAAGACAATTATCTTTGAGCCGAGTGACACTGGGTTCTTTTAAGAATGATTTAAAAATCCACTAGCACGACATTTGAAAGATACATTCACCCTTAGCTATGACTAGTAAGTGTTTCATCTAGGCCTGCAATGTGTTGGCTGCAGCCAGTTGGCTTTTACGAAATGGGGTGGGAAACAGTGACCAAAGAAGTAATCAAGTGGCAGATGGCCCTAATCATACTTAAGATCAAATGATTATAAACCACTCTTCAGTGGACACTCATATTAAATGGAGGTAGAGATGGAAGGATGGGCAGATGTCTGTCATTTTAGAGAATATTACATGGAGTCCTACAATCTTAAAGAGATGTATTCCTTTTCAATCTTACCTGACATTTGATGGCTAGGACCCCCTCATTTTGAGATGGATTTCTGAGCAATTTGTTTCTGCTCTGCATTGATGTCCGACTCATTGCCCGAGAGGGAGGGGCACTCTTCTTTGGTGAATCTTCCTACCATAAAAATAGAGAATCATTTCAGTGGCAGGACATTTCATGTTTGATGTAATAACTGGCTACGAACTCAACTGCAATATAAGGAGACCACATTTTGATAAGTCAGTCAATGTAAACAATCAAAGCGGCAATGCCTTTTAAGGCACCAAATCTTGTGATGAACTATTATTTTTCTCTTTTCTTATGTATGTATATTTCAACTTAGTTATCATATCATTACCGGTTCACAATATGCCTAGTTAGCATATTAAGGCTGTTTATCAGCAAACCCACTCAGCATATTATTACCAGTTTACTTTAGGCCCTGTTAGCATTGCCATGTTCCATTATAACCAGTTGGCACTTTCTGGAAGATTTCAAGTCCACCCATTAGCACATCATTGTTATTTTACAACATGCCAACTTTCCACATCATTTCCGGTTTCTGCTTAGCCACAGATCATGACCAGTTGTATTATGTTCCCATCGTCCAACATTGCCTGGCCTTAAATTCCTTCTCCCAGCAGGTTTTACTTTCTTCTGCCTGTCTTAGAGCAACAGGAGGCCAGTGTTTACCACGGTGCTCTGAGGATTCAACAGGTACGAGGCTGCAGCCATCAGTGAACAGAGCAGTGAACACCCTGTTTCCCAGGCAGTGTCTGCCATTGGTTTGCAGGCTTAAATCCAACAGGTGTGGGAGGGGCTTCTGGCAACAGCAGCGCAATTCCAGCCACCACTAGCAGCAGAAATGGGATCATCACCCCTGCACTGCTAACTGCGTGCCTAACCCAAAGAGCACATATGGTTGGTCTAAGTGTTGGCACAATAACAACATTTACACTAGCTTTAACACTAGAACTTAAACCAGAGAAAATACGGTCAGTGCAAATCCCTTTGTGCCAATGCTAAAACCAATGTACAACTGGTAGTTATTCTCGCTCTACAACAAGCATTTCAGGCCTCCCACAAAAGTAGTCATAGACAGGAACTTTTGAAAACCCCAGTTTACACTCAATTGCACATGCCAAATCATGAAAGGTCATATCACGATATGCTATGTCATATAGTGGTATTTCATGATATTTAATGTCATTTATTTATTATAATGCTCTATTGCAGTACCCCACCTATCACCAAGAGCACCTCAGAACCCAGGGTATGAGGGTATAGGGACAGTGAGAAGGAGTAACGGGTATCCTCAGGTGGGTGAGATAATGATGATGATGATGATTAGGTGCTGTAGACCAATCAGAACAGGAATATTTTCAGTTCTCTTCTGAACATGTTGAGCGCATGTTGTTGTTGAAGTTGAGATGAGATGGGAAGATACGAAGAGAGTTTGATTCAAATGGATGAGATGTGATACTGCAGGGATCTGCTCCCAAACAATTGTGTCTTTGCTCCTGGGTCACTAAAAAATTATGACCAGCCAACCTCAAGTGCCCAGCTGGTTGGTGATGCAGGATGAGTGTGAGGATATGCCATGCAGAGATTGCTTTGCACCACAAGGCAGCGGATCTTAAAGTCTATCCTGGACTTGACAGCCAGTAAAGGGACCCCACTGCAGGTGTTATGTGGTTGCTGCGCTTCAGATTGAGGCTCATTCTTGCAGCATTGCTTTTGCTCCTTTGCATCTTATGTAAGGTCTTTGCCGAGCGGTCTACACACATTCTGTTGCAGTGCTCGAGTCTGGACATGACTACTAAATACACTTTGGCAATCTTGTGGGTGATTTGAAAGAATTCAAGGATCTGCTGAGGAGGCCAGGGGTGTGGAAAAACGATTTTGTTATCCCAGCAATTTACAAGGTAAATGAAAGGTTAATATTCAAAACAACATCTAGCTTTCGAGTTTCAATTTTTGGCTGAGATCTTTGGCCCAGTGGAATCAAACAATTGAATGGTGGTGCACTTGAGGAGCTTGGCCATACTTTTACATGTGTTTTTGCTGTATTAAGGCAGATGTGGATTGAAGCTATCTGGGCCTGAACACACGACAGGCATTCTCCTACCAACTAGTAGCCTCCATTGGCTCTTCCAGATTGATAAGGAGAAGCGTCGCTGCAGTGTACATGTGGATCCCATGTTTTGTGATGATGGCTGCTAAGAGGGTATATGCATATTCAATAGGTTTGGAAACCATGAAGAGCCTTCAGGGAACCCAGACAAGATCGTTCTAGTGTGGGATGGCAAAGGATCCATTCTCAATTGGTGTGTTCTGTCAGACAGAAATTATTTGAACTGGTGGAGAGATGGAGCTGACACATCCACTTATTATTGAAGGCACTTGACAAGAATGCCATGATTTACAGCTTTGAAAGTCAAAGGAGAGTTTAGAGGGCGTAAGGCAGAAGACTTGCCCTGGCCTCTGGTGGAGAACAGGTGCTCTGGAACAACCATGATAGTGATCTCAGTTTGCCTCTATGGGCATAAACATGATTGGTAATCAATTAGGAGACTGTTCTTTGCTATGGTTCATACGCTGGTTGGCTATATTTTCTTTAATGGCCTACCTGATCGGTTGAACTCCAGGGGTGTCACAGAGTCCTTTGCCTTGATGCTGTAACCTCGTCTCCCCTACAATACTTAACAGCAGCCGAATAAGCTAAGAGCCCAAGGGAGTCTCTCAGGGTGAGGGTTGGTTTGGTTGGTGGTGGCTTCTGCCCTGGGAGCAGCGCCTTGTATGTGGTTGTCTTTAGCTGGTTCCATAATCCACACTGAAATCTGCAAGGAGAATGATGAAGGGAAATTACTGTATCCTGCCCCTACCACTTCTCAGTGTTGGCTCGTAGTATGGATACACACCTGATAGTGGACTGTGAATGGGGCCTGGTAGATAGCAGATGGCCTTACTTTGCTGTGCCCAGCAGAGTAGCACCCACAGAGAATGAGGCATCTAATCACAGTAGCTGCTTCCCCCATTTGGCATTCCTGTGAAGCTGTGTTAGCTTGCTTTCACTCCACAAATCCATTTATCTGGATAAGGATAGAGCTTGTGGGTCATACAAATTTATATCTGAAGGGTAGGTCTCAGTTATTGCCATCCCATGCCCCTCTGTAATGTCTTAGAATGCATGCCTTTGGTATGCTTTGGTTGGTGATTATAAGGAAATTTTTTATCAACTACTCTATATCTTCTTGAGCCTCGTAGATGCTGACAAATTTTCAGAGTGCAATGAGTGTCAGGAGAGATCACAACCGGTAACTCGAAGGCCTGACAACAATCCACGATAAAACTGGGTAATGTTGTTTGCTTGTTCTCTTCTTCTGTAGGTGTCCATTCATCCAGGTGAGAAGAATGATGCCTGGAGTTCCCCGAAGAACTGGTGCTCCTTCTAGGTTGCATTTCAACAAAGACTGCCACATGCTGTGGTGAGAAGGGGCCCTGAATAGGCTCTGGCCCTATCCTTAGATGATCACGAAACCTTCAGGTCTGGCACAGGATAAGAGAGCAAGCTTGGATTTATGGTGGTTGTGCTTCCTGAGATTTTCCATATGAAATGCCTAAGCTTACTTCCCTAGTGTACCAGAGGGGTTTCACAGGGCCGGAATAGCTGCCTGAGTATTGCAATCCTAGTGCTGCCAAGACATGTTCCTGGACTTTGCATGTGCAGGGGAGTACAGAGAGGGTTCAGTAGTTAGCCATACACTTCAGATTGGCGTTTAGCTTTACAAGGAGAGGTGTGGTGAACCCATGTTTCAGTCCTTGTGAAACTTCCCTTGGGTAAGGAAGGACATCATAATGCTTTTAACACTGGGGCAATCAGAGGGAAGCCCAGTATTGCCACACTGGCGTTCCACGAATCCAGTAATGAAAATGAGGGTTTGAAAGATCTGAGTACCTTGGAGATATCGTAGACTAATTTAAAGGCCAAGGTAAAGAACATTGGCTTTTTGAGCTCTTCGCTTGGTGGGGTCAGATTTAGAGGTTTTGATGATGCAGTGGATGCTCGAAGGGTCCGATTCTTCTTCAGAATACCTCTATGAGGTTGTTGGTGAGATTTTTCAAACAAGTAGGGATAGGTGTGTTTCCCTGGGTACGTAGACATTCTCAAACACATTTAAAACATCCCCTGTTGGAATTTTCATGTTAATAAGCTATTTTTACTCTGACTATAACTGTTTTGTAACTTCTATCATTAATCAGGCATGTCACCCACAATTTGCTATACGTTCTCAGTTACGACCGCAAGGTTATTTGAAATCTTTGAAAATCTTCTACCATTCATTGTTCATTTTTGGTAGAAGAGGAGACTTTAGGAAATCATTCTGTTAAACCTTGTCAATATTCTGTATTGGAGCAAGGGGCCAGGTACAGGTTTTACTAGAAGAGAGATATGACGATGTGGCCTGGTTGTCCTCATCACCTGGACTCATCTATGTTGTCCCAAGTTCTGAAGGCCAGCATTCAAGGACTACGCCTCTCAAAATTCACCCCAGGAAAAGGAGAAGAACTCAGACAAAATCCAGGTGTGTGTGTCACCTACAGAGCTGGGAGAGGAATATAGAAAACTGCCTCTTGTCCCTAAGGTCTGTGAGGACACAGGAGAAAACGATCCTTGCTCCAAATCGGGTAAACGACTGCTCCGAGAACAAATGCAACTCCTGTAGTCCCACTGCTCTACCAATGGAAATCCTAGACATGACATGGAAAATGTTCTTGAAAAGGGAAATGTTTTCTTAATTTACCACACTAAAAGGAAGTCATTACATACAGATGGTATGTAGTACCTGCAGATGCACATACAGATGTTGGCCACAGGAGAGAGCCAAAACAAACACCAAGTGGTGGGTGTGGGAGGGGGTAGGGACTCTTACAGCCACTGTAGAGAACGCTCCTTAATGGATTACACGATGGTGGTGGACCTATTTGAAGATTTCTTCCCAGATTTCAGAACTACAGGGAGTCCCATTGACTGATCATGGTGCTCAGATAGCTCATGTGACCCCACTCATCAATCTGGGTAAGAACAGTTATCCCATGTCCTACATGAGCAACAGCCCTCAGCGAAGCAGTTTGAGACAGTTCCAGAGTACAGGGCTAGCGAGGTGCAGAGTTGGAGTAAGGAAGCAGCGAGTGAGCCCATGAATGAGATGAAGGTACCAGCACAAGGTGTCGACCAGAATTAAGGCGGCTGTAGAGGAGCAGGCAAACAGAGAGCAGGAGAGCAGGTTGCAGGTGGTCCATGGTAAGGAGTTGATAAGGAGAGATATCAGAAGGACTGTGGAGGACGTAAATGAGACTGAAGTGGTGAGTGATCAGTAAAGCAGAGGAGGAACGTGAACAGATTGGGGAAGAAGAGAGGTGGAAGATCAGTAAAGGAGAAAAAGATGGGGACAGGATTGCCAAAAAGGTAAACCAGGCAGAGAGGTGGAAGGTAGCACCACTGAAGAGGTGGCTGGCGGCTATACTTGGAGAGAAGAGGTAGAAGAGTGCCCTCAGCATGAGGCTGGAAGTGACAACAGTGGAGAAGATGAGGAGGCTGAAGGAGGTGAAGAGGATGGGTGGATGAATAACCCCTGGAATCAGGAGGAGAAGTAGTGTGACGGAAGTCAAGAGAAGAGATGAAAAGGAACATTGCAGTACTGAGGAAGTAGTTGAAAGAAGAGGGGATGAGTTTCAATGAGGAGAACTGCGAATACGCAGAGTTGGAATCTCTGAGCCAAAGGCATGTGACAGGAAGTTGGGCAGACGTACAAGCACATGGCTGCTCCTCCAGGAGATGGGAAGGGAGTCAAAGAAATGTAAGTAAGTAGAGCGAGAAGAGAGAAAGTGTCCCCTTTAGGCAAGAAAATAGTGCAACTCATTGAGAAGGTAGATGAGAACGGGGTGTTGGGATTGGAGTCAATACCTCAGAAGAGGGAGAAGAGGAAGGAATCCTGACTCAGCCTGTAGAGATGCCTGCATGGCAAGCCTTTTGGTATAAGCTCTGGGGCCTCATTTCCACCTCATCCAACCCTGCCACTACCCAGGCCACCCTAATGTGCAGGTACATTCAGGGCCCGGGGCCCATGTGAAAAGCTCCAGCTAGAGATGAGAAGAAGCAGAAAACAAAATGTATAGAAGAAGAGACCACAAGTTAATATCACAGGAATTAATGACTGGATTGAAGAGCACAAAACCTAGAGACTTTTGGTATAACCTGGTGGCACTTTCTTTTCTGGAATCTGGAAAATGTTATTGGACCCCTATAGCTTTGTTGAGCCCAACACTCATATTTAACACACCAATTGTACTACCATTGAACCCAATGGAACGCCATCCCATACAGTTAACAACAAATATAATAAAATGTGATATATACAGCTATCATATTGTATTGTATGTTCTGTTCATCACATATACGAGTGACTGCAAAGTAAGTTTGAATCTGATCAGGTAATGGTCTTACGGAGTGAGATGTATGGAGTCTAATAATCTAATGTCAGCGTTTAAAGACAACATTGGGTCAATACTGTGTCTAAGACTGTAAGTCGGTTTTTGATCTAACGCTAAGAACCATAAGCCTTTTGTGTCATCCAGGACTTATTTTTCCCCTGGTATATGTCCTACCTTTTTACACATTTGTGGAGTTTAAACCTAAAAGTATATATATACCACCAATAATAGTTCCATCGATTGATATCTTTCAGAGAGCCCTTCTTAAGAATGTATCTAAAATGTCTTTTAAAAAACTCCAACACCACAATCTTAAAAGACAACACCAAGGCATTGTTGGTATGCAAATCAGCACAAACACAAACCTTTTCTCCAGGAAATTATCTTTGTCTAAGAAGGCAGAGCTATTTTATAGATGGCTTAATCAACCCAATAGAGATATTTTGCAAGGCTGTCAGAACAACTATATACCTGGTTTCACCCTTATTAGGTCATGCTGGATAAAGTAGTGACACTAGGGCGGGCTGTTATGGTGGATAATTCTTGTCAGACTGTATTATCTGGGTTCGCTGACATCACAATAACTAAGGATAAGAGAAGCCAGACTGAGCCAGATATTCTGAACATTTTGAATCTGCTGGTTCTAAAAACCATGGTGTTGCACCCCTCTATCCCATATCTTTACCTCCTTCAACATGTACTACTAGAAATGCGTGTGATGGGCAGTCCAGAGTGGATGCTGATGTGGGATCTTTTTCTTCCTTCATGACCTCTAATGCCTGTTCTAAACCCTAAAACCATCCTTTTGGGACTGTTTGTCACAGTAAAATTGAGGTGCCACCTTTTGAGGATAAATCCTTGAGAGAACTAGTCATGGACCCAAGAACTGTTACTATCCCCAGTGTCTTGCCACCTCTAAGACTGGAAGCTGAAGATGGCCTGGCTTCAAGACAGAACTAGACGAGGTATCGTTAGGAGTCTGGATCTGAAGATTCTGCGTAGGATTAAGTTGGACAATTGGTGCTCGGAAGTTGATAAAGATTGTGAAGTCATTGGATGTGGCCATAGCAACCTCCCTACTTTGCTGGCAAATTGTAACAATTTTTCTAATCTTCCTCCGGACCCGAACCTGATTGTGGATTGTGGATAATTGTATGCCATGTGTTTTCTTTATGTGTGTTTTTAGTGTACCCTGAGATCTTTTGTTACACTCTTCTGTTCTGTTTTTTGTGGTGTCCTGATGCCTGCGGGCTCCAGTGCCTGATGAATAAATAAATGAATAAATGAAGGAATACATATATTCTATATAATATATCTATAATAAGTAAGAAGGAATAGTTGTTTCCACACAGCTTTTATTCTGGGGTCGCGTAATACTGTCAGTACAGATGGATTTCCCCTTTCCAGGTGTGGATATGCTTAGGTCAAATAAGCTATGAAGGTGCGGAAATACACTTTAGGGTGGCGTCTTCTGGTACTGTTGGATCTCCTAACAAATTGGACAATCTGGTCTTGGAAAGTTTCAGGATGGGGATCACATGGAATCATGGAACAATTGCAATAAAAAAGGCACACTTTCACGATGAATATGTGCAGAAAGAAAAATATCAAACAGACAGTGTGCCCTCACTCTGGATGTGTAGAAAGTCCTTGCCCTATCGATTCTGCACGTGAGCGAGTAACCATTGGATATCCTCTGCTGGGTTGTGCTCATTGCAAGTTGTTGTTTTGCTATTCTGTTTGTTGATTGTTGGCCCTGTCGATATTGTTGCTAGGAGAGGCCCCGCTTTGTAGGGCTTGATGTCCACAAGGTGGTTCCAAGTGTTCTTCCTGACAAGTTTGACTGCTCGCTCAGTTATTAGTTGAACAATATGCAGTCCTGTGAAATGCAATGCGTCCCACTTTCTGGAGAAATTGTGTAAAATGACTTGGTCCCCCGGATACAACAGTGGCTTAAGCAGCCACAGTTGTATCCGGCGGGACCAAGTCCTCCTTGGCTTCAGTGCAGTCATTCTCTTCTCTGGCTTCAGGCCTCTCCCATTGTCTCTGCAGGTGACGAGAAATAACAGAGGCACTAGCAATCAAGGCGGCGCTATACTCATACATTTCCTGACCCAATACATCAGACACGCTATCTGCATCTTTGATTGCTATAGTGGGAGGAACCAGGGGAAGTCGCATGTGCCATCCTGTTACCACCTCATGTGGGGTTAAATTGTGGTTGGACCGGGGTTATTGCACTGTGCGAACAAGGCTAAGGGAAGGCAATGGAGACAATTTTTGTTCAGCGTGTTTTTAGTTTAGGCTATATATAGGAGTGGGACAATGCCTCAATTTCTAAAATGTCCCCAAAGTAGGCGACGCTTTTTGCTTCTGTGTCTGCTGCTTTGTTGTGTGTGGGAGTGGCAGGGCCATTCGGGCCCCCCCACACCCATTCAGTTTAAGATGCATCACTTGCTCGACCAACAGTGGAGGACACTTCCTATTTTTGCCCCTGTGTACATAACCAGCCCCTGTGCTGATGACGACACAGGTGGGGCTGTTGGAGAGACACTTGGCATCCATCTTGGACACCTCCAACTCCATCTTTGGATTAGGCCTCACTGCGATACTACAAGAAGGCTTCTCTCCCCTCTGCAACACCGCGCACAGCGCTTGCAAAAGCCCCCACCTTTTCTCCCCGTCTCTGAAAGCCCTGCAGCTCCATTCTCACGCCTGAGCCAGAGGTAATTTCAACAGTATAAATGTAACGCCTCACCCTTCCTCTAAGATCACTGTCCTGTGCATGAACTGGCTCGAACCATGCCTTGCAAACACATCCATCTCCACAAAACCTGCCTATTCCCCTCCTCACCCCCGGTACTGGAAAATTACTGCCAATCCAACCCCATGGCCCTGATAGGCATGTCTTTTGATGTGCCAGAAATGTAACCCCAGTTCGATGCCCACCCCAGTGTGCCACGACTAATAAAAGCCAACCTCTGTCACAGTATATTGCACCTCAGAACTAACAAATGCCAGCATGCCCCCTAGTCTCTTTGATGCGCCTAGACCCACCCCATGATCAACGATCCCACCTGGATCGAGCCCTCCCAAGTTGTGATAAACCCCCAAAGACCCCAGTAAATAATGATGTGGTTGTAAGCTTAGAATTTATAGAGGATAATGATTTGCTCAAAGGAGCGTCAGTAACTGCTATTTAGTGCATGCTTGAAGCAAATTGTTATGTTAGATTAGCTAGGGCCCGTCCGGCTTCATCGTGACCTGACCCTCACCCCACCCAGACAGAGGCTGCTGGACCTCGTGGTATGAGTCCTCCTGCCAACTGAACAACCAATCCAGCGGGAGCAACATCATGTATTAAATATGTACCCAACTGTTTTATCCAATCCTGTGTCTATGTAGTCCCCTATGCAATGATGTCATGTATGACGCGATATTCTTACTTAAGCTGCCACCTTTGCCAGAGCGCTCTCGGGCAGCAGAGTTCTCTGGATGGCAAATTTTATATAAACGACTAACTCTTGCAGCCTGTCCTCCTGGTCTCATTCCCCGCTGAGGTGTGTTATATTCTTTTGTACCTTGGGCATGCAAGTCGGGGAGTGGGCCTACAGTTGCCCCTGATGGGATCCTCCCCCCTCGTGTGTGCTTGGCACTTTGCTACTGCTATACGCTCTGGGAGGTCTATTGACTCTATTAATCTGCCCAATGGCAGTGTGTGTGCTGCACCAGTGACCCATCAATACGCCAATGTGACAGCCCAGAATGTACTGTGGATGTCACGTAGGCTGAATCTGAACTGAATAGACTGTCACTTCCTTATCCCTGCTGTGTTCTAGTGCCAATATCAAGGCAACTAATTCTGTTGCTTGTGCTGAACAGTGTGATGGGAGACGTACACTTGCCAGCACCTTGCTCGTCCCGTCCTCTCTCAATTTTACGACTGCTGTCCCAATATGTCTTTCCCCAGTCGTTTGGTCAATCGCTGGCAACCCATCAATGTAAAGCACGTCTCCCGCCTCAAGTGCATTCTCCTGTACCTTGCGAGCATCACTGAATTCTTCTATGTTTGCTGTGCAGTCGTGTGCATAGTCACCCTCCTATAAAATGTCGGCGATGAACATGGCTTGGTTGACAAGTTTGCATCTCACTATCTTGAGAGCTAGGTTTGACAGTATTACCTCGTACCCTGAAGTTCTCTGTGTTCTCAATGTACTCTTCGGTCTTTCCAGTATTTCAAAGAGAGCATGCTCCATATAAGGAGTGGTGCTGCATCTCATGGTAATACTTGCTGATTTTTCCACTGCGAATGTGGCTGTAGCCAGTGCCTGCTTGCATGGATAGTGTCCTCTCATCACTTGGTCTAATTTCCCATTGTAGTATGCTAGAGGCTTGTGCCCCATGCTCGTCTTCTGTGTCAGTACTGCGGTCATAACCACTCTATCAGTGTGTGAGAATAGGAAAAACTCTCTTTGATAATCTATGATCCCTAACACTGGAGCTGTGCATATTGCTTCTTTTAGCTTTTCAAATGCTTCAGTCATTTCTGTTGTCCATTGTAATGTCTTGTCCCCCTTTTGCGCTTCCTTCATTGTACTAAATAAGGGCCTAGTGTAAGTGCTGTAGTCGAATATCCATGTGCTGCAATACTTACATAGCCCTAGGAACTGCTGCACTTGTCTCACAGTTGTGGATTTTGCTGTCCTTCATATTGCTTCTGCCCTTTCTGGTGTTACTCTTCTGCCGTTTTGCCAGATCATTTGTTCGATAAACAACACTCTGTCTGGCAATATTATAACTTGGCTTTTTCTACTTTGTACCCTTTTTCTGTTAGTACTGTCAAAATGTGTATCGAGTCTTTTCTGCACTGCTCCTCTGTCTTGCTGCAAATAAATATGTCATCTACATACTGTGTAACCGTGCTCTCCATCTGTACGTTGCCTAAGTCCATTTGGAGTACCATGTTGAATATGGAAGGTGATTCACAGTACCCTTGAGGAAGTGTTGTATGTTTTCAATTCTTATTTCTATAAAGAAATTAGGTTAAATCCTGTGAGTCTGGGTGTAATGGTATAGAAAAGAATACATTCTTCAAATATATGACCGTGAAGTATGCAGCTTCTGTGGGGATGCTACACAAAATTGTACCATTTGGTTAAGGAGGCGCAAGTCCTGTATAAAATGCCATAATCCCCCTCTTGCCTTTTTGACAGGGTACACAGCCCTGTTGCATGGTGATTTGGATGGCACTAGGATGCCCTGCTTCACTAGTGATGCAGTGGTCTCATAGATACATTTGTCTGCCTCTCTCTCCTAGTGGCTACTGCCTAACTTGTGGTAAAATGGCTCCTTCAGCTTTATCTTCACTGCTCCCATCCCTTTCAGAAGCCCCACATCATGGGGACTTGTGGTCCATAAAATGGTGGGGTCCTTTGCCAAATCTTCCTCAAGAAATGGCGCTGGTGCTTTCAGCATCATCACCATTCTCTGCAGTAACTCTCTGTAATATATTCTCACCCAATATATGATGTTCATTTTGAACACTACCTCGTGATCTGATCTGTTGTCCTTGAATAGTTCTTCATCTGTAACTGCGGTCAACCTGTATCCTTATGTCAAGGCGATCACTGCTCATCGTGGTTGGCCTGTGTCATCTGTCCCATGCACTGCTATCCAGTCACCCCCCAATATTACTGCTTCTAATTCAAGTGGCACTATTGTCCCATCCTTCTCATTTAATGGTATCTTTGGCCTGAAAAAATGCTCATTTAGAATGTGCCACATTTTGCCCTGAGCCCCTGGGAGCCATACTATTATTATTTCAGTGCCATACTGAAACAGTTCCTCATCTACTGGCACCCCCCCCCCCCCCTCTGTACCTTATGTCCACAATAGACTTCAATAATCTCCCTCACGTTTAGAAGGTGCATCCCTGGTGTGTAACACACTATGACCTTGTCATTGAATGAAATGGTCATGTTATGTCTGCTCATGAAATCTCTCCCCAGTATCTTTACGGGTGTCTGTCGAGAATAAAGTAGGCACAACGCTAAGTGGTGTTCTCCTATGGAAAGTGCAATATCTTCTGTGAAATTCTGTCAACCCAGAGAACCCTTCAGCATTTATTGCATCACCTGACATACTGTATTTCCCCTTCTGGATGCAGGATCTAGTCACCCATGTGTCTACAAGAAAGGAAAAAGTTGTGTCACCTATAGTCACCCCTATATGTGATTCCTCAGCCGGGTTAGGTGTAATCAATAGGATAGAACACATCAAGTTCATCTGTGGGCTGTCCTATTGAGGGTATAATGACATTCAGATTCCCAGCAATTGGTTGCCCCCCCACTACAGTGACCCCTCCTAGTTTTCTTATGGGAGTCATTGTCATGGAGTAAGTGTGTGCCACTTTCCTGTTGTTGGGTTGTTTGCTGTTCTGCATCTCCGGTATTTGCTGGGTCTTGTGTACTTGCTGTGTATTATTCTGCATCTGCGGCTTCTGTGGTGCCTGCAAATACTGCTGCACAGGCACCAGCATTTGTGGTGTCTGTGCCATGGGCTGGTGTGTCTGCGGGTATGCGTTTGGTGCCTGTCCTTCTTGTTGCATCTGGTCCTGGGCATAGAACTCATTTTGCTCCCCTGGATATGCTGACTGGTATTGCATTCCCCCTTTCTGTTGTATCCCTCCTCTGCTCCTACATACTCTTGACATATGCCCTACATGTCCACACACCCAATACTGGGGCAGTTCTCTCACTTGCATCTGGTACCCTCCAGGGAAACCTTCTAGACCCTGCTGCATTTGTTGTCCGTATCCCTGATGCTCTCCTGGAAATGCCCCTTGGTTCTGTTGCATTTGTTGCCCATACCCGCATCCCCTTGGTGGCCCCCCTCTTCCTCGAAACCCATGCTGCAGATGCCCCTGCCGATGAACCCCCCTCCCGTGGGTAGTTGTGCGTCCTGTGTCTGTGGCACCCACTGTAATTCCGTGCTTGTTAGTATTGCCCATTCCATGGCGTAGTCAGATAGCTTCTTCTGTACTAACTTTGCCTCCTACTGCTTCCTTTCCTCATGCTTTTTCCTTGCATTCTCTTGCATTAATCTACAGTAATGTACTATTGTAAGTTGTAGTTCTAACTATGGTTTTGTTTCCATTCCCGCCAGCTTCTTCAGTTGCCTTTGCACCTGTTCTGGCAGCTCTTGGCATGGTATATGATAGAATAATGCCACTGTTTTATCCCATGGTTCTTACGTTTCAAGGTGCCATATCTCTTGAATAGCCTGAATATATTGTGCATGTCTTCGGTCTTCGTCTTCCCCCGTTCTGCATGCCATAATCGCACTAATGTCTATCATGTCTTGGTACTGCATCCGCAGAGCTTGCCATACAGCTGCTTGGCAGTTAGCAAACGGTGATCCAATGTTTGCCGTGTTCTGGGTTGTTACTCCTGGGTACCCCGCCCTTCGCCATATGTCATCAGCGGCCTCTCTGAGGGTCGCAAATAGTAGACCTTTTACATCCCCTACTCCTGGTTTCTGTCATGCTGTCATTCTTTCCATCTCATATATCCATTTCCCCGCACCCGCAGTCAAAGAGGGTAGCCTACACCTCACGTTTTCCATGTCTATATGTTTCCATAGTATATACTGAGGTTGCTCCCCCTCCCTTTTCCAGTAAGGGAATCTGTGTGAACCCAATTTCCCTGTCTGGTCCTCTTGTCAACTTGATTTCCCCCTCTGATCTCCTGGTGAATGCCCTTACAATTTACCCCCTCCTTCATGTTGGGAGGTCCGTGAGCCTCTGTGCATATGGGATTACATCATCCAGGCTGCGTGATGCATTCCTGGACCATCGCAGTTTCTCGTCCTTGTCACCTTGCAATTCTCCCATGTCTCTGTCTGCTCACCATGTCGAGCTTTGATAGGTCTTATTCCCTGTCGACCGATGAGTAGGTTGTCCCATTCCCTCGTCTTCACTCTCTGCCAAGTCATCTTCTGACTCGATGTCTACTGGGTCACTGTCAAAATCGTCATGGAAGCCCAGTCTCCTCAGTACCTTGCCTCCCTATAGTTCCCCTTCTATGTCCATCAGGTTCTGGCTGCCCCCCCTTCATGGAGGATCCTGAATCGGTTCTGTCTGGCAGCACGGCTGCCTTTTCATATTTCTTGCTGCTATCCTGCTCTGCTTGCCTATCGCTCCCCGTGTTATCATCAGACGGGGTCAATCCCAATTTCAGTCTTATTTCCCACACTGCACTCTCCTCCTCTCCCTTCCCTTTGTGCTCTCTAATAAGTCACTCTAGTTCTCCTTTCCCTTCTTACCAAAACTTTCTTTCCCTTCTCATCTTCCTCCCTTTGCCTCTCTATCTCCTCAAGCGCCCTCTTTCTTCTCATCTTTCTCTGCTCCCGCTCATTCTCTTCTTCTCTTTGCTTGTCTCTTTGCACCCTCTTGTGTACTTCCTTCTTTTCCTTCTCTTTCCTTTCTACTTCTTCCATTATCTCTGCCCACTTTTGTGCTTCGCTGCTTCCCTTACATCCAGCTACATCCTTACTTTCCCCACCTTTTTCTCCCGCTGTCATCCCATCTAATTGCATTAATATTTGCCCTCCTACCCACTTGTTTGATGGTATTCCTCCCAGCTCCTCTTTGGCGCTCTTCTGGGTCTCGCTGCATGGCCCCTTTCTGCCGCTGTTCCTTGGTAAATGGTGGAGGTTTGAATGTTGGATTTGTTTACCCCCCTGCTGCTTTTAATTCCCATATGGGGTATAATCACTGTGCTTCTATTGCAGCCTCTTCGTTCTCATGTTCATTAGGAGGTAAGGGAGTGCGGAAAAGGGCGCGGGGCCAAGTCTTCTGCTTGTTCAGCATTCATTGGCACCTCGCTACATACCCTTCGTCCTCCAGAAACATATTCCAGAGCTTAAATATCGCCATAGGACTGCTCAGCTTTTCCCCTTATAAGCCTCTTGTATGTGCGTGTGTAATGATTGCTGCACATATTTGGAGAAACCTCTGCATTGTGGCCATGCTTAGTCAATTTACCAATCTCGTTTTTCTCAACTTTACAAATAACAGTTCGTGTCATTTATCCCAAGCCTCTCTGGCTCCGAACCAACCTTTCAGGCATGCTCCGCACACCGCCCTTATACAACTCTATGCCCCCTCAGGTACTCCCACCAATCTTGCGCATGTGCCTTCCGGGCACCGCCACTGAACAGCTTACTCTGTTAATTGCAAATTGTGAACACCCCATTCTGTACCTCCTCATGCTGCCCTAGTCCTATGCCCAGGCCCTATGAGTGATATCACTACTTCACTACATAGGGCAAGGATAGAAATCACTAACAGACCTCACAACGCTATTGTTCCACACCACAGACAATTTTTACGAACCCGACATATACCCACCTGTGTTCCTGCCTGCTAACAGGGGATACCAATATTTCTCATGCTCAATCTGTACCTACAGCATCACCTTGTAGATAAAATGCCTCTGCGAGATTTAACCAGAAAAACAACTTCCGCAATTTGAGCTAGCTCCCTTTGCTAAGCCTTTACACAGGGATACTATCATCCATGACCCGAGCGAAAACACCCAATCCATAGGGAATCCAATATTTAGACAACTTTTATCATCCCTACCCTTAAGTCAATACTTTAGGTTATTTGTCAGAACCTTTAACCTTAAGACTGAATGCTCCCTAACCACAAAAATTACATCTAATACTGAACAATACACAACAATACTTCAAGGATACTCAACAAATACTCTTCATCGCCCCACACCCGACATTACTTTAACATCCCCCTCAGTTGCCATGTGGCTGAGTCAATACTTACACTCTGTGATCCACTGACGCTGCTCGGCTCCTGGGTGTCCGAAATATGCCGCCTCACCCTTCTGGTATGCTGGGCTCATCATGGACCGCGGGTAGGATATTATCCAAACTGACTCCCTTGGGGCCGTCTGCATGGGGGTGCACCTACCATTGGTACCACTTTCTGTGAGGTGCCTCGCAGCCCTCTAGGCACTGCGGTGGAAGAGGCGTCTTATGCCGAACGGGCATTGTGAATCATCCCTCTGCTACCAACTTATTTGCTTGGGTATACCAGAGGGGCTAGGGGTCACACTACGAGTTCACTGTTGCAGCTCCCAGGGCCCAACAAACCCTCCCCCACTGTACAGATGGAGGACTCAGCCATGGGCAAGTTGGAACTGTCGTTTATTACACAAACAGACAGGGACCATACAGGACATTGAAAATTTCCCAGACTCACGGCTAATATGCGCGTGTGGGCCATTTTGTTTGATTTCTACATCACAACATGTGGCTCATCCCCAAAATCCCACGAGAAGACAGGATTGGGTAGTTGGGGCGATAGTGCCTATGCATTGCACCTATAGATACTACTCTATTGGTCCTCACATGTCAGGTGGCTTGCCTGACCCTTCCCCAAAAAGCTATCTATTACATTGTTGCATGGTCGCAGGATTACCATTGGCCCTTGCCCTCTGCCGTCCACCCATGGATTACTGTTCCCTGATTGGCTGGAGCTGGTCTCCCCAGGCCTGGGACAGAGCTCTGTTCTCAGCGCTCAGTGCACCTTCTCAAGGTGATGCGAAAGACTATGTATTCCCAATGTAACCGTCAGTGCCACCCCTTTTGTCTGTGAGAGTGCCCTTAGCATTGCAATGTTGTTAAAGGATACATGTTTCACTTCATGTCCGTGTTGCTGAGAACCGTTCATCTTCCCACCGCAGGTGAATGACCATTGTCTGGCTCGGCTGCATCACGTGGTTGAGGACCATGAAATCGAGCCCTCTGGTCTGCAATTTATGAGGATTTATTTTGCTCATTTGCAGATGGCTCCTTGTCTTTTAGCTTCCAAATGTGCTGGTTGTCTCTGATCTTGGCTGCAAGCCCTGGCCTGCTGTTCTGTGGGTATTACCCAATCTGATCATTTCGAATTGATTGAAACAATCAAATTGGGTAATCACCACCAAACATGGTGAGCGGGGTTTGTGGGGGTGTCCCCTGGTCCCCATGTTTGGTAGTGATGGCCTTTGGGTGTAGCGGGAGGTTTGGAGACGGGGGACGGAAAAAAAAGAAAAAGGAGAAAAGTGGACCCTGCAGCGCCAGCTCCGACAAGCGTACTTCAAAAAGGTAAGTAGCAGGTGGGTGGGGAGATGTATTGGGGGCTGTGAGGGATTCACGTTTTGCCAGATTTAGCCATGGCAAAATGTCTTTGCAGCAAAATTGACCATGTTCAATTCGGCTGTGAATAGTTCTGCCACAGCCAAATTGCATACATCTGTATACAGCCTAGTTCTGCTTTCCTTTATCTCTTGTCCTGTGGCTTGTGGCCTCATGTAACCTCATTATAGTTATACTATGATTTCTATACATTTAAACCGTGCTATGTTTCCTATAGGTTAGTAGTATTTGGATTCTCCAGGCTTCTTATACGATCCTGTAGTTCCATAGGGTTGGTTGCGATAAACGTCTGCAGGCTTGCTCTGCATCTCTTCTTTTGCCTTGCGTTCAGCCTTTCTGCACTTGGCTAATGAGAAAAATAATAAAAGTTTTTTTTTATGATTTAGTTTATTTGTAAACTTTTTCATTTGTGAGGCAAGACATAAGATATGTCTCAGATGGTTCTCTTGTTGAGTTCCAAAACAGTGTGAAGAAATAGAGTGATTGTGTATGTGTATTTGTTATTTTGCCCACTGAGTAGGACTGCCCATCTTTCGCCTGTGTCCATTTGGTGTGCTGAGAGTTCAAAGAAGGCACCAAATTGTTTGCGTTGTGTCGAGAGTGACTGACATTCCATCACAAGGTGGAATAGGGTTTCAGGAGTTGTTCCAACCTTGCAGAAGCGGCAATAGTTGTTTGTGTGAGATATCTGCCTGGTTACAGCAAGGTTTGAGTTGATAGGTAACACGTTCAGACGTATTCTTAGGAACGTTGTTCTGATGCTCGGGTCTGGGAACAATTGAAGATAAGGTGGTAGCTCATGGATTTTTCGAGTGTCTGTGGTGCATTGAAGGTTCTGTTGATTGGTGTTTTTGGTTTGGATGGTTTTTATCCAGTCGTTTCATTGAAGTTTAATTTTTGCGTGTTGTGGACAGAGAGTTAGTAGTTCTTCTGATATATCCTCATTTGCCATTTCCTTCAATAAGGTCTGTTTCCATTCTTGGAGCACTGTATTGTTGAAGGTGTTTGGGTGGGCTCTCAGAACTTGTATGGCTGGTGTTTTCCGGTCTGTCAGGATTTTCCGGAATATGTCTAGACTCTTCCAGAGTACAATGGAGGCGATTGATTGGGTTGCTATCTCGTGTCTTATTCTTGGTATCGGGTATGACGGCGGGAGATAGAGGATTTTGCCCCAAAAGATTGCCTCATATTTCATCCAGTTTATTGACCCTGCATTCATCATTGCTTCAGTGCCATAGGTAATAATGGGGATGACTTTTTGTCTATAGTAAGCAATGATTGCTTTGAAGGAGAATTTTCCGTATTTGCGATGTAGCAAACATCCTTGTCGTGCCAGTGTCTGTGATGTTTGTTCTAGTTTGTCTAGCCATTGTTCCTCCGATTTTGACTGATTATTTGCACGCCAAGATATTTGAAGGTGGTGACGGTTTCCAGTTGTATTCCATCAATGCTAAAGGCGGGTTGTTTGCTTTTTTTGGTTGGCATTTTGGCTAGCATCATTGTCTTGGTTTTTGTGATGTTGATCGCTAGTTCATTGATGGTCATGTATCTGCTTAGTGCTGTCAGTGCCGCTTGTAGTCCAGAGATCATTTTGTCAAGGAGGATGATGTCGTCAGCATAGGCCATAACGGGAACTGGGGTGGAGTTTATTTTTGGAGGGTTCGTTCGGTAGCTGAGCATCTGTTCTTCGATATCTGCTGTGAAGAGGTTGTATAAGGTTGCTGAAAGGGGGCACACTTGCTTTAATCGATTTTCTGTCATGATGGAGGTGGTGGTGGCATCTTGTTACGACAGTCTGACCTTGATTGATGTTTCAGAATATAATAGTTTGATTGGCTCCAGGATGTTTGATGGGCATTTCCATGCTTTGAGTTTGGACCAAAGTTTTTTCTCTTGATATGGCATTGAATGCCATCTGGAGGTCTATAAAGGCGGCATGTACGTGGTGTAGTTTTTGATGGTTTCATGTTTGATTAGGTTGAGTAGTATCAAGTTGATGTTGGTTCCCACATTGGGAGTGAAGCCAGTTTGTCTGGCAGAGAACCTGCCAGTATCTGTTGCCCAGGTGGTCAGTTGTTTTAGCAGTGTTGCCGCAAAGAGTTTTCCGAGAGGGTCAAGTAGGGCAATCGGGCGAAATTTTGCTGGATCGTCGCGGGGGCCTTGCTTGTAGATAGGGACGATTTTAGCAGTCCTCCATGAGTGAGGGATTTGATTGAGTGTGTTAATAAGGGCTACAATGTTGCACATGAATTTCCCCCAAGCAGGCAAATCTTGTTTGATGAGAGCGTTGGAAGTGCCATCCGGTCCAGGTGCTCTTGAGGTGTTTAGATTTTTGATCATACGGATGAAGTCATCGTAGTCTGCCTTTACTTGCCATTTTGATTTAATCAGAGTCGTTTTGTCGGGGTCTTTTGTTGGTTGGGCCCCGTAGATGTAAGAAAAAGAGTGTGAAATCCAAGTTTCTTGTGAGACGTTGGCCGTCAATTTGTGTTGGTTTTGCGAATTGTCATTTAGCAAATTCCAAAGTTCTCTAGTATTGTGCGACTTGTACGTTTTCATTATGTTTTCCTCGTCAGCTTGTTGGAGGATTTAAAAGGTTTCAACAGAATGTATATGTATCTGCCCTCTATCTATATAACTGTGTAAGCATGTTCTTCGTGTAAGCACCTGTGTGTCCGTGTAACTTTATGCATGGCTGCAAGTTGCCTTCATGACTAATGTAGCTATGTCGTGGTGTCACTAATTACATCAGCACAATGGTTTTCTGTTGTTAGTCAATCTGATCCATCATGGCATTTGGATCTATGATCAGGGTAGTGGCACCTGTATCCATAAAGACATTGGGCCTCATTATAAGTTTGCCAGTCCGGAAACAAGGGTGCCGGTAAGCTCACTGGCACCCTTGTTTCCAGACCGGTAACTACGTGTTTACCTGCCATGGCCGCTGTGCCCGATAGGTGTGACCCTGCCGGGCGTAGCAGCCATAGTAGGCAAACCCTTCACGGAAGCACCAGCACCATTAGAAACGGAGCCAGTGCTTCTGTGTCTCCACTCCCATAGAGTCTGAAAGAACTTTATGGGAATGGGGACTTACAATTTGCCAGCGCCTGACTTCCCAGGCCACCAGACTCGTAATGAGCTGGTGGCACCGGAAAGTCAGGCGCTGGTAAAATAGTATGGGTCCTGCGGCAACCCGCTGGTAGCACAGGCAGTGTTAACGCTGGACCCATAATGAGACCCATTTGCTGGACAAGGTTTCAATCGATGTCTAAAAGAATATCCGTTCGCATATGTGGATGTCACTGGCCCTGCTGGCGGCTGTCCAAACAGTGAGTTGCTTTGTGCGTTTCTGACTCTTCGGGCTGTCATGTTCATGGGGGTGGGGAGGAGCATTCCAGGGACCCTCTCTTCACTTTCCTTGCTTTGAAGCTAAGCAGGATCAATCCAGGTTACTGCATGGATGGGTGACCAAATGGGCATTTGAATTTGTTTTTTTAAACCGTGCTACTCTCAGTCCTTGGAAGTTTCGCACTTAGAGACTATTTTTTGACTTTTGCTGAACTGCATTCTGGTATTAGTAGTCTCCCAGTTAATAATACAAAAAAATAGATATTTTAATAGCAAACGTGGGTTAACCATCCCTGGAGTAACTGGGAAAAACCCTGCTTAGTTTCAAAGAGAGGAAGGGATCAGCTCCCTAAGGCCATGTTGCCAAATATTTGATCCCCCATTACAATAGCACTTAGCGAAACATGGCCTAAGGGGGCTGGATCCTTTCTCGCTTTGATATTAAGCAGGGTCGTCCCGGTTACTGGATGGATGGCAGACAGTCCACAGTCCTGAATGCCATGTGTTTTCTTAGTTTTAAATATCTCATAACACACGGCATCCGCATTTGTTTTTTAAACCTTGCTACTGTCAGTCCTTGAATGTTTTGTAGTCAGAGACGATTGTTTTGCCTTTTGCCTAATTGCATTCTGGTATTTGTAGTCTCACATTGAAGGCGGGGGGAATAATGCCACAATTGTACATTTTTGCCTAACATAGTTCTATGAGGATTTATATATTTGAGTGACACTATGGTATGTGTACTTTTCAAGTTAGATTTATAAAGCAGAGTATTGTTGAAAGCCAGAAATGGAGGTGAGGAGGGAAATTATATTTATTTTATTTTTATTTATATATTTATATAGCGCTGTAGCCCGCAAGCGTCAAAGCGCTACAAACAACATAAGAAATTACAAACACCAACAAACAACACAAAGAAAAGATCATAGTAGTCATTATAAAAAGAAAGAAAATGGCCACAATGTCTTAATCAACTATAAGATTGAGGTTTGAGGAACCCTTGGGCAAATATTGACAAATACTGTGGCAGGTTACTGGACCCTCATCCTACCAGCACACAGTCTCTGTTCTCATGAGCACACCAGTCATTTAACTCCAGTCTCCATAGAACCTGCAGGTCAGAACCACTTATGACTCCTGGCCCGGTTGTTTACCGAAGCCATACCAGCACTTTGTTCCGTAGGGCTTCTTTCGGTTCTATCCCACAAGGCTTCTCAATATTCGGGATGATAAAATTCCTCTGGCCCATGACAAAATCTAACTCGTAAGCTTCTAAACATAGCCTGAGGTGTACGAATTTTCACTTGTCTGCGGACTCACAAGAGGTCATGCTTACATTTACTTTCAGCAGCCGAACCTACTGTATTAAAAACCCTCATTCGGTTACTGGCAAGCACTGGTGGAGCTGACATAGCCATAGGAGGGGAACTGGCTTCAAAACCCGACCTAAGGGAAACTTTCAGTGCCAGTTGTGGATACAAGTTGGATATGATTAATTGGCCATCAGTCTGGCACCAGCTGTCCTCCTTGTTCAGGTGTTGCGAGACCACTACAGTTGGTCAAAAGTCAGTTTGACAACATACATTTGATTTGACTGGGCGATATTCTTCTGCACACTTATCCAGTGTGTCCATCCAAATACAGAAGTTGGAGAGGCTGTTGCAAAGGTTCAAGTCCTTAGGCATATTAGCTTTACATGTGACCATTGTTCAGGTGTGTAAAGCATCTAGGGGTCTTCTTCCAGAACACACAATGATTGTGCTTTAAGCAGCACAAGGTTGGCCTTGATTTCCAAATCACTGGGGGAAGGTGATACAGTAGGGGCGTTGATTGGCACATTTTCAGGGTTAACTAACCCTGCATTTACCAATTCATGCATTTGGCAGGCCCGCTCTATAGCACCCTTATGGATGTCTTTGGACAAATCAATATCTAGGGGCATGTTACAACTCTCAGTGTGTAATTTCTCCCATCTACATGAACTTAATACCAGCCCGGCGGGACTTCAATTCTTATTAGAGCCTGGAAAGGCCAGAGGATTTGCCACGGAAGGAGCGTCTGTGACCTCATAGCTAGAAACACGTTTGTTGCATTTACGTGCGGTCAATGTTTTTTTATTCGTGACCTTCCTTTTCGTAACAGGCATAATGCCCTAGAAACAATGTACGCAGTACTATGGTACAGGTTTCGCGAAAAAAAAAGAAATAATGCTTTGTTATTCTAATGGAGGTTAATACCTATGACACAGACTTCTTAACTGGTGTCCAAAACAAAGGTATCGCAACACCAGGGACACACAGCCTCCTCAAGCATAAGACCACCAGCACGGCGCGAGTCCCACAAAAGAGATGGGCGCTGCTGCAACTACAACTGGCAGTGTACGTCCAACAGCCTCCAACCTCTAGCAACATCTGGCTCAAGGAAAGGACCCTACAGGCATACAAAACGTCAAGCCACACTGCTGATGCTATCGGGGGATTTGTGATAGCTTTGCCATGAGAAACCTAAAGTGCGTCATCTGCTATTTTTGGTGAGAGGGCAAGTAAGTCATGAGTATTTGCCCACAATGTGGCAAGGCGAGTTTGCACTCCTGGACACTGGTCAGGTTGTTATGTTCCCAGTGCAGGCGGTTACCCACAAGACCACAAGCACTTGTTTCATATTGGGATTTTGTTTTCTATGGAAATTTTCACGACAGATTGCTGGGTTTAAAAGGTGATCACCTTTTATATTTTGCCAGCATATCAATTGTAAGATTTCCTCTCTCAGGTTATTTTTCTGGTGTTCATTACTTTTTTTTAAAAGTCCAATGCTATTTTGTCTTGTGCACTTTTTCTTAGGAGGAAGGTCAACTGAACTACATTTGTATATTTCACTTTAAAAGATTTGTCACTTACTGTGCTTATATTCATGAGTGCTAACTCGGCATGGGCAGTTAGGCACACAACGTTATGGCGCAACCGTTTCACCAGAGTTTCTGTTTGGGCGCGCCCCATTAGAGCGCAGGGGCCTCTCAGAGCAGGGATGTTTTGGCATGAGAGGTCCAATTTGCGTGGAATGAACCTGCAGGCTCTTTGCATTTTGTAATATGGACTAAACATGAAAAACATTTATTTACTGCAGCATTATAAAACAGGATGGGGCATGCATTACACCGTCGTTGCAGAATTGAACATGTATTAAACATGGAACACATTTATTTACATCAACATTATGCAACGGAATGGAACATGTATTACACCGTCTTTGCTCAACATTATAAAACTGAAAAAACTCAATAAAAACACATTTGTACTGAACACTGCCTTTGAGGAGCCTGGCCTTAAGCAGTTCGAGATGCAGTATTTAACCATTATGCTACAATGATATTATTGTTTGGATTCCCACAGGTTTCATGCTTAGCTTTTTGCAATTGGACAAATTAAATTGTAGGCTAAGTATGAAATGTATGAACCTTGAAGCACTAAGCCATTGTGGCATAGTGATTGAATGCTGGTCCTTGAACTCTGGCAGACCAGGGATCAAGATATTAATATTTTGTTATTGGAAACAGTATATTTTAGTAAACACTCTGTATTGTGGTCTATGTAGTCTTAACAAGCATGCCTTTGATACACATGTCTTCCTTCATGGAAACGTTCACCCAATCACTGCATGATTTCAAGGTCTTTTGAGCTGCACTACCAATAACAGTTGCACATCTCCCATTGCATGTGAGCCAGCGCAAACAAGAGTTTCTTTGCAGCTCAAGGGATGGGCTTGCCACACAGTCCCATTATTCCCTTAATATATTGCACTACCTTTAGACTTTGAAAACGGTGGGGCAAGTAGGCATCACTCTAGCCCCTTAATCTCACTTTCCTTAGCTGAAAAAAACATATTTTACTTCCTCCCCTCTGATTTTCCACTACGTACCTCCTCCTTCAATAAACATTCAACCCAAACAAATAGAGGTGCAGGAGAAATCATGAATATAAACAAGTTACATGTCTTGTATATATTGTTATACACCACATGTCCCTTGTTATTTGTAAGATGATCATTCAGATTCATTTTTACTTTCATTTTGGGACTTGTAATACAAGACACTTGATGGACAAAACAAAACTGCAAGCCACAAAATGAAACAAAAAACAAGAACTGGTGAGCATCTTCCGAATTACATGGAGACATGCATACACACACTCACACACACACACACACACACACACACTGAAAACTCATACTCGATGTGTCACAATGCTCACATATATACACAGGTGCACACGCGTGCACACACACTAATACTCGCCTTCACGGAGCAAATGCACACTGCATGCAGAATCCCTCACAAACAACTTAACACCATGCACACACAGACACACTCACATCAACCACACACACATTGCATGCACACCCTCTTAGATGACATGCACACCCTCACACCACACATCCCCCCCTTACACTCCACATGTATTCAAAAAGAGGACTAGTCCGTCTCTGGGAGACATTATAAAACATTCATGCTGAACGCTGCCAACGGAGAACCCTGACCTCAAGGATTTCGAGACATAGCGCTTCACCATTATGCTACAATTATGTTATTGTTTGGATTCTCACAAGTTTCATACCTAGCCTCTTTATCATTGAACATATTAAATTATAGGCTAAGTATGAAATGTTTGATTCATGAAGCACCAGGCCATTTTGGCATAGTGGTTATATGCCGGGCCTTAAACTCTGGCAAACCAGGGTTGAAGACTGTATTTTAAAAAAAATAATGTTTAAACTAATTTAATTGAATTAAAAACAACACAACTGGGAGGTGGTGAGGTTTGTTGCAGTGCAGTCCTGTTATCTTATTTGGTATGAGGGTCTTTAGACGTGGCTTCAATGCCAGCCATGTCCAAACATCCCTCGCGCCAAAATGACAGTGCCGTTATGTATTAATAATCAAAAGAGTCGCCAAAATGGTCACTGTCCCGGAATGGGTGTGCCAAATCGCTCCACGCCAAATGATGGTGACGAAAAGGGGGGTATCACTTGGAACACGCTGCTTAACCAAAGTGTGTGCTCCATGGCAAATAATGTATTCTCACTGCACATTGCCTAAAAACGTTGTCAGTTCTCAAAGCCTGCAATTCGAAGGCCATGGCAGTGGTCTGGTAGCGTTAGTGGGCAAGGACAAACGCCATGCCCACTGACCATTGCCGAAGACCATGCTAGTGGTCTGGAAGCGATCTAAAAATCTATGGAATAAGAAAACATTGTAACAAAACCTTTGAAATACCCACCTCCTGCATATAATAGTGAAGATAGTATGGAAGCCAGTAAGATTAAGGAACAAAACAATATATCAGCACGCAATGAATTTAAAGAGTGTGATGAACAAAGAGGTAGACAGATAGAATTTGATGAGGAAGCTAAGAGACAAAGAGAAGGAAAGGACAAGGCTAAGGCGGGAACCAGAGTGCAAAACGAATGGATGGGAAAACAGATATTACTTAAGTTCAACGGAAAGGGCATTGATGGGGTTAGAGAAAGAGAAGAAAGAGAAGAACGGGAAGAGAAAGAAAGGCATACAAAGAAGCGAAGGAGAAAGACAGGAAACAAAGGGAAGAACAAAGAAGGTATGAGGAACAAAAGAAAGAAAAAGAAAGAATAGAGAACAGGATACTGGGTGAAATAGAAGCCCAGAGAATGAATGAACAAAGGTTGAAAAGAAGGCGAGAGAAAGAAGAGAATATGGAAATGAGGAGAAGGGAAGAAGAAATGAGAAGAAGTAGGGAAGAAAAGGATGATGAGATAGATCATCTTGTTAACAGATGCATGGTGCCAGTCGAAGCACAGGAACGATGGGAAGAAGAGAGAGGGTCACAACAGCCCTGTAGGGAGTTGTAAGGGATACCGAGAATATAGACATGGGCCGATGAGCAAGAGGCAGAAAAGGATTGGGGATTTATAGTGGAAAATAAGATACAGGGATGGATACAAAGATAAAGGGGATGGCAAATGGTCTCTACCAGAAGGAACAGGAAGTAGATTTGGAGATGCAATGGCAGACGAGCATAGGACATTGTCCTTAAGTAAGTTGGATCTTGATGTCAAGGAAAGAGATGATAGCCATACAAGCTGGGGTATAATGATGTCAGACGAAGAAAGGGAAAAAGAGAAAGGGTGCATGTGGTTATTCAATAGATCCAAGCATAGAAACAGGGGTAAAATGACCAAAATTGGAAGATCCTAAAGAAAAAAAACCACAATCAACACCATATTCTGAATGACCACCAGCAGGATCGCGCCATATAGGGGATATATATCCCCGCCATATGTGAGCTGATTAAGGTCTCTGCCAGGCCAAAGACAGACAGGCAAAACTAGTTCCACCTGGTAAATTAGAACTGTAGCTGGGTAGTATGATTATGAACAAAGGTATACACAATTCCCATTATTAGAGACAGGGGGAGGAAGACCGCAATATACTCTATGGCCAGAGATGGATAAAGAAAACTTAAAGTGTAAATTGCCTAGTTTGGCTGCAGGTGCGTATGACAGCAGGAATCCTGCTAGCAGTGGTTGACGTAAAAGGCCTACTAGCAGCCATCTTAGGGGAGAGAGCTTATGACATTTGGAAGCGAGCAGGTTATGCAAATGTAACAACACAAAACATTGACAAATGGTGGAGCGCCATTCAATACCTTTAGAGCAGACGTCTGGAGAGTGCTTAGAATACAGTACCCTGATACATCAGACATGGGTGCAATTATGACAAGGAAAATGTGTAGGATGAAGACCCTGTAATCTTTATTCAAGAGATTCAAGAGATTCAAGAGTGCTGGAGGCTCAAGATGAGAGATCCTTGGGACAAAGCAGTGGCATTATTTTACCACATTATGTGTCAAGGGCTGCCCGAGCCACTGCAAAGGCAGATGAAGAAACAGGTGGTATTGGAAGTGAAGCCTTGGCCAGAAATACAGTCGACTATTGCGCATCAAGGCAAGGGTAGAAAGCAAGAGGAAGCGAAGTTAGTTCAGAATTTGTTTTCATATTTTGCTATGGAAGGAGCAGTATTGACAAGTGGTGAAAGGATGGTAACACAAGTGGTGCAGCCAGTGCAGTCAGGCAATGTGGGGTATCCTGCAGATCAAGGTGGATGTAACATTTTTCTAACGAGGCAGAGGGAATGCACCTAGAGGAGGATGAGGCAGATTTCAGAACTCCCATAGAGGAGGAGGCTTTCATAAAGGACAGCCACAGAAATATTGGAATTGGGGAGAATGGGGCATAGAACCTGAACATATAGAAGTAGAGGGGATATGCAGCAGAACTGGCAGGCCTCAAGAGGCGGGATGGGGTATTCTCCACAGTATAATGTAGAACAACAGGAGTATTATGCCCAGGATCACGCACAGAATCAGATGCAGGTGTTGCAAAAGCAGCAAGTGCAGCAAAATCCACCACAAGTCCAAATGTCACAAGGGTATCTGCAGCAAGTGCCTATACAAGCACAGCAAGTACAGCCTCAGCAAGTAGTAGCACCACAATGGAATATGACTGCAAGGACTCCAGAAGCATCCACACCCAGGGTAGGGAGTCTGACCGTGGTAGGAGGAAATCCTTTCACGGGTACTGGGATGAATTTATATCGACAAAAGAACAGCCCACAGAATGACCTGATGTGTTTGAATACTATCAGTGACACTGGACCCCCAAGAGGAACCAAGGGTCAGGGTAAGGATAGAAGGGAAGACATTCTTGTTTCTTGTAGAAGCTGGAGCGTCTCATTCCAGTGTTCGAGAGAGTAAAGACCCAATATCTGGGATTGCTATGAATGCGCAGGGATTTTCTGGGGTAACAGATTTTGTTCCTTTTACTGAATAAGTTACTGATTTCTATAGGAGAACATGACAGATCTATGCCATTATTATTCTCTTGACAGCCATTAGTTAATTTTATTTATTTATTTCATTCATTGACAGCGCCCAAACCCGTAAGTATCATTGCACTGGTAACTTAGGCTCACGGAAAGAATATGGTACATAAGCATGACAAAAAATGTTGCAGATAGACAGGTAGGAACCCAGGGGTGCCCCAAAAACAGGTTAGTCATATTTGTCAAACAGCCACGTTTTTAGCAATTTTCTGAAGATGAGGGAGGAGTCCAACTCTTGGATGTTGAGAGGTAGGGCATTCCATAGGGTGGGGGCAATGACTGTGTAGCAGGGACAATGTGGAAGCGGAGCGTATGCAGGGGAGTTTGGTTCTAGGGTGATTCTCCACAGTATAATGTAGAACAACAGGAGTATCATGCCCAAGATCACACACAGAATCACCATCTTACTCCCCATCATCAGACAAACAGCCTGCTCTGAGAACTTAATAATGCCCAAGCTCAATTTGGACAATGCTGAGCGTTTCACCCCCTTTCTCCGCAGAATGGTTAACGCCTCGTTCAGGGACAACAAGGTTCCCACTGCAATTAAAACCGTCACTGTCACCCCGTAGCCAAAAAACCAGGCCGGGACCAGCACAACCCCTCTATCCTTCGCCCGATAATGAATTGCAACTTTTTATTGAAAATCTTGGACAAAGTTGCAAATAGGCAACTTCAAGAGTTTGTCGACAGGAATAACCTTCTACACACTCAACAATCGGGCTTTAGAGGAGCCCTTAGCATGGAAACTGCTTGACCTCCACACCAAAATGCTTGGCATTCTGGATAAAGGAAAGACGGGTATGTTGATATTATTGGACTTGTCAGCGGCATTCGATTTGCTTGATGATCAAAAACGACACAAGGCCCTAGAAAAATCAGGCAATTGTCCTCAGGGTGCTATAGACTGGGTGGCATCTTTTCTTGAAGAATGGAGCTCCAAGATCCACTGGGGAAATCAGTTCTCTGCGCCTCAACGTATAATATGTGGCGTGCCCCAAGGGGCAAGTTTATCACCTCTCTTGTTTAATCTCTATTTGCGGTGTCTATGTACCCTATTAACCAATTTAGGTGTTTCTTCACCAACTTTGCCGATGACACGCAATTGATAATGGAACTGAGTGGCTGTTATGCTACTGACAGCCTCAAGCTCGCTTGCATTTACAAATCCATTTAGGCTTGGATGAAGTCAAATTGGCTCTGCCTCAATGAAAGCAAGACAGAGCTCATGAATTTTGGATACTCTCAGACTAGGGCTAAGCTTGACATAGATTACACCACCGTTATGATCAAAGACACAAATGTCGTGGTCTCTGACAAGGTTAAGACATTGGGTGACTTCTTACAAGCATCCCTAGGGTCCGATGCTCATGTAGCTTATCTGAAAAAAAGCTTTCAGTACCATCAGAAGTTACTCAGATGTATTAGACCAGTAGTGAGTACAGAAAACAGCACCACCATTGCCAGAGCCACCACCTTATCTAGATTGGACTATGGGAACGCTTTGCTAATTGGACTAACAAGAAATGCATTAAACAATGTCAGGTTATTTAGAACAATACAGTGAGAACTATCACTGTTAAAACAAGAGGGGAACATATTGTAGAGAACAGAAAGTCTCTCCATTGGTTAGCTATGGAAGACCATATTGCCTTTAAAGCAATAACCACTGTCCATCATTGCATATTTGGAAATGCCCCAACATACCTAAAAAAACAGGTAATCACTTACGAACCAGGTCGGGACTTAAGATCTTCAATCCAAGGCCTGGTGAAAGTCATTCATGCCAAAAAGGCCAATGGACTTAACTTGGTCGGGCTTTTCCCACAAAAGCAGCATTTAGGTGGACCAAATTACCTAACACCCTAAAACTAGAACTCAACTATCCAATTTTTAGGAAGAGACTGAAAACACTGCTTTTTAGATAATTGGTCTGTCCACATGACAATGAACAGGTAAAGTAATTCATACAGGTCTGTAATATTGCTCTGCTGTCCCGTTACTATTTGTATGTCTTCTTGTGAACACCCTGATGCCTGTGGGCTGCTACGGCGCTATATAAATAAAAAATAAATAAAATAAATAAATAGGAGATGCATTGGGTGAGGAATGTGGGTGCAGTGTTGTGGATACATCTGTGTGTTAGGGAGAAAATCTTAAAATCAATGTGTGCTTTGATGGGCAACCAGTGGGCGTTGCGTCTGGCATGAGAGATGTGGTCTGAGTGTTTGAGGCCGCAGACAGCTCGGAGGACATTATTTTGGATCAGCTAAAGTTTGGTCAGATCTTTTGAAGAGGTGCCTGCAAGGATGGCATTGCAATAGTCTAGCTTGCTGCCCATAATGGCTCTGGCGAAGGTGAGGAAGTTGTCAGTGGATACACATTTTCTGCTGAGATTGATGAGTCTGGTGGTGTATGCCGCCAAGGAAGCTAAGGTTTTGACGTGTTTGTGCATAGATAATTCTGCATCTAGGTGAACACCCAGTGTTTTCACATGGTTTGAGATACTGGTAGTGTTTCCATCAATGCAAAAGGATGTATAGGCGGGGTCTTCGCATTTGAGATGGTACGGGGATCCTACTATGAGTAGCTCGGTTTGGTCATCATTCAGGCAGAGATGGTATTCCGCCCTCCAGGTCTGAATGATGCTGTAGACTTGATTAATGTTAGCAGAGTCAGTGACGTGGTTACCTGCTAGTGTTAGCAAGATTTGGGTATCATCAGCAAAGTTGGTATAGAGCATTCCAAGGTTATCAATGTGGTCGAGCAGGGATTTAGTGTACATGTTGTACAGAGTAGGTGAAATGCAACAGCCCTGAGGGACACCATATGGTACAGGTACGGGGTCGGCAGCTTCCGAGCCTACGAAGACCCTTGTAGATCACTGGCTGAGAAAGGCTTTGATTCGGCTGGTGGCTTCTCTGGAGAAATTAAATTTGGTGGAGAGGTGTTGGCAGAGAATGTTGTGACCAACATAATCAAAGGCTGCAGAGAGGTCGAGGAGGAGGATGGCTAGTTTGCCAGCATCGCGGATGCCATCAAGATGGATTTTGAGGTCGAGGAGGGCAGCCTCTGTCCTGTGACTGTGTCTGATGCCTGATTGGTGCATGCCCAGTAGGTTGTTGGATTCTTGGTAGGCTTGGAGTTGGAGATATGCAGTATGGTCTGGGATTTTGAGGAGGTAAGGAACCATGGTAATGGGACGGTAGTTAGTGAGGAGGGTGGAATCGATGGTGGGTTTTTTTATGAGGGGGTAACCCAGGCTTCCTTAATGGAGGCTTTGAAGGAGCTTGTTTGAAAGGAGGCATTGATTAATTCGGAGATGAAGGGTGCCAGGTGTTCTGCACACATTTTAATGATATGGGCTGGGCAGAGGTCACCCTTGTAGTTGGATGGTTTACAGTGTTGGATGATGTGGAAAGCGTCTGAGGGGAAGGGCGGGGTGTGAATGTTCTTCAAGGGTGGAGAGGAGGGTATCTTTGGTAGTGAGCAGTGATTTCTTGAGAATAGTTTTGTTTCATAGTTGGGTGATTTTGTTAGTTAGAACTGTTTGAACAGTAGTGCACCAGGCTTTGCCTTTGGGAAAGTTGGTGGTAGTGGGGTGGTGGGGCTTCAAGTTCTTTGAAGATTTTAAAGAGCTCTCTCTTTAGTCTTTCTGTTGGCTTCACTAATTCTGGAGTTGTAAATGGATGATTTAGTAGAGATGACGGCAGCCTTGTATGTTTTGGGTGCAGTGTGAAAGGCTTCTTTGTTGTCAGTGGAGGGTTTTTTTCTCCAGAGGTTTTCTAAGGCTTGCTTGTGTTTGTGTAAGGAAATCAGTTTGTCGGAGAATCAGTTGTGGATGTGAGGATTCTTTTGGATGGTGGTCTTGAGAGGTGTGTGAGAGTCTAGTGTGTGGAGTATCAGGGCTTTGTAAGCGGTGTCAATGGAGTCATGATCATTTTGAGCAGGCAAAGTGATGAGAAAGGATGAGATAGTAGGTTTGAGCAACAAAGTAGTGAGTTAACGTGTGTGTCTGGCGGTTATGGGCATGTGTGTGGGGTTGTTACCAGCATTGAGAAGTTGCAAAGCTAGGAGAAAAATTATCAAGGAGTGGTCAGTCCAAGGGACGGGGTAGATGGCTGCGACAGATGGGCAGGTTGAGGTGAAGGACCTAGTCCAGGGTCCGGCCCTTGTTGTGGGTGGGGGAATTAATGGCTTGTGTAAAGTTAATCTCTTCAAGAGAGGTGTCGAGGGCAGTGGCTTTACCATTGGTTGGATCATGGAGACCAAGGTTGAAGTCTCAGAGGAGTAGAAATTTAGTTTTAGGTTTGATTAGAGGTGTGAGGAGGAGGGGGATGTCTGTGTCAGGAGAGGTGGCATGGCAGGTTGATGATAGATAAGGAGGAGGTTGATGGTGGCTTGTGGATGAGGTTCTAGTTTTGTGAGTGGGAGTTCATAGCCTGGCAGAGTCTCAATGGGTGAAGATCTGATGGAAATTGAGGATTCTACAATGATGGAGACTCTACCACCAGGTTGGGTAGTTCTATCCGATCTCTGCAAGGTATTCCTGCGGGGAATGGGTAGGGTGAGCGAGGGTCCCGCAGCTTCATGAAGCCAAGTTTCTGTAATGGTAAGTTGAGGTCATGTTCCAGAAGTAGGTCAAAGATATCTTGTGCGTGTGTGCAAACTGAGCGTGCATTGATGAGGGCGCAGGAGATGGTGAGTGGTTGTGGAGGGGGGCAGGGGCTTGGTGTGTGATGGTTCCTGTGGGTGGTTGGGGGTGTGGGAGTGAGCGCTGTGTGAGAGGCGAGGGTGGGGGACTTGTGCAAGCACCTAGGGATTCATGTCTGTCGGGCCATAACAGGGAGCACTGGTGACGCTTGGAGTATGTGAGCATAGACGCTTCTGTCTAAGAAGTCCTAGGCAGGGTAGCATACTGTAGGTAGCGGGAGGACATGGGTGAAAGAGCTTTGCAGATGTACAGAAAGTGGACAGAGGATAACGTGGTGTGGTGGCTTTTTCAGCATGAGCCTGTGCTGTTTGGGTTATATATTGAAGTCTTGTGGCATGTGGGCGATGGGAGCAGCAAAGGGCGTAGAGGTGCGAGGAAGGTGGTAAGAGTGGGCATGGGGGTGATGGTGTAGGTGGATGGGGTGACGGTGTGTAGCCAGGGTGCATCAGAGCTGTGTATGGGAGGTGAGTGAGTTTTTTTGCTGGTGAGTGGGCTGGACAATGTGGAATCTCTGCGGTAAGTGAGAAGTGTATTTCTTATGAGGGTGTGTGGTGCTGTGGCATGAGCCAGGTGCAATTCCAGAGCAGATGCGGCTGATTGATGAGCCGGTGTGTAGCTGAAAACTGCTGGGCATTGGGGCTCAGTCTTTGAGGATGGGACATGGGGGAGTGCTGGGGCGGGTGCTGGTTTGCAGCATGGCTGGTTTGCCGTGTGAGTGTAGGTGGTGGAATGGGCAGTAGGAGGAGCTGTGGTGGGCTATCCGCTCCTTTAAAGGGGAGAATGGGGTTTGCAGCCGTGTTTGAGCAGGGGCCGTTTATGTTGGAGTGGCTGGCTTCAGTTTGCGGTGTTCGAGTACTGAGTGAGGCGGGCAGAGGAGTCCATTTCACATGTCTCTTGATGGGTCCTCTGGGGGTTGTGGTTCCTTTAGCGCGGTGGGCATGCAGTGCAGACTGCTTGCACATGTAGTGGAAGAGGTGTTCCAAGAGCCATGGGGGCTGTAGGAGCCATGCATAGGTGCGCTCATGCTGGGGTGAAAGAGGGAAAGATCATGGTTAGTGCCGCTGATGTGTGCACTAGGGCTAACGTGCCCGTTGAAGTTGCCATGGCTTGCTTTATTTCATGGTGTGAGAATTCTCTGTGAGGTGGGCGGAGGAGTCCATTGTGCATGGGTGCTCAATGGGTCCTCTAGGGGTTGTGGTGGAGATTTGATGAAAAAAATAAACATAATATCTTTTACTGACAAAGGGATTGTGTGTTCCACTCCAGGAAAACATTTTCTAAATGTGAGAGAGCTTATATTAGCATTTGCACAGCATAAAGAATTACAAGGGGTTCCTCTAGATCTTGAAGTATTTTTGTATGGAGTAAATATTTTGTTAACATGGCTCCCCAGACTAGTAGGTAAAATATTGAGAATACCTGATGAATTTTTGTTCAGCACAGAAATAACTATGGATAATGAAGAAGGACAGATAATTCATTTAGAATTGGAAGCAGCGTGGATTAAAATAGAAAACAGAGACATCCCACGGGGAATGGCATTAGTGAGGCAGAAACCGTCATACTTTCAGGAAGACTTAGAGAAAGTGCCAAGCATCTTGTGGATTAGTAGTCCTTATGGCGTAGGTCGGCTAAAAGGAGTAGGGGCAGTCAAAATTAAGCTGAAACCTAGAGCTACCTTGCCACGAGAAAAACAGTATGCAATGTCCAGAGAAAGTGATAAGGGTAGGTTATAGGTCAAAGTTTCGAAAACAAAAGGCACAAATGCCTTTTTTTCGACAGTAAAAGGACCGAAAAAAAGGATCAACATTTTTTTATGGGGGTTTCCCCCCAGCCCCCAGTTTTCTCTTTATACATTATTTTTTTATACAAATGTAAATAAATAAATATTAAAAAATTTCGATCCTTTTTTTCAGTTCTTTTGTTTTCAATCAAAAGGTCATTCGACCCTTTGCAGCCGAATATTTGACCGGGCACCATGACGGTATATTAGAAACCATTTCCGCTTTAATGCAGTAAGAAATATTGGTGCCATCAGACTATCCATGTAACATGACTGTGTACCCTGAAAAGAAATCGAAGGCGGGGGGGGTCATATTCAGGATCTCTGCCCTCTTAATATTGTCAAAGCAGAGTTTATGCTAGTTAAAAATACAGCTAAAATATTGTGCAGTATTCCACACACAGCTAAATATTTTCCAGTAATAGATTTCAAAAATGAGTTCTTCTCAATTCCCCTTCATGAGGAATCACAGGATTTTACTTCATTTTCATATAGAAATACGCATCTAAAACACACTTGTTTGCCTAAGGGGTACTGTAGGAGACCTCTTTCCTAGGGTTATTCAGATGGACTTAGGTAATGTACAGCTTGAGAGGGCCATAATCCAGTGTGTGGATAATATATTAGTGTGCAGCGAGACAGAAGAAAGATGCAGAGCAGACTCACTTCAACTTATGACCATACTAGCAAAGAAAGGATATAAGGTTGATAAGGAGAAACTACAATATTGTCAGGAAGAGGTCCTATACATAGAACAGTTGATCTCTCAAGATGGAAGAAAAGTGACACCCGAGAGAGCAGAGGCAATTCAAAAAACTCCTCAACCAGAGACTGTGAGAGAGAGGCAACAATTTCTAGGACTATGCAACTGCTGTAGGGCCTGGTTCTTTGATTACAGTACACATATAGAACCACTTTTAAAGGCACTTAAGGAAGCACAGGTAGACAAGAAAGCGAAAATAATATAGACTGTAGAAATGAATGAGGGATTAGAAGAATTAAAAAGTGCAATTTGCACAGCCTCTGTGTTAGGAATTCCAGATTAGAGTGAAGAGTTGTATTTGTTCTCACACTCAAATGGAGTAGTTATGACAGCAGTAATGACACAGAAAAGAACTTGAGGACACAGACATAAACCATTAGCATATTACAGTGGGATTTTAGGCCCCGTAATGCAAGGACATTACCCATGTGAACAAGCTATAGCTGCTGCCGCTTTTGCGATTGAAAACGCTGCAAGTATTACAATGGGGTGCTCAATGACATTATTTGTTGAGCACTCCTTATTTGCTGTTTTAGAGGAGCCTAAAAGTACATTGACTACACAAAGCACATCAGGATATGAGGTAATTATTTCAAATCCAGCAATGAAAATTATTATATGCAGAGCAGTGCATCCAGCGACATTTCGGGCAGAATTCATAGAGAAGGAGGACTATATGCATGATTGTACAACGTATACTGAATTATATGATAATATTCCCCATGTTAGAGAAAATGCTCTTGCAGGGCGTAGGGTGGGTTCTATTTATTGATGGTTCTTTGAAAAAAGGCCAAATGACTGTGAAAAGGCATACTGGGACAGCAGTAGTGAAATTCAACTGTGAGGGTGAGTTTGAGGTAGTGACAAGTGCGAGATTGCCTTCACATTGTTCTGCACAAGCTGCAGAATTAGTGGTGCTTATCGCCACACTCCAGAGATACGAGAATGAGAAAGTGACAGTCTACTCTGACTTCGCCTATTTGACATCAACCATCCACGCAGGATTGTCACATTGGAAAAGGAGGTGTTCCTCCGTGCAGACAGCTCACCCATGCCACATGCATCACTATTGGATAAGCTTATTAAAGTACTGTCTCAGGGGGATAGCTCAGGGGCAACATGCTCGCCTTGGAAGCAAGACAACACTGTGCAATACAGGTTCGATCCCTGGGTCGGCGCTTAGAAACCTCTGGGTATTAAGTGTGTTATAATTAACCTATCATATCATATCATAAGGCTTCCATTGGCTATCACCGTCATGAAGTGCGCAGCCCATACTAAAAGGGCAGATTTAATTTCTCGCAGTAACAAAGCCACATGTGTAGAAGCCAAAAGGGCAGCATATTTCCGAAACATTTCTGATTTTGAGGTAGAAAGTGTTAAACAATTGTCAGGACAATGCAAGATATGTTATCCATTTTACAATTAAATGAGCTGCAAGGTAGAGCACCACAGGGAGAGTAGGATCTTTGGAAAAAACAGACAGGTGTTTTCCTTATCCCCCACTGAGGCTTTATGGAGACACGCATTATTGAAGGTGGCACTGGAGCAGCTTCACTACCCGGCATAAACAACAAGAGAGAGTTGTGCTTCCATGATCGCAAATTTGTTAGAGAACGTGGCACAGTATATAGTGAACTGCATTGTGTGTCTGAAATTCATGGCAGAACACACTTTAAGAACAGTGAGAGGAGCAATCCCAAGGCCTAATGGTCCTTTTCAGCATATGTACATAGATTATGTGGATATGTTGCAAGTATGCAATGGCTTTAGGTACATGCTGGTAGTAGTATGTTGCTAGGTCAGGAAAAGATCTGGGGCTACTCTAATGTTGGGACGGTCACGACTCGGGGCTCGCTAACCTTTTGTTTGTAGCTCCTGAGCTTCTCTCCAGGGCTACAACCAAAAGACCCGGGGCTATAGCCCCCTCATGGCCCCCCTACAATGCCTTTGGTATTATGTCCCATTTCCAGATGTATTGAGGCACATGTGCTGCCAAGTTTCCAAGATGGGTTGTGTGCAAAGTTTTGTGGTCTCACCGCATTTTGGGAATTAGCTATTTCAACAGGTCACTCTTTTATTAGGCATAAAGCATACATTCTCTTCTGCCTATCACCCATAGGTGAATGGGATTTGCAAACATTTAAACTGACTCCTTAAAGAGAGGATAGCTAAAATCAAAATAAAGGGGTGGTTACATTGCTTACCCCCTGCTTTGTTCGCACTGAGAAACCAGCCAGGTTCAGATCACCACCTGACTCCTCATGAGTTGGTGACTGGGCATTGCAGGAGAATACCCTTAGCTCTTTCCACTAGAACAGAAACTGATGCCCATATTGTAGCGAAGGCTTTAGGTGATGAGATGCATGATTGCCTAACAAATATGACCGCTAGTGTTTCTTTTATTTCTGACCAGATCAAACATTGGTGGGACGGGTCAAAGAAGATTGAAGAAGATAGCCCAACTGGTGATTTCAGTAAATGAATGAACTGTTAGAACAGCCTAGTTTGTATCCAGGCGATCAGGTGCTAGCACAAAGCTTTGTGCACACTTGGAATAAGCCCTGTTTTGAAGGGCCATACCTGGTAGAGAAGGTGACACCCACAGCTGTTAAAATGAAAGGCAGAAGAGCCTGCTTACACCTGAATGATGTGAAGTTCTAAAAAGGAGAGACCCAGACCCCTCCGACATCCCTTTACGACAAAGGCAAAGCAAGATAATAATTTCCGTGCATGCAGACCAGATTGGTTACTAAGGCCAAGGATAAAGAATCCATGGATTAAAATGAACTGGAACAAAACTGACATTCCCTAAATCTACAATGGAATGAATAGACTTGTGGTTGTTTCCAGAATTATTTTAGATAGGAGCAAGAGACAATGCTCCTCATTCTGAGTATGGCGCAAAGGGATACCGGGCACCAGTAAGGACACCGGTGCCGGTAATCCCTTTGCGCCCTATTCCGAGGTCCCTTAGCGGGTCCCTTCCTTAACGCCTGGTTTTACCAGGCATTATGGACGGGGCCCATTAAGGGACTTCAGAGCTAATAACGGTACCGCAATTTGCTGTACCGTTATTAGCTACTTCCCGATTCCCATTTAGCCCTACGGTGGCTCAAACGTGAATGGGGAATGGATTTTTCAATGGAGACTTACCGGTACCACAAAGGTCGGACTAGACCGGTAAGTCCCCATTGAACAAGGTCGGAGTTGGAACCGGTTTTGCAGGCAGCCATGGTGCAAATAGCGCCATGGTTACCTCCAAACTTGGAATGAGGCCCGTATTAACAAACTGGATTTAAAGAAAAAGAGCACACTGCATTTTCTATGCTACCAATCACAATAACATTGCATGCATTATTGTATGCTGATTTTACCTACATATTACAGTCTTATCCAGCTTCAATAAGATGACACGTGGACATTGAGACATTTCTTGGCAATCCTAAAACAGTCATATTATCGCTATTGTTTGTGGGGATGACAAATCCGTTGGTTAGTGTGGGCGCTGGTTGCATTATTAGTCCATGAGGTCGCAGTTGTGCGAATGGTGTATATCCATGGTCGAGTCAAGTATTTGTCAATACATGTGTTTGTTTATTTCTTGGTTGTTCAGCACCAAGGAAAACATCATTGCGGCAATGATTGCCAATCATTTGACATGGTTAAGTGCAAACAGCCGACGCGCATTTCAACCTAAGTCTTTTTCAAGGTCAATTGAATTTGAGGGTTGGCTCAGGTGAGCTGTATTCTGATCCTCCCAGGTGTGGACGTCAGAAGGGCTGGGTAGCCGAGTCGATGCCGGGTTGGGCACGCAGGTCGTAGTCAGGGTTCTCACGAAGCGAGTTGGCTTGGAACTCACTTTGTGAGAACTCTGTCTACGAATACAGCTCACCTGAGCCAACCCTCAAATTCAATTGGCCTTGAAAAACACTTAGGTTGAAACGTGTGTCGGCTGTTTGCACTTAACCATGTCAAATGATTGGCAATCATTGCCGCAATGATGTGTTCCTTGGTGCTGAACAACCAAGAAATAAACAAACACATGTATTGACAAATACTTGACTCGACCACGGATATACACCATTCGCACAACTGCGACCTCATGGACTAATAATCCAACCAGCGCCCACACTGATCCACGGATTTGTCATCCCCACAAATATTTTAACCAATCGGGAACCTTGGAGTTGGGCCCCTGACAAACCAGGATCTAGGCTGCAGGCAGACTCTGTAACAAGCGAATAGGAGGTGCACAGGGGAGAGGCAGTCCCGACACCAATAACTCACTAACAACCAATGGATATTATCGCTATTAGCCTGCGTCTTTTTGTATATAAAAGTGTGATTTGCAAGAAATAACAAAATTGCATATTAAATTAAAATAAAATGGGAATCTTCAAGTATATAAAATGCACACTAACAAGGAGACCAGCTGCTCCACAGGAGATTGTGTGGCATTTGAATACTATGACAATACTTCTTATGACTACTTTGTGTCTCATGACTTGTTTATATTATCTTATGCTTCATACATTTCGTGAAATATTGTTTTATAATTCAACTGAAATACTTGAGAACGAGACATCCCTTTCTAACGGTATCCAGTGATTTTACCGCTTTTTTTTATTTGAGGTATTTTTTTAAAAACATTTGTACCAAATAAATACAAATAAACAAATAAAACAATATATATATATATATATATATATATATATATATATATATATATATGGGACAGGTGGGGAGGCAGTTGGGGGGTTAAAACATGGGAAACATGGGGTTGGGGGGGTGAGCTTCAAAATGAAAAATGAAAATAAGAAATTTGGTATTTTTTTGGTAAAAATGTTTCGGTAAAAAATACATTGAATAAAAAGTTATCTGTAAAATCACAGTAAACCCTTTCTAACCCTGATAAAGACACAAGAAATATTTTTTCTGATATTTTGGGACAAATTGTTCGAGCTAAAAGACATGTTGGGGAAGACAAAGAAAATATAAATACATATGTTGATAATTCGACCCATTTAAGGAATAACATGTGGTATCAGCACATGAAGGAGGTGGCGAGAGATCAGATAAAAGCTGCTATGTACACTCTCTCATCCCCTATGCCATGAACACAGCCAGAACATTAATTGCAAAAGAAATATCTACACACAATGCAAAGTGCCTCAGGCATCTAGAATCATGCACAACTGGAGGACAATTCAAAGGAAGATGGACAACCTTACGATGGCGATCAAGGAGATAATTTCCATAAGAAGATGCTTATGTGAAAATACAAAAGATGCAAAAAGAGATAGGCTGCACAAGCAATATGCCTATATATTTATCTATGGGCCTCATCACGACTTTGGCGGTAACCCTTAAATCCGGCAGTAGCGCTATTACCGCTGGATTTAAGGGTCCGCCAAAGCAGGACTTTGGCGGATTTCTCCCAGCTCTGAGCTGGGGGGAAATCCGCCGAAAATTTGCGCTATTACCACCGGCGGGAAATCCGCCGGTGGTATTAGCGCGAAATTTCCCCATTGAGCCCAATGGGGAATGGGGCATTCCCGAATGGGCTCAATGGGGAGAGGGGATTGACATTACCGCCGAACTCGTGATCCGGCAATATTAGCGCCGGGGAGTTTGGTGGTAGGGCTAATACCGCCAGCGGTAATACCGCTGGTGTTACCGCCCAAGTCGTGATGAGGCCCTATGTCTGGAGAACAAGTAAAGGTTGTTGAAATGAAGATGCTGGGATGTTCAGACATACAGGAAACATTAGGAGTACCAGGATGCTTGGAGAGACCTCAGCTATTGTTATATGGATGAGTTGCCACAAGTACAGGATGGGAAGAAGGAATGGTATCTTGCAACGCACACTTATTGAAGAAGGTATCAATAAGTATAGTGCAAATAGTAAATGACATATGACCAAAATCATGGACCAAGTATTCTGAGCTAATACCATAGGTTGACAATGAAGCAGGACTAGTGTCCATAATACCTTGACAGAATGCAACAATATGCTTCAAGAATAAAGGCCTAGTCTTAGTTGGAGAGAATAAAGGATGCAATCAGGTGCTTGAATTACCTGGAATTAATGGTGGAACTACTGTGTAAATGGATCGCTATTGGGCCTGTGGATCCAGAGTTTATATGCAGCTGCCTAAGAATAGGGGAGGAATATGTTGTATCGTGATCATACATGTTCCTGCATTAGTGATTCCCCAAAGTGACCGCCATATTGAAGAGTTTCCGGAGGTGGATACACACCAGAGAAAGAAGAGGTCGTTCAACCTCTGTCGGCTGAAGAAGGAGAACTATTTCTCAGCAAAATCAATAGCAGCCCACGACAATATTCCAGCAGAGAATACATTATTCAGCAAGACAGCAGCGATATTTACAACCTTATTCATGCCAGGAATACAAACTGCAGTAAACGCCAAGTGTTTGAAGATCACTAGGTGGAGCTGCTACAAACGATCAACACAACAATAAAAGGATTTAATGCAATCAAAGAAGAACTGAGGGCCATCAGGTTTATGACCCTGCAGAACAGGTATGAACTGGACCTAATTATAGCAATGGAAGGAGGCGTGCATGCCAAGAATGGGCCTTCTTGCTGTACATTCAAACCAGCCCAGGATGGAGAAAATGGAACTCTAGCAGAGGCAATAACTATGCTGGCAACCCAACAGCCAAATATAGAAGATAAAGTTGATGAGACAGAGGAATATAACTGGTTCTCATCCCTGTTTTTATGGATTCCAACTTGGCTGGCGAATGCCTTCAAACTATTTAGAGCAATATAAGTGTTGGTATTGCTAGGATTCTGTCTTATAAGGATCATCATACGACAATGCAAGAAGATAGTAAAAAAGGCTATTGGGATGAAGATATTGCTTAATGTGAAGGGTGACCAGACACCACAGACTGAAGTCATCACCTTCGAGAACACAAAGAAGAGTTCGCTGTCACACCCGGGATGAAGCTCTACTGGCCAAAGAACCACAAGAACTACATTGAATGTTGGGCATTCTGTCAAACAACTGGAGAATGCTGTCATATGACCTGGAGCATGGATTACCATATAAAGCATGCAGGTGACCTGAAGTGGGAGGGAGGAGCATGGATCGCAAAGAAATCAAGGTGTGGAGAAAAGAGGAAGAAGATTGACGAGGAGGTGGATGAGTACTCGACCAGATGGGGGACTGTAGAGGAGTAGATGAGTATGTTACTGATAGACTCCACCTCCTCACCTCCATCATAATGGAGCAACAGTAGAAGAGCCCAATGTGTGACATCAGGTATTATCCCAATATTGCATCGTCTATGAGAGACACTATGCACTCAGACAACCGTATCGAATGTACCCTCATACTGAGATGGTAGGAGGATGTCAGCATACACCATTTGACATAGAAGAGCTGTAAGTGCACACTGACAGTTGCAGAGTGATGTCATGAAGCAAAGACACGAGGATGCATTGAAATGATATGCAGATACTTAAAGCATAAAGACGTTACTGGAGTCAAAAGAGAAACATGGAATTGAATATGAAGACATCATATGCACCAAAGAAATAAGTGAGAAGAGATTAAGTGAATGTACGTACACAGACATGCAAGGTAGCTGGGACATATAAAATCTTGATACAGAAGAATACATAACATGACTAAAGCAGCCATGAGAAAATGTTGACATCAGACTCATGTTGAAACCAATCAAGCTACCTCGGAGACAGGCCAGGACTGCAGAGTCAGGAGATGCTGTAAAAACAGCTTTGTGTGAGGAACAAAGAGGAGTCTATTGGCCTGGGATCAAGGATGCCACATCAAGGAATAAATGCAAGGCACAAAGGGAGTCAAGAGGATATGCTATGCACGTAAGACATATTTCCCTTAAATTAAGCAAAGAAGAAAACATCTGCAAGTGCCAAGTATTGCACAATCAAGAATGCAAAAAGCACATGCAAGGTGGAGTGATCAAGTCCCCAGAGGCCAAAAGGAGTAATAGTACCTAGCACAATTAAATTTAATGGCAGTAAATAAAAGGTTGAAATGGAAAAAATCGTCGTCTCTTCACACCTGACTCAGAAGTCAAAAACAAGGGCTTTTCATAAAGCTCCTGATGAAGATAATGGTGTGCCTATACTCCCTGAAAAGTCTCAGAGAAAAGAACAGGCTGCAAGGTCAACTATGAAGAAGCATCCTTGGCTTGGAGCCTGACTGATGACAGATGATGGACTAATTGGGCAAGTGGGTAGTAGTCTGACACTGTTCTCTTCATCTGGGTTTAATTTTTCTCACATGCTGCCAACGAGACGAAAGTCCAAGGTTGGGAGAGAATGGCAACCAATCATAGGGGTCTATGTAGCAGCATGCTATACAGTGTTGCACAGGCCAATCCGCTGCTGTTATTCTGCTATAATATGTATTATATGTATTTAGAGGTGGTTCAAGGGGTGCCTACCAGATAGGGGGAATCCAGTAATATTTATAATACTTATATGATATATCGATAAATATGTCAACTTAACCAATCCCTTCCTTTAATATGTTTTTAAGTTTGCTGTTATTAGCATAATTGACCAAAAAACATTTGACCTAAAACATTTTATCACATTTGTTTTACTTATTTTTGGTCAAATTTCATTAAATATATATATTTTAGACCGAAAAAAAGGTCAAATAAATTCGATCAAATGTGATTAGGTCAAATGTTTTAGGTTAAATAGACCCAAACCAAGTTTGTCAAATAGGATGGCATCATAGCTGACCTATATTAAGGTATAAAACCTTTGTGTAATCAAAATTGAAATGTGAGTGGGTGGACTACGACTTGTTGTTCGCCAGATTGCCCTGCTTTATTAAGCTGATAATAAAGTGGTACTGTGCCATATTCTTTGATTCTATCTGGTTATTTGGCTCCAAGATCATTATTAGTACTTCCATCAAGCACATGAGACGCTTCAAGGTGCTATTGCGCAGTGCTATCATGTAGATTTTATACCCTTTTTAGAACCAACATCTCCTAAGAATCTATGATGATTTTGTGTTTTGTAGTTCTTTGGATCACCACTAGGTCAGGGCAATCAGAAGACATTTTTTGCCCTTATAGACAAAGCATCATCTTCAAGCAACATGGATTTTTTGGCCCAATTTCTTCAAAATTGTCTTCCGGGAAAACTCCTCAACCCTACTTAGAGGGGTTGGGGTTTGTACGGTGTAACAGGTGGCCACTTTAAAAACATTTCCAGTGCTACTGTTGGTTTCCAGTCCACCCCTGTTTGAGCCCTGCATGAGCAGCCAGAAACCATCCATAGGGCTCTGTGAGCTGCAAAGAAAGTGGCAAAATGACTGTCCACCTACCCTTCCTTGCAACACGGAAGACATTGCAAGGTTTGTGATCCCCAATGGTAACTACAACTCACACTGTCCAGTCCTATTCATTGTAAACTAGACTTCGCCTTTATAATGCTTGCCACCCTGATTAGCAATGGCTTGCCCTATTCTATATCCGATATCCTTTCATACATGGCCACTAAATGTATTATTTTTTTTCTTTTTTAAGAAGTGTGTTTTCCAAGTTTGGAACATGATTTATTAAATCAAACAACAGTGTGGCTTCATATTCAGCTGAATACTAAATATTATACTCGGTACTCCCCTGTATGCAATATGTCAAAGATGTCAGAGGGTGCTTAAACAGTCCGAGTTAGGTGTAATGGAGAGGGGCAAACATTGTTTTGCTAAGTGGTGGGGGTGTTGACAGAAGATTGTTAGGTCTGGCTAGTTCTGGGGTCTCAGATCGTTTTGGTGTGGTGTTGTGACGGTTGAATGTGTGTTTGAGACTATAATTTCCTTTTGCAAAGTGTTTCCTTAACTGTGGTCCTTCCAGGTGGCTAGGCCTCCACCAACCCAAAATGGAGGGGTGAAACCTGATCTGGGATTGGAGCAGGGTTTCTAGGTTACTATTTTGAACCTAAGGGCAGATTATGAACTGACTTTCATCTGTTTTGCTCAAGAAGAAAGTCACAAGTTTCAGTTCTCCTTTTAAATTACATAATTTATAGAGTTTCAGAGTATTTAGTCCTGAAGATTATTGGAGCAGCCGGTGAAATCCATGTGAGACATGATCCTGAATTACCTGGTGGAGCGCAATGATACAAGAGTAGTAAAGCCTTGGAAGTAGTTTAGCAAAGATAAAGAGACACAGAACAAGTTTAGTGCATATGTAATGCAGCTATCGCTGTTTGTAAGTAGTTGAATATATACTGGTGAACGGTTTCTCAATAAGTAATCCGACACAATGCAGAAACAGTGAATTCTGCTTGCAGCAGGGAAAAGCTACCTGAAGCAATGAGTGACATGAATTCTATGCCAGCGCAGTTCTAGTCTGACAATGGATGTCGGAGTAGTGGGAGGAGCACTCTAGTGCCCGCTAAGGAGGTCTTTCATATGGTTTTCATAGAGGAGGCTGTGGATGCAGGCTTCGGCACCAGTGAACAACTCCTGCATTATCAGAGCGAAGTGGCCTGCTCTACAAGCGTGCGCCTAACAGGAAGTCGGCATTTACCACTACGTCGCATCAGCAGTAACATTACCATGTAGCACGGAAAGAAAACGAGGAGAATCAAATATGAGACACACAAGTACCTACATGTATATATTTAAATACAAGAATCCACAATTGTGTCCACCATGCACTCCTTTTTTAAGAGGTTAAAAAAGTTCTAATTATGTTTCAGTAGCAACAGATTGCTTTTAATAAACTTAAGGTGCAGGGGAGATAACAGTCAACCCTGGCATATGGGTTGTGAGACAAAAGTAGAATGAAATAAGTTCCTAAATGAAGGAACTCCCGTCCCCTGCACACTTTCACAAGCTCAATAGGTGAGCCAAACAGTTAAGGTTTGCTTATGAGCATACTCTAGGTATGTAGTCTTTTTTGTTCAAACCAAAAGATTATGGTCATAGATAGTAAACATCAAAACTACACTTGAAGAAAAACTGTTTTCTAAAGAAGAATTATTATCCAAAATCAAGTTTTGATGTTTACTATCTATGACCATAATCTGTTGAAGGAAAGATGTAATTTCTTATTCTCTTCGCCCTTTTCTGCAGATATTGCCAAATCAGCAGAGTAGAATTTCCGAGTGTATTATGTTATTCCAATCTCCTTTCCTTTCTGGGGCTCTAGGGAGTCAAGCGAAAATCATAATAATCGCAGTACTCTGGACCCTCTTAAGAGGGTCTGTGCGGACAGCTTCAGCTCCTGAGGAACCACAAAGAATAGACCTGACAATAAGAAAAGCCATAAATGAATAGGTTTCACCGAAGCTGACATGGATCTGGAAATTTGCAGAGTTATTTAGTGAACTTGTTCAGAGAAATTAGGGAAGGACTAGTAATTATTTGACAGGAACATCAAGAATGAAGTAACAAAGTGGACAGTCTTAGTCAGCAAATGCAAGGATTGCCAGTGAAAGTGGGACATCATCTAGAATAAAGGGAACTTCAGTTAGAGATCTGAGTATTCGTTCCAGCAATGAGTGTAGGAGATGTTTCAAGGACAGGATATCATTGCTTAGATAGAGGAGGCGGACAAGGAATGAGGGCCATTCCCTTATCTCCACCAGAACCATTTGGGAGGACCCAAGGAAGTTCCAAATATGTATCACTCAGAGTGAATTACACTTGTTATGTCACCACTAGGCTTTCCCTTTGGGTAGCACCAAAGAGGCATTCATTTTGTCATATTTGACAGGTGATGCAGCTTCATTGTTTATACTTCTAGTAGCCAGTGAGAATTCCATACCTCATTATCTAGGGCAGTTCAAGATGGAATTAAGGAAAATGTTTGATAGGCATCAAGTTTCTTAGGTAGTGGATGAAGAAATACTGAAGTGCAAACAAGGTAGTCAAGACCTTCTAAGTTACATCTCTCCTTTTAAAATCTTAATTTTGGAAAGTTGGTGGCTGCAAAAAAGAGAGCTTCATTGTTTTACCAAGGCTTGTGGGAAGAGTTGAAAGATGTCTTGGCTGTAGTGGTAAAGAGACCCACATCACATGAAGAACTAATTACTTTGATTCTAAAACAGAGGCGCGTAGGAGGGTTTTCCCTGAGAGCCGTTCAGGACAACCAACAGAGTGATTTCGAGAGGGGATAGGCAATAAGGATTTTCAGCCTTTGGTTACTTCAGTAGGGTCCCAAACTCAAAGTTCCATCCTCCTCTTTGTAGAGATGAAAAGGAAAACTGTCAGAGAAACAACCTTTGTCTGCACTGTGGTAAAATGGGACATTTTAGGCCTCATTACGAGTAGCCCGGTAAAAGCGGGTTAATTACCGGCATGCCGGAATGAGCGGGTCCGTGCTCCTATGAACCCGCTGATAGCGGGTGATTACGAGTGCGTGAGCATGCGCGTTCCCCCATGCCGGTAATGGCAATACCGCTATGCTGCTAAAGGCTCTCCAACCCCCATATACCAGCATCGCAGGACCCGCCCATAGCGGTACCGCCTCATACCAACCCCTAAATACCAGCACGTTAATACCACCATGGTAATACCGTGTTCGCAAAAAACGGACCCGGAAATTACATCGCGCAGGAAAGGGAAATGGGCCGGCGGCCATCTTTAAAAACACAATCCATTGCCATCTTCCCCAACCACCAGTCCATTTGTGTTGTGCTGTGCCAGAAAATACTCAGGATGTCCAAGGCAACCAGGAAGATGACCCCCCGGAAGCGGAAACAGCGTTTCTCTGACGCTGAGCTTAATATGCTGGCAGACACCCTGGCCCAGCATGCAGACATCATCAGGTCTAACGACATGAAGCATGCCGCCCAGATGAAAAAGAAGCAAATCTGGCAGGAGGTTGCCCAGAGGGTGTCGGCTGTGGGAACAACCCCACGGACTTTGCGCGACTGTCGCAAGCGGTGGGACGACCTCCGCCTCAGGGTGAGGAACATCCTGGCAGTCAACTAGAGGGCCGCCATGGCGACAGGCGGGGGGCCACACTCACCAGCAAAGCTGATGCCATGGGAGGAGACAGCCAGTTCATTCATATATCCCAAGTTTATAGAGGGATTCGGAGGGATGGAGATGGGCGCTGCATCATCCCCAGAAGAAGGTGAGTGACCCAGCACATCCCTGTAGGGTAAACCATGATGTGGCACAAGTGACGTGGAAGTGAGACTAGGCAAGGCAATGCATGTCCCAGGCCCACATCAACATATCCAGTCAAGAATGCGTGCCACACCCTGCCACACACAAATGCATGCTGAGTGCCAATCCCAACACACGGGCAACATGACTCGACCGTGCCCATGTAACTCACCACACAGACACCATATGAATTCCATGCCACCAGCCATGCATTGATTGCCCACATGCCCCCTCAGAACACCAAATGCCACACCCCTGTAATAATTGGATGCATTAATGTATGAACATATCACAGCTATATAGAATATCGCTGCCATGTGACACCATCACTGATGACCTGCATCTCTTCTATCCCCCAAGCACCGATGAGGAAGATGGCAGGCAGGACAGGGGAGCAAGGGCATCTACATCACGGCAAGGGACAAGGGCCACCGCCACCCCCACCCCCCAGCCTGAGAAACTGCCCAGACCAACAGGCAGTGTGCCAGACCATCAGAAACCCAGCAGGAAACACCTGCAGCCAGTGTGGGCCACACACATGGAGTCCAGCAGCAGCCACCCACAACAGTGGGAGGTGTTTCCGTTCCCGCACCGCCAACCACCGCGGACATTGCGGATGCTGATGTGGACAACGAGGGTGTCACAGTCGTGTCCACCACACCCACCCCAAACCCCATTACCACCCTCCCCCCCATACAGAGGCCGACAGCAGCGACGATCCCTGCATCCACGACTCCGACCTCGGAGAGTCCGACATATGCCCCTTCGAGGAGGACAGTTCCCTAGACGTGGGCCCCACGCAAGCGCCATCCACCACCCTGGCTACCACCACCCTGGCTACCACCACCCTGGCTACCACCACCCTGGGTACCACCATCCCGGCCACCAGCACTCCCGCTACCAACGACTCCTTTGAGGCTCACCTGTCGAGGCTGGAGGCACGACAGGAGTCGATGCTAGACATACTGCAGCAACATATTGCCAATGGGAAGGAATCCATGAGGGCCATCGCTACAGCCATCGCTGCTAACACTGCTGCCGTTGAGGCGTCCACAACTGCCATGAGGGAGTGTCTGGGGGCAGTTACGCAAGCCCTGATGTCCAACCTGCCTCAAATGCAGCGCCCACACCTTGGAGCAGGCATGGGCCCGGCTACTGACACGTCCACTGCTATGACCCCTTCGACCTCAGCCCCCTCAAGCCCCGTGCAGATGACCCGGAGGAGTACACGGCGCTTGGAGATGCCACCCCCGGATCCCAAAAAGGCAAAGAAGTAGAGTGGCCAAACAATGCCGTTGGACAAATGGACGTTGGTCAAGGGAACAATTTTTGGTGTACATTTGGGGACATTTGGGGTTTGTAGGGTGGGTGAGGGAGTTCACTGGGGTATTTTTGAGGTTTGTAGGGTAGGTGAGGGAGTTCACTGGGGTATTTTTGGGGTTTGTAGGGTGGGTGAGGGAGTTCACTGGGGGTTGTGAGGGGAATGTTTACATTATTACGTGTCTGAAAAATACACCCGTTGTGTGCAAGAAAATCAATGGCTGGACATACTTCATTTTGTGCATTTACATTTAATGTGTGATGGTGTATAGTGGCGAACTTCAAACAAAACAAGTGTGCATGTCCACATGCAGCCAGTGTGTCACTGGCACATGACTTTCATGGTCCCTGCGTTTCAGAGGTATTCGTGGATTATTGCTTGGCGTACAGCATGGCCATCCCGTGCATCACGTACTGGCAGGGGGGCTCCTTCGCCTCCGTCTCCATCCCCTTCATCCTCACCTGGCCCATGCATGTCAATGTCAGGTGGCAGTGGTACATTCCTCCGGACGCACATGCTGTGCAGCATGACACAGGCCATGGTGATCTTTGCCACCTTCTCAGACCTGTATAGGAGTGCCCCACCAGACCTGCTGAGGCAGCGGAACTGTGCCTTCAACAGGCCAAAGGTCTGCTCAATCACAACACGGGTACGGGTGTGCACACGATTGTACTCCTCCTCATGGCTGTTCTGCGGGTTCCGCACAGGGGTGAGTAACCACGGCCTCAAGGGATATCCTCCATCACCTGCAAGCAGACACAAATAGGCGTGTGTCACTCTGAACTGCCACCTTGTGGGAGCACAGTCATGGCGGCAGCTATTTGGTGTGGGCATGCACATGTCCCTGTACGCGTGCAAAGATGTTACCTAGATGCAATCTATACTGTCATGAGGTGTGGTAGTCTGGATGGCGTTCAATAAATGATGCAGGGTGTAATCATGCATGCTGAGGCAGATGTGCAGTGCTATTGCAACAATGTTTAGCCCCCAATGCATGCTGTTCATTCTCCACTATGCTTGGTCACACTGACCACATTGCCACAGTTGCCATCCTGTTCATTCATGCATTGCTTGCCATCACCATAGTGGCCTGGTTGTGCCTCTTACTTGTTGACATTGATATGCATTATTTGTGATATGTGGCCCCGTGATGTGTCATGTTCCGTTTGAATGGTTCAGGTCAGGAGTGTTTAGCTCTGCATGAATTCTCCAATCACCGGCTATTGCCACCCAGGTGCAGTATTCCCCCCCTTTCCCACACAGGTGCAGTATTCCCCCCTTTCCCACCCAGGTGCAGTATTCCCCCCCTTATGCATCCCCACACATCAGTGCCTCGAAGCACTGCCATGGGACGATTGTGCAACTCACCAAGCAGCCAGGCACGTGGTCCAGCATGTCGCTCCATGTGATGGGGTAGCATGGAGATATGCAGTACCATGGCATCATGTTTTGATCCAGGAAATCGGGCACAGCAATGTGTGATGATCTTGCTGGAGTCACATACCATTTGCACATTGATGGAGTGGTATTGCTTGCGATTGCGGTAAACCGCCTTTATGGCATGGGGGACTACCAATTCCACATGGGTGCAGTCGAGTGCACCGACACAATTGGGCATGCCTGCTAGTGCATGGAAGCCTACTTTGGTGTCTGCTATCTCCTGGGCAGTCCGTGGTAGGGATATGTGCCTGCTGCGTGCTTCAGGAGGGCATCCAGCACTTGGTTCAACATGCGTGAAAATAGTGGCTGCGAAATGCCATGCAGCTGGCCCACTGTGTGTTGGTAGGTGCCTGTGGCCAGGAAGTGTAGCACAGACACCACCTTTAGTAGCGGGGGGATGGCAGTGCGTATTTCAATGAGGCTGGCAATGTTGTTTTGTATCATGACCACTATGGTGGTGATGGTGTCACGGTCCAACCGGTACAGGGTGTGGATCTGCTCAGGGATTAGGTTGAAAGGGTTGGGTCTGGTGCGAGGGATTGGGGGTGCCTACGAGGCACTGCTGCCTGCGCTGGTGGTAATTGCTGGGCCTGTCTCACCCTCCTTCTCCTCCCGCGTCTCCTCTGTGCTGCCTGTTGTTGCTGCTGTAGTTGTTGTTGTTGCTGTTGTTGCTGTAGTTGTAGCAGTATGGGCATGTCCTCCAGCACCATGATTGCAACAGCTAGTGGTAGCATTTTGGTGTTGCAAGGGGTGTGGTGTGTGGGTGTGCTCATTTTATACTGGTACAGCCTCCATTGACTCCACCTGTGGGGATTGTGTGCACCTGTGGCAGTTGCCTTGTATCCTGATTGCTGTTTGCGGGTGGTCTGCGATGCCTGTATGGCCGGCATCGTGCAGCCCATGATTATCGGCTTCGCGATGCCAGTATTTCCATGTCTGCATGGTTTGGGATTTCCCCCTATTACCGGCATGCCGGTATTTGCTCCCTGAAGGGGCGTGTGTACGCGCCTATGCCGCTATTAGTGGCACCGTTATTTAGGGTGCCGCTATTACCGGGTTTGCGGGTCGGAATACAACGGAGCGGTAAACGATGCCAGTATTACCATACCGGCATCGTTTTTGCCTTACCGCCAACCTCGTAATGAGGCCCTTTCTCAATGACTGTCCGTGCTGTCCAAAAAGCTTTTCTCAATTGGCTAAAAAGTCACCTCAACGAATAGCCAATACTACCCAGGCAGCGGTAGCACATATGACTTTTAATGGATCCTTGTTGTTAATGGGGGAATTAAAGTGCTAAGGGCTGTTAATGTTAGACTCTGGAGCCACTGGAAATGTTTTGGATTGGGGGTTAGCAAGATAAGGAGGGAACAAGTGCTTGCTATGGATGGACACAACTGTAGTCATGTCCGATTACCCATGAGACAGGGCCAATAGGAATGGAAATACAAGGAGGGCATTGGGAAGAGATTCTTGAATTGAGTGATGCCCCTCAACTTCGAGTTATTTTGGGAATGCCTTGGCTACAGCTCCATAATAAAGGGGTAGATGTGGGAAGAAGAACCGTGGAGTTCTCTGCAAGGCCATATGCCTAAGTGGAAAGCCTCCTGAAGATTTATCAACAGAAGAAATCTCAGCAGGGTCTTGTCTGGCTGCTGGAGTAGGAGATTCACATGTGATCGGAGAAGCTATTGGACAACTTTCGTAGTGCTATCAGAGAGAAATAAACTAATTTTTGAAGCAGTAGTTGGAAGAAAATGAACAGAAAGCTTTTACCAAACAATTGTAATCGCCTCTAGCTTCACTGTTATTTTTGTGCCCAAGAAAGCTGGCTCCTTGACAACATCTATTGAGTATAGGGCTTTAAATAAGATTGCAATTAAGAACTTGTAGCCACTCCCCCTAATCTCAGTAATGTTAGGTCAAATACAAGGAGCTAAGGTGTTTAGAAAATTATTTTTGAGTGGAGACTATAATTTAGTCCGGTTAAGGGAAGGTGACGAGTGGAAAACAGTATTTAGAACAAAGCACAGCATGTTTGCATATCAGGTTATGCCATTTTGACCTATGTAACGCTTCAGTGGCATTTAAATGTGTCATTAACAAAGTACTTCAAGAGTTTCTGGACGTTTTTGTAGTAGTTTACATTGACAACATTTTTGTGTTCTCCTGACATCTGGAACAGATCTAGAACATGTGAAACTGGTTTTACAGAAACCAAAAGAAAGTCATCTCTATGCCAAATTAGAAATGAGCCAGTTTCATAATGAGATTGTAGAATGTTTGGGCTTCATTAGCTCTCCTTGTGGTCTTGAAATGTTTGGTTGTAAGGTACAGACAGAAAAAGATTGGATTTCTCCTGGATGTGTACAGGAAATCCAAAGCTTTCTAGGCTTTGCAGATTTTTATCAGCGGTTCATCAAAGATTTCTCACGTCAGTTGAGTCCCATTACGAGACTTTTTAGGAAAGGAGTGCCTTTTCCTTGCACTCCAGTAGCTGAAGATGTTTTTCAACAGGTGAAACAATGTTTTTGCACAGGTCCTATTCTTTTACACTCAAATGCGGAAGAACTCTTTGTTTTTAGAGCTAAATGCATCAGATGTGGACTCCCTGCTCACTGTGCTCAGAGAGGCACAACTTCACCTCACTGATGAGGCCCAGCAAGGCTGAAACACGTGTATGGGGTTGCTGTTGGTACTCTTGTTCAGAGAGGAATTGCCATAGCATTTCGGTGCTGTACTGCCCATGTGGGCGGGACAAAGACTGATATGCAAATGGATATTTCCCATGTGTGAAAGGTACAGTGAGCAAAAAGCGTGTGCTGCAAACTCTCATCTCAGAACAGGTTATCATGCCATGTTCTTTCTGGAGAGGAGCGCCTGCTACCTTTTTTAAAATATTTGCAAGGAACTTGGGGTTGGTCACCCTGAGTTACCGGGGGGCAACCAGACGTGGACTCCCTGCTCACTGTGCTCAGAGAGGCACAGCTTCACCTCACTGATGAGGCCCAACAAGGCCGAAACACGTGTATGGGGTTGCTGGTGGTACTCTTGTTCAGAAAGGAATTGCCATAGCATTTTGGTGCTGGACTGCCCATGTGGGCGGGACAAAGACTGATATGCAAATGGATATTTCCCATCTGTGAAAGGTACAGTGAGCAAAAAGCGTGTGCTGCAAACTCTCATCTCAGAACAGGTTATCATGCCATGTTCTTTCTGGAGAGGAGCGCCTACTACCTTTTTTAAACTAAATGCATCCAACGTAGTAATTGGAGTAGTACTGTCTCTACAACATCATGAAACGGGACAGCTTCATCCTCTAGCTTTTTTCTAAAAGAAACTTTCTCCTGCTGAAATAAATTATACCATCTCAGACTGAGAATTGTAAAAACCGAGAATTGTTAACAATCAGGGCTGCTTTTCAAGAATGGCATCATTATTTATTAGGAGCATGATAGCCTGTAATTGTTCTTACTGATCATTGAACTTGGCTGTTTCTGCAGAAATTAAAGACCCTTGATCCATGACAATTAAAATGGTCTTTACATTTTGCAGAATATGACTTCAACATAACCTTTATGCCTGCACTTTTAAATGGTAAATCAGATGCTTTGTCCCATCAATATACAGGCTGTGAAAAGAATTGCAAGGAAGAAGTGGGACCTCTTTTTTAGAAAAACATTTTATCACAGGAGGCACTAGTGAGACACAGAATTGGCATCAAGAGGGTAGATATGGAATGAAAAAGGAACACATGCAAGAATGGTCATAAAGAGACCTGGTGAGAAAGATCCAGAATTGTCTTCCACATGTAGATGACAGACTGTATTCAACCAGAGAGGAGTTAGAGCAAGCTATATTAAAAGAATCTGATGAGTCCAAACTAGTTGGTCATCTCGGCTTTCGTAAAACACTTGAATTATTGAGAAGAGAAGTGTGGGGGTATACTATGAGAGTAGATATCATGAATTTTGTGAAAACCCGCAAAGCATGTGCTAAGGCAAAGGCTGAAACATTAAGACCAGTTGGATTACTAGATCCACTTCCAATACCACCCAGGTCATTGCATTCATAATCCATGGATTGGATTTTATTATGGAATTACAAATGGATGAATGCTGTTCCACAATCTTGGTGGTGGTTGATTATTTAACTAAGGTTGGACACCTTTCTCCTATTAAGGCAACAGTGAGAGCTGAACATTTGTCACAGGAATTCTTGCAGAGCATGGTACGGCTTCACAGCGTACCTACCCAGATAATCTCTGATAGAGGGCCTCAATTTGTGTCGAAATTCTGGCACACATTTTGCAAAGAGTTGGGAATTAAGATACATTTATCATTGGATCATCATCCCCAAACCAATTGACAGATGGAATGGCTAAATCAAGAGTTGGAAAAGTAGCTGAGGGGCTTTATCTGGTCAGGTGGAGGTTGGGTAGATATAGTGTGGTTAGCAGAGTTTGCTGGAATAATTCTGCCAAGGATTCAATTTCTGTGTTCCCCTTTTTCCGTAGCCAAAGGTATCATCCTCGTTTTTTTGAGAAATTGCCACAGAATAGTCTAAGGTGCCAGATTTGAAGCCACGTGAAGAATTATTAGGGAAAATCTGGGGAAAGCAGTTCAAGCAATACAGACGAGTAAGGTTTGCTGATAAAACCTGTTGTCCAGCTCCTAGTTATCAGGAAGGAGATATGGCCTTGCTCTCTAAAGAACACACACAACTGAAGGGAAGAAACATGTTGAGCCCCTACTGCAAAAGGGTAAATCCTGTGATTGTGAAATTGTGATTACCAAATAAAGATACACCCGGTTTTCCATGTAAGCATTCTGAAGCTTTGTAGAACAGGTACACAATTGGGAAGGAAACCCCTTACCATTTTAACAGATGACATTGTAGATGAATCTGAGGTTCAGGAAGTTCTAGATTTAATATTAGTTAGAGGAAGACTACAATATTTGATTGATTGGAAAGGATATGGCCCTGTCAGGGTCCGGCTTGTCTGAATTCCACAGGAGCTGATGCTGGCCCCACAGACCCTCACCAGGAGTTCACCTCTCAACCCTTAAGCATAAACTGAGCTGAAAACCCCAAGAAAGGGAAAGGGGAATTTGGAGAAAATAACAACGGAGACACTGCAGCCCTGCAACCTTCTGGTAGGCTCTGGTATCTGTAGTAAACAAATACACCTGGTTATTTATATGATAATATAAACTTCTTTTCTAAAATTATTCTAAACAAACTCTAAACTCTTTACCTCTTAAACCTCAGTAAAAGACTTAGAGTCTAATTATCTGTGTGGAATATCTTGTAAATAATATCTTGCTTAGTGCATATAGTTCAAGCCACTCAAGTCTCTTTAGAATCCTAATGTGATGACCCTTGCAAACACCTTACAGACTTAGATATTCTTCTTGCTTTAAGGTTGTTTTCACTCTATGTATTTTTTAATGCTTTTATAAAATGCAGTCTTTCTCTGAAGTATTGAATTCCATTTGCATAAGTTACATTAAATAGATTCTCTTTAACTTTCTGGAATGCTGCTTTCCTTCTGCGTGTGAATTGTTTCCTTATTTACACATAAAAATGTATAGTTTCTTTCTTGATAAGCGTGTGCGTTAAACACTTGAAATCAGAAGACGTGAAGAATTGTCCTCGCGTTTAAAATACACATGCGCATCTTAACAAAACACGCACCTGTGAAAAAATACGTAAACGCGATAAAAATAACATGCGCTAGTTAAAATGGACTCACGCTCTATCGCTACCGAACACACGCGAAGAAACGAAACGTAATTCACGTAAAATAGTTCACGCGTTAAAAACAACTCGCGCTTAATTAAAATGGACTCGCGCTCTATCGCAACCCAACACGCGCTTTCTTATGAAACGTCTCTCACGTTAAAAATGTACACGCGCTAAAATTCACTCGCGCAATTCATTTTGGCACGCGCTCTATCGCTCTGAAAACCCGCGCGCTTCCAAAAACACGTTAACGACGACACGCGAACTCGCGCACACATCAAACAGTCTTGAAGTACATTACACGCAGTTAATAAACTTTACACTTCAACGCACAATCTTCAAACTTGTTTCCTTATAGTAACTTAACTGTAAATGTCTCTTTTCTCAAATAATTTTGAAACTTGTTAACTCTTTAAGTTTTCTTATAAAAGAAAATGAAAGTTCACTGTGAAAATCTTAAAATCTTTAAAAGAACGATCCCACCTGATGTCTTCTTGTTCATACAGGATCAGCAAACGATATTCTTACTTCTTTGGTAAATTTTCTCAACTCTGAAAGGGCCTTACTTAAGGAGCTTAACTAATGTACAACCAGCCACTGAATTTCTATGGATGAAAGGCAGTTTAGAATCTTGCTCACCTCCCAAGAATCAAACCCATTGTCCTTTCCACCAATCAGGCAAACCAAACATATCATTGTTCCTTTAACCAATCAGATTAAGTTTCTTTCTCTCCATCTTGACTTGGGCAAGCACAATTTTAATTCTATGTACAAACTCTTCCTGTTACTCTTCCTGTTACTAACCCAGCCAGTCCTGACAGTACCCCCTCTCTTCAAAGCCCTGTCCCAGGGCCTGGCTAAGCAGGGAACTTTTTGTGAAACTGTCTTATCAATTGAGAGACATGTACATCTGTTTGATCCTCCCAAGATCTTTCCTCAGGCCCGTATCACTTCCAGTCAATAAGATACTGCAGGGTACCTCTAACAATTCTGGAATCTAAGATTTTCTTAACTTCAAACTCTTCGTCATTTTCCTCTGTGTAAACTGCTGGTGGTGGTTTTCTCATTCTAGTTCCTGACACACAAGGTTTCACTAAGCTGACATGAAATGTAGGGTGACTTTTGATACTTGCGGGTAATTTCAGTCTGATTGCTACGGGATTTATTATTCTTTCTATTTCAAATGGACCAATAAATCTCAGACTTAATTTAGTTCTTCCCTTTAAATGTAGGTTTTTTGTGGACAACCAAACTTTTTGACCCACCTGATAATGTGGTGCTTTTCGACGTTTTCTATCAGCAAATGTCTTAAATCTTAATTTACTTTTCTCTAAAGTTTCTTTAGCTTTCACTAAACCATCTCTAATACAAGTCAATCGCTGCTCAACCTCTGGATTGGAATACTCAGATGGCAACACTTCTTTCAAAAATCGTGGATGGAAACCATAATTGCTAAAAAATGGAAAATACTTAGTAGAATCCTTGACAGAATTGTTATAGCTAAACTCTGCTAGCCAAAGAAGATCTACCCAACTTCCTCTTTCTTGCCAAAAAGCTCTAATATATTTTTCTAACTCCTGATTTACTCGCTCTGTTTGGCCGTTGGTCTGTGGATGATAACCTGAAGAAAGCTTTACCTCAATTCCCAACTCTGTACAGAAGGCTCGCCAAAACTTAGAAATGAATTGAGACCCCCGATCTGATACAATTTGTGTTGGTAGACCATGCAATCGTACCACTTCTCGCAAAAAACCTTTTGCCAGATTCCATGCAGAAGCCTCTCCTTTCATGGGAATGAAATGCCCAGCTTTAGTTAGTAAATCCACCACTACTAATACTGTAGTGTAACTTTGCTCTTTAGGAAGATCTACAATATAATCCATAGAGATTGTAAACCAAGGACTAGGGGGTACTGGTAACGGATTTAGTAACCCAGATGGTTTTCCTCCTCCTGACTTCACTCGAGCACAGACTTCACATGTTTTTACATAGTCTTCAATATCCTTTTTCATTTCTTTCCGCCAGAACTTCCTTTCAACCAGTTCAATTGTCTTACGAATTCCAGGGTGACCCACCAACTCTGATTCATGACATTCTTGCATAATTTCCTTTTGCATTTCCTTACTTGGAAGGTAAATTTTAGAATGGACACATGGAAATCCTTCAATTAAATGTCTTCCAGAATCCTCTGCTAGCCAAGATTGAATCGCCTCTTCTGGTAATTCCTTTTGAATTTTCTTAAGAAGCAAATTCTATTCCTTTGTAGTACTTAGAATAAATCTATCTTCTGTAATCACTGGTTCTGGTAATAATTGATTTTCAACTTCTTCCGAAGAACCTTGTCGCGATAAAGCATCCGGTTTACCATTTAACCACCCAGGCTTGAATGTTATTACAAAATCGTATTCTGAAAAGAAGAGTGACCACCTAAGTTGTCGAGGTGATAGTGTTCGAGCTGATTTAAAAAACAGAAGATTTCTATGATCGGTTAAAACGGTTACTGTGAATCTTGCTCCTAACAGATAATGCCTCCATTCCTGAAATGCCTTCTTGATTGCCAGGAGTTCTCTGTCAGTAATCGTGTAGTTCACTTCTGCTGGAAGCAATTTCTTAGATAGATAGGCCACAGGATGCAACTGTCCAGTTTCAGGATGCCGTTGAGAAAGCACAGCTCCAATTGCAACATTAGAAGCATCTGCCTCCACAAAAAATGGTTGTGAAGGATCTGGGTGTAATAACATCGGTCCAGATGTAAAACAGTTCTTCAATTTTTTGAAAGCTTGATCCGCTTCATCTTTCCACTCAAATTTCATTCCTTTCTTCAATAATTTGGTGATAGGAGAAACAGTTTGAGAGAAATTTTTAATGAATCTCCTGTAAAAATTTGCAAAACCCAGGAAGCTTTGGATATCTTTAACACAAGTAGGAATTGGCCACTGTTCAACTGCTTTAATTTTCTTCATATCCATTTCCAAACCTTTGGGAGAAATCATAAAACCTAAAAATTCCACTTCCATGGTATGAAATTGACTCTTTTCTAACTTAGCAAATAGTTTATTCTCCCTTAGTCGCTGTAACACTTTCTTTACATGTTCTTCATGTTTGAGTAGATCCTCAGAGTAAATGAAAATGTCATCTATGTATACTACTACAAAGATGTCAATAAAATCTCTCAATACCTCATTTATAAAAAATTGAAAGGCTGCGGGAGCGTTACACAATCCGAATGGCATTACTTGATATTCGAAAAGACCAAATTTTGTTCTAAATGCTGTTTTCCATTCATCACCTTGACGTACCCGCACCAAATGATATGCACCACGAAGATCTAGTTTGGTAAATACTGAGGCTCCTTGAATCTGGTCTAACATTACTGATATTAAGGGCAGAGGATATCTGTTTTTAATTGTTATCTTATTCAATGCCCTATAATCTATGCATGTCCGTAAAGTGCCTTCCTTTTTGGGAACAAAAAATAGTGGAGAAGCTGCTGGTGATTGAGAGTGCCTGATGAACCCCTTATTCAGATTTTCTTGGATGTAATCTTTCAAATGTTGATTCTCTTTTTCTGTTAAGGCATAGATGCGACTGCAAGGAATGTAGGCCCCTGGTTCTAAATCAATTTTACAGTCATACTCTCTATGAGGAGGTAATTCATTAGCTTCCTTTTCACTAAACACATCATTGAAATCATGGTAACACTTTGGTAATTCTCCAATTACAGCCCCTATAGAATGTACTATGGTTCCCAAGTTCACCAAACCTTCCACTACTTCTGAACAATTACTACTAGAAACATTTTCCTGAACTACTTCTTTACAACAATTTGTAACACAAAAAGCAGAATCCAATTTCACCACTCTTCTTCCCCAATCAATCTGAGGGTTATGATACGTCAACCAAGGCATTCCCAAAATTATTTTCAACTGTGGAGTGTCAATTAATTCAAACACAATTTCCTCCCAGTGTCCTCCAATTTCCATTTCCAATGGGATTGTTTCGTGTGTAATTAAACCTGATGTCAGTTGAGACCCATCCACCGCTCTCACATACTCTGGTATATTTTTTACAATGTAAGGCACATTCATATGTTTAACCACATTCCAATCCATGAAGTTACCAGTGGCTCCAGAATCTATTACTACTGGACCACTTCCCTTTAATTCCTCTTTAATATACAAGTATACATTCAATGTAATATGTGGTACCGCTGCTTGGATTGTATTTGCCACTTGTTGATTTCTGGAGCTATTAGTAGATGAAGAAGTTTTTGGACACCAAGGGCAATTTCCAACAAAATGTCCTGATTTCCCACAATATAAACATAAATTATTCTGTCTTCGCCTATCCTTCTCATCCTTAGTTAACGGACCTCTCACTTTATTTACTCTCTCTGCATTCCCAGTTCTCAATTCTTTATTTACAAATTCTAATCTTCCTTTATCAACTCTAGGGAAAACTCTGGGTTGCTCAACTCCTCCTCTTCTACGCTCAGCCTTGCATTCCCCTAATCTATAGTCAATTTGTATGACTAGATTAATTAAATCTTCACATGAAGTGGGTCTATTAACAATTGTAGATAAGGCATCTTTCAACTCCTCCTTCAAGCCTCTATAGAACAAAGAGGATTGCTTCTCTTCTGGCCAATTGCTCTCTAATACTAAAGATCTGAACTGTGTGATGTAAGACACTAAATCTTTGGTTCCCTGTTTTAACTCTAATAGTTCTCCATCAACTTCTTGAGATAATTGGCGTCTGTCAAACATCTTTTTAAATTCTAACTTGAAGGCTAACAAGTTCTTTAGTATAGGATTCTCTTGACCAACTAATAATACTGACCAAGTTGCCGCCTCACCAGTAAGGTAAGACAGCATAAAAGCTATTTTAGTAGCATCTGTATTAAAAGCTTCAGGTCCTCAAAGGAAATGAAGTTCACACTGTGTAAGGAAAATTTGGCATTTCTTGGCATCTCCCCCAAAACATTCTGGAGGTGCTAAGGGGACTGGACCTATAGGTATATTCAAACTTCCCCTACTTCTTCCCTGAGACCTCGTTCCTTCACCCAAATCCTCTCTAATTAACACTGGTAATTCTCTACTAGGATTCTCTGAATCTCTTGACTCCAAAGAAATTTCCTCACCCTTACGGGTAACCTTAGAGTTTAACTCTTCAAACTTGACTTGTAATTCCTGGTTTTCTTTTCGCACAGCCCTCATTTCCTCTCTTAACTCTGAAAACATGTCCCTAATGGAACTTGCTAGTGCTTCTGTGGGATCCATATCAGCTCAGGTGGAAAAAAGTATCGTGGGCCTTTCATCCTGTCAGGTTCCGGCTTGTCTGAATTCCACAGGAGCTGATGCTGGCCCCACAGACCCTCAGCAGGAGTTCACCTCTCAACCCTTAAGTATAAGATGAGCTGAAAACCCCAAGAAAGGGAAAGGGAAATTTGGAGAAAATAACAACAGAGACACTGCAGCCCTGCAACCTTCTGGTAGGCTCTGGTATCTGTAGTAAACAAATACACCTGGTTATTTATATGATAATATAAACTTCTTTTCTAAAATTATTCTAAACAAACTCTAAACTCTTTACCTCTTAAACCTCAGTAAAAGACTTAGAGGGAAATTATCTGTGTGGAATATCTTGTAAATAATATCTTGCTTAGTGCATATAGTTCAAGCCACTCAAGTCTCTTTAGAATCCTAAAGTGATAACCCTTGCAAACACCTTACAGACTTAGATATTCTTCTTGCTTTAAGGTTGTTTTCACTCTATGTAGTTTTTAATGCTTTTATAAAATGCAGTCTTTCTCTGAAGTATTGAATTCCATTTGCATAAGTTACATTAAATAGATTCTCTTTAACTTTCTGGAATGCTGCTTTCCTTCTGCGTGTGAATTGTTTCCTTATTTACACATAAAAACGTATAGTTTCTTTCTTGATAAGCGTGTGCGTTAAACACGTGAAATCAGAAGATGTGAAGAATTGTCCTCGTGTTTAAAATACACACGCGCATGTTAGCAAAACACGCACGTGTGAAAAAATACGTAAACACGATAAAAATAACACGCGCTAGTTAAAATGGACTCGCGCTCTATCGCTACCGAACACACGCGAAGAAACGAAACGTAATTCACGTACAATAGTTCTCGCGTTAAAAACAACTTGCGCTTAATTAAAATGGACTCGCGCTCTATCGCAACCCAACACGCGCTTTCTTATGAAACGTCTCTCACGTTAAAAATGTACACGCGCTAATATTCACTTGCGCAATTAATTTTGGCACGCACTCTATCGCTCTGAATACCCACACGCTTCCAAAAACACGTTAACGACGACACGCGAACTCGCACACACATTAAACAGTCTTGAAGTACATTACACACAGTTAATAAACTTTACACTTCAACGCACAATCTTCAAACTTGTTTCCTTATAGTAACTTAACTGTAAATGTCTCTTTTCTCAAATAATTTTGAAGCTTTTTAACTCTTTAATTTTTCTTATAAAAGAAAATGAAAGTTCACTGTGAAAATCTTAAAATCTTAAAAAGAACAATCCCACCTGATGTCTTCTTGTTCATGCAGGATCAGCAAACGATATTCTTACTTCTTTGTTAAATTTCCTGAACTCTGAAAGGGCCTTACTTAAGGAGCTTAACCAATGTACAACCAGCCACTGAATTTCTATGGATGAAAGGCAGTTTAGAATCTTGCTCACCTCCCAAGAATCAAACCCATTGTCCTTTCCACCAATCAGGCAAACCAAACATATCATTGTTCCTTTAACCAATCAGATTAAGTTTCTTTCTCTCCATCTTGACTTTGGCAAGCACAATGTTAATTCTATGTACACACTCTTCCTGTTACTCTTCCTGTTACTAACCCAGCCAGTCCTGACAGGCCCTGAGGAGAGATCTTGAGAAAATTCCATAGTTGAGATATTCATGCGCCATTGTTAGTGAGGGGATTTCATCAGCACAAGCCTTTTAAACTAGGCCCCGTAATGTGTTGTTTGGGATTATAATTTCCTTTTGAAAAATGTTTCCTTAGCAGTGGTCCATCCAGGTGGCTAGGCCTCTCCCAACCAAGGATGGAGGGGTGGAACCTTATAGTGTTGAGTAGTGTCACTAAGTTACTATTTGGAACCTAAGAGTAGATTCTAAACTGCTTTTCATCTGTTTTGTTCAAGAAGAAATTCACCAACTTCAGTTCTCCTGTAATCATTTATTTTTAGAGAATGTTTTAGATAATTTATCCTGAAGGTTATTGGAGCAGTCAGTGAAATCTACATGGGAAATGATCATGAACTACCTGGTGGAGTGCAGAGATACAAGAGTAGTAAAGTCTTGGAAGTAATTAAGCAAATATAAAGAGTCAGCTATCTCTACTTGTAAATAGTTGAATATATACTAGTGTAAGGGTGCAGAAGTACAAGTCTGACATAGTGGTGGCATGTTTGTTGGCAAAAACTATTATGCTTAAAGGTAAAATAAGGGAAAACCTATGTGGCCCTATTCCTAAGAGGAGTTACCCTACCTCAACAAAAAGGCTAAGGACTCTGTCAGGATGTCCAATAAAGTAAAATGTCCACCATCCTGTGTCCAAACCTATTTCTGTCCCTTACACTGTGGATTAACTATGGAAAAACTGGGTATATTCTTGACCCAGAAGGAGGCTTCTCTCATTCTGGATGCCAACTCGAATGTTCAATTCTTGACAGGAAAAAATGAGTGGTTCGTTAATTTAAAAGTTCTTGATGTTAGCTGCTCTTTCAAAACTACCCAAAACACAACAGGATTAGCAAGGAGTCTTGCCTCCTGTTTTCTTTCACATGCTGTCTTATTTCACACAAACACAGTTCCTAAGTATCGGGGGTATTCTCTTACCCCGTTCTTTCTCCAGTTCACAAATGTAACCTCAAGTATGGTTCACTATCGTGTTCCAGACTTGACTGTAGTTCGTCTTATTTCACAAATGTAATTTTTCACAAAACACAGTTGCCAAGTTTTAAGGGGAATTTTCTTCCCTGTTCTTTCTCCAGTTTACGAATGTAACATCAAGTCTGGTTCACTATCCTGCCAGACCTGACTCTAGATCTTATTTCACAAAAAATTGCACTTCACAAAAAAACACAGTTGCCAAGTATCAGGGGGTAGTCTCTTCCCCTGTTCTTTCTCCAGTTCACCAATGTAACATCATGTCTGGCTCACTGTCCTACCAAACTTGACTGTAGCTCTTCGTGTTCCAGAAAATGTCCCTTCTTTTGGCAGTGGATCCTCGATCCTTTATCTTCACTTCTCGTACCTCTCTCTCTTGTGTGGGTCCCAGACCCCTGTGGGATGTTTTGGGATCTCCCTGACTTGTTGTGTAACTTCGTTCTCTTTTGTGTGTGTCCCAGACCCCTCTAAGTTGTCTCAGGATTTCCCCCACTTGCTGTGGGCCTCAGCCCCTTGGTTGCCTGTTTCTTTGAACATATATGGGTCCTTGGCCCCTGTGTGCCATTCTTGCAGGGCTTCCCCAACTCCATGTCAGTCAGAGACACTGGTGTGCTGGTCTAATGGGGCTCCCCTGACTTCATATGAGACCCAGACCGCTCTCTCAGGTTTATCGCATGCCGTACCCAGGCCCGGTTCACTAACCTGCCAGGCACTGTTTCTCATAGGTCTGATTTTTAGTTTTCCCTAAGTACTGGTTTGAGGGAAATGGGGTTCTTCAGCCTTCCCCAACTTCCTCCTTCATTCTCCGTTATCTCTACCACCCGCTACGATAACCCAGTTATTTTTTGTAGCGTTACTGGCTTGCTCAGGTAGCTTTGCAGAACTGTTTCTTCCTGCTGTGGGCTACCGTATGCCTTCCAGTTGTCTCTGTGTGTCCTTGCAGCGTTCTCAGATCTGGTCCCTCTTGGTGTGTGCTTCTCAGTCTGATTGTGTGGTCCGACTCCTGGTTGCTCCCGGACCTGCCATTCTCCAAACTGGACAATGGGGAACACAGCGTGTTTTTGACGAGTCTCCATCAGCCTTTCCTGTTCTCCGCAGCAAGCCTCCAGCTGGTTCTCAGTTCCTCCAGGGAGGGTGTGACCAAGTACACAGTCCTTCTTCCCTTTTTTATGTCTGTGTCCGACTCTAGTTGACTATACCGCGTACATTAGTTCTGTGGTAGGCTTTTTCCTGCTTGCCTGATCTTCTTTGTGTCTTTAGGTAAAGGCACTCCATCTGGGTATTCCTCACTCTTCCTCGTCCCTGTATGGTCTGTGTGGGTGGGGTCTCCTACTCTACATACAGAGACAAGTGGGGGGCACAGAGGACTGATTGGGGTGAGAGGAACTAGGGGATAGAGATGGATGAGGTGCATACCACATTTTCCCAAGATAGTTGTCACTGGTACCATGGAGGGCTTCCCTCCCCTTGAGATTCACCGCTGAGTACCACCCCCAAAGGGACTATCGGGTAGCAGACTCACTTCCCTGGCCTCATGGGAAGGGGCTTTCCCCATGGGAGCCGTGATAATACCCTGGGATGTGTCACACTAGTGATACACATTTTCTCAGGTTGGTAATCCAATGCAATGTAGAAACAATGAATCCCACTCCCATCAGGGAAAAAACACCTGAAGTGGTGAGTCACTTCAACTCTATGCTAGCACAGATCAAGAACGAAACTGATGTCAGAGTAGTGGGAGGAGCACTCTCTAGTGTGCTGCCCAGGAGGTCTCGCATCTGTTTTTCGTAGAGGAGGTTGCGGATGCGTGGCCTTAGTTACTGTATCACCCTGTTCTGTAACTTGAAACGTCCTCTCTGTAACTTGCTACTGCCTACCAAACATGCGCCCGCAAGCCTTTGGGCAAGGAGCGCAATACAAATAAATAAAATACAAAATACAAAATAGCAGCAGCGAAAGAACTGCTGCATCACCTTCGAACGTGCGATGCACAAGAAGTCGACACTGAACAGTACTTTGCATCAGCAGTACTTGATCACAGTGCACCAGAAAACAAATGAACTAGGGTAATCAAAAACAAGACATGCATGAAGCAGTACCTACATTCATATATATTTAAATAAAAACGTATTAAGTGTTTCACATGAAAGCTTCAAATCTAATAGAGGAGTCAAGCACAAGATTATGTTACATTAATATATGGGCCTGATTACTATTACGGCGGTGCATTAAAAAATGTCCGTAACGTGTCTGTAATTCTGTTACCACCACATTACCGGACCGGCCAGGTCTGGCCGTTAGGTGGAAGATTTTCCCCGAAATCCCCATAGAGTCCTGTGGACTCCAAAAATGCAGAGTTACACTGCCCTACCACCAGTTGTAATCCCGCTGTTACTCCACGGGAGCAAGAGGAGGAAACGGTAATTCCGTTTGGTGGTATTTCAGCAGATTTACCACTGAAATACTGCCAAACTTGTAATGAGGCCATTGTCTTTTTAGTGAAGGTCGAAGAAAGGACTACCTCAAGTAGCCTTGACCGGAATCTGACAACAAACAAAGTATACATAAGTGATTAGTTAGCTGTAGGGATAGAAATAGTTAGAAAAAGAAAGAAACATAAAGGTTTCTGTGAGGTTCCTGGAATGTTATCATCTCGGGAGGCTAGCTCAGGGGAAACACACATACCTTGGAAGCAAGATGATGTTGAACAACACAGGTTCAATCCCCTTCTCCGTGCTTAGAAACCTCTGGTTATTAAGAGCGTTATAAATAACCAATTACAATAGAAAGTCCCAGGAATTATTAAGAGCCACTAGGCACCTTGAGGAGGCATATCATGTATGAAAGCGAGAGAGTGTAACAAGCTGCAGGAAAGGTGTAATGGTTTTATTGTTTTCTTTCCTCTTTTCTACAGCTATGCCCAAATCAGCAGAGCAGAATATCTGAGTTTGTTATTTTAGCCCATATCCCTTTACCTTCTGGGGGTCTAGAGAGTCAAGCTGAACTCATAATAATTGCAGCACTCTGGACTCTCAAGAGGATCTGTGGGGCCAGTGTCCGCTCCTGAGGAACCAAAAAAAAGAATAGTCCTGACAAAGGCTTGATGTAATAGACCTGACGAGATGGTAAGACTCTGCTCCGTCACCTCTTTAAGAGTGCAACTTGTCCCCTATGTAGCACTTTCATCTGTTTCTATTGCTCTTAAGCAGGACCATTTTATATCTTCTCACCGGCATTCTGACCAGCTGGAATTTAGTTTGGCTTTGGCCAGTAAAGGTTTTGATTCTCATTATGACTGTTATCCCGCAATTTGGCTGAATCCATGCTCCCCGCTTTATATGATGATTCAAAATCGCTTTATCAACACTTCTTTGAACTCTGGCCTGGTGCTGACCAGGCTCAAAAAGGCAATTGTTCAATTGTTGAAAGAAAACATCTAGAGGCTTCTATACTCTCTACCTTTCTTCATATTTCCAGAAAACCCTCCGGAGAGGGCTGTAGCCACCCAACTGCATCAATGTGTTAGTCAGGTGCAAGCTACATGATCAAAACGTTAGTTTCAGATTGGGGCTAGAGCCTGTCGTGGTGTGTTGGTGTTTGAAGATGTTTGCAGGGAGGCCAACAGTTGGGTGTCATTTATTGTTTCAGATGTTAGCTGTCTCTGAGCATTTCGACCATCTGATTTTACTCATCTGCCTTCTCTGGGTGGGCATTGGCAGCTTTCTACTTAAAAGGGTTACTGCATATCTAGAGATCACTTCCAGTCCATAGCTCTGCCCTATTTGACCCCTCACTTACACTTATGAATGTGGTGCTTTGTGGGTATCTGCTCTACCACTACACCTGAGTAATGTGGGTATGGTTCCTTCAGGGCAACTGGTCAATCCTTCAAGCCACCATTGTTACATGTATGCCAATGACACGGTTGACACCTGAATAATGCATTGGGTGTTTAGAGAATTGAAAGCCATAAAGCCTTTTTTACATATCATTTGAGATGCACCAGAGTTGTTGAAAACTCAGTTGGAGGAAGATGATATCTATTGACTTCTTTCTTGAGTCCAACAACTGGTCATCAGTTTGTTGCCTGAATATATAGGTTGGCATTAGGACACAAGCTGGATTCGGAGCTTACTTTTCTACCACCATGGCACAGTCATGCTTTGACCAGCTGCGACTGTTGCGTCGGTTCCCTAGTTCTTCTCCTTTATGGACCACATAACAGCAATTAACAGCTTTCTGGCTTTAAGACCGTATTACAGCACAGTCGTTTCTCTTAAACTGTCAAAACGTGCACATATAATTGCAGGAGGTGCAAAATGCTGAAGCCTACCTGGTACTGAAGTTGTGATATTGGAAACATTTATTGCCTGCACTTATATCCCTTGCTTGGCTTTCAGTCAAACAAGAGTAAAGCAGAAGATACATTGGGCCTGATTCTGACCCTGCCGCTGGCTATAGAGATTCCAGGATACCGTCATTTGGTACTTAGCTTTACCGGCACTCGGTCGGGCAGCATTGCTGCTGCATTACGAGTGCCAGCGGGACGGTGTTCATCCCCATTCATGGAGTCTCATAGGAGTCCATCAGGGGATTTGCTGTCATTAGCGGTGGTGGCAATGCCGGCTTTTATTGCCGTAGGGCACCTGGCTAACCTCTAGCTTTTAGCTGGAGGTAACCCATGTGCTCCAACGGCAACCCCGTAGTCGGGCGGTCCGGTAAAATGCCGATATCCACGAAATCCGGCACTTTTTTACCAGACCGCCTGACTAGGAATGAGGCTGTTTATCTTCCATCTAGAAACCTCATTGCAAAAGCCGAAGATTCTTACATTTCATCACACGCCATCTGTTCTCCATCTGTGGGACAATTTACTCTTCCTAAGGTCAACTTGGCCTAAGTAGAAGGCCATGCTTTTTCTTCCCAGGGCACTTGCACATGGAATTGCCTGCAGGAACATTTCTGAACAATCAAGGACCTGTTTGTCTCTAGGCATGCTGTGAAGAAAATGATCTCTTCTCAGTAACCTCTGCTATTTAGATGCAATGTGCAGCAATGTCTCAAGTGCCACCAGGTTATGCATTTGCAGCATGGTATACTATATCAATATCTACAGCTACGTGGGGTGGACCTGGGCAGTAAAGGGCTGCCATCCCGAGCCAGGTCTCAAAGGCCTCATGTGGGCTCATGGACATTAATGGGCTTGTCTGACATAGAGATGGTTATCACTACTAGCACCCCAGGGCTCACGCCAGAGGCACAAGTAGGATTTTTAAGAGAAACTGCTGGTGTGACTTTGGTGCACAACCAATTTCCCTTAAAAAAAAAAACAAGAAAATGAGATGGGTATAATGGAAAAGAGTAAAGGCCGGAATAGCAGAAGCATGTAGGTGCGGTGGGGGCGGGGAAGCGAGGGTTCAGCAGGAGACCATTGGGGATTAGTTGGCATGAGGAGAGAGGGGAAGGGGGACAAGGGCTGCGGGGGCACCCAGCACAGAAACGAAAATGGCAGACACCTGTGGAACGCATGCCCAAGGCAGACAAAATGCGGGCGTTTACTGTTGGATTCTGCCAGCATTCTGGCCACCTGATTGGCCTGACATTCTCCCCCGAGTGCTGCAATTAATACATTGTTTCAAAAACAGTGTGGGGTTGTCTCATGATAGAATGAGGTTAGGCCTTTTCAAATAGAATGGGGTTACCTCATGATAAAATGAGGTTTAGCCTTTTCAAATAGAGTGGGGTTGCCTCATGATAGAATAAGGTTTAGCTTGTTCAAATAGAGTGTGGTTGCCTCATGATAGAATGAGGTTTAGCTTTTTCAAATAGAGTGTGGTTGCCTCATGATAGAATGAGGTTTAGCTTTTTTAAATAGAGTTATTGGGCATGACCTCCACATCATTGAGCAAAGTGCAGCTATTGTGCAGCACTCTGGTCAGATGTTCTTGAGAGGGGAAATCATTTTCCATATGGATTCTTTATGGTAACAACGGCACATTGTATTTGACAAACTATCCCAAACGTGTCAAATAAGTTCAAGTATAATAAGGAATAATATTTTGAGCATGAGCAAAAACAGTAAAATTCCATCTAACTTATGACAGCACCTATGTATAGGCTTCAGTGGAGATATGCAAGGGGGAGTGTGTGTTTACTGTGGATACAAAAACAAAATCGTATTTCGGTATTAAAAATGAAATAGTGAAAAAAACATGAGGGAGGGGGATTGAACTGGCGTCAGTGTAGATGGTAAGGGGTCCATGGTTTGGGTGTAAGCGAGGATACTCAGAGGGAGCCTCAACCTGTGTGGAAGCAGCTTGGAGCCATTTTGCAAGTCTCTTTTGAAGGGTGGAGGAAGGACGTAATGTTTTGAGCCTCGTGTCTCTGGCCACTCAACTTGCTTCACTGAAGGACTTTCGTCTCTCTGCCTCTTAAAAGTCGTGGTAAAAAGACAGGTTGGGCCTCACCAATGGGCAATCTTCAGTCTGATCGCTGCCTGTAAATGGAACACCTCTATTGGATTGGCATGGGGCCGGCTCTTTCACTAGACACACTTTAAAGGCCCTCTCCACTGTTGGTTTTTCTTTCCTCAGATGTCCTTGGCCCTGCTCCTTTGTTGCCCTCAGGTATTACTCTAATCGTCAGGCAATTGGGTCTGCTCTTGTCTTCATGGCGCACCTGCCTGTACTTGGAAGTCTTTCCGAAGATCTCGGATTAGGCTCCAAAGCCGCCTTTCATTTTAGATTTGCTCATATTAACCTTAGTATCCAATTTTACAACCTTGCCTTCATCACTTCCATCCCTGCTCCTATGATATATATTGTTGCTTTCACCTCAGCCATTATGATGGGCCAGCTTTCTCTGGAACTCAAGCAAGGGACTTAGTTCCCTGTGTATGCCCTCCTCTCCTTTCTGAGGCGCCAGTTTAGACATCATCACCTCCTGCTCGGGGTGAGCCCCTGTTTTTATTTGGGGTTGGCGATTTAACCATAGCTCCTTTTTAGCTGTGAAGCGGCTTTGGGCCAAAAAGATGCATCTAGCTCAATGAACCGATTCAAATGACCAGGGTAATCCAGTATCATCTATAGTTAATCGGCCTGGGTGCCGAAGGTGGACAGTTACACATGCACCTCCATTGAAGCCTGTTCTAACATCTAGAAGGTGAAATATGTTTGATGTAGTGGGACAGCATCCTGACTTCCATTTATAGGTTTGGGCTCATAATCATTGGTTAGGTGTTGGTAGAAAGTAGTAGATGGCACAGGTGCGTTAATACATATGTGCTTAAGTGATGTAGTGATGTGTCATTATTCTCTTTGTGCGTATGTTTTTTTGTAATGTGATTTGCTAAACGATGTGAGTGCCTTAGCTACAAATGATTGCCTCTGCTTCCAGAATAGTAGAAAGAGTCCCACATGCACATGACTGACAGGACAGTGTTTGCTTTACTTTATTTTGTTTGAAGTCTGCGCCTGTTGTTGTGCTTTAGTGATTGTAATCACGTATAATGGTGTGATCTTTACTGCTGTCCTTTAGTCATGGCATGATGTTCATTGAGGCATCTGTGGCTACAGTTGACATATGACTTGCAAACCTATTGGCTTTGCCAATGCTTGTAAGGTTTGAACTGACTTGTTATAGATAATCTGGTTTCTTTCATTCCATTTACCAAGGAAACAGTGCTGGTCTCTTCTCTCTGTAAAATATGTGTATGACTTTGTGGACATGTCACCTTTGTTTCGTGCCTCCCAGCAATAAGAACCTTCACAGTACATATCCTTAAAGCAAAGATTTAACCAGTTTAATCTACTTTTTTTGCGCTAGGGACACATAGTTTAATGACCAAGAAATGTATGCTAAATCCATTGGCGACAACGAGCAAGTGATCAACCAGAATTTCCAGCAACAAAAAAGTTCTTTGAAGCTTCTGGGATATTAAAATGAACAATATTCTACACGTAATTGGGAAACTCAAAAAAAAACAAATCAGATAAGTGTTCCAAACCTCTGCTTTGTCCACATGCCTGGTCCTGTCAGAGAATTGACCTTGTTCATGTTTCGAAAACGCTTGCTCTAGAATTGGAGAAAAAGACGATTCAGGGTTAATTGCATGCAAGAGACAGTTCGAGCATCAGTGAACATTCTCGGTAGCTATTGAAAAAAAATGAAAACTTATATTTTTTTCAAAGCAAAGACATGGTCCTCGCAGTAAGACATTGAGGAAATCGGTGAACCCTAACACCCTTTCAGTGATTTCTGCTTCAGTGACTAGTGCTATTTGTCTACGTCAGTACTCACTTGAATTGGGCCTCAGTAGGCCTCTCCCTCTGTCTTTTAATTTAGGGAGGCCGGCCATCGTATGTAGAGGATACAGGTTGCCATCCAGCCCCCTGCCTCTGCAGGGGGGCTGCAAGTATCTCAGCAGGAGATCCCTCTCTGCTGGGGAGAGCTTGGAAAGGTCATACGGCTTTCCTGAATAGATTCCTGCGTCTTGCACAGAGCAGATCGGCGCATTGTTCAGTCCTGTATAGAACAAGAGACAGTGATTGAGTCGTGAATTAAAACATGTAATATTAAGACAAGTAAAGCAAAAAAGAAGGCAACCAGAAACAGTGTTGGATTTTGGGTAGGCATGGGAAGGGCATTTCCCGGGCGGCGTAGAGGTTTTAACTGGCAATGATGGTAGCACCTGCAAAATGGTTTAAGTACCTTGGCATATAAAAGCAGTGCTTGGCAGATGCTGAATACTTTTAAACAAGGCAACACTGTTGGCTTTGTCAATGATTGTTTTTAACAGGACTTCAGTAAAGGACATAGTGCTTATAAAGCGCGTGGCTGAAGGCAAAGTTGGTGAAGACATTTGTGCTACACCAATTGCAGATTTACAGCTCCAATTACGTCATTAACACTTGGAAGACTGCTTTGAAATACATTGGCAGGCACTTGAAGCATAAAGAATTACGGTAAGGATTGGTAAAGCAAGCTCAAAGAAATCCCAAGAGAATGTGTTTTGGGAGGCGATGGAAGAAAGTGGGTGGGAATGGCCAAATGATTTGCATGGCCATGAGCAGTCAATGGTGGCCACATAACCAAACAACACCTAGAATCTTTGTGTCCCTCCTCACAGACCTTGACATCTAATGTGTTAACTAGACCCTACACCCCTTTTTAATTTGATCTATTAGGAGGTGCTGAAAACGCTACCTTTAAACCGAAACTATTGTCCTTAAAATAAGAGCTTTAACATAAGACCTTCAAATATGGGCTTTCAATGAGGGTCTGTAATGCTATCAACGGAGAGGACATTTGAGGAGGGATACACAGTGTATTTGGTGTTTGGTTACGGATTCCCTCCCATTCCCTGCCCCTAGCCATGATAATTCCTATCCCTAATCTCACCCATTCCCGCCCATCTCGGAACTCCTCCATGGATGCAGCCATCTTGGATGACTGTCTCTAAGGAAGCTCTCTGGAAACAAACAAAAACTAGCAGCTTCTTTGAATAGGAAAGATACCATGCATCTTAGTGTAGAAAATCTGTATTCAGAATATGTTTGACCTTTCTTTTGCTGAATACAATGTAAGTCCATGTCTTCACATTGATCCATTTTCCTCTTTAAGGAACTGCCTTTGAACAAGGAATGTCACTGGATCTGTATGTCCCATCCCCTACAGCAGAGCTTGTGGGCTCCAATTGCAAATGTTTGTAGAATTGTTTCTGAACTGGCATGAGCCCTATTCTAGCCATTTGTATTCTCGACTGGACACCCATTCACCAAAACTTCAGTTAGAACTTGGCACTGTAAAGGCCTCTCGCCAAGGATAGCGTGCACTCGTTATCTTTTGCAGTCCTTCTTTACTTTTTAAAGAGGTTGTTTCATTGTTTTCAAGAGAATAACCAAACGCGAGAAAGGACGTCAGGCAAAGGACAGTATAGAATGATGGGATTTTTGGTTTTCAAGACTTCAGTGTCCTGCTCGCAGAGGAATGAGGCTTGGTAGGACATCCGACAGCATCCGTGTTGCTGTTACCCATCCTTTCCACCCCTTTCATAACAGCTTAATTTATTTTCTTCATACGCAACACATATACTTAGGAAATTTGTCCTCAACATTGGGCAGCCTATTTATCTACCCCTTTTAAAAGCCACAGCCCATCCCTTTTGATTACAGGGGCCAACCATGCCCACAATATACTTAGGTTACCACTCTCTTTCACACCATGTTATGCTCCTCACAAGATCTTACTTTAACACAGTTCTCTTGTCTTATATTACACTTTTTTTCCATTCAATGCATCCTAAGCAGACTAAGGTCCTGCTGTCCCTGAGTGAGTCTTAGTGCACCTTACCCCGGACACTGTGTTTGTGCTTTTAGACTACTATGGTGGTGAGCTTGTGCAGTGTAAAAACCTAATAATAAAAATAATAATAATAATAATAATAATAATAATGATGATATGCCATTTCTCCCTAGCTGTACCCTAAAGCAATAGTCTAGCTTAAAGTTGGCACTTTAGCACCACTCAATAGCCAAAAGAAAATATACAAAATATTCTAATTGTTAGGTTTTGGCTCATAGTTTTTGGATGGCAACACCTGGTGTAACGAGGACCTGATGCTATAAGCAAGAAGAAGAAAGGTATGCATTCTTGGATTGAAGTATTATAGCTTTACGAATTGTGCAAATTGTTTAAAAAATATAACCTGCTTGTTAGAAATCACTACACACCTGGATACAATTAAATAGTGAGGTTGGTAATTCATGCAATATTGTTGTTCATATCTTTTAGTCCACTGTGTTAAAAACGATGCACTACGATGAAACAGACTGCATCTGAACCTCATACTGGGGCGATATACAATGAGGTGGTGGGCCGAAACTGTCGGTAACGGCCCGCCGCCCAAGTTAAGGGCCTAAGCGAAGAAAAGTGTGTGGTGCTGGAGATCTGCCACTAGTAGTATGAGCAAGAATAGAAGATAACTGAGACCAGCTGTCATGTTGCCTTCAAACTCAACACAGACCTGACAAAAGAGCCGTAGGCCAGCCATGGCCTTGAGCATCTGACCGTGATCCCATGAAGCTAGAAATAGAAGGTATCATAGGCAAAGTCCAACCACTGTTGGCAAGAGAAAGCATTGTGCGAAAAGAGATGGTACAGCTGCCACCAGAGCCAACATTTTAACATGGCGCCATCTTAATAAGGGACAAAAAACCAAAGCAGAGCAAATGAGATTGCAGTCTGCCAAGGGGCAAGGGGGCAGAAATCCAACTGACACACACCTGACCCTTGAGAGGAAGAGATGAGCGAGGTCAGTCATCAGCAATGAGAGGTTCATGAAGTAAATTGACAAACCAGGAGATTGAGGGTCCCCAAGCCCATTGTAGAGGAGTCAAACAGAGAAAGAATCATTTGTGAAGAAAACACATGTTGAGCAAGCTTCTGCATACTGAGTCCAAACTAGAACAAACAGAAGAAATCTCTCTATAGCGCCCTGGGCATTCTGGGAACAGAGTCCAAGTCCCCCGGGCAAACTGAAGAAACCACGCACTAAAGCCCTGCTGCATGCTGGGACACTGAGCTGATGTGCCCAAAGTGAACTAAAACATGTTCATGCTAAGAAACCGTTGCATGCTGGGACAGTGAGTCCATGTGCCCAGGGAAGAAACCACCAGGTAAAAATAGCCTGCATTGTGGGACATTGCATTTAAGGTCATATTGAGTTGATGAAATCCTACACTGAGAGATATTGCATACTTGGACCGACACTAAGACCCCAGAGAGAAGTGAAGAATCGACAGGCTAAGAACAAGTTGCATACTGGAACTCTGAGTAAAAGTTGCCAGGCAAAACTGAACCAAGCACAGGCGGGGGAACTGCTGTATACTTGAACATTGAGCCCAAGGTCCCAGAGCGAGCTCGAGAATGTATTTGATGAGAGTCTGCTTCACAATGACCTACTGAATCCAGATTCCAATACAGAAACAGAATAAATGGCAGGCTAATAAGATGCTGAATACTGGGATTTAAAAGCTCAGTTCTAAGAGAAAATTGAAGGCGATATACACTGGGGAACTACTACCTACTGCCGGGACATTAATTCTCTAAGATTGCCAAAACAAACTGGGAATAAAGTGGTGGATAAACCGCTTCCAAATAGGATATAAATGTGGGAACATTGATTCCAGACTTCCTGAAAAACTGAAACAACTACTGAACAATCCACTACCTACCAAGAGACCGAGTTTGATTTCCCAGAAAACATCAGCCAGCTGAACCTGACTACTAACCGACCTGGAATGGTAAAGGAGTTCCTTAGGAATTGGGTGATAGTTGGAAAAAGTGGCAGTAATGGAATTATCACCACTTTTACCATGAACTAAGGTTTGCCGGAAATTGGCACTTATTCCTCTGGCGGAATTAGCACTAGAGGAATTAGCACTGGTGGAATTACCAATGAAAACCTGTGTTAATTCTGCGCTGCAACCAAGACCTACTCAAACCATACCTACACAGGAAACAGCACAGTCTTCCTGTGCACATTAACAGCACACCATTGACAGACAGCGAGGGCATGAAAACCCATTAAAGTTATTTTTCAAGAGCTGGAGTGCCATCTCAAAGTTCACAAGATTACCAGTACCCTTATCAGAGCATATGCATGAGTGTCCAGTACTGTACACCCACAGAGAACATTGCCAATCGAGATACAGTGTAGGACTTACATCTGGTCGGTCAGTGATGTGTGAAATGGGGGATTCCACAAGTCCTTATTTCATGAGGCATTATATAATGTAGGGATAGACAATAGTGATTTGAAATGTGACATAGTACATTAACAGGCATGGTGGTCATTATGGTATGATCAATTGTGACACTTGCTCATAGTTCTGCAACAAACACCTATCCCAGTAGCCTTTGGAGGTGGCACTGGCTATTCACAGCTCCCTTGGCTGTTGCCACCTATCAGGCACACACAGACAGCACGGGAGGAGGCCAACTATGAGGCACATATCGGGAACAAGCTCTGCATCGAGCGTACCATTAGACTGCTGAAGGGACAGTTCAGGTGTCTACATCAGACAGGATGCACACTAATGTACAAGCCAGAGAACGTGGGCAAAATTGTCATTGTAAGTGTCACACATATGCTGGTGACCACTTGTCACCACTCAGTGAACGTGATGAAGGCAGGGAAGGATTTCATGTGCAGCAAGAATTGATTGGGAATTTCTTTTAAGGACATTTGATTTCACTTACCTTGCACAATTGTATATAGTCACTGTACATCTGTGAGACCTACTCAAAGATGACTGTGCTCACGTCTGTTGAAGCATATAGTTATTTTATTTCATTGCAAAAAACGCCTGTGCCCTCCCACCAAACCAATCTCCCTCCACCCCCAATACCCATGCATGGCAGTCGCTGATGTGGTGGATTGCTAGCACACTCCCGCTCTGCTTGACTGCCTTGAGCTCCTTTAGGGAGCAGTGAAGATGTTGTTACTTGTAGTGCACTTAAGGCTATGATTGTACATTATAGTCATGCTCATTCTGTGTGGCTCAAGGCTCATGTAGTGAAGGACCTGGCCATCACACATGGGCCATCTATTACTTAAATCTTGGCCTACATGCACCCAATGCAGTCTGGTTTCCCTATCTTGTGTTACTGTGGCTTTGCATGTATTGCATTTATGATTAAGTTATCCTGGGAACGTTTCTGATCTGGTGGTACTGGTCATATTTTGTTCCCTACTGCTAAGTGATCCAATTTATGCAGGTCTTGTTGCTAGTGTGTATTTATAGCTGTATTCTGCATGTCTGACAGGAATGTGTTTGCGGCATAGAAGGAGGACACTTGCCCAGCATAAGGCTGTTAGGCATTATTTCTTTTAGAGGTGGCAGTGGGGCTTCATCATGTTTTAGGCATGCACCTCCTGGGATAACTGCATTGTTTGTTGACATTGTTCATTGCACTCCCTGTGACAGAGTCAGTAGGATTTCATGCAGTGTGTGGTTTCCCAGTAGTATGATTTGAGTCATTACCAAATGGACATTTGTCTACTCACTGAGTAGTTGTGTTTGGCTGCCTGCTTCAACCTCTCCACACATCATTCTTGATGGCTCTCTTTCTTTGGAATTCTTATTTTGATTTGTGGGCCAAAGAGCTCATCGCGAGTGCCACATGATTTCTGCCTCCTCAACCAGAGGATGGCACCAGGAGGATTGGGTTTTTAAAGTTGGCCACTGTTGACTTTTTGTGGCATATTTCTATTTCCGCATGGCGCAAATTCTTTGGTGAAATTACCATTTGGTAATTCCTCCAATTATCCAGCTGTAACAGCAATTCTGCTGAAAATTGGAGGATTTATCATTCAGAATTGTCTTTCAGCAGTAATTCTGCCAGACAGACTTATTGTCACCACTGAGGGTTGGTGCCTGCACCCACCACCTTGTAATATGTCGGTAATCCCACTGCATACCACAGAGGTAACGGTAATTCCGTCCAGTGGAATTATCGTCGATCACACCGCCCAACTCATAATGAGGCCCTTAAAGATTTTTCTTTCTTTCAACCATCAGTCTTTCCTTCAACCAAGAATGCTACAAATGGTTTTTCACTTAAAATGTATTTCGATATTGCAATCTTTCTGCAATCTTTCTATTAGGAAAATATTCAGGACATTTAATCAAATTCTACGGGATCTTACTGCTATTTGATGGGAGTTTCTATCGTTCATAAATATTGCGAGGAAGGATCTTACATTGGTGATTTTATTGCATCCAGTGAATTTCATTGTTTATTTAAGGGACATATTATATATTGTAGGGTGGCGGTCCCTGCACTATAGTTAAGTTACATGTTGTGTATGTATCATAGGAAATTGATCAAATTAATTTCCAATAAGGTTTGGCTCATGTGACGAATTTAGCTGAAATATTGCAGAACAAATTGTCCGCACAGGCCCCTGCAGACTGGACATTTTGGCAAAGATCAGTTAACAAATAAAGAGGTTATTAAGAAAACAAAATAATGCAGTTTCGGTCTAGTCCCCATTCATTTTCCCGTAGATGAAAAAGCCAATTTTTTGCTTGAGCGCACAGTGAAAACTGCTGGATGGAATTGGACCAGGTACGAAACAACTTGCAATCCTTTGGAAGTCTGCGGTTATTGCGTTGAGTACTTTTAAAAATATTTGACGGAGAAGGCGATGCCCCCTCCTTCCAAAATAATTGAGATATCTCCCACAGTGCTTTACAGAATAGAGGCTATTCTGAAATGAAAAAAGCTGCAGCCATGGCTAGTGGCCTGGTAGTGTTGTAAAATATACAGTGGTTATGGCCTCTGGCCGTGGCCATCAGTCATGGCAAGTGGCCTGGTAGTGTTATAAAATATACAGTGCGCACAGCTGAAAGCTGTGGCCACCAGGCATGGTCGAAGGTCATGGCAAGTGGCCTGGTAGTTTTGTAAAAAATCTATGGCTTAACCACACCCTTGAAATTCAATCATAACAACACGAATGCGCTGAATTTCAGGGGTTTTGTTGCGATACATTTGGTCAACTTAACTACACGTTAACTACAAAATGTTCATTGAATATAGATATAGATAGATAGATAGATAGATAGATAGATAGATAGATAGATAGATAGATAGATAGATAGATAGATAGATAGATAGATATAGAAACATTGGCAATTTCAGCCAAACCACATATGCCACAGCACTATCCTTTGACCATCCTTGGGAGTCTAGCTCCTATTGAGAGTATTGTGGGTATGCAAATTGGCTCAAAAGCATGCTTTTTAGAGTTGTTTGTCTTACCCAAAGTGCATTAAACAATGGCTCTGAACTGTAGGTTACCTTCCATGGATAGCTACAAGGGGGTGCTGTGGCATGTCTGGCTTAGCTGGTCTATTCTACTCTCACATTTCAGATAGAAGGGGTTTTTCATACTTTTATTAATGTACCATAACATTAATATATAGTGGATTCTAAAGAAAGCAAATTGTTCCCTTACTTAGCTAACAAAGCCATTTATTTGTGAGTTTGTGTGATCTTGCAACCACTGCCTCATGTAGAGATGGAATAAAACATTAATAAAAACATTAAACCCCACTTCCTTCTTGAATTCCATATATATGCCTGCCTGTGTACTGTGAGGAGCCTGAGCATGTCCTCACTTCCTTTCCCCATCATCCTCTACTCAGGTGACCAGGGAAGGGCCATCTCTTTTGGATCCTGACCATGGGGGTGGATATGCGAGGGAGGATCATCTTGGTAGAAGAGCTTGGGGAATTGAATTGAAGTGATATTTTATTAATTTCGCGCTCGCACACACGTGTTTCAGAGTGCGACAAGGGAGGGGAACAAAGGAGGACAAAACAACGATCTTACTAGGCCCAGTGACATTGAGAACACACAAGTGCATGGGGGAGGGAAAAGGGGAAAAGTGCATGGAAGTGGGGAGAAGTGGAAAGTGCCAAGCAAAGGAATACAGATAAATAATAAATACATAAACGATAGCAAGCAACAAACAGTCTTAGTGCAGCCAGCAGGTGGCAAGTGCTTGGTTAAAGTCAACAGACAGGGTGAGCCTGGTAAGTGCAGAAAAAAAGGGGGGGATACAGATACAGGCTCCAATGCAAGGGATTACCAGGAGGCAGTGCGGGTGGGTGGCAAGATGAGCGGCTACCTAGGTCCGGAAGTCAGAAGGTAGGCCAGGTGTACAGTGCCAAGAGAGAGCAGATCAGCAGGGGAGAGCAGGGGCAAAGCCAGAAGCAAAGAGGAAGGTCTTGAGGTGCTTCCGGAACCAGAGATGGTTTTCCTCAGCTTTCAGAGTGGCAGGGAGCTGTTGAGGAGAGAGGCCTCAGCCAAAGACAAAGACCTACCCCCAGCTTGTTTCTTTGACAAAACAACTGACTCTAAGGGAGTGAGAGGTAGAGGAGCAAAGAGCTTGAGAGGGAAGGTATTCACAAAGGGATAGTTGAAGGTATATTGGACACAGACCCCAGAAAGCATTGTGGACAATGCAAAGGATTTTGAATTTAATCCTTGCAGCCACTGGGAGCCAGTCGAGAGATTTCAGGGCTGAAGAGATACGATCCCAGGGCTTTAGGCCAAGGGCAAGTCTTGCAGCCTGTCCTGGTTAATTTGCAAAGGACAGAGAGTAGAAGCAGGTGGATTTAGAAAGAGGCTGTTACAATAGTCCAACCTAGAGATAACCAGGGATTGAGAGACAGTGAGCTTCTGTGGGAAGGAGAGGAAAGGCAGAATACCTCTGAGGAGGTGCCGTAGGAAGTTTGACTTTTTAGAGACATCAGAAACATTTGCAGAGAAGGAAAGCGTGGAGTCAAAGATAACCCCGAGGTTCTTAGCCTCACAGGTAGGGGTAGGAGGATGGTGAAGGGAGGCCGGCCAGAGAGTGAGAGGAAAGGAGGGTGAGGAGGATCTCCGTCTTGCTGGCATTCAGGCCGTGATCATTGGTGGCACACCAATCCTGAATGGCAGATAGGCTATCAGACATGAGAGAAGGAGAGGAGGTGGCCGAGTGAAGCCTTAAAATTAGTTGAATGTCGTCAGCGTAGCACTGAAAGTGGGAGCAGAAAATGGCGATGGGATGAGCAAGTGTTGCCAGGTATTGGTTGAAAAACCAGGGTGAGAGGTTAGACCCTTGGGGAACACCCTATGAAGAAAGGGAGATAGATGAAAGGAAATAGCCAAGTTGGACATGGGAGGGTCGATCAGAGAGGAAAGAGGTCAGCCAGGCCAGAGCCTGATCAGTGATACCCAGGTTGTCATGGATACAGTTGAGCAGAATGGCATGGTTGACCGTGTCAAAGGCAGAAGAGAGATCAAGTAGGATGAGGACAGAGGGGATGTTAGAGTCAAGGTTGGAGAGCAGATCTTCAAGGATGTTCAGGAGAGCAGTTTCAGTGCTTCTGGCAGCTCCAAAGCCAGATTGATGGTTATGGAGGCAACCAACAGAATCAGAGTGAAGTTTAAGCTGCGAGATGGACAGCTTTTCTAGGAGTTTGCCCAGAAAGGGAGTGGTGGAGATTGGGTGATAGTTAGCGGGGCAGGGAGGGTCAGCAGTGGGTTTTTTGAGAGGAGGGTGCACAAGAGAGTGCTTAATGGGGGAAGGGAAGGCTCCTGAAGCAAAGGAGATGTTGCAGAAATCAGCCAGGGCAGGAACAACGGTGTCAATATGATCCTTGATGGTTCTGGAGGAGCAAGGAATAACCTGTTTTGATGAGGCTTTCATAGATCAGACTTATCTACAGACCTCATCTGGGGAGAAAAGAGGAAAGGACGAGAAGGAAGGTGGGGGTAGCTGTAGGAGCATCAGAGTTCACAGAAGGAGGGGGGTAGAAGGGAGAGGGGATGAGAGGGTGGACAGGATATCCTTGGCTTTAGAGATGAAGTGGGAGCCAAGGGCCGTGCAAAGGGCCTTGGAAGCGACAAGAGAGGTAGAGACTGCAGCAGGGTTGGCTAGCTCCTTGCAGATTGCAGAATGAAGAGGGGATGTCCTTAAGTGAGATACAGTATTACCCATTACCATTCCATGATGAACCTTCAGTCCCAGCAGCCTTTATGGGGCATTGTTATCCTTTTCCCCTTTCTTCTTTCCAGGATGATTCTGGGAAACACCATCAAAGTAGTAACCAGGGTTAAAGGTTAAGGAAGAGGGTATCTGCAGGTGAGACATGGTATACCCCTTATCCTTGTGAGAAGAAACCTTACCCTCCCCCTTTTTTGTATAGGTTGTTGTCAGTCACTTCCTTTTGTTTCCCCTCATTCATACGACTCTAGTACTGGGGTGAGGATGAAGCGACTGGGAGTGGTACACCCTAACATGCAGTTTCATCACTCCAGTACTGGGACGAGGAGGAGGTGACTAGGAGTTGTACACACTAACATACAGTTTCACCACTATGGTACTGAGACGAGGAAGAGGCTGGCAATCATTGTGAGGGTCAGGCATGTCCTGAGACTAGCAGTAATTGAAGTCAAGCAATTACACACAAGGGCTCACACCTGCAACCTCTTAATGAGTTACATGTATATACAAGGTGGAGCCAAATGAAGGGAAAGGGAGACCAGCAGGAGAGACAATGGGCCAGGATAAGCTGCCTGAGAGGGTTGGAGTCCTGCAGAGAAGAGGGCTGCCGCGGAGGGTCCTGCCTGGAGGCCAGGACTCTGGCATGTGCAGTCAGGAAGTTGTGACTGCAGGCCCTGAATGGGCTGAGCAAGGAACCAGGCTGACAGAGTCTTTTGTGTGTAGTGCCCAAGGCAGAGATGTGAGACACAAAATACTCACATGTGCTGTGGGCCACTGGCAGCTTCCGCAGGAGAAATCTGGGGCTACCGGCAACACACAGCAGGGTTCATAGCAGGCAAGCACTGCTCATTGACCCACAGGAAAGTGTGCACAGAGCGAGAAGAGAGAGAGTGACTGCCTGGAGGAGCCGCCGAGGACTGGTGAGCGAAGAAAAGGGATCACTCGTACCAGGGCCCTCCCGGGCTATAGCAAGGCACATGGGGATACCGATTGAAGGGCAATGAATGCGCAAGTGACTGTCAGCCTGAAGTAAAGGGGGTTTTGCATACTACGAACAAAATGCTGAACTTTAAAGTGAAAGAGCTCAAATAAGGAGCTATTGTTATTGAATATTGAAGTGAATACCGAATTGAAGGGAAACAGTGAGAAACCCATGAATGAAATGGAAATGGGTGTGAGACACACGTGATGAATATTTGAAAAGGCAAAGGATGAAACGTTATGAATAAGGTGAAAAGCCAGTGACGAACATTTATAAAGTTTGTGAAACCAAGGTGGTGGAAGAGAGTGAGCACCATGTAGTGAGGTGTGTGGAAGAACACACTGTGGCAAAGTCAAGAGACTGACAAGGAGAAGTGTGTTATGTGGAAGATTACACTGCGGCAAGGCAAATAGATTGGCCAGGAGAATTCAAAGTGAATGCAAACCAAAGCACAGGTGTGATGAGAGAGAAACCTGTGTGGGCAAGAAACCTAGGGTTATCGGTTGCGTGACCTGTAATGGGTGGACAGTGTGGTCCCATGTGTGTAGACCGAGAATAGCCTGTCTGGAAAAGTCAAGGAAAGCCAAGATAAATAATCTTCACTGATAATTAAGATTGCTGAAGTGAATGGGAAAGATAGCAATCTGCATCTACTGAACCTGAAGTAATATATCAGTGACCTGGAATGGGTTGTGAGAATTAAGAGACTTGAACTGATTGTACATTGGCAAGCTGGAAGAATTGTCGCCTTGGGGAAAGGAACCCTGAGGGCATCTAGGAATTGTGTTATAGCCTTGTGGAAAGGAACCCTGCAGCCATTTTCAAACTGTGCTGTAGTCTTCGGGAAAGGAAGCCTGAAGCAATTTTGGAACAGTGCTATAGCCTTGGGGAAAGGACCCCTGAGGTTGTTTTTAAACTGTATTATAGCCTTGGGGAAAGGAACCCTGAGGCAATTTTTTAACTGGCTATGGCATTGGGAAAAGGAACCCTAGCGCCATTTTGGAACTGTGTTATAACCATGGGGAAGGGAGTCCTGAGGCCATCTTGGAACTGTGTTGTCTACTTGGGGAAAGTAACCCAGATGCTTTGTGGAACTGCTTTGAACTTGGGGAAGGGGAGTTGGAGAATAAGTTCAGAGCTGGAAGAAGTTCAGAACTTTATTTGGAGCACTATTTAATGTGTTGCTGACACCCCTAGCACATTGTATAGTTTAGTTGTGAGGGAGGGAAAGTATAGGTTTTGGACACAGACAGACTTTTAAGTTGAACCTGCTGACTCAGAGTATACCCAAGTCTCTTTAGGTAGGGAAATCCCACCTTAGCATAGGGCAGGGTAGGCCTTACACCATCATGACATTTAAGTTAATAAATACATTTTTGTTTGAACTTTGAATCTGTTATCTCTGTCTTGCTTCTTGATGCCTTCACACTATCTGATGTGTAGTTTCACCAGAGTAGCACACACTTTAGATGAAAAACAACTTTAACAGAGCTATCACAAAGGATTGAAGGGATGTGTGCAAGTCATGTTAGCTGCGATCTTGTTAAAGGGCAGTATGTGTCAGGCTGGTCCCTGTGCAAGATCAGCGGTGGCACAGTTTCCACATTTCATGCTTGAGCCTCTAGACTAGAGTGTTGGTAGAGAGGGGGCACTACAGAACCAGTTATGTTTTTAGGTCTTTCTCTCAGAAGGTCTGGTGGGCAATGGTGGAGTCAAATACCATATTGACATTATATTTCTTGTTATCCGATGAGTGAAGGACCCAGTCTGACAGGAGCACACACAGGCCTCGGGGAAACCTGTGGGGCTGGGGATTTTAGGGGTATGGTAGTGCTGGTTGGCTTGTGCTCTGTCAGTTAGATGCCACTGAAGGACCTTGGAGGAACTGGTAGGTTGTATCATGTTGGGATGTCGTTAACGCTGCATCTCTATAGTTGTAAAGAGTTAGCGTCCATTAGATGGTATAAATGTGACTCATGAGGTACAATGCTTGTTTAAATCCCCTCTCAGTAGTGTAAAAATCTTCATGAACTTGAATTCTTAGTCCTTCCTGGCTTTGTCAATCCTGAAATTACCTTTGAGTATGACATTTAAGATCATCGAAGATATGATTTTATTTTGCAAAATGCTCACCAACTTGACTGTCCTTTGGGCATCTCTTCATGCTTAGCTGTTGGAGATACATGCACCTATTTAGTTGTTGGACAATTTACCCTACATAGTAGCCCAACTGGGGAATTTCACGCTCCTAATAAAGTACAAAATGTTGTTGGATGTACATGTAAAACTCCCCATAATGTGTAGTCCTGCCGGCGTGGGGTATCTTGATTGTATCTGAATTGCAGTTATGTCGACAGGGTTAGGCATTTTTTATTTGTGTATAGCATTGTTCAATTTTCTGTGCAAGGAGAAACATCCCAGGGAAAACCTCATGCAGTCATTCGTCCTGTCTCAGAGTTTACTGTAGTGCCTGAGCAATCTTGCGGAGGGATTACAATTCTGGATTGTATCTGACTACTAGTAGAACCTCGGTTTGGGCATCTTTTGCTCTGTGTTTGACGAGTTTGTAACTGGTCATCTTTATTGTTATGATGATGTAGAGGAAATGTTTTCTCATGGGAATAAGAGAGTTTAAGGTTGATGGGTGGGTGGAATCCTTTAAGTCTGCTGTGGAAGCTTAGTAGGTCCTTCAGCACTACAAATCAGTAGGATATAATCAATGTAGCAGAGATGCTTCAATGGCCTCCATTTACTGGTGCTAAGGAAATTTGAGTACCCATCACCATCCACATCATTTAGAGATAAGTAACAGTACTGAATGTGAAATAGTTTATGAGTCAAGAAGAATTCTATGCATTTGGCTATTTTGTGAACAAGTGGATTTTGTTTGCAGAGAGCATTCTTAGGTGCCTCAGTGCCATCAATATGGGGAATGTTTGGGCAGAGTGACTCCATGTCCATGGTTGCTAGTAATCCCCTCGCAAGGGAAACTATACCATCCAGTTTGTTTGTAATCAGTGGTGTCCTGAATGTAGCAAGGGATCTCTCTCACGAGTGGCTTCAAGATGTTCTCAACCAAGTCAGAGATGTTCTCAGTTAGCGTACCTGTTCCAGAGATGATTGGGCATCCAGAGAGATGTTCTTTGTGTATCTTGGGGAGCATGTAGATTATACAAAGTACTGGGATATATGTTCACAGGTCCTGGATGTGTTTCATGATATCATTCAAAACTGTCTTTATAATCTTAGTGACTTCTCTTTTATTTAATTTGTTTGTCTTCTTGCAACTTCTGTAGTATCTTGTGTTCGAAAGTTACCTATGTGCATCCTGCACATAGTCACTGGTGTTTGATATAACAAAAGCTTCTCCTTTGTCTACTGTTTTTTATTTGATTGGATAGTGCCATTTTGTAGCACCCGACCTGACCAAAATGGAGAGGGAATATAAATATGATCTTTCACAGGATTTGTGTGTTGGAAGGGCCTGGCTCAGTGGCCACAATGGTACATTGGGAGAAGCCCAAGGCATGGCCACTTAGAGTGGCTTGGTTGACTCAGGGCATGGTTTATGGCCAAGCTCTGGCAATGTGATGGGCAATGATGTCATGCTCAGTGGCCACGCCGGGTGGCTTGGAACTGCTCAGGGCACGACATGGGCAAAGAATCCAGAAGCCACCTAGCACTGGTAGTCTCTCAGAGGGGCCAATGCCATTATTAAATCTCTAGGCAAAGTATCCACTGGGAGTTTGGCAAATGTTTCATTGACCCTCCCACCCTTCTGTGCAATGCACATTTCTCTCTCTGTAGATCGGCAGACAATGTCCTGCAAGCTCTCCTCCTTCTCTCCCTTCTCAATCCTCTATTCTTCTCTACCCACTGCCCCCCTTTCCTGCGTTCCTCATTAGCTTTTGCTATTATATGGCATTCTAGCGCCACCTATAAATCAAAGTTATTGGCATAGAAGAACACGTAGGAGGAAGATGGGATATAAGGAATGACTCACAGCCTGTGGGTGCTGGTTGGAATTTTACTGACCCCTGACAGCCCAGGGGCATGCTAATCTCTATGGCCATTCACACCCACTACCTGCTCCTCCCAACTCAAAATACATACTGTTGGGCTGCCATTCATATTTTTCAACAGTCTTGTGAAAGGTAATGGCTTAATTGCAGCTGCAAGTCCGCTCCTGGTGTGATAAAAATGTTTTAAGCAAGTGTGCATTAAAACTAGTTTAAACTTTAAAAAACTCTAATGTTTAATACATGGGGCCGCATTATGAGGTTGCCAGTCCAGTAACAACCGTACCGGTGAGCTTGCCGGCACCATTGTTACCAGACTGCAAACTACCAGGTCTGCTCGCGGGTGCCTTTTCACCCGCCAGGACTGACCTGGCGGGCGGACCAGCACCGTGAGCAGACCATGTCGGATGCACCCGCACCATTCCTGAATGGTGCCGGTGCATCTGGCCTCCCCATTCCCATTGAGTCCAATAGGACTCAAATGGGAATGGGGAGCATTTTTTTCCAGCGCCCGGGAATGGGCAATTGCCGGATCTGCTGGGGCTATAATCCCCCAGTAATTGGCCATTCCAAGGCGCTGGAAATAAAATGTGTCCGGCGGTAGCCGTGCCAGTTGTACCGGCACGGCTACCCCCGGAGTCATAATGTGGCCCATGGTGTTAGAATAGATTTCTAAACTCTGGCTTAGTGGAGAGACGTTTAGGAGGCCACTTTTGTTAGATGAACAGGGAAGCACTTCTGGGAGGATAGCCAGACCAATTCACAGTAGCTTGGAGAGCAGTCAAGGCTAAATCTCAGGAGGGGTGAGAGTGATCAGGGGTCTCCAATGAGCACACACACAGTGAAACACCAAGAATTACAATTAGAGAGTAGCATACTACAAATATACTATTTATTATGGGCCCAATAACAACACAAATGAATCATGAAATGCAACAGTTAAATATCACACAAGCAACACACTATGTAACATATATACAATCACTGAAGTCAGTGCAAGAATGTTAAGAAGTCCACCAATACCTGCAAAGGAAAAGGGCGGATAACTTTTATAGCAAAGAAAACTTTCAGAGATGACAACTCTAACTTTATAAGTCCAGGCCTAAAATGAATGGATCCTTATGCTCAATGCTTGATGCGTGCGTAAAAAGCGCCCGTTGGAGCACGGTTGCAGCCCTCCTGGGGGTGAGGTTGCTCGGGTCCGACTTTGCCCTCTGCGCTTATGTGGTGACTGGTGGTAATAGCGCCTGATCCCCTTCCAGACCCCTTCTCCCAAACCATGGTACCCGTGGGATGCGCTGTCCCTGGAAGCTCACCTGTTGATTAGTTTTAGCAAGCACTCTGTCCTGCTGCTTCTGGCAGGGGTGCTTGTATGATCTGGACCGAGTTCCTTCACTGCTCCCTTGCAAGTGGGAGTCCAGTCCTGCTGCGACTAAGCCACTATACTTCAGGTAAGCTTTCCTGTTTGCCTTTGTCTTTCCTCATCTGTTTTTGTTGTATTGTAAAGTTTGTTGTCTTCTATTGCTGTCCGTTCCACTTTTGATGCTTGCTCTTTTGCTTTCTTCCCTTGCAGGTGATGTTGCCGGCCTGGCAGAAGCTGCAGAGCTCGAGGCGACAGCCGGAGGGAATGAGGAACAAAGCTGCAGCGGTACAGTAGCTGGTAAGTTGTTAACCAGGGTGCGTGCCAGGTTCAAATGCGGCGTATTCCTAGGACGGATGCTCTAACCTTGTCTTTCTTCTTCTTCACAGGGTCCGAGTTCGTGGATGCGTAGTGCGGTGCTGCAGCGTCGGGATCAAGATCACTGGATGTCAGGAGATGAGTCTGCAGATGAAGCGATGAAGCATCGGTTTCCTGGAGGTGAGTATGCAGGAGAACGCCTGGTTTCCAAAGGTAAGTAAACTGGTTCAAGCGGCAGTGAGCGTCACGTTCCACGTGAGTGCACAGTAACGTGAAGCACCAGCCTTAAGGATGGAGCAGCTTATATAGCTGAGCTTCTGAAGCCACGCCCACCAGGTTCAGCCAGCCTGCCACACCCTGCCACACCCGATGAGTCAGCACATGAAGACCAGGCCTAGGGAGCCACATCCGATGAGTCAGCACATGAGGGTGTTCTCTGGAATAAAGGCTTTCAGCTCCTGGAAGGTTCTTGTAAAATAAAAGCACCCCTGCACTGAAATAAAGTATTCCTGCTCACATCTCTATATGAGCCTGGCCCATTGCCCCCATCACCAGATGGTGTGGTTTTTGTGTTCTGGGACCTGTGGCCATGACAGCCATGCATAAAGTTCACAAAGTACTTACTAGGGTGCTGGTAAAAGTTAGGGGAACAATTCCGATGGCGTGAGATGGGTTCCAAAAGTTATGATAGGATCTCCTATGGCAAACAAAACTGTTCATGACTTTCAGAGGGATTTAGGGAGCATTGCAGTTTGACACACTGGTGTCACAGACCTAAGTAGGACATTGTTTGTTTGTTTGTTTATTAATTTAGTAATGCGCACCAAAGCCTTGGGTAGACGGGCGCAGCAATACAAGAATTCTCGAGGCTTAGTTACAGCGCCAGTTTCAGGCAGATACATACAAGTGGATATAATACAATATAGTACAGTGCGATATAATACAGTATATAATACAGACTGGGCATTGCTTATATTTATGGTGCGTATATACATGTGAATGCACCATATAATACAGTATACAACACAAGATCTAGCTGGTCAAAGGTGCACGTCGAGGAGCGTGGCAAGCATAGTCTAAGTGGAAGGTCAGGGTGGAATGGCAATAAAAGAAGCCGAGAGGGTTATAGGTCGTTGATGCGGAGCCAGTGATAGCATTGTGTCTGAATTTGGCGTAGGGTAGAGGGCGCCTAAGGTTGATTGGTAGTGTATTCCAGGATTGCGCATCTTTGACTGGCAAGCTAGTTCCTCCAGCCGTAGACAGCTTGTACCGTGGGGTTTCGAGCATGAATGAATTAGTAGATCTGGTAGGTTGGGTCGTAATTCTCCTAGAGATTTGTTCTGCTAGGTACGAGGGAGCTAGATTGTTTAGGCATTTAGATGTGATGGATATAATTTTTAGGAGGATTCTGTCTTTTATTTTTAACCAACGGGTCTCTTTCCTGAATTTAGTAATGTGGTCTCTAGTTGGGACGTTCAGTGCTGCTCTTAGGGCATTATTTTGTAGTCGTTGTAGTTTGTCAGTGACATATTTGTTAGCGCCAGAGTACAAGGCGTTGCAGTAATCTAGTCTGGACATGATTAAAGTGTTAGCCAGGGTGATACAACTGACCCTAGAGCGGAAAGGTCTGGCAGCACGGATTGGCTTACAGGTGTAGGCTGTAGTGGAGGCGAGGGAGCTGACTTGTTTTTTAAGGGTTAGTGAGGAGTCTAAATAGAAACCTAGTGTTTTTACAACAGGCATGACTGTGATGAAATTGTTTTCAATATTGAAGGATGCGTAGTTTGGGGGTAGATTTTTTAGATTAGTGTCAGATCCGAGGAGCAGTATCTCAGTTTTATTGTCATTCAGGCAGAGGCCATGGGTCACCATCCATGCCTGAATGAGGATGTATATCTTGTTCACCAAAGCCAGGTCTCTTTCATAGTTGCCCGAAAGGGGTATGAGGATCTGGGTGTCATCTGCGTAATTTGTGTAGGTGACACCCAGTCTGTCCAACTTGTCAAACAATGGCTTGGTGAAAATGTTATACATGGTGGGTGAGACACAGGAGCCCTGCGGGACTCCACATGTTATTTGGATAGGGTCAGCGCAGGTTGAAGTTGAAAAGACTCTCATAGTCCGGTTAGTCAGAAAGGATTGGACCCATGCTATGGCTTCTCCTGTGAAGTTGGCAGCGAGCTTGAGGTGGTTGCATAAGACTGCATGATCCACCAGGTCGAAGGCTGCAGACAGGTCTAGTAGAAGTAGCAATGCCATTTTTCCACTATCCTTCAACTCTTCAACTTTAGTCTTGAGGTCTCAGTGTCATGAAGGGGCGGAAACCAGATTGCGGAGAGCCTAGCAGGTGGTTGACTTCCAGGTATTCCTGGATTTGTAGGAAGGCCACTCTGTCAATAATTTTGAGGAGGAATAGCACGGTAGTGATGGGTCTGTAATTAGTCGGGATGGATGGATCAAGGGTTTGTTTTTTGAGTAGGGGGGAGGACCCAATATTCTTTCAAGTTGGTCGGCACTGTGTTGGATTTAAAAGAGGAGTTTATCAGCTTTGAGATAAAAGGGGCTAGGTCCCTCGCTGCGTCCTTTATTATTTGCACTGGGCAGCTGTCACCCTTGCAGTTGGACGGTTTCAAGGAGAGAATGACTTTTTCAGTGTCAATAATGGAGATACTTTTGAAACTGAAAGGAAGGATCGTATTGGGCTCGATAGGCAGTGGTGCTTTTTGATCAGAGAGGGGCAGAGAGTTCTCTTTATTTGTTATTTTGTGTTGAAGGTTGGTGATTTTGTTAGAAAGGGCATTCTGTATGTTAGCACACCATGTCTTGTCCTTGGGGGTGGTGCCTACTGGTTGAAGAGGGGATTCCATTTCCCGGAGCATGGAAAAGAGTTCCTTGGTATTTCATTTGGCTTTTGTGATTCTATCGTTGAATAGATTTGTTTTGGTGTTAATGATTTCTTTCTTATAGAGTTTGGATAGTTGGGTTAGTTTAGCTTTGTTGTTTTCAGTAGGTAAGTTGCGCCAAATGGCTTGAAGCTTTCTTTTTTGTTTTCTTAGGTCCTTAAATTGGGGTGTGAACCAAGCATTCAGGTGTGCTTCTTGCTTGCCTCTACGCAGTTTAGTTGGTGCGATGGTGTCTAGTGCGGTGGCCATAGCTTTGTTAAAGGTATCGACTAAGGTGTCTGGGTAAGTGTTATTGTCCAGACTATTAATAGCTGGGAGGAGGAGAGGGATGAGTTTTTTCGGCCGTAATATCTTTTTTACTTCTAGTGAGGTGAGGGGGTACCATATTGATAGTTTTAGGGCTTAGGAGATCAAGTGAGGCGGTGAAGTTTATTAGGTAATGGTCCGTCCAGGGTTGTGGGATGATGTCTGTGATGGCAATGTTACAGTTGAGGTCTGATACCCAGTCAAGGTGTCTGCCTCTGATGTGGACGGGGGCGAGGAATTTATCGGAGAGCCCATGATCATTGACTAGGGCTGCAATTGAGTTGGCATATTTGTTGTCTCGGTCATTGAGGCCAATATTGAAATCTCCCATTAGCAATGTTTGGGAGTGACTTTGAGAGTTGTTCGGTATAAGGTTTGAAAGGTCATCTTCAAAGGTCCCTAATGGTCCCGGGGGCCTGTATATCAGGTGGATGTTCAGCGTGTGGTTATTTGATAGCAGCAGTTTAGCTGTGAGTATTTCGCAGGAGGAACATGGGGGAGAGGTGGCAAGCCTAATGGGCAGGGTGGTTTTGGAGATAATAGATAGGCCTTCACCTTTGGCATTCGTCTATCTACCCTAAGGATCTGGTAGTTGCCAGGTATTGCTAACATCAGGGTGGGTCCGGCAGCCTCGTGTAGCCAGGTCTCAGTTATGGCGAGTAGGTCCAGACTATCGTTATTTAGGATGTCTGCAATTTCAGTGGCGTGGGCAACCATGGATCTGGTGTTGATGAGTGATCCTGTTAGCGTTAGGGAACTTTTAGGGTTCGGATTGTGCAAAGGTTTGGTTATGTGTTTGTTTTGGTTTGGGTACTTCTTTATGTGAGAGTGGTCCGGTACTAAGATAGGAGTGCCTGTTTTAGCTGACTGTAATCTCTTGGCCCGGTGGTAGGGGGCAGAGAGGGGTCCAATGGTGTTGCTTGTTTTATTTCTTTTGGGTTCATAGATGCATGGTAGTCTTGACCTAAGTCTCGAGTTTCTGTCTATGGGTGGATTTGTACTGTATGTAGCAGAGGCCATGATAATGGAGAGACCCATAGTAAGCATAAGAGTCGGGATATTTGTATTTTTACTCATGTTAGGCAGGGTGGTTGTAGGCAGTAGGCACTTAGTTGGCGTTATTTGTAATTGCAGTAGTATTGAGTGTCACAAACGGGCTACTATATAGTGATGGTCATAAATCAGTTGCAACGGGGGGAGATAGCCTAGTTGAGCTGTCTCAGGGAATGCAGTAGCTAGTCAGATAGTGAAGGGGTCGCTTAAATATGAAGGTCGCAGTAAAGGCTGAGAAGGCACATGTCTGGCTTGGGCAATTAGGGTCTCCTAAGTCTGAAAATCACAATATAGGTTAAGAATGCATGTAGCTAGTTTAAGCAATTAGGGTCACTTAAATTCGAAAATCACAATAGAGGCTAAAAATGCATGTAACTAGTTTAAGCAATTGGGGTCACCAAAATTCGAAAATCACAATAGAGGCTAAAAATGCATGTAACTAGTTTAAGCAATTAGGGTCACCTAAGTTCGAAAATCACAGTAAAGGCTAAAAATGCATGTAGCTAGTTTAAGCAATTAGGGTCACCTAAATCCGAAAATCACAGTAAAGGCTAAAAATGCATGTAGCTAGTTTAAGTAATTAGGATCACCTAAATTCAAGAGACCCCTATATAGGCTAACAATGCAACAGTAGTAGCGCAGGTGGTTAGTTTCAGCAATGGGAGTTAGGTGGTTAAGCAATTAGGCAGTAACTTCTCTCTAGATGCGCAGTGTTGGAGTTGGGATGGCTAGGGAGGCAGGTATAGTCTAATGGCCAGAGAGTGCCCCAGCTATGTCTAGACTCAGCCACTGAAGGCTAGTGGCTAAATCAACAGTGCATAAGTTATGGCCGCAGTCTGCATATATGCACACGGCCTGATGACGGGGGCCTGTATATCAGGTGGATGTTCAGCGTGTGGTTATTTGATAGCAGCAGTTTAGCTGTGAGTATTTCGCAGGAGGAACATGGGGGAGAGGTGGCAAGCCTAATGGGCAGGGTGGTTTTGGAGATAATGGCTAGGCCTCCACCTTTGGCATTGGTCTATCTACCCTAAGGATCTGGTAGTTGTCAGGTATTGCTAACATCAGGGTGGGTCCGGCAGCCTCGTGTAGCCAGGTCTCAGTTATGGCGAGTAGGTCCAGACTATCGTTATTTAGGATGTCTGCAATTTCAGTGGCGTGGGCAACCATGGATCTGGTGTTGATGAGTGATCCTGTTAGCGTTAGGGAGCTTTTAGGGTTCAGATTGTGCAAAGGTTTGGTTATGTGTTTGTTTTGGTTTGGGTACTTCTTTATGTGAGAGTGGTCCGGTACTAAGATAGGAGTGGCTGTTTTAGCTGACTGTGATCTCTTGGCCCGGTGGTAGGGGGCAGAGAGGGGTCCAATGGTGTTGCTTGTTTTATTTCTTTTGGGTTCATAGATGCATGGTAGTCTTGACCTAAGTCTCGAGTTTCTGTCTATGGGTGGATTTGTACTGTATGTAGCAGAGGCCATGATAATGGAGAGACCCATAGTAAGCATAAGAGTCGGGATATTTGTATTTTTACTCATGTTAGGCAGGGTGGTTGTAGGCAGTAGGCACTTAGTTGGCGTTATTTGTAATCGCAGTAGTATTGAGTGTCGCAAACGGGCTACTATATAGTGATGGTCATAAATCAGTTGCAACGGGGGGAGATAGCCTAGTTGAGCTGTCTCAGGGAATGCAGTAGCTAGTCAGATAGTGAAGGGGTCGCTTAAATATGAAGATCGCAGTAAAGGCTGAGAAGGCACATGTCTGGCTTGGGCAATTAGGGTCTCCTAAGTCTGAAAATCACAATATAGGTTAAGAATGCATGTAGCTAGTTTAAGCAATTAGGGTCACTTAAATTCGAAAATCACAATAGAGGCTAAAAATGCATGTAACTAGTTTAAGCAATTAGGGTCACCAAAATTCGAAAATCACAATAGAGGCTAAAAATGCATGTAACTGGTTTAAGCAATTAGGGTCACCTAAGTTCGAAAATCACAATAGAGGCTAAAAATGCATGTAACTAGTTTAAGCAATTAGGGTCACCTAAATCCAAAAATCACAGTAAAGGCTAAAAATGCTTGTAGCTAGTTTAAGCAATTAGGATCACCTAAATTCAAGAGACCCCTATATAGGCTAACAATGCAACAGTAGTAGCGCAGGTGGTTAGTTTCAGCAATGGGAGTTAGGTGGTTAAGCAATTAGGCAGTAACTTCTCTCTAGATGCGCAGTGTTGGTGTTGGGATGGCTAGGGAGGCAGGTATAGTCTAATGGCCAGAGAGTGCCCCAGCTATGTCTAGACTCAGCCACTGAAGGCTAGTGGCCAAATCAAAAGTGCATAAGTTAGGGCCGCAGTCTGCATATATGCACACGGCCTGATGCTGAGTTTTACAAGCAACACAGAGACTCAAGAACATGCTCTTGATGGACAAGAAATGTTGGCATATATAAATACAGTTGTGCGACAATATTACAGGTGATGGCTTATGCGCAAAGTCCGTATTAGCAGTGAAAAAGTGTTCGAGAGTAGATTGGGCAGTGACTAATGGTAGCAGGTAGGTGCGCTGGTCAGCGTGGCCACAGGGAGCATTGTAAAGGAGTGCAAAGAGGTCTGCAATGTGACGTGACCAGGGGTCAATGCGAGGCTCAGTGGATGGGGTCAGCACAGTACCTTTGTTGTGGCCTCAATTGGAAGATCTGCAGATTCGTGCAGGGGGTCTGGCAGTAGGCAGTCCAGGCAATAGACAGGCAACGACAGGCATTGTGAGGGCAGGCCTTAGGAGTGGGAGGCCGGCTTCCACCTGCCAGCGACTTTGGTTGGCTCTTATGGGGTAGGCCAGCCAATCAGGCGATTCAGCAGCAGAGGCACGAATTGCTCAGTGCAGTAACAAATATAGCGGCCATTTTTGAGGAGCTGTTTTCAAATAATCAAAAGTGTGGCCAAAAGGATTTCCGAACCTTGTCTGCACTTTTAGATTGTGCCAAGGCAATACAGCTGATTAGACTGTAATTAAAGAAATATTGGCACGAATTAGGTGGCTGGTGTGCACATCGATGCACGTTGTGGGCTCTCACTGGAATGCAGCATGGATCGGGCAGCTGATTCCCGCTCTGTCGGGTGTTGTCATGTGTGCCGGAGAAGGGCTGAGAAGTTGACATGGCATTTGCCTTCAACAAATTGACTCTCAGTTAAACAGGGACCCAGCGTAGCGGGTCGCATCCTTTTCTCAAGACGTGTTTGGAATATTGAATTAAAATTCCCTGAAGAAGACCTCAGCAGGTCGAAACACATGTTGGCTGATACATTGAAATACATTTTGGCAAACTGCAACCACTTGTGAAGTACTTTATGTTTGGGATCATTTTTCTGGTGCAGGATGAGAGTGAAAAATATACTTTGCCCTTTAGGGAGCAAATACTACCCAAGCCAAAAGGAAGGCCAAACTAACCTTCAATGCGTAAATGCGTTTGGTTGAACAAAGGGCCACTGGTACGTGACTTCATTACTCACCGCCTTTAGCTCAGTTTTGGTCCAGACTTCGCAGGTCTAGAGGTGATCGTCAGCGGTCTGAATTCCCGCCCTCTGTTCGGCTTCCAGATGTGCAGACTCTGCGGGTGTGACATAGGTCCGGTATGGCACAGGGGGTGCTACTCTTTATTCAGATGAAGAATGAAGAAAACACAAATGCAGCGGGCCTCAGGGCACTGTAAGGAACGTGGTATAACTGCCTTCAGCGACCGTCACTGTCATACTGTGACGCAGGGGCACCAAACTCTTGCAGTATGATGTAGAATTTAATTGAAAGGTGCTGTGTAGAATAAGCTGGGTTTCCCCAAAGTCTCGGATTGAAACTTGAAAAGGCGACGCTCCAGCATGGTAACCAAGGATTCAGCTGGTCAGTCCACTGGATGGCCAGGGACACTTCCGAACATGCTTACTTGTTTGGTTACCAGGAGGCATTGAAAGTGATTGGTCCTACACAGGTTCTTGGTCCTTCACAGGTCTTCTGAGATCAAGCGAAAAGCACAGCTCACTTGGGACAGCAATGGGATTCAGGTGCCAACCCACTTTAGTGTGTCACAGGATCATCCCTTGTTCTGCTCGGCTCTTCAGGATACTTGGTTCCTTTCTTCAGATCTGTTCGAATTTCTTGCTGACCTGCTGGAATGGATGCAGGGCCCTCCTCATATCCAAAGTCAGGCGAGTGCTTGCACCCAACCCACCAATGAGAAGATCTGCACCATTCAGGCACACAAGCAGTGGTCCAATCAGGTGCCACTGGGGGCTTCATGCTCTCATGCACACCAGACACCCTGCCACCAGTAATGTAGATTGGGACCTGACAGTCCCAGCCCGCTTCTTGGGTGCCTACACACATGACCTGCAGGGACCCACAAAAGAAGCAGTTTTCACTGGCACCTTCATGCCCAAATAAGGAAGTCCCGCACCTGGAAGGGCAGGGGGAAGACCAAAAGACAAAATGGCCAAAGGAACAGACAAAAGACCTTGTGGCATGGCCATGTTGGGCACTAGCCACAGTGATGATCCAAACACGGTAAATGCGTTATGGCTTCGCAAAAAGTTACCAAAATATAGGAAAGCTAATGATGCCACCAGCCAGTTCCAAGGCACATTGCAAAGTCACCAAACATTCCTTAGAGGGTATGTAGGGTCATAAAACACAATGGCCCCATTGCGCCGTACTGTAAGGTACTTTGCGTGATGATAAAATGTTACCATCAATAGGCCACAAAGTGAAAGACTAAGAGAAACAGTATTGACAGCCTGAAGGATGTGTCAGTTTCCCCATAACAATGAGCTAAAGCCCATTGGAGTGCAGTTGAAGGCTGTGCTCCTCGGTACAAAGTCAGGTCAGGATACAGTAACAAATGCAAAAGGTTTGGGGGTCCATGGACTATGGAGGAAAGAGGAATCTTTTCTAACACATGGGACTACTACTTTCTACTGTCTAATGATACAATACTCAGCATGCATGGACAGATGTGGAAACTATGTTGATGTTGGTTCCACGTGTTTTAATCTCACACGTAATTAAATGACATCCTCAATTGATCAATAGTAGTTTCATAGTGGCCTTAACTTTTCTAGGTAAGTTACCAAATAACCACCACTATTTCAAAAGTTACCTGTCTCGAAGCATGTAATGAAGTTGTACCGCAAATGCCACAGCATTCTTCTTTTGCATTTTTGTCGCACTGTTACCAGCTTCATGACAGTTCCCACATTCTCCCTTGTTCCATCACCTCGCCTGCACCCTTCCTCCCCTTGCTTCCCCATTCCATAGTGAATTTGTTGACCTTGTGTACCAGAGAACAGTGTTCTGTGTTTGTACACTTGCAACATGACCTGATGTTTGTACATATGGTGGCCAAGTGAATCAAATCTCTAGGGACATACGATTCTGCTTCTATAGAATTCCTATAATGTGCAGGTCTCATGCCCAAAAATGTATTTTCCACACTCTCCTGCAGTCTTTTTTCTCTGGCATGACAATGCTTTCTCCCGTCACCTCCCCCGTCTGCTTTTCAATCTCCTACCTCCGCCACCTCAACTCCTGCCTCCTCCCTTGCCCCTCTACCTCCCAACTGTCCATTCATGTTTGCAACCCATGGTTACTATTGACAGGAAAAAGAAATCCATCAAGTTACATAATTAGGGTTCTACCTTTGAAAAACCTTACTGGCTTGGTAGGTGTGACTTGAATAAGAGAATGCGGCATGGCCATTGCTGTCAGGTATTTTACTACTTTATTAAATAATGTGCCAATAGTTACAATATGTATATGTTTCCTCTTCTGCAGAGTAAACGCTTGCTCTTGGAGTGATGTGACAGACCGAGGCAACAAGATTAACTGATTCTTTGGAATTTGTTCTGTGTCTATTGAATTTCTCCCTTATTCTTCCACTGAAATTCTGTGTTTCAGCTTATAAATGTATTCCCAAAGTTCGGTCAAGGACGCCTGCAGAAACCTCGGAACATCAGTGTTAACTGCTAATGAAACCTTCAACATTCACACTTGTGTATTAATGCTTGTTGCTCTAGGCTAAATGTGTGTTTGCTGTATTCGAGGTGATGCAATATCAAAGGCTTACCCCAAAACTGAGCATGAAACAAATCTAGAGTTCTCTGTTTCGAGTTCCAAGTTTGTAGTGTTCTAAATGTGAAAGTTTGTTTATTCCATCTTAGCATAAAACCACCCATTTGTGTAGGGGAAATACTTGCCAAAAATCCATCAAAGCAGGAAACCGGCCAAACCTTCAGCCGGTTCCTGCTTTTCAGCCAAAAGTTCTTTGCACTCTGGGGAGTGTAGTTCTTTAAAAATATTATTATAAGTAGTATGTGCGTACAGTGGGTTAATGCGGTATCCGCAGAATTAATCAAAAATATTAAAAAACGAATGGTAGTTTTGACCGAATTTTGGCTGAACGAAAATTTAGAACATCTGAAAATGTCGATCAAATCTATCATTTGACGCAATTATAGTGAAGAAGGGGTGTGGAGTTGCCGGGCTGTCCACCACACCCTTGTTCACTACAATCCGACAAAGTAGAAGAATAAAACCAAAAAAAAAACAAAGGACCCTGCAGAGCCGGTTCCCATGCTCGTAAGTGAAGGGAACCGGTGCCACAGAGGGATGGCAGAGTCGGAGGCACACTTGATGTGTGCCGCCAGAAGGTAAGTAAGGGGGTTGGGGGCAGCGAGCTGCAAGAAATGTCTGAGGGAGACAAAACCAAAAGTTAGTTTCGGTAAAATTATTATGATGTTTTATCCCTCAGACATTTTGTCTTCAAACTAATCATGGACAACCAGTTAATGCATCTACCGACGAGATCTGTGAGTGCCCGAAGGCCATAGCTTGCTTGCATGTAAGTAGGAGATACAGTGAATTCAAGTGACACACACAATTGTGCTACATAAAACATCAATCTGTGGGGGAAGCAGTGTGGGCAGGTAGGCCAATGTTGGGCTCTATTGGGATACTTTCAATTGCTATTTTATGTGTGGCCTTTTCACGCAGACATTTGAAAAGATAATAGCAGGATCATCAAACTGTCATATACAGAATTTAGTTGGCAGGTTGGTGGGTGACAAGGAGATTTGACTGCTCCAAAGATTTAAAAGTAGATTTAAAAATGAGTTCCCTCATGGATCGTAATAAGCAAAAACAGTAAACCTCTTGAGAAAAGGGCACTCATTTAACAACTGTCTCAAGGATCCCTTGCATGAATTTTCATATATTTATCTATCCGGAATGTATACAGCAAAATATTGGGTCATTTGAGGCTGCACAATGCATTTGACAACAGCAGTGGCTATGTGAGATTTCACATTACCATATAGTCTTTAGATCCGGCATCTGATGGCATTAATGTGGCATATAAGGCTGCACTTGACACATGAAGGCAACAACATATTGGCTTTGCCAATGCTTGTTTGGTAGATATTTATCTATGGCCTATTTTACAACTATAATATCATGTGAAGTCATTGCTTCATCTGTGTACGTTTATGTCATGCCTATACATTTCTGTATGTGCCTGAATGATGTGACTCATGTCAAAGGACATCTGGTAGGCGGTGCTCCCTGCTTTCGTCACAATGGCTGTAGCACCATAAAAAGGTAGAAACATACCCTGCAATGCACATGAGAAACATATAGATCTTCTATGCTGATGCATCCAGTAGCCTAGCCATGCTCAGCAAGGCAGAAAGGAGCAGGTGAGAGGTAGTTAGAGAAGTGCATGAAGATCAGTGGTGCCTCTGTGCTTCGGTGCGCCACAGTTATGAGGAGCACAGGAACACTCCTGCCCTGTCTTGTTTTTTATCATGAACAAGAACGGAGCCAGAGTGGAAGGACAACTGACGTGCACAAGTGAAGTCCTGGGCACCAACAGGTCATCTACCATTGGCGGTTGGGACAGTGTATAAATGATCAGGTGTGTCCAAATGCAAACAATATTTGTTATGTGTGGTCAGGGACAAAGTGTTCATGCCTCCACATGCAGAGTTACAACCATTCTGAATGCAGGTGGTACAAAGGTTCAATGATCTGAGTGGGAACATTCTGGCAGCAAGGTCTGTGCAACTTATTGGGTCAATGTGGGGACAATCCTACAGAGTGTGTGGACAAAAGCACAAATACTTCCCGAAATGTTTTTACTGTCCAACAAAAAACAGGACAGATGCAAACCCTTGTTCTACCTCATCATGACACATATTTCTTCAATGTATTATTGTATTGTATTTATTTTGTGGCATGATTTGTGATTGTTTTCTGTTGGCTCTGTACGGCTGTAGTTTAGGATATGAGACTCACCAGGACATGACAAAGTGACTCCAAGAATTGGGGCGACATGTTAACAAATATCTCTAAGCATGTCCTTGATGATTCAGGAAAAAAGCAATCTTGGAAAAGGTCTGGGTTGTGTTCCTACACACCCACACAAACCCTTTGACTTTAGAAACAAGTTCCATGGGAAGTAGCTTTTTTTGTATTTTGGTAACAAGGAAGATTAGACACCAACAGTTTTTTTTAGAAGAGCACCTTTGGTGGGAGTGACAACGTAACTGGCCTGCTGCTACCTTCTATGTTTGAGGGTCCTCTGAATCAACAGTCTTCAAAAATAGAGTAGAATAAGACATCGAGAAATTAGAACAAAAGAAAACTAGTTGGTTCTCTAATACTACAGGTACTGAAATGAGGCCCTTATCCGTCTGCAAACGTACAAGGTTATAGTCATTAAAAATGCAGTTGAGAGAGGCGCAGTTGTCATAATGGACAAACAAAAATATGTAAAGGAATGCCAACGATTAGTGAGCACCTTAAGAGCTGTGAACAAATGGGGCTGACCCAACAAAGCATCTAATATTGAGCATCAATGAAAAAACTGAATGGGCCTTCAATGAAGGACTCATCAGTAGACATGAAAGAGAATTTGTATCTCATGAAAAGAACGAAGGGTGCCAGTATTTAATATTTTACCTAAGATACACAAAACCTTAAACTCCGCCCCCCCAGGCAGACCAATTGATGCAGGCTTTGGCTCGGTCTTAGACCGTTTATCGAAATATGTGGCCCATTTCTGAGATACTTCCTCCCAAAGATGCGTTCATTCATCAATAACACAGCCCACATGATCAATTGGGCAGAGAGTTAGTACTGGATATGCAACAGTTCAACCTCATTACGATGGACATCGAGTCCTTATACATGAATATACCTCAACAAGGGTCCATCATGATAGTCTGAGAACTTGAGCAAAAATTATTTTCAATTCAATAACAAGTTTTACCATTAAGTAGGAGGCACAGCAATGGGGGCCACAATGGTTCCCGGCATAGCCAACCTGTATGTACTAACATGAAGACAAATGTATTTAAAATGTCCCAACCCCTTTGCCACACAACTCCATACGTGGAAAAGTTGCATTGATTACATCTTTTTACTTTGGAAAGGACCATTAGATAGTTTATGTCCATTTCAGACCTGATTCAACAGTCTTGAGAAGAACCTGAGGTTCATCTGTACCAGTTGCAACATAGAAATTCATTTTCTAGACATCATACGAACAACCCACAGATAGAAACTGCCTACTGAGATGGGATTCCTTCCATCCTGAAGGTTTGAAAAATAATTTACCACATGGATAGTTCCTACATCTACATGGGAACAGCACAAACAAATTCAATTACAAAAAAAAAGAAGCAGAGGTCCTTTCCTAGAAACACATCCAAAAAAGGAAACCTCGGTATATCTGTGAAACAGTCCAGCAAACTAGCAATGAATAATAGCAGAGAGCAGAGAAGCTGTGTTACTATGCAGGTATGTGGACATGGCAAATGTAAATGCTTCCTTCCATGGAGCACAAAAACTCACATCTTTTAACTTGTTAGTCCTAATGGAAAAATACAAACTTTTAGTATCGCAATAACCTCCCCAGCAGGCAACACAAGTAACAAGATTCCTGGGGAAGATAAGACCATTCCACGTCAGTACAGCAAGTGTAGATTTAACATACTAGAATTAAGATAGGGTTTGTTGTATTTCTATTGCTCTATGTTTACGGGAGATTATGCAATCATTGATTGATGGAGTGAAGTCCAGGAGCCATCTAAATAATACTTAATCATAAAGGACAGGACTCATCCCTGGCCCCTGGTTATAGTGGGCACACAAAAAAATATTTTCAGGGGGAGGTATACGTTTCCAGTGCTCCACATAATTATTATTTTTCTGCATACATTCCTAGACACACATTAGTGATTTAAGCATGTTCCCCCTTTTTGTTTTTTGCAGTTCCTTGGCGATCACTCGTCTGGCTGCCCTTTGAAGAAGTTCCATTATTACCAAAAAGGAACGAAACATGTTGACGTTTTGGTACAACTGCTGATGTAGACTGCCCGTTGTGGGAAGAAATATGAACAAACAACCAGGGTTTAAAAGAACTGCATAAAGAAGCTAGTATATACATCATGAGCCGTAAAGAGCACAGACTTTAAAGCCAATTGGCTTTTTTTTAAATATGCCAAAAAAGTAAAACAAAAATGAATATCAAGCCATCATTACCGGGCCTGGACGAAGTTATTTGCTGGACCCTTGAATCAACTGCATTTTGGGTGATACGATCAGGTCAAATATCAGACGTTTCTCCTAGTGTCACGCTCCACCATCACTTACCGGTGGATCGCCGGGGTGCTGCAAGACTCTGTTGCACTGTGACACGCGGTTAGTGGCTCTATCACGGTAGAGATGGCAGACACTTGTCCATTCACCATTCCCTGGGAGATCACAGGAGGCAACCCAACGGCTTGGAACTTCCATTGGAGTTGCTGGGTGGCACGCTTGCATCGCAGTGTTGCCTTCTGGGCTCGGGTCACATGATGCTGATTCATGGCAACGGCTTGTGGTTTCCCGGGCAACGACCCACACCTGAACCAACTAGCTTCTTGTATAAAAGGCCCTGTGAAGCAGGAGGCTGTGCGTCTTAACACTATTTCCTTTGCAATTATCTTTGCTCTGACCACCGCTCCCACATTCCTCTGCAGCCTTAGAGGTGGCTCCCTACTGGTTCTTCTTTTCTGGCCCTTTTTCGCCTCCTCTCTTCTTTTGTGCTCTCTGCCTTTTCCTGGTGCCCTTCTTTGCCTCAGTACTGCACCACCTCATCTCTGCCTTTGGCATGGATCTCCTACGCTCTGTGTTCTATCTTCCATCCAGCCTTGCCTTGTGTTACCTCCATCATTGCCTTAGGGGTGGCTCCCTTTGGTGCCTTGTTACCATTGAATACCACCTCCCGGTTCAATGGTTCCCACTGCCACCACATCACGTTAATTCTGGGAGGTGAGCTCGTGGTGTGGGGAAGCCGGTCCCCAACCCTGCATGAGGTTACAATCACTTATGAGGCAACGGGGTTGGGTCCTCTGCCTGCATTGACCACAGCATTCTGGACGACCAGCGAGCCAGTGCCTCTAAGAAGATTGACAGATCTCCACTTCCCTCTGCTCAAAGAACCGATAAGCAGTGCCCTAGTGACCAGGCGCTTGATACCTAGTTCAATTGATTAGTTGGAGCACGTTTTCAGTCTCTGGCAGCTTTCAGAGAGGCAAGAGGTTGATCCTGCCAAAACCTTATTTCATGCCACAAAAATTGTGTGTGTAAATTATGTCAACCAGACACTTGGCAGGCCAAGCTCCCTCCTTCTATCACAATGGCTAGTGATGGTCAGCTGGTCTCTACTGGATAAAGGCTGTTGGATTACTTGTACTGGAACCCAATTTCAGCTTCATGACTTCCTGGTGAGGGATATATATGAAATCCTTTCAAGGAAATGCTTAGGGTTTAGTCCTCATTCTGAATGATATTGATCCAAACTCAGGTTCTCAGGGACAGAGTAATTTTTGTTAGGCTCGCCCATGTTTTTTTCCCCAAAACAACAGAAAGGTAAAGAATTGTGTATGTGTTTCATCTTTGCAAAACTGCACATGATAGAGCAGGAGTCGCAACCTTTGGCTCTCCAAACTACAACTCCCATTCGCAATAGCCATCATAGGTATTGGTAAGGGATCATGGGATTAGCAGTCCAAAACATCTGGGGAGCCATCGTTTCAGACCACAGTGCAGACAGTGTTTACGTGGAGCCACATACCTGAAAGTGTCATGTACATTATATAACATAGTTTATATTTAACTGCATATTGTTTGGGACTGGCTACTAATATTGTACGTCTACTTACTCTGTCCCGACTCTACCCATCAATAGCTATGACAATGTGTCAAATAGCATGTTGGGAAAAATCGAAGGGTTTCAGGAAAGAAGAAATGTTACTGGTGAAATGTGGAATATATCACGTTATGTTTTTGTAAAATTCTGTTAAAGATTTGTAATTTTTCTAAACAATGCATCATCCGCATGGACACACAAGCATACACCCCCTAACCATAAATCAGGGAGTCGTAAACACGTGATATGGAAAACTCATAGGACCCGATTCATGGAAGAGTTGCCCAGTTCAAAGTGACTTTGCACTGCCGAAAAAGGGACTTTGCACTGCCGACACAAACCCTGATTCATGGAACCATGCAAAGTGTATTTTTGCAGTGCAAAGTCCAGGCAAAGTCAGCGCATAGTCATTTTTGCAGTTGAAAAAGACTTTGCCCGATCTTTGCCGGCAAAAATACACTTTGTATGGTTCCATGAATCAGGGTTTGTGTTGGCAGCGCAAAGTCACTTTTCAGCAGTGCAAATTCATTTTGAACCGGGCAAATATTCCATGAATCGGGCCCATATTGTCAGAGATTTACACTTCTCCAACAGGAGGTTTGGCTAATTGTGCAAACGCTCTCTGGGAGGCCTGGGTTACTTGGTTATATAGGAGCATCAAATGGCAAAGTGGAAGGACGCCTATCAGGGAGGCCCTCATTTTACACCTCAATGAAAACTGTCTCCAACAACAGACTATGCTCATGTTTTCTGAATACTTCACTGCAAGGCAACCACAGACATGTAATACTTAAACTCATTTGGACTGCTCGTTAAGCCCCCAGAGTGCTGGGCATTCTTCCTTGGCACCCTAGCAACCATGTGGGCCGACATTGTGGATCATTAGGTTCATGAGACCACGTGTATGTGACGTCCCGGCTTGCGTAAACCCAGGTCACGCATCTCGACTCGCGCTGCTACTTGAATTTGAGGAATCAAGTTCACGCATGCCATCAACAGACATTTTCGGTCGAGTCATTAGAAACAGTACGGAAAAATACAAAAACAAAGCATCACACATTGGAAGACATATCATGAAAATGCAAAGCAGTGTAAGGTTTGCAGCTCACTCAGACCCAATCTAGCCTTTAAAAGGACTCCTGCTGGGGACCAAGCGGGCCCTGGAATCGTGACAGGAATCTTAAGTAAAATGGCGCACTGAGAGGTGAAGGGCCTGTCGTCCAAAAACACAACTAAGGTAGGATGGGTATATGTATCACGACGTATTTTTAACTCTGATTGGTTTTTGTGAGGAAGGGAATGTATTGTAGTTGGGTTGATAGCAAACATTCCTTAATTAAAATAGATATGAGACATATGAAAACTATTGCTTAGTCTCCTGACCAATGTCCATATTGATTCTAAGCAAGATGTGGACCGTTTTCACTGAATTATGACAAGATCAGGCAGTTGCAAAACATAATTCATGGTACTGGTCTTACTGGTCTTAGAATGAACCAACGTTACACCAAAACTTTGATGCTAAAAAAGGCATTTGAAGCAGAACTACACCTTTCAATAACAGATGCAATAGGATTCGGTGCACTGCTTAGCACGCATTGGCAAAGCCAATAGTTTTGGCTTTTGCATAGGCATGGGATAGGCATCTGTCAGGCTCTGCCATCATGTTAGTAACTGGACATAAGACGTAACACCTGGAAAATGGCGAGAGTACCTGGACATATGAAAGCAGTGTCTGGTAAATGCCCGTCTAAAACCAATATACAAACTGTTGGCTTTGCCAATGCTTGTTTTTAACAGGATTTCAGTGTAAGGAACAGATGTGAGGACACACATACTCCTTATAAAATAAGTGCCTGAATGCACACTTAATACATTATTTTTTTTGCCAATAATGCATTCACAGCTGCAATTATGCCATTAGCTCTCAGAAGACTTATTTTGAATAATAATGTCAGGCACTATATAGCACAATATTTAATGTTATTGCTTGATAGAACTAGCTCAAAGAGATCGATTCCAGGAGGATGTATTTTGGGCAGGAGGGAGGCAGGGAGTGGGTAGGGATGGCCATAGGGATTAGCATGGCCACTTGCATTCAGTGGGTGAGTAAATAACCAAACAACACCCACAAGCTACATATCCCTTCTTGCATTCCTTCTCCACCCTATCTGAACTCCAATGCAAAGGTTTTGGCTTAAAGGTGATGTAAGCACCAACTAGCAGCCAAATCTAAAACATGATAAACGAGCTGTTTTAGTTCTCTACAATGCAGAATAATATAAATTGCGGTTGCTTCAAAAACATCAGCCATTAACCCAGCACAAATAAAATGTCTTCTTTCACCTTAACTCGACCATCTCTCCACCAAGGTACTTTTCAATTCACTTGAATATTAAATTAGGGCTTTAAGGCACTGCTTAGTGCAGACATCGAACCTTATGGCTTTGTTAGTTGCTTCATTGAATGCATATATTCTGAAAAAATCTACAAAAAATGTGCTGGGCAAAGCTGAGCAAAAAATGTTGCTCAAAACAAATGGCAAACATGAGATGGTGCCTCTGACAAAATGTGCACGTTTTTTGCGCATACTTCAGATGTGCAAATTTCACATGCAAATAAACCATCACATTTCAAGAAAAATGCGACCATCATGCCAAATGGCCCCACAACATGTGCATTTACCCTCAAAATTCTCATTAAGGAGGAAATAGCCTCAAATACCTGGGCATTACCTGTGGGTCTTCTTGGGGGCTGGGCAGTGAGCACAGAAACAGTACAAAGGCTTGGAACGTCACACCGGTAGAAGTGATATGCTATGATATGACATTCATAACGCACCTATACACAAGAGTTTCAAGGTGTGACGCGTCAAGGGAGGGGAAACAGAGGGAGGACAGAGACAACGATCCTACTAGGCCAGGTGACAAGGAGAAAAGTGCAGGTGAAAGGGGAGGGGGCAATGGAGTAGATAGGGTAATAGTAAAATAAATAAAGACAATAAATAAGGACACTAAATAAATGTGTGGCCCGCTGGTGGCAAGGGTAAGTGCTAGTGCTTCGCTCCTCTACTTCTAGCTCCCTCAGGGTCAGTCGTTTTTCAAAGAAACAAGCTGGGGGTAGATCTCTGTCTTTGTCTGGGGCCTCCCTCTGGGACAGCCTCCCTGCCACTCTAAAACTTGAGGAGAACCATTTCTGGTTCCGGAAGCACCTCAAGACCTTCCTCTTTGCTTCTGCCTTCGCTCCCCCTCTCCCCTGCTGATCTGTTCTCTCTTGACACCGTGCACCTGGCCACCCTCTGTCCTCCGGGCCCAGGTACCTGCTCACCCTGCCACCCTCCCGCGGGCAACCCCCTGCACTGGGGTCTGTATCTGTACCCATATAGCACCCCCTTTTTTCTTCCTGCACTTATCAGACCTACCCTGCCTGCTGCCTTAAACCCAGCACCTGCCACTTGCTGGCTGCACTACCACTGTTTGTTACCTTTATTATTTATTTATTATTGTTGATCTGTTTCTCCTCCTTGCTCTGCATTTACCACTTCTCCCCCTTCCATGCTCTTTTCCCCCTCCCCCTCTCCCATGCACTTGCGCATTTTCAATGTCATTGGGCCTAGTAAGATTGTTGTTTGTTCTCCCCTGCTCCCCTCCCTTGCCTTGTCGTGATCTGAAACACTTTTGTACGAGCGCGATAGAAATAAATATCAATAGTAGGGGCTGTAGGGATACAGAAACAGTCCTCGAGTGCAAGGGTTGCCAGGGGGACAGTGCAGGTGTGCAACTGGTGGGCCAGGGACCTGGGCCCGAGATCAGAGGGAAGCCAGGTAACCAGTGCAATTTACAGATTCAGCCAGGAGATCAGCAGGGTAGAGGAAGAGAGAAAGCAGAAGCAAAGAGGAAGGTCTTGAGGTGCTTCCGGAACCGGAGATGGTTCTCCTCAAGTTTCAGAGAGGCAGGGAGGCTGTTCCAGAGGGAGGCCCCAGCAGAAGAAAGAGATCTACCACCAACTCGCTGCTTGGAGAAGCGTATAATCCTGAGGGAGTTGGAAGCGGATGAGCGAAGAGCTCGAGAAGGAAAATATTTAGGAAGAGAGAGCTGGAGGTATTGAGGTCCCAGGCCCCAGAAGGCCTTGTGGACAATGCAGAGGGTTTTGAACTTAATCCTTGCTGCCGCTGGGAGCCAGTGCAGAGATTTCAGTCCTGGAGAGATACGATCCCTGGGCTTGAGGCCAAGGACAAGTCTTGCAGTCCTGTTTTGGATGAGTTGTAGAGGGCGGAGAGTAGAGTCAGGCAGATTTAGAAAGAGGCTGTTGCAGTAATCCAGCCTTGAGAGAACCAGTGCTCTGGAGACAGTGAGCTTCTGGGGGAAGGAGAGTGAAAGGAAGAATACCTCTGAGGAGGTGCAGCTGTTACGCTCACCTGATAACCCCGGGGGGCGTCTGGGAAGCTCTGAGATCTAGAACCCTGGATAAGTAGTTGCCCAACGTGGAAACAATGGATCTACAATACAGGAGGGAGGATTTGTAATAGCTGTCTTTAGTGGGTGAATCTCCCACCTCCCTCAAACCGATTCCCCTCCCACCAAGTCTTTCTCACCTTATTTTCAAGTATGGTAGGCTATCGTCCTGCGTTTCTTGTGCAGGGGCGCTTAGTGGTTGTTGGCGCTCCAACCGAGTTACTTCACTGGTGCAGCGCGCCTTTCTTCGGGTTCAGGCCTGCTGTGAACCCAAGTCTGCTGTAGACAGTTAGGTTTGATGTTTTATCAGTCTTTGTCTATTCCTATATGGTGGTTTACAAAAGTTTCTTTAATGTCTTTATTTCCTTCTTTGCAGGTGTGAAAGTCTTTTGGTGCCGGCGTGCTGGGTGGAGATGCACGATTTAGGTAAGAGAAAGCGCGAAGCGCGGCATTCTTTTATTTTCCATTTAAAGCTAACCTGTGTCTGTTTCTTCTTCTCCTCGCAGGCCACTGTGGAGCTCCGAGTGGACGAGAGAACGATGACACCTGGGCCCAGGAATCCATTAAGGTAAGTGATGCATAGAGCGCAGCGCGTTTATTAAAAGTTGAAAGTGAACCTGAATATTTCTCCCTTTCCCTTGCAGGATGCTGCTGCGGTGTTCTGGATGGAAGTGCAACGAAGCACGATGGAATTCAGGTAAGTATAATGAAAGTCGATGTTCTGAAATCGCGCAGGTTTTAATATTATTCCTTTCTTGTTATTTCAGGTCACGATGTTCGAGCGGAGGGTGCGACAGCGGATTGCAGGAATTCCTCAAGCCAGTACTCACTGGTGAGTGATGTTGCTGCTGTTCTTCTCTCTGTAGTTCCACAGGTTGCAGTCTTCCAGCGGGGGATGGATGAGATGCTGGATGCTGGATCATATAATCACAGGTAAGGCAAATTAATCTTGTTCTTGTTCTTGCAGAACTGCAGGGAGCTGCTGAAGATAAGGAGCTGAACACGGTGAGCATCAAGCTGCTAGATGCGAAATAATGCAAAGTGGGTTCTGCTGTTCGGGTGTGGTTTAAATAGCCCAGGTAAAGTAGTTCCAGGCCAAGTAGTTCCAGGCCCAGCCACACCAAAAACACTAGACCGCATGGCTTGGTTCTAAAGAATTGAGCTATGCGGTGGCCTCCATGTTGGATTTAAAGTTCCCCTGTTAATAATTGTAAACAAACCTGCTATGTGTCTTCCTTAGCATATGAGCCTGGCGCCAGAGGCACCAGGACTGCCTCCAGGAGTCCTTTTGTGGAAGTTTTGGGACAGCAGCTGGTAGTGTGACTTCTTTAAGAAATCAGAGATGTGATGAGAGAAGGTAAGTGTCGAGTCGAAGACGACCCCGTGGTTTTTAGCCTCACAGGTGGGAGCAGGAAGAGGGCCAAGAAGGTGTAGCTCACTAAACCATTCATGGTGGAACACAAGGACACATGCCTAAGTTCACTGGGCAACACTCAAGCATTGCTGTCAGGATTCGGAATGCTCCATGGATGGAGTTTGCTAAAAATATGAAAGCCCTCTGTGTAGACAGTCATGCCCACAAAGAGTGCAGAATGACTGGGGTACACATACATATGTGCACAAAGGAGAAGAAGGTGAACCAAGCAACATCTGCAAGTGGCACTGTGGGATGCCCACAACTGCAGCCATGAACAGGTGAGCATCCGCAACACCCTTCAATATCTTCAAAGTGCATTGGCAACCTGCACTTTGTGATGGCTGTGGTGCTGTGCGGCTGCCAGCCAGATTACTTGGCTAATACACCCCCACCTGAAAGCATGGGTGGGCAAATGTATCGCAGGACTAGTCCATACTGTGTGTATGCAAGTGGCGTCCTGTGCCCTCACGGAGTACAAGTTCGTGAAATTGCAGGTGGAAATGATGTTGTGATGATGTAAGCATCATCTCACACCATGGCTGCTTCGTGTGTGTTGAGTGTGTGGCAGCAGCATGTTAGTGCTGCGTGGCCAGAATGGAAGGGGGTGTGCCTATGTTGCTAGAATGCTTGGTCCATGTATCCAAAAGGAAATGTGTGTTAATACGCTAGTGGTTGCTGGTTCATTTTTTTATTGGAGGGGAGTTAATGATTTCCCTGGATATGTGCAGTGACTGAGCATAGCGAGGGGGCACGAACCAACCAAGGGGAGTTTTTTGGGGGGGCTTCTCTCCACGATAACATTTTCAAAATATTGGCTTAAAATCGTGCATTTTCAGCCCACTTTCTGTGAAAAGTTGAGTAAAGAGCCACTATTTTTAAATGAGTTTTGTAGGGTAACACGTACAAATCCAATAGATGCAACAAGCCACCAACGTTGCACAGGAGCATTTTCCAACTCCTTTTCATGATGCCTTTGCCCACAATGCATGCCAGTATGAAAACATGTCCATGCTGGCTGTGCCCATACACATCTATGGAGGCTGCACCAATATTTGCTACTCCTGTTGGCTTTACCAGTACAAAATGCCATCCCATAGTAGAGAAACAGGTACAGGTTGGACACACTAATGTGGGTGCAGTACCACGCATGCTTGCTTTACCCTTGATGCCCAGTAGAAAATGCTATGTCCAGTCTGAACTGACCAATGTGGGCAGTAGTACTGATATTAGTGGGTCCATTTTGATGCGTTTGACGTGTGTGTTGTATTTCAATTATGCATGCTTTGGCAAGAGAAGAGGGGCCTGATGTGGTGATGTCACAGGTCAGAGACAGCGCCCACTGTCCAGGAAAATCATGGAGCAATGTCTCAGTCAGAATTCATGTTCAAGTTATTAATTGTGTGTGCTTACAGACACCGAGTCACAGGATTATGCAGAAGAACGCCTTAGAAATGCCTAAACCTCTGAGGTGGGACTTTAAAATCCCAAATGTACATGCATTTTCCAGAGGTTGATCTACCACCATTCAATTTCATTTAAAAAATGTAAAAAGAAAAACCCAGGCAAGCGTACACCCACCGTGCAGATGGTTGAATTCCTCACGACACAAGAACATGCTTTGATCTAAGGTGCAACCCAAAGCAAACCAATAGAACGTTTCACATTTTTCAACAGTCTGAAAGTTCTGGGCCCCCTGCTGGCAATCCTTGGCGTTTTCAGTCACTCATAGTCTGGGGTATTTAAGGGTCCTCTGCATGCAATTCTTTCACAATATCTGCTACCCTATGTTGAAGAGTCCTGTCCCATGGGGCTTCTGCTGTTGACATCCAGATATGGGTCACCACAGGAATTAGGCTAGGCACCACAAAGCTTAAGCTCTAAGGCCTCTCACTGGTCTGTGGCTGGGTGGCTGAGTTGAAGAGAGTTACTTCTATTTATGATCAGCGGAATGTTTGACCGATTCCCAATTCGGCCTTTTGGCCGCACCTCTCTTTCCTCTGCAACGATGTTGTTCCTTGGGAACCCTCCTCTGTTCCTCGTTTCACTCCAACCTTTTACTGCTTTTCACTCTGAACTTCTGCTGTCTCCGCATCTCTCCACCACCTTCGAGTACATCCACCCGTCAACCATACTGGTCAACCAGGTGTTCTTCATACTGGGTATGAATTTGCTCTCTGTCCCAGCCGTCCAGGCCCTTCATTCTCCCTGCCCACTCTACCAGTGACTGTATCAGCCCCTCGTCTGTCATCTCCTCATCCCACAGATACCCCTTCTCTCTTCTTTATCTCTGGTCACCTAACCGTTTGGTTACTCGCCATCTCCCTCTGCTTACAGATTACCTTCTCCCGATATTTCACCACCTCCTCCTGATCTCTCTCCAACTTCTCCTGACATATTACTTGTTAGTCACAATACAACACAACAAAATATACATTTACAAATATACATTTAAAAACATATTCAATGTTGCATTCAACCGTAAGTCAAATTGCAACTGTTAAAGTGCTAATGCAAAGAAAGAAAAGAAGAGGCCATAGCATTATTGACCGCCATATGTAGATGGTATTCCTGGTGCCTATATGTACCGAGAGCATAGCTCAGGCACAACGTGCTTGTCTTGAAAGCATACCATCGCAGTGCAACACAGGTTTGAATCCTGGTCCCGCGTTTAGAGACTGGTTACCGGTGTTAAGCGTGTTATTAAAGATGCATTACGTATATGTACAGTTTTGGAACATTGCTGGCCTCTGCCCACTTTGATGTCTATTAGGACATCCTCCTAGTTCTTAACAGCCCACGCGGCTTCCATACTTGCGGCATGCATAACAAAGAAGCGGACACCATCAGAGGGTATCAACACACGTCTTTATTCAAACGCGTCCTCAATCATACTAACTCTCCCTCTTCCCCTTACTCCATATGATCCGAGCTGCCCCTTCCCCACGTGACAGTGGTACAGGCTCCACAAGATGTCACGACCCCCACCCCTTTCTTAACAAGATGTTATTACTCAGCTCATTTCTTCTATAAGTCTCTTTGGCCAGTTCCTAGCCCGCTTAAATTGCTGATGACCATCTCCCTCCCGCACAGGTGAGCTGACCTGCTCTTCGCTTGAGTCTTCACCATCTCCTTCATAGGGAGCATCCCACTCCTGCGGATATTAGTCCTCTGCTGGCGGCCTTTTCATGATGACCCCAGGCATCCTCTTGAAGTGTGAGGAATTTCGGGTCACCTCTCTTCTTTCCCCTTTCGCAGTGCCGAGAGACCCTTTTACCCTGGTGACCGTCAGTGGTTCCTTGTCAAAAGCGGTGGTATGTTTGCGGATCTGTGGCTGGCGCACTATTGCGACATCCCCCAACTCCATATCATTCTCACGAGCTCTCCTAGCCACATCAGCTTGCTCCTTCATGGTTTCCTTGGCACTCATGTCCCGCTTCCTCATCTGAGGGTCTCCCATATATTTCTCCTCGGGAGTCATATATGCAGGATTCTTGTGCGTATGTTCTGACCAAACATCACTTCCGACGGTTCTTTTCCAGTGGTATTGTGGGGCATGTTACGATAATCATGCAGCAGCTGATATAAGGCTCCCCTGTTAGAGGTGCAATTTGCACATTCCTCTTGATATTGCTCATACAGCGTTCTACCATTCTATTAGCCCGTGGCCATTACGGTTGAAATCGCAGTGTTTTAGTCGAATATGGAGATGCATGATGTATGAGTCCATTGACTTTTCTTTTTGTTGCTTAGTCATGTGGAACACGTGCCGTTCGTAGTCCACATTGGTGTGAGGTGTGAAATAGTTGGTGAGAGCTGTCTTGAGGTTGGTGTAGGTATACGTAGTTCCAGTCAACAGCTCCTCCACAATATCTGGCACATTGGGGCCTATGGAAAGGGTCAGTAGGCTGTGTTTTTTGTTTTCTTCTAGGGGTCCAATAGCCTTGATGTAGACTTCGAAATCCCTCATCCATCTTCTTCATCTGAGACCCAAACTGCTGGTCTCCGACAGATCCAAATGGGTGGGCAGTTGTGTGATTAAATTGTCCTGTAGCCTCGAGGGCAGAACTACTGGTGGCATGACAGGCACTGTCAGCTGCTCCTCTTCTGACATTTTGGTTCCGTGGCTGGCAGTGGGGATGTGTAACATGGCCCTTCCCAGCCTGGGATGCACAGCATTAGTTGCAGCATTAGTTGCAGAGAGATAGACAGTGGTCAAGACTACCCAGATCTTGCTTTGAGGTGTGCCTGAGTGTCTTTATCCCTGTCGAGAAAACAGGCGGAACCGCTTGTGGGGCGTTGCCTAATGTCTTTCTCAAGCTAAACAGTGTACCAAAGTTTGCTGTGCACTGACCTTTGTGATGATTTAGCCTACAGCACCTGGTATTCCCAGGCGGTCTCCCATCCAGGTACTAACTAGGCCCGACACTGCTTAGCTTCTGAGATCAGACGAGATCGGGCGCATTTAGTGTGGTGTGGCCGTGTGATGATTTATGTTTCTTCTTTGAACAGTTCTGATGTGATTACTATAGTTCTAGGGCTGAGGAGCCTTCTGCATGCGTTTATGATCACACGCACATGCCATGAAAGCGAAAGGAAATGCGAGCTGTCTAGGCGCTCGGGCCTCGCGCTCCATCCTCTGTTCCTTGATGCCTTTCGGCACGCTCCACCCATCGACCGCTGCTGACTGGTGCCGGATCTCGTATCTGTTCTCCTGTGGTGAAACAGTAATGGGAAAGCCGCAGCGCTGCACCCGCCGACATGCCTCCTTTCAACACCCACTCTTCCGTCTCCGAAATCCTCTGATGCAGGGACCAGACACGCTTTAGTCGACCCACTTGTCCTCAATTTAATGTCTATTAGGACATCCTCCTAGTTCTTAACAGTCCACACGGCTTCCATACTTGCATCATGCGATATGACTTGCCATATGTAAAAATGAACATGTGGGGTGGAGTGTCATGATCAAGTAAACATGTCTCGCAATACCATCCTGCCCCAATTTGGCATTGAGTGCCAGTGGATATCGCTGCCAAATGTGGGTCCTGGCTAGGTCGGATTCACATTCATGATCTTGTTAATGGCATCATCCACGATCTATACATTCATGGAATGCCAGTGTCTCCTTTTCCTGCACAGGTGTTGCGTGGCCATAGTGGTTCTATGAGCCACATGGATGTAATCAGTGGCTCTAAACACCTCAGGGAACCGTGCTACGTCATAGAATGACTGCACAATTCCTGCTCTTCTAACTGCATTATGGGCCTGTATATGTGTTGCCTTGCAAGGCAGATAATCATCTTGAGGACTTTACTTTATGCCGGTCAGAAAGAACAGTGAGCTAAGTGCTCGCCCCTGATTTCTGTGTGCAGCCTGTTGTGGCAGGTTCGAATCCCGGCAGGGTCAACTCAGCCTCTCATCCTTCCGAGCTCGATAAATTGAGTACCACTCTGTCAGATAATGATGTCTTCTGTTATTTGAGCACTCTGGGACCTAAGGGTGTATAGGGCTATATACAAAAGAAATTATTATTATTGTTATTGTTACCGTAGAGGCAATGATTTGGATGACTGCAAGATTCCTGCTGTAATGACAGTGGTACTCTGAAAGTAACCTGTTGTGAAGAAATGCAAGGCAACTACCTACTTTGTGGGTGGGTTGTGGCATGTCCTGGCATGGTAGGTGCAACATGGCCCCCCTTCCACTGTATTAGCCAATCCAGTGTTACTGATTGGCATTCTCCTTGCTGCCTATTGTTTCCCTCCTCCTCATACTTTAGTACAGCAGCCTATTGCTCCCTGGATCAGCCATTTTGGGAATGTCTACATGCAGGAATGTGCAGCCATGTAATACCTTGTAGAGTGGTGTGATTCGTGTGAGATGTGAAACGCACTTTGGTTATCAAGTAACCGCTCACGTTTTTGAGCAAATTGATCCAGTTTGTGATTGGAGCAAATACAGATGGATACCTTTGGATATTTGCTCTGCTTTTGTGAATTCTTCTCACTTTTCCCTCAATTTCTGGATGTTCTGTGTTCTTGCACATTTCAGATGCGCATTTCTGTGACTCATATAAACACAATAGGTGTGCCCCAATGTGCGTGCGTGGGCAAGGGGCAATTAACACATTTGAAACAAGGAACCAAAAGAGGTACCCACGCTGGTGACAGTCCTAATTCCTGTCCGTTATTTAAGTTGAGTCTCCATGCTATTATAAGGTATGTGCTTTCAAAGAAAGTCACGAGAACAAAACCAAGAAGAGATCCTAAGAGTACACACAAGAAATGTATTACATAAAACACAATTTTTGTAGTTCAGAATACTTTTCACATGAATTAAAAAGGAATATCAGAAGAAGAGAAGAAACATAAAACATAACATTCATCAGATATACATAGGTTCACCAAGAGCAGTGTATACATTAAAGAAGTAAATTGAATATTTTTCAACAACTCAATTGGTAAAAAAAGGTCCAAACAGGAAGGAGATTATTCCTGTGGACTGGGTAATACCTGGGTGTATAAAAAATTACCCTGGTAATGGCAACATTTCACAAACAATTTTAAATAATATGGTTATCTGCCATATGGTTATCTGCCATGGTTTCTGCGACTCATGCACATGTGTTTACAGCACATTTCTTCCGCAAGAAAAAAGATGTGAGAATCTATCTAGCCCTATGCCTTTCTGTCCAAGAATTATCAAATCAAAGCATTCTGCTTCCAGTTGGCAACTGATGAGTGTGATTGCTTTAAAAAGGGTTCTTGGCTTGAGGGATACAGATCTTTTCTGCCACGCATTGGGGGACATGGTCCAACTAGGCACCAAGAACTGATAGCAGTTGGGTATGGTCATCTTTAATTTTTTGGGGTGTTGCACAACACACTTTGGTAGCTGCCATTCTCTGTGTATAACATGTTCTTTTAGGAAGTGATGCAATGCAAATTTGGTAAAGCGCCATCCCACGTTCGCTTCATGGGCACCAAAAAGGGAACATTGACCGTAGTTTGCTTGGGAGAGTGCTAGACAATTCAGGATTATATTAATTCCTCCAGGGTAGTTAGGCATGGTTCATCAGCATATATGCTGCTGAAGGTCGGCGTGGTGCATTTCATGCTGGCATGCTCTTGAGCGCTAGCACTGCTGCATTTTTGCAACCAAGACATCTTGCAATATGGGTCGAAATGTTTGAACACTACTTACTATCTCCGATTGGATTTCAGCAATATCTTGAAGGGGATCAGGTTCCTAAAAGGAAAGTGCATTCATCTGGTCATCGAGAAAACAGTGCAACCAGTGGTGCTGAGCTACCAGAGGGCCCCATGTCTGAAAACTGGTGGAAAGAAGCCAGGGAAACTCAAGAAAGCTGACTTCCTTCAGGAGTGCCACCATGTGGACTGACATCATGATTGACTCTAGTGGTCATTGGTAAGAAAGAAAAATAGCTCAGAGAAGTCTGCATCTGTATGGATATGAGGTTAGTAAACAAGGCAATCAAGCATGAGATGCTCATTACACCTACAACAAGTCAAATCTGAGTGGGGCAAGGTGGTTTTCCAAGTTGGACCTCAAGGCCACCAACTCCCAATGCACTCGAGTCCGGAGACATCAAGTTCCTGATTTACCTAGCCCAGAAATAATATCTCCTCAGTTCAGCCAGGAAAAAGCAAAGTGAGTTATGACATTCTCAAACATGCCACGATAGAGTGCCAGCCCTACGAGCCGCAAGAGCAGTACTTCAGAAGCTACAAGACAGTAGGCTGATGCTGCCCAAAGAAAGGCATGCATATTTCAAGCATCCACTAGAGGTTTTCGACGCATGTTCTCGTGGGAGCTGTTTCAGTGGACCCACTTATGGTGCTAGACATCCAGTCAGCAGCTAAACCTCTCAATGTGCAAGACATATGCAGTTTTATGGGAATTGCATTACACTGTAGGAGGTTCATACCAATCTTAGCAAACCTTACCAAACCCTTCAAAGATCTTATTAAGGAATCATTTGAATGAAAAAGGCATATACAACATCAGGAAGCCTTTCTGCACATTAAACACAACCTTTCAGCTGATAACACAGTGGCACATTTTCAGTGTGACTAGAACTGATCTTGTGGTAGCTGAACTACAATTGAGCAGAAGTACTCACATAACGCCCAATGGGTCTCTAGACATTTTAAAATATACATCTATTGCAACTAGTTCAAAGTAGTAATGGATCAAAAGCCATAGGTCCTACTTTTCAAAGGGTCTGTGTTATGTCCTCTTTCGCTGTATGCTTGAATGAATGAGGTCATTGAGAGACTGTTGAGTTTGTGGTTGGAATGTGTACTTGTGAAGCTGGTTCCACTCCAGGCAGTTGGAGAATGTAAGCCTGGGTGGTGGGTGCCAGGGAATCCCTTCTGGGGCTCTACCCCTTACTTAAGCTCCTACCTTGTTAACATCTTAATAAAAGGAACTTGTATCAACCTACATGATGCCTGGAAGATCCATTATTGCAACAGTCTGTGCTGAAACTACCACCTCAGATAGAGCAGTGGTTTTTACAGCTACAAGAGTACAAGTGTAACATTGAATACATACTGAGAGCCTGCAACCTGGACATCTCTCCTGACAGGCAGGGACTGTCGCCAAAGGCCGAATGCAAAGAACCACAACACAAAAGAACATGCAATACAAAAAGATGAAACCAGCAGACTGATAGTCGTAACACATTCACGAAATTGTAGAGGCTTCCCATCACGACGAAACTGGCCATACAATCGATACAAAGTCGCAGGGGGAAACACATCCTAGCACATCCAGTTCGATCATTCAGGCATTCATGAATGTATGCAGCAAGTAGCTGAGTAGAGATACTCGGATTCTCTTGCCTCGTCCCTGATCACGAGAGCAATGCAACTCACTCATGTGGGATGCCAAATCTTGATGAAAACCAAAGCACGGATTAAAGAATAAACATAGCTTCCTGGACTCAGTGTGCTGGTGATCACAGAAATAGCACTCTGTCTAATATGCAAGGCATCTGGAGAAAGTGACAAGACGTCCTCCTTTGAAAACACAAAACGGAACACAAATACATAGGAAAAGGTTGAGGGCAGATGCCTGTGGGCTCCCATATGGCAGACTGCAACTCGTGGCCATGCATCATTCTCAAGACACCTTGAAGTAGGGCTGGTCGGCTCTATAGTAGTTGGCGTAATGCTACCCATACCAGAGAAAATACTAGCCACTTTCGAATTACCCCAAAAAATCCAAACTCTCAACAGGGCACAATTCCATGGCAAGAATAGAATACCTACATGAAAACATACCACATCATAAAATAACAGCAAGGTGGCCACAAACAAATGGTGAAGTGGAATGATGAGTGAGGACAATTAAAAAGACATTAACAATAGGGGTGGAGCAACAGGCTGAGACAGAACTGGCCATCCCGACTTGCAGCTCATGGGTCAATGCAGGAGCACTTCATACATCTACAGGATGAGCTTCAGCGACATAGCTCTAACTCTTACCTATATGTCCCTCTTCCTTGTCATGGTACTTACTCGTGAAGGTGTTTTGCCTTGCGACAGAGCCATTTACTAAATATGTCTTCGATTTTGTTATTTTTCTTAATAGAGCCTCTGCCTCACAACCGCACCTGAACAGTTCCATAATCCTCCTGCATTGCTTTTGCTCCTTCCAAACATTGAATCCTGGAGAGGCTGACTAGCCTTGCCTCTTGCCCTGAACCTTTGACCCCACTGATGGACTTTGTGGGTCTAAGAATGCTGTTTGTTATTTGCCCCTGCTGGGTTTGGACTTCACAGGGGGGGTGGAATCGCCCGGACTGGTGAGTAATGGGCATCCATGGAGTTCCTGCTGGGCTGAGCGCCAGGGGTGCATAGGCTTTCAGGTGGCTGAGAATGTCTCTCCCTGTACCTGCAGAGAGTGAAGCACATGGATTGAGCAATGGAAGAAGTCAAAAGCACTGGAGGTCACTACAGCCTATGTTTTGATAATGGCTTAAAAGGGGAGCACTGCATTGGAATGTGGGGTTTGTGGATGTCTCTCCAATATTGCTTGAGGTTAAAATTAGTAGGGAAGAATATGACTGCTGTCCATGTGTTATTCTTTATGTCTCATGTACGTTGTCTCTATTCTGTGCATGGGGGTCTGGCGGTTCTCCAGGCTCAGGTTTGCAACAGCAAAGGCCTTTAGCAAGTTTCACTGGGCTTGCAGTCTCTTGGTGTGGGTACATGTCTGGGAGCTGCCCTGTGGTGCAGCAGTGGCAGCTTGTGCACTCAACATGACTGAGGCGGTGAGCGATGCTTTGGCTGCAAATCCTCCCACAGCACAGTCGACATGCTCCTTGGATGTGTGCCCCCTGTTGTTCTCTAAGTCCTGGTGGGGTGTGGGGCTTTAGAAGTTGAAACCACCGGTACAGTGTTTCATCTCGGCCTCTCATGTGAACAACGCAGGGATGAAACGCTACACGGTTGCAGTCCTTCTGGTAGTGAGGAGGGAGCCTGTGGCCTCAGCTAAGAGATGTGAGAAGGTAGGGGGTAAAGAGATTACAGAAATTCCCTTGTGAAAACAAAATCAAAATATATCGAGGCTGAGTACCCCAAAAGGAAATCCACCGAACATGGGTTACAAAGGAACATACAAAGTACTTTATTTTATACTGAATTCAGTTACGAAGAACAGAGCAAAATCAGATAGCTATCGGCCCTGAGTGCAACACAGCGAACTCCAGCGTGGTTCAGTGAGAGACGCTGTACATTAGAATTCATGGCTCTTTTATACTATTTGCGAACACGATGTCCAACCCTACTTCGGGTTAATATTCCTCTAATACATTACTGATCTAGGGTTCATGCCAAGTCCGCACATCCACATGTAACTGGTTTGCCTTTAATACATATATCAACAAGCCTACACGCAAACTGTGTGTTCTGGGATTTCCCATGCAGGTCTTCTCAAACATTTATACAATATAGTTAAACAAGTGTTCTACATTCAGTATTTGAATACATTGTTCTCAACATATGCTCGTGGATTAGTTTCATTGCACGAGTAATCCTTCACACACAGGTCAACGAAGGACAAGGTCTCAGTTCACGACCTCAACAAGTGGCCTGCAGGCAAGTTACATATTAGCTACATGCAGAGGTCAAGACGGCCATGTTGTATTTCGGAATGACATCGTCCACCATTTTAACTCACAGGGTGACTTTACAAAGCGAGCCTAAAATGGCGGATGATCCTAAAATGTCGGCTTACGTTGATTTTAAGGTCAGGACCTTGCAACACGGACTTTTCCGCAAGCGACTTGTAAGCAGATTGGCGTAGGCCAATATACATATATTCACTGCAATAGGAGGCACGATATAATTTCTCATTTGACACCCTGTGATCAATTGACTGGTGCACAGAATCAAGGACGTTTGGCAGGACAGTCCCTTCATGTTTCCTACTGTATCTTGCCCTTCTGGGGTTGCAGGGCTTGCATATTGGTTCATTGTTCAGCCATATGTCCAGGAGTGTGGTTCTAGGTTTCCCAATTGCCAAGGTAGTATGTCTTTCTTGTTATCACATGCTTACTACATGGCCACGGCTGAGCCTTTGCTAAAGGTGGGCCCTGTTAGCTCTCCATGTAGTCCCTCAATCTCTCAGACCTGGTTTGTGAGGTTTGAGGCACACTGCAGTACATGTGCACAGGCCAATGAAGAAACACGTTACTTACCCGTTACTGCTGTTCTCCAGAATGGGTCTTGCATGCATTCACATGCTCATGAATATTCCCTGATATTAGGCTGGGAATCCTCCTTAAAAAGAAAGCAGTTTCGCTTTAGACTGAAAACTTCTTGTCTCCTCTATAACCAATAATTGTCCTTTGGGTCATACTGCCCTCACCCAGTGACACTCGTCTTCCTAAAATCCACACCTGGTGGCCAGTTTCAGATTTGGTAGAGCATGTAAAGTGGCATTATGAACCAAGAAGAGGGTTTGCTTGTGAATCCATCCAAAACCCATGCTGGAGAACAGTTACAGGTGAGTAACTTGTTCCTTCTACACCATGGAGTCTTGCATGGATTCATATGCTCATGAATACGATTACACAGCAGTATATATACACAACCACGGGAGGTGGCAAGGCACAACATAAGTAATACACTTACCCCTGGAACAGACTCACCTCAAGCAAACAGGTTGTGTAGCACCACCTCCCTGGAATCTTGTTGATGCAGTAGAATCTCGTGGAGGTGTGAGTAGACCTCCACGTAGCAGCTCTGCAGATGTGGGGCAGGGGAACACCAGAGAGAAACGCCGTCATCGCAGCAATGGCTCTGTTAGAATGGGCTCTCGGTTGGCCTGGAAGAGGTCTGTTCGCCAGACGATGACTGTGCATGACACAGCCTGAAAGCCACCTGGAAATGGAAGCCTTAGACAGGGCCTTCCCATGCCCCACTAGTCCTAAAGTGACGACAAATTGAGATCTCTTCTGAAAATCCAGAGTGCATGCCACATAAAATGTCAAGCTCCGAGCAACATACACCGAATGCAATGCCCATTCAACAGGCGTAGAAGGGTTCAGAAAGAAAACAAGCAGAACCAAAGGCTTATTGAGATGGAACTCAGAAGGAACCTTCGGCAAAACGGTGAGATACGTCCACAGCATCACCTTTGTAGCATGGAAGTTCAAGTACAGCTGCTTGCAGGATAGGGTCTGGATCTCCCCAATCTGGCTGGCCGAGGTGATGGCTATCAGGAAAGCAGTCTTCCATGAGAGACACTTCAGAGGGGCCTGGTGCATTGGTTCAAATGGAGGCCACATGAGTTTAGTCAAAACCACGTTGAGCTCCCATGCCGGGGCAGGAGACTTGACCGGTGGAAAAGTCCTGAAGAGGCCTTTAAGGAACTCCTTGATGAGCCTGTGTGATTAAAAGGATGGCTTGCCACGTGCCCGGGTATACCAAGATATGGCAGCTAGATGCACCTTTATGGAGGCGTGAGCAAGGCCAACTATGGCCAGTGAAAGCAAGTACAGCAGGAACTGCAGAGCCGTTATCCACAGAGGTGTAATCTTTTGAGTCTTGCACCACACCGTGAAGTGCTTCCATTTGTGGCTGTACCATGGCAACATAGAGGAAGCTCTGGCCTTGGCCAGGATCTTCTTGCACTCCAGCAGCAGGGAATAGTGCCCACACTCTGGGGCTGCAGGAGCCAGGCCGTGAAGCTCAGCGACACTGAATTGTGTTGCAGTATTGTTGCATTTTCTTTGGAGAGAAGGTCTGGAAGTGGAGGCACCCAGATGTACAGAGCCAATGACAAATGGAGCAGGCCTGGGTGCTAGATCTGCCGCGACCAAGCCGGGTGTCATGATGCCTACCCCTGGGCATCCGGATCGAGTCCTTCAGCCCCGGGAGCAGGCATCCAGATACTTGTTAAAACCCCAGCAGCCCCGGCTGGGGGCTGTTTGGGTTCAGTCCTGGCGTCTTAGGTGCCAGGCTCATCTTAGAAACCAGTCCTGATGCCATAGGCGCCAGGCTCATAGACATTACTTACCTCATGCAGACCATGCTGCAAATAAATCCAAGCCAACCTGAGGCCTGGATGGGACTATTTTATTACAGGGACTATTTTTTACTCAGGTGTGGTTCTGGGGAACTTCTTACCTGGAACTACTTTGGAGGCTATTTAAACCACGCCCGAACAGCAGCACTTACTTCGCGTTATTCTGCATCCTGCAGCGTAACGCTCACCGTGCCTGCAAGTCAGCATCCATTCTTCTGCCACGCCCGCCTCGAATCCGGAGCTCCTAGAAAAAGGGGAAAGAAGGAGAAAAGGTTAGATCACAGACATTATTTTAATTCCTTACCTGATTCGGGATCCAGCACGTCTCCGAGCGTGGAAAGGACATTATTCCAGCACGCGTCGCATCGCCAGCAGCAGCGCCGCGTCATACTCACCAGTCCACAGCATCTTCCGACTCGGCATTGCCTCCATCATTTTCTTCGTCGAACTCCAGCACCTGGTGGAAAACAAAAGAAATAACAAGGTGAGCCAATAGAGCCGACAAATACAATCTCTTACCACCATAGGCTTACCTGATTTACCACCGGAGGCATTACCCTTTAATACGCCTCATCTTCATAGCCGCACCTATAAAGGGAGAGAAAACAACAAGTTAAACTCATGCAACTTTTACCGGACAGTGTTGGGTAATACAGACTCTTACCTGAACGCCATCGGCTGCCTCCAGGCAATATTCTTTTGGACCAGCTGCAATTCAACAAGGGAATGGAACAAGAGTGAAAATCGGACATATTGAACTCTTTGAACTTTATAAACCCTGGAGTCAAAATTCCTCAGGAACTCCTCCAGTACCTTCAAACCAGTGAAGTAACTGGTATCTATGCGCCCCTGCATGCCACGCAGGATGGAGAGCTCATCATTTAAAAACATAAGGTGAGGTTACTAAAAGGGGATATCGGAGGTAACAAGTGGGGAGAACGAGAACAGTGGGAGGGGGCCATCACTAAAATCCACGGGTGGCTAAATCCCTTTCTCCACTTGCAGGAGAATACTTCTATGGGTCAAGCAGACGAGATTAGGCGGGCCAGTCCAGACAGTCATCTCGGCACTACGCATCACGTTGGTGGAGACCACAGCTGTCCGGGTCCGATCGACGCCCCTGTGGGAACCAGGTGAGCGTAACACTGGGGCAATAAGGATCATCACGCAATGGCAATGTCTGAGTGTGTTTTTCACATGTAGCAGGAGCAGCATCAGAGGGAAGGCGTACAGGGAGAGCCCGTCCCACAGGAACGAGAAGGCATCCCCCAGACTCTTTGGCGCAGGGTATCTGCTGGCAAATCTATGGTACTTACAGTTGGTTACTTTTGCGAAGAGGTCGATCTGGGTGGCACCCCACTTTCTGAAGAGCTCATACACCTCGGCTTGATGTTCCCACTTGTGGCAGGACAGCAGCTCCCTGCTGAGCAAGTCTGCAATGGTTATTATTGATGCATGTCCGGAAGAATGGCCCAGTGTCACAGGGACTGGGCTTTCAGGGAGAGAGCGGGGGGCAGCATCCCGCCCTGCTTGCAGATGTAGAAGATGGTGGTGGTGTTGTCCATGAGGATCCGTATCACCTTCCGCTGTAGCTGGGGCTAGAATGACTTGAGGGCCCAGAAGACTGCCCAGAGGTTCAGGACGTTTATGTGTAAGTCCTTCTCCTCCGAGAGCCAGAGGCCTATGGCATGCGACTGCCCCGCGTAGGCTCCCCAACCTTCCAGGGAGGCATCTGTGGTGACAGTGGCCTGGTATGGAGGAATACGAAAGGGGGCTGCTTGAGTGAGATGAGGGCACACCGCCCACCACTGTAGGGCTTGCAGGAAGGCCACATTTAGGGAGATCTTGTCTGTCCAATTGCCTGAGACTTGCTGCCACTTGGCGTCTAGAAATTCCTGGAGAGGTCGCATCTGGAGCCTGCAAAAAGGGACCAGATGGATGTCGGAATACATCATGCCCAACAGAGACTTGATGGACCGGACTGTAGCGATGGACATTGCTGACAGTCCCTGAACTGTACCTAGGATAGCCTTCACCCTTCCCCCCAGGGGGTTGCCAGACATGCCACAGTTTTAATATGGGTGCCCAGGAACAGAGCGTTCTGTGATGGCACCATGCAGGATTTTGGATAGCTGATGGAGAATCCGAGCGAAGTCACAAGGCATACTGTCTCCGCCGTGTGCTCAGTTACCAGCTCGTGAGTGCCACAGCTAATGAGCCAATCGTCCAGATAAGGGTTAACGTGTAGCCTCCTGTGCCGTAGATGTTCAGGCATGGAAACGACGGTCGCTGCTGAACTTTTCATCGACGAAGGCCGAGCAGACGACGGGGTCATTGATGGGGTCATTGATGAGGTGGTAACTGATGGGGTGTTTGTCTATTGTACCATGGTCATTGACGAAGAAGCCATTGTCAAGGTAATTGGCTCGGTAGAAGAAGCTGTCGTCAACGGGGCCGTTGCCACTGCAGATGATGAAGACGAGGGAGCCACTGTCAGGCCTTCTGCAGGTCATTCCTTGGATGACTTGTCCTTAAAAGAAGACTTATGTTTGGAAGGGGTTAGGGACATCTTTGTGAAAGGCAACCCACCAGCCAGCTGACTAACTGTCAACAGTGTTGGCGACAGGGAGCGAGCCCTTCCCGAACCAAATCCCGCAGCAGCAGCGACATTCGTGGGAGGAGATGCATGATGTTTCACTTTCTTTTGGATCCCCTCAGAAGGGTCATCTTCAAAGGACATTGACCTCTTTTTCTCAGAGGGAGCACACTCATGGGACCTGCTGGTGCTCAACGAGACATGTTGTCGGCTGGAGGTCACATCAGAGGCCTTCTACTGGGTGCTCCAAGATACCAACCTCTGGTGCCGTGCATCCGACATGCTCTGCTCACGGGTGCGGATCCGCCCACCATGTCAGACCTGGCAGGTGAAAAGGCACCCGCGAGCAGAACACATAGTTTGCCGGTACGGTTACAACGGTACCAGCAAGCTTACCAGTACCATTGTTACTGTACTGGCAAATTTGTAATGAGGCCCAATGATTGGTTACAGAGGAGACAAGCAGTTTCCAGTCTAAAGCAAAATTGCTTTCTTTTTACCAAGGATTCTCAACCTGATGACAGGAAATGTGAATTCATGCAAGACCCCATGCTGGAGACGGTGTTGTATTTACTGCTTTTGTTTTAGTTCAGCTGTTGCCAGGTTTTGGCACCTGCTATGTTTTCTTGGGTACCAGCCATGCCTCTCTCCTTATCTGGGTTGGTCTGCAGATGTCTCTACATTGTTGGCCATGGTAGCGTAAGCAAGTTGGTCTCCTTGGCATTGATTTGAGCTGCAACAAGGTAATTGGGGTGGACTTGAGTGCTCTTTGGGTTCTACCTCCTGCCCTTCACCAGTTGCTCAGTCATTGGTGAAGGTGGGAGTGGCATGGTGCTCCCGTCCCTCACTTGTTTGGGAGGTGATGGGTTTGAGCTTCTGTCTGGACCAGATGGTGTCTCGTGGTTGTATGTGAAGTAAACCCAGTGTGGTGTAAATTTGGTGACCTTCTAGGTCATGGTCCTACCTGCAGGTTGGTTGGTCCTGGCAGGTAATGGTAACTAGGCAGGGTCCCAGTTCTTGGTGTGAGTCACAGGCCCTGGTCTTCTTACATTTATGTGCAGCCTATGTGACTCTAGGAGTTTTGGGAATACCTCAAAGTTAGGGCACATCCACCTGTGCACCAGTGGTGGCAGATCTGTGTGGGTCATGACTGAATATTTCCATGGGCCATGGAAGTGGCTTTTGGTAGGAGTGCTTCATGTATGTATATTTGCATCCAAGCTTTTCGAGGTTGAGCTCTAAAAGTCTATGGTGGTTAGGCCAGGAACCTGCTTCGCCTCAGATGATAGATTGAGTGGCTACAAGTCAGCTGGTCATAGCAGACCTTGTTAACGTTGTGTGTGTATGGAATGGGCACTGCAATAGATGGGGGCGGAATCTAAGTGATCCCGAGCCTCATCCCCCTCTATGTCCCTGCCTGCTGGAGACAGTGTTGTGATGGTTATGATGCACTGACAAATTGTTGCTGACGATTTATCAGAGAATGGTAACCCGCCTTCTTCAGACTCTCTGGCTGGGTGAAAGGGGCATCCCAACAGGTCCTGTAAACAGACAGTTTTGCTACCAGCAGATTCTATACCCTTTACAAGCTTGTCAAAGTTGCAGGTCATGGGACGACATGGCCACATGCATCAGTACTGGAGTGGGGACAATCCGGCTCAACGGCTCAACGGGTTAGGATAGGTCACTGTTGCTCAACCTCCCCCTTGATGATGGTCGTATTCTTCACAGGTCAGGATGGACTTGCCACCTGTTCTTTGCTATGTTGTGGTGTGTCTTATTTGGAACATTGCTATGGTTGAGATCGAACTCCCATTTAAACCATCAACACTATTCTGTTAGTTTTGGTGATGAGGCGTATTTTAAACTGGGTGTTTGTTGATTGCCTGGTCATGTCTGTGGATTTGTCCTGTGTTGCATTCTGGTTCAACAGTTCTGTTGATGCCCGATTTAGGTTTGGTTCTGAGCTGACTGATCTTTGCAGGCCCCTTCTGTTCTTTGGTGATGCCTTTATGTTGGATGGTTGTGCCCTGCATTGTTTCATTAGTTTTGGGGTAACTGTTCGAATTAACCTACATCCTCCCAATTTTCTCATAAACTCAGATCAAAGCCAAGTGGAAGGAAAGTTGTGTCGGTGTGAGAAAGTTTCAGTATCCATTCTTTCCATCACTTTATTAACTGCTGCTCGCAGTGTGGTATCTGGCTGTGAACACTAGTGGGCAGCAATGATCATCATTATGGATTTCAACAACACGCTGCTATTCCTATACCTTTAAGCTGAATGCTGAATGCTGAGCCCACCCACAACACCGGCGTGCGTCACCTCTGCGGGCTTAAATACCCTTCCGAGCACAAAGCGCATGCGAAGTGGAAGGAAAGTGCTGTCGTTGCGGGCATCCCTAGAGGGGGAAGGGACATCAATGACAGCTGCAGCGTTTAACTTATGTGCTGTGTGCGCAGGTGCAGCTAGAGAAGTCTATGGGGAAGAGCAGGGGTGAGGTCACGCAAGGGGGCACGCAGGGATGGGGATCTGGGGGAGGGGCAAAGGGTAGAAGTGGTAATACAGTATAATATAAAACACACCTAAGCCATCCAGGGACGTAATCCACAGGTAAGTAAACCACTTGGGTTCTCCCACTGACAGGCCCTGCGTTTGGGCAAACACATTTTTCGAGCGCTCAGCCACAGCAGTGTGCTAGAGAAATGTTGCAAGCTGAACTTTCCCAGGAGACTCTTGTCACTGGCGAATGAGTCCAGCGGATACTTTCAAGGTCAGTGATCCAGGCACCTGGGCGCTTGATCGGAAAGGAAGAGGTCTAACTCCTAAATGAGTAAATTCATGGTGGGCTAAGCAGTTTCAAATCGCCCTTGGCAGATGGGCCTGGGAAGAGGGCTGTGGGGCGAGGGCAGGAGTTGAAACTGTACCATCCCGCTCGGCCCTAAGATTGGAAGACAAACTCCGCTTAGCCATTCCAAGGACAAAATGTGTCTCAGGGGGTGATTGCAGATTTTCAGTCTTCGGGCCCAGATTGTGGGACAGCCTTCCTCTGAATTTAAGGCAAGCCAACTCCCTTTTAGCATTTTGAGGAGGTTTAAAAACCCATCTTTTCAAATAAAAGCTTTCTTCTTTCTGTGATCTTAATGACACTACCATCATGTTTTACTGATCCTTATACTAAGTTATCCATCTGCGCCAGGATACAATTTGGTCTGTTGTGTATGCGTTTACAAATGGTTCAAAATCATTTAAAATGTTAAGCAGTCACCTCACTTGGGGGGATGAGGATAGTGTTGGAGTGGATGCCATTCCAACCAAGATAAATGACTCTTTGGCCACGGGGGGCCGGGCTGCAAAGAGCACCAGTGAACACAGTCATGATAAGGGGGTCGGCCCTCGGTTGCAATCCCCCATTTTCCAATATCATGAAGAAATGCTGTCACCTTGTCCATATACCGTGACTTTAATGAAAGAAACAAGTTTAACTGGGGAAAATGTTGTGGTGCCTCCCTCCCTGTTAATCCGCATAAAAGTACTGACTTTGGTTGTAAGCAGCTGCTTTGATGTATATATACGCCCCACAAACTATAGCCCCTACAACACCTGTAGAGTTACTCAAATCCGTGCTTTGTTAGCCCTTGAAATTACATGAACCTAATGAAATTCTTATGGTTGCGAGCAGTCAGGTAAACAAAAAAATGGATGATGAAACAATGAACACCGCAGGCGTTTATTGTGGGGAACAGACCCAGGCTGTCCTTGAAAACACACTCCAGGATGGAATGGGCACGCCAGCAAAGGTGGCACCCCCTAATTTGGGAGAAAGACGATGTGAGGCTTTAGCTTGCGTTACCTCAATGTTAATGGTTATTGCAAATATTTTCAACTCTATTTTACCTTTGCCAATTGAGGAAGATGAGATCCGAGTGGAACGGGAAATCTTCCAATTCCCCGGCCTGCTAGCAAAAGAAGGGGAGTTTGGTGGGTAGTGCTGTGGGTTTTGTTGGGGTGCCCGCAGCAGTTGGCACTTTGCTTTGAAATCTGGCCCTGAGTTCAATGATGGGCCCTTACCTGACGCTGTGATGAATATGCTACAGAACTCAACTCTAACGCAGAACAGCAAGGAGAATGCAACAATGGACTTTGCTTCAAAAGCTGGTCTTAAGAAAAAATGCCAGAATGCAAAACAAGCAATGTGAAGAAAATGTAGGAATACTTCATGAAATTGGGCACGATCATTATCAAAACCTGATGGGCCCTCTGCAATCGCATGAGCTGGTGGAGGCCTGCATTGTACATCTTCTATCTTTATACGCGATCAGACCTTTAGACATAGCTCTCCTTGTGGATAGGGCTCAGTGCTTGTTCAGGGACAGACTGTCTGTAATGAAACCAACAGAGTCTGCTGTTGTGGAGGATCAAAACTCTGTCCTAACGAAACACCATAATGGTGGTCTAGGTATTGACCTAGAAAATCAAGCTTTGTGATTCTGCAACAAATAATGCACCACATATAACAAGAATTGGATAATCAAATTAAACATACAGCCCCTGAGATCTTAGCACGAAATATGGTGATGGGTTATTTTTCCTCATTGTACGATAACATCCGTTTGGAACTAAACACCCACACGCTACAATTAAGTGGCGTAAAGATACATCTCAGGATGAGACATGACTCTATTACAAGCTTAACAGGAGCGGTGGGGCAGCTAGGAAAAACTAAGAGCAGTGCTGTACCACCCTTGGCTCCAGATGATGTGGTGTTGATGTCTCCAATTGTTGCCTCTAATCGTGTAAGAACAGCATCGCAGCTCTGAACTGTAGAAGATCAGCAGCGTGACTCTTTACCAAAGTCACGAAAAAGGGGAGGCGAAAAAGGGAAAAGGATAAAACAAATCAAGTCAAGGAAATTCCTAAGAAATCTCCACTTCACTGAAATTGAGGCAATTGTGACTGAAGAGAGTAATCAACACCAACAGTGTGCCGGTCAGTTGCCCAGAGCTCATCTAAAGGTCCCATACCTGAGGTGGAGATAGAACAGGGTGATAGCTTGATCATCCAAGAGGATTGGCTTAACGGTCAAGCCGAACCAACAACTGCTGAAAATCATATAGCTCTTACCGATGACACCCAGGCGCGGCATCTCATAAAGTCATATTCAATATTTCAAACAATAGCTGCTCCTATAGTATCTAATCTTGCAGCAGTGCAGCAGGCCCAGCCCAAAAGTAGGTGTATGGGAAGCAATTCAGGTATACAAGAGAGCTGTCACAACACTCTGGACCAAGCACTGCTGAAATGGGTAGAACCAACTCTACCATCTGAGGGTACAGTGCCTTTAGTAGGGAAAGGGAAGCTGGTGTTCAGTGCTCCTTGGAGTATGGTGATAGGGCCTTCAGAAGATCAATATCCCTCGAACTTAACATCCTGTGTGGAACCCTGGAGGCAAATAATGATGAAGGTCTCGCTATTTGTCAGCACCCAATGGAGATGTACACGGGGGAGTGGCAGGATACGGGTGCTTGGTCGGATAAAAGGGGCCTCTGTGCCTTGACCAAAGTGATTTCGAGTGAGAGAAATAAATTGCAGCAAGAGCCTGGATCCGATACTCTGGCACACAAAAATATGGCACTGCAATGTAATCCTGGTGGCTCTTTTAGCTAGTGAGTGTGTTTCCCTTGGCATGGCCATCTGCACAGAAGGAATCTGAGCCCTTCAATTTGGTTGTGAAATTGGATGATCAGCCTAGAAGAGATCGGGGTTATATTATGTTAATTTATTTTAGAAAGCGCACATTCGCCGAAGCATCTTGGCGCTAGCATAAACCAGAGGAAAGAAAGATCACCTGGTAAAAAGAGGAGCCGTTTAGAAGAAACAATATATGTTTTTAACCAGCAGAAAGCAAGATGATTATCTGTGGATCTTAACGGAGCTGGCAAAGAGTATGAGCGGCCTCCAAATCACCCAAACTAATAGCGATGAATCACGAGGAGACAAGAGCCCTTGGACCGTAGTTCACGGACGGGCGCATAGGGACAGAACTTTTCCTGGAGATACTCAGCACCTGACCCATAAAAGGCCCGATGTACTATCACCAGTGATTTAAATTGCACACGCTGAAGAACTAGAAGCCAGTTCAATGATCAAAGAACGGGAGAGATGTGGGCCCCGTAAGGAGTACCTGGATCCACTGCTGCCCATCCACTCACTTACGGCCGCTAGGCAACTCCTAAGATGAGATGCGAGGTCCGCCAGGTAGAATCTAGCTGGACGATGATCTGTGTATCATCAGCATAGGAGTAACACCTGAAGCTGAAGGAGCGGATGGGCAAAACAAGAGGCTGAATATAGATGTTAAAAAGAGCCAGGGAAAAGACTGATCCCTGGGGGAGCCCACATAGCAGCATTGCTGTAGCTGAAAAAAAGAAGGCAAGTGTCAATATTTGGCTACAGTGGGCCAAAAAAAAGGCAAACCAAGCCAACACCTGACCAGACAGACCGGCCACTGCCAAACGATCCAATAACACCTGATGGTCCACTGTATCGAACGTGGCCGATAAGTCTAACAAAATAAGGGCTCCCGTTCCACCCTCATCGGCCAGCCAACAAAGGTCATCGTGCACAGAAACCAGGACACACTCTGTCCAACGACCCGGACAAAAACCAGACTGTAACGGATTAAGGAAAGAAGAGGACTAAAGGAAAGAAGTAAGCAGAGGAGAAACCAAAGATTCCATTAATTCCATACAGAACGGAAGTAAAGAAATAGGTCGAAAGTTTGCCAGGGAGGTAGGATCTTGTGAAGCCTTTTTCAAAAGCAGGATAACAACCACTTACTTAAGCTCTGGTGAGATGGACCCAGATCGGCAAGAATCGTTAACCGCTTCTGTCAGCCATATGGAAATATGGGGAGAGATGTCTTTCAAAATTCTCAAGAAATAGCATCCGAAGGAGAGGCAGATTTTAACTTGCTAATTGCAAGCTCCACCTCCTAGTCTGAGAAAGTGGGAAATACAGACAATTATGATCCGAAGCACCGAAGCACCAGGCAAAGGCTGCTGCTCAGGGGCCGGAAACGCAGATAAATGGATATTTTCCTGTATCAGATTAACTTTGTCAATAAAGAAAGCCGCCAGATCATCACAGAAAGCCCGAGTGGTGTCTGGAGGAGAAGAGAGTGACTGTACAATAGAGAATAGATCACGAGGTTGATTCAGAGCACTTTCAATTTTACCCGTATAATAAGTACTTTTTTCCGTCTGAATGGCCAGATGATAAATGCTACATATTAAAGAGAAAGCTGACTTAGTACCAGCAGAGTAAGTTCTCCTCCACATTTGCTCAGCCTGCCGTTTCTCTTACCGTAAGGTCTTCAGTTCATCCTCCCAGGTCCAACTTGGGTCCTTCCTATCATCCATGAGCACCAATCTGGCTTCAGAGCTGCCAGAAGCATGGAAACAGCTCTCCTGAACATCTGTGAAGATCTGCTCTCCAACCTTGACTCTAACATTCCCTCTGTTCTCATCCTCCTCAATCTCTCTTCTGCCCTTGACATGGTCAACCATACCATCCTGCTCAACTGTGTCCGTGATAACCTGGGTATCACTGATCAGGCTCTGGCCTGGCTGACCTCTTTCCTCTCTGATCGACCCTCCAAGGTGCAACTTGGCTCCTTTCTATCATCTATCTTCTTCTATACCTGTGGTGTTCCCCAGGGGTCTAACCTCTCACCCTGGCTTTTCAACCAATACCTGGCAACTCCCACCCACTGCATTCCCATTTTCTGCTCAAGTTTCCAGTGCTACGCTGACGCCACTCAACTCATTTTCAGGCTGCCCTCGGCCACCTACTCTCCCTCTCTCATCTCTGATTGCATAACTGCCATTCAAGACTGGTGTGCTGCCAATGATCCTCCTCATCGGCACACCTTCACCATCCTTTCGCTTCCCTTAGCCCTCCAACTACCCCCGCCTTAGAACCTTGTGATCATCTTTGACTCCACACTTTCCTTCTCCGCCCACATCTCTGATGTCTCTAAAAAGTCAAACTTCCTACTGCACCTCCTCAGAGGTACTCTGCCTTTCCTCTCCAAGAAGCTCATGGTTTCCCAAGCTCTGGTTCTCTGTAGGTTGGACTATTGTAACAGCCTCTTTCTAAATCTACATGGCTCTACTCTCTGCCCTCTGCAACTAATCCAGAACAGGACTGAGAGACTTGTCCTTGGCCTCAAGCCATGAGATCGTATCTCTCCAGCTCTGAAATCTCTCCATTGGCTCCCAGTGGATGCAAGGATTAAATTCAAAACCCTCTGCATTGTCACCAAGGCTTTCTGGGGCCTGGGTCCAGAATACCTTCAGCTATCCCTCTGAAAATACCTCCCCTCTCGAGCTCTTCGTTCCTCTACCTCTAACTCCCTCAGGGTCCGTCGTTTTTCAAAGAAACGAACTGGGGGTAGATCTCTGTCTTCAGCTGGGGCCTCCGTCTGTATTACTCACCGCCTGCAGGACTGCCCGGGGTGTTGAGAGAATGGGACACCAACTGGACCGGAATCTTCTGTCACTGCTGAGTATAGTTCGAAAAGGACCCCTCAGACCGGACTGCATCTCTTGAGGCGGCTCTTTAAGATAATGAACCCCCTTGACTGTGTCAAGTAGAACAGGCAGGTTGGTGTGTTACCCAAAAGAGTGAGGAAAAACCACACCACCACACCAAGCTGCAAAATACAAGAAAAGAGGTTAGAGGCAATATTAGAACGTTAAAGGTTGATGGAGATCTAGGAAGTGGGTAAGAACCTGAAAGACGGTTGGCAGCTAGTGGTTTGAGAGTTCTAAATAGAGGAAAGAAAAGCAGGGCTTAGTGTTGGAAGTTCTAGTTAGGAGAGTAATACTGATAGAAAACCAAAGAGAGACTCTTACTCCCTTATGGATTGGAAGATGTCCAAAAAGAGAAAAACAACGGAGGTATAAAATAACAAACAGGTAAGGTTAGTAGAGGGTAGCTTCCTGGACGGCAGGAGGGTCGCAACTAGGTTCGGGGTGGTGCAAGGAATCAACAAGGCATCCAGCTTGCACAGTTGAGCTATCACAAGTCTGTCTTAATACTCCTTTATAGCAGATCTCAATTGGTGAACAAGGCAGATCCAAAAGTAGCTCGCAACTCTTACCGTAGGTAGGCTGAAGATAAGAATAAGATAGATGGAGGTAACCGTCCAGCCAATAATTAGAGGGAATGTCACAGAAGAACTGGATGGAAGAGTGTAACGTAATACACTGACAGCAAAGAGGAGAGCAATGGCAGATCAGGACAAGACGATAGGCAGGTCAATAAGTGTTCCAAGGTCGGGCTTCAAGTGGGCTGGCCGGGAGGATAATCCGAAGGCAGGTCAGTAAGCATTCCAAAGTCGGGCTTCGAGTGGGCTGGCCGGGAGGATAATCCGAAGGCAGGTCAGTAGGCGTTCCAAAGTTCCAGTCAACAGCCGGTGAATCAACTGACAGACGAGGGGCGCGCAAAAGGAAAACCAGGTAACAAGTCCGGAGTCAAGCACAGGAAAAGATCCAATTCAGTACACACGAATAACGGCGAGGAAAAGCAACGCTAATTAGAAGCGCTGTATCTTGAGTCACGTGTGTTTTTATGTGATCGAGGAAGCGTCAAGGTCAGCTGATCCTGCGACGCAGCATACTCCTGCGGCGTGGTTTCCCTGACAACCGCCAACACCTCCAGAACAGGGAAGCAGGGAATGGCAGCCATCCTCTTCGGGATCGAGAGCGCCGCAAGCTGAGCAGAGCGGGACGGTGCCTATGTGCAACAGTATCCGCCCCCAAAGAGAGCAGCAACCCCTGGGAAATGTGGAACTCCCGCAAGAGGTCAGGTGAGTGGATGTGTGACAATGGCTCCCAAGTCCTATCCTCTGGCCCATAGCCCTTCCAATCAACCAAATAATACAAAGATCCCCTGGAGAACTTGACATCCAAGATCCGGGCCACCTCAAACTCCTCTTCCCCGTCTACCAGAACAGGCGCGGGACGGACCTGCAGACGGGTGTCGGGCGGGCAGGGTCTCAATGGGGAAACATGAAACACCGGGTGAACCCTTCAGGAGACTGGTAAAGACAGGCGGACCGCCACAGGATTGATCACGGCTGATACCCGAAAAGGACCCACAAAATGGGGTAAGAGAGCCCTCTTGCCGGGAATGCGTAAATGACACAAAGACAACCAGACTGACATGCCCGCGGTATAAGTTGGAGCAGAGCTGCGATGGGCATCCGCAAATCTCTTGGCCCGTAGCTGGGCCTGTATTAAATGTCCCCACACATCACAATGCAACTGATCCATGTCCCGCACACAAATTTGGGCTGCCAGGTTGTCTATGGGTAACGTGGGATCCAGTGGTAGAGAGCGTGGATGAAAGCCATACAAGGCATAGAAAGGAGAAACTGTAGTTGCAGAATGCATCGAATTATTTTAGGCAAATTCTGCCTGAGGCAGGGCAGCCAACCAAGTACTTTGGTATTGTAAACATAAGCAGCGCAAGTATTGCTCCATAGTTGAATTGGTACGTTCCGTGAGACCATCGGTCTGAGGATGGTAAGAGGAGGAGTACCTGCCATCAACAAGCAAAGAAGCGTTGAGAGCCCTCCAGAAGTGTGAAGTAAATTGTGATCCCCTGTCGGAGATCAAGATTGAAGGAAGTCCGAATCTTTTGAAGATGTTGGCCACAAACAATTCCGCCAGCGCAGGGGCCGTTGGAAGACTGGAGCATGGAATGAAAACTGCATACCGGGTGAAATAATCGATAACCACTAAGATGGTATCGAAACCTCTTATGGTAGGCAGTTCAACCACAAAATCCATGGCAAACATCTGCCAGGGTCTGTATGGAACTGGAAGCGGGTGCAACAACCCCATAGGTTTGGACCTGGACAATTTACATTGGGCACAAATAGAACAAGAGGCCAGATGGTCAATTACATCACGTGTCATGAAAGGCCACCAGGACCATCTATGCAAGAACTCAATGTTTTTTTGTTGACCAGGATGTGCTGTTACCGCTGAGTCATGAGCCCATTGGAGAGCAAGGGTGCGGGCCCGGCCAGGTGGAACATAGATCTGTCCTTTGAAGTAGGGTAAACCATGAATGATTTCAAGCTTGTAATCTGTGGCAGCCGTTGGGTTGGAATTTATCCATTCTTCCAGCATAGTCCGCAAAGAAGGTTGCACAGCGCAACCACATACCACATTGTCCTGTAGCAAAGGAGTTGGTTCAGGACGGAGCCGGGGAGTCCCCGACGGTAGGCGGGACAAAGCATCCGCTGCCGCCTGCAGACATGCCGGACGATAAGTAATAACGAATTGAAATTGCGAAAAGAACAAATGCCACTGAGCCTGTCGAGCGGTCAGGCACTTCATAGATTTGAAGGCCAATAGACTTCTGTGATCTGAGTAAACCGTGACAGAATGTTTGGCCCCCAATAGATGATGTCACCATTCGACGAAAGCCTCTTTGATAGCCAGAAGTTCCCTTTCAGTAATAGCATAGTTCTGTTCATAGATTGTAAGCTTCCTCGAGAAGTAAGCTACCGGGTGGATATCTCCGGTCTGAGGAAAAGCTTGAGATAGAACAGCGCCAATAGCAAAACCTGAAGCATCTGCTTCAACAAAGAATGGCAGCTCTGGATTAGGAGGTTGAAGAACAGGGGCGGTAGAAAAAGCCGCTTTAAGACTTTCAAATGCCGCCTGGGCCTTTTCAGACCAGACGAAAGGTACTTTGGAACTTGTTAAAGCAGTCAGTGGTGCCGCCAGGGAAGAGAAGGAGTGGATAAAACGCTGATAAAACTTCACAAATCCCAGGAAGGATTGCAGTGTCTTGACTGAAGTTGGGACCGGCCATTTCAATTCTGCCTTGACCTTAGAGGAACTCATTCGAATTCCCTAGCTAGTGATATCAAACCCAAGAAATTCAACTTCCTGAGTGTGAAAAACGCACTTCTCCAGCTTGACAAAGAGCTGGTTTTCACAGAGACGTTGGAGAACAGTGGAGAAGTGTTTAACATGTTCAGTGAAAGATGGAGAATAGATGAGGATATCATCTAAATATATGACAACATATTGATCAAGGATGTCACGGAATACATCGTTCATGAACGCTTGAAACGTTGCCGGGGCGTTGCAGAGACCAAAAGGCATGACAAGATACTTGAAAAGGCCAAAACGAGTCTTGAAGGCGGTCTTCCATTCATCTCCACTTCTTATGCGCACCAGGTTGTACGCCCCACGTAGATCCAGTTTGGAGAAATAATTAGCTTGACCCAATTGATCGAGTAACACCGAAATCAGAGGCAGATGATACTGATTCCTTACAGTTACAGCGTTGAGAGCCCTGTAATCAATATAGGGCCTAAGGTCCCCTTCTTTTTTAGGTACAAAAAAGAAGGGTGAGGCCGCCGGAGAGGTCGATGGGCGTATAAAACCCATAGTTAAGGCCTTGTCTAGATATTCCTTGAGTACCTGGTCTTCCTTTAGAGACAATGAGTAGACTCTGCTCGAAGGTATCTTAGCGCCCGGAATCAGCTCAATAGGGCAATCATATATACGATGAGGAGGTAGAGACTCAGCCTTGTTCTTGTCAAACACGTCGGCAAAGGAGGAGTACTCCCGAGGTATCAGTGGAGTGCTCTTAATTGATAATGCTCCGACAGAAGGTGAAACAGTCGCCAACAATTGACTGGTAGAGCTAGAGACAACCTCATGTGTAGTGAAACATTGATTGTTACAGAAGGCGGAAGGGAATTGAATGACACCCAATGCCCAGTCGATATGAGGGTTATGTAACTGTAACCAAGGTATTCCCAAAATGATTCTGTAGGCTGGGGCTTTGATCACATCGAAAGTGATCACCTCAGAATGACCGTCCTCAGTACTCATATTTAATGGTTCGGTTTGCTAGACTACCATTCCGGAGGCCAATGCTGAACCATCAACAGCACTAACCGACTCCGGTTGGGGTTTAGCCACTAAGACCACCCCAAAAGATTTGGCGTATTCATGGTCAATGTAATTGCCCGTGGTGCCTGAGTCTATGAACACAGAGGCAGAAAAGGACGAACCCATAACAGTAGAAAAGGTTGTTGACAAGTGAATCAAGGAAGGAGGACTAGCAATGATTGAGTCCAGGGCAGGTTTTCCCGACAAAGGGACTTGTTCTATTCTCGGGACTTGGCGCTTCCCGCCTTCTTTTTGGGCTTTTTGGTACAATCAGGTAGGAGGTGGTCTGCCGATCCACAATACATGCAGAGATTGTTTTTTTCTGCGATGTTCTCGTTGAGCGGGAGTCAACGGACCCCTGATGGTGCCTATTTGCATGGGTTCCGGGGTGGATTGTGTTGAAGGTAATGATTCTGAGAGCACAGGAGGCATCATAGGTCTCTTTTCACCCTTTCGTTCCGCTCTTCGAGCGTCAATTTGAAGTACCAAATCCAGTAGGGCACTAAAACCCGTAGGGACCACTGGAACAGTAGACAGAGTGTCCTTTAGTTCCTCAGAGAGGCCCTGGTAAAAAAACGCTGATTTCTTCTCCTCTGGCCAGTCGGTTTCAGCAACCAACTGATTAAACCGGGCCAAATATGCGAGGAGAGGGGTAGAGTCTTGTCTGAGTTTGAGGAGTTCGAGGTCAAAAGCTTGGGTGGTATAGCGGGTATCAAACACTCTACTCATAGCGGAGAGAAAGGCATCGCAATTATAAAGAACATGGCTATTAGATTCCAGAAGCGGATTAGCCCATGCGGCTGCCTTGGTCCTGGATGTAGGGAAAGATGTAGGCCGACAAAGAAAGTGAAGTTTACATTGGTTAACAAAGGTGCGGTAATGCTTACGGTTCCCGGTAAAGCGCTCAGGCGGGGCAAGGGGAGATGGAGTAGAGACCACTATTGAAGACAGTTCTTGGGGGGAAGCAGGGAACCCTGAACCGGAAGCAGACGCACCTGTTGCACCTGCCCCCTGTGAGGCAGATGACATTACCAGGCCTTGTAAGTCATCCACCCTCTGACGCAGAGAGTCTTGAGCAGAAAGCATGTCTGCCCTTAGGTCAGCCATCATCTGCATCAGTTGAGCTAGAGCTTCCGATGGTTCCATTTTTTTCTCTTTGGCTTCTAATTCTGTTACTCACCGCCTGCAGGACTGCCCGGGGCGTTGAGAGAATGCAACACCAACTGAACCGGAAACTTCTGTCACTGCTGAGTATAGTCCGAAAAGGACCCCTCAGATCGGACTGCCTCTCTTGAGGTGGCTCTTTAAGATAATGAACCCCCTTGACTGTGTCAAGTACAACAGGCAGGTTGGTGTGTTACCCAAAAGAGTGGGGAAGAACCACACCGCCACACCAAGCTGCAAAATACAAGAAAAGAGGTTAGAGGCAATATTAGAACGTTAAAGGTTGATGGAGATCTAGGAAGTGGGTAAGTACCTGAAAGAGGGTTGGCAGCTAGTGGTTTGAGAGTTCTAAATAGAGGAAAGAAAAGCAGGGCTTAGTGTTGGAAGTTCTAGTTAGGAGAGTAATACTGATAGAAAACCAAAGAGAGACTCTTACCCCTTATGGATTGGAAGATGTCCAAAAAGAGAAAAACAATGGAGGTATAAAATAACAAACAGGTAAGGTTAGTAGAGGGTAGCTTCCTGGACGGCAGGAGGGTCGCAACTAGGTTCGGGGTGGTGCAAGGAATCAACAAGGCATCCAGCTTGCACAGTTGAGCTATCACAAGTCTGTCTTAATACTCCTTTATAGCAGATCTCAATTGGTGAACAAGGCAGATCCAAAAGTAGCTCGCAACTCTTACCGTAGGTAGGCTGAAGATAAGAATAAGATAGATGGAGGTAATCGCCCGGCCAATAATTAGAGGGAATGTCACAGAAGAACTGGATGGAAGAGTGTAACGTAATACACTGACAGCAAAGAGGAGAGCAATGGCAGATCAGGACAAGACGATAGGCAGGTCAATAAGCGTTCCAAGGTCGGGCTTCAAGTGGGCTGGCTGGGAGGATAATCCAAAGGCAGGTTAGTAAGCGTTCCAAAGTCGGGCTTCGAGTGGGCTGGCCGGGAGGATAATCCGAAGGCAGGTCAGTAGGCGTTCCAAAGTTCCAATCAACAGCCGGTGAATCAACTGACAGACGAGGGGCGCGCGAAAGGGAAATCAGGTAACAAGTCCGGAGTCAAGCACAGGAAAAGATCCAATTCAGTACACACGAATAACGGCGAGGAAAAGCAATGCTAATTAGAAGCGCTGTATCTTGAGCCACGTGTGTTTTTATGTGATTGAGGAAGCGTCAAGGTCAGCTGATCCTGCGACGCAGCATACTCCTGCGGCGTGGTTTCCCTGACAACCACCAACGCCTCCAGAACGGGGAAGCAGGGAATGGCAGCCGTCCTCTTCGGGATCGAGAGCGCCGCGAGCTGAGCAGAGCGGGACGATGCCCATGTGTAACAGCCTGGAACATCCTCAATGCCGCTCTAAAACTTGAGGAGAACCATCTCTGGTTCCGGAAGCACCTCAAGACCTTCCTCTTTGCTTCTGCCTTCGCTCCCCCTCTCCTCTGCTGATCTGTTCTCTCTTGGCACTGTGCACCTGGCAACCCTCTGTACTCTGGGCACAGGTACCTGCTCACACTGCCACCCTCCTGCATTGCCTCCGGGCCACCCCTTACACTGGGGTCTGTGTCTGTACCCATACAGCTCCATCCCCCTTTTTCTTCCTGCACTTATCAGACCTACCCTGTCTGCTGCCTTAAACCCAGCACTTGCCAACTGCCGGCTGCACTACCACTGTTTGTTGCCCTTATTATTTATTTATTTATTATTATTTATCTGTTTCTCCTTTGCTCTGCACTCTCCACTTCTCACCCCTTCCATGCAATTTTCCCCTCCCCCTCTCCCATGCACTTGCGCGTTCTCAAAGTCACTGGGCCTAGTAAGATTGTTGTTTTGTTCTCCCTTGTTCCCTTCCCTTGCCTTGTCACGCTCTGAAACGATAGAAATAAAATATCAATATCAATCCGAAAACCAAGGCTGGGAGGGACGACCCCATAGCTTCCAAAGGGTAAGCGGGGCTAGAGTATCAACTACACTAGTAAAGTGTACAATGTAACAATGTTTACAATGTAACCTCGATCTGCCCATGGGATGGTGGGGAAAGTGCTGACAGTCACATGGATCTTAGAGGCTTTGCTCAGGGAAATGAGTTGACTGGATTCTAAGCAACACAATTTGATTCCTCTTTTTGCAGGATCCAAGGAGATTCCTTGAATTATACCTATTGCGGGGACTTGTACAAGTCTATTAAAGATATTGAGAGTGATAGAGAACACGATTTATCAACACAGGGAGGTAAAAATTTACAGAGTTCTGGTGTGCTCCCAGAGAGGGATGGTGGCTCCCTCGTACCACGTCAACCTGCATCTCTAACCCACCGCTAACCAATAGAATTGAGTGCTGCTCTGCAGGCTGTGTTGACAAGATTCTTTCTTGTAAGGCTTGAAAGTGGTCGGTATGAGGTTCTATTAAACAGATCCAATGTATGAAAACTCTTACATGAAATACTGAATTTATGGCTAACCGACATGAGCGATATTGTGAGCGTGTTTTTCCCGTATGATGAGAGAACTGATTGTGTGCAATTGGACACAATGTGGTAGAGATGACCTTAAATTAAATTGATTCGCTCAGGGCCATGGGATATGGCCTCAGAAACCATCATACGAGTAATCTAATAGTGGCAGATAAAATGGAACACCGCTGTCATGGTAAAGCCCAAAAAAGACCAGCAGAATTGGCTTTGGTTGCCAGAGTCGTTTGTGAGTTCTTTTAGGAAGTTGGGTGAATGCGAGACAGGGCTTTAGTCCACACGGACAACTCTGCAAACCTGGAAATCCTATGCTGAAACTTACGTGGGTGTAATAGTTTCTTGGGAAATGCTCTTCGGCAACAAACTTTCCACAATAATGACATCATTCTTTTACACAAGGTATGGCTGACAGCACCTTTGGTCCCTGGTGGCCATTCAGACTTCAAACAAATGGCAACAAAGAGCATGGGAGGAAGACCCTCTGGGATTTAATAATATTGGTAAAGAATTCAATTTTGATGGAATCTAGGGTCGTCGCTGATACCAATGTAATAAAAATGCAAGTTCTTTGCAGTGAAAAAATGTGGGTGTGAACGCATGAATTACAAGAGTAGCACTATACAAGGGGAGGGGGCGCCTTTTAATCATTGTACAAGTCGAACCCAAAATAAAAGTAATTTAAATATAATAGAAATGGAGGGGCAACAATAAGTATAATAAAACCTAGAGGTGGGTTAAAATGCAGTAAATTGGTCTTGTAGCATGCCTTTGCAACCAACAGGTATTAGCTTTATATTCATCTCCAACAAAGCCACAGTGGCTGGTAACACATCGCAGGTCCCACAATCCCAGGCTGGTATGGTAAGAAGCTAAACAACAGTTGTTATTTTTCGAGGTCACAAATTAGAACCCATATTATGGGTTCTAATTTGGAACAGGCATGGAGAGCCTAAAAAGTCAAAATAATTTGCAAAACATGATTTTTAGATTGAGTCAAGAGAACCACAGCGGTTTCAAATTGCCCATTAGCACATTTTGCCAGGGAAAGAAGGTCGAAGATTTCTTAATATGCAACATTAGTATAGCAGTACGTCTGTGGTTCAAGTCTCTGATGATGTCGTCGTAGGGAGTGTTACTCACAAGAGCTTAGATGAGATGACCGGGGCAGATGAATAACGTTCCTCTGGTCATCTCAAAATGTTTCAATGAATTAGCATTATGATGTGGGAAATGGGGTTTGGTTTGTGATGTCACATATTTTAATTGTGGGCGGTGTGGGAAGGTTTGTGGGCCCAATTACAGAACATAATGTTTGTTTTTCTATAAGGGTCTGATGTGAATCACCAATTAGCTCGGTGTGGGGAGATTTTTACATGTTGCAAAGTTACTAATGTTAATTAGGCCAATTATTATGGAATTCTTTGATTTAGCTGTGTTTCTTTGACAGCGCCTTTTCATGCATTTCTGTTCCTCAATCTTTTTGAATATAGCTGTCCCAGCTGCATCTGGGCACTGAATAAACCTGTGTTACTTCTTGCCTGAGTACACTCCTATTTTATTACTTTTGTAATTTTTATTGGAGAGTTCTGAGGTGACCGCGACACATTTGTGGAGGCCCCAGCAAGATATCTCAGCCTTTTGACCGAGGTGTGGGAATTCCAGCTGTGCTCCCCGAGGAGTGCAGGACAGCATCTGTTGGCTAGTACTAAGAGCTCGAGCAAGAGGAGGTTCACAGACGCCACTTTCCCAAAGGTCCACCTGGTCCGGCGCTACTTTCCATCTGACTGAAGTGCATGCCTTTATAGGGAGGGTTGGAAGTTGAGAGAAGTGAAGAATCTCCTAAAAGGATACGTGAGCGTACTCGTGCATGAAAAGCGCAAGGGGTGGGAGGGACTATGTGTTAGAGCAGAGGGTTGCATAGTAAGTGGTGGACCTTGTTAGACAAGAGTTGCTCGTAGTGAAGGCAATTGGCATAGTTGCGTCATTTTCTTTTCTTTGGAGTAGCAGCAGTTTATTTTTTAGTGTTGTAGAAAATGGTTGTTGTATTTGTTTAATGTGGCTATGGAGATGACAGATGGGCCAGACCCGAAATAACGTGTAAATATTTACAGAGCTGCATTGCAGGAGTTAAAGGTGCAGTCGAGTGAAGGGAGAAGTAACTATTCTTTTAACTAACTAAAGTAGGGCATTTATTTTAAGGTGTTGGGCCTGGGGAGAAGAACATTTGTGTAATGATATAACCTTACCAGGCAGGCCTCCTGTGGGGAAGCCATTGCATGAGTGCAAGGTATGAAAGAGCGGTGCCTATTGAGAGTCCAGAGTGAATTAAAATAGGGCGAACAAGTAAGCGATTAGTATAAAATTGAGTGAGTGGGATTGATTAAATAAGGGTTTAAGAGTTTAAAGGTTTAAATTATAAAGGTGAAGAGGAAGAAGGAAGGAAAGTGTATTGCAACAGCAAAGATTATGGTGCAATAATGAGATCCTATTGGATGGATGCACCACTTAATCACATGTGTATGAAACTGCCCCAATATTGTGACAAAATAAAAAAGTACCATTTTGAGTTGGTACATGACACAGTGGAGAAATGTTACAAGGAATGGCCTGGAGAGGGAACGTTTGACAAAAATATTATCAACAGTATATATTCATATTTGTCAGCTATCCACAAAAGCGCAAAGCTTAAACAGAGGCTGGACATGTTTGGACTTTGGAAGTTATGCGAAGAAAAGGATAAGGTGAAGGAGGAGAAAAAGGAGAAGGAGGAGGAGAAGCAGGGTAGTGCCCCGCCCCCTCCATATACAAACTACCCACTACTAAAACCGGCTGCAGGATATACGAATCCTATAGAAGTGTCTCAAGAGAAGTAAGGAAGACATAAAAGGAAAGATGAGGGTAAAGCGAGTGCCAGTAGTAAGGATGTGAAGAGGAGGCAGAAATATTTAATAGGCAATAAAAAGAGCACCGAGCAGCATCCTGACCCCGTGTTCAGGGAGGCCAAGAAAGCCACGGAAAAGGACATAGAGAAAAAAAGAAAGGACAAGGAAATGCAGCTGACAAACATGGGTGGACAGCAGGAAGCATACAATTTAGAATTGACAGCTGGGCCCAGGACTCGGACAATGATGAAGATTACATGACAGAAGGTGTGCACACCGCATCAGATTGGGAGGACAGTGGCAACATTGATAATGGTGATGAAGAGTTAGATACATGCAATTTGATGGATGTGAGTAGTGGAAGGAGACGAACTGAGAGAGAAGAGGAGGAAATAGAGGAGACATTGGGAGATTGGGGAAATAGGCTAAGGAGTAGAAAAACGAGAATAGCAGTAAAGACATGACCACAACGTGGCAATAAGTGTAGAGCTTGTACATCAGATTCCCCTTTTGCAGAAAGCGAGGGGAGCGGTTCACTACATACCATGGCAGACAATGGATAGGGGCAATTTGGTTTACAGTCTGCCTTCATTAGTGGCGGGGGCAAGCAAGTGAATTTACGTTTTTGAAAAAGAGATAGCAGGAAACCGATTGGCTATAGGAGATATAAAATGTTTTTGGGCAGTGTTGGTTGGGGAGAGAAGTGACAAAATATGGAAACAGGCTGGATATGCTGGGGTAAAGTTAATCTTTAACATACGTGATGGAGCACCCTTTAATAACCATCAAGCACATGTTTGAAAGGCTCTAAGGGAGCTGTGTCCCGGTACGTCACTTATGGGTTCAATATTGGCTCTCAAAATTAAACCTGATGAGGATCCCACAGAATATATACGATCCATAAAAGAAATATGAATGCAGGAAAAAAACATGGGATGACAAAATACCTTTGTTTTATCACATCTTAGTGAAGGGGCTCCCCGCAGATGCGCAGACATCTTTAGAGAAGATGATGGGAATTGACGAAAAAGGGTGGCCTGAGATACAGGCCACAATTGTACATTATTGCAAAAGAAAGCAAAGAAAGGATAAGGAGACAGTTGACAATGCAACAAAAGCTGAAAACAAGTTAGTTCAGAAAAACTGGCTAAAATAAACATGGAAGGAGTAGTGCTCACAGGGCCAGTTATCGTTCCATAGTTGCAGCGGGGGGAGGAGGGGTTCCCAGTGGCAACGGTAATGCAACCAGGAGGGCACAAAAAGGTAACACCCAATCAGCAGTGGGCAACGGTGCAGATGCAGCAACAACCTGCATTTGTAAATGTGCAGTAACAGCCAGGGGTTGTACAGGCAGTTGGAGTAAACGGTTACACAGGATCGTATCAGACAGGGAGAGGATATTACACACTTGGAAGGAGAATAGAGTACAGGGGCATGGGGCCATGGTTTGGGGGACAATTTTTTGCATGTGGACATTTTGGTCATTTTGCAGAGACATTCCCACTAATAGCACAATGAGGGCAACAACAGCAATCTCTTATACACCAGCACCACAGCAAATACAGGTGATGCCACAGCAGCAATTACAAATGAAGCCCACACAACCACAGGGTATGTCCACCCAGGGACAAGTACAAGCACAAGGTGGGATGGTGGCAGTAACCCCAGATATGGTAAGCATACTACAGGCACCATCACAGATACAAGTGCAAGAAGGGGGTCAAACTACTGGGACAGAACACTGTGCCTCAATATACCAGAGGGACAGGGATGCACGGTAATGTGTTTACATCATCTACCAATACATTTTCCCAATAGGGGTGTCCATGGGGAGTGTGAGTGTGTCCTGTTCTAGCAGTAACTGAGGACACTGTTGAGGAATCAGAGGTAGAAGTTCAGATAGGACAGAGGAGATTTATCTTTCTTATAGATACTGGAGCAACCAGATCGTGCATAAAGGAAGAAGGGTTTGTATTATCTAACAAAAGTTTGGACACACAAGGCTTTTCGGGGACGATTTTGAAAGTTCCTCTGAGAAAGATTGACCCTTGACAATAGGGATACAGAATATTGTAGCACCACTATTGTATTCAAAATATACTCCCATCAACATTCTAGGTAGGCACTTACTCAGAAAATTGAATGCCACAATATCATTTTCAGAGAAAGAGATGGTGCGCTCCACACCTGAAATGTACCCAGCTAGGGTGGCAATGTTAATCCAGGCATACAATGCACACAGCATGATGAGAGGGATACCCACACACATGGAGGTGATTTTTTATGGAGTGCACGTGTTGTTGGGATGGTTACCAGGAATTGGCAGAAGGATTTTTTGTTCACAAGTTTTTGTTCAGGCCACGCTGTCCCTCCTATGTTAGTCCAGGCACACACACCCAACTCTACCAAGAGAAAGTAGTGGTACTAAAGGATATGATCATACTGGTTGCCACTGATGAAGACAACATGGAAGGGCGTTCAATTTTATGTATTGAGCCCACATTAACATTAAAAGGAGTAAGTAACACAGAATTGTTTGCAACAAAAGACAATGAGGAAGGCAAGGTAGTGTTTGAACTGAGCATACCATTTCCAGTACACATAAAAAAGGGAAGTTTCTCAGATGACTCAGATAACAAAAAAGAATGCAAAATATTTGCAGGAAGATTTGGAAAAAGTGCCAAATAGCTTATGGACAACAGGACCCATGATGTAGGGACAGTAAAAGGGGCAGGAGCAGTACACATCAAATTAAAAGGAGAACTATTGCCATGAGTAAAACAGTACCCCCTTTCTTGAGAAGCAGATGAAGGCATTTATGAGACAATGACTTATGGCAGCAAGGCATAATACAGAAAAGCACATCACCTTGCAACACGGCTATCTATTCGACCAAGAAAGCAAAAGGTGGGGCATGGTAGATTTGAAGAACACATTCTTCTCCAATGCACTACACCCGGACTCCAGGTATCTCACTTTGTGTACTTATAACAGGACCAGATTCTGACACCGTAGAATGCCCCAAGTGCACTGTGAGGGAAATAGCATCTTTAACAGAGTTATACAAATGGATTTGAGCAACTTACAGGTTGCAAGAACAGTGATACATTATGTTGATGTTTTATTGCTATGTAGCACAACAGAAGAGTAGTGTAGAAAGGACTCAGTGACACTACTAACTTTGTTAGCTGACGAAGCATACACAGTAGACGAAGATACATTACAATACTGTCAAAAAGAAGTGGTGTACCTGAGTCAGATTGTGTCAGCAGATGGGAGAAAAATTATACCAGAAAGAGTAGATGCTATACATAAAACTCCGCAACCAAAAACAGTGAAAGATGCAGCAGTTCTTAAGCTTATGCAACTACTGCAGGGCATGGGTTTGTGATTACTCCACTTATACCAGGCCATTGCTGCAGGCATTACAAGAAGCTCAGAAGAACAAAGCACACATAAAATGGACAGCTGAAATGGGCGAGAACTTTGATGAACTAAAACATGAGTTAGCATATGCACCAGTACTGGCCACACCTAATTACAAAGAGAAGTTTAATCTATTTTCCCATTCAGATGGGAATGTGATGACAGCTGTGCTGACACAGAAAAAAGGACAGGGACACAAACCACTTGCATATTACAGTGGATTCCTAGATTCAGTGAGGCAGGGACATTTCCCATGTGACCATGTGAGCAGGCCGTTTCTGCTGCTACATTTGCAATTGAGAAGGCTTCCACAGTAACTATGGGATGCCCTGTAGTTTTATATGTGGAGCATGCACTATTCGCAATACTGCAAACACAAAATCAACATTGACAACTCAGAGATCTTCAGGGTATGAAGTAATACTTACAAACCCAGCAATAGAAGTGGTGAGATATAGGACTATAAATCCAGCAGAATTGACTGCAGAACAAAGTGAGCAGGGAGATTACATACATGACTCTGTAGCGTGCATAGATAGTTGCAAAGGTGACCCCCCCCTAGTTAAAGATGAGGTGATCAAAGGGGGGGTGATTTTCATTGACGGAAGCTCCAGTATTGATCAGACCATGGGACGAAAACATTCAGGTTCAACAGTGGTGGGGCACAGACATGGAGTACACAGGGAGGAAGAGTTTATAGCATACACACAGACATGACTTCCGGAGCACTACTTTTCACAGGCAGCAGAACTGGTGGCCTTGATTGAAGCACTGAATATGTCAGAAGGCCAGGTAGTAAAAACATTTTCTGATTCACCTATGCTACTTCCGTGATGCACTCAGTACTAGCAAGATGGGAGAGGAGAGGGTTCAAAAGAAGTGATGGCACTCCTGCTCAGCATGCAGGATTACTCAGTAAATTATTTGAAATGTTATCACTCTCAGTAGAACTAGCTTTAATAAAATACAAAACCCGCAAAAGAAGGCAAGATTTTATTTCAGTAGGAAATGAAAGAGCAGACAGAGCAGCAAAAGAAGCAGCATATCTACCAAAAGGAACACGTGTGCTGTTCTCTGGTGAAAAGGGAAAACAATACCCCTACTAGCAGTATTAAAAGTGAGCAAAGAAAAATATGAATTACCAGAAAAATGTAATGTAGCCCAAATCATGCAGATGATAGAGCTGCGGGGGGAAGCGTCAGATGAGGAGAAAGAGATGTGGAAGAGGAGAGGATTCTCTTAATCCCCAACTGATTTGGTATGGCGGCATGAAAGCACAGGAAAAGTAGTCATGCCAAAGACATTATTGCAGGGGGCATTAGAACAGCTTCACTACCCCGGCCATGTATCGAAAGAGCATTTGGCTGTGAGGATAAGTGATGACTGGTTCATACCAAATTTGCATGAGAATGTTGTGGAGTTTGTGAAAAACTGCATGATATGTCAAAAGTATTTGCATTGTCACACATTGAGAGTGTGCAGGGAACATTGCCGTGATCGAAGGCCCCTTCCAGCACTTGCATATTGACTATGTTGACATGCAAGAGAGATGTACCTTATGTAGGTACCTGCTTGTAGCAGTGTGTCCATTCTCACGTTGGCTTGAGGCTGTGCCCATAATGACTCCCACTTTGTGGTTAAATTCCTTGTGAGGGAGATGTTCCCAAGGTGGGGGATTCCAGATGTAATTTGTTCTGACAATGGTCAGAATTTTGGTAATGATTTGATAAAGGAAGTAACAACACCCATAAGGATAAAGCATAACTATGCACAGTTTATCAACCACAAGCCAACGGTTTGTTAGAGAAGATGAATGGACTACTTAAAAAGTGCTTGGCAAAGATTACACAAATGCCTGGAAAATCCTGGGTGCATTGCTTGCCTTTTGCTTTGTTTGCACTGTGCTATACGCCTGGAGGAGATCACCACTTGACTCCTCATGAGATTGTTACAGGGCGGAGAATGCATGCGCCTATTCCACCATTGCGTACAATCTCTGATGCACATTCCTCTTCTTGCATTTTGGGGAATGAATTTGATACGTATCTCAAAGAACATACAAAAAGGCTGGTTCATGGAATAATTAGCGCGGCGCAAGTGGGCAAAAACGTGCGATTCGCAGTGGAATTGCGAAAATCGCAGTGCAAGTGCGAAAATCGCACGAAAAGCAGCGCACATCGATTCATGGAAGGGTGTGCGCGAAAAAACCATCTGATGTGCGCTAAAAAAGTGCGCGGCGCACTTTGGCGCACAGACCATCTAACGACGTGCGCCAGGTCACAGCGAAAATTGCACAGGCCACAGCGAAAATCGCACATAGCGCGGCGCACACAACAAAAGTAGGCGGAACACAGGGCGTAACACTCGGAATGGGGAACAACTTGCCAAAATGTGGGCGTCATGGGGGAAGTACAGGGTGCAAGTGCACGGAACGCCCACACGCTCGCCTACAACACGTATTCATGGAATCGAATAGGGCAAAACAGCGCACGGTCAAACCAGCGCACAGGCACAAACACGACCGCCACAAGAAAGCAGGCGGTAGCGTCTCTGCGCCTGTAAAAAATGTGCGCTAAAAGGTGCGCCAACAAATAGCACCTATATACAGCTATGATGAATGTCCTATACTGTGGCCCTCCAGGACAAATGACGTGCAAAGGGGTACCCACAAACACGGACACCCGCTGACTGAAAAATAACGTGTGCGTGTATTTCGGGGTGCGCGGGAAGTTTCACACGCGAATTGGCTGGGTACGTGGATTCCAGGGGTGCGCGGGAAGTTTCACACGCGATTTGGCTGGGTACGTGGATTTCAGGGGTGCGTGGGAAGTTCCACACGCGATTTGGCCGGGTACGTGGATTTCAGGGGTGCGCGGGAAGTTCAACACGCGATTTGGCTGGGTACGTGGATTTCAGGGGTGCGCGGGAAGTTCCACACGCGATTTGGCCTGGTACGTGGATTTCAGGGGTGCGTGGGAAGTTCAACACGCGATTTGGCTGGGTACGTGGATTTCAGGGGTGCGCACGAAGTTTCACACAAGATTTGGCTGGTTACGTGGATTCCAGGGGTGCGCGGGAAGTTTCACACGCAATTTGGCTGGGTACGTGTATTTCGGTGGTGCGGGGGAATGCTACACGTGATTTGACCATGTGGGTCCCCCCAGGTGTTCCCTCTACACCCTCCACAGCCCCTGCAGGCAGCCCACACCACAGGGTACTACCCTGCACCCCTGCTCATGTCCCACAGGCAACCCATCCACCATGGCCATGCCCACCAGCCAACCCACATGTCACCTTGCACCACTGATCACCAACACATGTCTCCCACCACCCCCACCCCCCAGCAGTGCAGGGGCAGCCTCCACCAGGCCCCCACTCATGTCACCCACCAACCCACCCACCCCCCAGCAGTGCAGGGGCTGCTTCCACCAGGCCCCCACTCATGTCCCCTATTACCCCCACACCCCCGCAGTGCAGGGGCAGCCTCCACCAGGCCCCCACTCATGTCTCCCACCACCCCCAGCCCCCAGCCACCAGGGGCACCCTCCACCAGGCCCCCACCCATGTCTCCCACCACCCCCTACCCCCCAGCAGTCAGGGGCAGCCTCCACCAGGCCCCCACTCATGTCTCCCACAACCCCCACCCCCCAGCAGTGCAGGGGCAGCCTCCACCAGGCCCCCACTCATGTCACCCACCACCCCCACCCCCCAGCAGTGCAGGGGCAGCCTCCACCAGGCCCCACTCATGTCACCCACCACCCCCACCCCCCAGCCACCAGGGGCAGCCTCCACCAGGCCCCCACTCATGTCTCCCTCCACCCCCACCCCCCAGCCACCAGGGGCAGCCTCCACCAGGCCCCCACTCATGTCCCCTATTACCCCCACCCCCCGCAGTGCAGGGGCAGCCTCCACCAGGCCCCCACCCATGTCTCCCACCACCCCCACCCCCAGCCACCAGGGGCACCCTCCACCAGGCCCCCACCCATGTCTCCCACAACCCCCACCCCCCAGCAGTGCAGGGGCAGCCTCCACCAGGCCCCCACTCATGTCACCCACCACCCCCACCCCCCAGCAGTGCAGGGGCAGCCTCCACCAGGCCCCACTCATGTCTCCCACCACCCCCTACCCCCCAGCAGTCAGGGGCAGCCTCCACCAGGCCCCCACTCATGTCTCCCACCACCCCCACCCCCCAGCAGTGCAGAGGCAGCCTCCACCAGGCCCCCACTCATGTCACCCACCACCCCCACCCCCAGCAGTGCAGGGGCAGCCTCCACCAGGCCCCCACTCATGTCACCCACCACCCCCACCCCCCAGCCACCAGGGGCAGCCTCCACCAGGCCCCCACTCATGTCTCCCACCACCCCCACCCCCCAGCACTGTGGTGCACCTGCCAGCAGGCCCCCACTCATGTCCAACCCATGTCCCCCTGCACCCCACCCCCCAGCCACCAGGGGCAGCCTCCACCAGGCCCCCACTCATGTCTCCCACCACCCCCACCCCCCAGCAGTGCAGGGGCAGCCTCCACCAGGCCCCCACCCATGTCTACCACAACCCCCACCCCCCAGCCACCAGGGGCAGCCTCCACCAGGCCCCCACTCATGTCTCCCACCACCCCCACCCCCCAGCAGTGCAGGGGCAGCCTCCACCAGGACCCCACCCATGTCTACCACCACCCCCACCCCCCAGCCACCAGGGGCAGCCTCCACCAGGCCCCCACTCATGTCTCCCACCACCCCCAGCCACCAGGGGCAGCCTCCACCAGGCCCCCACTCATGTCTACCACCACCCCCACCCCCCTGCCACCAGGGGCAGCCTCCACCAGGCCCCCACTCATGTCTCCCAACACCCCTAGCCCCCAGCAGTGCAGGGGCAGCCTCCACCAGGCCCCCACCCATGTCAACCACCACCCCCACCGCCCAGCCACCAGGGGCAGCCTCCACCAGGCCCCCACTCATGTCTCCCACCGCCCCCACCCCCCAGCCACCAGGGGCAGCCTCCACCAGGCCCCCACTCATGTCACCCACCACCCCCACCCCCCAGCAGTGCAGGGGCAGCCTCCACCAGGCCCCCACTCATGTCACCCACCACCCCCACCCCCCAGCAGTGCAGGGGCAGCCTCCACCAGGCCCCCACTCATGTCACCCACCACCCCCACGCCCCAGCAGTGCAGGGGCAGCCTCCACCAGGCCCCCACTCATGTCACCCACCACCCCCACCCCCCCGCAGTGCAGGGGCAGCCTCCACCAGGCCCCCACTCATGTCTCCCACCACCCCCACCCCCCAGCCACCAGGGGCAGCCTCCACCAGGCCCCCACTCATGTCCCCTATTACCCCCACCTCCCCGCAGTGCAGGGGCAGCCTCCATCAGGCCCCCACTCATGTCTCCCACCAACCCGACCCCCCAGCCACCAGGGGCACCCTCCACCAGGCCCCCACCCATGTCTCCCACCACCCCCTACCCCCCAGCAGTCAGGGGCAGCCTCCACCAGGCCCCCACTCATGTCTCCCACCACCCCCACCCCCCAGCAGTGCAGGGGCAGCCTCCACCAGGCCCCCACTCATGTCACCCACCACCCCCACCCCCCAGCAGTGCAGGGGCAGCCTCCACCAGGCCCCCACTCATGTCACCCACCACCCCCACCCCCCAGCCACCAGGGCAGCCTCCACCAGGCCCCCACTCATGTCTCCCACCACCCCCACCCACCAGCCACCAGGGGCAGCCTCCACCAGGCCCCCACTCATGTCCCCTATTACCCCCACCCCCCGCAGTGCAGGGGCAGCCTCCACCAGGCCCCCACTCATGTCTCCTACCACCCCCACCCCCCAGCCACCAGGGGCACCCTCCACCAGGCCCCCACCCATGTCTCCCACCAACCCCTAACCCCCAGCAGTCAAGGGCAGCCTCAACCAGGCCCCCACTCATGTCTCCCACCACCCCCATCCCCTAGCCACCAGGGGCAGCCTCCACCAGGCCCCCACTCATGTCCCCTATTACCCCCACCCCCCCGCAGTGCAGGGGCAGCCTCCATCAGGCCCCCACTCATGTCTCCCACCACCCCCACCCCCCAGCCACCAGGGGCACCCTCCAACAGGCCCCCACACATGTCCCCCACCACCCCCTACCCCCCAGCAGTCAGGGGCAGCCTCCACCAGGCCCCCACTCATGTCTCCCACAACCCCCACCCTCCAGCAGTGCAGGGGCAGCCTCCACCAGGCCCCCACTCATGTCTCCCACCACCCACACCCCCCATTCACCAGGGGCAGCCTCCACCAGGCCCCCACTCATGTCTACCACAACCCGAACCCCAGCCACCAGGGCAGCCTCCACCAGGCACCCACTCATGCCTCCCACCGCCCCCACCCCCCAGCCACCAGGGGCAGCCTCCACCAGGCCCCCACTCATGTCTCCTTCCACCCCCACCCACTAGCAGTGCAGGGGCAGCCTCCACCAGGCCCCCACTCATGTCACCCACCACCCCCAACCCCCAGCAGTGCAGGGGCAGCCTCAACCAGGCCCCCACTCATGTCACCCGAAGCACTGTGGTGCACCTGCCAGCAGGCCCCCACTCATGTCCAACTCATGTCCCCCTGCAACCCCACCCCCGAGCGACCAGGGGCAGCCTCCACCAGGCCCCAACTCATGTCTCCCACCACCCTCACCCCCAGCATTGCAGGGGCAGCCTCCACCAGGCCCCCACCAGTGTCTACCACCACCCCCACCCCCCAGCCACCAGGGGCAGCCTCCACCAGGCCCCCACTCATGTCACCCACCACCCCCCACCCCCCAGCCACCAGGGGCAGCCTCCACCAGGCCCCCACTCATGTCTCCCACCACCCCCACCCCCCAGCCACCAGGGGCAGCCTCCACCAGGCCCCCACTCATGTCCCCTATTACTCCTACCCCCCGCAGTGCAGGGGCAGCCTCCACCAGGCCCCCACTCATGTCTCCCACCAACCCCTCCCCCCAGCCACCAGGGGCACCCTCCACCAGGCCCCCACCCATGTCTCCCATCACCCCCAGCAGTCAAGGGCAGCCTCCACCAGGCCCCCACCCATGTCTACCACCACCCCCACCCCCCAGCCCTGCAATTTGCCTGGGTACGTGTACTTCGGGGTGCGCGTGAACTTCCAAACACGATTTGCCTGGGTACGTGTACTACGGGGTGCGCGGGAAGTTCCACATGCGATTGTACGTGTACTTCGGGGTGCGCGTGAACTTCCACACGCGATTTGCCTGTGTGCGTGTACTTCGGGGTGCGCGTGAAGTTCCACACGCGATTGTACGTGTACTTCGGGGTGCGCGTGAACTTCCACACGCGATTTGCCTGGGTACGTATACTTCGGGGTGCGCCTGAACTTCCACACGTGATTGGGCCTGTGAGAGTGGATTACATGTATTCCAGGGGTGGGCGGGAATATTTACCCGCGACTGTGCCTGTGAGTGCGTGCTACGTGTATTCCTGGTGTGGGTGGGAAGATTCACACGTTTGCCTACGACGTGCCGAAAAAGGGTCCAATCCTGACACACGTACGCCAGCATGAAGCAGGCGTACGTCGACCCGCGCAGCATAAAAGTGCGCGCAAACAACTAACAAGCTCATACGCCAGGATGAATATACCATTCCTAGCAGCAGTGGCCGTGGGTTACCAAAGGAGGAGGAGGAGGATAGTGAGGGCCCGAATTTTCACTCCCAGAACCAGCCTTTTTGGGATGCCTGATGACCAGGTGTTTGGGAGGTACAGGTTTCCCCCACACATAATACTGGACCTGGTCAGTGAGTGGGAGGAGGACCTCACATCACCCACCCTGTGCTCCCAAGCACTCAGCCCCCTGGAGAAGGTCCTCAATGTACTGCACTTCTTGGCCACAGGATCATTTCAGCGGACAAGTGCCATAGTGGGTGGGGTGTCACAGGCCACGCAGTCACTCTGCCTACACCAGGTCTTGAACATCATCACTGCACGCCCATCAGTCCGTAGGCACATATACCTGCCCAGGAACCCTGCAGAAAGGCAGGCTGCCACCCTCGATTTCTACGGTGTGGCACAATTTCCAAAAATGCTAGGTGCCATTGACTGCACCCATGTGACACTACGTCCCCCCAGGGCATCTGAGCACATCTATGGGAACCGCAAGCACTGGCATTCCATCAACGTGCAGGTAGTATGTAATGCTAAGGGAATCATCACCTCAGTATATGCCAACTATCCAGGGTCCCCCCACGACAGCTTCATTTACCGAATGTCTACCCTAAGCCGGGACCTAGAAGCTGGCCGGCATGGTGATACATGGCTGCTTGGTGCGTATGAATGCCATGCCTGTCAGATGCAGTGTTATGTCACTACCCCACTAATGATACCCATCACCTCCTCACCAGGGGACAGTGCCTACCCTCTGAGCACCCACATGATGACGCCAATTCGGAACCCCATCACGCCTCCAGAGGTAAGATACAACACAGCCCATATTCCAACCCGGGGCATAGTGGAGCGCAACTTTGGAGTGCTCAAGTCACGCTTTCGCTCCCTTGACCGGTCTGGCGGGCAGCTGTTATATGCGCCCCCAGTAGTGTGCAGGATCATAGTGGCAGCATGTGTCCTGCACAATGTTGCAACACGTCGGGGCCTGGCCGTAGACATGGTGGTGCCCCCACATCCCCAACCACATACACGCCCGCTGTGCATGGGAGGGGAGAGGGCACGGGGTGAGGCAGCCCGTACGCAGCTGGTGGCTAATTACTTCACATAGAAATCACACCCCAGTGGAGTGCACACAGGCCTGGCACATACCATCTGATAAGCAATGATGACTCGATCTGACAATTAAGACGAACAAAGGGACTGTCAACTGTCAGAACCATAGCAGCCTGAGATTGTTCATGTGGAAGTGTCACAATGTGTGCATCCCTACCTACACAAACACCACCAATGCAGTGTCATGAAAAGACACTTCCATGCTGCAGAAATGAATACCCACTTGCAAAATACTACATGAAAACAGTACCATGTCACCCACCCCCTCCACGGCACGGCCACACAACACACCATGGCATGTCATGCAATGTGAGAGGAAAGAAATGAATCCCCACAACATGCCCCAAGTGTCAGCAGCTACAGTGTCCCTAATGGAAACCTGTCCACACATGAAATGCTCACAGTAATGCAGGACCTACAGCCCACATTACCAAATACTTACCAAGAATACCAATCATCTACACAACCTCCAACCTACCTTAAACATGACATTACAGACTTAAAAATTAGCTAGCCTCACCACCTGATGATGACAGCCCTCCGAACACTTGCAAGTATACAGTGTTAGCGCCACGCAAGAGTGTAGGTGCACTGCTTACAACATGGACTCCAGTTCCAAGGTGGACCGCATAGTGAAGACATGAGGAATGGACCTGCAAATATGGAGGATGAGATGGATGCAGAGGCACATATCAATAAACCACGCAGTGTACAATACAACAACAATATGCACTATGAATGTATACACAGTATTGACTACAGACTGCCCACACAGCTCATGGGAGTCCAATGTCACCATGTACGTCAATGTCACTTGGGCACACCCTTTGCAAGCCCATGGAAATGGGAAGCAGGAGGGGTGTGTGTGACAAAAACCCAAGCATCTGAACCAAATCCATGACAAGCCTGCATGTGCCCAGCCACAATGCAGCGTATGCCCACGGGAGCCACACAAGGCAACACACTGTCCCAAAAAAAAAAAAAAAAATATTAAAAAAAAAAAAATCAAAAATGGCCATTAATGGGCCCGGGGGGGCTGGGGAGGCCACCCAGGAGGTCCGAGGACAGGGTGCACACCAAAACCCACCTGTGTGGATCTTGCAAAAAAAAAAACACCTCCATGGGGTCATGGCCTACACGGCTACCCTATTGTGGGAGTATCACTGCTGTCGCTATTCTCACCCCAGCTGCATCCGGAGGTGGTGGAACTATGGGAGGCAGCCCACGCAAAGCCCTAGTCTGTTCCTCCATGGCTGCAAGCATGCGGGTGTGGTAGGTCTCGTTCTGGAGGATGAGTGTGCGGAGGTCCCCATGCAACAACTCACGGGATGCCCGGACCTCCGCCCTAGTTGCCTGCATCTCAGCTGAGAGCGTACGGGTGAGACGCTCCAGCTGCTGTTCTGTCCTTCGGTTTGTTGAAGCCTCAAGCTCAACAAGAGTCGTCCTGAGGTGAAGGAGTTCCAGCCTCAGGGCTTCCCTGTGGCCCTGGGACTCTATGGAGATGGCTTCCTGCAGAGTCGCCAGTGCCGCCCGCCTGTCCCTGTCGGACGCCAACATGTCCTCCCTGTGTGACTGGCAGATGGAGTCAGTTGCCTGCTGTAGTCGCTCCATCAGCCTTTCGGGGGGGACAATGGAAGTGGCCACCCTATCCATGGCCTGAGCCATCATCTCTGATGATGCTGCCTGTTGGGTTGCCATACCGTAAATGGATTGCTCCCATGCGGTATTGCCAGGTGGCGTACGGCCACCACGTCGGCGGGCACCACACCTGTCTGGGGCAAGGCGAACTGCACCTTGCTGTGCCGGCACTGCCTGAGGCTGCAGGACTGCATTCCCCCTCTGATCTGCTGGCCCAGGAACAGGATCAGATGTCACGGAGTGTGACCCTGCATCCGTAAGCACCAAAGGCGTACCTGCCAACACTGAAATCCCCATTGAGGGTTCTAACCCTGGTGCAAGTGGGTCGGACAGAACAGAATCCCTCCCAGGAACACTCACCTGCGACGGCACGTAGGTCTCATCATCCGAATCAACACCTGAGTACAGCTCGGGGGAGGTGCAGCCAGAGACACCCCTTGAGGGCACGACCTGCAGCAGTTGTGGGTTCTCACCCACCACCACACCACGTCCCTCACTGGTGGTCGGTCGGCCCTCAGACCCCTCCTGGGTCTGCACCATCTCCACAACCCCAGCAGTATCAGGTGCGTCTTCCCCTGCAAAGACATAAAAGAAAACAAATGGAAACAGGCATTAGCACTATGGCAAACAATGAGGGCTGAGAGGCTACAGAAACAGTACTTGATTGACACATGTCCCACATGACTAAAACACTCCCATGCATGCACCGTCACTGCGTGTGATCGGGTGGCAGATGCCACACATTGATGACACCAAGATGGAAGATGAACACATTTGCTGCATGCTGCCTAGCAGTGGCATCACACATTGGCCAGTGATTGGCAGGTCAAATACACATGCCATCACACAGATGGCATGTACCCTAGCCATGAAGTGAAGAGGGAGAGGAGGTCACCAATCATTCATTCAGTCCAGTTTGTTCATATGATAGATTATTTTCATTGTAATGGTTCAAATGTTTAACATGCAACTGCCAGTCAAAAATGGTCCTATAGCACAGGGACATGTCCAAACTAATCATGTCCACGAAACTGAGCCAGTCCACTGTACCATAGCCATGTCAGACATGTGACAATAGGACTGAGAAATCCCGAGTAAAAGTTGTGGTATGCAAACAATCTGCCTGAATAAACAGAGGTAAATAAGCAACAGTGTAGTGGCAAGATGACACTCCAAGGGCAACTGGCTTGGTGTTGGGCTGGATGTCTAATGTTGGCCGAAGGGATGCTGCTATACCCAAATGCTGGTGCTAAGAATGTTTAGGAAGAGGCACATGGGTGAGCCAAACCACTCAGGCACACACACCCTCCCCTGGCACCCAAACAGAAGCCCTCCCACACACAACATGCACATGGATGACACACACATGCATGTGCACTCACCGGACAATGCCTCGTAATCTGCCACTGCTCCCACGGATCTGTTCCTCCGTGACGTAGGTCCCAGCAACCTGCTCATGTGGAGTGAGATCTATGTCATCTGCTGGAGACCCACCTCCAGTCACTAGAGTTGCGGCATGACTTGAGGCCAGCTTATTCTTTGCCCTGCGCTTCAGGTCATTCCAGCGCTTGTAGCAATCATTAGCTGTGCGCCTCACGATTCCAAGGGCACTTATGATGTCCGCAATGGTCTGCCAGTGTGCCTGATGTTGTGCAGGTGTGGTCTTGGATCCTGCAACAATCACCATTTCGCGGTCATGTGCGGACACATACTCTACAAGTGCATTCAGTTCGGCCTCATTGAAGCTGAGCTTCCTTGACGGGCCGGACTGTGTAGCCGTGTCTGGGGCATCAGCCTCTACTGGACGAGCACTCTTCCTCTTCCGCTTGGAAGGTGGTGGGGATCCGGAGTGTCCTGCGCCGCTCTTGACACTAGGGGCAGGAGCGTGGGATTGCACACTCAGCATGGGAGTTGGTGCAGGCATTATCTCAAGTGTGATGGTGTCAGGGGGAAAGTCAGCATGATGGACTTGGACCGACACTGTCCTGGCTGGGTGTGTGAGAGGTGGGGTGGATGGAGCCGCAGCTGCCCCTGCAGCCTCCCCAGCCTGCCTACGCGGGGCAGCAGATGACCTAGCTGCCCCTGATCCACGTGGCCTGATGACACCAACGTTCACCGGCGCACGTGGCCTAGACCTGCTGACCTGGAAGTCAGCCATGGAGTCACCCTGTGCCAGGTCTGGTTCCACAGTGGGCTGGTCCAACAAGGGCTGAGCATGGATGGTGTCAGCCACGGTAACCTCAACCGGGGGGGGCATGGGTGTCCCTGACTGCTCCTCCACACATGGGGGGCTAGGGGCACCCTGCAAGTCACGGCCATGTCCCCTACCGGATCCACCACGGCCACCACTTGGGGCTCGGCCACCTTTGCCACCCTTACGGCTTGTTCGCCTCCCAGCCATGGCACTGATATTATTGTGCGTATGGGAGTTGATGTGAACTATTGTCCTGGGCAATTGGTGGTCAAAGGGCTTGGGTACCAGATGGTAATCGTACCCTACTGCTCTAGCAAGGCTGTATGTCACCCCTGGGGAAAGATGACAGGTCACGCAACGCACAGGCACCCCAAAAAAGGGAAGTAAGGTGCACGCAACCCCTCCTAGACCACGTGCGTGGAAAAATAAACCTGCACTACGCTGTGGCACCCAGGAACACAAAAATGAATGTATGCGTGCAGCCTAGAATGATCTCTGAAGGGGTACGCGACACATGAGGCAAGCACAGATGTTAGATACGTGCACGACTCACTGTCTGCCAGGAACAAAAGCGTGAAAAATATGCGCGTGTGCTTTTTGGCAACACCGCCGCCAAAAGAAGAATTGTACGCTGTCTGAGGAGACAGGACAACAGTGGTAGGGAAGATGTTTGAGGAAACAGGCCCAGGAAAAAGAGGAAAAGAGAAAAAACTGTCAGAGGTAACAGGGAGTACGACCTGGAAACGCTGTAAAGTAAATCGCATGTGAACCGACAAGAAGTACAGATTTCACCCACTCGCTCTCCACGAAAAGCACGTACAAGGAAATGGCGTTCTACACGTACCTTTTATACACACGTCACAGATGCGCTTACGCAATGAGGCCATTTCCACCAATTACACGCTTTGACACTCGGGCGTGTATCTCTTAATTTTTACACGCGCCATTCTCTACGGCCATGCGCGTGACGTCACAGCTGCGCATGGTGGCCTTTGGGCCAATGAAATCGCAAATGCGAGCACACGTGGTAAAACTGCACGTCCGAGTGTCATCGCGTGTAATCGGATGGAAATGAGCGCACACGCGATTGGCCTGGGTACGTGTATTACTGGGGGTGCGCAGGAAGTTCCGCACGCGATTGGTGGAAATCCACGTGTGCTCTGTCATCACGTGTAATGAGGGAAACACCCGCGCGCCTCACGTCACAGACGCGCTCACGCGCTAAGGGCCTTTGGTCCAATGAAATCGCATATGCGTGCTGACGTGCATACGCGCTTAGGGCCTTTCCTCGATTTACACGCAGATGTGCAGGATTTTCACGTGCCAAATCACTCCGTATCAAGCTGGCCACGCGTAAGCACACAGAACACCATGCTCCTGCCCAGAAGGCCGAACTACTGCCCCCCAGAGCCCCGAGCACGCTCCCACCTGCCATCTGCTGCTGCCTGACTGCCTGCTGCCCACGTGCCCTGCCATTTGCTGCCTGCACATCAGCCAGGGGTGCTGTTGCTGTGACCACCCCTGCTGGAACCGAACACTCCCGACTGGGATTCCATCGCTCCACAGCCCAGCCCCAGGACCCAGTTGCCCACCCACTCCTGCCTCTGGGGTTGTCATGTTGGGGCAAACACCATCTGAGACCACTGACAACCCCCGGCCAGAGAGGCAGAGGGGCACCAGCTTCAGTGCCACCGAAGTTGGTGTCCTGGTGGAGCAAGTCCTGGGGCAGTATGATGCCCTCTTTGGAAGTTCCCGCGCCGACAAGGAAGGACGCACTAAGATCTGGACTGACATCGTGACTGCCATCAACGCGGAGGGGGGGAAGTCCGCGACTTCCAACATGTCAAGAAGCGCTGGGAGGACTTCAGGTCCAGGACCCTGAACAAGGCCCAGCGCCTCTTGAAGGCAGTGGATGCCAAAGGGCGCCGGGGCCACTTGTCGGAAGAACAGATGAGGGTCCTGGAACGCATATCCCCAGCGCTCCATGTCCAGGTCCTTGAGAAGCTGACCCCTCTGGAGTCGAGCGGTAAGTGTACATGCATCCTGATTGTGAGCTGTGCATGTGGTGATTTTTCAGTAGTGTGCAGGTTGCACATCTGTTTGTATGGGGTCGAGTATGGGTGGGGGTGTATAGGGCCGTGGGGCTAACACATGCGAGGGCTGGAATGTGTGAGACATGGATGGTGCTTGTGTGTGTAGGCTTGCATGCCAAATGCAGTTGTGTGGGCACACATGTTTGGATGAATGTGTATGTAAGTAGACATGCCCGTAATGTCACGCATGTATGTTGTTCTCAGCTGCATGTATCAGCACTGTGTACATGTGCATGTGTGTGTATTTGACAAGGGTGCAAGAGTGATGCAACATGGATGCATGTGACAGCGGTATGTGGAAGCCTGATGGGCAGATGTACATGGATGCCCATCTGAACACTGCGACACTTGGCAGAGGTGTACACATGCATGCAAGTGTGGTGGTGTGTGTACATGTGTGGTGCACTTCCTGTGTTGCATGTGATGTCTGGCTCACCTTTGCCTGCTCATGCTGTTGTATGTGTATGGATGGTGCTGGCAGTTGCGATATGGCTGTGGTATGGCTCATGTGTGCGAGTTGAAATGACATGTGTGTTGGGGATTGTGATGACATGTCTGAGGTTTGACAATGCCACTCATGTACAACTGTTATGTGTGTATGTGTCCATTGTACAGTGCCCTGATGCCTGTGTTTTATTTCTCCCTGTCTGCAGCGTCAACTGATGAAGAGGGCAGAGAAGGTGCTGTGGAGCACAGCGGCGGGGATCCCACCGCCAGCCAGAGACGCAAGGCCCGGCTCCCCTCCCATGTTGTCATCTCATCGGGGAGTGAGGAGTCCGGTGCTGCGTCCCAGGCCGCAGCTGCCGGGGGGAGGTCCAAGAGGCAGAGGTTGGAGTTGGACTCCTCGGCAGCAGAAGGGGCAGCTGGGACCCCACAGGGCCCAACGGGGGAAGATGGCATGGAGTCATCCACGTTGGTGGGGGGATTGGTGGAGGAGGGGGCCGTGCAAGCAACAGAGACGGGGTCTGGAGGTGGGGATCCCACTGGTGCTAGTGGTGTAGTGCAGGACTAGGGACAGGAGGCAGCACAGGCCGCCGCGGAGGTGCCTGTGTGCAATCCTGTCCCTGATCCTGTCCCTGCATCATCTTGCACCAGCAGGGATGCCTACGTTCAGACCCGTTTTCAGGCAGGGGATGAGCTCACGACAACTGGCCTTTCTCTGCCTGCGGACGTGGCTATCCGGGTCCGGGTTGAGCCTGTTCTGAGTGGTGTGGCGTTGCGTCAACGGGCTATGCGAGGTGACCTGCAGTCTTTTCATGAGGAGACTGCACGTCATCTCGAATGGCTCGTTGACCACGTCAGCCTGCTGGGACAGGTCACCCAGACCGGATTCCTCCGTATGATGGGGCTTGCTACGACCCCCTCCTCAACTGAACCCCCTACGCGCCAGTCGTCCTCCCTGCCATCTTCCCACCCATCAGTCACCTGGGTGCCCTGTGGAGCTGCCTCTGACGGTGCGGCCAGGCTGGTGGAGGAGGCATCCCTGCCACAGTCGGGAGTCGGACGTCCAGCAGGGGTGGCCACGTCAACGACTGCACCCCAGCCGGCGGAGGATGTGCAGGCAGCAGGAGGCAGTGCACGGGCAGAGGCACAGCAGCAACAGCAACGTGGTGGGAGCCATGAAGGCTCGGGGCCTTCAACATCGGAGGGGCAGGCATCGGCCGGAGGGCAGGAGGACCCAGGACAGAGAGTGTCTTCCGTGTGGCAGCGGTTGGGCCATGCCATAGATGCGGAGCGGCAGCGGGCGGAAGAGGCACGGCTCACAATGGTCAGGGCAGAGAACTCCATGCGCAGGGCCCTGAGGCGGGCCGAGTGCCTCGAGGCAATCCGCAGGGGTTTGGAGGTGGACACGTCGACGGCCCTGCAGACCCTCAGGGCCATGGAGGAGGACCGCCTCCGGGACATTGAGCAGGAGTTCGATGATGCCCTGGCCCGGGACATCCACAAGTGAGCCGTCAAACTAGCCCGCTGCCCTTGTACATAGTTATGTAGGTAGTGTTAGGTTTAATTTTTTTTGGGGATTTATTTTGGACCTTTCGGACATTGGCCACATTTTTGTATATAGTTTATTTTATTAGTCAGTGTAGTTAGATAGGTTTCCTTTCTTTTGTTGGGATAATGGACCCTGGCTTGTTCGTATGTACATAGTTCACTGTTGGATTGTATTTTTCTTTCGCATTTTCACCATGGAGCAATGGCATTCTATTTTATTTCCCATTGGATTTTGTTTTCTGGACAGTGACTTTGGACACCATTACTTTGGATTTTTATTTTTGGTTGTGCTTTTTTTCACGGACATGCTTCTTTTCATTTTTGTACATTCCCATTTCTGTTTCTTTATTTTTGATTCTATTTATGTTTCCTTCAATACATATTTTTTATCACACTTCAATGTGTAGTATCATCTCATTGGTTTAATGCATATCATGATTTGGGTTTTGAGATTCACTGACACCCATTGGGTGTATGTGAGGGAAATGTGTTTGTTTCGGAACTTGCAATTGGTGTTCTGTCATGTAATTGCCAATTATGAGTGGGTGGATGCAATACTCGGGTGGGTGTTTTGCATTTGGAGGCTGACCATAGGGACCAGGGATCTAGATTGTGATGACATGTTGGCTGGGGAACATGAGTTGGACATGGGTGGGGGCCTGCTGGCAGGTGCCCCACAGTGCTGGGGGGTGGGGGTGCAGGGGTACATGAGTTGGACATGAGTGGGGGCCTGCTGGCAGGTGCCCCACAGTGCTGGGGGGTGGGGGTGCAGGGGTACATGAGTTGGACATGTGTGGGGGCCTGCTGGCAGGTGCCCCACAGTGCTGGGGGGTGGGGGTGCAGGGGTACATGAGTTGGACATGAGTGGGGGCCTGCTGGCAGGTGCCCCACAGTGCTGGGGGGTGGGGGTGCAGGGGTACATGAGTTGGACATGTGTGGGGGCCTGCTGGCAGGTGCCCCACAGTGCTGGGGGGTGGGGGTGCAGGGGTACATGAGTTGGACATGAGTGGGGGCCTGCTGGCAGGTGCCCCACAGTGATGGGGGGTGGGGGTGCAGGAGTACATGAGTTGGACATGGTGGGGGCCTGCTGGCAGGTGCCCCACAGTGCTAGGGGTGGGGGTGCAGGGGTACATGAGTTGGACATGAGTGGGGGCCTGCTGGCAGGTGCCCCACAGTGCTGGGGGTGGGGGTGCAGGGGTACATGAGTTGGACATGAGTGGGGGCCTGCTGGCAGGTGCCCCACAGTGCTGGGGCGTGGGGTTGCAGGGGTCCATGAGTTGGACATGAGTAGGGGCCTGCTGGCAGGTGCCCCACAGTGCTGGGGGGTGGGGGTGCAGGGGTACATGAGTTGGACATGAGTGGGGGCCTGCTGGCAGGTGCCCCACAGTGCTGGGGGGTGGGGGTGCAGGGGTACATGAGTTGGACATGGTGGGGGCCTGCTGGCAGGTGCCCCACAGTGCTGGGGGTGGGGGTGCAAGGGTACATGAGTTGGACATGTGTGGGGGCCTGGTGGCGGCTGCCCCTGGTGGCTGTGGGATGGGGTGGGGGAGACATGAGTGGGGGCCTGGTGGAGGCTGCCCCTGGTGGCTGGGGGGTGGGGGTAATAGGGGACATGAGTGGGGGCTTGGTGGAGGCTGCCCCTGGTGGCTGGGGGGTGGGGGTGGTGGGAGACATGAGTGGGGGCCTGGTGGAGGCTGCCCCTGACTGCTGGGGGGTAGGGGGTGGTGGGAGACATGGGTGGGGGCCTGGTGGAGGGTGCCCCTGGTGGCTGGGGGGTGGGGGTAATAGGGGACATGAGTGGGGGCCTGGTGGAGGCTGCCCCAGCACTGCGGGGGGGTGGGGGTAATAGGGGACATGAGGGGGGGCTTGGTGGAGGCTGCCCCTGGTGACTGGGGCGTGGGGGTGGTGGGAGACATGAGTGGGGGCCTGGTGGAGGCTGCCCCTGACTGCTGGGGGGTAGGGGTGGTGGGAGACATGGGTGGGGGCCTGGTGGAGGCTGCCCCTGGGGGGTGGGGGTAATAGGGGACATGAGTGGGGGCTTGGAGAGGCTGCCCTTGGTGGCTGGAGGTGGGGGTGGTGGGAGACATGAGTGGGGGCCTGGTGGAGGCTGCCCCTGGTGGCTGGGGGGTAGGGGTGGTGGTAGACATGGGTGGGGGCCTGGTGGAGGCTGCCCCTGCATTGCGGGGGGGTGGGGGTAATAGGGGACATGAGTGGGGGCCTGGTGGAGGCTGCTCCTGGTGGCTGGGGGGTGTGGGTGTTGGTAGACATGGGTGGGGGCCTGGTGGAGGCTGCCCCTGCACTGCTGGGGGTGGGGTGGTGGGAGACATGGGTGGGGGCCTGGTGGAGGGTGCCCCTGACTGCTGGGGGGTAGGGGGTGGTGGGAGACATGAATGGGGGCCTGGTGGAGGCTGCCCCTGGTGGCTGTGGGATGGGGGTGGTGGGAGACATGAGTGGGGGCCTGGTGGAGGCTGCCCCTGGTGCCTGGGGGCTGGGGGTAATAGGGGACATGAGTGGGGGCCTGGTGGAGGCTGCCCCTGGTGGCTGGGGGGTGGGGGTGGTGGTAGACATGGGTGGGGGCCTGGTGGAGGCTGCCCCTGCACTGTGGGGGGTGGGGGTAATAGGGGACATGAGTGGGGGCCTGGTGGAGGCTGCCCCTGGTGGCTGGGGGGTGGGGGTGGTGGTAGACATGGGTGGGGGCCTGGTGGAGGCTGCCCCTGCACTGCTGGGGGGTGGGGGTGGTGGGAGACATGGGTGGGGGCCTGGTGGAGGCTGCCCCTGGTGGCTGGGGGCTGGGGGTAATAGGGGACATGAGTGGGGGCTTGGTGGAGGCTGCCCCTGGTGGCTGGAGGGTGGGGGTGGTGGGAGACATGAGTGGGGGCCTGGTGGAGGCTGCCCCTGGTGGCTGGGGGGTGGGGGTGGTGGTAGACATGGGTGGGGGCCGGGTGGAGGCTGCCCCTGCACTGCGGGGGGTGGGGGTAATAGGGGACATGAGTGGGGGCCTGGTGGAGGCTGCCCCTGGTGGCTGGGGGGTGGGGGTGGTGGTAGACATGGGAGGGGGCCTGGTGGAGGCTGCCCCTGCACTGCTGGGGGGTGGGGGTGGTGGGAGACATGGGTCGGGGCCTGGTGGAGGGTGCCCCTGACTGCTGGGGGGTAGGGGGTGGTGGGAGACATGAGTGGGGGCCTGGTGGAGGCTGCCCCTGGTGGCTGTGGGATGGGGGTGGTGGGAGACATGAGTGGGGGCCTGGTGGAGGCTGCCCCTGGTGGCTGGGGGGTGGGGGTAATAGGGGACATGAGTGGGGGCTTGGTGGAGGCTGCCCCTGGTGGCTGGGGGGTGGGGGTGGTGGGAGACATGAGTGGGGGCCTGGTGGAGGCTGCCCCTGGTGGCTGGGGGGTGGGGGTGGTGGGAGACATGAGTGGGGGCCTGGTGGAGGCTGCCCCTGGTGGCTGGGGGGTGGGGGTGGTGGTAGACATGGGTGGGGGCCGGGTGGAGGCTGCCCCTGCACTGCGGGGGGTGGGGGTAATAGGGGACATGAGTGGGGGCCTGGTGGAGGCTGCCCCTGGTGGCTGGGGGGTGGGGGTGGTGGTAGACATGGGAGGGGGCCTGGTGGAGGCTGCCCCTGCACTGCTGGGGGGTGGGGGTGGTGGGAGACATGGGTGGGGGCCTGGTGGAGGGTGCCCCTGACTCCTGAGGGGTAGGGGGTGGTGGGAGACATGAGTGGGGGCCTGGTGGAGGCTGCCCCTGGTGGCTGTCGGATGGGGGTGGTGGGAGACATGAGTGGGGGCCTGGTGGAGGCTGCCCCTGGTGGCTGGGGGGTGGGGGTAATAGCGGACATGAGTGGGGGCTTGGTGGAGGCTGCCCCTGGTGGCTGGGGGGTGGGGGTGGTGGGAGACATGAGTGGGGGCCTGGTGGAGGCTGCCCCTGGTGGCTGGGGGGTGGGGGTGGTGGGAGACATGAGTGGGGGCCTGGTGGAGGCTGCCCCTGGTGGCTGGGGGGTGGGGGTGGTGGTAGACATGGGTGGGGGCCTGGTGGAGGCTGCCCCTGCACTGCGGGGGAGGGTGGGGGTAATAGGGGACATGAGTGGGGGCCTGGTGGAGACTGCCCCTGGTGGCTGGGGGGTGGGGGTGGTGGTAGACATGTGTGGGGGCCTGGTGGAGGCTGCCCCTGCACTGCTGGGGGGTGGGGGTGGTGGGAGACATGGGTGGGGGCCTGGTGGAGGGTGCCCCTGACTGCTGGGGGGTAGGGGGTGGTGGGAGACATGAGTGGGGGCCTGGTGGCGGGTGCCCCTGGTGGCTGTGGGATGGGGGTGGGGGAGACATGAGTGGGGGCCTGGGGGAGGCTGCCCCTGGTGGCTGGGGGGTGGGGGTAATAGGGGACATGAGTGGGGGCTTGGTGGAGGCTGCCCCTGGTGGCTGGGGAGTGGGGGTGGTGGGAGACATGAGTGGGGGCCTGGTGGAGGCTGCCCCTGACTGCTGGGGGGTAGGGGGTGGTGGGAGACATGGGTGGGGGCCTGGTGGAGGGTGCCTCTGGTGGCTGGGGGGTGGGGGTAATAGGGGACATGAGTGGGGGCCTGGTGGAGGCTGCCCCAGCACTGCGGGGGTTGGGGTTATAGGGGACATGAGTGGGGGCTTGGTGGAGGCTGCCCCTGGTGGCTGGGGGTGGGGGTGGTGGGAGACATGAGTGGGGGCCTGGTGGAGGCTGCCCCTGACTGCTGGGGGGTAGGGGTGGTGGGAGACATGGGTGGGGGCCTGGTGGAGGCTGCCCCTGGTGGCTGGGGGGTGGGGGTAATAGGGGACATGAGTGGGGGCTTGGTGGAGGCGGCCCTTGGTGGCTGGGTGGGAGACATGAGTGGGGGCCTGGTGGAGGCTGCCCCTGGTGGCTGGGGGGTGGGGGCGGTGGTAGACATGGGTGGGGGCCTGGTGGAGGCTGCCCCTGCACTGCGGGGGGGTGGGGGTAATAGGGGACATGAGTGGGGGCCTGGTGGAGGCTGCCCCTGGTGGCTGGGGGGTGGGGTGGTGGGAGACATGGGTGGGGGCCTGGTGGAGGGTGCCCCTGACTGCTCGGGGGTAGGGGGTGGTGGGAGACATGAATGGGGGCCTGGTGGAGGCTGCCCCTGGTGGCTGTGGGATGGGGGTGGTGAGAGACATGAGTGGGGCCCTGGTGGAGGCTGCCCCTGGTGGGTGGGGGGTGGGGGTAATAGGGGGCATGAGTGGGGGGTTGGTGGAGGCTGCCCCTGGTGTCTGGAGCGTGGGGGTGGTGGGAGACATGAGTGGGGGCCTGATGGAGGCTGCCCCTGGTGGCTGGGGGGTGGGGGTGGTGGTAGACATGGGTGGGGGCCTGGTGGAGGCTGCCCCTGCACTGCGTGGGGGGGGTGGGGGTAATAGGGGACATGAGTGGGGGCCTGGTGGAGGCTGCCCCTGGTGGCTGGGGGTGGGGGTGGTGGTAGACATGGGTGGGGGCCTGGTGGAGGCTGCCCCTGCACTGCTGGGGGGTGGGGGTGGTGGGAGACATGGGTGGGGGCCTGGTGGAGGGTGCCCCTGACTGCTGGGGGGTAGGGGGTGGTGGGAGATATGAGTGGGGGCCTGGTGGAGGGTGCCCCTGGTGGCTGTGGGATGGGGGTGGTGGGAGACATGAGTGGGGGCCTGGTGGAGGCTGCCCCTGCACTGCTGGGGGGTTGGGGTGCAGGGGGACATGAGTTGGGGCCTGGTGGAGGCTGCCCCTGACTGCTGGGGGGTGGGGTGGTGGGAGACATGGGTGGGGGCCTGGTGGAGGGTGCCCCTGACTGCTGGGGGGTAGGGGGTGGTGGGAGACATGAGTGGGGGCCTGGTGGAGGCTGCCCCTGGTGGCTGTGGGATGGGGTGGTGGGAGACATGAGTGGGGGCCTGGTGGAAGCGCCCCTGGTGGCAGGGGGCGTGGGGGTGCAGGGGGACATAGGTGGGGGCCTGGTGGAGGGTGCCCCTGCACTGCTGGGGGGTGGGGGTGCAGGGGGACATGAGTGGGGGCCTGGTGGAGGCTGCCCCTAACTGCTGGGGGGTGGGGGTGGTGGGAGACATGAGTGGGGTCCTGGTGGAGGCTGCCCCTGCACTGCGGGGGGTGGGGGTAATAGGGGACATGAGTGGGGGCTTGGTGGAGGATGTCCCTGGTGGCTGGGGGGTGGGGGTGGTGGGAGACATGAGTGGGGGCCTGGTGGAGGCTGCCCCTGACTGCTGGGGGGTAGGGGGTGGTGGGAGACATGGGTGGGGGCCTGATGGAGGGTGCCCCTGGTGGCTGGGGGGTGGGGGTTGTGGGAGACATGAGTGGGGGCCTGGTGGAGGCTGCCCCTGCACTGCTGGGGGGTGGGGGTGGTGGGAGACATGGGTGGGGGCCTGGTAGAGGCTGCCCCTGGTGGCTGGGGGGTGGGGGTAGTAGGAGACATGAGTGGGGGCTTGGTGGAGGCTGCCCCTGGTGGCTGGGGGGTGGGGGTGGTGGGAGACATGGGTGGGGGCCTGGTGGAGGCTGCCCCTGCACTACGGGGGGTGGGGGTAATAGGGGACATGAGTGGGGGCCTGGTGGAGGCGGCCCCTGGTGGCTGGGGGGTGGGGGTGGTGGGGGACATGGGTGGGGGCCTGGTGGAGGCTGCCCCTGGTGGCTGGGGGGTGGGGGTAATAGGGGACATGAGTGGGGGCCTGGTGGAGGCTGCCCCTGCACTGCTGGGGGGTGGGGGTGGTGGGAGACATGCATTGTTGATCAGTGGTGCAAGGTGACATGTGGGTTGGCTGGGAGGCATGCCCATGGTGGATGGGCTGCCTGCGGGACATGGGCAGGGGTGCAGGGTAGTCCCCCGTGGTGTGGGCTGCCTGCAGGGGCCGTGGAGGTTGTAGAACAAACACCTGGGAGGACCCACACGGCCAATTCACGTGTAGTACTCCCCAGAACCCCTGAAATACACGTACCCTGCTGAAATCGCGTGTGGAACTTCCCCCGCACCTCTGCAATACACGTACCCTGCTGAAATCACGTGTGGAACTTCCCGCGCACCCCTGGAATACACGTACCCTGCTCGCACGGGGTCAATCGCGTGTGGAACTTCCCGCACACCTCTGAAATACACGTACCCTGATGGAATCGCGTGTGGAACTTCCCAGTCACCCCTGGAATACACGTACCCTGCTCGCACGGGGCCAATCGCGTGTGGAACTTCCCGCGCACCCCTGAAATACACGTACCCAGCTGAATTTGCGTGTGATACTTCCCGCGCACCCCTGATGCACATGTACACAGGACAATCGCGTGTGGAACTTCCCGCGAACCACTGAAATACACGGTCCCCGCTTGGCGTTTGCTGTTTGCCAGCCCTGTGAACTGGTCCAGGGTTAGCGCAGCCCTTTGCGATTATTTGGGGATTTTGAGGGCTTTTCCTTGCGCGAGGGCATTCTTGGGGGCGTAACTGGCGCTGCTGCAGGGTCGCTGCGCCACGCTGCGCCACGGCTGGTTTTGGATGCGAAAATCCATGAATACGCTGCGCGTGGAAATCGATTTTAGCGCACGCGGCTGGCGCAGACATTCGCACGGGCATGCTGTGCACCAATCGCGTGCGCCACTTTTGTGCAATTTTCTGTGAATTACCCTGAAAATCCCTTAGTTAGAAATACTTGCAGATGAGGCCAAAAACTGGAAGTGGACAATCAGGTAAATTCCCACAAGCAGCACCTTTTTACCTGGAGAGAAGATATTTGTCAAGCATCACATACGTAAATGGAAGGAGGAGCGATTCACAGGCCCACATATCATGATGTATTCGACACCCACAGCAGTGAAGATAGAATGGTGGCGAAGATGGGTCCACATCACTGACATGCACAAAGACAAGAGCTCCGTCTCCCCAAGCACAACATGATGGGAAGTATATGGAAGATTCCTTTAAACTTTGTCTCTGCTTTCAGACTATATCAAAAACCGGCAAATGAAAATGATGAAAATGTTTTTTTTTTTTAAATGTTTTAATGAAGAAACAGAATTTTCAGTGTTTTGGAGTGTGATGATATTAACATGTTTTAGTATCGGATTAATGCTTCTGATATACTTGTTTTTAAGAGAAAAAAGTGGAGGTCAATTGAATGAAAAAATAAATAGGTAAAAAAAAGTTCAAGGACCGAGGAAGGTTTTCATCATGACACTGTCGGAAAGACTGATTCATCAACTGTAAATGTTTGGTACGATGAGAAGTTGCATGTAGGGAGAGAGAGGGCAAATGGCACCTGCTATGTCTGCTCTCTCAATTCACATGTCATAGGAACACCCAAATCTTTTCTACCTCAAGCTGTGTCCTATGAGGAAGCAGGATGCCTAATGCACCTGTCACTCTGCAGAGCTAGAAGTTTATTACATAGAAAAACGGGAACTGTTCAGTGGGTGGGTGAAGGGGAAAACGTCTATGATGACAATTTCGTGAAAATAACAAAAATGCTTGAGAATAAGGAAACCCGGTACAAGGTAGTGAAATATGTCACTTAGGGCCCTAAACATGGGGAATTACAAATAAGCAACCACAAGAGAATATGATAAACAAGTGAGGAAGGGCAAAGCATACACTGATGTCATACAAAGCCATTGATGAGTGTAGAGGAGCAGTGTGGTATGGGGGCCAATAGAAGGGGCAATAATGCAATGTCATGCGGAAGGATTGATAGGATTTGAACAAATTGTGGCTGCCATGGTGAATAACAGTTGCGGGGAAATCTGGGGAAAATATGTACATGCTTTACCTTGGTTACATGAAAAGCATCAACCAGTTGACATAAAGAGCTTTACACGATTCTCTTTGTATTTCCGATCGAGTGGGTCTGTCAACCTGGGCACTGACACTGGATGCAACATGCAGAATGCAGTGCTAACGCAGGGGACTGCCATGGTGATGGACATATGATGGGCCTGAGGATCGAAAGCTTATGTCCAGCTTCTGCCTGACTACAGTGGTGTTCATGCCCTTGTCACCTTGCACAGTCCTGCACTGGTGGTACCTTAAAATAGCACTACCTTGAAGATTGCATTGCAGGTAAAAATGGCACAGCAGTAGGGGTATCAAAAATCAATAAGGAGCAAGAAGCAGGAAAACAATTATTTTTCAGAGAAAAGTACAAATAACCTGGCCGCTATCCCTTATGAGTGCAGATTATTCTCTACGATGCAACGATTTTTACCTCACTTGTGTTGCTAGGTGTCCAGGCGCCACTAATGCAAAATGGTTGCACCTCACAAGATACGAGCTGCTACAGTTGGCAAACTCAACAGCAAAAGGTTTGAATGCAACTAAAGAGGAGATGAGGGTGCTATGCTTGGTGGCCCTCCAAAACAGATATGTGTTGGACATCGATGTCCAACATGGATATCGGGGCGGGGTCTGTGCTAAGCTTGGGAGCAGTTGTCGCAAAATGATACCCAGTGGAGAGGCTTCAAATGGAACATTGAAAGCAGCCATAAGAGAGATACAGACACTCCATGAAAAGATGACCAGCGAAGTTAATGGAGTACAATCAAGTGGTTGGTTGGACAGCATTTTCCCATGGGTACCCACCTGCATTTCTGGACTGTTTTGAGTGACAGTCCCCACGTTGCTTCTCATTCGCGTCACTTTCTGCATCATTAGGAACATTATTAGATTATATTCTAGTAAGAAAAAAGGACAGTTGATGTTACCCTAAAGTGTTGATAAAAAGGATACCGAAAAGAAGGGTGGTAATAAAATAATTGGGGAAAATGAAGAAGGGGATCCTGATGGGGGGGGTCTTTACACAACCAACAGTCTTAGAGAATTATCAACAATTTTGGATCTCATGCCTAAAGGATGGCACATGGGTGGGGAAAACTCTAGTTGTTTGGGAGGAGATCGGGGGAGAAATGAAAAATGTGGATTCACAAAGATAAATTAGCAGAAAGGGAATGGGAGGCACAAAAAGAGTTAGTTATTGATAGATCAATAAAAGGTGGAATAATGTAATAGTAATGCAAGTTCTGTGCAGTGAAAGGTGCGCACATATCAATTGCGAGATTAGCACTGTAAAAGGGGAGGGAGCTCCTTTTAATTGTTATCTGAGTCAAACACAAAATAAAAGTAATTTACATATAATAGAAATGTAGGGGCACCGGTAAAGTATAACCAAACCTATAGGTAGGCTAAAATGTGGTAAATAGGCCTTGTAGCATGCCTTTGCAGCCAGTGGGTATTAGCTTTTTATTAATCTGAAACGTAGAAGCAGTGGCTGGTAATACATCGCAGGACCCACATTCCCAGATGGCAGGTATGGTAAGAAGCAAAACAACATTTGTTATTTTTCAAAGGTCAGGGATTAGAAGCCATGGTTCCCACCGATAGGCATGGCGAGCATAACCATTTAATAAGTCAAAATTATTTTCAAAATATTTTTAGATGGAGTCAAGAGAACAACAGTGGTTTCAAATTGCCCCTTAGCACATTTCGCCCGGAAGAAGTTTGAATAGTTCTTAATATGCAACATTTGTATAGAAGTACATCCGTGGTTCAAGGCTCTGGTAGTGTCGTGGTAGGGAGCGCTTCTGATGAGAACTTAGATGAGATGACCGGGGCCGATGAATAAAGTTCTGCTGGTCATCTCAAAATGTTTCAATGAATTGCCATTATGTGGGAAATGCGGTTTGGATTGTTACATCACATAATTTAATTGTAGGCGGACCAGAGTGCTCACTTGTCTGCATAGGAAGGGGGTAGGAATTGCCATGCTGCAAGAAACGCATCTAACGCTAGATAAGCAGGCTAACATTTTGAGAAGATGGGGGGGGACATGGATATAGGGCGACCTATTTGAATTTCGCTAGGGGGATGTTAATATTGGTTTCTCCCAAGGTACCATTAAGGATGACAGAGAATAAGACCGACGAAACGGGGAGAATGGTCCTTGTGCATGGATATGTATATAATAGAGCGGCATGTATTATTTATGAATACATATGCCCCCACCATGATGATACCACCCTCTTTAGATCCCTGTAAATCAGGCTGACCCCGTTCAGAGACATGATGTGTATTTGGTGAGGAGACTTCAACTGTACGCTTGACAAGCATCTGGATAGGTTGGATGGTAGGTATGTCAACCCTACGCCACCAGCTAGAATATTAGGGAAGCTGCTGGAGTATCTGGACATGGTTGAAATCTGGAGGTGGATGCATGGGATGGCGAGGGAATACTCACACTACTCGAGCCACCCCTTGGCTATATAGTAGACTAGATTACCTTCTCACGGGGATGGAGCACATAGGTGAATTCATTGAGGGAAGGACTTTGTCGGATCACTGCACCCTGTTGGCTAGTTGGGCAGTGCATGTTGATCTTCCGCCGATACCAATGTGGAGATTGAGGGCAGGGGCACTTCAAGATGACCCCTTTTGAGGATATATGAAAGAAAAGATAGAGGAACAGTTTGAGGTTAATGAGGGCACAGTAGACAGAAAGGGAGTCCTGTGGGAGGGGGGCAGCAATATCTAAGACGGGAGCGGTCAAGAGGGAGTTACTGTGGGATCTGTCAGTACTGGAGGCAAAGATCAAATGGCTAGAAAGCACATAGAGACAAAGGGTGTGGAAGGGGATCTCCTAAGGTTGCATAAGGAATGTCTGGAACATTGGGACACCCTGGGTAAATAAGATTATGTGAGTTATATTGCCAGGCTACATGGGCAGGGTGAAAAACCAGGCAGGATGCTGGTTTGGTTACGTTGAAGAGAAGAAGCCAGGGCCGTGATCAGTAGGTTAGGGGATGAGTGCAGAGAACTATGGAAATCACAGAGAGAGATTAACAACATATTCGTTAAATTCTACAAAGATCTGTACAGTATGGCAGAGAGGTAAAACATGGGGGAGGTGGAGGAGACATTATCAGAGATATCATTGCCACAACTGTCACTAGTGCAGGCGGAAGCGCTGGGCCGCTGCTCACTGTGGAAGAACTGGGAATGGTGATACAGGAACTACCATCGGGTAAGACTCCCGGAGGCGATGGCCTGCCCGCAGAGTTTTGCAAAACCTTTCAAAGTGAATTGACTCAGAGGTTGCTGGACATTTCTGAGGGGGCGTATTACTGAAGGGAGCTGGCCAGGAGTATGAGGGAGTCAGTGATTGCACTGATATTGAAATTGAGCAACCCGCCTTGGAATTGGGAGTCATGCTAGCTGCTGTCAATGTTACACCAAGATTGTAAGATTCTAGTGGGTGTGCTGGCGGGTAGGCTAAAGAAGGTAATAGGGCAATTAATACACCCAGACCAGACCAGACCGGATATGGGCCAGGAAGAAACATCTCTATAAACATGCAGAGATTGCATGCAGTGATTGATAGGATGAGAAACTGGGGGGAGAGGTGTGTGGTGATATCGCTAAACACTATCAAGGCCTTTGATTCAGTCAAATTGGGTTGGTCAAATGGATTGGATCGCTTCGGGTAGGGGCAGGATTCATCAGGTGGGATAAGCTACTATACCAGGCAACCACAGCTAGAGTGTGGACAGGTAGGCACGTCTCGGAACAGTGGAGCCTGATCATTGGAACCATTGCAGTGTTCTTCCAAGCAGAATTTGGGGATGCTGGGCTGATGGTAGACAGGGTTAACCATGTAGTCTTGTTGTATGCAGATGACATACTGTTCTATGTCAGGAACCCTGAAGATAACCTAAAGCTTTTTTTCGAGGTACTAGTCAATTTTGCAGCATTATCAGGGATCACAGTCTGTAGAGTTAAGTTGTGCATCTTCCTGCTGGTGGAATAGGTTGGGCAGGGCAGATCGAGCCTGCCGAATCGTTGGGTGCCCAATACATTCAGATACCTGGGAGTGGAGGTTTATCACAACACCAGCTCCATGCATTATCACATCACATTCTAAGCATACAGCGGGATAGTAAAATCAATAGAATTGTACAGGAAATTGCTGCTGTCAGTGATTGGGAGGATGGTGCTGGTCAAGATGGTGGCACTACCCCATCTATCATATTATTTTCACAATGTGCCATTTGAAATTCCACTGACTTTCTTCAGGGAACTAAATTATGCGTTGAGTGGGTTCCTCTGGAGTCCGGTAGGCATAGGGTGGTCTTAGACACGCTGTGTAAGGATTATTTGGAAGTAGGAGTCAAACTCCTGAATATGGAGCTGTACTTCTTGGCAGGACCGCTGCAATGGGTGGCATAATGGCTCTCAGAGGAGTATATACAAGAAGCCAAGTTATTGAAAATGGTGAGTAGGCTGTACTTGATGAAGGCAGGGCTGTGGCTTAATGGTAGGAGACTAAAGTATATGTCACAGATGTTATGGTTGGGGAGAGGTGTCTGGGCATGCACCAGGAAGCTTCTGTGTTTGGGAGAGCTGTACTCCTCCAATGTCCCCATAGCAACAATACATGGGGAGAATGAAGAGGACATCTAAGTCAGTAGAACGCAGTGTGAGGACAGAGGGATGGTGATATACTGTCTGTTTACGGACTAAAAGCTTCAGGAGTTTCACCAGGTGGTGAGCAATACTGGTGTGCACGAAAGACAGCATTAACATACATAAGGATTCAGAGAGATGCTAGGGCCAAATGGGTGAGCTTCCCGGCGGTGCTGAAGGAAATTAGCACTGTGCAGCTGCTATATAATGTGCCCAAGGGAGGACATGGGGTCTCAAGACTGTACCGGGGCTGCTGTCAATGTCTCTGGCAGGGACTCAGAGAGTGGGAGGAAAATTTGGGTAGGGGCTTCATAGATCTGGAGTTGGCTAACACACTATTGTACACCCAGACACCATCTCAAAATGCCAGGATCAAGCTCTCGCACCATACTTAACGCCACATAGGATAGCCCAATTTCTGGGTGCACTGGATGAGGGGTGCCTGAGATGCACATCGAATGGGACAGACATAATGCATATAATTGTGGGTGCAGGATGATTAGGATCTAGGCGAAGGTGAAAACGAAGGTGACAATGGAGGTATAACACGATTCACATGGGAAGCTGCAGTCTGTTTACTGGGGTTGTTTCCGAGATCGAGCGAGGCCCGACCAGCTATTACAATGATAGATTTGGCTTGCATGCTCGCAAAATTGTGGATTTCCATGGCCTGGAAGTCCAGCAGTGGACCGCATATAGATAATTGCTGGGGGGATTTGAGGAAGTGGTGCATAGCAGAAACTACAGTATGGTATGGGGCCTTAAGAAGTGGGGCTAAAAAAAGCAGTGAAGACATTGGGGTCCGGAATGCGCTGGTACAAAAGATGTTCTTCTCACAAGATGACAAACCGCCATGAGACATTGGTGGCGGAAGCAGAGTGGCAGGAGGGAATGGCAGTGGACACAGGCATGAAGATTAATACAAGAGATGATGTTTAGCATGAGGCAGTGCCTAGGCAGGCACAGTTTTTCTTTGCAGGGTTGTGGGGGTGAGGGCACGTAGGGATTCTATGGGTGGAGTTCTAAGTGTTTGTTATTGTAGGTATCTGCTAGCTGTGGACATTATTATGTTTTGGAGACTGTTTGACTGTATGGTTGTGTTGTTACAAAATGCAAATTAAAAGACTTTAAAAAAATCCTTTTTTATACCTTGCAGCTGCGTATGCGTATCTAAAATTAAAAACCGGAAATATGAAAAGAGTTCTTTTAGATATAAATAAAGAAACGTTTTAAAAATATATATACAGAGTCCATACAGCGCACAGTATTACAAACTATATATTAAACCTTACTTCCAAGACAACCTGGGCAGAGTTGTTGCAAAGACTTTTCTGCTCTCTCTCTCTCTCTCTCTCTCCCACTCTCTCTCTCTCTATCTCTCTCTCTCTCTGTCTATCTCTCTCTCTCTCTCTATTTGTCTCTCTCTCTCTTTTTCTCACTCTCTCTCTCTCTCTCTCTCTCTCACTCTCTCTCTCTCTTCTCTTCCTCTCTCTCTCTCTCCCTCAACACACGGGCAACAGTGGTGGCACCCTGATCTTTGGTGGCAAATGCCTGCACCTACCATGTGAAGTGGTCTGCCTGTCACCACCCAGATGTTCTATCGGTACGATGTCCTTTCGTTGCAGGATGTTTTTTCACTGGGATTTTTACCGCAATTTTTTTGGCGAAAAAACCCATACATTTTTTTACAAAATGGGGGACTTGGGGGGGGGGGAGACCCCCCCCCCCCGCAAAAAAAATTATTCGATGGGTTTTTCGAGAAAAAAAAATCGTGGTAAAAAACCTGCGAAAAAACCTCATGCGATGAAATGACATGGAACCGTTCTGTCCTCCTGGCCTGTCCATCTCCAGCCTGAGAAAGTCGATGCAGCCAAAGTGCATGGGCCTGAAACTCTGCAGTTGATGATGATAGGCTCCATGACGAGCCGCTGTCTTTCTGGTGACACACTTGGTGCAGTTCTGGCATTAATACTTTACATCTACTGCTAGTCTGGGCCAGAAAATCCTTGAGTGGACCAACTTGAAAGTTCTGTCACTGCCAAGATGTCCATGCTGGTTGCGGAGTGTGTACAATATGATATGATATGGCATTTATAATGCACCTATACACAAGTGTTTCAAGGCGCGACGAGGCAAGGGAGGGGAAACAGAGGCAACAATCTTACTAGGCCAGGTGACATTGAGATTGTGCAAGTGCAGGGGAGGGGGAAGGGAAAGTGCACAGGGCTAGGGGGAGGAGGCAGTGCAGTACATAGGATAACATCAAAATAAATAAAGACCTTAAATAAAAAGTGCGGCCAGCTGGTGGCAAGTGCAAGGGTAAGTGCAGACATCAGGTGTAAAGTGTTGGTAGGGGGCTGTAGGGATGCAGAAACAGTCCCAGAGTGCAAGGGTTGTCAGGGGGGCAGTGCAGGTGTGCAACTGGCAGGGAGGGGACCTGAGCCCGAGGTCAGAGGGTAGCCAGTTAACGAGTGCAGTTTCAGCCAGGAGAACAGCAGGGGAGAGGAGGAGAGAAATCAGAAGCAAAGAGGAAGGTCTTGATGTGCTTCCCAAACCAGAGATGGTTCTCCTCAAGTTTCAGTGAGATATGGAGGCTTTTCCAGAGGGAGGCTCCAGCAGAAGAAAGAGATCTACCACCCACCCGTTGCTTGGAAAAGCGGCTGACCCTGAGGGAGGTGGATGAGCAAAGAGCTCGAGAAGAAAGATATTTAGGAAGAGAGAGTTGAAGGTATTGAGGCCCCAGGCCCCAGAAGGCCTTGTGGACAATGCACAGGGTTTTGAACTTAATCCTCGCCACCACTGGGAGACAGTGCAGAGATTTCAGTCCTGGAGAGATACGATCCCTGGGCTTGAGGCCGAGGACAAGTCTCGCAGTCCTGTTGTGGATGAGTTGCAGAGGGCAGAGAGTAGAGGCAGGCAGATTTACAAAGAGGCTGTTGCAGTAATCCAGCCTAGAGAGATCCAGAGCTCTAGAGACAGTGAGCTTCTGGGGGAAGGAGAGGAAAGGAAGAATACCTCTGAAGAGGTGCAGCTGGTAGTGTGACTTCTTAGAGACGTCAATGATGTGAGGAGAGAAGGAAAGTGGGGAGACGAACATGACCCTGTGGTTTTTAGCCTCACAGGTGGGAGCAGGAAGAGGTCCAAGAGAGGCCGGCCAGAGAGTGACAGGACAGGAGGGAGCAGGTGTGCCGATGAGGAGAATCTCGGTCTTACTGGGGCAGAGAGTGGCAATGCGATGGACAAGAAGTGCCAGGTATTGGTTGAACAGCCAAGGAGAGAGATTAGACACCCGGGGAACACCACAGGTAGAGCTAGAGACAGAGGAGAGGAAGAACCCAAGTTGGACCTGGGAGGGTGGATCAGAGAGGAAAGAAGTCAGCCAAGCCAGGGCCTGATCATTGATACCCAGGTTGTCATAGAGATGGTTGAGCAGAATGGCCTGGTTGATCGTGTCAAGGCAAAAGAGAGATCCAGTAAGATGAGGACACAGGGGGTGTTGGAATCAAGGTTGGAGAGCAGGTCTTCATGGATGTTCACGAGAGCAGTTTGCGTGCTTCTGGCAGCTCTGACGCCAGACTGATAGACATGGAGACAACCAACAGAATCAGTGTGAAGATTAAGCTGGGAGATGGCCAGCTTTTCCAGGAGTTTGCCCAGGAAAGGAGTGATGGAGATAGGGCGATAGTTAGCCGGGCAGGAACGGTCGGCAGAGGGTTTCTTAAGAAGAGGGTGCACAAGGGAGTGCTTCAGGGGGGAAGGGAAGACCCGGGAGGTGAAGGAGTGGTGGCAGAAGTCAGCCAGAGCAGGAGCCAGTGTGTCAATGTGGTCCTTGATGGTTTTGGAGGAACAGGGGTGAACCTGTTTTGACGAGACTTTCATAGAGCGGACTTGTCTAGAAACCTCATCTGGGGAGAACAGGGGAAAGGCAGAGAAGGACGGAGGAGAGGTGGCTGAGAAAGGGCCAGGGGAAGAGCAGGGAGTAGAGGGAGAAGGGGGAAAAAAGAGTTTTAGAGATGAAATGAGAAGCCAGGGCCGTGCAGAGGGCCTGGGAGGGGACAGGAGATGTAGAGACTGCAGCAGCATTGACCCGCTCTTTGCAGATATTAAAGAGTTCAGCTGAGCTGTTAGATGCCACAGAGACGCAGGCTGGGATGTGGACTCTGTTCTTGGCGTGGACAGAGCGCCGGTATTGCCTTTAGAGCAGGCGACAGGCCAGTTTGTCAGAAGATGTACCAGAAGCACGCCATTTCCACTCAGCCACCCTGCACTTGCGTTTGAGGGTGACGAGGGCTGAGTGGTACCAAGAGTTGCACTTGTCTTTGGGCTTCATGCGGATCCTCATGACAGGGGCAAGAACATCGAGAGTATCAAATATAGCAGAGTGGAGCATGGAAAGGGCGGTGTCAGGGTGTGATTCAGCCAAGGGGGGACAACTCAGTGGAATCTCTGTGGCAAAACCAGACAACATAGTAGACGGTCTCCAACTTTGCTTTCCTTGTACAGGATTACACTCTTCTGCACGAGCATCTTCAAGTCCTTCAGAATCACAGCTTTCGCTGGGTTATTAAGGATGTCTCTTCACAAATCTGCTCCCGTGGTCTAGGCTTTCAGGAACAGAGCGATGCCAGGATCCACTAGCCGTGACATACAGATTTCATCTCAGGTCAGACGCATAGCTCAAATACCTTCAGACTTGTGATATTGCAGTAGATGGCGGGTACCGCCTCCATTGAGGATCCCAAGCAATCCACACTCATGGCTCTCTCTGGTTCCTGCTGACTTGCAGCCTGCAAGATAGCTCTGACACCTGCTAAAGACAACTCCTTCCACAAGGTGGATCCAGCTGTCATCGTTGGTGTAGTTCTTGGTGCGTGTTCTGTCTCCGGACACTCCAAAACACAGGTCTACAGGCAGCCGGGTGTCCCTTCCAAACATCAAGAAATATGGTGTAAACCTGACAGCATTGTTCTTTGTACAGTTGTATGCATGAGTTACGGTGGCCACATGTTGACTGTATTTGTTCTTCTCCTCTGGCCTCAGGGTGTCCAGCATTGCCAAGAGGGTTCAATTAAACCTCTCCACTTGGGCATCCCCCTTATGGTGATGTGCTCCAATTTTTAGACTATACATTTCGTATATGTGGATATATTCTTTGATTATGTGAGGAGCATGTGACTTACCTATGATAGCTTGTTTCATTGATTTGTTAAAATATATGAAACATTGGTTTAATGTATCCCTTCAGTCACAACCTCTTTTCTTTTTTTGTAATTGGTCTATTTATCCCAAGTGATGAGGTACACGTACCTTAGGTTCTGATCCACTGTTTTGACACTTTGGAATGGGAAAAGCGATGGGGGAAAACATCATATTTTTCATATTTTTAAGTTAAGCCCATTTATGTCTGGTACCAATGAGATACTGTTATGATCCCATATCTGAGCATCGCCGTCATCAGATTATTAAAGGCATGTACTAAGGATGAACGTCATATCTGCCATCTCCTTTCCCTTTCCTACACTGAGTCATCCAGCAGCCACTGATCACTCTATCTCAAAATAAAAATGGCCTCTGAGATCCAATATGGCACCAACCTACTGCTACAACAGCAGCTCTCTCAATTCCTTCCATGCTGCCACTCAATTGAAAAAGACCTTTTGTAAAAGTTGTCCAAAATGCAAAGTCGTTTTGCAAACTGCATTTTTTCTATTGCTCGTTCACATTGCCATTCACAGCATTCCCTAAATCATGCATCACATTACCCAATTTGGGCTTATCAGTATTTCCAGTGAACGGCAATGAGATCCATTAAAGGTTTGAAAACAACTGTTTGTTTGCAGACAAGGAACCTCATTCCCGCAACCATGTTGTGACTTGGGATCGATGGTGTCCAGAAATAGCCATCTGCCAGATGACCCCTAGCAAAATGTGGTGCAGAGCTAATAACCACAAAATAAATATGCAGGATGGTTGCTATGCAGCGCACATTCCAAACTAAGTGCTGATACTTCCTGGAGGCTGGAGCAACACTTGGTTCCCCCACAAAGGTTCGGTCTTGACATATTTGGAACATGCAATCTCATTGAATTGCACTGTGGCACACGCTCCTGGGAGTGCTATCTCATGCAACACCTTCTCAACACACTTGTGGAAGCAGGCAGGTGGGCGTCTTCTATGCCTGTGTTTCGGGGGTTGGGGTGGGGCTGGGATCTGAGGATGTGAGGGAGGAATTATCTTTGCAGAGTTTATTGGACTTCTTGCTTGTGTGTTTTGGGTTAGGTGAGTGAGTGATTGAGGGTTGAGTGAAGGCAAGTCTGAAAATTACAATGATCTCTTGCTGGGGAGAGGCAACTGCCCAGAGTCAATGATGCCCTTTAGTGCAGTAGTCTTAGTGCCCGTTTGGTGTCTATAAAATGTGCTGGGCCAACTTCTCATTATGTGTGGGTTTGGTGTGTTGGTTAAAGTGTACAGGTAGGTGTAAAAAAAGTTGGACCTGCATGCTTTATGCAGTGTTTGTGGTAGTGTTGTATGTGATCTGATCTAGTGATAGTAGAAGTTTTACTGGGGGTTTGGCTTGCGATCTTTATCAGCACTCTTGTATGTGGAGCTGGTGGTTTATCTACTAATAGCTTTGAGTGGAGATCCCGAAGTGGTGTTGTGGTTCAAAGGGTAGATGTATACATGGGGGTTTGCTCCAGGAAGGTCTGTAAGGTGTATAGGTCTCCCGGGTGGTGTCCTGATTTGTATGTCTTAAAGCCTCCAAACGTGTCATTTTAGTAGTTGTTTGATGATTCTAATATTGTCAATATGATCTTGTGTACAGACACGTGCTGCTTCATATCAGTGTAGTGAGTTTTCCATGGGGAGATAAGGTTTTCAGGTATGTGAGAGCATGCCTTGTGGAGTGTGGGGCGGTGTTGCGGGTCATTAGTGGTTAGGTTTTCTGTTGGTTGCGCACCACACCATTGGGTCATGCTTTGCATGAGTAGGGTCAAATTGTCTAGTTGGAGATAGTATGATGGGAGTGAGGTATACTCGAGAACATCTCCGAGGATGGTCCGTCCTTGCAACCCCCATGTGAGTTGGTTAGTTAGGACACGTGATGTATCTACAAAGGTAGAGGGTTTCTTGAGCTTTGAAAGAAGATACATCCTTTTACAGATTTGGGACAAAGTTGAAAAACCATCATTTGTACACCCCTCAATTTAATGTGTTTGATTTAATACTGCACATCTGTCTATCATTTATATTGATTGTTATTTATGACTTTACTCCATTATGTTTTCGTTGTTTTGATGCTATCTGGTGCATGTGTTGGCACATTCAGAGCTTTAACTATGCTGGTTGGTGGTACTTGGGCTAATAAATGCATTAATTAACGGCAAACCAGTGGGGTGTGCCAATGCTAGCACGGTACAACCAGTTTTTTGAAAACCACGTGGTCACTGACAACGCTGTGTGGTCCATTGCTCCTCTGTTGCCTTGAGATCACACCACTTTACCCCATACTGCCCTGCATCACCCACACAATTGGCCAGAGAGATTGCAAAAACTTCTGAAAGCGAGGCCATGCTTTCTCAATGTTATGATAGCAACATCAGAGGTATAAAACAAGCAAAGTAACGCTGGTTTCCTAACCCTTGACAAAATCATTTCACAGTCTAATTGAAAGGAAGCACCCTGGTTGCACAGACCACTTACCATTAATATGGCGGACAACCTTTGAATGCGGGATGTGCCTGGGTTGTGCGTAGTAAAGTGGCGGCTGCAGGGCAGGCTTATATTGCATCCCGGCTCCCTTTCTTGCGCCTGATATGCAGCTGATACTCATCTTGAATCGCTGGTCTTATAGGTTGAGCGCAACTTAGCTTGGGAAATCCTGCAACGGCAAAAAACAACCAAGGATATCTCAAAAAAGGTTGGTCAACAGACTCTCAAAGTCCCCTCCGTTGAAGGGGATGCAACCTGTTCAATGCTAATATGCCAATCGAAAGAAAGCCCGTCCCAACCAGCATTTTCAGGTCAGCAGTCCTTCAGCTCGCTTCTGGCAAGCTGAGACCAATGGGAGGCACCACACACTACTTGCAAATACTGGTGGACGCTAGATAAATGCAAAACAGCAATATGGATGGGAACGTCAGTATTCCTCCTGCAATGAGAATGCTCTACTTGTAAAGAAATGTATTATAGGGAATATGCGTGCATCAGACTAGGGATGGGTAGACAACCTGGCACCCTCCAGATGTTGTGGCCTACAATTCCCACCTGCCCCAGCAAGCGTAAACCGTGGGGGGGTGGGGAGGTGAAGGGAGTTGAAGGCCAAAATATCTGGGATGCACAAGTTGGCTAGCCCTGGACTAGTGACATGATTGCCAGGATGTGACTGTACCTTCTATATCAAGGCCAACTACAGGTGCCCATTTTCCAACCTGCCTCAGCATCTACTCGTTTTAGAATATAGCAGCTGTTTACTTTACAAACAAGAAGAGTGAATGTGTTTTCAAAGTTGTTTATGCAGGGCAATACTACATGGCAGATAGTGTCCTCCAGTGCAGGCCTGTGAATATGTTCTCCCTTAAGTGACATACACAAGTGCCTAAGTCTTTCACGGCCGTCAATAAACCAAGCTTGTCCAAGGGGGAATAGCTCTAAACCGCAAACTCAACGCACCCAAATCAGGAACTATGTGGGGACCTTCCCGAGTTTGTGCACGGTGCAACGGAATCGTTTTAAGGAGAAAGTGCCTGGCAGCCTCTCCCTTAAGCAATGTATCTGTCAGTCTTCGCGTTTGCAAAGAATCCCTGTTCAGTGTAATCTCATGCTTGTAGTTTACTTGCAAAAGTGAAGAGTGAAAGCCCTCTGTCACCCTGAAGAGTGATGTGTTTGTGTAATGTGCTGGGGTTTCACTTCACCGCAATCACACCACCTGCTGTCACACTGGCCAACCACCTCACTCGCCTCAAGGCTCCTGCCTACCAATCTTCGTGTCTGACATTTTACAACATATGTTTATTCATGGCTCATGCATTACGTGTCATATGTTATGCAACGCTAAGCTTGCTATTTTGACTAAAAGATTAACCTATGGATTCTATATATGCCTTTTTTCAGCAAACTCTAGTCTAACCTGTTAAAATACAAGTATACCAGGGCACCCTTAATACAGTCTTATTAGGACTACACAGAACTGACTTTAGAAGATACATGATGATACTAAAAATAATTTGAATCACTGTGTTTTGAGTTGGTCTACTATATGTATAACTAGCCATAACCCCCCTCCCCCTGGGTCTGTAGCTGACATAGATGTGAGGGTCTGCTAGAGCCTTGTGTATGTTATATTGCGTCCTAACTGCCTATTTTTGAAAAATCGCCAAATCAGCAATCTCCCGGAATCGCCTATACTGATACTATAGGGCCGGACCCCGCTCTGCCCATGTATAGGGTGAATGAGTGGGATTAGTAAAATGTCACTGTCGCCAGTACACCCCAGAATGGTATGCCGAACTCGGGCCAACATTTCACCGCACCAATGCGGTGGGTCTGGAGCCAACAATCGCCAAATCTGCAATCTCCTGAAATCTCATATACTGATAGCACAGGACTGGACCCTGCCCTGTGCAGGGCGAATGGGTGGGGTTGGTCAAAGTACACCATCTGAAAAAAGGGGGCACTGTAGGTAATACCCAATGGAGTCTTCACACAATGGGCAACAGTAATTTTAAAGAAGAAAAGCAAGGGTGTTTGAAAACAAGCTGGAATAGTTAAACTTAGTCAAACTTCAATCCATAGACTGTAGTAAGTCATAGTTCTTGCTCTGGATGGCACCTATGACATCCAAATTCATAATTACAAAATGTTATGTACGTTTCTATAGTAGGCAGACAGCAGTGTCTTTGAGATTTGTTACACATTGGTGGTGATTAATTCTATCATATGTTTTGTTATATCATTGATTGCATTTTAATTACTAAAAATATGTTTTGTATGTGTTTTAACCAAGATGTATTAAATCATTATTAATCCAATTTTAAATTTTGTGATTATGAATTTGGATCTCAAATGTGCTATCCAGAGACCGAGAACTAACTTATTACAGTCTATGAATTGAAGTGTGATTTACTCTAACTATTCCAGCTTGTTTTCACACACCCAGCTGGTGCTGTTTCTTTTTTAACCATTCTACATCATTTTGATGAATGCCAAAAAATGTGCTTGTTTTTTTTGTGGCAATTCATATTATTTGAAGACATGCACAACTAATTACATATAGAAGTGAAACAAAAAACAACAAGCTAGTCGCTTTATCACACAGTTTGCTTTGCTCTGTGCGTGTGTCTTAAAAGTACAGGTGTAAAACCCAAAAGATAGTTTCTGAATATAGAAGGGAACATAAAGCCATACATGCTGTTCAGAAATGCAAACGACCTGAGTTAAATAAATGGAATTTAAGAAAATGACCGCAATGCTCTGTGTCTGCATAGGTTTGATAAAAGAAAGTTTAAAGGATTGAGTGATAAGAGTTGAGTAAAGTTGGCAGCGGCGTGCAAGCAAAGTGTACTTTAATTGGCATCAGGAGACTCTTACCCATCAGTTACTATGCATGCAGATTCTAATTGAGTGACAGACAGAAAACATTTACTACTGACAGTTGCATTTATGACATATAGGGAGGTAAACATTCTGGGCCTCTTTAAGGGTATGGCAGTGCAGAAAAGAAGTGGTGGTAAAGGGGGCATCGTTCTGGTACCATCACTTTACAGCACCGTGTACTACAGGTTTTGGCTGTAACGAGGAGGATGTAGCTCCAACTAAACGCTGGTGGTAAATCACCCACCTTTCTGCCAAAAATCAGTGGATTTACGGCATGGAATTTCTGCTCATGATAAATTTGACAAACATCCCCATGGAGTCCTAGGGATTCCAAAAATTGGAAATTACACTGCCATACCACTAGTCATAATCCTGGTTTAATACAACGGGGCGATGTGACCAAGTGGCGTGGTAATGCTAAATCATGTTGCCAGTAAATCGGCAGAGGTACCACCGATTTACTGGCAAACACATGAGGCCCTATATGTATATGCATGAGATCAATGGAGACAAATTACATATACATGTGCATCCTGTGTGTACGTATTATAATCTGCAGCACTGACTCAATTGTTCATGCCTCTGAGGTTGATCAAATGAGAGTCATAGAATTTGGTTAAATTTGCTATATTTATTTACAGTACTATGAATGAGCAAAGCAGCATGAGCAAGTGCTACATAAAATAAGAAACCACTAATTGTGACCAGAGCAGAGGGAATCACTGGAGGAGGCTATGGAGAAGTGGCTTGAGCCATGGATGGAGGTGGATAGGGAAGAAGTGGGAGAAAGTGAAATGTGTTCATTAAATGCTCTTAACCAGGAAGATTGTCTTTGAAATATTTAAGATCTGGGTGCATGATGGGAAGCTGTTTGTATTGAGTTTTACAAAAAGAAAGAGTTAGCCCTGATAGCGCATATTCCTTACATAATTTAGAATGATACAATTCTAAACTATATAAGGAATAAGCGCTATCAGGGCGAACTCTTTCTTTTTGTATTTAATCATAATCCTGACCAGTCACAGGATATAGCCCAGGAAAGCAGCTAACCTAAAATTAGTAAAACTTCACAACATATATTGGGTTTTAGCGCCTAGCTGTTGAAGACTGGAAGAAAACTATTTGAAATTGTATTGAGTCTTGTAACCTTTCAGTCAAAATTATGATATTGTCTAAAAAAGTTCAAGCTTTGCTCTGGTTCTCGGGAGCATGCAAAAGAAAGCATTCCAGTGTACTATGTTTATTTCAAAATCCCACCACCTTTAGAAGACTATGCCTGTGTAGGAGAAATCCTGACACTTACCTTTCTGCCACAGTTTATACACCACAGGATCATAGCTAAGCATCTACAGACTTTGTACAATGCCTTTCATTCTAGATGTGCATTTACCTCTGGGTGCAACCGACACGGATCTAGACACAATAAAGACCACTGCACGCTTTCACAGTTAGGCACTTTTATGTAAATATTCAGTTTCATCAGCCAGAAAAACACACTCTGCATCAATGAGCATTTTACATTGGGGACATGTGAGAATATAAGAAAACACACTTTGTATAAAAGCACTTTAAATTTGGTCAGCATAACAATTCAAATGTAAGTGAGTTCCCTCTAACCTAAGACATCCAAACTGGTACTCTTTGGCTAGGAAAGCAACACACTATGAATACAGTTTCAGCTCTCAGTTTTTCCCCTACCCTTGCCTAAAATTGGATTAGTAGCAAGATTTTGAAATTGCACGATTATGAGATTATGACCCCTTCTGCATGAATGAAGAACCCCCCAGCTAATACTTTGGATTCTGTCCACTTTGTTACCAGAAGGATTACACATTTTCTGCCTTCCGTGTCCACTTGGACACCTGGTCAAATAAAATACCCTGCAGAAGGGGGTCCTAACTGTAATTATCACATATAAATAGATATACATCTGTACAGACGGAAATGCAACCACAGTGGAGGCCATCCCATCATAGTCTTGATCATTAAAATTCCTGCTGCTGTGTAGTAAAGTGATCTGCAGCAGTGTGCCCAAGATGTCTGTCTCCTAGCGAGGAGTGCAATTTGGTGCAGTGCTCGACCTGTGCTTAACGCTGGGTGCAATGGGTTAATGCCAGGGAAAACTGAGACGAGAGAAAGTCGTGCGGATTGGTGTGTATACTTCTGCCACTTTGCTGGCCCAGAGTGTTTCGCCCCATCAATGTCGGTTTCGATCATGGCAGGTCACGACAAGAAGCTGTTGTGTGGGACAAGGCAATGGTTAGGATAGGTGGCACACTTTGCTTAAAAGTTAAATGTTTTATTCACTTATGGGACGTGCCGCGTAATGTTCTGTTTTGGCGCCTGGAGGTGATGGGTGGCCGCTATGCACGGTTGCTTCCGTGTGTCTCCCTTATGGCGTCTGGGGGATGGTAGGTGGTCGCATTGCCGGGTTGCTTTCAGGGGTTGGAAATGTGCTTTAATTGTGGGCAGGTATTGTTCCAAGCGAGCACCATGATTAATGAGTGGGGGCAGCTTGGGGGCATGGGTTGTTTGGTTGGGTGATTACGAGGGTATTTGAGGAACTGTAATGGGTTGAATGCAAAAGTGGCACCACTATAGTATGATAAAAAAACTGTTAACAGGACTTCACTGAAGGACACACACAGTGCTTATAACTTGATTGGCTGAAGGCAGACCAGGTTAAGACATTTTTATTACACCAGTAGCATTTACAGCTCAAATTAAGTCATTGGGCCTCATTACAAGTTTGGCGGTAGCCTTGTCGGTAAAAAATGCTCCCCAATCTTTCAATGGCAATGGGGAGGTCGGATGCACCGGCACCATTGACAATGGTGCCGGTGCATCCGACATGCTCTGCTCGCGGAAGCAGAACTCGTAGTTTGCCGGTCTGGTAACAACGGTACCGGCAAGCTTACCGGTACCGTTGTTACCTGACCGGTAAACTTATAACAAAGGCATGCATGTCGAGTGCAACGTTTGATGGTAATGCTTCATTAAAGAGAGCTCAAAGAGTTCCCATGAGAAGTAGTTTTGGGCAGGGAGGGGCAAGAACAGGGTTGGGGATTAGAATGGCAATGGGCAGTCACCCGCACTCTGAATGCTGCTGCAACACCAGCATCGGAGCACGCAGCGAGCCTGCTGGCATCTGCTACCCCATCCACCGCCCAGACGGCTCAAAATGTGCTTGTAGCACATACTGCCGCCATCGGACTCGCCCGCACTGCAAATGCCACTGGACCCGCCTCCGCCAAGCTCCCCAGCCACCCGCACATGCAGTCGACCACTCACCATCTTATCCCACAATATCACTCACCAGCACATCACACATCACACGTGCAGGCTACTATCCACATTCAACCAGAAGCTCTGCAGCAGCATGGCACACAGCACGAGACCCGGACCCCCATCATGACCTTCACCTGTAAAGTCATAAATTGACGCGATTCACAGATGATGGTTTGGGGGCCACTTTTTTGAGGCAAGGGGTGGGCCACTTTTTTTTGGCTGTCAGTGCCTATTTCTTGTCCCAGTCCGACACTGGGGCTAAGCATAGGAGGCGTGACTGGTGCACTAGCCTGCAACCCTATCCATGTGTCCAATGCCCATAGATGATAGGACACTATTGGGTCTCCCCATGGATGGTAAGGGGCAATGTCTAAGTATACATTTCCTTAGACCTATAGCAGACCAGGATACTGATTCCTGCTAGGCCAGGGGCTTTACCAAGGCATTTAACTTGGCCAGTGAGGGACTCTAGGGACTCTGTCAACCTGAGCACCTGGTATAGAGGTGTGCTCTAAGGGACATCACCTATGATAAAGCAATGGTCAGGCAAGTCTATTCAGTGCACTGTATTAAAAGCTATTTATAAAGACCTTACTTGCACGAGAATGTGGCCATGGCTGTCTCAAGGTCTCTGCTGCTGCTCTCTTGATCTTCTCTCTGCACTCTCTGGTGATGGCTCGATCTGGCAGTGGCAGTCAGCAGCGCTGAACAGCAACAGTGCATGGGGCCCAAAGCCTTTGCATGGGTTGGGCTGCGTATGTCAGATGCAGCATGGAGGTGGCCCTTATACTCAAATTCAGCCCCAGAAGGGCTAAGAACATTGGGCGCTCCCCTGCTGTGGAGAGCACCAGTCATTTACTTTGGCCAGGCCGGCTGTTGTGACAAGGCATTTTTTATTTATCATTTATAAAGCGCTCACACAGCCCGCAGGCATCGAGGCGCTGTTACAGAAAGTGTTTGTTTTTCTAAGTTGCCACTGTGTTTTTTTTTGTCTTAGTTACGCATTTATAACGCGCTTAAACACCCACAGGTTTCTAAGCGCGGACCCGGGGATCGAACCTGTTGTTGGTTCGTGTCGTCTTGCTTTCAAGACGCGCACGCTGCCGCTGAGCTATCCTGCCTGTCAGTGGATTGATCAAGGGCCCGTGCAGCAACAGTGTTTGAGCGCAGAGCAGAGCGCCTTTAACCCTCTTGTAGGATTTTTCCATTATCCCCGGCGCTCAGCTCACTCCAGGCATTGTTTTCTTCCATTCTCCTAGAGTAAAGGAACCCTGGTGTCACCATGCCCAAGGGTCTCTTACTCTAATCATTGTCTCTTTTCAGGGTCCATGGTACGGCTTTTGCGCTGGGGGTCCAATTCATTTTTCTTCATTTTGAGATCCCCGGTGCAGCTTCACACGTCGGGGTTTCTTTCTTCAACCCCCCGACCGGAGGGTTATATCAGTTATAAAGGAGTTGCAAAGTATGCACTTCTGAGGCACTCATCATGAGGTAAGTGTTAAAACTAAAAACAGGGTGGCATTTCCAAATACAACCTGTTTTTACGGTCATCCAAATTATGAGGTATGGGGTATTTACGGTAGAGTATTCCTGGGAATCCTTTGTACAATCATTGTGGTTAATTATTCCCTTTTCTCTCCCCGCTTCGTTACTCAAGAGTGCTGCATCCTCTATCTCTGCCTAGTCTCTGTTCTTTCCATAAGGGTGGGATTTGTACAATGGTTTTAATTTAGTTTTCTTGCAGCTGGTGTGTTTAATTAAAGTATATATATTTGTATATGTTGAGAGGCAGACAAATAAGTCCTCCAGAGCTTCTGCCCCTCCCCTGACTCAAAAACGCACAGGTGAGAAACGGTACTCACTGAGGCAGTTCTACCCCCCTTATCCCAGGCAGGTACAGCAAGACACAGGGGTTCCTTCTAACTTTGCTGGTTTGGAAAGAATGCCAGAAAAAATGCTAGTAATTAAGGCACCAGCATTTTTTCCAGAACAGCAAAGTACATGTCCGCGGTTGGGGGCCACAGATCTCTCAGCATGCCTGACCTGCTGGTAGATCAAGCCTCCACTGGCAGATAAATGACTGACTCATTCGTAATGCTGATGCCGGTGCCGGCGATTCAGTAGTTTCCATCCAATGGAGTCCTGTGGGATTCCATGGAATGGAAACATACTGCTGTTGGCGGCGGCACCCCTAATATCCTGTTAATACTGGGGTATCGGGCGCCAGTAGCAGTAAGGCAGGTTTGCCAGTAACCCATCCGGAATTGGCGGCGGGTTACTGGCAAACCCTTAATCAGCCCCATAGAGACCATTTATGCCGAAGAGGACAAAAGCAGAAACAAACGTCACAGCAACAAGTGCATGCATTAGATAGGACGCACACATGCACTCCAAATGAAATGGGTAAAATATGCATTCATACATGAACAATATTAAAACAGCATTCACAAGACATGAAGAATACTACCACATCTAAAATATAAGGAAAGAGCAACATAAATAAAACGTGAATATAGCTCACTAATATAGTAACAAAATTAGAATTGGGCAGCTAAACCACAGCATGCTCTTAATTAAATAAAAACCTCAAGACTTTGAGAGACCTCAATATGCTGAATCCACAGAAATACAGATCCACACAGAGCCCAGACAGTAGCTAAATAACCAAGCAAGGTTACACTGAAATAAGGGAGGATAGGAACGGCGAAGTAAAGGCACAAGATAGTAATTTCCAAAACGTAAACAGTGTACTCACAGATTAATTAAAGATTATAAAAAGCACAACCAGCCTTTGTAGGTCAGGTGCAGTAACGTGGCAAGCCAAAACACTATATGAAAAACAACTCAAGAGTGCCCCTAGAGGCAACACAAAACACAACACACATGGCAATATTAGCTTAAATCCCAATCAATAGGAGTTCATTCCATTTCATACACGGTCCCATCGCACATGACCTATAATTGGAAGACAGTGCCTATTCATTAGAAATGAATGCAGATAAGACATCTGCCGTACTCCCTGCACATACACACACACACAGATGAGATGATGCACAAGGACAAGTACAAAGAGATCACCCTGGCTCATGGTCTAGGGATAAGGGATGGCAACTTCTTTAATGAACAATGAACAGTCCACGGGATTCTCTCTGCCTAACCCTGGTCTGGCTCATGTCTTGATGGCCTGCCAAGTGTCCAAGGTTGCCAACCAAGAGGCCAACCAATTAGAACCCACAATGTTAGGCCGCCCATGAAGTAGTATGCCGACCAATCTCCTGTTGTAGAAATTAGGTATTTTTACTTTTATCAATGTAGGGGTGGCCCCAGGTGGAGCCATCAGATTGTTCTAAACTAATTAAATGTTTTTTACTCATAGAGTTCATATCTAGCCACCACCACTAACCAAGCCCTGTTGCCCATAGGTTTTTGCAACTAGGATTACGTTATGACGTTCATAATGATGATCTTGTGGTATTTCACCAATTGTTCTCTATATATGCTCAGAGAGCCGTGAGATTTTAATGCATGTATGCTGGACCTGCATTATTTGGATGATAATAGAGCGGGATTTTGCCTTACACATTTTCTACTGCATTTTGAGTCTATTTTGGATGACTCTGAGTCCTCTGGGTAATCTGGGACTTTACTGGGCCATCTTAACAGATGTTAGCAGAGGTGATGGTCTGCTAAGCGTTGTCGGCCTGTCAAGGGTTCCCCATTGTAGCCCAAAGACTGCAGAGGTGACCTATGGAGAGCGGGATTACGCAGAACAGAGAGAGGTCAACAGGAGCCCCCTTTGGAGAAAGGTCCTGTCCGGTCTCCACAGAGTGCCCTGTAGGGTGGAGGGGAGCTGGCTGCTACGGAAGACTTGACACTGAAGACCTTCAGCAGATCCAGAGATGTAAGTATCACATGCGCATGGCAAAGGGGGAAAGGGTTTTGTATATTGTGGACTTGTGAAGAAATAAGAGTTAAAAGGAGATAGCTCCTGACAAGGGCTGGGGAAGATCATGTGATAAGCTTCTATATAGGGCAGTAATAACAAAAGAGACGGGTTACCTTGCCACGAGTCAAGAAGACAGCTGTATTATATTTCGTTGTGTAGTAATTGCTGCCACCAGCCTCATGTTATAAGGTAGTCTAGGCCACGTAGATGTGGATTTTTGTGTGTTTGTCGAGGACGAAAAGTGGTGGTGTGGACCGAGGAGTGTAGTTTGGTGTGGGAGCAGCAAGGTGGGCTGCTCAGAGCATGACGGGTGTTTGTGATGCCACTCTGAAGAATTGGGTGAGGCAAGAGGCGTGGCCCCAGAGAGAGTCGCAGAAGTCTTCATTGTGAAAAAGTATTGTTGGGGAAGGGGGAGAAAAGGAGGAAGGGGTGAGCGAGAATTGAAATATAGTTTGGTAAGTATTGGTAAATTGTATTATGAAACATTTTTATGGGAGAAACCCTGATAATCCACGAATGTAAGTCATTGCCTCGATATAAGGACAAAATCAGTAAATACCAACCTCAGTGGGTTCGGAACACTTTGGGCAAAATGTTTATGCCCTGGCCACAAGAAGGCACTCATTTGAAGACAGTACTGCAACACATGCACACCTATTTACATGCTGCATTTAAGGGAAAACAGTTACAGAAACGCCCTATGCCTAGTCAGCTCCCTTAAGGCACCAGGTTTCAAACAACGTATCCTCAGCCCTATGCCCATCAAATGCTGCCTCCTGGACTGGCAAGTTGACTTGAACTGCAACGTTGAAGTCACTTCCAATCTGCCCTGCTCCTGGACTGATCACAATATTCTCTTATTCACCATAGAAGCGGCAAACCCCTTGCCAACATTGACTCTGCCTCTGCCACCTACATTTACACAGAGCTCTCGCACCATAACCAAATCCTGCATCTTGCCACTGCTGGACAATGCTCAAGAACCTTGTTGACTTTACTCTTAACCACAATCAGTTTATTTTTAATGATGAGTACTACACCCAAACCAAGGGGATTGCCATGGGAGCTAAATATGCTCCCGCCTTGGCAAACCTCTTCATGGCTTTCTTTGAGGACTCACATGTGTTTCACAACAATCCATACATCGAGTTCATTCCAGTTTGGAGAAGACATATTGATGATGTTTTTTCAATATGGGCAGGCACACCTGATCAGTTCAATGACTTCATGCAGTTCCTTAACCGCAACCAATTTGGAATACAATTCACAGGCCATATTGATGCTACTGAAATTGAGTTTTTAGATCTTAGAATTTATGTAGTGAACCAAACTTTGCAAACTTGTACTTTTCGAAAAACAACTGCAGTCAACTCCATTTTGCATGCAAAAAGCAGCCACAGAAGAAATGTGATCAACAATATCCCTCGAGGAGAATTCCTTAGAGCTAGGAGAAATTGCAGTGAAGACATGACTTTTCTTTCAGAATGTAAGTCTATAGGAACCAGATTCCAAGAAAGAGGATACACGAAAACCAATATCATCCATGCACTAAGGAACGTGAAAACAATCACACGATCCTCCCTACTTACCCAGTCCAAAAACAAACAGATTGCTGAATTCCCCCAACATGTGAACTTCATAACGAAGTACTGTAGTGATTCTAAATTTATCTATCACATTCTCAACAAACATTGGAATATTTTACATTTGGATCCAGACTTGGAGACCTACATTACAGAAAAACCAAGAATAATCTTTTCTAGAGCTCCCACATTTAGAAACTTACTGTGTCCCTCGTTTATGAAATCTGGTTCCGACAGACAGACCAATTGGCTTACGCAGAGCATGAAACCCAGCGGATTCCACAAGTGTGGGACCTGTAACTTCTGTCAATTTGCCCTATCACCTACCAAAGTATTCACTTTTCATGGCAATTTGACTACCAAAATTACGGATTTCATTAATTGTCGCCCCAAATATATTATATATGGAATTATTTGTGTTTGTAAGAAGGTTTACGTTGGCAGTACCATCAGGGAACTGAGGGTCAGAATCAGAGAACACCTAGCAAATCTTAACAGTCAAGATATCAAATTACCATTTGCAGTTCACTAGCAAAAAGAACACCAGATGGCGCACAGAAAAGAAATCAGATTTGTAGGACTGCAACACATCAAACCACATGCTAGAGGTGGTGACCGACAACTGTATTTACGATAAGCGGAAGCCCGGATGATATGTAAACTAAGATGTGTTCAACTTGGACTCAATCAAGAGCATGAACTGAATGTTTTTCTTTGATATGCCTAATATCGATACAATGTTCAAATTTAAGGTAACTCTGTGAGCCAGTTGTTGCACTACAGAAGAGTGGACAGTCCTCTTGGACTGCATTCATGATACATCACCAATTGGGTCATTATTTTTAGTAACCGTACTTTGCTCTCCTCATGCCAACCCAGTAGTTTAGGGGGTCAGTATCAACACTCCTTTCTACCACATACTGTACTTATGCTATCAACGTGATAACTTGACTACCTGATCGTTCATTTCCCCAATAATAACACTGGTCTCCGCACATACCCTGGCTTCATACCAATCCAGTTATTGTGCATAATCTCAATAATATGACCCGACAACAATAATATTAACAATTAGAACCTATGCAGTATGTCTTAAAACTAATCCATGGGTCTCAGTCCGCATATTACCTTGTACATATTCTTTTAATTTGATTTTCAAATATGCTTACTGTTAAACAACTTATATGCAATACCAACTCTAATTCACTAGTTCTCACTTATTAACGCACCAATGCGTTAACTCGGTCATTTTACCAATTTTTCTTATATATGTCAAAATCTGATCACAATACAACTAATATTATCAGGCTACACATATTGGGTGTGCCTATTACACCAACCACTGAGATACGGACCTCTGCCTTTGATTAGTAAATTACTCTCAGGACAATGCTGTACCAGCTAAATCTTATTAAATGGCCCCCCAAACACTAGGTTGCAGGGGTTCTTTACGACTCAAATGGGAACGGTTCCCTTAAATCCCACACTACGCTAATATAGCGGTGCAAGTATAATAATTTAATTACTCCTGTCTCCCAGCGTTTGCAAATTAAGGAGTACCGGCATGAATCACGCTCACAGCGTTTTCGCTAGAAGCACTTGTAAACTCGAGCACTCTTCTGAGATCCACAAAGTTTCTAGGCAACAGCTAGTGGACGGTCACATGACCGGAACTACTAAACAACCTGGCTGAGTAGCTATTGGATATCCCAGCCGCACCCACATTCCTTCCAGGGAGTTGCAGGCAGACGGCAGAAATCGCCGTGCTGCATACGCATTCAGGCGTTTAAAGGTAAGAGTTACGAGCACCTATGAACAGTTACTTTTTTAATATTATGAAGTGCCACCCAGCACATCTCACAACATTCTTCCATGTATCCTTTCTGTTAATAACAGATTTCGCTCGCACATTCAAGACGCTAGGACTACCCAGCTAACTACTTTTCACCGAGTCATAATAAAGTTACCTAACCATAGGTAAGCGAGCAATCACCACTGTATTACATAGATTGGCATTTGAGAATTTCGCAATTTCAATTATATCTCAGAACTGAGAGTATCCATAAGGCTACAACATGCACCTATATATCTTTACAGGCACCAGTAAATATACTCATTGGAGATTGACTGATGCTATTACTCTCTCAACTCACAACTATCAGGTATGCCATACTAAGTGACTGTCCACTCTGTCTATAAGGTGCAACAATCTGGCTTTGTTAAAAACTAGCATTACAGACTGTTTTAACAATTAGTAATTTGTAATTAAGTAACTAGTGATTGTTTAATACCAATTCACAACTAATTTGTAAATATTATTTTTTCTTTTCTCTCCCCCGACCCTTCTCCCTTGTTTGCCTCTTTCTCTATTCCTCCTTTGCATTGTATATTTTACCTGGATTATGTTTTCATTCAAATTTTGACGGATTTGATTTATTTTTGTATTATTTTGTAATACACAACAATATGGATACCAATGGTTTAAATGTAAATGGGCATGGATCATAATTGTTTCTTAAACAGTTACTTACCATCTCAATGATAATACGCCCTGAGGACAGCCCGGAGAGGGCTGAAACACGTGTTGGCGTGCAGTGTCTACTTTTGTTAATAAATACTTGTATTTACATCTCTATTTACATTGTAATGGACTAATTACTATACCAAGTGAAACCTTGAATTGACTGACTCTATCCGAGGGAGCGTAGACTGGCAGGCCCTATTCACTCTGTTGATTCCTTTAAATAGAAGGGGCACCGAGAATGTACCCTTCTACGCCTTGCCACTGCTGCAAACCTCTCTACATCATAGTACCAAGATCTTAACCAGCACGAGGGTGTGCGCACCTACCCACTTTGGGGACATTTTCTCGGTGTCTTTACTACTGTTTCTTTTCCCCTGGGAGTGCAGCACAATACCCACATATTTGACATAATCAAAATTCCTAACATGGCTAAATACCTCCAAAATCGTGATGAGGATAGCGCTGCCCTTTTTGCCCTACGTGGCACAGAGAGTAACCCTTTCAAAAATCGCTTGCAAAAAACCGAAACACTGGTTCAAAAATGTATTAAATTAGAACGCTTAAGTAAAAAAGAAATTAATAAATACTGGGAACAAGTATCACTGAAAAATTACCTCAAACAAGAAATCATTGCTAGGGGCTTACGAATACTCACATTCCCAGACTTCAATCATCAGGATGACTAAGATCTTGCTTCAGACTGGGAAGCTAACCTCACTGTCAGTTCCGAGAATATGATGAAAATCCTTGTACAACACGCTGAGAGGGAACACGCTAGAGTAACTACTGAATTTGCCCAGGTCCAAAAAGAAATCACAGAAATGCCCAACCCTGCAGCTTCTGAAGACAAAAACTATGAGAAAATGAACACTATTTTAGAAGATTACCAAGACGACATCAAAATTAGGAAATTTAGGAAATTCTATCGAGACGAATGAGACTACATTAATGACAGAGTCTATACATTCCAGGCTAAATATGATGGAAACCAAACTCACATCAAGACTCCAAATGTTTCACCAGTCACATCAGATCTTGATTCAGATCAGGAACCAGCAACAACGAGTGCAGCTGGGATTCAAAACACAGATGAGGAACAAACGTTTGAGGAAAAACGTCACAACAGAAGAGGTTTTTTGGCAGAAATTAAAAGATACAAAACGGGCAACGCTCAGAATCCCAATACCAATTACAAGAATGTACGTTTTCAAAAAACATTCCCTTTAGGCCCAAATATATCAATCAACCCAACAACTTCAGAGGAGGAAGAGGAAGAGGAGCCAAGAGGAGAGGGAACCGGAGACGTAAGGAAAAGATTCACCAGATCAAGTCTCAAAACATCCAAACCAAAACCAATTCTCAAAATGTAGTCATCAATCTCTCTAACAAACAACTATCACAGCAACAGATCAATGTTCTCAATTATGGTCTCTCCTTTGCACCCAGCTCTAGAGCCGATATGACTGAGGTACAAAAGGACCTCTATAAATTCACTAGAAAACTGAAATTGAAAAAGTATTTTCATAACAAACCGGTATTTTTTGAACAACAGGCAACACTACCACCGATTAGTAGTAAAAGTATACAAGAGATTGAAAATGTACACCTTCTGGCGAACCTTACAACTGACAATGTTCAATCAATCAGTGATATCCAAAGAGACTTAGGCATACATCAACGTAATACGGATATTGCTGAATATAAGAACAGATCCAAATTTATGCCACCAACTTCGGGTGATAACATTATAGATGTTTTCTATATGTCCATCACCAGGGAAATTCACCAATATATTGACGGCCAATACAAGAACTTCTTTAGTAAAAAACTTAATCTCACTACAACTGAACAAGCGGCACTTCATGAACTTTCGGGTGACAACACTATAGTGATCAAAGAGGCGGACAAAGGGGGGAACATTGTCATCCTCAACAAAATAGATTATATTAGAATGGCACAAGACCACCTTGACACCCCTGGATGTTACCGCAATCTTAACAATAACCCGACGACTCAGACTGTACAAGAACTAAAAAGTTTGATTCTCAAGTGGCACCAAAAAGGGATGCTAACGGACGAGGAGAAACTCTTTCTCACCAAGACCACACCATTTATGCCTACTTTGTATCTATTACCCAAGATACATAAACCGTTTGACAACCTCCCATCAGTGAGACCTATAATGAGCAGGCAAGGGGGGGTCATTGAGAACTTAGCAACCTATATTGACTTGTGCATTAAGGATTAGTTCCAACAATACCAGCTTTCCTGAAAGACACAACTCAAGTATTACAGATTCTGAATAATACCGTATGGAAATCTCATGACCATTTGGTCACCCTTGATGTTACTGCCCTGTACACCTCAATTGACCACACATTAGCTATCAAAACATTGGATTACTCCTTTAGGCTACATTCAGCATCACATGCAACACATGTACAAATGCTCAAGAACCTTGTTGACTTTACTCTTAACCACAATCAGTTTATTTTTAATGATGAGTACTACACCCAAACCAAGGGGATTGCCATGGGAGCTAAATATGCTCCCGCCTTGGCAAACCTCTTCATGACTTTCTTTGAGGACTCACATGTGTTTCACAACAATCCATACATCGAGTTCATTCCAGTTTGGAGAAGATATATTGATGTTTTTTCAATATGGGCAGGCACACCTGATCAGTTCAATGACTTCATGCAGTTCCTTAACCACAACCAATTTGGAATACAATTCACAGGCCATATTGATGCTACTGAAATTGAGTTTTTAGATTTTAGAATTTATGTAGTGAACCAAACTTTGCAAACTTGTACTTTTCGAAAAACAACTGCAGTCAACTCCATTTTGCATGCAAAAAGCAGCCACAGAAGAAATGTGATCAACAATACCCCTCAAGGAGAATTCCTTAGAGCTAGGAGAAATTGCAGTGAAGGCATGACTTTTCTTTCAGAATGTAAGTCTATAGGAACCAGATTCCAAGAAAGAGGATACACGAAAACCAATATCAATCATGCACTAAGGAACGTGAAAACAATCACACGATCCTCTCTACTTACCCAGTCCAAAAACAAACAGCTTGCTGAATTCCCCCAACATGTGAACTTCATAACGAAGTACTGTAGTGATTCTAAATTTATCTATCACATTCTCAACAAACATTGGAATATTTTACATTTGGATCCAGACTTGGAGACCTACATTACAGAAAAACCAAGAATAATCTTTTCTAGAGCTCCCACACTTAGAAACTTACTGTGTCCCTCGTTTATGAAACCTGGTTCCGACAGACAGACCAATTGGCTTACGCAGAGCATGAAACCCAGCGGATTCCGCAAGTGTGGGACCTGTAACTTCTGTCAATTTGCCCTATCACCTACCAAAGTATTCACTTGTCATGGCAATTTGACTACCAAAATTACGGGTTTCATTAATTGTCGCTCCAAATATATTATATATGGAATTATTTGTGTTTGTAAGAAGGTTTACGTTGGCAGTACCATCAGGGAACTGAGGGTCAGAATCAGAGAACACCTAGCAAATCTTAACAGTCAAGATATCAAATTACCATTTGCAGTTCACTGGCAAAAAGAACACCAGATGGCGCACAGAAAAGAAATCAGATTTGTAGGACTGCAACACATCAAACCACATGCTAGAGGTGGTGACCGACAACTGTATTTACGACAAGCGGAAGCCCGGATGATATGTAAACTAAGATGTGTTCAACTTGGACTCAATGAAGAGCATGAACTGAATGTTTTTTATTTGATATGCCTAATATCGATACAATGTTCAAATTTAAGGTAACTCTGTGAGCCAGTTGTTGCACTACAGAAGAGTGGACAGTCCTCTTGGACTGCATTCATGATACATCACCAATTGGGTCATTATTTTTAGTAACCGTACTTTGCTCTCCTCATGCCAACCCAGTAGTTTAGGGGGTCAGTATCAACACTCCTTTCTACCACATACTGTACTTATGCTATCAACGTGATAACTTGACTACCTGATCGTTCATTTCCCCAATAATAACACTGGTCTCCGCACATACCCTGGCTTCATACCAATCCAGTTAGTGTGCATAATCTCAATATTATGACCCGACAACAATAATATTAACAATTAGAACCTATGCAGTATGTCTTAAAACTAATCCATGGGTCTCAGTCCGCATATTTCCTTGTACATATTCTTTTAATTTGATTTTAAAATATGCTTACTGTTAAACAACTTATATGCAATACCAACTCTAATTCACTAGTTCTCACTTATTAACGCTACCAATGCGTTAACTCAGTCATTTTACCAATTTTTCTTGTATATGTCAAAATCTGATCACAATACAACTAATATTATCAGGCTACACATATTGGGTGTGCCTATTACACCACCCACTGAGATACGGTCCTCTGCCTTTGATTAGTAAATTACTCTCAGGACAATGCTGTACCAGCCAAATCTTATTAAATGGCCCCCCAAACACTAGGTTGCAGGGGTTCTTTACGACTCAAATGGGAACGGTTCCCTTAAATCCCACACTATGCTAATATAGCGGTGCAAGTATAATAATGTAATTACTCCTGTCTCCCAGCGTTTGCAAATTAAGGAGTACCGGCATTAATCACGCTCACAGCGTTTTCGCTAGAAGCACTTGTAAACTCGAGCACTCTTCTGAGATCCACAAAGTTGCTAGGCAACAGCAAGTGGACGGTCACATGACCGGAACTACTAAACAACCTGGCTGAGTAGCTATTGGCTAGCCCAGCCGCACCCACATTCCTTCCAGGGAGTTGCAGGCAGACGGCAGAAATCGCCGTGCTGCATACGCATTCAGGCGTTTAAAGGTAAGAGTTACGAGCGCCTATGAACAGTTACTTTTTTAATATTATGAAGTGCCACCCAGCACATCTCACAACATTCTTCCATGTATCCTTTCTGTTAATAACAGATTTTGCTGGCACATTCAAGACGCTAGGACTACCCAGCTGACTACTTTTCACTGAGTCATAATCAAGTTACCTAACCATAGGTAAGCGAGCAATCACCACTGTATTACATAGATTGGCATTTGAGAATTTCGCAGTTTTAATTATATCTCAGAACTGAGAGTATCCATAAGGCTACAACATGCACCTGTATATCTTTACAGGCACCAGTAAATATACGCATCAGAGATTGACTGATGCTATTACTCTCTCAACTCACAACTATCAGGTATGCCATACTAGGTGACTGTCCACTCTGTCTATAAGGTGCAACAATCTGGCTTTGTTAAAAACTAGCATTACAGACTGTTTTAACAATAAGTAATTTGTAACTCAGTAAATAGTGATTGTTTAATACCAATTCACATCTAATTTGTAAATATTATTTTTTCTTTTCTCTCCCCCGACCCTTCTCCCTTGTTTGCCTCTTTCTCTATTCCGCCTTTGCATTGTATATTTTACCTGGATTATGTTTTCATTCAAATTTTGACGGATTTGATTTTTGTATTATTTTGTAATACACAACAATATGGCTATCCATTGTTTAAATGTAAATGGGCATGGATCATAATTGTTTCTTAAACAGTTACTTACCATCTATCTCAATGATAATACGCCCTGAGGACGGCCCATAGAGGGCTGAAACACGTGTTGGCGTGCAGTGTCTACTTTTGTTAATAAATACTTGTATTTACATCTCTATTTACATTGTAATGGACTAATTACTATACCAAGTGAAACCTTGAATTGACTGACTCTATCCGAGGGAGCGTAGACTGGCAGGCCATATTCACTCTGTTGATTCCTTTAAATAGAAGGGGCAACGAGAATATACCCTTCTACGCCTTGCCACTCCTGCAAACCTCTCTACATCATAGTACCAAGATCTTAACCAGCACGAGGGTGTGCGCACCTACCCACTTTGGGGACATTTTCTCGGTGTCTTTACTAGTACTGCAACACATGCGCACATGCGCACCTATTTACATGCTGCATTTAAGGGAAAACAGTTACTATGCCTAGTCAGCTCCCTTAAGGCCCCAGGTTTCAAACAACGTATCCTCAGCCCTACGCCCCTCAAATGCTGCCTCCTGGACTGGCAAGTTGACTTGAACTGCAACGTTGAAGTCACTTCCAATCTGCCCTGCTCCTGGACTGATCACAATATTCTCTTATTCACCATAGAAGCGGCAAACCCCTTGCCAACATTGACTCTGCCTCTGCCACCTACATTTACACAGAGCTCTCGCACCATAACCAAATCCTGCATCTTGCCACTGCTGGACAAGCTCTCCTCCTCATAGCTACTGGCTAGTGACCCTGCCTCTCTGGTAGACTAAACCCTTACACAGGCCATCAACACCATTGCTTCCCTCACCCTATGTAAAGCCAAACCTGCCTTGCATCACAATGCCTTGTTCTTCATTGACCTCAAAGCACTTCGCCTGAAAAAATGCAAGGCTGAAACTAAATGGAGGAACAACCCATCTCAGCCTAATTAAGCCTCCTTCATTTCCTTAGTGAGGGAATACAAACAGGTGATACTCCAAGCAAAAAACTCCACCTATAATACAAGAATCTCCAATGCAAAATCTATTTCGTGTGACCTCTTTGCGATCCTGCGTGAGCTTGAATCTCTTGTGCCCCCTCCAACTAACTGTACCAAGGACAGTACCTGGTGCTCTAATATCCAAAATGCCCTGCTTTATAAAAGTGATATGTGCCAGAAGAAGATTCTAATTAAAAAAAATATCTTGAGTAGCATCATTCCAGACTCCTCTGCCACCGGGTCTCCGGCCTCTTCACAAAACCTACCTTTATTTAACTTCAATCCAGTCTAAGAAACTGACGTTATCCAAATCATCAAAGGCCATAAACCCAATAGTTGCCAATGGGATGTCTGCCCAGCCACCTTTATCAAGGAGTGTGCTGAAGCCCTTGCACTTTTTATCACTACCTTCATCAACGCCTCGTTCTCCACCTGCTCAGTGCCAATTAGCCTAAAGGATGCATGGGTCCCCCCTCTGCTGAAAAATCCCACACTAGACCCACCAATCCCAACGAACTACCCCCCGATCACCACTGTCCCCTTCCTCCTTGAAATCATGGATTGTACGGCATACCTCCAGATTCACTTATACCTTGAATCAAACAACCTCCTAGGTCTACACCAATCTGGCTTCCAACCAGTCCATGGCATGGAATCTGCATTGCTGGATTTAAAAAAACAATTGGACGAGATCAAAGAGACCTGCAATTTAGCCCTCATATTTCTGCTAGAACTGTTGGCAGCCATCAACCTCTTTAACCACCAAATTCTATGCCAACACCTCGCTTTGGCAGATAATTTCTCTGCTGAAGCTATCTCCTGGATCTCCTCTTTTATGACCGACAGTTCCATGAGAGTCTTCTTGGCCAGTGACTCATCCCCCCACGCCCCTGTCATGTGTCTCCCCCACCCTTTACAATATTTTTACCAAACCCCTATTTGAACTTTTAGATGACCGGGGCATCTCCTATACCAACTACGCTGATGACACACAGATCCTCCTCTGCCTCACCAGAAACTACATGACTGCAACACTCAGCACTCAATCTATCACCCCATCTAGGCCTGGATTGCCTCCCACTTTCTCTATTTCAATGATGACAAGACCGAAATTCTCTTGGTTGGCTCGCAAACCTTACTAAGCAAACTTGACAAAGCCTACAACTCCTTCACCATCAATGGCATCACCATCCCAGTATCCAGTGTTGTTAAGACCTTGGGTGTTTACTTAGATGCCACTCTGTCCCTAACCAGACAGGTCAATGCTATTGCATCCGCTGCTGCACAGACCACCAAATTAATGAATGCCTGCAGACACTTTCTGTCCACGGACAGCTGCCTCGTCGTTGCCCGTGTGCTTATTGGCTTCAGACTGGATTACTGTAATGCTTTATTTGCAGGCACCTCCACTTGCAACATCAACAAACTCCAGGGCATTTAGAACAATGCACTCAGGTTATTCAGAACAATGCATTTAGGGCCGCACTAAACATCCTGAGGCATGAGCACATTAAAAATACACTTTGGCTGTCTACTGTGAGCGCTTTATCTTCAAAAAATTAGCCATCACCCACAAATGCCTCCCGAACACCACCCCTAGGTATCTTTCTCAAAAACTTAAAAAAGCGCAATCATCAAAATCCACCCTCTCCTCCCTCTCCTCCCATACTCATTGACTTATCACCCCAAGATATAGACTAAAGTGATCCGGGGGGGTGAGCTTCCCGGTCCTTCCCGGTCATTGCCTCCAAGAACTGGAACTGGAACTCTCTACCCCAGACACTAAGATCAGAACAATCTTTCTGGGCCTTCCCGAAAACAGCTCAAGATATTGCTCTTCTCCCAGGGTGTGACCCTGTCTGAGCCAATTACTATTGTCTAGGTCTATGAACATAAAATGAATATTGTTTCACCTGCTGTACAAATTCTGTAACCAGTGCCTTGATGCCTCGGGGTTTAGAGCTATCTGTAAATGCAAAATTAAATAAATAAGAATATATTAGGCATACAGGAGCTATGTAAAGTATGCGTAGAAAACATAGTGGAGCCAGGTAAAAAGGAATGGAAGCTTAATCAGCATGACAAAGGGTGTATGACATCCACAACTCCTCCTCCTCTGTCCCAGAGCAAAGAGCAGTCCTCAACTATACAGGGATTATACCTATTAAAGGCAGTAGCAGGATATGCTAATCCTACATATGAACCTCCAGGTTTATGGTACTGAAGATATTGTAAGTGGAGAGAGAATAAACAAACAGGGACCAGCGCCCATACGTGGGACATATAGGAGACTTCCCCAGGGACGACTAGATTTTCAGGATAGAGAGGACGAAGATGATGAAGACAGCGATGATACAATGTTTGAAGATGACGAATCCAGAGAAACTGGAGAGGAGGCATCACAAGACCCCTCTACAAATAGACATATAGGGAGAGAGGTAGTTTGGACAGAGATAGAGGAACTGGCGATAAGGCAAGAGCCTGTTCAACAAATGAGACACCCGGCGATATGCTCAAACTTTTTAGAAGATCAAACGCCATATGTAAACAGGCTGAGAAATGTACCAGGGTGGAAGAGAGTTAGCATGACAGATGCAGTAACAAAGACAAAGGGTGCTGCTGCAATTGGATGGGGCACAGGGATAAAACAATTCCCCTTGTTGAAGAAAAGGGAAGGACTAGCACAATATGTACCATGGTCACAGATAGATAAAAACAACTTGATTTATAAATTACCATCACTTACAGCAGGGGCGGGTACGTGGATTTATGAATTGCAAAGAATGACAGCCGGGATGATGCTAACAGTAGGCGACATAAAAAGCCTATTCGACTCCATATTGGGTAAACAATCAGAAGACATTTGGAAGTGGGCAGGGTATCATGGGGTGACAGCCCAAAACACCAGCTACGACGGGGCACTTTTTAACTGCAGAGCAGAAGTTTGGAGGGCTCTCAGGATACAATATCCAGACACATCAGATATGGGTGCAATTATGACACAGAAAATGGGGCCGGATGAAGACCCTGCTCTTTACATACAGAACATTGAATAAAAATGGTGGCTATAGACTAGAGAACCATGGGACAGAAAGAAAGTTGAGGGAAGAAAGATAGAGAAAGCAAAGTTAGTACAAAAGAAATCATTGAAACGGACAATGGAAGGAGCTGTGTTAACGAATGAGGGGGAAAACAATGCCATGCAGGAGGAACGACACCTCAAGCCAGGGCCAAATGGAAACTTTGTAGGGAGGGGGGAATACAATTATTAGCCCCAGGGATGAGGGTTTCCACCCAGAGGTAGAGTGTTTGGATTTCCAGCTCAGCAAGGCAGAGGGTTTAATGGGGGGCCACCACGATTTGCAGGGCCACCACAGCAGAGTTTGAAATGAGTGAAAATGGGGCACATCTCATGGGTAGAAGTAGGGGAAGAATGCTTTTGAATTGGCAGCAAGTAGACAAAAGAGGGGGGCAGCATATCCCCACCATATTTATTTATGCAGAGCCACCAACATATTATGCCCAAGATCACACACAGTATTGGGTACAAGTGCCACAGATACAGCAGATGCAACAGAGAATGTTACCCCAAACTCAGCAAGCACCAATACAAACAAAGCAAGCACTGATGCAGACACCGTCAGCATCAATGCCAGTACAGAACAGAATGCAGTGACACTGTGGAATGCAAACATAATACTGCAGACACCTACACCTAGAATATGGGGTGTGACGGTAGTGTGAGGGAATCCTTTCACTGGCACCGGACTGAACATGTATCTAGAATAGGAAAGCCAACAGACAGAGTTGATGTGTCTGATCCTATCTATTACACCAGACCCAAAAGAGTAACCAAGGGTAGGAGTAACAATGGGTGACAAAACATGTTACTTTCTAGCAGATATAGGAGCTATCAGATCCTGTATTAGAGAGGGAAAATTCCAAATGTCAGGTATATCCGTGAACACACCAGGATTTTCTGGGACGATAACAAAGGTTCCTTTTACAGACAGCTTACCCATAACCATAGAACACAACATGGCTATGCCATGTTATATTCCCTAAAGACGCGGGTTAACATATTGGGGAGAGACTTGATGGGTAAACTAAACATGACAATATAATTTACTGATGAGGTTATACTATGTTCTACCCCAGGGATTCATTATGTGAATGTACAGAGTTCATAACAGCATTCCAAGGTCAGAAACTACCAGGAGGAGTGCCACTAAACCCAGAGGTATTCCTTTATGGAGTTCATATATTGCTAGCATCACTCCCAAGAATAAAGGATACATTATTGATTTTACCCACAGAATTTTTGTTCTGACCAGAACTACCCACGGACATGGAAGAAGGGCAGATACTTACAAATGAACTAGTAAGGGAACACAGAATATTAAACACAGAGTGGATGCTGGTGGGGGACGTTGGAACACAGTAATAGCACCCAACAAAGCACAAAGGCTGACTGACTTGATAGATAAGGAATTGTTTACAGATGACGACTCAGATGGATAAGTAATGTTTAATATCAGTCTTACATATCAGCTACTACTTGAGAGCAGTGAAATACACCATAGAATGCCAATGGTGAGGAAGATACTGTCCTTTCTCCAAGAGGATTTGGCACAGGTACCAACTACACTATGGACCAGCAGTCCATATGATGTTGGGCTACTGAGAGGAGTAGGGGCTGTTATAATTAAACTAAAAAAGGGGGCTATTTTACCACGAGTAAGACAGTATCCTATCTCCAAGTAAGCTAACGACGGTATCTATGAAACAATTGCTGCATGAATACAACAAGGGATAGTAGTGCCTTCAGAATCTCCAAGCAGCACGGCTGTAAACCCAATAAAAAAGGCAACGGGGGGACGTGGAGATTTATTCAGGATTCATGTTCCCTGAAAAATTTTGTTGAGGCAGAATTCCTATTAGTACCAAATCCAGGCACAATATTGTGCAACATCTTGTCTAAAGCTAAATGCTTTACAGTAATCAATTTAAAGAATGCTTTCTTTTCAATCCCTCTACACGAAGAGTCACAGTATTTGACCTTGTTCACTTACTGCAGAATTAAGTTGAAACATACTCATTTACCACATGGGTACTGTGAATCCCCCTCTGTTTTAGGGAATGTACAGCTTGACAGTGCAGTCATACAATATGTGGACGACATATTGGTACACAGCATCACAAAGGAAGAGTGCCGGAGAGACTCAGTGAAACTAATGACGGTGTTGGTAGAGAAAGGGTACAAAGTAGACAAGGAGAACATGCAATATTTCCAGTAAGAAGACCTATACATAGGTCAGTAGATATCAAAGGAAGGGAGGAAGGTGACACCTGAGAGAGCAAAAGCCATAATGAAGACCTTCAGGCCAGAGACATTGAAAGAGTGTTCTAGGCCTTTGTAATTATTGTAGGACATGGCTTTTGTTTACAGCACATATGTCAAACCACATTTAAAAGGACTGAAAGAAGTACAGTGACATAGCCTGGACAGGTGAAATGATATATGCCTTTAATGAGTTGAAACTGGCAACTAGCACAGCTCAAGGATTAGGGATCCCTGATTAGAATGAAGATTTATTTCTATTTTCCCATTCAAATGGAGTATATCTATATCCTGATATAGAAAACTACCATGGGACGCAAACCATTAGCATTTTACAGTGGAAAATTAGATCCAGTAATGAGAGGCCATTATCCCTGTGAACAAGCATTGGCTGCAGCGACCTTTGCAATTGAGAAGTAAACCAGCATAACAATGGGCTGAGCATGCAACATTGAGCATGCTGTATTTGCCATCCTTGAAAAGCCCAAAATTACAATGACTACCCAGAGAACATCAGGCTATGAGGTAATTATATCGAATCCATTGATTAAAATTGTTAGGTGTCGAGTGGTAAACCCAACCAGATCCACAGCAGAGCCAGTAAAGGAGGGAGATTCCATGCCGATTGCACCACTCACAGTGAATATCATGCTGAGATACCCGATGTTAAAGCAAATGTCCTAGCAGGGGGGATAATTCTCTCCATTGATGGCCCATCGTCAATAGACCAGAGCATGGGCGAAAGACGCAGTGGCACAGGAGAAGTGAAAGCAGGTGAGAAAGACAGCTTTGAGACAGTGACAAGTGCGAGATTGCCAGCACATTTCTCAGCACAAGTTCGTAGCATTGATAATAGCGCTTGAAACGCATGAAAATGAGGCAGTAACGGTGTACTCCAACTCCGCCTATGTGACATCAACAGTACACGCAGGACTGTCACCATGGAAAAGGAGGGGATTCCTGCACGCAGATAGCACACCAGTTCAGCATGCACCAAAGGCTCATAGAAGACCTCGAGCGCCCATCGGCTATTACTGTGGTGAAGTGCATAGTGCCCACCAGAGGTGAAGATTTGATTTTTCGTGGCAACAAAGCCGCTGACCTAGAAGCAAAAAGGGCAGCATCTGACATTTCCACTACACCAAACAAATACACACGTGCATGCAACATAGTGGTGAAGGATGGCTTTAATAAGTTACCCATAACACAAATTATCGAATTACAGGGAAGGGCACCGCAAGAAGAGCAGTAGCTATGGAAAAGAGGGGGGTGCTCACTGTCCCCCACTAATGCAATGTGGTGGCAGGACAGACCATGAACCCTGTTATGCCCCTAGGGCTGCTTACACTAGCTTTAAAGCAGCTGCACTACCCGGCATACATATCAAGAGAGTGCCTGCAGTACTGGTTTGGGAGGGCTGGTTAATTTCTAACCTTGCTGAGTAAATCGCTAATTTGTCATAAGTTGTTTGATATACCACAAATGTATTGCTGGGCATACTCTACGAACAGTGAGAGGAGCAATACCCCCTCCTATGGGACCATTTAAGCATTTGCATATCGACTATGTTGATATGCTCCAAATTTGTAATGGCAACAGGTATATATACTAGTGGTCGTATGTTCCTTCTCCCAATGGATCGAAGCCGGTCCTTGCACACATCCAGATGCCACACATGTTGTGAAGTTCAATTTATGCGCAGTATTTCTGATATGGGGAGTGTGCAACATGCTTTGGTCTGACAATGGAACTCACTTTGTTAATGAAGTGTTCGAGCACATCACTATCCTTTTGGGCATAAAGCATAAATTGCTTTCTGCCTACCACCCACAAGTAAATGGTATTTGTGAGCACCTCAACAGCCTCCAAAAAGAAAGAATTGGCAAGCTAAAAGAGACATTGAAAAAGGTTTGGTTGCATTGCCTTCCCTTATCCCAATTTGCCTTACGTAATCAGCCAGGATCCGACTATCAACAGACTCCACATGAGCTGGTGACGGGATGCCGAATGCATATGCCCATTGCTCCTCCCACTCAAACTCATTTTGAAACATAGAATGCTGCTACTGTGTCGAGGAAGGAAATGCACGACATATTTGACGGCTATCTGGAATCTCTTAAATGTATGTCTCAACAGGTGTGTCAGGAATAGCGGTTGGGGCAAAAGGAGACTCGTGAACTTGTAAAACACAGCTCTGAACTACAATTCCCAGCAGGCTGTGGGACACTGTGTAGTTCAGAGCATTTGCGCGGCAGACCAGCTGATGCAATCAGGTGGCTTCATAAACCATCAACCGCCCATGCTCCGGTGCAGATAATTAATGATGAACAGCATGGGCGGCGGCAGTGTTTCATGTTGGTGAGGGGATCTGAAGGCTAGTGGCATGCTGGAGGTATGCTGCAGGAAATCAGGTTGCCATTCTGAATATGAGTGGCTGAGGTGACATGCGTATCCTGGAGCGCGGGCTGTGGCGGTAAACAAAAGTGGCCCTGGCGGTATTCCGCATCATTCTTCAGGGTCCGGGTGTCCTTGTGAAGCGCCCGGACACCCAGTTAAGTGTCTTGGTCTTATTCCTTGGGGGCATAGTGTGTTCACTCTCTCTTACTTAAGGGGAGAAGTATGCGCGTGCCGAGCGTACGCTTTTGATATTCCATAAGGCGACGAAGTGAGAAGGGGTAGAGCCACACTTCTCTACTTAACAGTGCATATGCCTTTGGGGTTTAAGAGCACTAAATACATGCTGTCAAAAGACATTAGGAGACATTATTGTTTGAACATTACATGCTAGGGGTGATTTCTCCAGACCTATTGAGTGGAGCACAGCTAAATGTAATGTTTTGCAATGTTTGTTTGTTGCTTATGCTTGCCCAATGGGCCATGTGTCTTTGTGTTTTTCGGAAGGGTACTCCCCTTTTGTTTGTACCATACTGCTTGTGCTAAAACCAGGTCCTGTATATTGACACCATACGTTTGCGGTGTGGGGCTTGTTTCAGTTATGTCTGTTGTACCTAACACATCTGTTGTATGTGCATTCATGTTTAGGCTTTGTGCTGCGCAAGTAAAATGCTAGGATGCAAGGAATATGCTTGGTGTCAGGAAGAGGTTGCAGTAGGATTGTACAGGGTTTAGGAGGTCAGGTTTAGGATTACAGGCTTAAGAGCACAAGTTGTATTGTTAGATATGTATATATTTGCATGCTTTCTCTTTCCCATCTTTCCTTTATCAGTCCACACCCTTTCCCTAACTCCGTCTTCCCCCCATTGGCTGCCACGTGGTTATCTGTGTTATTAACATCCAGGCGCCCGTGCCAACCACGGTGGGAGGGTCCATCTATTTGGCTGCTGTGGTTCGGGAGATGGGGTCGATACCGTTTCATCCCTTTAAGATTTTGACAAGGTGCAGACACGGCACAGGGGTTTGAGGAGCACGGATTAAACCCAAGAACCAATTAACCGTGACAACCTGTTAAGATCATTGTACCTTTACCCCGGGAACAAAATATTGTGCAGAAACTTACAAAAAAGACTAAGGGAACGATTTGAAGGACCCTACATCATGGACACTGTCACCCAATCTGCAGTGAATGATGAAGGAAGGTGCCCCTGGATTCACCTTGCAGATGTCAGACCCTACAGAGGTGTCACCCCCCTGTCTGCCAACATTGAGCCCCAGGGTGAAGATGACGTGAGAAGACCCCAAACAAGATCAATGACCAGAATCAATCAGCAAAAAGAGCAACAAAGAGATATCAGCTTTATACACAAAAGAACAAGTGATACAACATCCCCTAAAAGGCGCTTTCCTGAAATAAATAGTGACACTTCCAAAGTAAAACAAGAATAAGCAAATGTTCCACATAGCCATCCTATTCTTCCTGGTCTTATCCTTTTTTATGAGCACTTATCCCTTTTCTAGGAGTCTGGAACATTTGTCTGGCCGTACTGTTGTTTAATTTAAAAGCCTACATTATTTTAGAAAGAAATTTCCTTTCAATTTTAACAAGGTTTATCCTGTGAATATTTGTTCTGTATAAAAACTAAAGAAGACTCTCTCCTGGTGGTAAGAATGGGATTTGCTTTTAGCACTTATAAGGAACAATGCCCCTAATAATTTGCAAAAGGTAGACACATTAGCCATAATGCTAATGGCGAAAATATTTACATTGTGCATTCTTTATTTCATTATTCTTATAGTATTCAGAGATCCTGTCATTTATAATGAAGCTAGACCGGTAAATAGAAGAATAATTACTGTTACAATGACAGCCGAAATGGCAACAGAAGAATTTTCTATAGTAAGCACACAGATGAAAAGATTTAAAAAGAAGTGCACTAGACGACAGGCAGAAAGATTAATAGGGTGCAAAGCACTAGCACTCCTCGAGCAGGCTGAAGAGGTTGCGCAAAATGCAAATAAAGTATGCCTTGAAGAATGGCCCAAATATACGAAATTGCTCACCGGAGTAGGAAATGAAATAGGACCAATACAAATAATACCATTGAAAGATGCCACCCTGTGGTTCACAAAAAATGGCACAGTGTGTGGTGGAACCCACATAAAGTGCGGGCGTATCTTTAATGTACTAGGCATGAAAGTAGGCACAGATGTATTGTTGGACCACTATTGGGCCTGTGGTTCAAAAGCGTATATGCAACTTGTACCAAATTGGGAAGGCCTCTGCTCCCTGCTAGTAATAAGTGTACCAATCTTAGTAGTGCACCAAAGTGAGGTGCAGATTGGGGATTTCCTCAGGATGAATTCACACATAAGAAACAAGAGGTACCTTACCCTTAAGCACACAAAAAGGGGTAACTATGAGTCGATAAAAATGGCAAATGCATATAACATACCAGATGAGCATAAATTGTTCAGTAGAACAGAGATGTTTTCACATCCTTCTTTACTCCCGGGTTGCAAGGCAATACGAATGATAAATGTTTGCAAACAACCCAATGGTAACTGTTACAGACAATAAACACAACTGTAAAGGGTTTTAATGCCATAGAGCTGAGAGCAATAATGTGCATGACCCTTCAAAATAGATATGTCCTTGATCTGATAATGGCCATGGAGGGAGGCATGTGTGCAAATATTGGACCTTCTAGCTGCACAAACACACCTGCCCACAATGAGGAAAATGGGACCCTCACAGAGGCCATAGTCACCTTGACAGAACTGTACACAAAATGGTTAAAAAGGTGGAAGACATTGCAGATGATGACTGGTTTAACTACCTGTTCTCATGGATACCCACCTGATTGGCTAACGCATTCAAAATACTAGTGGCCATACTGGTATTATTACTAGTAGCTTTCTGTGTTCTAAGAATAGCAATAAGCCAATCCAAAGGGAATGCTAAGAAGGCAATAGGGACGAAAATAGTATATAAACTTGGATGCTCACGTGCATGAGTATATAGAAATGGATGATTTGCCCTGTTCCCAAGCAAGAGCCATTTTGTTCCTCCAGGGTCAAAATATATATATCCTCAGTACCCTAACAATTACACCCCGAGCACTGGGTATATTGTGATTCCAATGGGCAGTGGTGTTATATGACTGGGGTCAGATGAGGATGTGAGACGTGGGGGTAATTTGAGGGGGTGACTAAAATATGGATACCCAAGAGCCCTATATGGGGGAGAGCAGAAAGGAGAGTGTGGTTGATGACTCGAGCATAGGGGGTAATGTTGAGAGGCAGATGAATACGTCATCCATGGCTTCTGCCACTCCCCCGACTCAATACCCCACATGTGAGAAACGGTACTCCATGAGGCAGCTGTACTGCACTTATCACAGGCAGGTGCAGGAAGAAATTAAGACCATTTAAGATGAAGAGGGCGAAAGCAGAAACTAACGTTGTAACAACAAAAAGTGCATGCAATAGGCACGAAGCACACATGCACTCCACAAGAAAGAAAGCAGACACTAGGTAAAATATGCATTTGTACATTAAAAATATGAACACAGCATCCACAAGACATGAAGAATACTAACATGTCTAAAGCATAAGGCGAATACAACATAAGCAACACCGAATATAGATCAGTAACATAGTAACACGATTATAATTGGACAGCCATCTTCTTTAAAATGGAAACCGCAACATGCTCTAAAATAAATGAAAGGCCTCAAGACTTTGAGAGAACTCAAAATGCTGAATCCACAGAAATACAGATCTGCACAGAGCCCAGACAGTAGCTAGCAACCCAAGACAAGGTTACAGTCAAATACGGGAGGATTGGAATGGCGAAACAAAGGCACAAGGTAATAATTCCCAAAACTCAAGCAGTATACTCCCAGAGTAATTAAAGTTTATAAAAAGCACAACCAGCCTTTGTATGCCAGGTGCAGTAAAGTGGCACCTCTACTCCCTAGACCTCAGGAGCATGAGGATCGCTTCCCCCCTGCTCCTCCTACCTTCGGCACAGCCCGGAGTGCATCGGAGCCCCCACTGCCCCAGGGGAGCCTGAAGTTTGTTGCTTTTGCCTCGTGGTATGCTGTACTGCTGGTGAGTGTGGCTCAGCAAATGCAGTGCTTTGCCGTGATGTGCGCTGCATATGGGCATTCCATGCCTAGGAACGGCATTCTACGACATGATTTTACCTTGTTTTTAATGGCCTCCCTCTTCCTTGGCACCAGATTGCCTCTGAGGGTTGCCATAGGGACCATGTAAACATGGCACCCGATTGGCCCTTGCTTGCCTTACGTAGCCAAACAGACGCCGGCAGTCGAAAAGCTGGCCCCCAACCTGAAGGCCCACATTTAAAGGCCCTGTCTGCTCCCGGTCTGCTGCCTGGTCGGGGCTGAGGGGGATCACTTTTCCCCCACTTGATAAACAAAGCTAATGCCATGTCACTCGCATTCACACCAGCTCCTAATGTAGCAACTAACTCTCTCTAACTAACTCTTGGTAGGTTAGAGCCTCCGATACACCGCTCCTTAATTTGAAACTACCGGACTCCCTTCTAACCTACCCCCACCAGCTCCATTACTGCGAACATGTATAGCTCCTTGCTATGCTGACTATGTCACTCACGCCACAGCACCGCACCTGCACTTCACCTAGCTGCAACTACCTAATGTTACTCCTACAGCCCTGCGCTTTTCTTGGATTTTACTTACCTGTAATTATCTATTGTGACTCTTACAACCCTGTGCTGTACCTGGATTTTACTTACCTGCAATTACCTAATGTGACCCTCATGGCCTTGCGCCGGACTACCTAATGTGACTCTCACAGCCCTGCTCCGTACCAGGATTTTACTGACACCACGTAGCTCTGCACTGCCCACATGCCTGATTATACCGGTAACTTACCTGATTTCACCAATTGCCTGTGTGTTACCTGCAGCCCCAGTAACATGAGGTGTGTCCCTGCCAGTTGGACTACCTGCAATGTAACTTACCTGATCTGACTATGTATGCATCCTATATGACATTGCAGCAGGTGCTCAATACTTGCCCTCTCTATACTATACAACTTGACTTGACTCTACTTATTTAGCACTTGTACCTTTGTAACTATTGTAACCACATTTGTAACCGTTCTACATAAGCATCTACTGTAACTGTCCTCTTAAGTACAAGCGCCCAGATGCCTCTGCGTTAGGTGCGCTATATAAGTGTCAAAATAAATAAACAAATAAGCCAAAATACTCTATGAAGAACAACTCAGGAGTGTCCCCAAAGGCAACAAAATATACAGCACGTGTGGCAATATTAGCTTAAATTCCAATAAACAGGAGTTCATTCCATTTCTTACGGTCCCATCACACGTGACCCATAATTGGAATGCAGTGCCTATTCATTAGAAACAAACACAGATAAGACACCTGCTGTACTCCCTACACGTACAGACACAGAGACGAGACGCTGCACAAGGCCAAGTTCAAAGAGATCACCCTGGCTCATGGCCTATTGATAAGTGATGGTAACTTCTTTAATGAACAATGAACAGTCCTTGGGCCTCTCTCCCCCTACTCCTGGTCTAGCTCATATCTTGATGGCCTGTCAAGTGTCCAAGGTTGGGCAGCAGGAAGCCAACCAATTAGAAACCCCAATGTTAGGCCACCCATGAAGTAGAATGCCAACCAATCTCCTATTGTAGAAATGAGGTAGTTTTACCTTTATCAATATAGGAGTACGCCCAGGTGAAGCAATCAGATTGTTTTAACTAATGAAATGTTTTGTACTTAGAGTTTATATCTATCAACCACCAATTACCAATCCCTGCAGGTTTTTGCAACTAAGATAATGTTATGATGTTCGTAATGACAATCTTGTCATATTTAACCAATTGTTCTCTATGTATCTTCAGAGAGCCTCAAGATTTGAATGCTTGTTTGCTGTGTCTGCTTTATTTGGATGATAATAAAGCTGGGGTTTGCCTTGCACTTTATCTACTCCGTTTTTGAGTCCGGTTTGGATGACTCTGAATCTTCAGGGTCATTTGTGACTTTCATGGGCCATCTTAACATATACAACCTTCAAAAGTTACCCAAATCCTCTAATGTTCCTAGAGAGTATAGATAAAAAAGGGCCCTGTGAAAATATATTGGACTGGTCATCAAAGGCCCTACCTGCTCGTACGTGGTTGGGCGTCCCTTTTATATGGCAGGGCTTGCAATTATTTCCACTCTTCTGATGACTGCGGTGCCACTATTTGGGTAATCAAAAAACATATTTTCCTCTCAGCAGTGGCACAAAATGGAGAAATTTTCCATAATCATACTACTCTTCTTAGAGGATGTATTAGTAATCAAACAGCCTTTCTTGTTATTCCTTGTCGCTGGTTTACTCATACTAGGACGAAGTTCAAAGCCTAATAATCTCAATGATTCAACCTCTTCCATTGACGTAGATTATACTGCACGTGATGGGATTTTCATGACAACAATATCATTCCTATTATCAAAACATTTCACCAGTGCTATATCTTTTGTTGAGATGAATCGCAATCTTGGAATTTCATTAAACATGGCTAATATATTTGATCGATTTATTAGCCCCAAATTATAAATTGCATCCAAACATATTCCAAATTCAGGAAGGAGGCAGGATGGTCCTGAGGATTATTGGACCCAATTTCTTTATTGGAATCCCCAACACCTTCCCTAGACTTCACCGCTTCCGAGTCACCTCCAGAGGCCAATGTATGAGCAGATTGAACATATTGCAAGACCGCCCAAGATCTCTTATTTACTCCTGATCCGTATTTCTGACTAAGTAGCACTGCTAGTTTGCAACAGTTCTTCTTAGGTGTTGCAGCGCTTACTTTCTCCCGTTTGCATGGGGAGATGGTATAGATCTGTATTCAACATGGTTAATGCCACGCTCAGTGCAAAGATGAAACACGTTTGAAAAATTCCCTGTGGTATAGGCTATGGCCATATGGTTGAAGACAGGCAGGAAAGCCTGAAAAACGATGGTTCCAATGGTCAAGACTCCTCTTTGTGGCTTATAGGCAACAGATCTGGGAAACCATAACACCCTCAGGCAGTGGCAGCTGCTATCATAGGGCGGCCGGGCGCCGCCTCCCCAGAAAAAAAAGAGAGAAGCTAAAAGAGATTCAATCAGAGAAGTTCTCTGATTGAATCTTTTTTAACTTCTAGAAGGTGCATTTCCTTTGCCAACAGCGCGGGGGTGCTGTGGCAACGCTACAAATACCAGTGTGTATGTGTAGGGGCGGCCCGGCTTTCACAGCGGGGGCGTCCCAATGTACTCTTCTTTTTTTAATAGTAGAGTGCGTGGAGCTTGTAGCTCCACGCACTCTACGTGGCCCCTTTAATTAGCAGGTTGGCGGGGCGCTTCAGGGGTGGCCCTGTCAGTATAAAATGTGCGCAAACAGCACACTAGGAAATGAAATTCCCTCCCCTGCATGGATACAGTAATGTCATTGGCTGTTTGCCATCCAATGACAACCCTTGCATTGGCTGGCAAACAACCAATGACATTAGTGTATCTATGCAGATGATCACTGGTGCAGGGTGTGTGCCTGCGCCTGCGCCACCTTCACACGTCGGTCTCTCCCGGTGATTCTTTCTTTGAACCTGAGGACGACGACACGACTGCTGAGCTGCTGCTTAGACCACGACCAGCCCAGCAGAGACGGCCTGCTCCACGAGCGGACGAGCGGTAAGTAGCAATGTTATTTCTGTACTATTGGGCCCGGGCCCCGGGGAGTGTAACAATGGTCCACGGCCTCAGTCAGCAGCACTGAACGACGTGTAGGCCAGGGCCTACACATCTTTCAGTGTTGCTGACTGCTGCCATCAACTTGGGGTCTGTTGTGTCTCCCGTCCCGAGTCCCACTCCCCGGGGGCCGGGCCGGGGCCTTCGTGGTAGGGGGCCGGGGCCTTGGTGTTAGCGGGCCGCCCGTTAACACCAAGGCGGTTGCCGCCTGAGCCTTTCTTTACCCCCAGCCCGGTCTGTGCCGTGGCCCGTGGCTCAAGGGCCTTGGGCCACGGACCGGTTCGCAAGGCCCAGGCAGGCGTGCTGCTGCTGCCCGTATAACAATCTCCATGTGCCGTTTTATATTTTCGGCATTTTTTGACAAAAAATACTGAAAATATAAAACGGCACAAGTCACCAGGGAGAGGAGAGCCCTGGCAGCACGAGGAGAGGGCGAGGGAGGTGTCATATAGACTTCAGACAGCCGTCTATAGAATTTGTACAAAAGAGCGAAATAATGTTGTGTATCACTCACATAAGCAAAGAGCTCTTTCTTTTAGGGACGTTCCGAACATCCAAACTTCAAAGAACAAGAACAGTGTGTCCGCAACCCTGCGTCCCCTGCTAGTTTGGAATTATAGAAACATGTACTACTCCTAAAAATGCCAAGCACGCGCGCTCGACCTTCCCTCCGGCTTGACTGATATGCCACACAGCTCTTGGGATGTGAGTCTTTAACCTCCCTCGTCACGGTTTCCCATTTAATGTTTCCATCTCCTGCTTCTCGCAATTTGACTTTGGAGCCAAGCAGAACCTGAGGTTCTTGGCGGGCCCGCCATCTTTGGCTGCCGCATCATGCGGAGGGGAGGCACGATGTAATTGCGTGCAATGATGATGCAGTCCCAAACCAGCCGTGAAGGCTGTAATTCATCACACGTTCCATCCCGGCCTTTCCCCACATATACTATTTCTTGTTTGTACTGGGTTGCGTTATTAATCTTGTCGTTGTTTTAAGTGCAACCCAAACCTGTGTATGCATCAGAATGTTTAACTGGCTGACGAGGAGCAACATTGGCCTTTGTTTCATTCGTATCGTGTTCCATCAAGCAGTGTGCATTGCACGTGTCAGCAAAATCTCGGTAATCAGTCATGAAGAGTTATGTAATATGTTCTCACTTTGGGTGGAATAAGCGCGCTGTGATCGAGTCACAGAAGGTTATTGTGGCACCCTGCCTCACTAGGCCTGCCGACAAGCAGACCCCCTGTAATGTCTGTTCTCGGGGAGAGGTGGGTGCCATTGGTGTGGTGCTGCTGGTCATTTGTGACTGAGGTAAGGGTGGTGGTGACGCACTAAGCCGCGGGTGCCACACCTGTCAATGGTGTGGAGCGAAATAGCTAATGGTTGAAGTCCTGGAGGCGGTGGGAAAACCCAAGGGGTGGGGGGAGGGTAGAGCATGGGATGGCACATTATGCAGGACTATGTAAGTAGAAGCAGGCGGATCTGCAGGGGATAGGGTGCTGTAGCGTTAATGAATGAGGAGAGAGTACTATGGTGTGTGGGGGACGGAATAGGGCAGTTTCTGCGTGCCATTGGTGGCGCAGAGGCGCTTTGTCAATCTGCGCTTCCAATGTTTGCTTCTTGCTTTATTTTAGCAAAGTAGCACATTGGCGAGTGCAAATCATCTAACAGAAATAGGCCTTCAGAAAAGTGAAAGTCGAAAGAGTTTGTGCAATCGCTCAATCTAAGTCTCACCACATGTCACACTGGACCTCATTATAGCATGCTGCATGGTGGGCTAATCATGCGCAAAATTAGTCACACATTGACCAAAAACTAGGCAAGGTACCACGTTGTGTTTGTACAGGGCGGCAACTCACATCAACCACACACTCTGAAATCAGGCACCTGAATCTGATAATTACCCATGAAACCCGGGCAAGCGCATTGTGGAGAGAGCAAGGACCAAGGCCTGCTCGTTTTTTGCAGACGTGAGGCCTGATTTGCAATCATTTTTCAATGGGACTATCCCATGGGCCACGTTAAACATTTTTTATAAATCAGGTCCATGGGCATGGCCAGTTGCTAAATCCACCTTGGGTTTCACAGTACTTGCTGGTCTGCATTTTTGGATGATTTCAGTCTCTCAGAAATTCCTTTTTTTGTATTATTCATTAGTAAGTTCGAATTGCATTGCTGCTAGTCCTACCGTGCAGTGTTAAAGTGCTTACACTTGCCTCTCCCGTTGTGGCTACCAATCACCCCTTCTTTGGATGCATACAGGTGGATTGTGGGGCCATAGAGGGGTTTTATAACACCAATATTTACAAACAGGAGAGCATTGAAATCAAATGTGAAAAAAATGATTTTTATATACACTCCTTAAGAAGGCTGGTGGCCTCATTAGTAAATACGGGACCCCGTGTGTGAGGGCCATACCATTGAAGCGCTTCAGCCAAACGCTGCAGGTAAACTCGAATGCTGTACTACTGCACCAGTTATTCTCCATTACATTGCAGGCACGTCTCATTGTAGACATGGAGCTGAATGCAAATATTGTATTTAAAATCACCACGGCAGAATGCTTCCAATGCTGTACTGCATGACTGATATCCTATAGGTTGTCACAGCCCATTGCTGCATTTCTAGATTATAATGAGCATTGTCATAGCCAACAGTTTGGACTTTTGTGTAAGCATGGGAAAGGCACTTGCCAGGCACAGCTGTAGCAGAATTAACTACCCGTTGTTGTAGAAGCAGAAACATGGTGCAAGTTCCTGGGCATCTAATAGCAGTGCCTGGCAGAAGCTTACACTGTATGCAGAAGGCCAAAATGTTACCTTTGTCAATACTTGTGTTTGAACAGGATCTCAGTGGCTTTGCCAATGCTGTTTTTAACAGGACTTCAGCGAAGGACACGCAGAGTGCTTATAAATCGGGTGCTTGAAGGGCTGCAGTAAATTAATTTTGCAATGTGAGCTGCGCAAAGTGCAGTTTTAAAGCCCCAGAACGAAAACATTACAAAAATGTATATATTGCAGCGTTATACAACTGATGACTGGCACATGGTGGTAGTTGCTGGTACTTTCTTTACACATTGTACTAATGATTATTCTGGTTCAGCTTCAATGTTACAAGCAGTTAACTCTCTCTCCTTCATGTGTGAAAACCATTTTAATACTGCTCTGAGCCAATGTTGCCCTTTCTCATATCAGTCTCGCGCTTTCTCCCTACAGACGATCATCAACACCTTACATGAACAAATCCAACCAGTCCAGGGTAATTGTGAAACTAAAATCATCGGACTTCAACCTTCATAGTGCATTTCTGGGATTTGGATTTCCCAAAGCCTGCGAAGGAGTTAATTGCAGTGACCATTCTCCAGAAAGAGGTGAGCTAGCATGGGTCTTTTGTAGGGTTTGGTGCTCAGGGCACTCCAACTCTGTTTGTGTTCATCTGTAGTAAAGAAGGCACACAGCTATCTTGTTTAAATTTTTTTTTTAAAGAAGGCCATGTTTGTGGGGTTCAATGAGGTGGGGGAAAATCTGATCAACAGTACAGACTACAGAATGACATCTATGACTAGCTGAGAGGGTGTCATGTGAAAATGGAAAGCCATACATATAATGCAAATAGGCCTGCTTATGGTCGAACGGAAGCAAACCTGTCCATTTGGAAACTGTTTTTCGAAGGATAGGATTGGGTGGTGGTTCCCACTTACCTCACGATGTCCTGGTATCTTCCAGTTGAATGGTATACAGTAATTTGTTTTACCGCTGAAAAATCCCACAGTGTTTCAAACATCAGAATACCTACTTTCTAATCTTCACCATTGCTCCCACAGTGCTTGGGAAGGGTTGGGGTTGTGTGATGCAGTCAGAAAAATCTCCCTACATTGTAAACAATGTTTTTTTAGAACAGTATTAACAGAATAAACTTGCCTCATTTCTTCCATAAGTACTCATTTGCCAAACAAGCTGCAATATGAACTGTGTGGCTGGTGTCACATTTGCTAATGGGCATGTGTGTTAACGCATGCATAGATAACATCAGCAATTATACTCAACTGTACTGGTCGATGATAAGTACAGCAGAGTTGTGTATAATTGCAGATGTTATCTGTGTCTAGTACCGACTAATTATACTTATGTGTTATTAAAGAGCATACCTAACAATGAGTACATGATCCCATATACATATACATGTACATAATCATTTTGCTTATTAACAGGTGTCACTGTTGCCGAAAATGAATTCAGTAAACCAATTACTCTCAAAACCATTTTCCGGACTCACACACAGTGAAAAACTGGAGGTGAAAAGACTAGGGCCTAATCGGCCAGATTTAAAAATTGAACAGTCCGCAAAAGATAGGGGAAAGGCTTACACACGCACATTTTCCATGGTGTGCTATGAAAAGAAGACATAGCTCACTGGTAGCATTGATAAGCGATCTTTGTTCTGCTTCCCTTGCCTGCTGTTTGGAGGTGAAACGGCCTGGACAAAAAACAGGAGTCACTGACTTAAAGCATTTGTCAGAAAAAAGCAAGAGACATGAATCGTGCAAATCTCATATTGAGAATATATTACAGCTGCGCATGTTGACAAGTGTAAACATTGCAACACAGTTGGATGATGCCTATCGCCAGAGCGTGATGAGGCATAATGAGGATGTGGATAAAAACCAATATATCTTGTCAAAGTTAATCAACTGTGCGCGTTTTTGTGGTGCGTTTGAATTGGCTTTACGTGGCCATGATGAAACTGCAGATTCTTTCAATCCTGGTGTATTTAGAGGCCTGGTGGATTTTGTATCCAGCATGGACAGTGCAATGGAACTACACTTAAAAAATGCAACAGTATTCAAGGGTACTTCAAAAACAATTCAGAATGCACTTCTGGACTGCATGCTCACAGTCACCAGAGAGATCAGTGTAAAGCAGTTAAAATGCACACATTATGTGGCTATTCATGCAGACGATACAACTGATGTTTCCACTAAGACTCAGTCAGTGCTAGTCTATCGCTACATTGATGAACGATACAGAATTGTTGAAAGGTTTTATGGATTCACACATCTGAAAGACTCTAGTGCGCAGACCATTGCTACTGCCATAATGGAAATAATTGGACAAAGTATTCCCTGAAGATTGCCACAAAAAAGTAATTGCGCAAACATATGATGGTGCGAGTGTAATGAGGGGGGTGTCTGTTGGAGTCCAAATGAAAGTAGCTGAAGTGTATCCAAATGTACAATATGTACATTGCTATGCACACCAGCTTAACCTCATCATTGAACAGGCTGTTTCAAAAATCTCAGAAGCTCGAGTTTTCTTTTGTGATATCTCTGACTTCTGTACATTTTTTCTCGTTCTCCAAAAAGAAACGAAGTTCTAGATGAGGTATCAGATAAAAGACTTCCAAAACCATCTTGCACTCGCTGGAGCTACCATATTCGGGTAGTAGAACCCATATATCGGCACAGGGAAGCACTCCGTAGATGCTTTGAGATAATCTGTGAAAGACTGACTGATTTTGAGGGGGTTACTGTGCATGAGGCCCGGAGATTCATTCGAACTCTGAAAGAGAAGGAATTCCTTTACTTCCTTTTTTTGTTCAATGACACAATGCCCCATGTTGACATTCTATATGACCAGCTTCAGAAGCGAGACATTGACTCTGTGTATGTGCAGAAAGCTACTGCAACTTTTATCAAGTGCATTGGCAGAGTACGTAAAAACACTGATAATGTGGAAGCTAAACTTCCATCAGAGGAACTTTTTCAAGTCGCAATGTAAATATGAACTCTTTGAATCATTTGGCTAAAGAAGTATGTGATATTATAGTTACACAAGCCCAAGAATGCTTTGCATTTACTAACCTCTTGGAGGGGGCCAAATTGTTGCAGAGTTACCTATTTCAAACACATAGACAGTCTTTTCCCAATGATGCACTGAATGCAACTGTCCAAGCATACCCCATGTTAAACAAGGAAAGACTGCGCAATGAGCTTTAAATTGTTTATGAGAGACCAGAATTCTGTAGCTCAAGTGGGGCAATTTCTTTATTAAAATTGTTCATTGAAAACAATCTCGAAGAAGCATTTAGTCAGACAATGCAGTTATTAAAAATTCTGATTACTACACCCATGACAACAGCTGAGTCTGAGCACTGTTTCTCCACCCTGAAGCGAGTTAAAACATTCTTGAGAAACACAATGACTGAGGATCGTCTGAATGCTTTGGCCATGCTGTCCATTGAAAAACAACTAATTCAAGAGATCCCTGACTTCAATACACGGACTATTGATAAATTTGCCGCTCTAAAAAATAGACGTGCACAATTTGTGTACAAACTTTCAAACTGATAGACCAGTGAATGTTCTGTTACAACAAGCTATTTGCAGTTATTTTGTGGGTTACCTTGAATTCTTTGTTTCAATGGCCTTATATGTTGGGATTTTGTGTAAGGTTGCAGTGATCTATTTGACAGAACAGTGAGAAATGTGAAGTATGTTTTGATGTTATGGTTGTTGGTTGATAATAAAGCACTCACCATAATAAACTTAGCAAACTATTTCTGTTGCATTTTTCGCCATGCCATATGTATATGCTATTTCTGAGACCTGTGCATTCCACGTGTTGCAACTTTGAGCAACTGAAGCAATGGCAACTCAGCGAGGCAGACAGCCATTAGAGGTAGGACAAATGTCGCGTTAATTAAGTGGTTAAAAACTAAAGTAATATTTTAGCTTAGTTTCCCCCTTTCAAAAAATGCCTAAAATCCCACCTTAGTAAGAGGATGAACGCATGTGAATGCTAGTAACAGCATGACAAACATATGTTTCCATCATTACTGACTATATAATGAATTTCTTTATGCATACACCATAGTACCAGCTATTCTCAATACAAGCTGCTGTAAAATACACCATCACACTTGCACACGTAAGAATAGTGTACCACCATTAATATGTAAGACCTAATGCTTTTTTTCATATTTCGGTAAGTTTTTTGAACAGTAAATTGCACATTTTGTAGGCCATTTTTCGAACAATTTCACGGAGGGAAGAAACGCCCCGCACCTCCTTTGGGGGGAGGGGGTGTGTGGGCTCACGCGCTGCGCGCGCTCACTTTAAAATTCGCCCTGAGAAATTTACGCCCCACCAGCTTTCAAACTCACCAGTCGCCACTGCCCTCAGGTGAAGTAACATTCATCTGAGAATAAGTCACCAAAAGCATAGATGCTCATTATGTCCTGCTAGAATCATCCATTTTAGGGTTTAGACTGTTTGGAATGCACCTGCAAAATTCTCAAATTGACTGTATCTTGTTAAATGTTAAAAATGCGTAAGGTTAAACAGCGTTTCCCAGGTGGAAGCAGGAGCCTGCAGTGAGCTACAGGAGCACAGGCAGCGAACGATGCTTTCATCGGGAGATCAGGTTAACATGGCTTAGGAAGGGATAACAATCGGCCGTGTTTATGAATTCATTAGGCGGGTTAAAACAGAAAACGTGGGCCCAGGCTCCTTTTTAAACCGTCATGCTACTGTGCTTTCATTTGCTATCTCTGGTTACCCCACCATCGAAGACCGACGTACAAAAAGAAGGAACTGTCTGTCCGCTGACGAAGAACGGTAGGGTGTACTGAAAACAGTAATCTCACTCATATAAAAATACCTTCTTGAGCAAGGTTCTCCATTAAACGAGGTCAGCTGTGAATTCCCAATTTTCAAACCGGAGTCGAAATTGCCACGGACCATGAATATAGTATGACGCTATGGCCCTCATTACATGTTTGGTGGCCCTCAATGCATGTTTGGTGGATTCTGACATACGACTACCACCTGCTTGCAGGCCCGCTCTCGGCCTCACCAAGTAAAATTCGCCAGTAGAGCTGGAGAGTAGAGAGATCTTACTGCTACTGTGCAATTAAAAATAAAATGCACAAAGTAATTTCATGGGTTTAGGAACGGAGAGGGGGCGGAGGGGGGGGGGGGAAGGGGCAGTATCCCCCCACCTTCCGAGGTGAGAAGATATAAAATGCAACTTTCTCCCCCCCTCTCCCACCCTCACCTATCTCAGCTGTGCCAAGTGGGCCGATTGCCAGTTATGTCAGCTTGTCTTCCACGGCCTTGGAAAAACAGGCTACCCATCTGCTTCCGTAACATTTGCTCCAACTCTCTGTCTGTGAAAGTTACACGAGGGGGTGCAGGGCTGCGGTGGGGTAGGGTGAGGAGCCTATTTTGCAGTGAGTCAAAGTGTGGAGGTTGACTGGAAAACATAACGATAACATTGCCGTGGTCACATACATTGTTCTGTCACTATTCAACTTGCTTTTCTAGAGTGCTGTCTATGTTATAAAAATGAAACAATTACACATTTTTAATTTAGCCAAAACAAAAATAGTACCACCCCTGTTTATTTTTCCGCTAGCATCACATATGTCCTTTATCCACTTCGGCTGTTAATGCGATGATATGTTCGCATGTTCCTTTCAATTGCACTGCTTTGTGCAATCATTTATGGTCGCTGAAAAAAATGTGTATGTTTTTTCATTTTACTTTGTTACATGCTGATCTCTACTCTGAACCTTCCTGTACAATCTGAGGAACGATAGATCCGTCTGAAAATGTTTACTGTGCATCAAGTCAAGTAAAATTAAGTATTGGAATCACTGAACTCAAAAGTCTTCAGGCCACATTGAAAGGTTCTGCGTGTAAAAAGGCGCAGAGGAAGCGCCGTTTTTAGTTTGCGCCGCTGTAAGAAATGTGCAGGTCACTTTATTCACAGCTGTGTCTTGCACATTTGTTGGGTGCTGTACATAAGTGCAGACAATGCTCTGTGCAGCCCCTTGCATTCAAGGTGAGAGCTGGGAGCACGTTTCACACTGATAGGCCCTTAAAGTTTAGGGATCAAAATGCAAATGTGACAGCGTAATTTTATATTAGTGCTGTCACACTAAGAAATGCATACATGGGTCGGAAAAACATTTGTGTGTGTTGCGCATCCCCCTGCACCTCTTCCAAACAGACGCTGGGGAATTTCTTCTTCTGTTTGTGAATATGGGATGTGCATTGGAATGTGCACAAATTCCAACTTCGGTGTGCAAAAGGCGTGAAAATGGCCCTATGATGCAGTGATGAAATGACTTCGGCCCTGCACAAATATGAAGATGAGTAGTGGCGAAAACCACCTGCTCAGCCCTGATACTTCTACAAACAAGAGTGATCCCAATCATAACTGTAAAACACTCACAGTAGGAGCTATAGCTCCTTCACCTGTGTGGTAATCTGAGCGAAAGCTATACCCTCAAGGGGGGTGTGAATGTGATTCAGTAGTAACCCAAACCGCAAAGTCCGATATAAAGACAATGTGCCTCATTACAAGTAGAGAAAGGGGGTTTCGGGACCCCTGTCAGTCTTGGCGCTGGGATCGTAGAGGTGTTGCTCATAAGGGTTGTGCGTGAAGCACACGAAAATGATTACATTCATCACTGATAGTGCAGTGGTTTTTATTCGCATAAGTTGTACTGCTATTTTTGTATTTCGTAGATAATATTTGCTTTACACAACAGTGTCAGTTCCAGAGCAAAGCCAACATGTGTTTCGACCAAAGGGTCTTTGTCAAGGCGTAGTAGGGATATGGATACAAGTTCCTGTCTAAGGAAGCTGGAAGGCAGCTGCAAGGCCAGCGAGGCCTCAGGATATGGGATGAGCGTTGGCGGTGATCGTTCGATGAAAGATCACCACGACCACCCAATCTTTTCTGTGGTGAATCAAATGGCGCGGTTGCGATTGGTAATCCCTATGATCACTCTGTCTCATTGAAAATAAGGCAAGATCCGTTCTTAGGTGTAGTTTTTCTGTCGATGTAATATCAGTATCATATCAGCATCATAATAACTTGGTATTCTGCCAGCGTTCCCGAATACTGCCGGCCCTTCCAGGATTACAATCCGGAGAGGGAGAATACCAAGTGATTATGATAACTTGTAATATCAGCATTACTCATATTACTCTCAAGATTTTGCTGAGGCTGTCAATGGAATTTTGGAGGACTTTAAACAAGGGTCCCTGATGGGGGGAATCATAATGGTGGGAGATTGGAACTCTAACTGTTTGTCCTTTGAGATTTATACAAAGTTGAATAATGAGCAAGAATTTAGTTATCTTGCAAAACAGAGAACAAGGAAGGTTTTGGGGGGACCTATGTATGGAATGAAAGCTGCATATCTTGAATGGACAGGTAACAGGAGAAATCCTGAGTACTCCGACATGGCATCGGGAGAATGCTGTATCCTGGATTGATTACATTGCACTTTCTGGTAAATTGTTTTTCCTCTGTACTATCCTTTTGGTTGAGAGAAATTATATTAGTGATCATGCGACCCTTAAAGCACATATTGATGTATATTTAAAGTTACAGCTACCGTCTATCCATACAAATATAACCGTTAGAGCGGAAAATAATCAAATTGTAATCAGAGGGTACTTCATACAGTCAATACATATATGCATTCTCTCTGGCACTCCACCACCCTCAATTATAAGGCTAAACCTTTTACAGTGAAAGCATTCCCTTCATTTATTATTCAAGGAATGGTAGAGACATGTGGAAAAATCCAGGCACACTTGTATTATACCACCTGGGTGAGACACGCTATCCCCCATTTCCTTATTCTAATGAAGACAATGTCCCTCAGGACCTGTAGGTTATTACCTGTCCCTGCCCTGTCTTTTGCATGAATTATCTGCCAGTCAACACCACTTTGGTACTGGGACGAGGAAGATGCAACAAAGACTGACAACAGACTACAAAATTACCTCTGCACAGTCTAGTTGTCGAATGCCTCATCCGGCTGGTGGGATATTTAAAGACCAGTGCTGGAAACAGGAGAGGGATGTGAAGGAGCAGAGAGTCGTGTGGAAGTGAGACCCCGAGAAGTTCAGAGAAGCCGGAGAGAGATGCAGAGCAAGCACAGCGGAAAGCCAGGTGGAAAGCAGGCCCGCATGAGAAAGCCCTGCAGATAAAGCTGGTTCTTCCCTCTGAACCGGAGATGCATCTAGAGAGGAAACGAGTTGGAGAAGCGTCGCTGAACGAACTGCAGCAACGAAGGAGCTGGGGGTGTCACAGAGGCAGTGAGGTGCATCAGTGTGATGCTGGAAATGCATTGGGGGGACAGGGCCTCCATGCCCTTGTCCTGTACTCCCTTACCATGTGTGTTCTGTGTTATTTTCTGCACAGGAGTCCAGCTAAGACCCCTGGCAGTGCAGCTCTTCCTCATTTTGGTCATGTTGAACAGAGACCCTTGGGATACCCTATGGTACCCATTGGTGGGGGTACAATCTAGTACCCGTAGTGTATGTGTTTGGGCATATGTGTGCTGCCCATAGAGCAGTGTATGGGCTGGTGGCAGCTCCATGCTGATGTGACAGGAGCTCTGAATATCCTCCATTTTGGGATACCCAGACCCTGCCATAGGAATCAGTGGATTCCTGAAAGAAGGGGCCTCTTGGTATCTATTGCCTGTTACCTTGTTTTCATAAAGTCCTGGGAAGTCCTGACTCTGTCCCTTCCCCTGACTGGCTGCTGGGTGGAAGAACCATATATGGTATTGTGGGGAAGTCCAGACCAGACTGGCTGGAGCCTTCCTAGTGACTGTATTTTTTGGGTATGCCCTTGGGTGGGACCTGTGTGAATAGTGTGTGACCAATATGTATTATATGTTATGGGTGTCTGATTTCTGTGTGTGTGACCCAAAGAATGAGACAACCCTGCCTGAAACTGACATGAATACAGTGTGGTGTGCTGAAAGGCTGTGTGAATGCCCCAATCCACATTCCTTGTTATGGGTGTCTGGGTGGAAGTGAATAGCCCGAATGCCTGTGAGTCTGATTGGCTGCCTGCCTGCATTAATTCCCTTCTGTGTGATTGGCTGACTGAGCCTGGCTCAGCCATAGTGAATGAGGGACAGATGTGTATATCTGGGGACCTCTCACTTACCAATTTGTTCAGAAACTGAAGTCAAAACTTGAAGCTCATCCATGAAGCACAGCTGGATGAAGAAGACTATTGCTGAATTTCCTTTGAAGTAATGTAAAAGCTGTCGAGTCTGTTGAGGACTGATCCGGGAGAGGACCTCTCCCCGAACTACAAGGGACAATTGTGCAAAAACTGCCATTCTTCATTGAGGCACCCTGGAAGCCAATTCTGTGAGTCTGCCATCTGTATAAGGGGTCTGCTGAGAATCCTAAAGAGAGCGCTGGGACATCGAGGCCCTCAAAGTCCATTGGCATCCACCGGGGTTCGGAAGTTTTTTGTGGCTGCTGGAAGCCAAGTCGAAATGTGTTGCCCAGAAGTGGGGACACTTTGACGCTGTGCTGCTCGACAGGCAGAGCTGAAAAGCTCAATTTGCCTAAGAACATTTGACAGAGGCTCCTTTGCCATCCCCGTCGACCACTTTATCCCGTTGGAGAAAGTCGAGGTTGCCGGCTAATGAGGAAAGTCCACCGGTGCGTTTCACGGCACCAGAAGACAACAAAGATGTCCTGAGGACACTGACAGAGTGAAGATCTGAGGTCCAGCTCGTGATGGAGTCTCGATCGCCAAAGCCATCCCGAGGTACGTGCTGCGACTGCACCGACAGGCCAGAGGACCGACGAACATGAATCCCGACACCCGATGCCCGCTGCCAGGCTTGCATTCATCACTAAGTCTTATTTGCAGTCTTATTTGCAGCACCAAACACTTTGCATCGAGGTCTACCGCATGCCTCACCTTCCCAGGACTTCCAGCATTGAGGAAACGATAGCCGAAGAGCACAGCGAAGGTCGAAGCTGCTGTGTCGACACCAGTGTTCCAGTTTTCCTCAAGGTTCCCGATGCCCAGGGGCACCTGCTTGAAAGGGATTACCCCCTTGAAGGATCCCATCGACAACCACTCGAAGAAACTCTTCTACTTCAGGTACATTGGGGTGGTTGAATGTTTTAACCAAGAAGCAAGGTTTATTGAGCATTTATGGACTGGGCTTGTTAATTCTTTTATGACAGGTTGCCCATGTGGGGGGATCCTCACACATAATTGTGTATCTATATCCAAAGAAATATTTCTGCCATTCTTTAACCTTAACCTGCCTTCCTTCCTTGAAAGATGTGTATGCTCTATTATAACTGCCAGCAGCTGATGCATTTTAAAGGAATCTAAAGTCTAAGTGTGGTTATAGAATTACCAGAGTACAAAGTGTTTTATTGACTTGTGTATATCTCTGAACCTTGTTTTTATATAAAGAACTATGTTAGCACATAACATAGTGTGTGGACAATTCCTTTGTGGGGGCTTGGGGACTCACAGTACTTAAGAACCAGACTGCATCACCTCCTGAGAGCTTAAGCCTTGGTTGCTCGTCCATAGCTACCATATGGAGAACCTTAGCTGAGGTGCTCTCTCCATCTACTCTGCCACATAGAGGGCAGAAGTACAGATACCCCCTCCAGTCTTTACAATCGGCTACACCGGTGGGTGAGAGAGATGCTGTCACTGAAGCTGCGGCAGGACCAGCAGGACAGAGTATTCTTCCCAGAGAAATGACAAGTGCAGCAACCCCACACCACATGTTGGACACACCAAGCAACAACAGTGAGTCTGCCCAGGAGTGCTGGGAGACATGGGGCATAATGGCATGGGTGGCAAGGGGATATTTGTTATATATGATAAGTGGTTAAAGGAAAGAGACTGTAAATACATGAAATCCCTCGTTAAAGTTAATTTGGGGAAACTGCGGAATAAGTACAACAATGAAACAATGAACTTGGAGAAAACCAGAGAAAGTATTGTTACCAGTGAAGTGAAGTGGCTATAAGCTGACATGAAATCAAGGCTAATAGGCAAAGCCAAGTAAGCAAGCATAAGTGAATGATTGGGATGAACATTGGCATGGGTCAATTGAGCATTGCCATGAGTCAAGCAGATATTATTGCACATTGCTGAGAGAAATGAATGGTTAAGAAAAGTAAACCTGTGTGCAAGAGAAACTGGCTAAAGGGTGCCAGGGGTTGTAATCAGAAGACCTGAATCAGTGAATATGTTTCTTTGCAGGACGGTGTACTGGGAATCTTATGTTGGTCATTGCAATTGAAAGCTACTGTATCAGTGAATGGTGATGAAAGAAGAAACAATAAAGCTTCAAGGGCAGGTGAAAGGAATAAGTCAAACCTTATTGGGAAGCTGGAACTGTGGCAAAATATCTATGTAGCAGATGCAAGTAAGCTGTGTCGGTTGCGTTACCTGTAATGGGTGGACTGTGTGTTCCGACAACTGCGCCTAGACCGAATACAGACAACGCCACAATACGTTGTGATTGAATAAAGGAAAACATGTGTGAAAGTGAAACTAAGGAAGTGAACTTTACGAACTGGTGAAAGGTAACCAAACTGAAGAGCTGGGAAGTGTCCCAATGAATTGTGTTATTTTGGAATATTGAATATCCTGAAGAATTGTGTTGTTTTGGAACTTTGATAGACATGGAAGCTAGGGGAAGGGAACGCCTGTTCTGTAAAGTGAACTGTTTGAACCTTGGGGAAGAGAAAACCCTTTTCCATCTGAGAGCTGGAAGAAGCTCTGGACTTTCATTTGACAACTTCTTATTTGATGATGACTTCCCTGTACACTGTATACAGCTAGATGTGAGGGAAAGTATAGGTTTAGGAAACAGACAGATGTGGGGTACATTGACCCACTCAGCAGAATTCCCATCCATGATCAAGCTGCACTTCAGCAGTTAATAGCAAAATAGCTGCGCTGGCTCCTTGGAGCACCATTGCCCCGCATCAAAACTGCATTTTGCAGCTACAAATTAATGGCTGCACCATCTTGCCAAACTATTGGGCACGTTGGAACAGAGAGCACACTGAGAAAGACCGCCATTATGTGTACCAAAAGAAGTGAATTGAAAAGCAGCGCTGCTCTGCTGCTTGCAAAAAGTTCCCATTGAAAAGGGAATATTTTACATTGAAAGGGGGGCTGCCCTGATGCTACTTTCATACGTTCAACATCACACTGCTTTTATCAATGAGGCCTTGCCATGCCTATCCATACACAGACTGTGCTCTAGCAGAAGAAAGCATGATCCCTGCATGACAGGCTGTGTCAGGCCAGAACTGGGAAATTAACAGAAGCTTTACTTTCAGCCGCACAGGAAAGCACTTATCTTTTGGGTTACAAAATGTCAAAAATCAATGCTTCAAAGAAACCCTAGCTTTATGGGCATATGTCAATTTCAGTGAACCTGTGTCTTGAACAAACTGCTGTATAAAAGTAGCTGGCTGGGGCTGCAAAACAATGTGGGAATTCAGATGGAATAAACCCACATTTGAGAGAGAAATCCCAGCAGCATTCACCATTTGTCAAAATGGGCTTTTGCAAACCAAAAAAATAAATGCCTGTTTTAAAAGTACAATGTTGAATAAAAACTTGTCCTTGCCTAGTAATGTAAAGGGGGTTTTGTTGGGAAACATATATGGGATGTGTTATTTCAACAGGCTTTATTTTTCCAAACCCAAACCTACTTTTATCTTGCAAATCTCATCCAATTCTTCAGCTATAACCATCCTTTCACTTCTATATTGTCCCTGTGATGTGCATCTATTCCCCAGGCCAAAAACCGCATTCCGATTTGGAGTATTTCACCCATTTTTCTTCAAGGCATTTTTGACATTTAAAACTGCAATTGAGAAAATACAACTTTCCAACGTGTGATTCGGCTGCATCGTGTTCTTACTTTCCACTTGTATTTGAACTGTATGCCTTTTGTTGATACCTTGCCTTGTGGTTGCTAGTGTTTAAACGTTTCTGAGACTGTGATATAACATATGTACATCATTATTTAACCACACAAATAATTAATTATTTGTTAAAATCCGAGTGTCACTTTAGGCCATTGCAAAGGTTTTAAGTGAAACCTATCCTGTTTCTAAGCTGATTTTCTCTCTTCAACTGCTTTATTTTACCAAAAGTGTACCTTCTTCTATCTTGCAAATCTCATCCAGTTTTGTAACTAGAGACCTCCTTTCACCTCTATATTGTCCCTGTGATATACATCTATCCACCAGCTCAAAAATCGAATTCCAATTCAGTGTTTTTCACCCATTTCTTGGAAAAAACATTTTTACATTTAAAGCTGACAAAAGTGTAAATGCAACTTTTCCATGTGTGAATTTGGCTGCACAGGGTTTTCAATGTCAATTTGTTTTGTGAACTGTATGCTTTTATGATACCTTACCTTATGGTTGATAGTAAGATAACATCCATAACACTGTGATAAAACATATGTATATCATTATTTAAACACACATATAATTAATTATTTATCAAAATCTGAGTGTCATTTTAGGCCTTTGCAAGGGGTTTAAAATCCTCTTATTTTGTGATGGATGGTCGGATTTTGATTCTGTTTGCTGCCTCATATTCCTGTCTACCTGTTGCTTCCTTCTATCCACTTAACCTGGGTGCTATCTATCCTAATTGAAAAAGTGCTCCTATTAATCTGTGCTTTGGATATGTTTGTGGGATGTTTCAACCCACTGGTCCAGGCCCTGCAACATTACTGTGCATTGCTGGCAGCAGAAACATCAGAAATGGCCACTGGAAAGCATGCTGCTCGCTAAAATTCACCCAAAATTGCGCAGTAAAAATCAGAAAAATAGGCCGCCATCCACTTTTGCCTTTATCAGTGAACACAGGAGTGGTCTGCCAAAACCCACCATTGGGCTACCCACAAAGTAGCCTGAAACCACTTGAAAAAGCAATGCTAATTGCCAAAAGAAACACAGAGCTGTTTGGATATCCATTTTCTTAGTTGTCAAATTTGAATAAAATCATGGCTCACATACCACCTAAAAGATCCAACCTATTTGTTGGGTGTTCCACATTATTCTACTGCAAGAATCCACATGAATACAATGTCAGCAAGAATCATATGTTATCAGAACAAAATCCACTTTTAAAGATACTTGATGGAAATAAATCTGTCAAAAATGGGTGCAGTACAGTTACTCGACTCCGACAGGCGCTGGCGATCTCTAAATCTGACAGGAGAAACTTGTGTTTTAAAAAGTGAATATGCCAAAGAAGGGATTCCCATCAAAATGCCATATAGAGTGCCACACATTGATTTCATGTTGAAAAAGACTGGAATTAAAGATATGTTTGTTTATTTTAAATTTATAAATGTAATTTTTCACAAGGAACTATGTCACAATTGAACATAAGGTAACTTGATTTAGCTAAAACTTCCAAGAGGCTTTCTTTCCTTGAGAACCTCCCACCTTGTTCATTCCCACCAAAAGGAGAGGATTTCGCATTGGCATATTAATCTGAAGGGGAGGAGATTTCCTCTGCTGCCCTGAGCAAGAAACAATGGGTTCCTTGAACTGGATGGGAATGCTAATTCGGGTGTGACTGACAACAACTGCTATGGCAGGAAGACAAGCCATGTGACCTCTGACTCAGCCCAGCTTTGGAGGCCGGCCAGACTGGAAATGTGGATTGAAGTAGAAGTAAATGTATGTTTTAGAAAAATGCTTATAACAAATTGTACTGAACTGACAAAAATATGAAACTTATAGGTTGTTAAAATGAAAAGATTGCTTACAGTTTAAAACTAATCTGGAATCTGTGCGATGTTCTGAAACTGAACCCTGGAAACTATTCATATTGTAGCCATTGTGTTTATGTTAGGAACATGAAAGATTACATCAATATGCCCAGATGGGATGTGTATGCATGTATAAAAATGGGTGCAGAACTAACATTGAAAAACCCACCAAAAGTGCAAAAAAGTTGTCATTTATGAACCAAAGCTCGCAGGAAGATGAGAGTTGGACAGCCATGTACCTTAAGCAATCTGTCATGTAATTATGTATTATTAACAAGTTGGGCATCATGGAAATATGTTTTTGGGGGAAAATAGATTTCCTAAGTAAAAGCAAAGGGGAGGGATTTCCTTTGGACCATAAACACAGTGTCACTCTGACACATATGACACACTGCTCCTGTCTCAAATCAGGAGAGGGGACATTCTCTGACCTATCAGATCCTTAGAGGGTTGGGCATAGATAAAAATCCTCCCCACCCACTTTGGAAATGGATAAATAGGGACTGTTCAGTACCCAGAAAAACACACACTTTCCACTCATCAACTGATCCCTTGGTGAAGCACCCTGCAGGAAGATCCAGACATAGATCCAGAAACCAGACTCCAGAAATTTGAAGCAGAAGGGCCCAATCCCACAAGCTGAACTCTTCTCAGCTGGCCTTCAGAATCTTAAGCAACCTGATTCTAACTCCTTAACTTCCAAGGGGCACCACAAAATCCAACAGCCTGGCTGAGCTGTTTTGCTGTTCTAGCTAAGAAACCCATGCTAGAGCTAAGATCCAGACCCGTAGAGCAGAGTTGTAACCCAGAACCCGTCAGATCCAGTCCAAGAGGCTGTGCAGACCAGAGTGCCTTGCTGAGAGCAGAGTCCAGGTGCCCTGAATCCTGTCCGGTGGCGAGTGAAGTCCAAACCTTTGACCAGATCTTTGATGGGCCCATTCCATTCCAAAGCCATAGTTGTAAGTATTTAGTGTAGAACTGTCCATAGTCATCTCTTAGTTTAAAGTAATCCTATTCAATCCATCTCAACCTTTCCAGAACTGCATTACAGAATCTTGTGTCCACCCTGAACTCTTCTCATTATATAGTCTATGATAATTATAGCGATAATCATCTGTGCGCTGATATTTTTTTGAAGAAAGTCAAATGTCCTGGCGCACAACAATCAGAGCGGAAGGCGCCCTATTCTGGTGGTTGTCCCATTGGGTATCTTGCACTTTCATAGCCCCTTAGTATAAGTCCATATTGGTTCCTAATCTTTAAAGCACATTTTTCATTTTTGAAATCTTGACTCTGTTTCTGAAAAATCAACCTTCACAAAAACTTTTAACTTTTGAACTGCATGTCCTAGAAACTAAAATGTCATTTTGAAGCTAACATCCTCGGCTTTCAAACAAACCCGATACGACATCCCAATTCCTTATAGTTTCTCTGCACACAGAAAAGTTGCTGCGAATTTGCAATTTGGCTCAATTTCACTTCATGTAAAATAGCTATTTCTTGTTTTCAACTTCTGAATTTCGTTTTCCATCTGATAATCATTGCTATAATCATTGCTAGTGTGACCTGAACCAATCCAAAGCAACTCTCACTAGTTCTGAATCCCATTTAGTGAATTAAAATCAATTTTAGCATTTTCTCATTCATTGCAAATTACATTCAAAAGCATTTTGACCGGTTTTAAAAGCATTCCTGTTCTCTCTAAGCTTGCTGGGGGAGTTGGGATTGAACTGCATTGTTGATTGTTATTCCTGAAACCTGTGTGCCCTCATTCCATCTCTTCATATTGCATACTGGGGGGAGTGAGTAATAACGGGGGAAAGAGTGATCATATTGTCTTTTGATTGAAGTGATATCAAGTTTTATTTCTGTGTTGCATTCCTTCCTATCATTGCAATCTCATGAACCCATACAAAGTATTCTCTGCTAGATTATTCTTCCTATTCCTACTCCTAATTGATTAAAGAGATTGTTGATATTGTAACATTACCCATTGCTGCTCATTGTTCATATTCATAAGTGTGATATGCAGATATTATTCATATTCATAAAAGTATAATCTATATATTGTTCAATTCTTCAAATAAATCTTTTAATTTGCAAAACAAACCTATTTATTGGTTCAGTAAGACCGGGGGGATTCAAAGAGAGGGGCGTTATATAAGGGTACATCATCCAGAATTAAACAAACTTTTGACATAAAAATATATAACTAAGGGTTTCCATCGGGCATCCCATCCTACGCATTGACTTAGTTGGAGTGCTGGATTGAAATCACGTACAGATTGGGGGCTCGTCTGGGATTTCTGGATTAGAACTACCACTTGTGCAGCTTAATACAGTGTGCTAACTGACAGGATACATAAATCCTGTTGGGCTACCACGCTGTGTTATGCTGTAAAAGCACCCCTCAAAAGGGAACGCTCTAAGGAAACGGTCTGTTTTGCAAACATACAATAAAAAACTTCTGTAAGTCAGGAAGGAAATTAATATTTCCAAAATGGCGACATTGGTAGACATCAAGATAGCTAGAGAGCACCTTTTACATAAGTTATTTGTGAAAGGTGAGTGGACTGAGCAGGAGCAGAATGTGTGGTTGCAGGCAATCACACAACAGATCACTGCAACAGGGTCAGATATATGGAGAGATCAGGGTCCCTAACATGTGGCCCTGAGTGAACTATATATGGTCCCTAAGGCCAAGGATGAGGAAAATAAGATTGCCAAGATAGCGGCATATTTATATTTATCTATGGGAGTCATACAGGACAAATATGCTGAAGGCCAAGATCTGGCAAGAAGGCAACTGATGGCATTAGAAAAGGCCCAATCTGATCTGGACTCTTCTGAGCAGATGCTGCAGAGGAGCCAGGAGTCCGAAATTGAAAGCAGGCAGTATATAGTTAAAATAAAAGAGGATATGGGTATCCTGCAACAGGAAAAGGCAGACCAGGATACCAGAATTCTGGCCTTGCATAAGGAGTACCAAGAAGGTTTGGACTCTCTACTGCAGAGCCAGAAAAAGTTGGAGCAACAACTGGATTTTAACAGGGCATGCGCAGAACAGGTAGCCACCCTGCAAAGCCACCTAGATAGAGAGAAGGCAGAGAGCAATACATTGATTTTGAAAGACCTGGATACCGAGGCAGAGTTTGATGAAGAGCGCCAGAAAGCTGGTGCCATTCAAAGACAGAGGGGCGACCTGGCGGCACAGAGGCAGGCTCTTGTGCAGGAAAGGGACACCTTAGGCCAGGAAGTCTGTCACTTAAAAGGGAAACTGGAAGAAAATCACCTGGCCCTCCAGGGACTGGGTGACCTCCAAAAAGAACATGCAAGATTGTTAGAGCACACCAGGAGGGTGGACGATGCTCTGGCAAGGAAGGAACAGGCCAGTATGGACAGGACTCAGGAGGTAACCCTCCTGCAGCAAAGACTGGCCCAGAAAATGAGGCTCTCTGTGAGAATAATGACAAGCTCCACAGGCAGGTAGCCATGTAAGATAGACTGATAGAGACTAGTACGGCCTTGATTGAGGAACAGAAAGCTCAGGTTCTTGCATGGCAACAGGGGGCAGGGGCTGATAGAGATGAGGTTCACTGGGAAAGGGAAACACATGAGCATAACCTCAGGAACCCTAGTACCAGAGGCCTTCATCTCTCCCAGTCCCTGGACTCTGCCACCCCCATGTCCACTGGTGCACATGAAACCAGGGTCACAGGGATGGCAGATTACTATCCAGTCAGAAGTATGGGGCTCATAGGCCAGTACCTCCCAGGAATGTATGAGCGGGCACCTGGGTATGGGTACCCAAGTACTGTGAAGTTTAGTGGGGAACTCCAGGAGGGTAGGAGCACTAAGGGCATCCTAAAAACCTCTGCCCGGCTAGGACAGTGGGGGGGTACCCATCAGATCTTGGGAGCAAGGAGGAATCACAAGACTCCTCTCAGCGCCCCAGGACACAGGAGACTAGGTCCCCACATTCTGCCAGCCATTCCCAGGCTTGCAGAATCCGGGAGAACCTAGAATACCAGACGGGCACCTCTGAGAGCAGTGCCTCTGAGTCAGAGGATGAATGGACCAGGGTTACCCGAACCAAGAAGGCCAATAAGGCAAAAAAGGGCCTTGCTTAAGGACCCCTTAAAACAGATCAAGGCAATAAGGAGCGTCATCATGCCTTATCATAAGAACGCTAAGTATTCTGTTTGGGAGCACTTAGAGCTCTTTGAGCAGATGATGGAAACTTTCCATTTGAAAGATAGCAGTAGCTGCATTCAGTATGTGAAATGGACATTCTCACCAGAATACTCCAGTTTCTTTGCGGGCTGGAGGACCAAAATCATTCTAGATGGTCCACCTATAGGACGGCCATCTTGAAGCATTTTTCTGTACACAGTAATCCCCAAGAGGCTCGCAAGGCAGCCTACAACTTGCAATGTGGGGAGGATCAGGCCCCACAAGAATTTGTGCAGGAACTAAAGCGTGTCTTTGCGCAGACTACCAGAAGGGTGCGCATGGACAGCAAAGAATTTGTTAATACTTTTTTCCACGCTCTCTCAAAGTACATCATGACCCAGCTAGTGAGAGATTTTCATGAGAAAAGATCACTAGACTGGGTCATTGAACAGGCCACCCGGATCTGTGAGGTGCAAAAGCCCATAGACAACAAGAATACTCAAAAAAGCCCCAAAACAACCAACCCCCCTGCTGCTGCTAAGGTGGCAGAGGTAAAGGTTGCCCCCCATTTTAGATCTGGAGATGGGGGGGCCTACAAACTTGCCTGCACAACAGAATAATCCCAAGTCCAGAAGGCCCTCGGGCCAGTCACAGACAGGGAGCCAAGGAGGTAGTCCCACAAATTGGATCACTCCCTTCCCTGACTATGTAAATCCCTGCTACAAGGGGAACAGACCCATCCTGGGTTATGTGTGGACTCCTCTAGCCCAAGGGGGGGATCCAACCAGGCACCTAACCGAGGGAACTTCCCTCCTCACTTCCCCCAGGAGGGCAGAAACTCCCCAAATCCTGGACAGAACTTCTTCCCCAGGCATCCACAAAACTTTGAACCCCAAAATCATCCATCCTTCTTTCCCCAAATTCTTGAGCCCAGACAACCTAATCCGGGAGAGGGGAGGCCAAGGGTGGAGGGGTACCCAAATCTTCCCAACCCGGGGTATTACCAGAGAAGGGATATCTACCCTTCCCGGGATCAGCCCAGGGGAGAAAACAGAACCCCGGATCAGCCTGAGCGGGTTTCACAGCTAGAGCTCCAGGTCCAAAATATGGCACAGGATCTGGGTCGCATGCTGAGGGCTCAGCAGAACCCTCAGATGGGCATGCCGGCACAGAATGCCTCCAACTCGGGACCTGGTGCTCCAGAACAATGACAGGGGCAGCACCCCGACAACCCACCGGTTCCCAGGGAGGAGGCGCAAGGGGAAGGGGGTGTAAAGCCTTGGAGGAAGCTTCCTTCCCCACTTGTAAAAAGCCCCTGGAAACCCAGGAACCCGAACAAAAATCTTCTGACCCTGAAAGTCTGCCATCCAAGGAGCAGAGGGGGGGGTAGGAGAAACAAAGAATCTTCTCCTTCAGAGATGAGGGAACTCCTCCCAAAGAAAAATGGGTCCCAAAGGATTTAAATACAGACTGGGTAGATGTGGGGACTGAGCTAGCACCACCCATCATCCCATTCCAGAACCAACAACATGAAAATCCCCTAGTCCAAACCCATCTTGGTGAATGCCTCCAAAAAGGGGGTGGGTAGCCCAGAACTGGAACCAGGGTAACTCAAAACTTCTCCCATCTCTAGCTGCCACCTTTTCTTTTCAGATTCCATAGGCTCCCTACAGAATTCTGCCCAAATCTCTTCTCTCTCAATGTCCAAAACTAGAAAATTAACCCAACAGTTGTCTAAAAATGTACATTATCTGTGCCCCCTTGCGTAGAAGGAGGGAAGATACTATGCAGGGGCAGGGTACAATTTTGGCACTGGTGGACACTGGATCCCAAGCTACCCTTCTCTCCTTTCTGTCCAAAAAGGTCTTTGATGAACTGAATTCAGGAAGTGGGGAGAAATATCAAATACCTCTCACCTCTCTTCCTGGAAAACTTCAGAACTTTGACGGGAAGGAAATTCCCATTGAGGGGACTGCGGATTTGGACATTAAAATTGGGTGACTCAAGGTGAAGCACCCGGTCATAGTTGTGACTCCAGAGGGCACCCCTTGTTTACTAGGGAATGACCCCTAATAGACTGTGTAAACAAGGTCCTCTGGACCCAGACTAGCCGACCAATAAAGAGTGTCAACCATGTTAGTTTAAACGGCACATGCCACATGGTTGAACAAAAATCTGACCAAGTAGAATTTCACTTCCAGAACAACCAAATTCCAGACGTGACAGTAATAGCAGTAGGACAACCGACTGGTGATGGGGGGTCCTCTCTATTTCTGAAATTCAACCTTCCTTCCAGTCTAAGTTGGCATTCCACACTGGAAGGAAACACTCTGAAATTCTTTACCAATCCACAATCAGACATTCCCACTCCTATAGTCCAGAAAGATGAGAAATCAGCTCAGAGCCTGGCTGATATTCAGCGAATTGGAGAGCAGTTGTTCATCCCTGTTCAGTTAAATGAAGGGCAGGACTCTGTTCTCGCCCGAGTGTGTGCGGACAACGGTAAGAGCTTCATCCGCGAAGCCATGTTCCGCCAACTCCCAAAAGATCCAACCATTCCCACATTTAGACTTATAGACAAATAGGAAATTGTTGGGTCGTGCGAGACGTCACTGCCGCCTTTTACTTAGGCAGTGACATTCTCAATCGCTTTGCCGTTAGTTTGGACCTAATAAACTTCAAAGCTTGGTCCCGATTAGCGGATAATCCCATGGGCTTTGATGATCCTGAGAAAGCATTTAGGTCTGCTCAACTGCTGCCTTATGCAGTTGAAATTCAAATTGGAGAGGAAGTCACCATCCCAGAAAGGACCCGACAATTCTCCCTGGAAGTGAAAGTTAAGAGGACAGAAATTGAAAAACCTTGATGCTTATATTCATCTAAATGCTTCTCTTCAACAGCAAAGGTTGGGGGTAAACCCAACACCATTAGTCAATATGGCACATGACACCATTCCACTAGAGGTGGATAACAGTGACTTAAAGAGTATCACTCTAGCCGCAGGCACCATTATTGGAATGGCGGTTGATGACTGACATTTTTCCATTGATTTAGGCAATGAACTGTTAGGACCAATCCCCAAGGACTGTTTTGACAGTGATAGTGATGACAGCACAACACCAGACAGGATCTTCACCCGGCATGGGGGGAACTTCCTTGTGTACACTTCCTGCCCTTATGGTAAGGAAGATGTGACTTGTGACTTCAGGAGGGCCTGATGTTAAGTCACGCCCATGATGCGGCCACAGCCAGTCATAGGGGGTTTCATACAACTCTTGAAATCTTACATACTGGCCACACATGGGCAAAACCTTGACCAATACTTGCAGGGTGTCTTGTGTGTGCACAATTTCAGCCAACATCCCTCACACACTGTGCGCCTCTCCAAAAGAGGGGGATGACACTGCCATGGTCAGATGTGCAAGTCGACTTTATCGGGCCAGTGATTCGATCCTCTAGGGGAAACAAGTACATGTTGACCGTGACATGCTTGTTTACTAAATGGGTGGAATGTTTCCTGGCCCCAAACTGCAAGGCAGAAACAGCAGCTTCCTTGATGATCAACCATATCTTTTCATGTTTTGGACTACCCTAAAGGATCGAGTCAGACAGAAGTAGCCATTTCACCAGCGAAGTAATGACAAAGATGTGGGAGATACTTGGGGTTAAAAGGAAGCTACATATTGATTACCGGCTAGCCTCTAGTGGTTCAGTAGAAAGATATAATCAAACAATTGTGCGCATATTAAAAAGTTTGTGGCAGATTCTGGACCAAGTTGGGATATTCGATTACCTCTTGTCCTAATGGTCATCAGATCTACCCCTTCATCTGCAACTAAAATGTCACCATTTGAGCTGATGACTGGGCGCAGGATGGTGCTTCCCCAGCATCTGCTCTACAGAACCCAAGAGCAGACATTGATCAATGCCTCCACAACTCATGAGTATGTTGAAAATCTAAGAAAACACCTTCAGTATGCTTTTGCCTATGCTCAGCGAAATCTAGAAAGATCAGCCGACAGCATGAAGACCCACTATGACTTGAAGACTACCAGGAAAGAATACAATGAAGGAAACCTGGTCTACTTATACAATTTCCAAAAGAACCAGGCCAAACAACGCACATTTTTGCCTACCGGGAGGGGTCCTTGTGAAATTGTGGACAAAATCTTACCAGTCATCTGCAAGATCTGCATCTCCAAAGGCACTTTGGCAGAAGGGGAAGATAAGTGGGTCCACATTAATCAACTAAAGAGTTGCCATCCTAGGCACACTCTGCAGCAACTGGAGGAGTCTTCTGGAACCCCAGATTGGGCCACTCCAGATCCATAGGACTCCAACTATAAAATATTCTACATATGGGGCCTCATCACGACTTCGGCGGTAACCCTTAAATCCGGCGGTAGCGCTATTACCGTCGGATTTAAGGGTCTGCCGAATCAGGGCTTCGGCGGATTTCACCCCAGCTCTGAGCTGGGGGGAAATCCGCCGAAAATTCGCGCTATTACCGCCGGCGGTAAATCCGCCGGCGGTATTAGCGCAAAGATTCCCCATTGAGCCCAATGGGGAAAGGGGCATTCCCGAATGGGCTCAGTGGGGAATGGGGACTTACATTACCGCCGGACTCGTGATCCGGCGCTATTAGCGCTGGGGAGTTCGGCAGTAGGGCTAATACCGCCCGTGCTAATAGCGTTACCTTTACCGCCCAAGTCGTGATGAGGCCCATAGTCTATAAAATACAATAAGAAAAATGTGTCCTGATTTATAAAATGTATGTGTCTGCCCCACTACATTAATAGTAGTCTACAAATATGTTTTTGCTTTGTCATCCTAGGAGAGATAATCCATGGACACTAACCAAGGAGGATTACCTGGGGACTGGGAGGAAAGATCCGAGGGACCTGGAGTATCGCTCAATACTCACATCAGGTCTGGCGAGGAGAACCGAGTGATCAACCCCTGATGGAGGAAAAGATGCTGAACTTTGCCATTTGTGGAATCAGAAGAGATGAGGCTGACATCCCAGTCTTGAGAGTTTCCATTGATGGACGAGCAATGCCAATCGCAAGAGGGGGACTTGTGGGATGTTTCAACGCACTGGTCCAGGCCCTGCAACATTACTGTGCATTGCTGGCAGCAGAAACATCAGAAATGGCCACTGGAAAGCATGCTGCTCGCTAAAAACCACCCAAAATTGCGCAGTAAAAATCTGAAAAATAGGCCGCCATCCACTTTTGCCTTTCTCAGAGAACACAGGAGACCACTGCCAAAACCCACCATTGGGATACCCACAAAGTAGCCTGAAACCACTTGAAAAAGCAATGCTGATTGCCAAAAGAAACACAGAGATGTTTGGAAATCTGTTTTCTTGGTTGTCAAATTTGAAAAAAAATCTGATTAACAAACCACCTAAAAGATCCAACCTCCTTGTTGGGTGTGCCACATTATTCTACTGCAAGAATCCACATAAATACAATGTCAACAGGAATCATTTGTCATCAGAACAAAATCCACTTCTAAAGATACTTGATGGAAAGAAATCTGTCAAAAATGGGTGCAGTACCGTTACTCACCTCCGACAGGCGCTGGCAATCTCTAAATCTGACAGGAGAAACTTGTGTTTTAAAAAGTGAATATGCCAAAGAAGGGATTTCCATCAAAATGCCATATAGAGTGCCACACATTGATTTCATGTTGAAAAAGACTGGAATTAAAGATATGTTTGTTTATTTTAAATTTATAAATGTAATTTTTCACAAGGAACTATGTCACAATTGGCCATAAGGTAACTTGATTTAGCTAAAACTTCCAAGAGGCTTTCTTTCCCTGAGAACCTCCCACCTTGTTCATTCCCACCAAAAGAAGAGGATTTCGCATTGGCATGTTAATCAGAAGGGGAGGAGATTTCCTCTGCTGCCCTGAGCGAGAAACAATGGGTTCCTTGAACTGGATAGGAATGCTAATTCGGGTGTGACTAACAACAACTGCTCTGGCAGGAAGACAAGCCATGTGACCCTCTGACTCAGCCCAGCTTTGGAGGCGGGCTAGACTGGAAATGTGGATTGAAGTTGAAGTAAATGTATGTTTTAGAAAAATGCTTATAATAAATTGTACTGAACTGACAAAAATATGAAACTTATAGGTTGTTAAAATAAAAAATGTGCTCACAGTTGAAAACTAATCTGGAATCTGTGCAATGTTCTGAGACTGAACCCCGGAAATTATTCATATTGTAGCCATTGTGTTTATGCTAGGAACATGAAAAATTACAGGAATATGCCCAGATGGGATGTGTATGCATGTATAAAAATTGGTGCAGAACTTACATTGAGAAACGCACCAAAAGTGCGAAAAAGTTGTCATTTATTAACTAAAGCTCGCAGGAAGATGAGAGTTGGACAGCAATGTACCTTAAGCAATCTATCATGTAATTATGTATTATTAACAAGTTGTGCATCTTGGAAATATGTTTTTTGGGGAAAATAGATTTCCTAAGTAAAAGCAAAGGGGAGGGATTTCCTTTGGACCATAAACACAGTGTCACTCTGACACATATGACACACTGCTCCTGTATCAAATCAGGAGAGGGGAAATTCTCTGACCTATCAGATCCTTAGAGGGTTGGGCATAGATAATCAGCTTCCCCACCCACTTTGGAAATGGATAAATAGGGACTGTTGAGGACCCAGAAAAATACACACTTTCCACTCATCAACTGATTCCTTGGTGAAGCACCCTGCAGGAAGATCCAGGCTCCAAACATAGATCCAGAAACCAGACTCTAGAAATTTGAAGCAGATGGGCCCAATCCCACAAGCTGAACTCTTCTCAGCTGGCCTTCAGAATCTTAAGCAACCTGATTCTAACTCCTAAACTTCCAAGGGGCACCACAAAATCCAACAGCCTGGCTGAGCTGTTTTGCTGTTCTAGCTAAGAAACCCGTGCTAGAACTAATATCCAGAACCGTAGAGCAGAGCTGTAACCCAGAACCCGTCAGATCCATTCCAAGAGGCTGCGCAGATCAGAGTGCCTTGCTGAGAGCACAGTTCAGGTGCTCTGAATCCTGTCCGGTGGAGAGTGAAGTCCAAACCTTTGACCAGATCTTTGACGGGTCCATTCCATTGCAAAGCCATAGTTGTAAGTATTTAGTGTAGAACTGTCCATAGTCATCTCTTAGTTTAAAGTAATCCTATACAATCCATCTCAACCTATCCAGAACTGCATTACAGAATGTTGTGTGTGCATCCTGAACTCTTCTCATTATATAGTCTATGATAATTGTAGTGATAATCATCTGTGCGCTGATATTTTTTTGAAGAAATTCAAGTGTCCTGGCGCACAACAATCAGAGCGGAAGGCACCCTGTTCTGGTGGTTGTCCCGTTGGGTATCTTGCACTTTCATAGCCCCTTAGTATAAGTCCATATTGGTTCCTAATCTTTAAAGCGCATCTTTCATTTTTGAAATCTTGACTCTGTTTCTGAAAAATCGACCTTCACAAACTTTTGAACCGCAAGGTCTATAGTTACTCCGCAATCGTGTTTCCCGAACCTGGAAAAGTTGCATTGAATTTGCAATTTGGCTCAATTTCACTTCATGTAAAATAGCTATTTCTTGTTTTCAACTTCTGAATTTCGTTTTCCATTTGATAATCATTGCTAGTGTTGACCTCATCCAATCCAAAGCAACTTTCACTAGTTCTGAATCCCATTTAGTGAATTAAAATCAATTTTAGCATTTTCCCATTCATTGCAAATCACATTCAAAAGCATTTTGACCTGTTTTAAAAGCATTCCTGTTCTCTCTAAGCTTGCTGGGGGAGTTGGGATTGAACTGCATTGTTGATTGTTATTCCTGAAACCTGTGTGCCCTCATTCCATCTCTTCATATTGCCTACTGGGGGGAGTGAGTAATAACGGGGGAAAGAGTGATCATATTGTCTTTTGATTAAAGTCATATCAAGTTTTATTTCTGTGTTGCATTTCTTCCTATCATTGCAATCTCTTGAACCCATACAACGTATTCTCTGCTAGATTATTCTTCCTATTCCTACTCCTAATTGATTAAAGAGATTGTTGATATTGTAATATTACCCATTGCTGCTCATTGTTCATATTCATGTGTGATATTCAGATATTATTCATATTCATAAAAGTATAATCTATATATTGTTCAATTCTTCAAATAAATCTTTTAATTTGTAAAACAAACCTATTTCTTGGTTCAGTAAGACCGGGGGGATTCAAAGAGAGGGGCCTTATATAAGGGTACATCATCCAGAATTAAACAAACTTTTGACATAAAAATATATAACTAAGGGTTTCCATCGGGCATCCCGTCCTAGGCATTGACTTAATTGGAGTGCTGGATTGAAATCTCTTACATGTTCTTGTAGAAGGTTAACCAAGTGTCTTTCTTTAGTTTCCATTGTAATTATCACCCCATTGGTGATTGCTGCCCAACATTAAAATTGTTTGATTTTCTTTGAATTTTAAAATAAATAAATATTGCATTCCCACCGACTGGCCTGGTTCATGGTCCATTGTGACACGGGGTATTTGTAAAAGGGGGTGTGAGACGGGTTGTGTGCCATCTCAAATTGAATTTGTAGAAAATAAAGAGAAAGCATTCCAATTGCACGCTACATCCAAGGCTAGGGGCAAGGGGGCTTGTGCGGGATTTGGGTTTGTGTTGCCACCCATGGCAGTTTAACACTGCAGACTAACCTGCAGGGTAGTGATACTTTGTGTGGTTGCAACACTGCGTTACACTGTAGAAGCGCCTCCCCAAAACAAATATCCTAAGTTCCAGGCCTGTGTATAAAATTAAAACTAAATAAACCCCAAAATAGACAAAAAGCAACAAAATACAAGTTACGCTTCCATAAATAAATTAATAAAGAAAGAACACTTTCCAAAATGACCACAGTAGAGATAAATATGGCCAGGGAGCACCTTCTGCACAAGTTATTTGGCAGAGGGGAATGGGCATAGCTAGATGAAAAAGTCTGGCTAGAAGAAATGATGCAACAAGTCACCGCCATGAACATGGACATGTGGCAGGACGGTGGCCTATCACATCAAGCTTTGAGCGAGTTATACATGACTCCGAAAATTAAAGCGGACCAGATTAAATTTGTCAGAACCACTGCCTACATGTATCTCCATATCGGAGTGATTAGGGAAAAACATGAAGAAAATACAACTCTTCTGCAAAGTCAATCTGAACTCAACTAAAATCCAGACTGATCTAAAATTAGTGGAACACAAATTGCAAAAGAGCCAAGATTCTGAGGCAAATTAAAAGAGGACTTGGCCCTCCAACAGCAAAATAATGTAGACCAAGAGGCCCAATTAAATGCCTTAAGGATGGAGTGTCAAGAAAAGGTAAACTCCTTGGAAGAGATGCAACTGAAATTAAAACAAGTGAGATACAATAACGTCAGTGTAGAGCAAATAGTCACTTAAAAGGATCAGATAAAAATATTAGAAGAGGAGAGTAATTAATTAATAAATAGAGAACTTCATCTCCAGACTAACTTTGATCAAGAACGCCAAAAACTAAATGCCATCAAGCAACAAATGGATGACCTGGCTGAACAGAGGGGCACCCTAAATCAGGAGAAAGATGCCCTATGTCAGGAAGTAATCAATTCAAAAAGAGATTTACAGGAAAGTGAGTTGGGCCTCCAGAAACTAAATTAACTCAAAACAGAATATGGAAAGTTATTGGAGCACACCTGACTGGTAGAAGGTGCTCTGAAGAGAACACCCAAACTAAAAATGCTCAAACTCAGGAGGTGAGTCTCCTACAACAAAAATTGGCTCAGTGTTCTGTAGGGGAGGAATGGCCACGAGGCCCTCCTCACCTACAGCTCCCTCCCCAGGTGAGGACCATGGCTCGGTGGGAGCACCCTCATGCCACCCGGGCCCAGGTGGAGGGGGGTTCACCCGCCGACGACATTGCCCACACGCACCCTGTCTTTGCATTTACCGAAACTTAAGTTAGGCCTAGACGCCATCGTGCACAGCAAACATGGTGTGAGTTCAGCACACTGTAACGAGGCACCCACCTTTGGAGGGCCTTTCATGCATCTCTGCCGCCTCAGCAGCCCTGGCAGATCCGCTGCGAGCGCGTTCCCATGAGAAAGTCGGAGATGAGCTAACCCGAGATGCCAACACGGCAACATTATATTAGTAACAATGTGATATTGCACCCCGTATGACCCGGACCGCAAGGCCGGGGCAACGGGGAAAAAAGCTGAAGCATCACTATCTGAAGAAGGTAGAAAATAGTTCAAGTATTGGTATTAATGAACTACCTCTGTTTAAAATGTGAACGAACCATAAAAATGTAACGTTATATGATATCCCTCCAGGTCTGGACTAATGCTGCTATAACCACGGAGAAAGATGTTGACCAAACGTGTAACCTCTATTTGTAAAAGTGTTTTTCAATAGTATGTAGAAACTTGAACTCATATATGTTTTGAATCACCCAAAGCGGCGAGCATCAATCTCTGTAGGCCATAACCTAGATATCCCTCGTATAACGTCTAATGTACATACAATACGCACACAATGTAGTGAACATAATGTTAGGTAATGAAAAGGTACTGGAACCGACTGTATTAAAGAAATGTGTAACGAAAATGAAATATATATATATATATATGTGTGTCTGAATAACGTTAAAATAAGGCAGAACAGTATAAAACTTCTGCATTCACTGATCAGCAACGCACGAGGAAAATACCTTTGTGAGTATATGCAAGGTCATTCCCTCTCCCACCCCACCAAGCCTGCCAGATAAAAAAGCTAAGACTTGTGCTGCGCTCCCTCACCTCCCCCAACCAAGCTGGCGTTACTTCAGAGAGTCAGAGGCCCCGGCGCCGCAACCAAGGCCACAGCCCGCCACCTGTGTTATTTACAGCACGGTAATAAACCCACGGATGAACCCACTGATCTACCAGCACCCTCTCATAAATCCCCACGAACCCCCCCAAGAATCCTGACCCCGTGTAAGGACGACCCCCATCATTGGGACAAGACACAGAGACCCATCTATATAATAACTTCTAACGCAGCAGACAGACATGTATCACTCGGCCCAGGTCCCAGAGCCCCGTCCCGTGACCTAAAATACCGGTCAATAAGACACAGGTAAATCTCACCCCAACCAACACCCACCAGACCTCTCACGAGGTGCATTCCTCATGTGTTGTGTTTATTTTATAAGATAAGCTGGTGAAGCGATTTATTAATGAACGTAAATGTCATTTTCTGAATAACTGTAGTGTGCATGGCCTAGGGCAAATGAGACAGGAAAGGTATTCGTTATTGTCACAGGCTGCCCCAGCACATCAACACCGCATGGATGACCTCAAGCCGGCCTGCCAGGCCCAACCCAACCCACGAGGCTGACCAGTGACGTCGTCCCGCCAAGACCAACCCCGCGCCAGCAACACCTATAGTTAGTCGACACCACCCAATCCCAATTGACTTGTGCCCCCTATAGTGTTTAGGTGTTGATGACGTTTTTTGTATTAGAAATACGCCTGTCTTTGCTATTGTCAGGCAGAGCGCTCTCGTAGGTTGCAGAGTTCTTTGCATGCCTTATCCTTGGATAAACTCCCACTCACGCTCACCCGCACTCTGTCTTGGTCTTATTCCCACTACGGGAGAGTCCCTTATTGTCTCTCATTGCGGGGAGGATCGTGCTGAATTGGGGGCGCTTCCTTTCAGTTCCAAAACTATAAAGGCAGCGCAAAGGGATAATGAGGCATTATCTCTGTGAGGAGAGAAATGGACTCCACCAGCAGGTGGCAGCTCAAGAACGGATCATAAGGGACAGTAAAGCCCTGATAGCCGAGCAAAAGGCTCAGACCTTTGCCTATTATCAAGAGGTAGGGGCTGAGAAGGAAAAACTAGCGAGGTTGGAGAAAGAGTATCCTGGATCTAATCCAAACTGGAGGGACCCCGAACAGGTAGAGAGAGACAGGTCAACCCCTGATCATAGTATGATGACCTCTGTACTAAGGGACTCAAACCCATTTACTACTTGGTGTACTGCTGACATCATGGATACCGGTTCACATGAGCCGGAAACCACGAGGCCATCAGAATTAACTAGGCCTAGCATGATGGAGCTGACAGGTCAGCGCCACCCAGAAATTGATAGAAGGGCGTCCCTGTATAGATACAAAAATATAATGGCTGATGTCTCTGACCAGGAAACCTCCTATGAGGAGAAAGTCAGGGAATTAGATCTTCAGAATCACTACCTCCAAAGAGACAAGTTGGTTCAATTTGCACAAGAACAAAAGCAAAAGAGGCCCCAAAAGAGCATCCTGAAGACATCCACCCAATCAGGGCAGTGGGTGGATACTCTGCCAACCCTGGAAGCAGGGAGGAGTCAGAAGGCTACTCTCCAGGTCGCCACAGAAGAGAAGAAACTAGGCCCCACCCTTCTGCGAGCGGCTCCCAAGCTCACAGAATTAAGGAGCGCCTAGATGATCATGAGGGGACCTCAAACAGCAGCGCCTTTGAGTCTGGGGGCAAATGGACTCAGGTGATGTGGCGAAAGAAGGCAGATAAATTAAAAAGAGTTCTGGTGAAAGACCCCATTAGACAGATCAAGGCCATCAGGAATTTCATGACACTGTACAATAAAAATGCAAAATATTCTGTCTGGGAGCATGTGGAACTCTGTGAACAAATGATGGACACATTTCACATAAAAGATAGCCAGAACTGTACACCCATAGAAACCCCCAAGAGGCTCGCAAAGCGGCCTACAATCTACAGTGTGGAGAAGATCAGACCTCACGAGTGTTTGTGCAGGAATTAAAACAAGCATTTGCCCAAACCACCACGAGGGTGCGCACGGATATCAGAGAGTTACCTACTCTCATGCACTCCCAAAATACATTATGACCCAGCTGGTGAGGGATTTCCATGATAAAAGATCTCTGGACTGGTTAATAGAGCAAGCTATGTGGATAAATGAAGTCCAAAAACCTGCAGAAAATAAAAATCAGGTTAAAAACTCTAAGCCATCCAACACCCCTGTTGCTGCGAAGGTGGCAGAGGTGGAGGTTGCACCCATTTTGGACCTAGAAAGGTGGGAGCCTAAAAATGCCCCAATCCCAAACCAGCAAAACCAGAGGCCAAGAAGGCCAATTACAAACAGGTGGCGGTCAGGGAGTCAAGCCCACCAATGGCACCCCTAACTCTCTTGATTATATCAGTCCCAGATACAAGGGCCACCGACCGATCTTGGGGTATGTATGAACTTCCCCAGCCCAAGGGCGGGGATCCAATCAGGTAAGTACTTCCCTGGAAAACTTCCCTCCAAACTTCCCCCAGGAGGGCAGTAATCCCCCAAATACTGGGTTAAGCTTCTTTATCCGGTATGCACAAAACCCCAACCTGCAGGACAACCCTCCTTTCTTTCCCTGCTTTCAGGAGCTCAGACAACCCAATCTGGGAGAGGGGAGGCCAAGGGCAGAGAGTTACCAAAATCCACAATTCCTAGGGTACTCTGGGAGAAGGGAGAGTTGCCCGAGAACCACCTAGATATGAACAGAGCCCCCGTACCAGCCTGAACGGATGTCCCAACTGGAGCACCAGGTCCAGAACCTCACACAGGATCTAGGTCGCATATTGAGGGCTCAGCAGAACCCTCTGATGAACATGGCGGCTCAGAACCCCTCAAACCAAGGGTATGGCACCCCAGAACTATGACGGGGAGAGAATCCTGACAACTTACCAGTTCCAGAGGAGGAGGCACGGGGGAAGGAGGGTGTAAAACCCTAGAGGAAGCTTCCTTCCTCACCTGTGAAAAGCCCCTGAACATGCAGGAACCGGAAAAAAAATCTCTTGCCCCCGAAAATCTGCAACCCAGGGAACCGAGGGTGGGTAGGAGAAATAAAGACAGTAAAAAGGCCCTTTTTGTGGTGGAAGTTAGTGTCCTCCAGTTTGAATGGGAAGAATCCTTAGAAGATTATGGGAAATAAATCTTCTCCTTCAGGGACGGGGGAACTCCTCCCAAAGAAAAATGGGTCCCAAGAGATCTAATTGAAGACTGGGTGGGTGTGGGGACTGATTCAGAGTCACCCATCCCTGAACCCCAGAATTTTCATCCTGAGAAAAAAATAGTAATGGAGGGATCCTCCTCACAAATTGGTTGTAGTGACTGCCACCCGGGAAGCGGGGGCAGCACAGAGCTAAGGGAAACAGGGGATTCCAAATCTCCACTTTTTCAGGATGCCAAATTTTTACTACAGATTCCCAGACTCCAGCACAGAAAATTGTCCAAAACTCCACCGTGACGGAGTACAAAATAATGAAATTGACAACCCAGCTTGCCCAAAATGCATACTACCTTTGTCTGCTTGAGGAGAAGGAGGGGAGATTTTATGCCCGGTCCAAGTGCAAGGGCAATGTACATTTTCAGCACTGTTGGACACTGGATCCCAAGCCACTCTTCTGTCAAAAAGGGCCTTTGAGCAGCTAAATTCAGGAAGGGGGGAGCGGTACCAGATCCATCTCACCCCTCTTCCTGGGCAACTCCAGAACTTAGACGGGAAGGACATTCCTGTCGAGGGGACTGCGGATTTGGAAATAAAAATTGGGCGACACACAGTGAAACACCCGGTCATAGTCGTGACTCCAGAGGGAACACCCTGTCTACTAGGGAATGACATCCTGCGCAGGTTGTCCTCCCCTAATAGATTGTGTGAACAAGGTCCTCTGGACTCACACTAACTGGCCAATAAAATTAAAACAGAGTGTCAACCATGTTAGTTTAAATGGCACATGCCACATGGTTGAACAAAAATCTGATCATATTGAGTTTCATTTCCAGAACAATCAAATACCTCACATGAGAGCAATTGCTGTAGGACAACAAATTGGTGATGGGAACTCCTCTCCATTCCTGAAAATCAACCTTCCTTCCAGTTTTAAGTGGCATTCCACACTGGAAGGAAAAATGTTATACTGATTCACAATCTGAAAATTCCAATCCTGTCAAAAGTGATGAGAAACCAGCTCAAAGTTGAGCTGATATTCAGAAAATTAGAGAACCGTTGTTCATCCCTATTCAGTTAAATGATGGGAAGGAGTCTGTTCTCACCCGAGTGTGCATGAACAACGGAAAGAGCTTCATCGGCGAAGCCATGTTCAGAAAGCTCCCAAAAGATCCAGCCATTCTCACATTTAAAGTGATCAATAAGTGGGAAATGGGCCAAGAAACACCCAATACCAAACATCTCCGGCCTAGCAGGTGTATGTTCAAACTGTTTATAGGTAACAAAAGCATAGAACATAAGTGTTGGGTCGTGAGAGATGTCCCTGCTGCATTCTATTTAGGTAGTGACATGCTCAATCTGTTTGTCATTAATTTAGACCTGCTAAATTACAAAGCCTGGTCTTGACCAGGCATCAATCCCATGGACTTTGATGATTCAGAAAATGCATTTCGGTCAGCCCAATTGCTGCCGTATGCAGTTGAAGTTCAAATTAGAGAGGAGGTCACAATCCCAGGACAGACCTGATAATTCCCACTTGAATTAAAAATTAAAAGAGGACAGAAACTGCAAAATCCGCATATGTACACCTCAAAGCCCATCTCCAACAGCAGGGGTTGGGGTTAAACCCAACACCACTAGATAATGTAGAACACAACACTATTCCAATATTGATGGATAACAGCAACCTCAGGAGTATCACTGTGGGCACAGGCAGCATTATTGGAATGGCGGTTGATGACCGACATTTTTCCATGGATATAGCAAATGAACTGACAGGACAAATCCCCAATGACTGCTTTGACAATGATAGTGACAATGACATACCACCTACAGGATCTTCACCCGGCAAGGGGGGAATTTCCTGGTGTACTCTTCCTGCCCTTACAGGGCGGAAGAGGTGACTTGTGACATCAGGCAGGATGAGGTGATATTCCAGGTCCACAATGAATGCCTCTCCTACCTGAAACCCTCTGTCCAGGTCAATACTCTAACCAGAGACCTCTCCACCCAACTGGAGGAGGCCGCTGAGATAGCAAAACCCAGAGTCTTTCCAGGCTTCAGTCAAATGGTTGAAGAGCGGGTCAACCTAGCTGATACCTGTGAGTCTCCGGAGCAAAAGCAAAAGTTGAAACAGGTGTTCTTAGATCTTCAAGATATCTTTGCTGTGGACTCGTACGACTGCGGTCGCACCGAGATCCATACCATAACAATTCCCACAGACCCTGGAATGACTCCTGTGTTTGTGAAGCAATATCGCCTGCCTATCGCATCCATGGAGTCCGTGATGGAAATCATCAAAAACCTTGAGTCCCGTGGGATAATTCGTCCAGTCCACAGCACCTTCAATAATCCGGTGCTGGGTGTTTTAAGACCAAATGGCCAATGGAGACTCTGCGCAGACCTTAGGGAGCTAAATAAACGGGTTCACATGTCCCAATGGCCTCTCCCGTACATTGCCAAGGACTGGCCCAGATCCAGGGGTCAAAGGTAAAAACTGCCATTGACCTGACAAATGGGTACTGGACCGTACCCACCAGTAGCGAGAACCAATACAAGCTGGCCTTTACTTTCGGGGGGGCAGCAGTACACGAGGATCCGGACTCCCTTCGGATACATAAACTCCAGCAACAAAATTCAACATCTTCCTACACAAGGCCATGCCCGACTTGGGTGAAAGGGGTAACCTGGCCTATGTAGATGATGTCTTGATAAAAAGCTCAACTGTGGAGGAATACATACCGGAAATCTGTTATGTTCTGGCCCAGTTGAGGGTTGCCGGAGCAAAACTGTTCTTCCAAAAAGCACAGTGGTGCAGGACCCATGTCAACTTCTTGGGACATGAGATAACTCCTGAGGGTCTCTGTCCCCAGGAGAAGAAAGTGGAAGCACTCCTAAAACTAAAAGACCCCACAACTCTGCGTGAGCTAAGAAGCCTCCTTGGACTGACTAATTACAGTAGGAAGTTAATTGAGGATTACGCAGAGGTCACAAGACCCCTGATCCATCTGTTGATGGGGGGTCAAGTGAAGTGGGGTCTAGAATAAGCCGAGGCAGTAAAACAACTCAAAAGAAGCTTCTCACAAGCGCCTTGTCTAGCTTACCATGTCAAAAACAAGGAGCTCTTCATGGAGATAGTGTTCTCGAATACATGCTTGACAGCAGTGTTTTATCAAAAGCATGACAAGACCAAAAAGTCATCTCCTATGCAAGCAAGACTTTATCCTCTGTGGAGCAAAAATTCAATGATTGTGAGAAGGCACTCCTGGCGATGGTGTGGGCATTGAAAAATTACCGCCCGTTCATCCAGGGGGAACACATCACTGTGGAGACTCTAGACCAGCCTTTGGAATACCTTCAAAGTGACAGAATCCAGCCCGGAAATGTAAGTAATTCCAGAATGACTTCCTGGATTCTGTTAATGATAGACTTTCCTGTGGAGGTCAGATATGGCCAAAACAAGAAGAGTCCCCTCCTGCAAGGTCTGGCTGACTTGCATGATTGTGCAAGAGAAAACTGTCTTGAGGACGAAAGTCTTAAACCTCAGGACAACATGGAGGCGTACCTGAATTCCCTGCACAAAGTCTATGAAAAAAACAAGTGCCAGGGAATGCCCACAGTTTATGTGGATGGGTGCTCCTACCATGTTGACAACAACGGGGAAAAGGAACTGGTGGCTGGCGATGAAAATGCCTTGGTGAATGATGACCCGGAACCCTCCGCTGGGTACAAAATCGGTCCCCGTAGTAGTCAGGTAGTGGAGTTGATGGCAGTTCATCAGGCCATCCTCAATGCTGTCCAACACCAACTCCACGAACTGGTCATAATCACTGATTCAGATTATGTCCGGAACGGGTTCGTGGAGCACCTGGTTAATTGGGAATCCAGAGGCATGCTATGTGCTAATAACAAACCACTCAAACATGGCAAGCTAATACAAAATATTGATGATCTGGTCACCTCTAGTGGGATGACCATCTATTGCAAGAAGATCAAGGGTCATTCCAGAATAGAGTGGCCAGACAAAACTGGAAATTACCTTGCTGATCAGCTGGCCAAAACCATAGCCATCCTGGGGGATCTCCCTGAGATTGAGTCCCTGGTGGGGGAAATCCAGGTCACTGCTTGTTTGTTTGTTTATTTCTTTTATATGGTGCACCAAACCCGAAGGTAACTGGGCGCAAGCATTACAAGGAGACTTTAAGCTTGATGATACATAGAAATACAGTCATAGAATTACAATCATAGGGTTACCGGTCACAGGTTGCCGGTGAGCAGTTGTAGATATATACAGTACATTACAATATATAGGGCCTCATTACGAATAGGGCGGTAAGGGATACCAGGCACCGGTAAGGAGACCGGTGCCAGTAATCCCTTACCGCCCTACTACGAGTTCCCTTAGCGGGTCCCTCCTTTAACGCCTGGTCTGACCAGGCATTATGGACGGGACCCGTTAAGGGACTTCAGAGCTAATAACGGTACCACAATTTGCGGTACCGTTATTAGCGCCTTCCCCATTCCCATTGAGCCCTATCGGGGCTCAAATGGGAATGGGGAGTGGCTTTTTCAATGGGGACTTTCCGGTCCCGCAAAGGTCGGACTGACCGGTAAGTCCCCATTGAACCATACCGGTGCCGGACCCGTTATTGGAGGCAGTCATGGTGCAAATAGCACCATGACTACCTCCAGTCTCGGAATGAGGCCCATACAATTACATTGCGGTGAGCGGTATAAGGCGATGTTTCAGGTGCGAGCTTATGTGGTGGCAGGTCCTAGCTTAGTCTATAGGTTGCCACTAAATTGTTGGGTGATTGTCATTGGTTCTAATCCATTTCTTTATGTTTCGTCTGAAATTGGGATAGGTTTGATCAGCTCGGAGTGTGTAGGGCAGTGAGTTCCATGTTTGGGCTGCCTTAACTGGGAAGCTCCTGCCGCCAGATTTAGCTAGGTTGAAGCGCGGAATGCTAAGGTAGCAAGCGTTGGAGGACCTAGTCAGGTGATTGGTAGTTTTCCTGGCTATCCGGTCGGAGAGGTACCGTGGGGCGGCATTGTTGAAGCATTTACTAGGTCCCAGACAAATGCTCACAATGAACTCTCAACTGTCCAGTGGAGTAAGGAGACCCTAGATGCTGATTTAATAATGGCACAGAAAGGGGATCCAATTATTGGGAAATGTTATCAACACATTGAGGACCCTGAGAACTTTCCTCTGATGGATACCGATTACATTGGTAAAGAAGACCTCAGAGTGTTGATGAAGTGTGCAAAAATCTTCCGAATCCAAGACGGTATGTTGGTAAGCAAATCCATCTCTGGATGTGACCAGTGGGTGGTACCTACCTCATTCCGAAGCCTGATGCTTAGTCACGCCCATGACACAGCCACAGGCGGTCATCAGGGGTTTCACACTACTTTAGAAATCTTGCAGGAGGTTGTATACTGGTCACACATGGGGCAGGACCTCCACCAGTACTTGAAGGGGTGTCTTGTGTGTGCACAATTTCAGCCAACATCACTCACACACTGAGCTCCCCTCCAGAAGAGGGGGCTGACACTGCCTTGGTCAGATTTACAAGCAGATTTCATCGGGCCCGTGATTCACTCCTCTAGGGGGAACAAGTACATGTTAACCGTAACATGCTTGTTAACCAAATGGGTGGAATGTCTCCCGGCCCCAAATTGCAAGGCAGAAACAGCAGCTGCTCTGATGATCAACCACATCTTCTCACATTATGTCCTACCCCAAAGGATTGAGTCAGACCAAGGTAGTCACTTCACCAGCGAAGTGATGACAAAGATGTGGGAGATACTTGGTGTAAAAAGGAAACTTCACATTGCATACCGCTGGTCCTCTAGTGGGGGAATTGAGTGGTAAAATAAAACAATTTTGAGCATTCTAAAAAAGTTTGTGGACATTTCTGGGCCAAGTTGGGACATCTAATAACCGCTTGTCCTGATGGCCAGCAGATCGGCACCTTCTGCTGCGACCAAGATGTCTCCATTTCAACTAATGACTGGATGAAGGATGGTGCTACCTCAGTATCTGCTCTACAGAACACAAGAGCAGAAACTGATAAACGCCTCCACAACTCAAGAGTATGTTGAGAATCTAAGAAAACACCTTCAACATGCTTTTGCGTACGCTCAGCGGAATCTGGACAGATCTGCAGAGGGGATGAAGACTCAATATGACTTAAAAACAACCAAAAAGGAATACCAAGTAGGAGACAGGGTCTACTTGCACAATTTCCAAAGGAACCAGACCAAGGAGTGGACATTTTCACCAAGCTGGTGCGGTCCTTTTGAAATTGTAGATAAAACTTCACCTGTCACCTATAGAATATGCATCCCCAAGGTAGAGCAGACAGAAGAGAAATGGGTCCATATTAATCAGCTAAAGAGTTGTCACCCTAGGCACATGTTGCAGCTAATTGAGGAGCCCAGAGAAAATCAAATAGAGGAGAGATCTGGTTTCGTGGCTGGAAATGTCTGAAGAACTCTCCCGTGACCCCTCCTCACCTGGATCTTCAGATGAAGTGTTTCTTGTCTCCGAGGTCTCTCTCCTCCGGGTTTTCTCTTTCCTGGACTTCTTTTTAATCTTGACCCTCTTATCGTGCAGATAAGGACGGCTCCACTAGAGGCCACCTTGGCAGGGTATAAGTTCCTAACCAAAGGGACCCCTGGAAAGCTTGCTTCAGATACAGGGAAAAAGCTTCTTCGGCACCAAAAAACCCTGTTGTGATCTGGCTGCTCCGGAGGGTGGTCTCAACTCTGGAGCTGTAAGTATTCTGTGAGGAAGGCTGAAGTGTAGCACCGTTGTCAGCAATGTTGTTTGATAGACGAGATGGATCCAGGGGTAAGTAGGAAGAAATGTAGATAGAATGACAGAAAGAAGAATTAAGTAATCAAAAGTAGCCAGTAAAAGCTATGGAGGAGAATGCCAAGTCACGGTAAACCCAGAAGTGAACCGTGAGGAGGATGCCAGAACGGCGGCAGGGCGTGCAGTTGCTCAGAACAGGGAAGAAAGTCACGGTAAACCTGGAAGTGTACCGTGAGGAGGCAGCGGCCTGAAAGGGACTGAATAACCTGAAGCGTTGGGCCAGAGGAGAGAGAGGAAGCACGGCAGAGAATCACCCCCAGGGGAATGGCAGTAGCCCAGATGCGGGAGCAAAGAAGTAAGTAAGAAGGGAAGTGGCGGCCCAGAGGAGCCAGCCAAGTCTATGGAATGCGATCCTAGACACAAGTGGAAAGCGAGCGGCAAGGGAACCAAACGCCAAGCGGGGTACCAGTTGAAAGATACAACGCACTGAATGGAGGATTAGACGCGTTGTTATAGTGACGCCGTATGCAGGCGGCCATCTTGGTAGAATACTAGACTGTGTCTAGTGCTTCTACGTAGCAGTCAGTGCCTTCGATGCGATGGAACCCATCGATGCCACACCTTCCAAGACTGTATCATGACATCTGGAGAATGAGAACAAGAAAAAGAAGAACCTGAAGTGAATAGGTAGGTTTATAGATATAACTATTTAACAGGGAGTATTTTTATTCATCGTCAGAACGAAAGGGATTCCCAAAAATTCTAGTCAAATCAATAGCTATCTGTGTCTTGTGATTGATCATTAGTCTTTATCATTAAAGTACTGTAATAATTGAATGCATGTGTGTCACACTGCTGTCAACCTTCCAGGAAGGCAGTCAGTGGGTAAATGTAGTAAAAAGTTCTTATTTATTCAATAGATTCGTACTGGCTGTGCCCTTTATAGACCAAGGAGGACCTCTCTGGGGGCCTGGAAAGGAGAGATTGAAGAAAATCTGGGGGTGCCGCTCCACACCACAAAGAAAGACCTAAGGGAAAGCTGTGGGTGTCGCTCCACACTCAAGCAAGAGACAATGGGAGGATTGTGGCGTACTGCTCCCTGAGGGAAGGACTCCACCTGATGAACCCCGCTTTGCCCTACCAATGAACCCCACTTTGCCCTATTCTCTCTTGACAAACAGTTTCAGAAGAGTCAGGGGGGAATATGTGGGTACATTGACCCACTCAGCAGAATTCCCATCCATGATCAAGCTGCACTTCAGCAGTTAACAGGAAAATGGCTGCGCTGTCTCCTTGGAGCACCATTGCCCCATATCAAAACTACACTTTGCAGCTATAAAATGATGGCTGCACCATCTTGCCAAACAACTATTGGGTAAGTTGGAACAGAGAGCACACTGAGAAAGGCTGTCAGTATGTGTTCTTGTGTGCACCTAAAGAAAGCAAATTGAAAAGCAGCGCTGCTGTGCTGCTTGCAAAAAGTTCCCATTGAAAAGGGAATATTTTACAATGAAAAGGATGCTGCCCTGATGCTATTTTCATCTATTCAACATCACACTGCTTTTATCAATGAGGCCATGCCCATCCATATCCCGATTGTGCTCTAGCAGAAGAAAGCATGATCCCTGCATGACAGGCTGTGTCAGGCCAGAACTAGGAAATTAACAGAACTTTACTTTCAGCTGCATGGGAAAGCGCTTGTCTTTTGGGTTACAAAATGTCAAAAATCAATGCTTGAAAGAAACCCTAGCTTTATGGGCATATGTCAATTTCAGTGAACCTGTGTCTTGAACAAACTGCTATATAAAAGAAGCTGGCTGGGGCTGCAAAACAATGTGGGAATTCAGATGGAAGAGAAAAACTGAATTTGAGAGACAAATCCCAGCAGCATTCACCATGTGTAAAAATGGGCTTTTGCAAGCCAAAAAAAAATGTCTGTTTTAAAAGTACAATTCTTTGTGCATCCTGTCCTTGATTCATAGTGCAAGCGCCATTCTTTCATTCACCCCATTTTGTAACTCCTTAGTAATATTTTGAATAATTTAAGTAATTTCCACATAAAGAGAAATGCGATGTGGAGCGGGTTAATCCGGCCGCTTAACCTGTTTCATGGGCAGCGCTATCTTCTTGATAATCTAGTATAAGTAAACTTTGTCTTTTTCTTTCCAAACCGATTTTCTCTCTTTAACGGCTTTATTATCCCAAAACTAAACCTCCTTTTATTTTACCTTGCAAATCTCATCCAATTCTTCTTCAGCTATAACCATCCTTTCACTTCTATATTGTCCCTGTGATGTGCATCTATTCCCCAGCCCAAACACCGCTTTCCGATTTGGAGTATTTCACTTGTTTTTCTTAAAAAACTTTTTTGACATTTAAAACTGCAATTGAGAAACATGCAACTTTCCAACGTGTGATTCGGCTGCATCGTATTCTACTTTCCACTTGCTTTTGAACTGTATGCCTTTTGTTGATACCTTTCCTTGTGTTTGCTAGTGTTTAAACATTACTGAGACTGTGATAAAACATATGCACATCATTATTTAACCACACATATAATTAATTATTTGTTAAAATCTGAGTGTCACTTTAGGCCATTGCAAAGGATTTTCTTTGAATTTGAAAATAAATAAATATTGCATTCCCACCAACCGGCCTGGTTCATGGTCCATTGTGACCCGGGATATTTGTAAAAGGGGGTGTGAGACGGGTTGCGTGCCATCTGAAATTGAATTTGGGGAAAATAAAGAGAAAGCATCCGAATTGCGCACTGCATCCAAGGCTAGGGGCAAGGGTCCTGGTCCGGTGTGTGTTGCCCGATTGAAATCCTTAACACAGACATTTGCTTTGGACTTCCTGACACAGACTATCATTAGTTTCAGTTAGGTAGGGAAATCCCACTTTAGCATAGGGCTAGTTAGGCTGTTTTCCAACCCTTAATTTTTAGTTAATAAAAGTTTGTACGAAAATCTTATCTAGTTGTCTGTGTCTACTTCATGATGCCTTCACAGTAGATATCTTTGATCAGAAACAAAAAAACATCAGAATAAAAAAAGAATTTAAAAGTTATAAAAACTGTGTAAAAGCCCATAGATATTTACTTGCTCAAAAATATACAGAGGAAATGCTTAAAACTGTTGTAGTATGTAAATCGAAGAGCTTTTGGTCCCTGTTACGAAATAAGGAAAATCGTAGTAGGAAAATGTTAACAAACCCAATTCCTCAACAACGATGGACAGCTGATTTTAAAGAATTGTATAACTGTTCAGTAAAAGCCCCTTTTTGTGTTGAATATGAGGGCGCATGGACTGTTAACATATGAGTGGAATTAATCCATAAGGTTATTACATCAGACTCAAAATCACGCGCTCTTGGACCTAATGGTTTATGTAATATAGTTATTACATCAGATCCTTTAATTTAGGTGCCAAAAAAAGGGGGATCGGCTAAACCCTCTTAATTATCGACTGAAAGCCCTTCTGGATGCAGAGAGTAAAAACATTTCTGCTTGCAGCCTAGAGGAAATTGAAGGATGGATTGATAAGAGCAACAGATTGTCAATGTTTCAAACAGGATTCAGAAAGGGTATAGGAACAGATGCTATGTGTTTGATTATTAATGCCTTAACTGAAAATGCTGGAAGTACAGGTGGAAATTCAAGTTAGATTGAATATGCAGGACTTGATAACTGAACCTATCTCTACAGCTAGAGGATTTAGATTAGGGTACGTATTAGCCCCTTGTCTTTTTAATCTCTACATATCTGATTTAGGAGATTTCTTGACACCTGCTTTCTTTGTGCCGTTATGAATAGATTGTGAAAGGTTTTTTCAGTTAAGTTACAATGACGATATATTATTGTTAGATAAGACACAAATAGGCCTGCAACGTCTGATAAGGACATTTTCAGAGTATACTAGATTAAATAGGTTGAAGGCTAACCATCTATAGAATGTCACAGTGTGTGGAACGGGGTGCTTCACTCCAGGCCGAACGCTTATTAAACGTTCTCTGTGTCTGCATCCTTGGAGATTGCCCTGGTGCCTTCATAAACACCAGGCATGCTTACAGAGACTTCTCAGCGTCCCATCGCCTGGGCAATGACGTAGGATGGCGTAATCATGTGATTGCACTGGAGCACATTTCTATTCCGCACTCATATCCCACAGCACTTCTGACTGAAGTTTGGTATGCCATTCTTTGTTTCGTCCTGATTGTCTTTTCTCGTCTGTCTTTGCCTGCTCCTTGTCGGTTTCGTTGAACTCTCTTCGTCCTGATCCCAGAACACTCTACAGACTGCCTTTGCCTGCTCCTGGTTTGCTTTTCAGTGGTTTTTCCTATGCTCCAAACTCAGAACGCTCCACGGATTGCCTCTGCCTGCTCCTTGTTGTTCGCTTCAGCTTTTTTGCACCTTCTGACCAAGGAACATTCTACAGACTGCCTCTACTTGAGCCCTCTTCCTTTGTCATTATTAAGGTACTTTTTGGGAACTTCCAATTACATGTTTCTATTCTATTTGCCTCTAAGGAAACTGTGCCTCTGCTTCTAGTGCCAAGTTGCTTTCGGGTGTATGTGCGCTTAATACATTTATGCAATGCAACATAACATGACATTATTATTCTACACATCGGATTGGATTGTTAAAGGGATTTCCTAGGATTCTACCCTCCTGTTGGATCTGGACGCTATGCAGTACTTCCCCTCCCATATTTTCTTTTGAACTGTAGTGCGCCCTCATTCTGTTCGGGAAAGTCCTACTAACCAACTAACCTCAGTTCCCATTCCTTCTACTGGTGCTGGGTTCTACGTTCCACCTTCAAGGTTCTGACTAATTCCATGTTCTGCACATGCCTGGAAGTGGAGTTGTGCTACATAAGGTTAGTGTTATTTGGCCCTAATTTCTGTTCTACTTTTCCTATATTTGTTCTTTATCTGACACTCTCTCCTTTCTTCTTCATCAGCCTGGCGTGTACTGGTTGTACCTTGCTCTTTCATTTGAATCATTGTGGTACTCGTTATTTACTACGTGTAGCACAGTATCTTAAAAGAAAGGTCACCCTCAATTGACAAGACCATTTTTGGGTTCAAGTTGTGTTTTGGCAGTATCAGCCGGATTTCAGTCTAGACAACTTCCAGGTGACCTGATCTATTGTATGTGAGTATTGATAAGACAAACATAATGTGCTTTCAGGGTAATAGAAGAAAGACTCTGAACTTTACTTGAACTTTGGGAGGGAAAACCCTAGTGGTAGAGAACATTGTGAAATACTTGGGGTATATACTTACGAGAACCTCAAATTAGTCTGCAAGGAGAAATATGTCTGAAAAAGGAATACAGCTAGGAGCACAGATGAGGTGCATTTTTAAAAAATGTTGGTTCTTTACATTAATAGCATTGATAACTATGAACCCTTTTGGGGGCCCTTTAAATCAGTAACACGTCATACTCAGGATGGGATGCAGAATAACTCTTACACCAAATAATAAGACTGAGTCAGGAAGTTGGCAAAAAGTCTCCCCTATCTGTTTTATTTTGATTTGTCTAAAACAGGGAGTTACAATGGACATCAACAGACGTTTGCTCTAGCTATCAATAATTTTGCATAAAAAACACATTTATATACTAAACATTTATCATACATGATGTCATACTATGTGACAAACTAAGAAAACCTACCGGGGGTTGTGATTGGCTTAAGGGGAACATATAAGTATATTTTCTTTAAGGGATTGGGTTGTGATTGGGTCTCTACAGTAAGGTGGACAGTTTATGCCCACCCCTTGTGCAAGTCATCTTCATCAGTTACTAGATACACGGTACCCCATCGGCTATCAAACTATAAAGCCCTTCCTTATATGGCCCTCTAGTATTGGTTTGCACACTGGTACCCTTCTGGAACATTCGGCTCACTAGCAGCAGGTAAGCTGGTACCCCAGGTGCCAGTGGGTGGACATGACCGTGTCTCCCCACCCAATTAGCCCCACATCTCTCATTGCTCATGCCGTCTGCCATTCAGATTGTCTTTGAACTTGTCTTGCAAAATATGCTTGCTCCTGAGAATACAAGGGAGTATAGGCACACTCTTATCGAAGCTCAGGTCTGTACGCCCAACTCCTATTTCCATCCTTGACTCACGTGACAGGAGACCGTATTTCGGCCTGTTTTGCAGCATTTAATTGTATTGAATTATTAATCTTAGCACTCATGGTGTTCTTTCTGGCTCCTTAACAAGGGCTGATTCAGCGTCTCACGTTCACTGTTCTTCAAGGATAGATAACTGGTTCTTGGCCGCTCCATCTTTTGAAATCAGGCCAGACAGTTATTTCAGGCCTTTCCTCGATCTTCAAGTGTTTTCTTGCTGCGACACATCTTTCGATCCTTCTTTCTTCATGGGTCTGAGCTTACTAAATGTGTGACACTGATGTCCAGATACTATATAATGGCAGCACCGCCTGCAGTCTGTTCACTACGTATAGCTAGCCTTTATGATCACTTAGTCTACTTGTGTTGCTGCATCTGTACAGTTATAAAACGGCTTGCATTTTCTGCAGTGATTTTCACAAGTGCAATCTTCATTCCGCATATGAAAGTTTACTCGATTCTTTACTTCGTCATCAGATTATATAAGGTCTATGCATCTTCTTCGACCACTCTTCTCAGTGCGTCACACTCATTTCTTGTGATGTCTCCAGCCACTTTTTCTCTCATCTTCATATTCCTCCAGGTATCAACTCCAAGAGATTGTCATCTCTACGGGGGTACATCATATAGGGTTTTCTTAATGGATACCTCTTCTCAAAGTCTCTCCGCGGAATTGCCACCATCACTGGTGTTGTGCATGTCGCAATTTCCGGTTTCCAACATATAGGAAGAATGGGGGTGGGACTTCCTGCAGAGGCATTCAGCTGCTCCTCTAAAACTTTTTAAAATCAGAAGGTGATCCCAGACTTGCTGTATGGATGGGAGTTGTCCTCTTTTTCTGAATTATATGAGTTTGAAAAATTGAAGGGCATTATATGGCGAAAAGTATTAAATCTCCCTAATTGTGTGCCTGCAGTCATTTTACGTTCTGAATTGGGGCTTACGTCTATGGCATGTATTGTCAAGTGGAAAGCTCTTTGTCTCTATACAAAGCTTGCAGAGGTAATCATTTATTATTTAAACAGTTAGCCAGACCAGAGGCACGATACCTAACTCATTTTAAAAGAAAATGTTTGAAAATTCTAAAAGCAAATGATATAATGGTGGAGTACTCCACTACTAGTTACAATTGAGTAAGGAGAACATTCGTTGACCTGGACTGGATGGAAACCTGTGAGAGGAGAAGTGTATATAAACTGTATAATGATCTCTGTAACAAGAATAAAAAAGAGCTACTTTACTAGGCTATCTGACACGCTGTCTAGATGGGAGAATAATCTAGACAATTTTAAGGATTACATTAAACCTCATTCATACTCGTGAGATCCTCTATATTAGAAGATTAAGTACAAATAATAAATGTAGACACTGTCAAGTTGAAATAGAAACACTTAAATATGTATTTTTATTTTGCCCCGGGTTACAGGAGAAACAAGTGCAGTGTTTTAAGGAATATGTACACGATGTAATGCATTTGAATATAAATTCGTATTGGTATCAGATATTAATGGGTTAACCTACCTCACTACTAATTAAAGCAGTGACCTTCTTGAAAAGAATTGAAATTGATTAATGGGTTTTAACAAGTGGATGAATTATATGGATGGTTTTGTAAGCTGACGTTTATTGTTCGTACCAAATGAGTATGGACATTTTACTTGGATGTATTTATGTTGGATAACTATGTATGTATAAGGTTTGTAATAAGCCAATACACATATAAAATATGAAATAAAGATCTATACACCTGTTAGGCATTCCTATTGGGCTGACAAAGCAAGGGGGAACATCATTACTTAACATGCTGGGTTTGCATGTCTGGGAATGCCAACAGCCAGACCTAGTAGGTAATACCATATTTCATGCACCTAGTGCTGCTGGACATAGCAGAAATCTTAGATAGCCGGTCAAAGCTGAAGTAATTTAATACCCGTTGGTCTTCTCTTGCATCACACAGCCAATCAACAGCAGCATTTGGGACCAGATGCACTGGATGCAGTTTGCGACTGATTGATATTTCCAGGCAAGTCTCACTGCAATATTGTTTCAAGATCATGACTCACTGCAATATTGTGCAACATGCCACATTCCACGTTGATCCGGCAGACTGCAACAGGATTGCAAAGGCGGGATACCCCTTGAATGTTCTCAGCAGCAAAGCCTACATTTGAAGACCACCTGGTTGATGAGAATGCAGATCCGAACAGTGCTGCACTGTACCGTCCCTGACACTTAACTTGCCACTGGGTTCCTATACTCGGTGTGCAAGTATCTCCCCACGGGTAATGAGGGATACATGTTAGTGGCGGAAATGGTTTATCAGTTGTGTGTCTGTGCCATACTTTACTTATCAAGCAAGCGGTTATCACCATACCTGGACAGTATCAAACATGTGTGAAATTGCAGGGCTTCGCTGTATGTAACAATCCTGGATGGAGGCAGGAAAGTGGAAATTGAAGTTCATGAGAATGTTGTTGACATCCCGAGTCATTTGATTGTTAATTGAAGGTGATGTCTTTTGTTCTGATAAAGTTCTTTGGCATACAGTGATGTTAAAGCCAGAAGGGTGAAATCGGTGGCGCACACATGCACACAAATGCACATGCAAACCCACAAATGTCAATACAATCCTGCACTAGTGGAAATCTTACACAGGCATCTTGGGTATGAAGATGCGTTGAGTAGCAGATAACCCAAACACTTGAGGACCTTATTCAAAGCACAGCACTTTGGTACCTGTGTTATCCCTGGAGTAATACCACTACACTAGTGCTCTGTTCTAGAGCATTGGCCAACTTTGTTTCGTGGTACGGCACATCACTGCACTGTTGTTGCAGTCAACCCTTCTCCCTTTGTAATTCATTTCAAGTTTGACAGGGGATGGGGACAAAGTGATTCTCCCACCTGAATAAAAGCACTCTCCCCTATGGCTGTCCTCCTTCCCTCTCCTCGTGAGAGGATGCAGCATCATGAGGCCCAATGAAACAGCCATTCCTGAAGAAACCGCATGCAAGAAGCGACTTCCCTTGCATTTTGTGTGCCAGGTCAGGATTGGAACAAGAGATGGCAATCACATTTTTGGCAACTCTATTACTCACATTTCTGTGCAGACACACATGTTTTCTTTACCTCCACATACAGGTGAGTGTTTCTTACATTTCAGATGTATATGCCTGGCCACTCTCAGCTTGCATTCCTGTTTATATAATACCAATAAACTAAATCTGCTTAATGCACAAAACTAAGATCAAAGGCTAAGACCTTGGCGCAGCAGTGCCTAGCAATTCAAATCAAATTTGGTCGCTTTTCGCTATGCCCAATAATTCATTCTATAAGCAAAAGGGTGCCCCTATCTTGACCTATGGTGCTGATGCCTCAGTCTGTCAAATAGAAATTGACAGGCAACATTTAGAGGGCTCCTTTTGGTTTTCCCATGTCGGTCATTCGGTTTGAGTTGGGTCTGATTTTGTTATTAAGTATGGCTTAATGGAAAAAAAAAACAGACACTATTTAGAAAGATTCTAACAACAGCTGCTAACTCCGCTTTTTCTAGATGAAACAGGTTTTAGAAACTGAACAAGATCGAATGTTGGAAGTGTGAAGAACAGATTGTATGACAATTCTAGAAGAGGCAAACCTTGGTTTGGACTTGTTATTAACTAACCCCATAAAGGCGAACGTGAAATTATGATAGGAGACACAATGTATATAGACAATACAAGGTCTTTGCCAACTATATGAGAGAGATTAAAACTTAAAAATCCCCCACTCAAGTATTTGGGGAAATTTCCAAATGGGATATATTTATCTATTTTCATGTGAATGAGATTAAACCTCCTGTCAACTAGAGAATTTATGGGAATTAGAGATTAGAGGTCTAGTTATGATCGTAAATGTTGTGTTTGCAAGATAGTAGAGGAAACTACATCCACTTATTGATGGATTGTTACTTTACATCCAGCCAAATTGAGAGCTATTTATCTGGATACATTTATAGGAGAGCAGGGAATTCCAACAGTAGCAGAATGTTGGTCCATTTTATTTAGTGGGGCGTATACCCCTTTAACGATAGCTATAGTACGTTATTTAATTTGTTTAAATCTGATGTATGAGAGATTTTAAGTATTGATTACTTGATGGAAACACACCTTTGTAATAGGAAACTCGGAAATGTTGTAGACATGAATTGAATTGATTGATATAAAAATGTTGGATTCTTTTGCTCTTCTTTTAATGGTCTTATCAAATATGGTTGGTATTCCATTGGTGTATGTGCATACATTTTACTGTATGTGTTAAGATTTTTAAAAATGAGTAACAGTTTGGCTCGAACAAGCTATATACCTAATGAATAAATACATAAAATATTGATGTTTTACATGGTGTTGCCCCTCAAAGGCAACTTTGGACACATTTTATCATGGTTTAGCTACAATTGTTTGCACCTGCCCATTTGACACTAGCAAGCCTTTGTGAATACTGCCCATCTAAGCTTGCATGTGTGCGATGTGCTTGCATATTCTCTTGCATATTCATTCTTCACTTGCCCAGGTTTTGTGAAACAGTCTCTTTGTTTTTGTGTATCTGATTTGTTCAGTTGCACACCAGCAATCCAACAAACAGATTCTGAAGGCAGCAGGAATAGACCCTCCTGATGCAAAACAGTCACACATGTGTTTCATTGAAGTGGAAATTAGACAAAGCTACAAATAAAGGAGAAACAAGTGAGAGAAAGTCCTCTTCAATATTTCTGGAGAAAAAAACAGGAAGGGTGAAGAAAGGGAGAGAGATCAAATAGAAAACAACAGGAGGTCCATTGTGGTATTTTCCCATAAGCGTGTCTAAATGTATTTACATAAGCAATCACGCCTGCATACATCACGTTTGAATGATCATACATGTAAAACCAAGGTACTATGTGTGTTTATGGGATGAAGTCCCCTGCCGAACTCTGGGGAACTGTCAGGAGGGTTGTCAACAGGGTTGGTTACCCCCCCACCCAGGCTACTGGGTGCTGGGTGTGGAGGAGGATGACAGGTGTACTAAGACCGCCCTAACTGATTTTCTCCTTTAAGGAAGGGGACACACAAAAAGGAAAACCCCAAAGCCTCTTAAATATACCTAAAGGGTTTGTGGGGAAACCTTTGGGAGAGCTAAGGAAGCTGATAACAGACCTAAAACCAATCATTTAGGAAAAGAGACATTTCCCTTTAAACAAAATAATTTATATTCACAGGTGCAGACACTTGTATAGGATCCCATCCAGGGACTGGAGATACCACAGTATGTTAACCCTCTGCTCAGTCTGGTAGGGTTGCTGATGGAGATCGGGTGTCCATGAGGCGGCTTTCTGGAGAAGCAGCTGAAGAAAAGACCCCAGAGAGGGAAGGAGACCACAGAGGCCAGACTAAAGTGAGATGGCTGGAGTGTGGGCAGGGGGTTTAAAGGAGTGGGTGCAGGGATCACCCAGCAACTGGATACAGGGCTTCAAGTGCCACCCAGAGTTTTGGAGACAGGTGTTAAGGGGTCCCCCAAAGTTTTGGAGATTTTTGTGCAGTGGCCACCCATAGAGTCACAAGTTAGCATGCAGTTCACACCTCGATATTTTGAAATTGGGATGCAAGAGTCACCCTGAAATTGTGAATTTATTGTGTAAGTATCCCTCAGCAAGCTGGAGTCCTATGTTTAAGGGTCCCCCAGAGATTTATAAGTAGTGGTGCTGGAGGCACCCCTTGTTTTTGAAGAGGGGGTTCAGAAGCCACTTCAACATTTTCAAATGGAGCTGCAAGAGTCACCCAAAGAATTTGAAGATTGGGTACAGAAGTGATGTTGGGATTTGACAAAGGTTGTGCTGGAGTCACTCTCAAATTGAGAAGAAGAGTTCAGGAGCCATCCAGAGATTTGAAGAAGGGGGTGCATGATTCCTCCTGAAATGTAGAGAGTGCAGAGACAATTGTCCCCGAGTTAGGAAGGGGATCAATATAGGAACCTAGAGAGTAGATATTGTTTCACCCAAAGGGGATAAGAAGGTGGCAGAATGTGAAATTGGAGATTGGAAGTAGTCTCCCAAGAGGGGCAGAAAAAGATACTTAGGTTGTTGGAAAATGACCCCTGATATAGAGAGAAGGAGCTAATACTAGAACAAGAAAACAGGGGTGGAGAGAGACCAGTTTAGGAAAGTTCTAGTAGACCATGTCAGTACAAGGCAGGCAGAAGAGGGGGAATGAGAAGGTACTGCTACACCAAATGTGATGGAGGTATAAATAGTTACAAGAACTCCCCATCTCATTATGAGAGACGGCACACAGCTAAGGACTGGGATTTTCTGGCTGCTACCTGATGTGCCTCACATAGAGTGGAAGAAGTAGGATCCTGCAGGGCCACCATCCTCAGCAATGCACGGTAGTATCCACACAAAGGGTCCCTAAAACCGTGCTTCAAACCACAGAGAAGTTATTGTAAAAACATCTGCCCAAACCTCAAATCAAGACTCTCAGGCTACTATTGGGGATGGCACCTCAGGGGCAACATGCTTGTTTTTGAAGCAATACAACACTGAGCAGCAACGGTCTGATACTGAGTCCTGCACTTCGTGACTGGACGCCCACATGAAGCGAGATATAAAAGACCACATTTTACTATTCCTGGTCTGGCTTTTCTGCTTACTATCACTCCAGAGCCTGGTGTAAAACCTGCTGCTCATACAGGAGTGGTCGGAAACCTCAGAAGAGTATGTATGAAACCCACAAGTACAACATCAAAAGACGCCATCGTGGAACTGGGACGGAACCAACTCAGCCATTCCAGAACTCACTGCTAGGCGTGTTTTGGGGACCGCAGTCCCGGCGGTCAAGAGAGGTGACAAGCAGAGCCGCGGTTCATCTCTCCGCTCCTGCTGCACACCCAGAATCTGGAATAGGAACAATTCTTAAAGTTGCAGGCTGCACTGAGCAATATGCACAAGTGAGCACTGATCATTCCATCTACCATCTTTCAGCCATAGAGCCTCATCATGAGTCTGGCGGTAATCCTTAAATGAGGCGGTAGCGCTATTACAGCCGCATTTAAGGGTCTGCCAGAGCATGGCCTTGGCGGATTTCGCCCCAGCTCTGAGCTGGGGGGAAATCTGCCGAAATTTCGTGCTCTTACCGCCGGCGGGGAATCCGCCGGCGGTATGAGCGTGAAATGTCCCCATTGAGCCCAATGGGGAATGGGGAATTCCCGAATGGGCTCAATGGGGAATGGGCAATACCCGTTCCGCTGAACCCGTTATTCGGCAATATTAGCGCCGGGGGGTTCGGCGGTAGGGCTATTATTAGCGCCGGCGTTACCGCCCAACTCGTGATGAGACCCATAGTCACTAAAAGGCCTTCCTGGAACACTTCACGCAGCTTCTTGTCAAGCACTCTGCATTACATTAAAACACATGTCAGAGGCATTCACCACTTTCTAGACTGAACATCATGGCACAATATGGCTGGACGCATTCAGGTTCTGGATATCGGACCAAATATTAAAGTGACCTCACCCCACACCATCCTTTCTACTTTCTGGACGGCCGCGCTTGCTGGACTGATTTCCAAAGCACTACCTGAATGGCAGAGCACCCACAGAAGCTCAGCATTTCATTAAGGTATGAGGTAATCTCAAAGTGGCGTGGGGCTCTTCTGGAGGCAATGTAAGAGGGAGCCATAGTAATTCTGCCCATGTGGATATCCCTATCCACCCACTAAATTGTTTCTGTAAGAATTGGAAAATCCAATTGTGGGACAGCGTTTGGAAAAACTACAAGAACAATTGCATCCCTGTGACAGAAGACAAAAAGGAAATCCCAGAATAAATAAGAAACTCTATTCAAGAAGGCATTTTGCAAGCTAATCGACTTTGACTATTCACAACAAAAGAAAAACGTTAATTATTGGCAATACAATTCCTCCTGATTACCCACTAGAAGGATAGTGGAGCAACACGTCCTGAGGTTGTAAAATATTTTAGAGGATTTGGAAACTATTATACCTCATCTTTTTCATTGGGATAAGGCAATATACCCATGAGGCACTAATTAAAGAATTTTTATTTTGAACACTTGAATGTTTCAAACTTTGCATTTTTAAAGACTGATAGTTCCTGCAATCCTTATGTGCCCCACCCTTGTTTTTTCATATTGTGTGAATGTCCCCTTTCCCACAAGCTGCAGGGTGTCTTGTGTCCCGTTGTCAACGGTGCTGACCAATGGCAGAGCATTAAAGTTCTGGCGGTCAGCACAAATGTTGCTTCATTAATAACAAGATGTTCCGAGGTGGGTTGTGAATAAAATATGCTATCACATGAGGAGGTGAGGTAATGGGAAACTATTGAACTCTTTGCTCTGATGTGTTCACTAATTAATTTAACTATCGAGGAGGAGATTGCAAACCAATGAAATCCTTGGGAAGCACAGAAAAAACGACTCCTCCAACTTGCAAGTGTTTCTTCTGACTCCCGACGATTGTATTTCTTGTTATAAAACTGCTGTTCATAGTCCATTCAGATGTCAGCCTCCCAATCAGAGCTGATACACTGGGCCTCATTAGGACCCTGGCGGAGAGGGTATTACGCCAGCGTAGTGCATGGCGTACCTCTCCGCCATACTACGAGTTCCCGTAGCGCCATGGAGGTTTTCTCCGCCTGGTTTTACCAGCCGGAGAAAACCATGGCGCTACGGGACCTCGTTGTTAATTACGCCACCGTATTTTACGGTGGCGTAATTAACTCCTTCCCCACTCCCATTATACCCTATGGGGCAAAAATGGGAATGGGGAAGGGCAGAATGGGGATTGGGGATTTACCGCTCCGCCGAGGTCGGAATGGGGCGGTAAATCCGCCAACCCCCATGGCGCTATCGGCGGCTTTCCGCCATGCTTCGCGGTGCATTTAGCACCGCGAAGTCCGCCTGGGTCGTAATGAGGCCCACTGTTCTGTTTGATTTGTGGTCACTCAGCTGTAATAAACAGCATTGCTTCTTGCCCGGTTTGTGCTCCATTTTTGGAGTATGTGGTTTTTATTATGCACTAATTAGCAGACCCATGGCTAAATTTTGGAGGCCCAGCGAGATGTCTCAGTCCTCCTCAAACTACTGAGGGTATCCAGGCCCCCATCCCTGGGGTCGCAGGTCTGGCAACCGCAGACCTGTTCACAGCTCATCACTGAGGAGGCCCTGCAGACACTGCGTTCGCTAAGGTGTGGCAGGTCCAGAGAGCCGTCCCGCGTTTCAGTGGAAGAGCGAGCCCTTGGTGGCGGCTCAGTGCCGAAGGGACTCAAGAGTATCCAGGATGTGAGTATAACCTTACAAGAAGATACCGCACAATAAGTGTATGCTAGCAGGCGGGGGAGGGATATATTGTTTTTATGGTGTATAGGACGCATCCTCGAGAGAAGGGAGGATGATTGGCCGTAGTAGTGTCAATATTAGAGCATGCTACCCAATAGGGCGTGGGCGCTGTTGTGGGCACGCATGTGGTAGAGCTGGATGGTTGTGTGGCAAACTCCATTAGACAAGAGTGGCACATAGTACAGGTGATTGTATAGTTGCATCATTGGGGTATGAGTTGTGTTGGTTTTTTTTTGTAGAGAGGGACATGCATGTGGTAGTTAGCGTCACTGAATGGTGAGGGTTTGTGGTGGATGGATCAGCACCCAGAGGTGTCTCGTGTAGAATAGCAGGCTTTTCACATTATTAACAGTAGGAGTGTGCCGGTGGGTCATGGGTAGACACTGGGCACTAAGATAGGGAATGGTGAGCCTGTGGAGAGGGCTGTCAAATACTAACATCGAGTGTGTGGTCGGGCCTCTGGAGAGGACCAGTGCGAACGAGTGGAGTGGCTGGTTGGGCCTGTGGAGAAGGCCAGAGTGAACATTGAAGGGTGTGCTTGGGAATAAAGGATGGGGCAAGATTTGGGGGAACAGAAAAAGGGGAAGAACAGGGTAGTGGAATAAAATAAAAAAGAAAAAGAAATAATGGCATATATGGACAGCCCCTTAGGCCATATTTGCTGTAAATTGCCCCAGTATCATGATACAATATTCAAATACAACTTCCAGTGAGCAGAGGAGACTGCAGGACAGTGTTCCCATGCCTGGCCAGGAGAATGGATGTTTGACAATAAATCAATAGAGAATATATTCTCATACCTGTTAGCAAAATATAAAGGCTCTAATCTAAAGAGCAGGCAGAATATATTGGGTCTCTTTAAACTATATGAGGAGACTAAAGAGGACAAATGAAAGAAAGAAGAAGTGTTAGTGGGAGGGGACGGACCAAGCTCACTGCCCACACCATACGGGTTATATTCCACTTTACGACCAGCCACAGGGTACACTAACCCGTAGCGGGAAAACTTCTAAGGGAGATAAGGGTAAAAGCACAGGGGGAAAACAGGAGGAGATGCATACAGGGCGAAAGTAAATATCTAGCGACATCGAAAAGGACATGCGCTAGCAAGTGGATGCGTTGTTCAGTGAAGCAGAACAGGTAATCAAAGAGGATGGGAGGTGGAAAAACAAGGGGGGCTAGATGGAATGGGTATCAGGAAAAATAAAATTCAAATTAAATGGGGAGGACAGAGAAGAGGAAATGAAAAACACTGATAAGGGGGACGAGGAAGCCATAGTGTCAGATGAAGGGTCAATGGCAGACAAATGGAGTGATGGGACAGTGACGAATGGACACCCGACAAACTAAGGAGAAGGGGAAGAAAAGAGCGGGGACGACAGCAGGACAGAGACAGTTGTGGTAGGGATTGGTCCACCTCCTTATGCAGTAGGGTGGGGGAGGTAAAAATGGGGTTAACACAAGTTGTCAGGGGATAAAGGGCAAGACCACAAATGGGGGTAATGTCATTATTACAGAAGGGACAAGGGGGAGCCCTACATGTGCACAGGAAAATAATGGGGCGGGATAACCTAATATGTAGTTTACCTTCTCTCGTGGCCGGGACTAGTAAGTGGATACAGGCACTAGAGAAAAAAACAGCAAGGGTGACGCTGATCATAGGGGATATGAAAAGTTTGTTCACTGCAATCGAAAGGAGAACAGGCAGACAACATTTAGAATCAGGCAGTCTACAAAGGAGTGAAATTTAGCACCAATGCTCATGACAGAGCTCCATTTAATAATTGTTGAGCACATGCCTGTGAAGTTGTAAGAAGCATGTATCCAGACAGCCATGACATGGGGACAGTGATGACTCATAAAATGGAAGGAGAAGACGACTCGGCATAATATATAAAGAGCGTTTAGGATTTATGTACCCAAGAGACATGAATGTCCTGGGATGAATATATACCATTGTTCTATCACATACTAGTGAAAGGATTCCCAACAGAAGTACAAGCTTCCTTAGACAAGATAGTGGGCATAGAAGCTAATGGCTGGCCTGAAATCCAAACCACAATAATACAATATTGTAAAAGAAAGCAGGAAAGCGAGAGGCAGGCAGCGGAGAATGCCATAAAGGCAGAAAACAAATGAGTACAAAGATGCTGGCTAAATACACTATGAAAGGAGCACTGTTAGTGCCAGATGCTTCTGCCTTGGCACCAGCACCGCAGGGAGGATTTCTCATAGGACAAGCACCACAACAAGGAGGGTACATGCAGCCACAATATGGGCCGCAATGGGTAATGCTACCACAGGGGAACTACATGGATGGGGATACTTGCCTTTAGGAAGAGAGTTTTCACAGTGAGGAAGAGTGGGATATCGAGGAACAGGGTACAGGGTCTTCGGACCATGCTACATATGTCAGAACATAGGACATGTAGCACACATTGGTCCATTTCTACAAGAGGCCCATGCTTAAGGTCAGTCTTGGAAGAAGAGCTGTGCTTGAAAAATGTGTTGGCTGTATCTAAATCATTGATTAAAACTACATAAAAACTTGTGGTGAACATGCGCAGTGTGATTGTATCATTCTCGTAGTAAAGTAATAGTAGTAGTCTGTCCATTTTCACGTTAGCTTTAAGTGGCAGCCTGTGCAAAGAACGATGCCAAATCTGCTGAAAAGTTTCTAGTTAGGGAAGTATTCCCAACATGGGGCGTAAGTGGGGAGATAATGGTCAGCCTTTCGCCAATGATATCTTTGAGGAGATAACATGTCTCCTCGGAATTACAAACAAACTTTGCACAATTTCCCGGCCGCAGGCGAACGGGATTGTGGGAATGATAAATGGCTTACTAAAAGAGTGCTTGGCTAAACTGACAAATACTACGTGTCAAAATTGGCTTTTTTGCCTTCCTCTTGCACTCTTTGCCCTCCATAAAACACCTTCTGTAGATCACCAACTAACTCAGCATGAAATTGTAACAGGAAGGAGTATGCATGCTCCTGTCCCTCCTTAACATCCAATTTCAGATGCTAACCCTAGCTCAGAAATCCTTGAAAGGGAATAAAAAACTATCTGACTGAGATGACAAATGTGCTTCGCTACATTCCCTATCAGGACCAGCAATCTACAAGCGTGCCAACCAACATTGAAGAGAGTGCACAAGCATTTCCACAAACACAGCAACTATATTCGGTGGATAAGATCCTCATTGAAAACACAGTAAGAAAGTGGAAAGAGCCTTGGTTTTGTGGTCCTTTTGAAGTAATCCTTTCAAAATAGACAGCAGTGAAGATAAAAGAATGTGTATGGAATCATCACACTGATGTTCAGTGAGATACCAGCAGCATGCATGTTGGAAAGAGGAGGAGTGACTTGACGGGAAGTATAGCCCAAGTTACATTTACATTTTGTACTATAATAAGGTGTTACAGGAAACCCACAGTGAGGATAGACAATAGACAAGGAAAAGGAAGAAGGGCTGGGATTGATGAGAAGAGTGGGTCAAAATTAAAAAAGTATTGTATTGTTCTGCATTTTTGTTTTCTGTCTTTTTCTTCTCTTCTGATATAAAGCACAGAAGGATAAATTGAGCCCATTAGCTGGTAGTCAGAGGGAAACACACACTAAGAGAAGTGTGGCTAGCACACTGGAATTATTAAACATTGTCAGGGAAGGAGTAGATCTGGCCTCAGAAAATATATGGTATGGGGAAATGAAGAAACTGGGACAGGGGAGCACCAATGATACCTGCTACGTGTGCTCACTGATTCCACACTTCACAGAAACGCCAAAGCAATTCTTGCCACAAGAGGGGACAGCAAAAGAGGGAAGGTGCCTGCCACATCTTGCCTTGTGCAGAACCAGGGGTGTGTGCCAGGGACCTACGGTAGAAGTCAAATGGATTGATGAGCGGGAAGAGGTGCTCAAGAACAACTTTATACAAGTGGAAAGCATGGCCCAGGAGGATATAAACATAAGCACATGGTTCTGGAACATGTTACAGAGGGGGCCCAAAAGGGAAAACAGGTGGACACTGTCCATAAAAGAATATATTGTAAAACCTCCCCGGGGAACGATGTGCCATGGTGCCACAACAGGCTCTTGATGTAAATCCAGGGTTTGGTGTTACACAATGGGAAATGGGAAAGAGGGATGGCACAGTGCAGTGTCATCATCATCACCTCCATCGGTCGTCTGAATATCCAGTGGTGTAAATGCCACCAGCACAAGAAAGGGTATGCAATGGCAATGCCAAAAATACAGGTCAGGGAGGTATTACGTGTGGAATACCACAATGTGAAAAAGAAATATAAATATTTTCAGCACCACCACCAGACTTGCCATGCATTATGGGGGGAGTGTTCGCCTGAAGGGAAAACAATATAGATTTTTGGGGAATACCTGGATGGGTACAAGGAAGGGGGTGACATGTCCAGGATGTGGGTGGGTAAAGAAAAGGAAAAGGAGATAAAGGGGGAAGAAGTATTGATTAAAAGATCAGTCGAAGGGGGGAATGTGTTAGCAGGGCTAATTTATCGCCAGATAGGGAGACGCACCTACCAACTGCAGGAGTAAAGAAGATGCACAGTGGGGGTGGCTACATGGGGAATGATACAGATACTGTGAGTCACAGGCACACTATATAAAGGACTTTACAGGGAATCGTTAGGGGGTAACGATACATTGGATGTAAACCTGGTCCAACACATTGCTCTAAGATTAGTTAAAGGAGGGGAGGGACACAAATAGCACAATCAGAAATACGGTAGTGGGAAATCCCTTGGGGCGGGCAGGATCTGCAAACTTTTAAATCTAAAACATATGACCACAATGATAGGGATGTGCAACGGGGGGAGGTGGGTCAATGTACTCATTGTATGGGAATTAAGACAACCAGAACTGGGTGAGGTAACTGCAGGGTGGTCGGCAAATCAAGCCACCTTGCACGGTAGCAGGGAGTGTGGCTCTGTACCAGTGTGCCGGTCAGATGACCATCGATGCCTATCGATGTCCAGCAGCAATCGGCAGTGGGAAAAGAACAGTGGATGGAGTGTAATTCCTGGGAGGACCAATCAGACACTAAGTTCCTAAGCTCTGAGGAGGGGGCCAGCCCTCAAAGTGTCTACCACTGAGTAGCGAAGGTAATTATCTAACAGGTATTGTGTGAATGTTCCCTTTCCTACCAGCTGCAGGGTGTCTTGTGTCCCGTTCTCAATGGTGCTGAACAATGGCAGTGTATTAAATTTACAGCGGTCAGCACAAATTTTGCACAAATTTTGCTTCATTAATAAAAGGATGTTCCGGGGTGAGTTGTGAATAAAATGTGGTACCACGTGGGGAGGTGAGGTGAGGTGATGGGAAACTATTCAACTGTTTTCTCTAATGATGCTTTCACAAATGAATGTAACTATCGAGGAGGAGGAGGAGATTAAAAACCAATGAAATCCCTGGGAAGCACAGAAAAAACAAATCCTCCAACTTGCAATTGTTTCTCCTAACTTCCGACTATTGCATTTCTTGTTATAAAATTGCTGTTCATAGTCAATTCAGAAGACAGCCTCTCAATCAGAGCTAATCCACTGTTCTGTTTGATTTGTGGTCACCCAGCTGTAATAAAGAGTGTTGCATCTTGCCCAGTTTGTGCTCCATTTTTTGAGTATGTGGTTTTTATTATGCACAAATTAGTTGACCCCTGACTACAGTTTCATAGCACTTTGCAGTTTTATAAAATGTGCAGTAACAGTACATGTGGTCCTACTACTTCCAGAGTAGGCACCAAGTTTAGCTTAAACCTGAGATACCACATGTATGTAGGGACCATGATCAAATGTTTCAGCAAAGAATTCCTCTTATGTGGAATTTCTGCCAGTTCTTGATACAATTGATATTTAGGCACTATTTCAAACATTTTGGACTAATCTCTCTCATACTCTTTTTTTACTGTCATAGATTGGGTACTAATATTGCAGTATTCTAGTCTGAACCAAACATGTCATTATTAAAATCAGCAAATTTATTAATATCCCCATTTAATTTAGACTCAAGCATAACTTTTAAATCCTCAAAAAGGGAACTTTTTGCATGAAGTGATAATGTCTTCCAGAGGCAAATGGCTTCCATAGATACAAGCCCCATTTCCAATCTTGTCACACTATGCGGGATATAGATTGAAAGGCGAACAACTTTTTTTGATCATCCCTTCACCCCGAATGAGGATACTTTTAATATTCTTGTTACTCAGTTCCAAGCCATATAACAATATCAGGACTATGTTCACACAATAATAATTAATCAAAGGAATAAGAGAACATTTTGAGAATTTCATGTATATTTGTTTAAGTTGGGCAACAAGTGGCCTTATCTATTTTTTAAATGATCTTCAAATGTTTTGTTAGACCGATTATTTTAGATTGAGAGTTCCAAATACGTGAATTCCTTGTCTACTTCAATTCTATACTTTCCCAGACATCACCTGATTATTTTGGCTTCATTTACTTGATGAATATTACAATATTGTTTTTTTTTTGGTGTTCAAAGTCAGGCTATTAAGTTTAATGCATTCCTCAAATACATCTAATTTCCTATGTAGCTCAATGGGACACTGATAAAAAAAAGCAAATCATCTGAGTTGGCTAACCAATTCAGCAGCAGATGTGCGAGTGCTATCAAAAAGGAATTGACCTTATCTCACGAATTCATAACATCTACTATATACGAGAACTGGAGCGAGTATGCAGCCCTGATCGAGACCCCTCTCTTTTTATGATTGGTTTAGTCAGCTCACCGTTTGATGTTAGCCTAATCGGGATGTCGGTGTCAGAATGTAAGAGCATAATTGCTTTTAACAGTCCATCATGGATGTGCCAGTTCTTTAATTTATACCAGCGAAGTTCTATATGGACTTTACCCAAAACATTTGATAGATCTATACTCACTATGCATATTGCCCTGGCCTTACTGACAGAAATCCGAAATGTCACTCATTTTAGGATCATTCTATTTAAAATTGTACCCAATGTTCTTCTAAAACCCAATTCAAATTTTGAAATAATAGAATTATTCATTTCCCAGTCTTCAATATCTTTAAGAAGTAGAGAAGCTAGAAAAAGTTGCTTGTGGTATCAGCAGTGAAAATTGTTTATAACTAACAGTGTCAGTACTATATGGGAGCCACAATGGCTGAATGCCATGATAAGGGGAGTTCCATAGACTCCACAATACACTGAAATAGCGTCTCTAGCAAAAGCAACTGCAATCCAGAGTTACATTTTAGAACCATTGTCAGGATTGTATCTGGGCCAACTGCCCTAGAGTTTTTCATTTGCTTAATTTCATGTGAAATTTCTTCTGCTGTCATATGCCCTTGCCAAGCAATTAAAGCACACCAGTTGACTTAGTTAGATCTGCACCTCTCTTACCCTTAGGGGACTGATTAAGGATCTCCCAAATTCATGAGGAATCTTTATCTGCCATCTGTTTTAATACCATTTCATTGTCCCTCACGTGTAAATATACTTGATAAGACTTAATTCAGTTATTGTATTTTTGCTCTGTTTTTCCAACACCAGTCTATCGAAAGCATGATTATTCATTCTTCTTCAATAAAAACTCCTTTCTTAGAACTTATAGTAATTAACTTTCTAATATCCTGTCCACAATTCTAGGCATAAGCAGGTTCTTTGTGTTTTGGCCCTTGTTCATGCTATAGAGAGTTTAAGGTGTCTATTTATGTATTGCACTTCTTCTCCATTTCACTCCATACCATTGTTTAGAATTGTTAGCAGAGCCAAGTATCTATTTTGAGGTCTATCATGGCCACACACATTTATGTTACAGGTGAGAAATGCCTGGTCACTCAAATTCATGAATGTCGAGGAACAGGAGGAACATAATTTCATGAGTGATATAAAGACAAATATATAATGTGTTTGAGATACTATGTTCCCCATATGCTATGCAGCCCTTTTATAATTCTCTAAAGCATATTCTGATTTAAATATTTCCAACCCCCATTAGGATATTAATATGTTCCATTCCCTCCCTCCCTTTCTCCTAGGATCTCTTTCGACATTCCCCACTGAATTGCTTAAATCTGTATGTTGTACAACAACTTCATCACAAATACCGTTCAAGTGACCTGCAATTAGGATACTCAAGTTAATACCCCCTAACAACCAATTGGCAACGATCTTGCCTAACTCCTCAGCTAGAACTGTAAATAAAACAGTCTTGGGATTCCAATAAATGTATATGAATATACACTCCCATTTCCTTTTGTTCATACCATGTTTGGACCTCAATTTGCATCCAGGGGAGATCATTTTGTCACTTAGCATGCCCCAGTTCAAATCTACTGCCACCACTAAACGACCACTGGGATGCCCCTTGAAACCACACCTTGCTGGTACAGAGAACATGTTAACACCCTCAAACAGTAGGGGCTTACTTAACCAAGTTTCCTGTAAAAAATAAATCCCAAATAAACATAAGCCAGGAAAAGAACCATCGTTTGTACATTCATGTTTGAAGCCCCTACAGTTCCATGTGAGAAATGTAATTAATATTTCCCGTAGAGCAAGTGACTTTTCTTCCACCCTTACAGTCAGCCATACAATTTGTCATAACAGGAATCAAGTTCTCCTAATTTGATATTTTTTTCTAATTTCTGATAGGGTCCTTGGTGTTTTGCATGTAAGTGCTTGTGATATGACAATATCTACACTTATTTGTTCAACTCAGCAAAGTCCATGCCCTTAGAAGCGAAATGTCTAAATACTAGGATGTGACTCTGATTATTTAAGATTTTAGATCTGTTCAATAGCTGTCCTTTAAGATCCTCCCAAATTAATTTAAAGCCATGTTTCTTATCTAAAATGCATTTGATCAGTTTAATACACACTGCCCTTAGAGTCTGATTGGAGTCTTGATAAGGCATTTTGACCACAGCCTGGTCTTTGTCTTTCTTTTAAGAATCTCCTTGTTGCTTGCTTTCTGTTCAAATTAGCCTAATTTTTTCACTTGTTTCTTCAGCGGCTCAGCCGTCAAACCTTCTACAATCCCACTCACTATTACCTACAAAAATCGCTTTCGGGGCCAGCTATTTACCAAAATGGCAAACATGTCTGTTTGTTTTTTGTCTGGGGTTAAACTCAACCTCTCCATTGCATCCTCCATATTTACATATCTACATATACAGCATCATACAGGCCTGTTTGGCTGAGCACAGACTCTGCCTCAATGACGAGAAGACTGAGTTACTCCTCTTAGGCTCCATACTAAAACTTAACAGACTAGACAAACAATTTGACTCTTTCAATATATACGGTAACTCTATCAGGTTCTCCAAGGATGTGAAAACACTTGACATATACATCAACTCATCTCTATCTCTATCTAGGCAAGTCAATGCGACGGCCTCCTCAACAGCATACACCTGCAAGCTAACTACGGCCTGCTGACTGTTCCTTACCACACCTAACTACATTTCCATAGCCGTAGCTCTACTACTGTCATAACTAGACTACCGCAACACACTCTACCTTGGAACCAGTCAACAGAACCTGAAAAAGATGCAAGTTATAAAAAACAATGCCATCAGGTCAGCATTGAATATGCCTAGATCCCAACATATTTCCAATTCAAGACGCAACCTGAATTGGCAGTCGGTCAAGCAAAGGATTGTCACTTACTCATAAGTGTCTTGCAAACCTAAAACTGAGATACCTAACCAACAACTTCTCACACAATACCTCAGATCATCCGACCAGATCTGCTCAAGCACACTGTCCCAAAATCCCCAGCTTCAAGTTATAGAAGGCAGTAGGCAGTAGCTAAATTGTGGAACACCTTACATTTACCATTAAGAACTGAACCTGCCTAGCATCCATTCAGGAGAAATGCAAAAACGTGGCTCCTCGACCAAGAGGCCTAGATACCCCTTTGCCTTATGTCTGCTCCATAGCTAAACCTTCGGCAGATCACTGAATGTATATATCGGCGTAACATTGCATTATCAGCTTATGTAAGAAATGTATGCTTGTAAATACGCAACCTTGCTATTTTAATTCTGTAAACGATATTTGTGTTATTGTACAGTCTGTAATTTTGCTATGTAAGAAATGCACCCAGATGCCCTGGGCTAGGAGCGCTATACAAATAAACCAAATACAAATACAAAAATATTTGGTTCCACCTCTGCAGAACCAATACATTTATTGTCTGAACTAATCTTTTGGCAGGAGTAACTACCACTTGAGGAGATGTAGCGCCTTCCCCTCCACTCCATATGCTCTTTGGATGGTATCGATTTTGTCCTCAGTGATTGTTAGAGGTTTCATGTTAACCTGGACCTCAACACATATGTTATCATATTATCGCACAACTGATGGCAGAACCAAGAGTAATGTTGAAAAGGACATTGGACCAAGAGTCTCGTTTTGTAGGCTAAGTGGCGGTTGGTCCCAAACAACTGATAAAACAAAGCAGACTTTGCTAGTTAATTAGCAAGGTGAGGGCCCATGATCATCCCCCTGAAGGCAGATTCACCTCTTCAAATGGTGTCTCTTGTTGCTGCTCGTGACCCTCCAAATGACCACCCGACATATCCACAAGATCCATACATTATCTTAAAAACGAGGCATCCAGGGAGGTTGTTTTCAATAAACTCATCCTATCATCCTCTATAATTTCAGGTCTCTCAAGGGGGCCTCCCATCCCCACAACCCCCTCGATAAAATGCCCTGTTCGTCCATTCTGTGTTGTGTTATTTAGTAATCTTTCCCTTGCTGTTCATCCTGAGCATCAGGGTTGGAGATTTGGGGCATCTCTTTTGCGTCTTGGATTATAATTTGTTTTCTGAGTGGTCATTATATGCACAAAGAGGAGTCGCTCACTCTAAACTCTTTGGTGAAAGAAGAGGGACTAAAACTATCACGATCACTGGGTCGTTACTGGTATTCTTCCATCAATGGTTTAGACTGGGGGAGTGATAAGTGGCCTTTCCCGATGGGGCCGCTGGCTTTCGCAGCGTTCAGTCAACTGCAGTAGACAGCACTGCGCCGTGCGTTAAAGCAGTTTTTAAGGCTTCACCCTCCTGGACGCTCAGTAGTGGGGCCTGCTCCGACAAATCGCCTGAGCACAGGCTCCACGCCCAGATGCTCCAAAGGTCTGCAGCAGACTGCACTTCATTCTGCACCTCCGCGCTGTGCTCCATGCGGTAGTGGGGGGTTTTAAGGCTCAAGTCTCCTGCATGCTCAGTAGCGGGTGCTTCCAACACATCGCCTGAGTACAGGTTCCACACCCTGACGCAGCAAAGTTTTGCAGCAGACTACACTTCAATATGCCCTTCTGCGTCTCTCAGTTGTTTTCATCATCAGTGCTGGGAAATTCTCTGTTGTCGTCACTTCCTCGTCACTGGTCATGACTCTTCATGCTCAGTATCGCTGGCAGGGTGAGGGAATGTCCTTCAAACTTCTGATGACCCTGCAGTTTCTTATGACCACCTGCAAGTCCCTCTGCGCCGTAATCATGGATCCTTGTTAATCTGCTACTGTCCATGGTTGGAGCTCAAATGGGAGACTCATCTTGTTAAAGGGCTGTCTGTTTTTAATCAATGCAGGGCTTCCTTTCTGGAGTTTAGACAATGCTGTGCGATCTCTGCCGCTTTCTAAGGGTTTCATCGTCACTCGTTTCTCTCATACCACTTTATTTTCAATCTGGGGTCCTTTTTGCAGCGGGTGATTTGGCAGTTTGCCCTTAGGCAGCACCCATTAACATTAAGGTTTAAGATACCCCTCCAGAGGTGTGTGAAATGGTACGATATTCCCCCAATAACTGATATAACAATATCTTGATTTAATGTTCTTGGACTCTAGCAATTGGGGAAGTTTTATTTAGGGTGCGTACAATTTTGTTGTACCGCTATGACCTCTCCTATCGCATTTGAATTTATAAATCCCAACTCAATTGCAAGTCCTGGAGGGAGTGGGAGGGTTTAGGGCTCCCGCGTGGGGCACCGACTAGGCTGGGACCCAAAAGTTGGTCCTCAGTAGGCATCTGCAGCTCTTTCTCTCCAGGCATTTTGCTTCCGCCCGGAAGTACCACTGAACCGAGTGCTACTTTGACTCACTCCCAGACTACTGACAGCAGCCTGTAAGATGTGGCCCCGCTTCCAGAGCCCCAAGCATCCACACTACGAGATGGACTCCCCGAGACCTGAGTGGGGGACTTAGCATCTGCAGTTCCTTTTCAGCAGTTTCGAGTTCAGAAATGTTTTGCAACTCATGCTTCTCTCCCTTTTTCTCTCTCGCTCTCTTCTTATGTCTCTCTCTAGTTGTGATATACTTCCAGCACAGTCCTTTAATGTGCCTTGTGGTATTGATGTTCTGAGTCGGCAGATCACTAGTTGACTGCTTCTCGTTTGCTATGGAGACGGTGGAACTCTCTTAGAGGGTGGCACTCTCTTAGAAGGGTCGGGAAGGACCCTAGACTCTCCCTCAGCACCTCTTCGTCTTTGGGTTCCTCTTGTACTCCTCATCCTCAATTTTGAGTATTACGGTTTTGCAGAACGTTGTCTTAGGCACATTGGGGTCTCGTGCGCAAGGTCGCATACTGATTCTCTTCAAACTGATGTTTACACAGGAGAGGATGCACAAGGGAATACCAATACCCCACCCCACCCGGTTCGATTACCTGGTGGTACTAAAAGGCATACATTTAAAACTCAACCTGGCTTCACTCCAAACATTGCACATTACATAACATCTCACATTAGCAGGCGTCCTTCGTCAACTCAGGTAGGGCACAAGTAAAACTACAACCTTGAAAGAAAAATGAAAATATAAAAACGGGTGGGTAGGTGTCAGGCGTGGCATCTTCTAGGCAGTTAGAGAAAAGATAAACTCTACCAGTGAGCAGCCAAACCAAACGGACAATCTAACATATGTATGTCGTTTACAAGAATTGTTTTTTAATGTGTTATCTGTTTGTAGTTTTATTGAACTATTTTACTGTACACTGTCGCTTGAAGCGTTACAATAAATAATTAATTAATTCCAAGTGATGACTTAGTCTGTAATTTCTAATGACTTTCCGTGTTTCGGTGCGTGCAATCTTGCTATTTTAGGTTGCTACGCTCCTGTTGTGGTAAAAACTCGATAAAATAGTAATGAAACCCAACGGAAGCTTGAATTACCTCAAATAGGTCTTGAAGATGAAGATCCTTTCTGTTGCAACGTTTCAGCGCGGTTCTCGGCACTAATGTGAAACTCCCTCCGAGCGGACAGTCTCCTGATAATTACTGAATTCCAGCTGTCCTTTTATGGCTGACACGCTGCATGACTGACTGCCTGCCCTCCCTCCCTCCCTCCCGCCTCCGCGTTCACGCACCAATGCCCGCTGACTGCTCTCACCTCACCGGCCCCACGGGTCCCTCCGGCATTTAGGCCCTCGGAGTAGCGAACTCAGTGCCTTGGCGTCTAGTTCTAGATTCTCACGTCTCTGAGGCACGTAGTTCTCCTGTGTATTACATCACAAGCATGAGTCTTAGGACAGAGCCACTTGCGTTCTGCTCCGAGTCTACCCAGGAGGACACCCATGGAGGGAGGACGGAATATCATTAATTTCCGTAATGGTTTGCCTGTAGTTTGTAGCTCACCATTAGTTTTAAACTTCAGAAAGTGATGGGCGATGATTGGACTGATTAAGTAGCTACACACACCCTCCCCCCAGCTACCCTCCCCCAAATAATAGCAACAAGCTCATAACATGTCGTTTGTTAAAACACATATTATATATTCCTATATGTGCTTGCCGCCAAGCACTCACTAACTTATCAACACATTCAATACATTTTTGCTGTCTCTGGAAGAATGTCTAACCCTGACACACAAAGCAACCTCCAAGGGTACGTAGACATACTTGCTGGCAGTACTATCACATTTACAAGATTTACAAGTGTTGTCAAATATTTACATCAAGCTTTACATGTCTACAACAAATGGTGCCCACTGCCAGAGACTGCATGCTACTTTTTAATTGTAGTAGCTGACCAGCTTTTGAGTTCACTGACCCTCTTTTACAAGTGATCATAGAAAAGAATTTGAGGGTCATTTTTCAAGTCCTGCGGAGCATAGAAGTGTGGTGGCAAAAGCGGTACTCCTTGGTTAACCCCACCTAATGGAAAACATGGCAGATTTGGTAGGTGGACTTAACTGCTTCTTCCACTCCTCCTGCCAAATCTGCCATGTTTTCTATCGCAATGGACTTTCATGTGTTAAGCTTATGGACTCCTATACAATCCAGCAGACTTTTACACCTGGTAAATGCAGGCACATTCCACAAGAATCCATTGTAAATGCCTCCTGCAAGCATAAATTGTGGGAGGCATTTACAATTTTTCAATAGTGTAGCGGTAAGGTTAAGAGTAATGGTGATTTTTACTGTTTTAATCTTTACTTTTGCAGCATTCGTAGAAAGGATTAAAATTGCACAGAGAGGAACTTTTTGCCCAGTAATGCAAAATAGGCCAGCCCCTTCTTGCAATTTCAGCTTTAGGGAACATGACCCCCCTATACATGGTGCTGTAGCTTGGGTAATGGGTGCATTATGCCATGGATAGGAAGGTGAGCAGAATGTAGTGATGTCCTATTGGAGTGTTGGTGTGTGACTGCATGTGTGGGTTCCAAGTGTGGCAGTTGTAACTGTAGACTGGCTGGATTGGATGTGCCATTGCATACAACATAGATGGAATAAACTTACCATTTTACTTGTGATCTCTGGCATGGTATATCACTGAAAGAACCCCATTAATTCACTGGTGACGAGAATGGGATTGAAACCCACGAGTGCATAGATCTCACAATGAAATCACCTTCCTTCTGTCATATACTGTTTTGTTGGCAATTCGCAGTCTTTTCCTGACATATGATCTAGCTCTTTGTATTCACTCCCAATTCCATTTAGCTCTCTTCATCCATAGGGGACACAATTTGCAATTTGCTTTCCTACCCCATCTCAACTCAAAAGGTGACACACCTGTCACTGCATGTGGAGTAAACTGATGTGCCTCAATTCTACTTCTTACAACACCCTCCCAGTCTTCTCCATTTGCCCAAACCCATCTCATACAGTCTTTAATCACCTTGTTAAATCTTTCAGCCACCCCACTGACTTGGGGATGATATATAGCCGTGCCCTTGTGTCCGATTCCATTCTCTTCTAAGTACTGGCACATCTCTTTAGATTTAAATTGGACACCATTGTCAGTAATCACCACACATGGGTATCCTTCCCTCTTAAACATTTGTTCCATGAATGCTATGGTTATGTTCATCGTAATCTTCACCTCTACCCACTTTGACAATACATCAATCAGGACAATACAATATTTATGTATTCCTTTGCACCATATTGGTCCTATAATGTCAGCACCAACTTTCTGCCATGGCATATGGGGAACAGTGACCAATATAATTGGACTTTCCCTTGCTACCAAACTCTTTTCACTCATTACACATGATACACAATTTCTTACAACATGCTCAATTTCTAAATCGCAACCTGTGCACCAATATTTTGCACAAACTGCTTGCTTAGTTTTGGTAATTCCTTGATGCCCCTCATTGACGATTGCAACAATCTTCTTCCTCACACCTGTTGATGGCATTAGCCTTTCTCCTCCCATAACACATTCATCGGTTACATGCAATTCATCTCTCACCATCCACAATCCTTCCATTTGCGATCCCAACACACACTTTTTTGTGATCATACCATCTTCCATGAGTTTGTCATGACCCGGCGAAATTGCCCCTTCTGGACCTCATGGTCATTGTCACGAAGGGCTTGTACTCCTTGTTCCTCCCAACATGGCCGTACCAAGCTCCATGCTACGCACTAGCTTTCACGTCGTGGCACGTACTACAAATTGGTCACGCCCCTGCAGGTCCGCGCATCTCAACGCTATCTTCGGTAGTGACCCGACGTGTGTTTGCTCTCTCCATTGGTTTCCTTGATCCTCTTACTTCCTTCCTTGCCTTTTATCCTGTTCCTGGATTTCCCCCCCCCCACTTACTCGTTCATCGCTAATCCTGGATACCCTGGAATCACGAACTTCCCGGAACTCTGTACGCGTCCTGCAACCTGACGAGGCTCGGGCGAGCCTATTCAAGACCCGAACCATCCACAGGAAGAGTCCTGCGGCCGAACAAGGGAGATCCCGATCACAGGTGAGACGGGGGGAGATTTACGACAGTTTGAGACGCCAAACGATCAATACGGATTCTACCATGGAGAATGCTATTCAGGACCTGATGCGTGGAATGCAAGAACTTTCCACAGAGATGCAGAATTTAAAAGCCGAGAATGCGGCGCTAAGACAGCTTGTCTTTTCACGTGACTCCGCGAACAAGGACAGCGTATTATTCGGAGGAGTGGTTGATAAATACGACGGTTCAACAAAGACCTTACATGGATTCCTGGATTCTTGTTTGGTACATTTTACCTTCAAGCCCTACTATTTCTCAACTCCTAGGGCTAAGGTGGGCTTCATAATATCGCATCTTTCCTGTAATGCTCTTACATGGGCCACTCTTTTACTCAATTCAGGGGATGCTCTCCTGGATGATTATGAAGGGTTCGTCGCGGAACTCAAAACCATGTTCGAACGACCAGAGCTGGTCCACGGTGCTCAAGAGAAGTTACTTGACTTCCAACAAGGATCCCAAGACATGTTGACCTATGTTACCAGATTCAAACAGCTAGCCAAAGAGCGGACTGGCCCCTGGAAGCCAGTTTTACCTTGTTTCGCAGAGGTCTAAATGAAGAGATTAAGGACGAGTTAGCCAGGGTGGCACGTCCTAGTTCATTCCAGGCCCTCCTGGACTTGTCTATGCAAATAGACTTCAGAATCCAAGAAAGAAAGGCCGAAAAGAAAAAGAATAAAGTATCAATTCAAAGAAACTCCCCAGAGAATACTTCAAGGACAGAATCTGCCAAGAATCCGAGCACTGATTCTGAACCCATGCAACTTGGAGCCTTTCGTGGACCAATTTCCCCACAGGAAAGGTTAAGAAGGATACACCCAGGCTTATGCATGTATTGTGCCTCAGATAAACATCTAGTTAAAGAGTGTCCTCTGGCTCCTCCCCGACGCTCGGGAAACGCCAGCTCCCGATCCTAAATGGAGCAAGGTTTCGGGAGAGCGATGTTTGCTCCACATCAATTCCATCCTTGAACTCTCCTGGACAAAACAAATTGGTGATATTACAGGCCTTTTTATCGCCATCCAAGGACAAGGTCTACCCCATACTGGCCTTGGTGGATTGCAGAGCAATGGGAGTCTTCAATGATCAAGATTGGGTCAGAAGTCATAACATTCCATATGAAGCAAGAAGTTTTTCACAGCCAGTGGAAGCAATTGATGGAAGACCTCTTTCCTTAGGACCCATAAGTCTGCAAACAAGGGAGATCCATCTTTCCATAAATCATCATCAAGAAAGAATTGTGTTTGACATTATAAAATCAGCCCATTACCCCTTGGTTCTGGGCATGCCCTGGTTACAAAGGCACAATCCATATATTAACTGGACTGCCGGATCCTTATTCCTGGGCTCGGAGTTCTGTATGAACCATTGTTTAAACCTGGATACCTCAGTCACAGCTCCTATAAGTCTACCAAGGTGTCCAGAGACACCACTCATGGTTTCCAATATTGTACAAGTTCCAGAGATCTATCAAGGGTATGCTGATGTATTCTCTACTGCCATCGTTCAAGCCTTACCTCCACAAAGACCCGAAGACTGTGCCATAGATACCGAACCCTCAGCAGTGATTCCCTTTGGCAGGATGTTTATCCTTTCAGAACCCGAAAAGAGAGCCCTCCGGGAATACCTAGACACTAATCTTGAGAACGGCACCATAAGACTTTCAAAATCACCAGCTGGTGCTTCATTGTTCTTCGTTCCAAAAAAGGATACCAAAGAGCTTAGACCTTGCCTGGACTATCGGGGCCTAAATCAATACACCCTGAAAGACAGATACCCACTACCCCTGATCTCGGATATCCTTGAAGCTGTGAGAGGTGCAGTGATATTCACGAAACTGGATCTCCGAGGTGCTTACCATTTGATCCGTATCCGGGAAGGAGACGAATGGAAAACACCCTTTAGAACACCCTTTGGTCACTTTGAATACCTAGTCATGCCCTTTGGTCTGACAAATGCTCCCGCAGTCTTCCAACGTTTTATGGATAGGGTGTTCTCTGACATGTTATTTCTCAATGTTATCGTCTACTTGGATGACATATTGATCTTCTCCAAGGATTCCTTGAAACATGAAGAACATGTAAAAGCAGTACTTCAACGTCTCCGTGAAAATCAACTCTTAGCCAAACTAGAAAAATGTTCGTTTCATGTTACATCAGTTCATTATCTGGGATTTGTCCTTAGTTCAGAAGGAATTAGTATCGACCCTTCAAAGGTGAAGGCCATACTGGCTTGGCCCGCCCCAACATCTGTTAAGCAAATACAATCCTTCCTGGGGCTTGCCAACTTCTACCGGAAATTCATTCCTACCTTTTCCGAGATTGTTCAACCCATTGTTAATCTCCTGAAGAAAGACGTTCCATTTAACTGGTCTATACCACAAGACAAGGCATTCCAAGGCTTGAAAGAAGAATTCACTCAGGCCCCCATCCTGGCCCAACCTGACATAAATCGTCCTTTTCTAGTGGAAACTGATGCCTCCAATTACGCCATAGGAGCAGTTTTAAAACAAGAATCCGATGATAAGTTGGAACATCCCATTGCTTATCTTTCACAAACCCTGACCACCAGCGAAACTCACTACTCAGTTCTGGAGAAGGAGTTATTGGCCATTCGTCATGCCTTCACTGAATGGAGACATCTACTCCTGGGTGCTAAATATCCACTTCAAGTCCGTACTGATCATCGAAATATTCAGGTCCTACAATCCATGGAGTGCAGGAACAGTAGACAAGCTCGATGGGCCTACTTCTTTGCTCAATATCAATTTCACATTTCACATGTTCCTGGATCGCAAAACTTGATTGCCGATGCCCTTTCTCGGCGTCCCGACTACGTTCCCTTGGAGGATAAGATCTATCCTAAAATGTTTCCACCCACAATCTTTGTAGCTCAAGCGATCAATCTCCTGGAAGAAATCAGAGTAAAGACTCAATTATCTGAACTCTAGAAGGACATATCCGAGAAAAATCCCTGGCGTCTGACAATCAAGGAAGGATATTTATTCAAGAACAATTCAGTGGTCATTCCGACAAAAGAACTTCAACAGAAGGTAATGAATCTATGCCATGATACTCTTCACTCCGGCCATCGAGGAGTAACCAACACCTTCCGTCTTATACGAAGACAGTTCTGGTGGCCAGGGATGAAGTCCAGTGTAGTTCAATACATCAAGACCTGTGCTATTTGTAGTCAGAACAAATACGATAATCAGAGGCCGGCGGGTCTGCTTCTACAACCTACGTTGCCAACCTGACCCTGGGAAGTTATTGCCACTGACTTCATTGTTGAATTACCACCTTCCCGAGGATATACAACCATCATGGTAACCATTGACTTGTTCACTCATCTAGCTCATTTTACACCATTGTATAAACTACCATCTTCCTCAGAACTTGCTGGAATTTTCCTGGAACATATTTTTCGTCTTCATGGCCTTCCTTCCAAGATTATTTCGGATCGGGGACCTCAGTATATTTCACAATTCTGGAAACATCTCTGTCGTGTTCTAGGAATCCAACGTGCCCTTTCTTCAGGCTATCATCCACAAACCAATGGGGCAAAGGAACAAGTAAATCAAACCCTGGAACAATATCTTCGTTGTTTTGCCACCAAGGTTCAAGACGATTGGTCTCTCCTTATACTTTTAGCCGAATTCTCCTACAATAACTCAGATCATTCAGCCCTTTCTATTGCAGTCAAGGTTATCATCCGTCTGTTTTACCATCAGTTCTTCCAGAATCTACTCCGGTACCTACCCTTGACTCTTGGATTCAGACGCTGATCGACTTACAAAGAGAGGTCAAGGATCAGTTAGAACAGGCCCAGACTCGAACCAAAAGATATGCGGACTCTAAGAGAAGACCATCACCTTCCTATTCAGTTGGCGATCAAGTCTGGTTAGCCTCGAAAATGGTTACCTCGACATCTACGACCAAACAAATTAGCTCCTCGCTATTATGGTCCATTTTCTATAAAGGAGATCATCAATCCTGTCTCCTTCCGACTTAAGCTCTCGGATTCCTGGAAGAAGATACATCCAGTCTTCCATACTTCCCTGTTGAAACCCTATGTTAGTTCTACTCGAAAACCCTTCAAACCCACACCTGTTGTTGTGGACGACCAGTTGGAATATGAGGTGTCCAGGATATGTGATTCCAGGTATAGGAGGGGTCGACTACAATATCTGGTCGAGTGGAAAGGCTACCCCCCTAGCGAGAGAACATGGGAACCAGTTTCTAATCTAAAGACCCCTCGTTTGCTCAGAAGATTCCATCTTATTCACCCAGGCAAGCCTGGAGGAACCAGTCTTCGGAGGGGGCATGCTGTCATGACCCGGCGAAAATGCCCCTTCTGGACCTCATGGTCATTGTCACAAAGGGCTTGTACTCCTTGTTCCTCCCAACATGGCCGTACCAAGCTCCGTGCTACGCACTAGCTTTCACGTCGTGGCACGTACTACAAATTGGTCTCGCCCCTGCGGGTCCGTGCCTCTCAACGCTATCTCCGGTAGTGACCCGACATGTGTTTGCTCTCTACATTGGTTTCCTTGATCCTCTTACTTCCTTCCTTGCCTTTTATCCTGTTCCTGGATTTCCCCCCCCTACTTACTCGTTCATCGCTAATCCTGGATACCCTGGAACCACGAACTTCCCGGAACTCTGAACGCGTCCTGCAACCTGACGAGGCTCGGGCGAGCCTATTCAAGACCCGAACCATCCACAGGAAGAGTCCTGCGGCCGAACAAGGGAGATCCCGATCACAGGTGAGACGGGGGGAGATTTACGACAGAGTTCATCTTTCACTTTTCCTAACACCACATCCTGATTCGTACTCTCATCCGACTCCACTTTTGCAATCATCTTTTGCTCCACAAACAAAACACATTCACGTTCATTGTCATCATCCTCATCTTCTTCTTCCATAGATAATCGGGATAGGCAATCCGCCGGAACATTCCTCTTTCCTGGGACATATTCAACTTCAAAACAATACTCCTGGAGTCTCACAACCCAACACCTAATCCTGGATGACACTCCATCCAGTCCTTTCTTCTGCAAAGTCCCTTTTAGTGGTTTGCGATCTGTCCGTATTGCAAAGCACGCACCCCATAAGAATGTTCTAAACTTTCCAACTGCTCATTATATTGCCAGCTGTTCTTTTTCAATGGTCGAATAATTGAGTTCTGCCCCTTTCAGTAAACGAGAAGCAAAAGCAATGACATATTCTTCACCTCTTTGTGTGTCCATGAAACAACCCCTGAACTAGTATTGCTTGCATCTGTGGTGATAATAGTTTTCCTTCCAATTTAATGTTATGCAGCGAAGGAGTGTTCTACAAGGATAACTTGATGTCAATAAATTCTGATGCACTCTGCACCAACCATTCAAAAGGAGCCTTGCTCTTAAGTAGCAACCTCATATCAACAGTCTTGTCAGCAAGGTTTGAATGAATGAACTTTCTAAACACTTGAAACCTGACTGGACTGCTAGAAATAGGATAATATAAACGTTTGTTTTACTCAGATTAATTTTAATTAGAAAAACACAATTAATTCAACATATACTAGAACACCATTGTATCTTAAGGTACACAAAAACAGCATAAAAATACATTTAGATGACATAAACTCAAATTATACTACAACACATAGCCTAAAACCAATGCTAAAATCTTGTGTGCTATAATGTTAAAGTGCTTAATCCTAATAGATCATCATTCCTATGTACAACAATCCTTCACTTTGAAGAAACAAAATTGAAAATGTTCCGTTTCTATCAGTCTTTTTGATGCTCTGTTCTAAGACGTTCCGAAACGTATTGAACATCTGTAATAATTGATTTTTGGTCAATTAATGAACCCATAGCATAAGAAATATGCCATCTATTGTACACTAACCTGTGAAGAATGAGAATAATTGTCTTATGTGATCATGAAATTCATGATATTTTATATATGTTTTTTAATAATGATTAACTTTTGATTAAGGAAGTTCCAATGAAATTAATACAATTATTGATTATGTTTTGTGATATAAAAAACATCAAGGTATGGGACTGGTTTTTTGCCCGTTGATATGAGTGTCAACATTTTAGCTACGTTTGGCCTATCCATTTTGAAATACAGGAGAAGGAGGTAGTCTGTGATTCCTATATATAATTCCGTACTTACCCTAATATATCACAGACCCCTTGATAACAGAAAATGTAGGGTTTGACCTATTGGATACAGAACAATCCTTCATACACAATTCACAAATGTTGCTAAAACCAAACTTTCTGGATCTACTTAAACAAAAATAATGCCCAACAGGTTTCGTTCTCTAACCACTGGCAAACATCCATAGAACTTCATCAGGGGCTACTGCTCCTTATGCAACCTTATATAAAATCTGTGTTCACTCTCAACAGCAGTATGTTGTTTCCTATGCTTCTACGAGCCTTACAATCATCTAATCTGCTGCAGAAAGAGTTAAAACAGGCATTTACTACCTCAAAATATGTAATACATGTGACCTCAGAACATAATTATATTAGGTATCTGTTTAAATACTTGCATATCCTTATGGCTGTTGGTGTGCTCCCATATACCAACTTCTGTCTGTTTTTGTATCATAAGTGCTGTTGATTCTGCTTGTCTGGACAAGCTTTGCGCTGAACTCAATACCTACAAATGCAACTTTAACTGTATGCTAAATCCCAGAATGGACAGGTCAGATGGGAAATTGGACAAACCCACCCCGGCAGCCAGAACCTTGCAGATCCTGCTGAAAGACTTCAAGCTAGAAGACATGTGGAGGTTGCACCACCCAGATGATAGACATTACTCACACTACTCAGCCCCACATAATTTGTATACACGGCTAGATTACATGTTTGCCTCCCCAGATATGGTAGGAGAGATAGTACAGACAGAATATAGAGCGAGAATCCTCTCAGACCATGCACCACTGGTTTTAACATGGCAACATCAAGCCCCCAGAGCTAGAATCCCTATGTGGCGGCTGAGAGCCGAAGCACTAAAAGACATGAGATTTAGAGAAGACTTGAGAAAGAAGATTGTTGAATATTTTGTAAACAATACTGGAAGCACGAAATCGGTAGGCAACCTATGGGAGGCTTTTACAGGGGTGGTAAGGAGAGCCGGGATAGCTAAATCCAAGGGACTGCAAGGGGAATACTGCAAGAACTGCAGGAGGCAGAGGAGAAACTTGAGGCAGCCACGCGCAGTGGAGTTGACTCCTTAGATAAGGCGGATACCATAAACCATTTACAGCAATCATGCGAGAGACACTGGGAAAGGATATGCAATTTAAATTATAAGAAATATATAGAGAGGCAACACGCTGGCGGAGACAAGCCGCGGCGGCTGCTAGCATGGTTGTACAAAAGTGAAACAAGGAGACCGACGATTAGAGTGATACAAGGAGAGGGAGGACAGGCTCTTGATACCCAGGAAGGAGTGAATGAAGTTTTTTTTCGAGTTTTATAGATTATTGTATGGAGATACAGACGAAGGCAATGATAGCGAGATAGTGGAAATACTAGAAGACATTGGCCTACCAAAATTGAGTGCTGAAGAAAGAGAGAACTTAGACAACCCTGTCACACTAGAGGAATTAGAAGCAGTGGTCAAGGAATTGCCCACTTGCAAAGCCCCGGACTCGGATGGACTTCCTAGCGAGTTCTATAAAACATATAAGACAGAAGTGCTTCCCCCACTACTGGCCATGTTAAATGAAGCCCTTGAAGTTGGAACGCTGACAGAATCCCTAAGGGAAGCGATAATCATTCCGATTCTCAAACCTGGCAAGCCGAGCATGAAGCGCGGATCGTACAGACCGCTGTCCATGCTGAACCAGGATAGCAAAATACTCACGGCAGTGCTGGCCGGGAGACTGAGACGGGTTATAAGCAAACTTATACATCCTGATCAAACTGGATATGTCCCATATATCAGACAATCTTAGGAGGCTCCACTGGGTCATAGAACAAACAGAAGGGGAAGCACAAAAGGTCCCTATAGTCTCACTGGACGCGGTGAAGGACTTCGACTCTGTGAAATGGCCATGGTTGATATCAGCCTTGCGGGAATATGGTATAGGGCCTGAGTATCAAAAATGGGTTAAACTGCTATATAGCTCACCGCTAGCCAGGGTAAAGACTGGAGCGGTTATCTTGGAGAGATGGCAACTTAGCAGAGGTACCAGACAGGGGTGCCCTTGGTCCCCGATTTTATATATCCTTGTATTAGAGCCCCTAGTGGTATACCTCAGACAACAGTACAAAGAGGTGGGGATCCACACGAATGGATGCCCACATCTATATCGTTATATGAGGATGATAAGCTGTTGTATTTAAGATATCTGGAGGAAAACGTGCAATACATCCTAGAAGTGATGGAGCGATTTGCGTTGCTCTCGGGCATTAAAGTCAACCCTAAAAAATTGTGCATATTCCCCAAGGGAAGATATAAAGGGATCCCGCGGGAGCAATTATCAATTCTGCAAATACCCTGGGAGACCATAACCTTCCAATACCTGGGGATAGATATCTACCACACAGTGGAGGATGGACATAAACACAACACAGAAAAGGCTATAACAAATATCGAAAATAGCATAAGATTCTGGTCTAAGATCCCTCTGGCCATGGTGGGGAGGGCGGTCTGTTGAAAATGGTTGGATTACCAAGGCTGATACCCTTTTTTGGAAACATACCGTATATGATACCGAAACGATTTTTCGCCAAACTCCAGAGCATATGCAGAGGCTTTATCTGGCACAACACTAGAAATAGGATAGCCCAGTGGAAATTACAAAACACATATGACAAAGGAGGCATAAAACTCCCCAATACTGAGGTTTATTACTGGGCCAGTCAGCTATAATATGTGGCCAAATGGCTATCGGAAGACCCAATAGCGGAGTCCAGACTACTGAGGTCAGAGTGTTCCCCATTCTTCTTGAAAGAATGGATATGGTTGCCCAAAATGGAGATAAAGGGGGGTCAGAGAATGTTGGAACTGGGATGGCAGATGTGACGGAAAGCCTGCCGAGCCATGGAGAACCCAACCCGGTGCTCCCCGCAAATACCACTTGTAGCACTGACTAAAGGGGACGTGCAACTGAGGAAAATAATACGCATGCACTGGGAATCGGTGGGCATTGCAACAATGGTAGACATATCGCAAGATGGGAAAATACTGGAGTTTGACGCATTGGTAGAGGAAACAGGCCCACATCAAGGGCAATACATCACATATACTAGACTGGTGCGACAAGTCAAAGAAACGTGGTCTGAAATATTGCAGAAAGACCAGCCAGATGCAACCATTGAAACCATCTATGACATTACAGAGGGAGGGCACAAGGTCTCCCGAATTTATGAACTACTGATGAGCAGGGTGGGGAAAGAGGTAACACAGTTAAGACGGTAGTGGGAAGAGGAAGTCGGAGAATGTATGAATGACGGGCTGTGGCAGAGAGCTCAACAATATCATAAGAAGGTGTCCAGAAATGCAAGGTTGCAACAAATCCAGCTATACGTAACTCATAGAGCATACATGACCCCCCAGAGGATAGCCGATTTAAAAATACAGGAATTTATTTTATTTTATTTATTTGGATTTGTATAGCGCACATCTGTCCATGGGCATCATGGCGCTGAAAGCAAACTTACTTGTTACAGGCGTACATGAAGTAAATACAGATACAGTGCAGAGCATTCATGCATATATACTTACAGTTGTGCTTAATTAAGTACAGTAGGATAGGATGGAGTTAGTTAAACAGCGTGGTTTTAAGTACTTTATGGAAGGCTTGGTATGAGTTTTCGTTCCTTAGCGCGGTAGGGAGTGCGTTCCAATTTTTAGGTGCTAGGTGTTGAAAGCTAGAGCCACTGGCTTTGCTTCTTTTGAATGTGGGTACATATATCTGGTTCGTCAAATGTGACCTGGTGGGTCTGATGGATGAGTTAAGAGTGATTATTTCAGAAAGATAGGGGGGAGCCTTGGCGGAGAGGCATCTGTGGGTGATGGCCATGGATTTGAATAGTATCCTTTCTTTTATGGGTAGCCAGTGAGCTTCTTTCCTGGCTTGAGAGATGTGCTCCCTTTTAGGGATGCTTAGGGCCGCTCTTAGGGCATTGTTTTGTGTTACTTGCATTTTTTTTAGGTTTTGTGCAGACGTACCTAGGAAGAGAGAGTTGCAGTAATCCAATTTGGTGCCTACTGTGGTTCTGGCTATGGCCAGGCAGTTTTTAGTGGATAGGAAGGGTTTGACAGCGTTGATTACTTTAGTGGTAAGTGCAACAGAGGAGGCTATGGCATTGACTTGTCGTGTCATGGAAAGAGTGGAGTCAAGGTATACTCCTAACGTTTTAACTGCAGTGGAGACTGTGATGGTGGAGTTGTCTATGTTGAAGGATTTGTACCGCAGTGGGAGTTTGTTTAGAGTTTCTTTGGTGCCAACTAGTAGGATCTCTGTTTTGTCCCCGTTTAGGCAAAGGCCGTTGGCTGCCATCCAGGTTTGGATGGCTGTATAGATCTTGGTTAATGCTGCTGCGTCATGTTCATAGATCCCTGTGAGAGGGAGCAGGACTTGCGTGTCGTCAGCATAATTTGTGTAAGCTATGTGACGACGGTCCAGGTCATTGAACAGTGGGAGGGTGAAGATGTTGTATAAGGTAGGGGCGGTGCAGGACCCTTGTGGGACGCCACAATGGATAGTGGTAGGGTTAGCGCTGGCCGAGTCAGAAAAGACCTTCATGAGTCGACCCTCGAGGAATGATTTGACCCATGAGATGGCTTCTGGTGAGAAGTGGGCTTCATTTTTGAGTTGCGTGCCTAGAATATCGTGATTGACAAAGTCAAAGGCGGCAGATTGGTCAAGCAGCAGCAGGAGTGCAGGTTTGCATTTGTCCATGATGTCATTTAGTTGGATTTTGAGATCTAGTGGGGCCGATTCGGTCCCATGTCCCGGGCGGAAACCCGATTGCCTTTTTCCTAATATGCGATTTTCTTCCAGGTATTGCTGTATTTGTGTGTACGCAATTTTGTCGAGGATCTTAAGCAGGAAGGGAACGGTTGTGATGGGTCTACAGTTGTTGGCGTTTTCAGGATCTAGAGTGGGTTTTTTGAGAAGAGGGTGCACCCAGGCTTCTTTTAGGCTGGTCGGGACTGAGATTGTATTGAAGGATGTATTGATGAAGGTTTTGAGAAATGGGGCTAATGTTTCTACGCAGTCTTTAAGAGCACTCCTTTTGTCCGCTAATAGTACAATTTCCTAGGGGCGTAAACCGACTTTTTGTCCACTAAAGAAACGATAAATCCGGCTGGTGTGCGTCGACATTATGTGATAATCCTATGACTGGCGCTATTGACCTGGCTGACTTGCTTTTGCGACACTAAATCATATCTCCCGCCACTAAGCCTGATATTATCAAAGCATTCATATTCCCCGCCTCTCTCCGTGACGTTACAGGGTGCGTAATGAAAGGCGTCCAGTCGTCTCCAGTACTACGCGACTTTACACAGAACCCGGAAGACAACACACATTATGTCACAACACAGCACGCCACAATTCAGAATATGAAAATGTGATTTAAAAGCAAAGAGCAAGATTGTAAATGTTGTAAAGTACATTTATTTGACATCAAATGTTTAGAGAATATTCAGCAATTTGCATTTGTCTTTGTTGTCGATCCGCAAAAGTTCATGTTGAGACACGCGATGTTCCTTTGCGGTACAGAGAGTGTTAGATGAGGTTACAACTCAGTGCGTCACAATTCGGAATATGAAACTGTGGTTTAAAAGTAAACAGCAGGATTGTACACTTGGTAAAGTATATTTATTTCACATGAAATTTTAGTGAATATTCAGCGATTTGCTATTGTCTTTGCTGTCGATCAGCAAAAGTTTATTTGGAGCCGCGTGTTGTTCCTTTGTGGTAGATAGACTTTTGATTTATGATAAAAGCAGTAAATGGTCTCTCTGATAATCGGAAGGTTGCTCCAACAACGAGCCATTAGACCACCGTATTTGTTGGTATGTTGTTTGTAGCCGCTAGTACTGCGTAAGGGCATATTGGTCCTCAGCGATTGTCCCATAAAATGGTGAGGGTCATGAAGTTGCATATTTGGACCTGCACCTGGCAGTTGAAGACCCCATCCGCTGGAGTCTGTAAATTGTGACATAGACAAAACGGGGCCACGTACCTGTTTTAAAAAACATAAATTAGTCTCACCAGCCGATCTTCATTAAAAATCATCATTTTATTTATTAGGGCGTGAAACTATTTGCTATCGAAGATAGTGCAACAGAGTATGTTAATAATAAAAAAATAATATTTTCCCATTCATATAGCGCTAAGAAATGTGAGGTATCTAAGCGGTGCTTATTATTAACCACGGTGTGTGGTGCTCATTTATCGACCACGGAAGGATGAAAGGCTGAGTTTGGGTTTGCCTGGATTCGAACTTGCGTTAGCAAGCTGTGCACGGATGTCAAAGCGAGCACTGTACTCGCTGTGCCACTTGACAGGCTACAGTAAAGTGGCACAGCGAGTAGAGCGTTTGACCGCCTATAGACCGGTTAAATTATTTCTATTAATCCACTCTGTGTCGTCTGCCTTTTTCAGAGCCCTCTAAACGACAGGGGATCAATTCGGCGGTGATAGTACGTAGTAGAAAACATTATGCCACTTTCAACTAACAAGTTCAACTTCAGTGGTCTTTAATGCTACGCTATTGTAATTATATTTGGTATAAAGTAATGTAAAGGGTTACTTACAGTACAATTGCAATTTCCATTGTCTACGAGTGGTGCAGTCCGAAAATACGAGTCCGCGTGTGCCAACGATCTTTCGCATAGTGATATAATATGTAAAAGTGGTTTCGTTTCAGAAATTTCATCTTTATCTTCTCTTACGTTTTAGCAACACTCCTTCAAGAGAAGTCTTTCATCACAATCTCTGTCTGTCAAGGTCAAAACACAATACAACCTTATAGTCTGCTTCGTGAGCCTCTCCGGGGCCCGAGAAAAAAATGAAGCAGCTGACCTTCACTGTGAACGAGCATAAATTCTTACTTTCCAACATTCTGTGTAAAGCCATCTGTAGAAGGTGGTTTTTGCACGCCATGTTTGTATATTGTTTGCGTGATATTAAAAAAAGTTTGTTTAAAGGACGTTATGGTTCTAAGTACAGCCGAAAGACCCCTGAAAATAGTTATGGTAAGCTATGAAAAATAACTCACGCCAACACCATGCACTGCTAAGACTAACACCCAGGACATCAAAGATGACATCGCAAATGTCATTGATGAAATCACTGATGACATCACATGTGTATGTACTTTTCATGGAATTTGTGTACTAGGGATTTTCATTATAATGTTCCGAAAAAAGTGTCAAGGATATTGCAATAAATATCATACCGTTATTATTGCTTTGCACGATGCATTTATATCAATAAATAGCATTGTATTATGGGATTCTATGTAGTATACTGAGCTGCTAATGGAGAAAGATAGCATTGTGTGCAGAGTACAAGATAAAAGTATAATATTTGTAATGTTAATATGTAGAATAATGAAATGATAATTGTCTTGAAATGTTGGAAAATTCACAAAATGGGGGTGTTCTGAGGACGTTATTTGTATTGTGTGATTGCTTAGCTGTATGCAATGAGGGAATGGTACAGAGAGTAAAGTGGACGCCGTCCGCGGACACCGCGGCTGTTCGTGGACAGGGCGTGGTAAATCCGGGTTTTTCCAGGAAATCCAACATGGAAAGAAGACTGTACGGATCAGCCAATCAGATGTCGAGGTTGTGGATTTGTGTTGAAAGAGACTGTGTGTGGTGAAGATGGCAGAAGTGGAGAAAGTCAGGGTGTTGGTGCTCGGAGATATGTTTGTGTATGGTTTACAGCAGTACGCTGAATGCAGGCATGTTGCAAAGAACTTTGATGTCAAAGGAGTGGAGGTGGTGTGGAGCACTGTGCCTGATTGCAACAGGGAATTGTACAAGTTTGTGCAGATATGGCCATGATGAACAGTCCGCATGTGGTAGTTTTGCACTATGGTGCTTTCCATTTGGGCAACGTCAGTGCCCCTACTTTGTTGGCTGATTTTGGAATGCTTGGTTCAAGCCGTAGTGAAGATCCTTGCAAATGCGAAAGTAATTTTTTCTGGATTACTACCTAGGGCAATATGGGACAATAGTTCCGTTTTTTGTCCTCAGCAAAACATTGCTAGGTGTGTCATCAACCGAGGCATATGTGCCTTCATGCTTAGAGCTGGTATGTTCTTCTGTAACAATGAGAATATTGATGCCAGTAATGCTGTTAATTTTAAAGAAGATGGCATTTCTTTATCTTTTACCGGAAATGCCTTTTTATTTTGGAATGTAAGGGTTGCTTTGGAGAAGGTTATGTGAAGATTTTAGGAGTAAAGTAAGAAAAAAAACAAGAAAAAAAATATAAAATAACAGGTGTCTGTCAAGCATCTGTAAAAAAAATAAAAAAAAGGCTCTTTTCAGAGCCAACTTCAAAGGGGAAATGGGGCACACTATTTAAATTTACATTCACCACGCTCAGATTTTCGATGTGTCCGCGCACATGGCGGTAGTCCGCGGACATGAAAATCACTATGAGGGGGTTAGTATGTTCTATGTTACATGTCAGGGATATTATGGTTAAGTTGTGTTACTAAAAACCTATGAAATTCAGTGAAAAAACTTTGTTAAAGGGACGTTATGGTTCCAAGTAAAACCGAAAAACCCTTGAAATTCGCCAGTTATGGTAACATAAGCAACCATAACTCGCGCCACCGTGCACTGCTAACACTAACACCCAGGACATCGAAGATGACATCACAAATGTCATTGATGACATAACTGATGACATCACATGGCTGGCTTTCCCTTTTTATCCATTACTGACATATTGAAGCCACATAGTTTTCTGCAGTAACAGTCAGGAAGTAAAAGTTGAAAAGGTACTATATTGTAGACTTTGGTTCCTGTCACATCATATATGAAACATGTTTGTAGCGGAAGATACAGGCTTGAAAGAGAGGAATCCTTTCTGTGCATGAAGATAATCATTATTGTATCAGCACTTTGTCATAGTTTTAGTTTTTATCACTCTACCTTCCCTCTATATGCTCATATTTGTATACATTATAGTCTCTCTCCATAGAGTGAATGGGAAAAAATGTTTGCTCGCGTCTACAGCCCAAACCACTGGGCGGATTTCCACCAAATTTGGACCAGGATCAGCGGCTTGGTCCCGAAAGCGTGCTTTTGCAAATTTGATGAAAATTCATCCAGTAGTTTTCTTTTAAAATGAGTAAAAAGTAGGTTAAAAAAAGTTAGTGATATCTGTGTTCGGTTTGCGGATACACTTCCCTGTTCGCTCCGCGGAAAGTGTCCTGATTGGCCAATCGTCTTGATTGATGTTCGCAGACATGCAAAGTGTTCGCTGATTGGACGGCGTGGAGCGTGAAGCGCGTCAGATTTTTCGGTAGCGCCTGCCATATTGGATTCGCGGACGTCCCGGACAGCGCGGTGAAACTTTGTTCAAAATGTGTATTTTGTAGAGTGTGTTGGTGTGTAGGAGTGTTTGGGGAGGGTGGGAGTGTGTGAGATAGGATGAAAGTTGTGTTTTTTATGTGTTAGATGTTTTTTTTGTGTTCGATTTGTTTGCGGACATCACGGGTGTTCTGAAATTTTCTAAATAAACTGACTAGGGGGTGTTCTAAGGAGTCAAAATGTGTCCGTTTTGTTCGCAAGCAAAGTGAAACTGTTCTAAGAACACTTGCGGTGTCCGGGGAGTGTTCGTAGGTGGTGTACTGAGGACGCTGTCCGTATTGTTCTCTGTCAAGTTGAATGTGTTCTAAGAACACGCGCGGTGTCCTGAAATGTTTGCGAATAAACAAAATGGGGGTGTTATGACGACGCTTCTAAGAACACTCGCGGTGTCCGGGGAGTGTTCGTAGGGGGTGTCCTGAGGAGGCTGTCCGTATTGTTCTCTGTCAAGTTGAGTCTGTCCGAAGAACACTCGCGGTGTCCTGAAATGTTCGCAAATAAACAAAATGGGGGTGTTCTGAAGACGCTTCTAAGAACACTCGCGGTGTCCGGGGAGTGTTCGTAGGGGGTGTCCTGAGGACGCTGTCCGTATTGTTCTTTGTCAAGTTGAATGTGTCTTGAGAACACTCGCGGTGTCCTGAAATGTTCGCAAATAAACAAGATGGTGGTGTTCTGAAGACGCTTCTAAGAACACTCGCGGTGTCCGGGGAGTGTTCGTAGGGGGTGTCCTGAGGACGCTGTCCGTATTGTTCTTTGTCAAGTTGAATGTGTCCTAAGAACACTCGCGGTGTCCTGAAATGTTCGCAAATAAACAAGATGGGGGTGTTCTAAAGATGTTTTTGAGAACGCTCCCGGTGTCCTGGAATGTTCGTAGGGGGTGTCCTTAGGACGGTGTCCGTATTGTTCGTTGTTAAGTTGAAAGTGTTCTAAGAACTATCGCGTTGTTCTGAAATGTTCGTAGGGGGTGTCCTGAAAACGGTGTCCGTATTGTTCGCTGGCAAGTTCAAAGTGTTCTAAGAACACTCACATTGTTCGCGGACATTAAAAGTTTCCCATAGATCATAGTTGAAATGTTTGACTCTCTGGATGTGATATGCCGCAGCATATCACATTCATATTTGTTTATAAGTTTGGGTGAAAAACAAATGTATAAGGAACAAAGGTATTAGATACTATGGATGTGATGTGCTGCTAGGGTTGTCATTATTGTATACTTACTGTTTGGTCTAGTAATCGGAGTCCATGTTTTTTTTCTTCATTTCTGTGATAAAAGAAAATAGCATGTTAGTATTAGTATTTTGTAATGACTTATTACATTGTATAAGCAATATACTTTTATTTTTTTTCGACCCTCATATTTAGTAGAGTACAAATCAGAGTACTGTGCAATTTGCTCAGTTTCTGTATTTGTTGCTAAAATCATTGGGTCTGTGGGAGAAAAAAAAATCCATGTTGGATTTAAAAAAAAAACCTTTTTCTGTTATGCTACAGTTTATTTGTTTGTTTTCAGTGTTCACTTGTTGTTTCTGGCTAATGCTTTATACTTTGCTTTGTTGTATTTCTTTTGGAACAGTAACAGATTCTTCATTTGTTTTGATATTATACAATTTTGGAGCAGTTAGATACCAATTGGCGTATTCTAACTGTCTATTTTTTTAATATATAGTAGTGGTTTTCATTTACCTATTTGGATATTGTTAAATTTTGGGATAGTTAGATACCAATTGGCGTATTCTGTGTATTTTTTGGCCTAATTTAGTGGTATTCATTTATCTGATTAGTTGTTGTAGAATCTTTGAGCAGTTAGATAGGTTTTGGAGTATTCTAACAGTTTATATTTTTGTAACGCAAATATACTGAAAGGTTTAAATACAGTTTATTTATCAAATTTTGGTTTTAAGAACATCAAATAAGCGTTTGTAAGATTTGCTGGTAATCTCTGCTTTAGAGTAATGGTACTATCATTACATTCAAACCATCCACATTTCTTTTTTATGTATGCAGTGTAGTGCCCTGAATTGGTTGTGGCTCCTGCGTGGTAGATTATACCTATTGTTGTGAAGGTTTTCTTACCAAGTGATATTTGACCATGTGTGAATCCAGTCAGCTTGCAGTTGTTTTTGGTAGCATCTGCATTGTAACGTAGAAGCATTAGTATTACGTATTTACTATGTGTTTGTATTACTAACGTGGAGCGATTATCTGAATTGCAGGTAGAGCATAATCTACCATGGTTTGCATTTTGTACAAGTTGCTGAAATGGAATGGATTCACAATTTGGTATTGATATATATATGAAGCGTTCATTGGGAATTTCTTCTTGTGTCACATTGTTGCAGAGAGTGCATGTATGTTTCCACATGTATGAAATCTGAAAGATTTCATTTATAGGTATGTTTTTGTTTTCCAGTACTTGTAGTAAGTACATTAGAAATTCTTGTGGATCTTCCTGTGAGTTTATAGTGAATTTCACCATTCCAGCACAGTAGTCCAATTGTCGTCTTATTCCAAAAACACTATGGGGGTAATTCATAGAATTCAGCGCACAAGTGGCGCACGCGGCTGGCGCACAGTGTGCGTGTGCGAATCCCTGCGCCAGCCGCGTGCGCTAAAATCCATTTCCGCGCACAGCGTATTCATGGATTCCAGCCACCAAAACCAGCCGTGGCGCACAGTGGCGCAGCGACCCTGCAGCAGCGCCAGTTACGCCCCCAAGAACGCCTCTCGCGCAGGGAAAAGCCATCAATATACCCAATCCAGCGCAAAGGGCTGCGCTAACCCTGTACCAGCACGGCAAGCGGGCTACGTGTATCACTGGGGTGCGCGGGAAGTACCTCACGCGATTGGCCCCGTGCGAGCAGGGTATGCGTATTTCAGGGGTGCGCCGGAAATTCCACACGCGATTTCCGCAGGGTACGCGTATCTCAGGGGTGCGCAGGAATTTACACACGCGATTGGGCCCGTGCGAGCAGGGTACGCGTATCTCAGGGGTGCGCAGGAAGTGCCACACGCGATTTCAGCAGGGTACGTGTATTTCAGGGGTGTGCGGGAATTTCCACATGCGATTGGGGGTACGTGTATCTCAGGGGTGCGCGGGAAGTGCCACACGCGATTTCAGCAGGGCACGTGTATTTCAGGGGTGCGCGGGAATTTGCACACGCGATTGGGGGTACGCGTATCTCAGGGGTGCGCGGGAAGTGCCACACGCGATTTCAGCAGGGCACGTGTATTTCAGGGGTGCGCGGGAATTTCCACACGCGATTGGGGGTACGCGTATTTCAGGGGTGCGCGGGAAGTGCCACACGCGATTTCAGCAGGGCACGTGTATTTCAGGGGTGCGCGGGAATTTCCACACGCGATTGGGGGTACGCGTATCTCAGGGGTGCGCGGGAAGTGCCACACGCGATTTCAGCAGGGCACGTGTATTTCAGGGGTGCGCGGGAATTTCCACACGCGATTGGGTGTACGCGTATCTCAGGGGTGCGCGGGAAGTGCGACACGTGCTTTCAGCAGGGCAAGTGTATTTCAGGGGTGCGCAGGAAATTCCACACGCGATTTCATCATGGTACGTGTATTTTGGGGTGCGGGGGAAGTTTCACACGCGACATCAGCAGGGCACGTGTATTCCAGGGGTGCGCGGGAAGTTACACACGCGATTCCATCAGGGTACGTGTATTACAGGGGTGCACGGGGAGCACCACACATGAATTGCACGTGTGGGTCCTCCCAGGTGTTCCCTCTACACCCTCCACGGCCCCTGCAGGTGGCTCACACCACAGGGGCCTACCCTGCACATGTCCTGCAGGCACACCATCCACCATGGCCATGACCCCGAGCCAACCCACATGTCAACTTGCACTACTGCCCACCAACGCATGTCCCCCTGCAACCCCAGTCACCACCAGGCCCCCACCCATGTCTCCCACCACCCTCACCCCCCCCAGTCACCAGGGGCAGCCTCCACCAGGCCCCCACCCATGTCTCCCACCACCCCCACCCCCCAGCAGTGCAGGGGCACCCACCACCAGGCCCCCACCCATGTCTCCGACCACCCCCAGCCACCAGGGGCAGCCTCCACCAGGCCCCCACCCATTTCTCCCAGCACCCCCACCCCCCAGCAGTGCAGGGGCAGCCTCCACCAGGCCCCCACCCATGTCTCCCACCACCCCCACCCCCCAGCAGTGCAGGGGCACCCACCACCAGGCCCCTACCCATGTCTCCCACCACCCCCACCCCCCAGCCACCAGGGGCAGCCTCCACCAGGCCCCCACCCATGTCTCCCAGCACCCCCACACCCCCAGTCACCAGGGGCAGCCTCCACCAGGCCCCCACCCATTTCTCCCACCACCCCCACCCCCCCAGCACTATGGGGCACCTGCCACCAGGCCCCCACCCACGTCTCCCAGCACCCCCACCCCCCAGCTGTGAAGGGGCAGCCTCCAACAGGACCCCACCCATGTCTCCCACCACCCCCACCCCCCAGCAGTACAGGGGCACCCACCACCAGGCCCCCACCCATGTCTCCCACCACCCCCACCCCCCAGCAGTGCAGGGGCAGCCTCCACCAGGCCCCACCCATGTCTCCCACCACTCCCAGCCACCAGGGGCAGCCTCCACCAGGCCCCCACCCATGTCCAACTCATGTTCCCCACCCCCCAGCACTGTGGGGCACCTGCCAGCAGGCCCCCACCCATGTCCAACTCATGTTCCCCACCACCCCCACCCCCCAGCACTGTGGGGCACCTGCCAGCAGGCCCCCACCCATGTCCAACTCATGTCTCCCACCACCCCCACCCCCTAGCACTCTGGGGCACCTGCCAGCAGGCCCCCACCCATGTCCAACTCATGTTCCCTACCACCCCCACCCCCCAGCAGTGCAGGGGCAGCCTCCACCAGGCCCCCACCCATGTCTCCCACCACCCCCACCCCCCAGCAGTGAAGGGGCACCCACCACGAGGCCCCCACCCATGTCTCCCACCACCCCCACCCCCCAGCAGTGCAGGGGCAGCCTCCACCAGGCCCCCACCCATGTCTCCCACCACCCCCACCCCCAGCAGTGCAGGGGCAGCCTCCACCAGGCCCCCACCCATGTCTCCCACCACCCCCACCCCCCAGCACTGTGGGGCACCTGCCAGCAGGCCCCCACCCATGTCCAACTCATGTTCCCCACCACCCCCACCCCCCAGCAGTGCAGGGGCAGCCTCCACCAGGCCCCCACCCATGTCTCCCACCACCCCCACCCCCCAGCAGTGCAGGGGCACCCACCACCAGGCCCCCACCCATGTCTCCCACCACCCCCACCCCCCAGCCACCAGGGGCACCCACCACCAGGCCCCCACCCATGTCTCCCACCACCCCCACCCCCAGCAGTGCAGGGGCAGCCTCCACCAGGCCCCCACCCATGTCTCCCACCACCCCCACCCCCCAGCAGTGCAGGGGCAGCCTCCACCAGGCCCCCACCCATGTCTCCCACCACCCCCACCCCCCGTCACCAGGGGCAGCCTCCACCAGGCCCCCACCCATGTCTCCCACCACCCCCACCCCCCAGCAGTGCAGGGGCAGCCTCCACCAGGCCCCCACCCATGTCTCCCACCACCCCCACCCCCAGCAGTGCAGGGGCAGCCTCCACCAGGCCCCCACCCATGTCTCCCACCACCCCCACCCCCCAGCAGTGCAGGGGCAGCCTCCACCAGGCCCCCACCCATGTCTCCCACCACCCCCAAACCCCAGCCACCAGGGGCAGCCTCCACCAGGCCCCCACCCATGTCTCACACCACCCCCACCCCCCAGCAGTGCAGGGGCAGCCTCCACCAGGCCCCCACCCATGTCTCCCACCACCCCCACCCCCCTGCCACCAGGGGCAGCCTCCACCAGGCGCCCACCCATGTCTCCCAGCATCCCCACCCCCCCAGTCACCAGGGGCAGCCTCCACCAGGCCCCCACCCATGTCTCCCACCACCCCCACCCCCCCAGCACTGTGGGGCACCCACCACCAGGCCCCCACCCACGTCTCCCAGCACCCCCACCCCCCCAGCAGTGCAGGGGCAGCCTCCACCAGGCCCCCACCCATGTCTCCCACCACCCCCACCCCCCGGCAGTGCAGGGGCACCCACCACCAGGCCCCCACCCATGTCTCCCACCACCCCCACCCCCCAGCAGTGCAGGGGCAGCCTCCACCAGGCCCCCACCCATGTCTCCCACCACCCCCACCCCCCAGCCACCAGGGGCAGCCTCCACCAGGCCCCCACCCATGTCTCCCACCACCCCCACCCCCCAGCCACCAGGGGCACCCACCACCAGGCCCCCACCCATGTCTCCCACCACCCCCACCCCCCAGCAGTGCAGGGGCAGCCTCCACCAGGCCCCCACCCATGTCTCCCACCACCCCCACCCCCCAGGGGCAGCCTCCACCAGGCCCCCACCCATGTCTCACACCACCCCCACCCCCCAGCAGTGCAGGGGCACCCACCACCAGGCCCCCACCCATGTCTCCCAGCACCCCCACCCCCCAGCCACCAGGGGCACCCACCACCAGGCCCCCACCCATGTCTCCCACCACCCCCACCCCCCAGCAGTGCAGGGGCAGCCTCCACCAGGCCCCCACCCATGTCTCCCACCACCCCCACCCCCCAGCCACCAGGGGCAGCCTCCACCAGGCCCCCACCCATGTCCCACACCACCCCCACCCCCCAGCAGTGCAGGGGCACCCACCACCAGGCCCCCACCCATGTCTCCCAGCACCCCCACCCCCCAGCCACCAGGGGCACCCACCACCAGGCCCCCACCCATGTCTCCCACCACCCCCCACCCCTCAGTCACCAAGGGCAGCCTCCACCAGGCCCCCACCCATGTCTCCCACCACCCTCACCTCCCCAGTCACCAGGGGCAACCTCCACCAGGCCCCCACCCATGTCTCCCACCACCCCCACCCCCCAGCAGTGCAGGGGCACCCACCACCAAGCCCCCACCCATGTCTCCCACCACACCCAGCCACCAGGGGCAGCCTCCACCAGGCCCCCACCCATGTCTCCCAGCACCCCCACCCCCCAGCAGTGCAGGGGCAGCCTCCACGAGGCCCCCACCCATGTCTCCCACCACCCCCACCCCCCAGCAGTGCAGGGGCACCCACCACCAGGCCCCTGCCCATGTCTCCCACCACCCCCACCCCCCAGCCACTAGGGGCAGCCTCCACCAGGCCCCCACCCATGTCTCCCAGCACCCCCACCCCCCCAGTCACCAGGGGCAGCCTCCACCAGGCCCCCACCCATGTCTCCCAGCACCCCCACCCCCCAGTCACCAGGGGCAGCCTCCACCAGGCCCCCACTCATTTCTCCCACCACCCCCACCACCCCAGCACTATGGGGCACCTGCCACCAGGCCCCCACCCACGTCTCCCAGCACCCCCACCCCCCAGCTGTGAAGGGGCAGCCTCCACCAGGCCCCCACCCATGTCTCCCACCACCCCCACCCCCCAGCAGTACAGGGGCACCCACCACCAGGCCCCCACCCATGTCTCCCACCACCCCCACCCCCCAGCAGTGCAGGGGAAGCCTCCACCAGGCCCCACCCATGTCTCCCACCACCCCCAGCCACCAGGGGCAGCCTCCACCAGGCCCCCACCCATGTCCAACTCATGTTCCCCACCCCCAGCACTGTGGGGCACCTGCCAGCAGGCCCCCACCCATGTCCAACTCATGTTCCCCACCACCCCCACCCCCCAGCACTGTGGGGCACCTGCCAGCAGGCCCCCACCCATGTCCAACTCATGTCTCCCACCACCCCCACCCCCCAGCACTGTGGGGCACCTGCCAGCAGGCCCCCACCCATGTCCAACTCATGTTCCCCACCACCCCCACCCCCCAGCAGTGCAGGGGCAGCCTCCACCAGGCCCCCACCCATGTCTCCCACCACCCCCACCACCCAGCAGTGAAGGGGCACCCACCACCAGGCCCCCACCCATGTCTCCCACCACCCCCACCCCCCAGCAGTGCAGGGGCAGCCTCCACCAGGCCCCCACCCATGTCTCCCACCACCCCCACCCCCAGCAGTGCAGGGGCAGCCTCCACCAGGCCCCCACCCATGTCTCCCACCACCCCCACCCCCCAGCACTGTGGGGCACCTGCCAGCAGGCCCCCACCCATGTCTCCCACCACCCCCACCCCCCAGCAGTGCAGGGGCACCCACCACCAGGCCCCCACCCATGTCTCCCACCACCCCCACCCCCCAGCAGTGCAGGGGCAGCCTCCACCAGGCCCCCACCCATGTCTACTACCACCCCCACCCCCCAGCCACCAGGGGCAGCCTCCACCAGGCCCCCACCCATGTCTCCCACCACCCCCACCCCCCAGCCACCAGGGGCACCCACCACCAGGCCCCCACCCATGTCTCCCACCACCCCCACCCCCCAGCAGTGCAGGGGCAGCCTCCACCAGGCCCCCACCCATGTCTCCCACCACCCCCACCCCCCAGCCACCAGGGGCAGCCTCCACCAGGCCCCCACCCATGTCTCACACCACCCCCACCCCCCAGCAGTGCAGGGGCACCCACCACCAGGCCCCCACCCATGTCTCCCAGCACCCCCACCCCCCAGCCACCAGGGGCACCCACCACCAGGCCCCCACCCATGTCTCCCACCACCCCCACCCCCCAGCAGTGCAGGGGCAGCCTCCACCAGGCGCCCACCCATGTCTCCCAGCACCCCACCCCCCCCAGTCACCAGGGGCAGCCTCCACCAGGCCCCCACCCATGTCTCCCACCACCCCCACCCCCCCAGCACTGTGGGGCACCCGCCACCAGGCCCCCACCCACGTCTCCCAGCACCCCCACCCCCCAGCAGTGCAGGGGCAGCCTCCACCAGGCCCCCATCCATGTCTCCCACCACCCCCCAGCAGTGCAGGGGCACCCACCACCAGGCCCCCACCCATGTCTCCCACCACCCCCACCCCCCAGCAGTGCAGGGGCAGCCTCCACCAGGCCCCCACCCATGTCTCCCACCACCCCCACCCCCCAGCCACCAGGGGCAGCCTCCACCAGGCCCCCACCCATGTCTCCCACCACCCCCACCCCCCAGCCACCAGGGGCACCCACCACCAGGCCCCCACCCATGTCTCCCACCACCCCCACCCCCAGCAGTGCAGGGGCAGCCTCCACCAGGCCCCCACCCATGTCTCCCACCACCCCCACCCCCAGCCACCAGGGGCAGCCTCCACCAGGCCCCCACCCATGTCTCACACCACCCCCACCCCCAGCAGTGCAGGGGCACCCACCACCAGGCCCCCACCCATGTCTCCCACCACCCCCACCCCCCAGCAGTGCAGGGGCAGCCTCCACCAGGCGCCCACCCATGTCTCCCACCACCCCCACCCCCCAGCCACCAGGGGCCGCCTCCACCAGGCCCCCACCCATGTCTCACACCACCCCCACCCCCCAGCAGTTCAGGGGCACCCACCACCAGGCCCCCACCCATGTCTCCCAGCACCCCCACCCCCCAGCCACCAGGGGCACCCACCACCAGGCCCCCACCCATGTCTCCCACCACCCCCCACCCCCCAGCCACCAGGGGCAGCCTCCACCAGGCCCCACCCATGTCTCACACCACCCCCACCCCCCAGCAGTGCAGGGGCATCCACCACCAGGCCCCCACCCATGTCTCCCAGCACCCCCACCCTCCAGCCACCAGGAACAGCCTCCACCAGGCCCCCACCCATGTCTCCCACCACCCCCACCCGCCAGCAGTGCAGGGGCAGCCTCCACCAGGCCCCCACCCATGTCGCACACCACCCCCACCCCCCAGCCACCAGGGGCAGCCTCCACCAGGCCCCCACCCATGTCTCCCACCACCCCCACCCCCCAGCAGTGCAGGGGCACCCACCACCAGGCCCCCACCCATGTCTCCCAGCACCCCCACCCCCCAGCCACCAGGGGCAGCCTCCACCAGGCCCCCACCCATGTCTCCCACCACCCCCACCCCCCCAGTCACCAGGGGCAGCCTCCACCAGGCCCCCACCCATGTCTCCCACCACCCCCACCCCCCAGCCACCAGGGGCAGCCTCCACCAGGCCCCCACCCACGTCTCCCAGCACCCCCACCCCCCAGTCACCAGGGGCAGCCTCCACCAGGCCCCCACCCATGTCTCCCACCACCCCCACCCCCAGCCACCAGGGGCAGCCTCCACCAGGCCCCCACCCATGTCTCCCACCACCCCACCCCCCAGCAGTGCAGGGGCACCCACCACCAGGCCCCAACCCATGTCTCCCAGCACCCCCACCCCCCAGCCACCAGGGGCACCCACCACCAGGCCCCCACCCATGTCTCCCAGCACTCCCACCCCCCAGCAGTTCAGGGGCAGCCTCCACCAGGCCCCCACCCATGTCTCCCACCACCCCCACCCCCAGCACTGTGGGGCACCTGCCAGCAGGCCCCCACCCATGTCCGTAGGCATGCCTTCAAGAGGCGCCGGGCCTTGTTCAGGGTCCTGGACCTGAAGTCCTCCCAGCGCTTCTTGACATGTTGTAAGTCGCGGACTGCCACCCCCTCCGTGTTGATGGCAGTCACAATGTCAGTCCAGATCGGAGTCCGTCCTTCCTTGTCAGCGCGGGAACTTCCAAAGAGGGCATCATACTGCCCCAGGACTTGCTCCACCAGGACACCAACTTCGGTGGCACTGAAGCTGGTGCCCCTCTGCCTCTCTGGCCGGGGTTGTCAGTGGTCACAGATGGTGTTTGCCCCGACATGACAACCCCAGAGGCAGGAGTGGGTGGGCAACTGGGTCCTGGGGCTGGGCTGTGGAGCGATGGAATCCCAGTCGGGAGTCTTCGGTTCCAGCAGGGGTGGTCACAGCAACAGCACCCCTGGCTGATGTGCAGGCAGCAAATGGCAGGGCACGTGGGCAGCAGGCAGTCAGGCAGCAGCAGAAGGCAGGTGGGAGCGTGCTCGGGGCTCCGGGGGACAGTAGTTCGGACTTCTGGGCAGGAGCGTGGTCTTCCGTGTGCTTACGCGTGGCCAGCTTGATACGGAGTGATTTGGCACGTGAAAAATCTGCACGTCAGCGTGTAATTCGAGGAAAGGCCCTTAGCGCGTAAGCGCGTCTGTACGCATACGCATTTTCATTGGACAGAAGGCCCCTCAAGCGCAAGCGCCCCTGTGACGTGACGCGTACAGACGTGCATGGGCATTTCAGCGCGCGTGAAAAAATGCACGTCCGCGTGTAATACGAGGAAAGGGCCCATGCGCGTAAGCGCACGTGGAAAACTGCACGTCCGCATGTAATACGAGGAAAGGCCCTTAGCGCGTATGCACGGCAGCACGCATATGCGATTTCATTGGACCAAAGGCCCTTAGCGCGTGAGCGCGCGGGAAAAACTGCACGTACGCATGTAATACGAGGAAAGGGCCCATGCGCGTAAGTGACGTGACGCCCGCGTGCATTTGCCTCAGCACGGGTTAAAGGTGAGCGGGCCCAGCAGTTCGTTGTACGTGCCTTTCGTGGAGACCGACGTGTGTTTCGCGCGCCATCACAACTTCACAGCTATCAAGGACGTATCTCTTCTTTTGGCGGGGGTATTGGCTACGCGTGTTTTTCTGCATCGCGCTAATCAGACGGTGAGTCGCACACGCTCTTTTTCCCACTGCGGGTGCCCCTGTGTATCGCACTCATTTTCGATGTCATAGTAGCCTGCGTGTCCCACGCATACGCGTTATTCGTGTTACTGGGTGCCACCGCGTACTCCGGGAGGTTGAATCCACGCACGTAGGCTGCAGGGTTGCGTGCACGGTTTTACTGCGGTTTTGGGGTGCCTGAGCATTGCGTGACCCGTCACCACATCACCGGGGTCACATACAGCCTTGCAGGTGCAGGGGGGCTGTTAACATCTTGCTTCCCACCCCCTTCACCCCAATTGCCCAGGTCAATTGTGCTGTACACCTCCCATTGGCACCACTCCATCTGTGCCAGCACTACTACATCTGTGCCATGGTTGTGAGGCCACCAAAGGTGAGGGGCGCCTCAGCTGGGCGTACTCCTTGTGGCGGGCGTGGTCGGGGACGTGGCCGTGGTGACCAGGAAGTAGGGGGACTCCAGGGTGTCCAGGGCAGCCACAGAGGGGGAAGAGGCAGGGGTGCGCCACTTGAGCACAATGTTGTGCCATGTGTCAGTGCTGCCATGCCACCACCCCCTGTCGTTCCGGGGGATGCAGCTCCTGCATCTGGCACTGGCACCCGTATGACCCGGCAGTCCGTTCCATCGACTGCCACGGGCCCAAGGGTAGTGGTAGCTGCAGGTACAGCTGTGGACACCGCCACCCAGGCTCAGGGTCTGCCAGCGCAGGCTGCGTTGGCACTTGAAGAGCCCTTGGTAGATCTCCAACAGGCCAGGGGGAAACCATAGGGGCACGCCGGGCTGCTCAGACCAAGACACGTGTCCCTGGGGCAGTCATATCATCTGCTGCCCCGAACAGCTGGGTGTTGGCAAGTGCAGGGGCAGATGCACCCAACAGCACCCCGGTTGTGAGTCTGCCAACCAGGACCGTTGCGCTCAATGACCCTGCCACAGCTGATGTTGCTGCGCAGGGTCCATTAGTGGGCACCCAGCTGCCACTGACACAAGTCAGGCCTTTGGTCATCCCTCCACCTGCCACTCACTCGGCTCAATCCACCGAACCCACTGGCCATACTGGTCAGGGCGGCATTAGCCAGCCAGGGTCTGCGCCACAGTCCAAGAGGAGGAAGGTTGCACCTGCAGCACAGGCTGGGACCCCACACACAGCCACGACCTCCTGCACGTCGAGGAAGAAGCCTTTCTGTAAGCAGGAACTGGACTTCCTCGTGGACTACGTGCGGGGCCACAGCCGTGACATGCTAGTGGGTGCCAATAGTCAGACTACGGCTGCCCAACGTGACACCCACTGGAAGCATGTTGCGGAACATGTCAGTTCATTCGGCCATGAGGTGCGCACGGCGCAGGAGTGCAAAAAGCGCTGGAATGACATCAAGCGCAGCACTAAGGCTAAGCGTGCCTCAAATTACAACTTGACTCTGGTGACTGGCGGTGGGCCTGCACCAGAGGAGGAAGAACTCACTCCGCATGAGGCTCTCGTTGCGGAGTTCATACCACCTGAATTGGTCGAAGGAGTGGGAGAGATGCTGGACTTTGATGCCCAGTCCAGTGAGTGTTGATGCGTGTTTGTTGAGGACGTGTGTGTTTCACTTGTGGGATGTGTTGTGCATGATTGCTGCTACATGTGACGTGTACATGGTTCTGATGTGTAAGTAATGCAATGCTACCGTCATGCATGTCTCCTCTGCCTGCATGCGGGACTCCATGTGGGCATGCTCCCTTGCCCCTCCTCCGCCACTCTGCACCCCAGTTCCACCTTTGCACTGGTCTGCTTCAATCTTGCCAATGTGTAGTTTCTTGTTCATGTGTCCTGTGTAGATGCTAACTTCCAGCGTAGAAACTGCCAGACATATGCCGTGTGGTACAGCCTTAGTACTCGATGCAGGGTATCCCACTTGTACTGTGCATGGGTCAGATGTCCCGCAGGGACATGAGTGCCCATTCATGCTCCATGTGCATTGCACGCATGCCCCTATGTGTCCTTGACTGGATGATCACTGTAATATGAGTCCTTGGTTACATACATTGCCTGGCATCTCATCGGCCTCCCCATGTCAATTGTGGCTCAGTCCTGCGTTGCACACATGTTTAGGCTCTGACAATCTGTGTGGCTCACAGGCCTCAGCCTGTTCAATGGCCAATGACTCTGTCCAACTCTTGTTGTGTCTTCTTCACACGTGGGCGGCCTCCGGATTTTCCATCATGTGTCCTGCCCACTGTCCCAGCATCATTTGCAGTGTTGTAATTTGAATCACATTAAGCTGTTGATGCCAGTCAACACTGCCTGTCAATACACAGGTGTATGGTCAGCCTTCTGATACCATGCTAGGCATCCCTGCTTTGGTACTGGGGTGGAGGGGTGCTTGGCTTCTAGACATGGTACACATTGAATGCACAATGCACGTGATGTCTGAATTTGACATTGCACTGCCTTCACATTTCCTGGCACACACCATGGAGTGCTTGTACATGTAGGTAGTGAGTGGCGTACACATTTTCTGCACTGCATAGACCCACTTCCATGGAAACTGCCACCTTTCAACAGGTCTGATCACAGAAGCTATTCAAAGTAGACCCAGCATGCATGCCAGGTCATATGTTGTGTGTCACATGTCTGCCGGATGCCTTTGCTGTCGGTGTGTGTGTGTGTGTCGTGTGCTTCTGACATGTGTAGTGACCTTTTTCTCTCTATTTTTCAGGTGATGACGCAATGGAGGCGGAGGATGGTGTTGTCATGCCAGACACAGGGTTGGTAACACCACATCAACCCGGCACTAGTGGGGGTCGTGGGGTGGTAGGCCACGAAAACCCCCAAGTGCTGCAGTCCATCTTGTCTCTGGCTGCCTATGAGTCCAGCCTTGATGAAGACTCTGACGTCCATGTTGAGTTGGATGAGCCTCAAGTCCATGTGTCAGGGGTGAGTGATTCTGATGTGGACACTCCTCTGTCTGCGACACCTGCACTGAGGGATCAGACAGTCTTGGTTCCTCCGCCCGTGGTGGATCGGGACGCAGGGTCACCCTCCACACCAGTCACTGATGTGCCTGGGACATCACGTCGACGGGGGCATGTAGTCGTGCAGCCGCAGACGGTGCCAACACAGCGAGGACCCCCGGTCCTTGGGTCCCGCAGGGGTCAAGCCCGGCAACGCGGTCGCTGCGCGCAACCGCTGTATACTGAGTGGGAGCAAGACATGACTGCCAATTCCGAACGGCAGGGGGCAGCAATGGAGAACATCGCTGAGAGCATGGAGCGTGTGGCCCGATCTGTGCTCCCCCCTGCTAGGCAGGTGCTTCTCCAGCAGCAGGCGGCACGGTCCACGGCCCGCTCGCTCAGGCTGGGCATGGCGGCCTCAGACAGGGCACGCCATGCTGAAATGTCGTCTCTGCGTCAAGCAATTGCTGCTCACGCAGAGGCGCACATGGATGCCCTGAGGGAGGAGTATGCTTCCCTCAGATCCTCTCTGGGTGTCCTTATGATGTCCCAGAGGCAGCAGGCAGAGGAGAGGTTTGCACAGCTTGAGCGTACCATCTCGGCTGAGCTACAGGCTTGCCGGGAGGTGCAGCGGTTGTCCAGCCAGGCCTTGCAGGAGGAACTCCGTGTTACATGTGCTACCTTGCAAGAGGAAGCACGTGTATCACGTGAGGTTCTGCATGCAGACCTATGTAACATCGCCACACAGAACCAGGCTCACCCGTCCGGCAGACTTGCTGCCGACGAGGGGCAAGCTGCGGCTAGGCGTGGCCAGGCTACTGTGCCACGTCCTCCTTTACAGGATGAGCCAGACTCGGACGACCATCTATCTCCCACATAGGTCGTGCTGTGCAGGCGTTGAGCCCATGGAGGATTTTTTTTTTGGCTCAGCATCATCGCATGTGGATGTTGAGCAGCACCCTGTACCTCCCCACTCCTGGGTGCCTCCCCTCCCCCCCGGGTCGTATGTGGCCATTTTTGATTTTTCTTTTAGTTTAGATAGTTAAGTTTCTGTTTGATAGTTAGTTTAAATAGGTAATGTAGGTTTTCCATAGTTAGTGTAATTAGTTAATAGTTGAGTTAGTTTAAAATTGCTAGTCTATTGTGCTTTCATGTGACGGTGCGGTGCTTTGTGGCTTTTGAAGGCATCCACTGTCTGTTCCAGCTGGGCCCTTCATGGTTGTCTTGTGTATGTGTTTGCTGCTTGGGGTCCTTGACTCACTTATGCCACTCCTGCCTCCCTTATCCATGGGCTCGCAAGGATGGTTCGGTGTTACAGAATATTACACAAGGGCTTTGGACTATCATATCTGTGGCATGTCTGGTGCTGTGTGACTTGTGTTGACACCCCTAGTGGGGATGATTTAGGTGTCATTGTCCACTGTTCAGCTTTTGCTAGATGGGGTGTGTCATGATTAATGTGGACATTGATTGCTATGCATTGTGTAGTATGTTTCATATCTTTCCTGTACACGTGCTTGTTGCAATTCATGCTGTAGATAGTGTTCCACACTTTGGAGGTGAAAGACGGACTGATGGTGTGATTTGTGATGTGACTCTCTGACATGGTCAAGTAATGAGATGCCTGATGAGACACACACAGATGACTTTGAAGCATTAATCATGTGTTTCATGCCCTTTCTGAAGGGGGATGAGCCTCCAGAGCACCTTTGCCAGCAGACGGAATTCTGGACCCGTTTGTTGGTGCCCACATGCACATGTGTGCACAAGCAGAGGCACAGTGATTGCAGACCCACATCCTAGAACTGCTGACATGTTCCAAGGAACTCCAGGCAAGGTGAGCATCACAGGGGGGCCACGGCACAGCAAAGCTTGCACCAGGCGAGTTGCACATGCAGGCTTAGTCACAGCACTGAGGGTGAGCTTAGACGAATATTGGTGTTGAAGCACACAATGCAGCTCAGATGTGTTTGTGGACTGATGGCTGTTGATAGTAGGGTTGTCTGGGACACATGCAGGGGCAGTGGCACATACCCTCCGGTACACCAAGGTCCATTGAGGCACTTGTATCAACCATGTAGCCTTCCGAGACATGGAAAGGGGCAGCTCACAGGGACATACAGCAAGGGACATACTCGGGTGCAGTGCATGTCTTTTCCACGTACTTCATGATAAAAGCACTGTCAACTTTGTTTCAGTCATGGTGGTACGCAACTTGCTCTGTAGTCATGGCTTGCTATATGGGTCTGTCTGCTTACCCAGGGAACATTGCATGTTGTGTGAATTGTGACACATTGGTGTTCCATTTGCCACGCGCCCACCAGCGGTTGACTTACTGCATTGACTGTGTATGACCCGTCACAGGTGTGATGTTATATATGGGTACGAAGCATTGACCACAGATTGTCTGTTTGTAGAGTAGTTTGTTGCTATGGGGCATGTTTGGTGTTGTGTTTTTGTTTAATTGGCACGCACAGCTTGTTGACTGTGGCTCTCTTTGCAGCATTGCAGTGCTCCTGTAACCGGACCTGAGAGTGCGCAGGCAGGAGGCCAGCACTCAAAACCAGAGCTAAGTGTCTTGTTTATTTTCTTACGAACTGCTCTGCATAGGCTTGCTGGGGAGTGTACTGATGCATGGATGTATGTGTGGTTCAATTTGGTATGTTTTTTTCTCCCTAATCATCCGTGATCCGATGCAATTTTGAAACCTGTACCCTCTACCCGGTGTTCCTGCTTCCCGTGCCTATCCAAGCAACGTTCCCTGACCCTCTTTCCCCACTGGGGTTGCGGATGCCTGTGTAAGCCCCGAACTTGCAGGCGCCAAAACCCTAGAGGGGGTGGTTTGTTCGTACCACTCCTGAGCCTGGACTACAGAAGGCCATGACAATGATGTCCAAGTTTGTTTGGATTGTGTATGTGTACATGCAGGTTGTACATTTTCGTGCATTCCCTAGTTTCATGTGTCATTCCTCCTCCCCTCTCCTGCCACTCATTCCAGTCATCCAGTGTGTCAACACCTGTCCCGACTGCATATCCCTGAACCTCCTTCCCCACCAGGGTCTCAGGGGCCTGTGTGAGTTTGACCTTGCAGGCACCCGGGACATGGTGGGGGTGGTTGTTTCGTGACACTCCCGCACCTGTACAGGGGACCTGTGACAGTACACATCCATTCATGGTGCATCATCCTATGTCATGTACCACACATGTCTCACATCCTGTCGTGACATTGTTTTGCTGTGCTACCTTGGTTGTTGCATCATTGTGGTAGTACTTGGCCTTTGTGAGGTACTGCTACATCAAGTCATCTACTGGAGGGTGTTCGGGTTCGTTTTTATGCCTTGGATTTTGTGATTTTGGAAATGAGTGTGGATTCTGAGGGTTCAGGCATCTTTTTACACACAAGGTGGGAGATGGTGACGAAGGGTAAAGGTGATCCTGTGGCCAGGTGGAATTGAGGTTTGGAGGGAGGGGGGGGGTTGTTGTTGATAGTTGCCTTGCCCTGCAGTGTGATGGGAACTCCTTTCAGGTGCGAGGGGATAGTTGTGGTTTGACATGCTGGGGTGTACACATGGTGGATGTTCACATGTGATGTGTAGGGAACACTGATGGTCACTGGAGTGCACATGCATATGTGGAGTGCATGTCCTTGCAGAACCACACACTTGCACTCTGATGCACTACATGTACTCCCACTCTTGCATATCCACGTGTACACTGTTTGCCTTCTGGTGCCCACTGTGTCCCGGCAGCACATGTTCTGTGACCGATCATGGATCCAGTACATGCCTAATTTGATGTTTGACGTGGTCTGTCACTTAGATGTGATGCTCAGGGTGTGCATCACACACAATGGCTGTTCACTGTGCTGTGCGCTGAGCAGTGTGATGCAGGAGTAGGACACTGCACACATGAGCTGCAGTGTTGATTTTGTAATGCATAATGTGCATGTAGACAGGCATTCATTTGTTACATCTACGACTGTTGTAATGCATTTGGAAATGACTTATTTTGGGTGGGAGATTTTGTTGGTCTGTCATTTCATCTGATTCCGGGTCAGGCAGCAGTGTCCGATGCCACTGTACATTTAGGACATGGCAATGTGTACCTTATCGTTACTGCGTTGGTGTATGGGTATTGCTTGCCATGTCATGTTGATGTTTGGGAGGGTTTGAGTGACATGACAGTGATGGCCATGGCCTGTTTTGCAGGTGTGTGTGATGCACACCTTGCATGTCCGGGTCATCCGCTTCTCAGAGCAACTAGCTGGGGGTAGATTTCTCTCCGCAGCAGGGCCCTCCCCATGGAACAGACTTCCTGCCTGACTTGAACTTGAGGGGAACCATCTCCAGTTCTGGAAGCACCTCAAGACCTTCCTCTTTGCTTCTGCTTAATCTCTGCCTCTCCCTTGCAGAATTCTTCACTGGAACTGCACAGGAGCTGCAACTGGGCCACTCTCACTGACCTCGGTCCCTGGCCCAGCCACTCTCAACTTGCACTGCCTCCCTGGCAACCCCTGCACTGCAGTACTGTCTCTCTATCCCTACAGCCCTCCCTTCCCAGCACTTGTCTGCACTTACCTTTGCAGTTGCCACCAGGCGACCTATGTATTATTTTTTTGGGCTACTTCCCCTGTACTGGACTCCCCCCCCACCCTTCCCCTTGCACTTTTCCCTTCCCCCTACCCCTGCACTTGCACAATCTCAATGACACCTGGCCTAGTAGTACCGTTCTCTGTGTTCCCTTGTTCCCCCCTCCCTGCCTCATTGCGCCTTCGAATACTTGTGTATGGCCCATATCATGTCGTATGTCATATGTGTGCATTTTGGTCACACAGGATAGCTTGGCACTTCCATGGCAACTCTCTCAGGGTGGTAGGGTTGTGACAGTTGACTGTCTCTTTGTCATCATCGATTGTCACCTGGTATGTGCCAGGCCTGTGTGCACTCCGCAGGGGTGGGAGTTTAGGTGAAAAATGTGGCCACAAGCTGGGTCCGGGCTTCCTCGCCACATGCCCTGTCCCCTCCCATGGGCAGCGCCTGTGCCTGTGGTTGGGGATGTGGGGGCACCACCATGTCCACCGGGACGCCCTGCCGTGTTGCAACATTGTGCAGGACACATGCTGCCACAATGATCCTGCACACTACTGGTGGTGCATAGAGTAGTTGCCCACCAGAGCGGTCAAGGGAGCGGAAACGTGACTTGAGCACTCCGAATGTGTGCTCCACTATGCCCCTGGTTGCAATATGGGCGGCGTTGTATCTTACCTGGGGTGGTGTGGTGGGGTTCTGGATTGGCGTCGTCATGTGGTTGCTCAGAGGGTAGGCACTGTCCCCTGGGGAGGTGATAATAGTTGAGATTATTAGGGTTGGGATATTTGTCTGTGTGTGACTTGCATGCATGTGCAAGGGCATTTGTACTGACCTAGGAGCCATGTGTCGCCATGCTGCTCAGCTTCCAGGGCCCGGCTCAGGGCGGACATTCGGTATATGAAACTGTTATGGGTGGAGCCAGGGTAGTTTTCATAGACAGAGGTGATGATTCCCTTTGCATCACATACCACCTGTACACTGATGGAATGCCAGTGCTTGCGGTTTCGGTAGATGTGCTCAATGGCCCTAGGTGGACATAGGGCCACATGGGTGCAATCTATGGCACCGAGCACTTTGGGGAAGTGTGCCACCCTGTAAAAATCCAGGACAACGGCCTGCCTTTCTGCGGGTGTTCTGGGCATGTATATGTGCCTGCGGACTGAGGGGCGCGCTGTCATGATTGCCAGTACCTGGTGTAGGCAGCGTGACTGCGTGGCCTGTGAGACCCCCCCCCACTATGGCAGTGGTCCGCTGAAATGACCCAGTGGCCAAAAAATGCAGGGCATTGAGAAGCTTCTCCAAGGGGCTCAATGCTTGGGAGCAAAGGGTGGGGGATGTGAGGTCATCTTCCCACTCCCTGACCAGGTCTAGGATGATATGCGGTGGAAACCTATACCTGCCGTAGACCTGGTCGTCAGGCATCCCAAAAAGGCTTGTCCGTGGTCCGAAAATGCGTGCCCTGGCTATTCTCCTCCTCCTGCGGTGTCCCACGATCAGTGCAGCGACAAATGGGGCATTCATCGTAGCTGTATATACGCGTTTGTTGTTTGCGCGCACTTTTATGCTGTGCACGGGGACGCCTCCGGCTACCTTCGTGTGGGCGGATGCGTTGACGCCTGTGCACGTCTTTTGCCGTGCGCGGGTTTCCCGTATTCGGGTGTCATCGCGTGTGATCGGAGGGGAGTGAGCGTAAACGCGATTGGCCTGGGTACGTGTGTTTCGGGGTGCGCGGAAAGTTCCACACGCGATTAGCCTGGGTAGTGTGTTCCGGGGTGCCGGGAACTTTCACACGCGATTGGTGGAAATCCACGTGTGTTCTGTCATCACGTGCAATGAGGGATACACCCGGGCGCGTCACGTCACAGACGCGCTCACGCGCTGAGGGCCTTTGGTCCAATGAAATCGCATATGCGTGCTGCCGTGCATAAGCGCTAAGGGCCTTTCCTCGTATTACACGCGGACGTGCAGTTTTCCACGCGCGCTTACGCGCATGGGCCCTTTCCTCGTATTACACGCGGATGTGCATTTTTTCACGTGCGCTGAAAAGCCCATGCACATTTGTACGCGTCACAGGGGCGCTTGCGCTTGAGGGGCCTTCTGTCCAATGAAAATGCGTATGCGTGCAGACGCGCTAACGCGCTAAGGGCCTTTCCTCGAAGATTTTTCACGTGCCAAATCACTCCGTATCAAGCTGGCCACGCGTAAGCACACGAAAGACCACGCTCCTGCCCAGAAGGCCGAACTACTGCCCCCCAGAGCCCCGAGCACGCTCCCACCTGCCATCTGCTGCTGCTTGACTGCCTGCTGCCCACGTGCCCTGCCATTGGCTGCCTGCACATCAGCCAGGGGTGCTGTTGCTGTGACCACCCCTGCTGGAACCGAAGACTCCCGACTGGGATTCCATCGCTCCACAGCCCAGCCCCAGGACCCAGTTGCCCACCCACTCCTGCCTCTGGGGTTGTCATGTCGGGGCAAACACCATCTGTGACCACTGACAACCCCCGGCCAGAGAGGCAGAGGGGCACCAGCATCAGTGCCACCGAAGTTGGTGTCCTGGTGGAGCAAGTCCTGGGGCAGTATGATGCCCTCTTCGGAAGTTCCCGCGCCAACAAGGAAGGACGGACTCGGATCTGGACTGACATCGTGACTGCCATCAACGCGGAGGGGGTGGCAGTCCGCGACTTACAACATGTCAAGAAGCGCTGGGAGGACTTCAGGTCCAGGACCCTGAACAAGGCCCGGCGCCTCTTGAAGGCAGCGGATGCCAAGGGGCGCCGGGGCCACTTGTCGGAAGAATAGATGAGGGTCCTGGAACGCATATCCCCAGCGCTCCACGTCCAGGTCCTTGAGAAGCAGACCCGTCTGGAGTCGAGCGGTGAGTGTACATGCATCCTGATTGTGAGCAGTGCGTGTGGTGATTATTCAGTAGTGTGCAGGTTGCACATCTGTTTGTATGGGGTCGAGTATGGGTGGGGGTGTACATGGCCGTGGGGCTGACACATGCGAGGGCTGTAATGTGTGAGACATGGATGGTGCTTGTGTGTGTAGGCTTGCATGCCAAATGCAGTTGTGTGGGCACACATGTTTGGATGAATGTGTATGTGAGTAGACATGTCCGTGATGTCACGCATGTATGTTTTTTTTGGCTGCATGTATCAGCGCTGTGTACATGTGCATGTGTGTGTATTTGACAAGGGTGCAACAGTGATGCAACATGGATGCATGTGACAGCGGTATGTGGAAGCCTGATTGGCAGATGTGACATGGATGCCCGTCTGAACACTGTGACACTTGGCAGAGGTGTACACATGCATGCAAGTGTGGTGGTGTGTGTACATGTGTGGTGCACTTCCTGTGTTGCATGTGATGTCTGGCTCACCTTTGGCTGCTCATGCTGTTGTATGTGTATGGATGGTGGTGGCAGTTGCGATATGGCTGTGGTATGGCTCATGTGTGCGAGTTGTAATGACATGTGTGTTGGGGATTGTGATGACATGTCTGAGGTTTGCCAATGCCACTCATGTACAGCTGTCATGTGTGTATGTGTCCATTGTACAGTGCCCTGATGCCTGTGTTTTGTTTCTCCCTGTCTGCAGCGTCAACTGATGAAGAGGGCGGAGAAGGTGCTGTGGAGCACAGCGGCGGGGATCCCACCGCCAGCCGGAGACGCAAAGCCCGGCTCCCCTCCCATGTTGTCATCTCGTCGGGGAGTGAGGAGTCCGGTGCCGCGTCCCAGGCCGCAGCTGCCGGGGGGAGGTCCAAGAGGCGGAGGTTGGAGTTGGACTCCTCAGCAGCAGAAGGGGCAGCTGGGACCCCACAGGGCCCAACAGGGGAAGATGGCACGGAGTCATCCAGGTTGGTGGGGGGTTTGGTGGAGGAGGAGGCCGTGCAAGCACCAGAGATGGGGTCTGGAGGTGGGGATCCCACTGGTGCTAGTGGTGCAGTGCAGGACCAGGGACAGGAGGCAGCACAGGCCGTCGCGGAGGTGCCTGTGTGCAATCCTGTCCCTGATCCTGTCCCTTCATCATCTTGCACCAGCAGGGATGCCTACGTCCAGACCCGTTTTCAGGCAGGGGATGAGCTCACGTCAACTGGCCTTCCTCTGCCTGCGGACGTGGCTATCCAGGTCCGGGTTGAGCCTGTCCTGGCTGGTGTGGCGTTGCGTCAACGGGCCATGCGAGGTGACCTGCAGTCTTTTCATGAAGAGACTGCACGTCATCTCGAATGGCTCGTTGACCACGTCAGCCTGCTGGGACAGGTCACCCAGGCCGGATTGCTCCGTCTGATGGGGCTTGCTACGACCCCCTCCTCAACTGGATCCCCTACGCGCCAGTCGTCCTCTGTGCCATATTCCCACCCATCAGTCACCTGGGTGCCCTGTGGAGCTGCCTCTGACTGTGCGGCCAGGCTGGTGGAGGAGGCATCCCTGCCACAGTCGGGAGTCGGACGTCCAGCAGGGGTGGCCACATCTACGACTGCACCCCAGCCGGCGGAGGATGTGCAGGCAGCAGGAGGCAGTGCACGGGCAGAGGCACAGCAGCAGCAGCAACGTGGTGGGGGCCTTCAACATCGGAGGGGCAGGCATCGGCCGGAGGGCAGGAGGACCCGGGACAGAGAGTGTCTTCCGTGTGGCAGCGGTTGGGCCACGCCATAGATGCGTAGCGGCAGCGGGCGGAAGAGGCACGGCTCACAATGGTCAGGGCGGAGAATTCCATGCGGAGGGCCCTGAGGCGGGCCGAGTGCCTCGAGGCAATCCGCAGGGGGTTTGGAGGTGGAGACGTCGACGGCCCTGCGGACCCTCGGGGCCATGGAGGAGGACCGCCTCCGGGACATTGAGGAGGAGTTCGATGATGCCCTGGCCCGGGACATCCACAAGTGAGCCGTGAAACTAGCCCGCTGCCCTTGTACATAGTTATGTAGGTAGTGTTAGGTTTCATTTTTGTTTCTATTTCATTTGGACCTTTCGGACATTGGCCACATTTTTGTATATAGTTTATTAGTTAGTGTAGTTAGATAGGTTTCCTTTATTTTGTTGGGATAATGGACCCTGGCTTGTTCCCATGTACATAGTTCACAGTTGGATTGTATTTTTTTTTCACTTTTTAACCATGGAGCAATGGCTTTCTTTTTTATTTCCCATTGGATTTTGTTTTTTGGACATTGACTTTGGACAACATTACTTTGGAATTTTATTTTTGGTTTTGCTTTTTTTAACGGACATGCTTCTTTTCATTTTTGTACATTCACATTTCTGTTTCTTCATTTTTTATTCTATTTATGTTTCCTTTAATACATATTTTTTTGGGTGAACTTCAATGTGTGGTATCTCATTGGTTTCATGCATTTCATGATATGTGTTTTGAGATTCACTGACACCCATTGGGTGTATGTGAGGGACATGTGTTTGTTTCAGAACTTGCAATTGGTGTTCTGTGATGTAATTGCAAATTATGAGTGGGTGGATGCAATACTCGGGTGGGTGTTTTGCATTTGGAGGCTGACCATAGGGACCAGGGATCCAGATTGTGATGACATGTTGGCTGGGGAACATGAGTTGGACATGGGTGGGGGCCTGCTGGCAGGTGCCCCACAGTGCTGGGGGGTGGGGGTGCTGGGAGACATGAGTTGGACATGGGTGGGGGCCTGCTGGCAGGTTCCCCACAGTGCTGGGGGGTGGGGGTGCTGGGAGACAAGGGTGGGGGCCTGGTGGAGGCTGCCCCTGGTGACTGGGGGTGGGGGTGGTGGGAGACATGGGTGGGGCCTGGTGGAGGGTGCCCCACAGTGCTGGGGGCTGGGGGTGGTGGGGAACATGAGTTGGACATGGGTGGGGGCCTGCTGGCAGGTGCCCCACAGTGCTGGGGGGTGGGGGTGCTGGGAGACATGGGTGGGGGCCTGTTGGAGGCTGCCCCTGGTGACTGGGGGGGTGGGGGTGGTGGGAGACATGGGTGGGGGCCTGGTGGAGGCTGCCCCTGGTGACTGGGGGGGTGGGGGTGGTGGGAGACATGGGTGGGGGCCTGGCGGAGGCTGCCCCTGGTGGCTGGGGGGTGGGGGTGGTGGGAGACATGAGTTGGACATGGGTGGGGGCCTGCTGGCAGGTGCCCCACAGTGCTGGGGGTGGGGGTGGTGGGGAACATGAGTTGGACATGGGTGGGGGCCTGCTGGCAGGTGCCCCACAGTGCTGGGGGGTGGGGGTGGTGGGAGACATGGGTGGGGGCCTGGTGGAGGCTGCCCCTGCACTGCTGGGGGGTGGGGTGGTGGGAGACATGGGTGGGGGCCTGGTGGAGGCTGCCCCTGGTGACTGGGGGGGTGGGGGTGGTGGGAGACATGGGTGGGGGCCTGGTGGAGGCTGCCCCTGCACTGCTGGGGGGTGGGGGTGGTGGGAGACATGGGTGGGGGCCTGGTGGAGGCTGCCCCTGCACTGCTGGGGGGTGGGGGTGGTGGGAGACATGGGTGGGGGCCTATGGTGGGTGCCCCTGCACTGCTGGGGGGTGGGTTGGTGGGAGACATGGGTGGGGGCCTGGTGGAGGCTGCCCCTGGTGACTGGGGGGTGGGGGTGGTGGGAGACATGGGTGGGGGCCTGGTGGAGGGTGCCCCACAGTGCTGGGGGGTGGGGGTGGTGGGGAACATGAGTTGGACATGGGTGGGGGCCTGCTGGCAGGTGCCCCACAGTGCTGGGGGGTGGGGGTGCTGGGAGACATGGGTGGGGGCCTGTTGGAGGCAGCCCCTGGTGACTGGGGGGTGGGGGTGGTGGGAGACATGGGTGGGGGCCTGGTGGAGGCTGCCCCTGGTGACTGGGGGGGTGGGGGTGGTGGGAGACATGGGTGGGGGCCTGGTGGAGGCTGCCCCTGGTGACTGGGGGGTGGGGGTGGTGGGAGACATGGGTGGGGGCCTGGTGGAGGCTGCCCCTGGTGGCTGGGGGGTGGGGGTGCTGGGAGACATGGGTGGGGGCCTGGTGGTGGGTGCCCCTGCACTGCTGGGGGGTGGGGGTGGTGGGAGACATGAGTTGGACATGAGTGGGGGCCTGCTGGCAGGTGCCCCACAGTGCTGGGGGGTGGGGGTGGTGGGGAACATGAGTTGGACATGGGTTGGGGCCTGCTGGCAGGTGCCCCACAGTGCTGGGGGGTGGGGGTGGTGGGAGACATGGGTGGGGGCCTGGTGGAGGCTGCCCCTGCACTGCTGGGGGGTGGGGGTGGTAGGAGACGTGGGTGGGGGCCTGGTGGAGGCTGCCCCTGGTGACTGGGGGGGTGGGGGTGGTGGGAGACATGGGTGGGGGCCTGGTGGAGGCTGCCCCTGCACTGCTGGGGGGTGGGGGTGGGGGTGGTGGGAGACATGGGTGGGGGCCTGGTGGAGGCTGCCCCTGCACTGCTGGGGGGTGGGGGTGGTGGGAGACATGGGTGGGGGCCTATGGTGGGTGCCCCAGGTGGCTGGGGGTGGTGGGAGACATGGGTGGGGGCCTGGTGGAGGCTGCCCCTGCACTGCTGGGGGGTGGGGGTGGTGGGAGACATGGGTGGGGGCCTGGTGGTGGGTGCCCCTGCACTGCTGGAGGGTGGGTTGGTGGGAGACATGGGTGGGGGCCTGGTGGTGGGTGCCCCTGCACTGCGGGGGGTGGGGGTGGTGGGAGACATGGGTGGGGGCCTGGTGGAGGCTGCCCCTGCACTGCTGGGGCGTGGGGGTGCTGGGAGACGTGGGTGGGGGCCTGGTGGCGGGTGCCCCTGCACTGCTGCGGGGTGGGGGTGGTGGGAGACATGGGTGGGGGCCTGGTGGAGGCTGCCCCTGCACTGCTGGGGGGTGGGGGTGGTGGGAGACATGGGTGGGGGCCTGGTGGAGGCTGCCCCTGGTGGCTGGGGGGTGGGGGTGCTGGCCGACATGGGTGGGGGCCTGGTGGTGGGTGCCCCTGGTGGCTGGGGGGTGGTGGTGGTGGGAGACATGGGTGGGGGCCTGGTGGAGGCTGCCCCTGGTGGCTGGGGGGTGGGGGTGGTGGGAGACATGGGTGGGGGCCTGGTGGAGGCTGCCCCTGGTGACTGGGGGGGTGGGGGTGCTGGGAGACATGGGTGGGGGCCTGGTGGAGGGTGCCCCTGGTGGCTGGGGTTGCAGGGGGACATGCGTTGGTGGGCAGTAGTGCAAGTTGACATGTGGGTTGGCTGGTGGGCATGGCCATGGTGGATGGGGTGCCTGCAGGACATGTGCTGGGTAGGCCCCTGTGGTGTGAGCCACCTGCAGGGGCCGTGGAGGGTGTAGAGGGTACACCTGGGAGGACCCACATGTGCAATTCACGTGTGCTGCTCCCCGCGCACCCCTGTAATACACGTACCCTGATGATATCGCGTGTGTAACTTTCCGCGCACCCCCGAAATACACGTACCCCGCTCAATCGCGTGTGTAACTTCCCGCGCACCCCCGAAATACACGTACCCCGCTCAATCGACCCCCTGAAATACACGTACCCCGCTCAATCGCGTGTGTGACTTCCCGCGCACCCCCGAAATACACGTTCCCCGCTCAATCGCGTGTGTAACTTCCCGCGCACCCCCGAAATAAACGTAACTCGCTCAATCGCGTTTGTAACTTCCCGCGCACCCCGAAATACACGTACCCCGCTCAATCGCGTGTGTAACTTCCCGCGCAACCCCGAAATACACGTACCCCGCTCAATCGCGTGTGTAACTTCCCGCGCACCCCCGAAATACACGTACCCCGCTCAATCGCGTGTGTGACTTCCCGCGCACCCCCGAAATCCACGTACCCCGCTCAATCGCGTGTGTAACTTCCCGCGCACCCCCGAAATACACGTACCCCGCTCAATCGCGTATTTAACTTCCCGCGCACCCCTGAAATACACGTACCCCGCTCAATCGCGTGTGTAACTTCCCGCGCGCGCCCGAAATACACGTACCCCGCTCAATCGCGTGTGTAACTTCCCGCGCGCGCCCGAAATACACGTACCCCGCTCAATCGCGTGTGTAACTTCCCGCGCGCCCCCAAAATACACGTTCCCCGCTCAATCGCGTGTGTAACTTCCCGCGCGCCCCCGTAATACACGTACCCCACTCAATCGCGTGTGTAACTTCCCGCGCGCCACTTTTTTGATGCGCTGGGACGGACGTGTTTCAGCTTGTGCGTGTCTTTGGCTGTGCGTGGCTTTGCCCTATTCGATTCCATGAATACGTGTGGTTCGAGTGCGTGTGGGCGTTCCGTCTGCTTCCCTGCAGTACATCCCCAGTTACGCCCTTATTTTCGCGCGTTGTTCCCCATTCCGCGCGTTACGCCCCGTGTCCCGCCCACTTTCTGGTGTATGCGCTGAGGTTGTGCGCTTTCACTGTGCGCGTCGCGCACGCCTTTCGGGATGTTGCAGTGACTTGTGCGCCATGCACGGGTTTGGCGCACATCCCGCGGTGAACACGCGCAGGGCCTTCCATGAATCGCACGCGTGCGCGTGCGCCTGTTTTTTTCCGCTTGCGCATGCTTGCGCGAAGATTTTCGGCGCACGTTTGTTCCATGAAACGGCCCCTAAATCTCTGAACTACCTTGAACACACAAGAATGGTAATGGAAATGATTGATCTATGTTTGACGAATAATGTTTTCCTCTTCAACAATTAATATTTCAAGCAGGTATAGGAGACTGCGATGGGCACGACCTTCGCGCCCCGTATGCGAATCTCAAGATGGGTGCATGGGAAGAACTGGAGGTGTGGTCTGACATTAATCAAGAAGAAACACAACATGTTGCGCTATGGCTAAGATATATAGATGATTTATTCATAATCTGGAAGGGGACAGAGAAAGGTTGGTTGGAGTATGTCAAAAGGTTGAACTGTAATTCCAACAACCTGAGATTCACCGAAACTCTTATCCGGACACTAATTACCTTTCTGGATGTGAACATAAGAATTGTAAATTAAATGAGACTATAACTTGCAAACTGCACAGAAGAAATATTGGCTCCAATACACCATTAAATGCCACAAGTGGGCACCCCAAATATTTGATATGGAGCGTCCCAAACAGTGAATAAGACTAAGAAGGAATAACACCACTACAGAAACCTATGATTGGGAGAGCAAAATAACAGCTGCAGGTTTTCACAGACAAATGTATCCTAAAAGGGTAATTGAAAGGGCTTATCTGAAAGCAAGACAATTAGACAGACAGAGCCTCCTATCTGGAAAAAAGAAAAATTAGAGGCAGACAAAAATAGCACACGTCTCATCCTAACCTTTGATAGCCAGGTGACAACGATCAGACACATTTTACAAAAACACTAGAACATCCTTTTGGCAGATCCCGATCTAGCCAACAGCCTCAAAAACAATTCAGGGATCAGCTTCAGAAGAAACAGATCTCTTAAAGACACACTGGTAAAAATGTTTTATGCCGAAAGAAGGAGACAAGAATCATATGAATTGGCTGACAATGAAAAAGAAGGGTTTTCACAAATGCACACGATGCAATATTTGCAAATACGCGATAAACCGTTGAACATTTAAACATCCTGTCACAGGACACACAGTTCTGATATCAGAAAAGATCACTTGTGAAACAGACTATGTGGTTTATGTCCTAACGTGTGCCTGCCAGAAATTGAACATTGGCAGCACAAAGTGCAAATTGAAAATCTGTATACAACAACATGTGCGAGCCATTCAACACAATGATGCGAACTACGCCATGGCCAAACATTTCACTGACTGCCACAACAATAACATAGACTGTTTTGGTTCTTCAGAATCCATAAAATAGAGATTGGTCCTAGGGGAGGTGACAAAGAAATTCTGTTACGACAAAAAGAAACTCTCTGTATTCTTGACTTCGAGAGAAAGCAGCCTAACGGGCACAATATCGATGAAGAACTTTACACCTTTCTGGGACATTAAACTACAAACAGAAAGGGAGGCAATGGAAACAAAACATAGAGGGAGGGGGTGGTCTGTTTGCCTGTCTGTTGTTAGGTATGTTGACGCACCTCAGTACATTTGGTGTACCACTACCTCATAGTTTGACATGTGTGACACTCTGTTTTCCAAAAAGCTTCAGTGATCTGCTTTTTTGTGACTAAGCACACAAGCAATGACCATGATGTATTTTAAATGACTGGTTTTTCACTTTTTTTTAACTGGTGGTTGTTTCTAATGCACTTTGTTCAATGAGGTTAATTGAGCAAAATTCTTAGTGAAGAGAATACTAGGGTTTTGTGGTGGAAAGTGGACATTTTCAAAGTATTTCCAAGGAACTACAGTGAAACACCAATGCGAACAAACAAAGTCATGGACAAATGATTGTTGAGACCATGATGGCCACAAAAGGTCAAAATATAAGCACTTCATAAATATTCATAGACTGTGGATATAATGATAAGATTGTAATCAATAGACTTAGTTAGGATTATACTATGTACTGTATATGATAACGCAAGCCTAATATGTACCCCAACCAAGTGTGGTATTGCACAATGCAAATTACTGCACTCTGATATGTTGCTACTGCACTATGCACTTTTTGATATTAGAAAAACATCTGTGGTATTGGGACTTGATTACATCCCATGCCGGTGCATAAATAACCACACAAGTTTCTACTGCCATATGCATTTCAGAGATAACCATGGTACCTATCCGGCTTGATACATTGATACGATTATGACGTTTGTCAAGATGGACACTCTCTGTGGGTAAAAAAAGATGGATTTGTTCTGATGCGATGTTGCACTATGCGTTTTTGCACATTTTTCATATTGTTCTTGCTGCTAATCTAGACACGTTCCATGAGCTAAACACGCACTTTATTCAAGTGTGGGTTTGCACTATGCACTTTACTGTATTCTGATATGCTGCTATTGCACTATGCACCTTCTAGTTATGAGAAAAACATTTGTGGCACTGGGACTTGATCATATGCAAGTCTTGATTGTCTTTGAGCAAAATATGCACTTTAGTCCATTTTCATATGTTGGTGGTATACCATGTACTGCTGGCTATGGGAAAAAACAGGAGGGTAGTTAATATCAGCCCACTCAAACACTTTGCAGAAGGGCCAGTTGTAATTCTATTGGTATTAGCAAGCTCACGCAATCAGGCGGTATAGCAATGAAACTATGAAACTATGAAGCTTACAACTGCGACGATGCAGTTCCAAACCTATTCCACTATTTATCTTGTATTGAAGAAAACTAGGCAAAGATGGCCGACATGTGGAGTACGTTCTGTGCAAAACGAGTCAAGCCAGTCCTCTTTCCACGTTTGACCTTATTCCTTTTTAATGCATTGCTGAGAAGAGGCTCTCTGTTGTGAACAAGCGGCAAGCCAGCCGCGAAACACGTAAACGCCTCGACAATATTAATTGCTACACTTTGGGAGGACCTTACTCTGGTGGTCTCTTTTTAATTGTATGTGCCGTGATTTTCCCAATTTTTTGCTTAATAAAGGAAGAATTGTTTACATGAAGCAATGCAGATCCGGATCTTTTATTCCTTGATCGCTGTGGAGAGTGCTGCTAATCATTTGTCTGAATGGAACAATTCAGCAACCCCCCAAAGAAATATATGCACTATGGGAGTGCCATATTTTGATGGCCTGTAATTTTAACTTTTAAATTTTGCTTGCTGAGCTGTAAGGATCCAAATAAAGAAAACTTTTTTCTACCAATTGACATTTTGGTATCCAGATGTTTTATTGACCGAAACAACTGTGAAGAGTGCCACTCACTTTGCCTGATGGAAATCAGTGCCCCAAAGAGATTTTCATGCTGCAACGTGTGAGCGCAGAGTTGAGCACCAGTGGGCATTTTTCTGGAATCGAGCGCACGGTTACAGGAAGTTTTGAAATGACTTAACAGTCCCGTTGCTGCTCGGGTTGTGTATACGAAGGCAAATTGGAAATGCGGAAGCAGCACAGCATTTGAGGAAAACTCAGAGCGGTGTGAAACTGCATGTTGGAGAACGGACAGCTGAACTAAGCAGGGTGAGTACTCATGTTGGGCTGTGAATGCAATTGATTGCCACATAAGTATTGGATTTGACCAGTACCACACTATACCACAACCATACACCAGTCCACGACCAGTACAGATCGATTAACACTGTGCCTGAGAGTTTCACAGTCGCATTCTGTGTTTTCAAATCAGCATCACTTCACAAGTGATTGGAAACACATTGTCAGCACCGGACCACTTACGGGATTTTCCCCAAGAGGATTTACAACATGGCTAACTCCCAGAGCAATAGAGAAGCAATCAGAAAGGTACAAGCCCTATCATTGTTCAATGAGACTCTGAAAATCGGCAACACCACTACACCAACTGCAATGGCACCTAAAAGTGACAGTGAAATTGGTTTATTAAAGGAACTGGAAAAACTGCAGCGCAAGGAAATCAGCAAATGGTGGGAAGAACACTCACTTCAAAATTATATTGAGGTGGGTAGAATCCCACGAGAGTTAAGTATTCTTACCATCCCCTCCTTTGAAGAACTGGACCCAATAATGCTGCAAGAATGGAGCGTTGCAACAAATGGATGCTCCAAAACCTTTCTACAGTTGTTGGTAAAATACGCAGGTGTTGACCGCATCAAAACATTGGAAAAAATAAGTGAAGTGGAAACACAACTAAAAAGATATCTGAAACAGAAGAAGGGAAGAAACTCAAGAGCAGTATGGAAAAGAATCTGGTCGAGTATGAAGAGGAAATAAAACAGAGGAAACAGAGGAAATTCTTGAGAGACAAAGAAGACTATGAAAGAGGAATAGTCTATACCTTTGCAAAAAGGTTTGACCAACTGAGACAAGTATCCCTATCCAAATCAGCCAAATCCACTGATGTAATCGAGGAAAATATAAGTGAAAACTCATCAGCTTCCGAGTCAGATTTAACAAGTAGTGAGACTGACGAGCCTAATATCCGAATTAATTTTTTAGACGAAATTCGTTCTTATTACGCCAAGGCTGCAGAAAAAACAAGCCACAAAGAGGTGTAAATCAAAGTCTGGGGAAAGGCAAAGGTGGCTGAAAACGAGGAGGGGGCAGAGGAGCAGGCAGTGCAACGAACAATACCCCGGCCAGATCGCTGCGCTCTGGAAAGTAGGTGAGTTACCAGATGAAGACGACACAAAATTCAAAATAATTAATCTGTCAGAACACGCTCTCACTGAAAACCAAATCAAGGTACTCAGTCTGGGTCTAAATTTCTGCCCTAAAGCCAAGAATGACTATGTACAAACAAGAATAGACTCCGTTCAATATATACGCAAGATACATCTAAAGAAATTCTTTGCAACCAACATATACAAAAAACGCCTGAAAGAAAAAGAAACGGGGCAAACTGAGGTGAAGATCAAGGAGTTGAATGCACTAACAGATCTGGTAGATTTGGAAAAGGGAACAGAAGTGGGTAACAATGGTGAACCCATAGATTTTGATGAACTGGACATCAGAACAGATTGGACAGTTAAGAGCCAACTGAAATTGAAATCAAGGTTTAACCCCATGGCCAACCTTGCGAACAACATTGAGGCATTTCAGAGTCTAGTAGTCGAAGACCTGAAAAATCTGTGCAGGAAAGAACAAAAGCAAATCCCAAAGGACAATATGTCAGTCCAAGATAGACAAGCATTACAGGAGCTACAGGAACTAAAAAACTGCATCATTAAACCATCTGATAAAGGGCGAAATATAGTCATACAGAACAGAACGGACTGTATAAGAGAGGCATATAGACAGCTCAATGACAACAAATGCTATGTAAGGATCAAAACCAATCCCATCAAAGAATTGGAAAATGAGATCAGTATGTTCCTTGCAGAATGGGAAGAAAGGGGTCTATTAACCGAAGAGAGTCGCACGTTCTTATCGACTACTAACTCCATTACACCAATGATCTATTTTCTCCCCAAGGTACATAAGAACATGAGAAAACCACCAGGGAGGCCCATCGTTTGTCTGATAGGGTCGGCTTTGGAAAATATGTCTAAGTATATAGACAAAGTCCTCTTTCCTTTTGTCTCTGTGCTTCCGTCCTACTTAAGAGACACGACGGATTTCCTATCTAGGATCGAAGACATACCATGGGAAAAGGAATATTTGTTGGCCAGTATGGATGTGGTTTCGCTTTACACATCTATTGGCCAAGAGTATGGGAAACAGGCGTGTCAACACTATCTTCATACCAGATCTCCAAACTATTTGGAACACATGCAAATGGTACTCTCGATGATTGAACTGTGTCTTACAAACAATGTCTTCCTCTTTAATAATGAGTACTTTAAACAGTTGCAGGGAACCGCTATGGGCACCACCTTTGCGCCATCGTACGCAAATCTAACGATGGGCGCATGGGAGGAACTTGATGTCTGGACAGACAATAATCGTGAATATACAGACAATGTTGTCTTATGGCTGAGATACATTGATGATCTCTTCATTATCTGGAAAGGGACGGAGCAGGGTTGGGTGGACTTTGTCAACCATTTAAACCTCAATAAGAACAATCTCCAATTCACGGAAACGCACAGTCGCACATTAATCACTTTCCTCGATGTCAACGTGAGAATTGTGAATGAGAAGATAACTTGCGAGCTGCATAGAAAAGCTACAGGGTCAAATACACCACTGCATGCGAACAGCGGACACCCCAAAAACCTCATTTGGAGTGTTCCGTATGGAGAATTTATCAGGTTGAGAAGAAACAACACCACACTGGAATCCTATGACATAGAGAGAAAATTACAGCTCATGGCTTCTCAAAACAACTGTATCCCAAGAGAGTGATTGAGAGAGCGTATCTCAAAGCCAGATCAAAACAACGATCAAGTCTCATAGCAGGATCCGAGAGGAAGGACTTGATGAAGACTGAAAAAGACAGTACTTGCCTGATTCTAACTTTTGATACTAAGGCACCTGCGATTAGACGAATTCTCAACAAACATTGGAAAATCCTCATGGTGGACCAAGATCTTCGTAGTAACCTAAAGACCAGCCCCTAGATAACCTTTAGAAGGAATCGATCTATAAAAGACTCTCTGGTTCAAAGTTATATGATTAAAGAAGAAGACACCAACAAGAAAAGCTGGTTATCAAATCAAAAGAAGGGTTTCCTTAAATGCACTTGATGTAGCATCTGCAAGTACGCTAAGAACTCTGGTTCTTTCAAACACCCCATTACAGGCCAAACTGTTTGGAAATTGGACAAAATCACATGTGAAACTGAATATGTTGTTTATGTTCTCACATGTCCCTGCCAAAAATGGTATATAGGCAGTACAAAGTGCAAATTAAAGATTTGCATTCAACAGCACGTACGAGCCATCATCAATAGTGATGCTAATTACCCAATGGCCAAGCACTTTGCAGATTGCCACAACAAAACCATGGAGAGCTTTGGTTTCTTTGGGATTCACAAAATCGATACAGGTCCCAGAGGTGGAAACAAAGAAAAACTTCTACGACAAAAAGAGAGGAGTTGTATTCTGGACTTTGAAAGCAAATTTCCGTATGGGCACAATATAGATGAAGAACTGTACACTTTTTTAGGGCAATGAAATCTGTACCTCCTGGATTTTCTTCCCTCTTTTGAGTCAACAAACGTATGTATTAAGACAGAATGTTATAATTCCCGCTACAATATGTCACTTTGCAATATTACAAAATGTGTTTTCTGCTTAGGAGTCAAAGTTGGACACTACTATTTTAACATTTTTACAAAAAGTTTTCTGATTTCTTGGTGATTGTTTCTTTCGTTTTATATTTACACATGTGATAGTTGATATTTTCAACATGCGGTGCAGACATTTTGGGAACTGTTGGATTTTAAGGACCCCAAAAGCATGTAGTGGACAAAATTGGTAAATGTGCAACTTAGTAAAGAATTGTATGATTAGGTTCCTGTCATGTGAGATACACTAGATGCAGTAGTTTAATGCACTTTGCAATGGGTAAATTCAGAAATGACTTTATGGAATAAGTATGCAACTAATAAGAATTGCTGCTATTGCACTATGCACTTTATGGATATGTATGCACTTTATGAGTCTAATGCAATTTTGCACAAAATCAACTATGTTGCTAACTGAAAGATTCAGTCGGGATATATTGCAATGTTGACCAATACTGCTGCTATTGCACTATGCACTTTATACATTTTAGAGCATCAGCATGAACACGATCACAATTATTGCTACTGCATGATGTGGTTCCCCCAATATATTTGCATTTAAGGACTCTATGGCATTTTTATGAACAATACCATGTTGCTAAATCAGAAAAGGTTTGGCGCTCGTCGCTATTTGCACTATTCACCTTATGGAATCATCATAATTTTTGCAACTGCACGATGTGTTAGCATGCAAGGATTCTAATGCATTACTTACAAATAATATCATACTGGTAAATTAGAAAAGGTTTGGAGCCCGTCGCCATTTGCACTATGCACCTTACGAATTTCAGAGCACCGAAGACAGCCACACTATCAGAGTTACTGCCATTGGAGCATGCATCGCTTTACTACCCACACACTATAAGATTCCAATGTACTGCGTACAATAAGAATCGTGCTGCCGACTGTAAGCCAAAGATGGGATAATTGTATCACTAATATTGCCATTGGTGCAATATGCATTTCACAAAATATAAAGGTTTCTGAGAAAGTCAATGTCATGCTGATGAATGAAGCCATTTGGCGTCAATCGCACATTGTGGTTAGGTGGCCCATAATCCTGTTAGTGCACTGTGCACCTGTTTGGTAGAACTCTGTGTCAAAATCTTTAAATGTCCATGTGGCTGTTTATAATTTTGTTGCAAGTCAGACATTCATATGACATTAGATTTGAAAAGTCAGACATTGTGTTTTGGAAATTCACGGAACCCCCAAAACAGAGGCTACTCGAGCACAATACAAAATATTCGATGCACGAGGGCTACTGTTCATGTGTCTTGTATATAAAAACCGCATGTAAGAGTCAAAAGCACTACCCCTGTTACACTATAAAATGGCCACCATGCTTTTGCTAGATAAGATGTGCATTGGCAAAGGGAGTCCTTTTTCTATCTTGGCTAAGTGTTTCCCATATGCTCTGCACTAATGTTTTACAACTCACTGGTTGTTGGGGGTTCGCAGTTGTGAACAAGCAGCGAGATTTGCCACGAAGAGCGTTAACGTCCAAAAACGTGCACTTTTTTGCTCTATGGGAGTGCCATATTTTGATGGCCTGTAATTTTAACTTTTAAATTTTGCTTGCTGAGTTGTAAGGATCCAAATAAAGAAAACTTTTTTCTACCAAATGACATTTTGGTATACGGATGTTTTATTGACCGAAAGGACTGTGAAGAGTGCCACTCACTTTGCCTGATGGAAATCAGTGCCCCAAAGAGATATATATATATATATATATATATATATATATATATATATAAAAAACACGGGCTGCGGCAGAATCCTCACCAAACTTTGCAAAAAAAGTATATGGGCGGCTTTGAATTTCTTTGCCAAGTTGGGTGAGGTTTCGTGTGGGGGGCAAAGTTATAGGGGTCCCAAATTCTTTATCCCCCCATAGACTGAATGGGGAAAACCTTTGCGCACGGCTACAGCCCGGACGGCTGGACGGATGTTCCCCAAATTTGCAGCAGGAGCGGGGCTTGGGTCAGAAAGAGTGCTTTTGTGTGTTTGGTGGAAATCCGACCAGTACTTTTGTTGCAAATTACTGAAATGTACGTTAGAAAAAAATGTGTGATATCTGGGTCCGCTGTTCGCTCCGCAGACCCAAGTTTCATTGGCCTGCAGTACGCCGTGATGTCGGCGAAACATTGGACACGGCCGATGGTTGACATTTGTAATGTCATCTTTGATGTCATGGGTGTTAGTCTTAGAAGAGCACAGTGCTGGCTCGAGTTATGGTTGCTTAGCTTACACAAAGGAGTTGAAGGAGGGCACTACGTGTCGTTTCTGTGCGTTAATTATACAATCGTATCGCACTTGTTGAAGTTTTAGCCTGGGGCTACCAGTCTATATAGGTCCTATGGCACAAGGACCCAAAAATGTAACCACAGAAAAATAGAGTGAATTGACTCTATTAGGAGTGGTGCTCTCAGTTTGCCCTAAAAATAGGGAATGTCCACTTTTGCAATGTATATTCATATTTTCGTGAAGATTCAAATTAGAAACTGTACATCATTTTCTTAAAAAATATATTTTTATTTCACATCTAATTGCTGTGACGTCTTTCTTGAATATTCTACTTCATATTCAATGAGGCCTGGCATAAAGATATTGGCTCGAATTCTATGTACGTTTGCCAATGCATTTCGGTTATTAAAACCTTCGTCAGGGCCATACAATTATTTCGTTATGCCTAATCGTTCTCTGTTTCAAAACAATGAATCAACATAATCATAGAATAATCATTTGACAGTAATTCCAAAAACAAACGCATGCAATCACACATACCCGTTCCAAGATGTGTTTTTAAATGTTCTAACAGTGAGGTGGTGAATAGGAAAAACAGAAAAGAGAAATCTTTATTAAAGATCGGTAATGTTACTCGCCTTGCGATATTCACTTAAACCAGGTGGCAATTAGGTAATTGGTTAAAAGTACCTTATGGTTCAAAGGGCTCGGAGTCCCGTAGAAGAATTGTCCAATCTGAGTACATCTGTTAATGTTATGTGAAAAGTTATCAGACTGAGGTATATCACTCAGCACATTCAAATGTGGAGCGCGAGTCACACTCTTACCGTTACTCAGCAAAATCGCTCTGTGCTGGTCAAACGCATCTGCAGGGGCGCAAGCGCGAATGACGCAAGAAGAATGTATGCGTTGGCATGGGGATCCGAAGGCGTTGCGTGGGAACATGTACGCCTTAGGTCCCAGCCCTGTGCTAGCACAGTAGGCGGGACTATCTCCATGACCACGCTGTACTAATTACAGTAAAACTGGATGTGGTGACGGGAGCAGAATTTATGCATTGCCATGGGGATCAAAAGGCGTCGCGTGGCAACACGTACGCCTTGGGTCCCACCTCTGTGCATGCACAGAAGGCGGGACTGTCGCCATGACTACGCTGTCCTTATTGAAGTAGTACTGGATGATGTTCATCGGCGGTCTAACGCCTGTGTGTGTTGAAAAACTTGTTGTGCATTGCATGAATGTAGTGAAAACCAGTACCGCATAGTTAAAGAGGTACACATCTTAATAGCGCAATACAAGAATGCAGTGAAAACAGGTCCTTAGTAGTTAAAGTGATACACATCTTAAAAGCGGGGTGTCTACTACACCCAGGTGTCAAAAAATGTTCTAGAAGAGGACCCGATGTTAGGACAAGTTGTCAAAGGTATTAATGCGGGCAGAGGTCGAAACCAAATAGGGGGCCAGTTCAATGTCAAGGAGGGTGGGAGAGAGTCAATAATCTACAAACCAATGGGAAAGTTATGGCAAGGAAGGGTGGGAGGGAGTCAATGATCAGTAAGCAAGATAGGAAAATTGCAAAGTCACGTGTAAGGGTCAACTCTAAAAAAGGGGGCTGTAGATACAGTTAGGCCAAAGTCAAATTATGATGGGATAGTGATACTGGATTGGAAGAAGACAACTATACTAATCCACAAAGTGGATATTCATAGGTAGCACATATAGTTTATTTCTTCATTTAGTCCCTTGGGTGTCAGAGAGCTCAGTCGATCAATCCAATATGTTTCTCGTTGGTCGAGTCTTTTTTGAAGACTGTCATATTTGTTGTATTTGCGGACCACTTCTAAGATTACAAATCTGATCTGTGCCAGATTATGGTGTTTTTCTTGACAATGCCTGGCCACCGCCGAAATTACTGTGTGATTCCTCATGCATGAACGATGTTCATTCCATTGAATTTTGGCAGTCCGTTATGTCTGGCCAACATAGAATAGCCCACAGGGGCATTTGATTCCATACACAATATTCTGTGTGTCACACGTGGCATAGTCTTTCAACTTGATCTTAGTTCCAGAGTGTGTTTGGTTAATGCTCAATCCTTTGATGATGTAATTACAGTTACTGCAGTTAAAGCACGGAAATGTGCCTATCCACTCTGTTGCCCTTTTCTTGCGCATTGGTTTTGTGTAAACCAACTTATCTTTCAGGTTCTGGCTCCGTTGATACGTAAACATAGGGAGTTCTTTGAAGAGATGTTCTATTCTCTGATCACAGGTTATGGTATTCAACTTTTCTTGATTATGGATTTTATCCAACTGCTTTGCCTTGAATATTTTGATACGAAGACCAGTGGGGGCAATTGTTCTGTTTTTGTTTTGGGTTTCAAGAGTTCTTCTCTGTTTTGTGTGGCTGTGCGAGCAGTAGCTATGTCTATTTCTTCTTGACAATACCCTCTTTCCAAAAATGTGTTCCCCATCTCCTTCAATGATTCTTGGCAGTCCATAGGGTCACTGACTATTCTTTTCACCCATAGCATTTGGCTGTAAGGGAGATTCTTAATCAGGCTGGGTTGGTGAAAACTTAATCTTTGTAAGAGATTATTGCGATCAGTATTCTTGCGATAGATTGTGGTTCGGTATTCGCAGTTAGTAACTTTTATCTCCACATCCAAAAAATGTATGATTTTATTCAAGTGTTCATGTGTAAACTGGATGAGGGGGGTCTATGTTATTGAGATAGCCAAATAAATTTAGAAGTTCGGATTCTGTGTTTGTCCAAATGCCAAACATATCGTCTATGTATCTGATCCATATCGACAGATTATTTTGCCATTGAGGATTTGTGAGTACATGTTCCAGTTCTAATTTGTACATAAACGCGTTGGCATAAAACGGTGCCATGATGGCCCCCATCGATGTGCCTGCCACTTGCAAATAATATGAGTTTTTGTATTGGAAGTAGGAGTTATTGCTGATAAATTCTAAGAGTGCCATTATGAATTCTTTCTGTGCCTGTATCTCACCTTCTTGTAGTAGTAACCATTCCACTGCCTCCCTACCCAAGTCATGCGGGATGGAAGTATAAAGACTCTTGACGTCTACGGTGAAACAGATGTGGTTGGGATTAAATGGAATTGTCCTCAGTTGTTGCAAAAAATGAGTAGAGTCCTTGATGTATGTGCTTGTTTTTTGGATTAAAGGTTGTAAAAAATAGTCAATATATTTTCCCAACGGTTCCAGAATACTGTTCATACCTGCAACTATGGGCCTCCCTGGTGGTTTGTGTAGATCCTTGTGGACTTTCGGTAGTGTATAAAAATGCGGTATACGAGGATGTGGGTTAGTGAGGAACTTTTTTGTGTTATGTGAGATCCATTCTAATTCCTCAGCTTTTGTCAATAAAGACTCCAGGTTCTTTCTTATTTCTTCTGTAGGATCTGTGTCCAAATGAGCATATGTGTTTGTATCATTCAGTTGCCATGCACATTCTTGGTCATAATCTTGACTGTTCAAGAGAACTATACTACCTCCTTTATCCACAGCTCTTATTGTTAATGATTCATCTCTGTATAGGTCTCTGATCAATTTAAATACATGAGGTTTCATGTTGCTGTTCTTTGAATAGCCAAACTTGATTTTCTCCAAATCTCTTGTGACTTGTTTTTGGAATATATCGATCGATGGTACACTGATAGGTGGTATGAAGTTACTTTTTCCTTTGAATTCTTTGAGATCCAAAGGGTCCTCATCAGGTGAATTCACTGGTTCTAGTTCACTGAAGAACACCTTCAGCTTCATTTTCCGAATCAGCTTATGCAGTTCGATTTTTGAATCAAAGAGAGTGCTGTTGTGCGTGGGAACAAAGCTAAGTCCTTTCTCAAGCGTTTGTGTCTCTGTGGGAGTGAGTACCCTGGAAGATAAATTGATTACTAATTTTTCTTTTGCTCTAGTCTTGTGTTTGGTTTTGCTTTTTGTTTTCCTTTTCCCCCTTGTGGTTCTCTTCTTCCTCTGTCTAAAAAAGGGATTCTATCTGCTCTTGGTGGTTCTGTTGTGCCTGTGGCTCCTGAAACGCTTGCACCTGTTTCTTCTTCCTGATTTGTACTATCTCTCTCTGTGTCTGTTTCTGAGCTGGATGTTTCACTTCTGTTGTTTGGCTTGGGTTTCCTCAGTGGTGGTCCATATTTATCCATCCAACTGTACACCTCATCTTTTAGATAATCATAAGTATCGCGTTTGAATTTTCTAATTTTCTTGTTCTCAAGCTCTGTTTTGTATTCCGACAATTTGGTGTTGATAACTTCAAGGATGGCATCCACCTCTTCCCTGTTGGGTGTGGCAACTAGTTGGGTTTCTATCTCCTCGATTTCCTTACTCAGATCCTGAAGGTTACTTGCCAGTTCTTGTATTGTTAGTAAAATAAGGTCTAAAGAGCACTTGTTAAGTATAGCTTCCCATTTTTTTTACAAACTCTTTGCTCTCTTTACACAAAGTGGGTCTCAATTGGATACGCAAGCCTCTAGGGATTCTTTGGCTTCTATAGTATCTGCCCAGCGTGATTGCATGCAATTTGCAGTTGATTTCCTTGCGGATTAGGTATTCCAGTTGCTTGATTTGGTGTGTTGGGTCTTCCTTATTGGTACTGATTGTGTTCAATCCAGTGTCTTGAATCAAACCCAGTATCTTGGTGGCCTCTTCGATTGAAAAGCCTAAAGTTATAGCTTTCTTTGTTGTTAAAGCTTCAATGTCGGCAAATGACATATTTAGTTCAAATGTTCAATGTGTGCCTCTACCTTGAGTTATGCCCAGAAGAAATGCAAACACAAAGGAGTTGAAGGAGGGCACAACGTGTCGTTTCTGTGCGTTAATTATACAATCGTATCGCACTTGTTGAAGTTTTAGCCTGGGGCTACCAGTCTATATAGGTCCTATGGCATAAGGACTCAAAAATGTAACCACAGAAAAATAGAGTGAATTGACTCTATTAGGAGTGGTGCTCTCAGTTTGCCCTAAAAATAGGGAATGTCCACTTTTGCAATGTATATTTGTATTTTTGTGAAGATTCAAATTAGAAACAGTACATCATATTCTTAAAAAATATATTTTTATTTCACATCTAATTGCTGTGACGTCTTTCTTGAATGTTCTACTTCATATTCAATGAGGCCTGGCATAAAGATATTGGCTCAAATTCTATGTACGTTTGCCAATGCATTTCGGTTATTAAAACCTTCGTTAGGGCCGCACAAATATTTCATTATGCCTAATCGTTGTTTGTTTCAAAACAATTAATCAACATAATCATAGAACAATCATTTGACAGCAATTCCAAAAACAAACGCATGCAATCACACATACCCGTTCCAAGATGTGTTTTTAAATATCGCAAGGAGAGTAACATTACCGATCTCTAATAAAGATTTCTCTTTTCTGTTTTTCCTATTCACCACCTCACTGTGGAACATTTAAAAACACATCTTGGAACGGGTATGCAGAAAATAATAATCTTAATACACTACACACCAGCCAATTAATTCTGGACAAGTTAAGCTCAAAATGAAGTGTGAGCAAAATGGCACTCCAGCAATTTAAAAAGGGAGGGAAAGACAAGGTTATTCAAAATCAAGCAGCACCACTAAGTAAGGAGGCAAGGCAATCTAGAAAGGTCATTCTACAACTAGGATTTAAATCAATAGGCCTGGGCCAATGTAAATGGTTCAGAGTCGTTGCAGAGGATCACACAGTTCAGAGTAGTTCACGGTTAAGTCTTTGCCAAGAGTTTGAAACTAAGTTGGTCGGAAGAAAAGTTATTCAAAAGAGCGTAGAAGGACAAGGCCTCGGATTAGCGAAAGATTTCAAACACTTTCACCACAGTCGGACGGAACAAACAACCAGATTTGAACAGTACCTTAGTAGAAGAAGAATGCTGTAGCTGAGGCAGGAGTTCCTGGCAGGTCCTGCAGGCTCACGGTTCCTGACGCGACTGTCAGACTGACACGAAGGCGGAAGACTGGAGGGTCCTTCACTGCCCATGGAAGAAACCAGCAGCAGAGCAAAGCGACAAATAAAAGGTGCGCTCCTTAAAACCCAAACAGGGTCCGGTCCTCCTGGCTATCCGGTTCACTGCAGCGATGCACAGCAAATTCGACCAGGGGAGGGAGGCCTTGCTTAGTGTTTGGCGAACAGGTTGGTCCCACCAGCTCAGGGGAAGAAGATTCCTTGCAGATCGTCGAAGTGTAGGAGATTCTGACCTGCAGCAGGGCTTCACCGGGATGTTCAGTAGTTGCAGTAGTCCTTTTCCTTCAGCTTCTCTTTGCTTCTCTCCATCCAGTGGCAACTCTGCCTTCCAGTCCCAGAGACCTGCTTTTTATGCATTTTTCCCCCATTCACACAGCCTGGCTGTCAATCACACAGCAAGGTGGCTGTCCTGGCCAGAGAGTCACCTAGCCAATCAGATCATTGGGCCTCATTAGGACCCTGGCGGAGAGGGTCTTACGCCAGCGTAGTGCATGGCGTACCTCTCCGCCATACTACGAGTTCCCGTAGCGCCATGGAGGTTTTCTCCGCCTGGTTTTACCAGCCGGAGAAAACCATGGCGCTACGGGACCTCGTTGTTAATTACGCCACCGTATTTTACGGTGGCGTAATTAACTCCTTCCCCACTCCCATTATACCCTATGGGGCAAGAATGGGAATGGGGAAGGGCAGAATGGGGATTGGGGATTTACCGCTCCGCCGAGGTCGGAATGGGGCGGTAAATCCGCCAACCCCCATGGCGCTATCGGCGGCTTTCCGCCATGCTTCGCGGTGCATTTAGCACCGCGAAATCCGCCTGGGTCCTAATGAGGCCCATAGTGTGACTTGGGTCTCCAAGGAGACCCTGTGCAGGGGGCCTAAAACCCCTCCCTCATATTCAGCCCACCCAGACACTCAGGCACCTAAGGAGGGCTTCTGAGCAGAAGCCTGCCAAAGGACGGCAAACAAAGGAACCACACCTGGTTTGGCGCACAGAGTAAAACACAAGAAAGACCTTTACAAAAATAAATGGCGAATTAACCCAGCCAGAACCAAATAAAATTAAAAGGGGTCCAGCGGATTAAAGTTCGAGGCTACTAACTTAGCCGAAAACAGTACCAAGGCTATTTTCATAGTGCGCGGTAGGGAAAAAATGGTAGATAATACGGCCACCTGCCAAATCTTAAAGAAAGGGGAAGGAAATAATGTTCCATGAGAAACAGACAAAAAGGGGTAACTATTAACCCTTTCCAGTACTCTATGGAAGATAGTTTATACTGGGTCTGTGGATTTAAAAAGACTAATAAAGTAAATTGCAACTTTACATGTTCTGAGAGACAGTAGTCAGCCCCAGAACCGGGAGTTTAAAGTGGGAAGTCTGAAAATGACAACCCTGTGTCACTGCACTAAAACAGAGACACACAGTAAAAAGATTATGCCTATGAAGTAAGTGAGGCTCCACAGTCTATGAACACAAAAATGTAAAACACACAGTAAAACACATGTAAGAGTGGGAAAAAAGGCTCACACTCTTGCCAGGTGAAAAAATAAATCCTAGAAATCCAGCAAAGCTGCTGAGGGACCAGTTCATCTGTCCTTGGTAAAGCATGGGCATCAGTCTTAGTGACTGCATTTAGAGCTCTATAGTCCACACAGAATCTCAACTCTTTGGATCCTGCCTTTGGTACTAAAACAACTGAACTAGACCATGGTCTTGTAGATGGCTCTATAACCCAGAGATCAAGCATCTTGTTGACCTTGTCCTTTATGTGGGTTCTGACATTCTGTAACCTCTCCTTTTCACAGGTAAACAGTCAACAGTGAGAATTTCATGCTGGCCCCAATGGGTCAAGCCTGGTGAAAGTGAGAACAGGGAGGCAAACTGATTTAACAGAAACTTGCGCTCATCCTGTTGTTCAGATGTCAGATTAGAAGAGAGATTAACTCCTTCTATTTTCTCATCCAAAGGTTGGCCTCTGAGTAGGTCAGGTAGAGGTTCTGTAACGCTCACCTGATTCCCATAGAGGCGCCGGTCTTGACTGGGCATATACCGTATCTTCACAGGTGATGTGTAACACACGGCTGGCTCTTTGGGCTGGACCTCTGTGCACTGTATGTCTGGCTCGAAGGGTAAGATGTCTGCAGATAGAAAACGTGGGATTAATGAACTAGGTTATTGAATGTCTCTCTCTTCTTCCCTTTCTCTTCTCCTGTAGAACCCCAAAGGTTAACGCTCTCACCTTAGGTAAGTGAACGCCGTGCTCTCCATCTGCCTCGAGGCAGGGTGCTGTAACCAGTTTCTTCACTGGATAAGGGGAGCAGGCCTCTTGACTTCAGAGGACTGCTGTCCGTCGTTTACTGCACGAACGGTAAGTTTCGAGTAATTCTAATGTCTTTAAAGTCTTTAGTAATGATGTCTCTTTTTTTGCAGGGTTCCGGCGATGGCAGATGGCGGGCTGAAGTGAGTTGAAGATGGAGCCCGTGTGATGAATAGAAGCGCCTGGAAGCACGTAAGTAAGCGCTTGTTGCCTGCTTCACGATGCGCTCTAACTGTCTTTTTATTTTGCAGGTACAAGTTCGGGGCGGCTGCAGGGTGCCGGAATACCCACTGGGTTAGATGTGGAAAGGAGTAATGGCACGTGAGTATTAAAGTTCCCCAATGTCTTTAAACGCACCTTGTTTTGTCTTTCAGATGCGGGATGCAGCGCCGAAGGCCGCCGGAGCGTGCGAAGAGCAGGTAAGCCTTTGTCTTTCAGATGCCGGAATGCAGCGCGAGGCGTTGGTGACAGCCGATGGACCAGGTAAGTGAAGAGCTGTCACTGAAGACCGTAATGCTAACCTGTTCTTTCTTGTCTTTATAGGTGTTGCTGAAGACTGGATTCAGAATGGTAAGCCTTTTTCCTTAGGCCCAGGATCAGATGCAGAAGACACGATGAGCGTTCTGCTGCTGAGGATGCAGAATAACGCAAAGCAAGATTCATCCATCGGGTGTGGTTTAAATAGCCTCCAGTAGTGCTTAGGTGTCTCCTTCCACAGCCACGCCTAGGTAAGAAAAGAGTTCCTGCTTTCCAGAAGAGTTCCAGTGTTCTGAATCTAGGGAGTGGCTCCTGCCCCACCCAACAGGAAAAGTAGTTCCAAACAGAAGAGGATCAGAGACTCAACTGGCAGGCAAGTAAGCAGCATGGTCTGCTGCAGGTAAGTCCACCCAAGCATTATGAGCCCGGCGCTTCCAGCGCTGGGACTGGGCATATTTATGAGCCTGGTGCCACTGGCGCCAGGACTGGGTCCAAAAGGTCCCAATTGGGACTGGTTGGCACTCGGAACCTGGGTTATGGATCTGCTTCCAAGGGAGTTGGGAAAACCCTGACCTTTTGGAAGCAGAGATCATGACAGTACCCCCCCTCAAGGCCCCTCCCAAACCGGGCTTCTCCGGGGGGTTTGGCTTGTCAGGAAATGTTCGGTGAAATCTTTTGATTAGGCGAGGAGCGTGGACATATTCAGCAGGTTCCCAGGATCTCTCTTGGGGGCCGTAGCCTTTCCAGTCAATTAGGTAGAATAGTTTAGATTTAGAGATCTTGGAGTCCAGAATGCTTTTGACTTCAAACTCGAGTTCTCCATCAACTAGGATAGGTTTTGGAGATTTGGTTAGTCGGGTTTGACGTTGCACAGGTTTTAATAGAGTGACGTGGAAGACCGGATGTATCTTCATGTGCGGGGGCAAGTCCAACTTGACCGCTACTGGGTTTACTATGGTAGTGATGGAATAGGGACCAAGGTATCTTGGGTTGAATGTGCGTGGCCCTTTTAGAGGTAGATATTTGGTGGATAACCAGACTTGATCCCCTACTTGATATTGAGGGGCTTCCTTCCGATGTTGATCTGCTCCTTTCTTGTATTGTTCTTTAGCCCTTTGAAGGTGAGAAACAGCTTCCTTAAAGGCTTGGGTGATTGTAGAATGCAGGTAGTCTACTGCTGGTGTTTCAAGATCTTGGAGGGGATCCAACTCCGAGGTTCGAGGGTGACTGCCGTACAAAAGAAAAAACGGGGTTTTCCCAGTTCCCGAATGGACAGAGTTATTGTAGGCATATTCGGCTATCCAAAGGATGTCTTTCCAAGTTTTTTCAGTTTGTTGCAGCATGCAGCGTAAATACTGTTCCAGAGTTTGATTGGTCCTCTCGGTTTGTCCGTCGGTCTGAGGGTGGTGACTGGTCGATAGTCTCACATCAATTTGAGCCGACCGACAGCAACTTTGCCAAAAATGAGAAATAAATTGACTACCTCGATCCGAAATTAGAACCGAAGGAAAACCGTGCAGTCGGACGATGTTTTTGAGAAATTCTCGGGCCAGAGTTGCTGCTGTTGGCAAGCCTTTGAGCGGAATGAAATGCGCCATCTTGGAGAATAAGTCCACGATTACTAGAATCGTATTGTATCCGGAGCATGGAGGTAGATCGGTGATGAAGTCCATAGAAAGCGTATGCCAAGGGCGAGGTGGGATGTCAATAGGGCGTAAGAGGCCTGCTGGTCTTTCCTTTTGACTCTTATTTTGGGCGCATACTCCACAGGACATTATAAAGTCTCTGATATCTTTTTTTCCAAGACGGCCACCAGAAGTAGCGCTTGATCTTTTCTGAGGTCTTGGCCATACCGGGATGTCCTTCCATTAAAGAATCGTGATAACAAGAGATTACTTTTCTTCTGTAAATCTGTGCTGGGTATGCATAATCGTTCTTGGAAATACAATAAGTTGTCCTTTACTGCAAAGTCCTTTCTCTGCAGATGCCAATTCTGTATGTCTGCTGGAGTTACAAGTTGCCTGGCTTTATCCTTAACTTCCTCTATGGATTCTGTGGCGATTACACCCAGAATTCTTTGTTCGGGAATGATTGGTACAGGTTTAGGGTTGATCAAGTGTTCTTCCACTCCCATCCGAGAAAGGGCATCAGCTTTACCGTTTTTTGTACCAGGTCGATAGGTAATTATGAAGTCAAACTCGGCAAAGAATAATGCCCAACGGAGTTGTCTAGAGGATTGGGCTTTTGCGGTTTTCAAATATTGCAGGTCTCGGTGATCTGTAATTACAGTAACGGTGTGTCGGGCCCCCAGCAGATAATGCCGCCAAGCCTTAAAGGCAGACTTGATAGCCAGAAGTTCCTTGTCAGTAATCGTGTAATTGATTTCAGGAGGCGAGAATTTGCGGGACCAAAATGCCACGGGATGCAACTGATTGGTTACCGGGTCCTTTTGTGATAGAACTGCCCCCATGGCAAGGCTTGAAGCATCAGTTTCCACGATGTAGGGGAGTTCGGGGCGAGGGTGTTTTAAGATTGGTGCAGAGATAAATTTAGTCTTCAAATCCTGGAAAGCTTGTTCCGCCTCGGTAGACCATTCAAAACGTTTGTTTTTCTTTAACAAGGCAGTGATGGGCTGGACTATTCGAGAGAATTCGGGGATAAACCTGCGGTAAAAGTTAGCGAAGCCTAACATGCTTTGCACACCTTTTACGGAGGATGGTGATGGCCATTTGAGAACTGCATCGACCTTCTTTGAATCCATACGCACTCCGCCAGGTGATAATATGAATCCCAAGAATTCAACTTCAGTCACGTTGAAAACACATTTTTCCAACTTAGCGAAAAGTTTGTGTTGACGCAATCTTTCGAGGACCATTTTCACGTGTTTCCGATGTTCAGATTCCGATGAAGAATAAACGAGGATGTCGTCAATGTAAACAACAACACACACATCTATGAGCTCTCTGAGGACATCGTTCATAAAATATTGAAAGGCGGCCGGGGCATTACAAAGTCCAAAGGGCATGACCTGATATTCAAATAGCCCATACTTGGTGCGGAAGGCCGTCTTCCATTCATCGCCCTCTTTTACTCGTACCAAGTGGTAAGCTCCTCTAAGATCCAGCTTTGTATATATGCATGCTTTTCTGACTTGGTCCAGGAGTTCAGGGATCAAAGGTAACGGATATCTATTCTTAACGGTGATCTGGTTCAGGGAGCGATAATCTATACAAGTTCTAAGGTCTCCTTCCTTTTTTGGAACGAAGAACAAAGCTGAAGAAGCAGGGGACTTGGAAGGACGAATAAACCCATTTGCCAGGTATTGATCCAGGTATTGTCGAAGGTGAAGGTTCTCAGGCTCGGTGAGGGCATAAATTCTACTACAAGGAGGAGTAGATCCAGGTATCAGGTCAATCTGGCAGTCATAAGACCTATGAGGAGGTAGAGAGTTAGCCTGATCCTTCCGGAAAACATCTTGGTATTCTAGGTATTCGGGAGGTAACTGGGGAGTCTCTGAAGAAAGTGCTGCCAGTGCAACACCAGGTGGAGGATGACAAGTAAAGACACATTCTGGAAACTGGACCGTTCTTGCTCGCCAATCGATCAGAGGATTGTGTTTCTCTAACCAAGGTATTCCTAGAATAATCTGAAACTGAGGGGCCTTGATCACATCGAACACGATCTTCTCATGGTGTCCATCTTGACTTACTAGCGTCACTTCTTGAGTGGTATGCGTTACTGGCCCGGAGGCTATCTCCGTACCATCCACCGTAGTAATGACGTCCTTTACAGCCTTGGGACAAAGAGTTAGATTCATCCTCAAAACCATTTCATGATCCACATAATTGCCGATGGCACCGCTGTCGACGTAAGCTTCAATTGCATGTAATCGATCCGGATTATCAGGGCTAATGAGGACCATAGGTATTACGAAATGCGAGGTCACGGAACTGGTTTTCACGCTCGGCAAGAGGACCTCTATTCTTGTCGGGCGAGGTCGTTTCCCTGCTCAGAGTTTGTAACTTTGGTAACTGCAGCTCCTACTGCCTTCTTGGCAGGTTTCACCGGACAGTCTCGAAGAAAGTGCCTTGAGTTTCCGCAATAGAGGCATAATTGCAACTGTTTTCTCCTTTCCCGCTCCTTTTGTGTTAGAGGACCTTTCAGACCCCCTATTTGCTTGGGTTCCCCGGAATCTACTCCTTTGGAAGGAGTTGGCGGTTTGGAAAATACTCGAGCATCAAACTTGGAACGATCGGCCTTCCTGTTCTGCAGTCTGTGATCTATTTGAACGACTAAGTCTATATAGTCCGAACAATCTTGTGGGGGATTCACTACTTGGGCTAACACATCTTTGAGCTCTCCGCGTAGACCTCTATAAAACAGCGTAATCCTTTTGTCCTCAGGCCAGTGAGTTTCCACTATCAGTCTGTTGAAAGACGCAATATAAGCCAAAAGGTCTTGATTACCTTGTCGCAACGAAAGAAGCTCATTGTCCAAGGCCTGCCCCTGTGAATGTCTTGCGAACAGTTTTTCCATACTGAGCTGAAAAGCTTCAAAATCATGGAGGACCGGATCATCTTGATTTACTAGAGGGATCGACCAGTCTGCCGCATTGCCACTAAGGTACGAAAGCACGAAAGCTACTTTAGCTTGATCAGTTGGAAAGGCTGCTGGCCGGCATAAGAAATGCAACTGGCACTGATTGATAAATACTGCAAACCTCTTTGGGTCACCAGAAAATCGTTCGGGCGGAGCCAGAGGTACATTCCCAGGTAGGTTGATCTGCACTGGATTCATAGAGGATGTAGAAGGAAGATTTCCCCCAGATGCGGGTAACGGGGTCTGTCCGGCTTGTGACTGTAGCAATTGTCTAGCGAGATCATCTGTTCGCTCTTTGGAAATAATCAGTTCCCTTCTTAGAGCGTTCGTTTCCTGACGGGCTGCATGCACTTCTGCCCTTAGTTCCCCAAGTAACTGGGCTAGCTGGTCGGTATCCGAGGTTTCCATAGCGCCTGGACGGGAGTTTTGTGGTAGGCTTTGCGTTCTGTAACGCTCACCTGATTCCCGTAGAGGCGCCGGTCTTGACTGGGCGTATACCGTATCTTCACAGGTGATGTGTAACACACGGCTGGCTCTTTGGGCTGGACCTCTGTGCACTGTATGTCTGGCTCGAAGGGTAAGATGTCTGCAGATAGAAAACGTGGGATTAATGAACTGGGTTATTGAATGTCTCTCTCTTCTTCCCTTTCTCTTCTCCTGTAGAACCCCAAAGGTTAACGCTCTCACCTTAGGTAAGTGAACGCCGTGCTCTCCATCTGCCTCGAGGCAGGGTGCTGTAACCAGTTTCTTCACTGGATAAGGGGAGCAGGCCTCTTGACTTCAGAGGACTGCTGTCCGTCGTTTACTGCACGAACGGTAAGTTTCGAGTAATTCTAATGTCTTTAAAGTCTTTAGTAATGATGTCTCTTGTTTTGCAGGGTTCCGGCGATGGCGGATGGCGGGCTGAAGTGAGTTGAAGATGGAGCCCGTGTGATGAATAGAAGCGCCTGGAAGCACGTAAGTAAGCGCTTGTTGCCTGCTTCACGATGCGCTCTAACTGTCTTTTTATTTTGCAGGTACAAGTTCGGGGCGGCTGCAGGGTGCCAGAATACCCACTGGGTTAGATGTGGAAAGGAGTAATGGCACGTGTGTATTAAAGTTCCCCAATGTCTTTAAACGCACCTTGTTTTGTCTTTCAGATGCGGGATGCAGCGCCGAAGGCCTCCGGAGCGTGCGAAGAGCAGGTAAGCCTTTGTCTTTCAGATGCCGGAATGCAGCGCGAGGCGTTGGTGACAGCCGATGGACCAGGTAAGTGAAGAGCTGTCACTGAAGACCGTAATGCTAACCTGTTCTTTCTTGTCTTTATAGGTGTTGCTGAAGACTGGATTCAGAATGGTAAGCCTTTTTCCTTAGGCCCAGGATCAGATGCAGAAGACACGATGAGCGTTCTGCTGCTGAGGATGCAGAATAACGCAAAGCAAGATTCATCCATCGGGTGTGGTTTAAATAGCCTCCAGTAGTGCTTAGGTGTCTCCTTCCACAGCCACGCCTAGGTAAGAAAAGAGTTCCTGCTTTCCAGAAGAGTTCCAGTGTTCTGAATCTAGGGAGTGGCTCCTGCCCCACCCAACAGGAAAAGTAGTTCCAAACAGAAGAGGATCAGAGACTCAACTGGCAGGCAAGTAAGCAGCATGGTCTGCTGCAGGTAAGTCCACCCAAGCATTATGAGCCCGGCGCTTCCAGCGCTGGGACTGGGCATATTTATGAGCCTGGTGCCACTGGCGCCAGGACTGGGTCCAAAAGGTCCCAATTGGGACTGGTTGGCACTCGGAACCTGGGTTATGGATCTGCTTCCAAGGGAGTTGGGAAAACCCTGACCTTTTGGAAGCAGAGATCATGACAGGTTCGCTCTCCTCCTCCTCTTGAGCTGAAGCTAGAAGCAAAGCTCCCACTTCTGGTCTCGAGACATATGCCTGCAAAATGTTGTTGTGAAAGACTCTGTGAACCTCCTTAGGTCTGCCTAAGACCACCAGATAGTTCACCTCTTCAAGTTTGCCCACAACCTTAAAGGGTCCTATCCATTTGTCCTGCAAGGCCCTCTGCCTTGTTGGCACCATAACTAGTACAAGCTGGTCTTGAGTAAACTCAACCATGTTGGCCTTCTGGTCATGCCAATGTTTGACCAGAGCCTGACCTGCTTTCAAGTTATCACTAGCTTCTGCCATCATGTGTGACATTCTCCTCCGGAGACCTATCACATAGTCAGTCACTCTGACTGGCTTAGGGGAATGGGCACTCTCCAACCCCTCCTTAATCAGGGCCAAAAGACCTCTGACTGGATGCCCATAAATAAGCTCAAAGGGACTGTATCCAACTCCCTCCTGAGGGACTTCTCTATAAGCAAAGAGAAGGCATGGCAGTAGAAGGTCCCACTTTCTTTTAAGGGGTTCTTCTAAAGCACCTATCATGCTCTTCATAGTACGATTAAACCTCACTACCAGTCCATTTGTCTGTGGATGGCAGGCTGTAGAGAACTTGTAAGTGACACCACAGTTTTTCCACATGGCTTGGCTGTAGTGGGACATAAAATTGGATCCTCTGCCGGATATCACTTCCTTAGGAAACCCTACTGGGCCAATGTTAATGGTTCAGAGTCTTTGCAGAGGATCACACATTTCAGAGTAGTTCACGGTTAAGCCTTTGCCAATTGTTTGAAACGAAGTTGGTCAGAAGAAAAGTTATTCAAAAGAGTAGAGAAGGACAACCCCTCAGATTAGTGAAAGATTTCAAACACTTTCACCATTGAACAATTCCTTAGTAGAAGAAGAATGCTGTAGCTGAGGCAGAAGTTCCTGGCAGGTCCTTCAGGCTCCCAATTCCTGCTGCAACTGTCGGACTGACACAGAGGAGGAAGACTGGAGGGTTCTGCACTGCCCAGGGAAGAAACCAGCAGCAAAGCAAAGCGACAAATAAAAGGTGCGCTCCTTAAAACCCAAACAGGGTCCGGTCCTCCTGGCTATCCGGTTCACTGCAGCGATGCACAGCAAATTCGACCAGGGGAGTGAGGCCTTGCTTGGTGTTTGGCGAACTGGTTGGTCCCACCAGCTCAGGGGAAAAAGATTCCTTGCAGATCTTCTCTGTCGTCGAAGTGTAGGAGATTCGGACCCACAGCAGGGCTTCACTGGGAGGTTCAGTAGTTGCAGCAGTCCTTTTCCTTCAGCTTCTCTTCGGTTCTCTCGATCCAGTGGTGACTCTGCCTTCCAGTCCCAGAGACCTGCTTTTTATGCAGTTTTACCCCATTCACACAGCCTGGCTGTCAATCACACAGCAGGGTGGCTGTCCTGGCTGGACAGTCACCTAGCCAATCAGATCATTGTGCGACTTGGGTCTCCAAGGAGACCCTGTGCAGGGGGCCTAAAACCCCTCTGTCACATTCAGCCCACCCAGACACTCAGACCCATAAGGAGGGGTTCTGAGCAGAAGCCCGCCAAAGGACGGCGAACAAAGGAACCAAACCCCGTTAGGCGCGCAGAGTAAAACACGAGAAAGACCTTTTCAAAAAGAAATGGTGAATAAACCTAGCCGGAACCAAATGAAATTAAAAGGGGTCCAGCGGATTAAAGTTTGAGGCTACTAACTTAGCCTTAAACAGTACCAAAGCTATTTTCATAGTCTGCGGTAGGGAAAAAATGGTAGATACCACTGCCACCAGCCAAATCTTAAAGAAAGGGGAACAAAATAATGTTTCATGAGAAAATGACAAAAAGGAATAACTAGTAACCCTTTCCAGTACTCTATGGAAGATAGTTTGTACTGGGTCTGTGGATTTAAAAAGACTAATAAAGTCAATGGCAACTTTACATGTTCTGGGAGACAGTAGTCAGCCCCAGAAAATGGAGTTTAAAGTGGGAAGTCTGAAAAAGACAACCCTGTTTCACTGCACTAAAGGTGCTGTGTGACACACAGTAAAAAGATGATGCCTATGGAGTAGGTGAGGCTCCACAGTCTATGAACACAAAAATGTAAAACACACAGTAAAACACATGTAAGAGTGGGAAAAAAGGCTCACACTCTTACCAGGCGAAAAAATGTATCCTAGAAATCCAGCAAAGCTGCTGAGGGACTCAGTAGGTAAGGGAAATTAGCCATTCTGGAGAATTCTCACTGACACTACGGTACCGGTAAGGTTGCCAGTACCGTAGTTCCCGGACAGGAAAACTACAAGTTGTGCTTGCGGGTGCTTTTCTGCCCGCCAGGTCGGACCTGGCGCGCAGATAGGCACCCGCGAGCACAGCATGTCGGCAATGATTCCAGGGCAGCCGTGCCTGTGTTACAGGTTCGGCTACCGCCAGGGTCATAATGACCCCCAATGTGATAGACAGTGTACTCCATGTGTTTGGGAACTGTGTGTTGTGAAAACGTGTTCTCGCCTGAACAGTGCTGGTGACTGTGGAGGGTGTATAACCTCTTTGAACCAGGCTCTGTTTTTGTAGCACTGTCCCCCCTCCCCTTATGCTGTTGAATCTATAAGAGTTAACGTGATTTGTGGAGGTGGTTAATGAGAGCAACAGCTTTTTATTTGACTCTCAAATTCTTGGTCCATTTTTGACTCTGTGCAAAGAGAAGAGTTTGCTGTTGGTCAGTTTGTAACTTTCTGTGTCGGGGTGTCGTTCTTCTAGACTTCTGCAACATCAGCGTGCTAGCGGCCAAACGGTGCGGCAACCAATATGTCATTGCGGCCTGGGATCTGCAGCCAAATGCATCCACAAGTAGAGACTGATGGGAGAAATATTATTTCTTAAATCAATATGTGCAAATGAATTGGTTGAATGTCTGGTGTCCAATAATGAAGACTTGTGAGACCAGAACAAAGCACAAGTTGTAGTAGCTCTACATCACAACCTTGAAACACCTAACTTCCCAATACCATTAGCTGCTAATGTAAAGGGCCACCCAGTAAAATCCTCCTTAATGAGCCGTAAAAAGCGAGGTGTGAGAAACCTCACGGACTGACGAGATCCTACTCCCCCGCCAGTCCTCCGATTGCTGGTCAGTGCATCTCTGATTACTTTCCAAGATGAATAGGGACAAGCACATCGATTAAATGCTTGGCTGCAATCTAGAAAACTGCCACTATTGATTGCACCCAAATGCAGAGTCTGAATGATCTGAGTTTAATAGAAATTGTAGATTATCTGGTGCACCCTCTGCTTTGTGCGAATGTTGAGAATGTAACCCAACAAACCTGTGATGCGTCTGAACTTAGTGATTTCATCTCACAAGAAAGGCGAAGATACCATTCAATCTCCTCTCCAAACTACTCTAACCAACCAAGTGATGATGTAATTTAACACACTCTAAGAGAGGCTGACGATTGTATAAAACTATCCTCCCCTAATCTATCTGCCTTAAACATGGTACTTAGTTCATTTGTCAAATTATAGGACAATATTTGGGAGAGTGTAAAGGTTCACTCAACAATGCTCTCTACCAGATATACAAAGGTTGAGGACCTAGGAGTGTGTGTTGGTCTTTTGGCAGCTAATAACATACCAGACATTAATCATCTTATCACACAACATGTGCAGGTTGATAACATGACCGATATAGATAACACAGAGACATGTGTAGGTGAAGTGTCTCCAACTTCTTGTCTCGGTCAGACCCAAAAATGTTCAGATCCCAGCCTGTAGTAGTTTTAGAAATGTGTGATAGCCTAGAACATCCTCAGACAGATTCACACACACAACAAACTGCTTTACCTGACTGCCCTTCTGGCAGAGGTTAGAAGAGAACAAAAACTAAGAACCAAAAAATAATAAAGAGAAAAATATCTCTTATCTAAAATGGTTAAGAAATCGGTCTATCCTTGATTCATTGCAATGCCAGAACAACCAAATTAAACACTTAGCACCAGTGTTGACACCAGTACATTAAGAGAGTGGATCTGGTTTTCAATCTGACACACATCATCTTGTCAAGTCCCCCCCATGACTATTCTAAAACCCGGTTGCACCCCAAAATCTAAAATGTCCTCAGCCCCTGGTGAGCCCATCAAATTGTACAAAAGTGCAACAGATGTGTGTAAAACAGAGGATGGGGGTTTAGAGTCCAACTCGCCAATCGTGCATGCAGAGACTGAAATGCTAATAATGCCTAGCAAGGATGCTTGTGTCCAGACTACCCCTCTTCCTGAATGCCTGAAATCCTTGTCTGAACTTTCTATGTGCTTACCAATTGACAAACTATCTTTCCTCAACAAAGATCGCCGCTTTATTCAAAATATAGCGTCTACCATTAATGCAGCGATCTCCATTTTAGACCCATGTAAGTGTCCTAATAGACACTAATAGATTCCTTACCCTACCACCTTTGGTGCAGACGCATCTAATAATATGGAAAGCCAACACGCCAAAGACACTATAAGTGACAGTGATTGTGTCAACAAGGCGCTACACGATGGCCACAGTTGGAGAAATCTCCATAATAGTGTATGTGTGTCGCACCCCCATTCAAGGAAAAACTGTATGTGAGACTTTTCAAGTTCCTTATCTATCCACAAACATCACTGAATTAAAACCTTGCTTGTTGCCAATTCAAACTTGTGTACTACCTGCAGAAAGCTCTGTTAATCCAGGTGAAGGGTATCAATCTTGGGGCTTTATTGGATAAACTCTATATACCGTCTGAACGAAACCATGTTACGGTTAGTAATGGTGCTGATATCAATTACAATTGCAAGCACCCCACCACTAATTCAACTTTTGCACATCCATATCAGTGTGCCCACAGCTGCTTAAGAACTAGTAATTATACATCTTCGGCTGGAATTAATAAACAAAAGGGCCCTAAAACAGTTCCTCCAGTCCAGATGCAGTCACTTAACTCTGAATCTAAGCTATTAAAAGCGAATGTTGTAATTCCTAGGCCACCACATCAGAGATGTCAACCTTCTGATTCTCAATATATCATCCTAATGTCTAGCATATTAGGTGCATCAATACTGAATTGTCTTAATCAAATGAATAGCTTATTAATATTAGTTGAAGTACCTACACTGAATGCTATATCATCTGCTGACATTGAGAAGGTTGCCTTCCCTGGAAAAAATGATGTATTGTTTGAAATATCGACCTTCGATCAAAATTGGTGCTCGATTAAGTTCTGGCTGAAAGAACCTCACTTCAAAATGTTGGCTTTTCAGTGGTTGAATGGGAGGTTGAACAGAAAGATGATGATCATACACCTGAGACAATTAAACCCTTCACTAATTACCTTAAACGATGGAAGTAGGGAAACCATAATTTAGGTACGTGATCGGAAAGAGCTGCATCAATTCATGTGCCTACCCAAACAAGCAACTGGCGGCTTCAACGAAGGAAATGTAAATCTACAAAACAATGAAGTAAATGGGAACTGAATTTTATTTCGTGGAATACTAGGGGGCATTCCCATCTTTACACAAATCTGACAGCTCTGGAGGCACTGCAGGGCGCCCAGTGCATATTGTTACAGGAGACCTGGCTTACTTCTATCCCTGTGTTGAATGGGTATCAGCGTTTTTTTCAGGTTGCAAAATCCAATGAGAGAGGTAGGCCCTATGGTGGCTTGCTAACTGCCTTAAAATCTGACCCTTCAGTAGCCTTGTGCCAAGTTGATAACTTACCCTATGGTATTTTGGCAGTAGAGCTTGAATTACTCTCAAATGAGATTCATGTCCTTCTGCTGAATATCTATTGGCATTTGCGAGTGGACAAATTGGCTGATTTTCTTTTGTCTATTGTTAATCTTGTCTGTGACTGGAGGGCTCGAAATGGAGTATGTTGTGTTTTGTTAGCTGGAGATTTGAATCCAAAATGCATTTCTGTCTCAGCCGACCACATGTTAGATAACTTTAAATCTGACACTTGGGATCTGCAACTATAAAATGGCTTGGAATGGAGTACCACTCTCTCCTCTCTGAATTTACACTCCTTGTATGATCAATTCAGAAAAAAAGACTCAATTCAATACACGTGGTTTAGAGGTCGAAGTATTATTGACTATGTCTTCGTTGACTCTGAGATGATGGAACTCTTCACTCTTCGCTGACTTTTCGATAAGCCTGACAGATTGGAGTGACCATTGCATTCTGCAGGTCTCCTTCCATAATTCCATTCCCGGTCTTTGAAAAGGGAACTCTGGGCCCATCCTTTTTAAAACTTTGCACAGGGGGTAACGCTGTCCGATGTAAGGCTGTGAATTTTGACAAAGCCGCACAACATCTGCGCAAAGAAATAACCTGCACTACATATGAATGGAAACTTAATGCGTTTAATGCTGTGAATTATGAAGGCTTCATCAATTCCCTAACCTCGAAAGCGAGGTATATTTCGAACTTGGGCTCTGGCTCTAAACGTAAGAAACACCTTCATGCCTGTGATTCACAGTTAGCCTGAACTAAATCTTTTATGAGGCGAACTTTAAGATCCAACAGTCCATATGGGATATCTCCGACTGTTGTACCTATGAGGCATTGATCGACCTATCAGCTGCCTTCGATCGTGTTGATCATGCAATGTTATGTAGTAAACTCAAGAGTTGGTGGATTCCAAGCAGTCTTCTGGAACTTCTTATAGGCCTCCATGCAAACTTGTCAGTAAAGATAAGGCTAAACAAAGAAGGGGTGATGTCCCAACGCATTCCAACTGAGTCAGGCCTTCTCGAAGGATACACACTAGTGGCATGCTTATTGAACTTACATGTGTCTGATGCTAGCGATTATCTAACTCCTACTGCACTAATCACGCTGAAGGTGGGTTGTCAACATCTGTTCTGGCTTGCATAAGGCGGACGATTTTCTCCTTATTGATAAGTCGAGGGTGGGCTTGAAACGTCTACTAATTTCATTCTCCACATTTGCCTTGGATTAATAAAAAAAGAAAACTAGAATTCTGATAATATCAAGGAGCCCGAAAAAACGAGAGCAAACATGGTCATATGATGATAAAAGCATTATCTGAGCTTCCCGAATGATATACCTCGGATATATGATATCAGCAGCCCCAGATATTGTTGATGTGAAGAATCTGCTCTTCCATAGAGCGACTATGTTGGTTTCTCAAGCTTTGGCGATGGACAAAAAATGTGGCCCTTATTCCATTCTCCCCATCTCGCAATTTTATATAAGTAAGGTAGTCCCAAAACGAATCTTTGGCCAGGAACTGTTCTACGAGTCTAGTCTGAAATGCCTGGAGTTATCGGAAGCAAAGCTGTGGAGGTATGTGTTGGGAGTCCCAAATTGTATTCCACTAGCGGCCATAAGATTTGAATTAGGCCTACTTCTATTGCTGCAGGGGTGGAATGGAACTTGCTTTCTTTATTTAGAAAAATACCCTGTTCTCTGGTGATTCTCCATATGTGAATCTGCATGAAAGCATGAAGCCACACTTTGGTATGAAAAACATAATGTTGTTACGTCAATTGGGTCGCACTGTGCGCAAATTCTGGGTAAAATCAATTTGAATATAGATATGTTAATTTCAGATCCGAATAAGGTAAAAAATAAACAATTAGATTTCGGCTGGATTGAAATTCTAGAGAACTTACACATTGCTCCGCTATGGCGCATATTAGTCATGAATATAAAAAAACAAGGAGAGATTGTACCATACCTTGCTAAATTCCATGACAAAAGTCATAGGCAAACTTTTATGGTAGTGTGCTGGAATCTATTGTTTACGAAAGAAGTTCTTGCAAAACACGCCCTAACTGATCCTAAGGACTTGGGATGCCAATTCTGACACCAAGAGGGCATTGTTGGGTCAAGACACATCCTCTCATTCTGTAAGGAACTGAACACAAAAAGGGAATGCTACCTAACAAAAATGTATCCAAATCACCACTGGGCTAATGAGCAACAAATATGGCATTGCTGCATTAGTGGACGCAACTATAGAAAACAAAAAGGTGATGGCTGGAAGGTTTCGGATTAATCATAACCACGGGCATGGCTCTGGGCAACCCTCCAGACCATTGTTTTTCAGCCTGCCAAGCCATTTCAGAAGTGGAAAAACCATATTCAAATCATGCTTGCTACTACCATAAAAGGGGCAGTCCAGCCCGAACTGCTAGGTCACATTCCTTCTGCACGAGACCACAAGCATCCCCAGATATGTTTCACCCTTGACCTCAGTGAGGAGTAGTTTGGGTCTCTAGGCTGGTGCAGACACGAGACCCACGTCTGGGCATACCCGTCCCTGCATATCAGGACACCAGCCTTCTGTCATCTTGTAATGCTCCATCTGCTCTCCAGGCTACTGCAACTGTGCGGTGTAGTGTGGCTCTGCACTCCAGGACTGCCCATCAGAGGTTCACCTTTGCATACCATTCAGTCTCCTCCATTCCATGTTCCCCCTGGTTTTATGTACATCATCACAAACAAAAGGGATGTGTCATTCTTATTCATCAGTGGCATTCAGACTGAATCCAGAATTACCTGAAGCAAAAGATATTAATGAAATGTCACTATTTGCTGAATCCAAAACAGTGTTAACAAAAGTCTTTCTGATTCCCATGTAGGTCTAAAGTGTGTTCTGGACAGGGAGTTCCTCAAAGGAATGGGAGTCCTTGTTCCCAAGAGGGGAGCCACTCCCAGTGAGGTCCCACTTGCCCAGACCCCTTGGGAGAGTTTTGCTGAGCGGGTTCACCTCCCTAGCCTCAACGGTGGTGGCTCCCTTCTGGGGAGAAGTAACAAATAGTCCAGATTCGTCACACAGTGTAATAGCACTGTCCCATCACTACCAAATGCTAGGTAGGGTAGTTGTTCAAGAATCTATGACCTTTACAAGTGGGATTTCATTATTTTCTTTTGCTTACATTTTACTTTTCAAATACTGTTGATTTATCTTACACAGATATATGAGAGGCAGTATTGTGATATGGTACATATGTGTATGGGGAGGTGAGCTATTGGGAGTGATAATTGTGGCAAAGTCCCCACTCTCACTCTGAAGAACACCGGTGGGGTGATCAAAGGGGACAGGTGCCTCCCCAAATTTGCAGATAATTGATCTGGGAGAAGCAGGGGGATCCCCTGGGTATCCTCACTTAGTCCCTGTCTCGGGTAAGGGACAGTCACATGTCACAAAGTAGTGACGTAGTACCTTTAAGGGCCATCACCTCTACACCTGGGTAGCAGAGTCTATATGCAATCAGGGAAAAACACTCTCCTGAAATCCACAGCATAGTGCTTCCATTTCCGCTGAAACCAGTGATTCTGCATTCACAGTGCTTTAAGGGAATTGAGGGACGATGGTCCTTTCATGCCAGCACACTTGGCGTCCCTCGCATGGCTGCAGGAATGCCATCCAGAGTTAGAAAAGTGTTTCCTGAATTACGAAGTGAAATTCGCTTGTCAACCAGCCATCCATCGTACAAGGCCTTGATTTTCATACAATTTGGAACAGATAAAATCAAGGGGACCACCCAGAGAGCAGGGTTAGGTCATCACAACAAGAGAGAGTACCAGTAAAAAGGTGGTGCCTGCCAGCCTCAGGTTCCTCCTGACATCGGAAGCCATCCTCAGAGGAAGGTGAATTAGAATCTTCAAGATGGTGAATGCGGTCCTTAAACTTTGTCCCAGGAGACACTACAGACCCACCTACGCCCACATACCCATGTCTCACATGTTCCCAATGCCAAGCCTGCATACCTGCCTTGCTTAACCCATAGAGAGGATGAATGGTAGGGATTATGTATCGCAGATAGACAGAATATCACCCAAGGGGAGCGACAAGCCAATCTCTTATACAACAGCAAGATTGTTAGCCATCCCAGAGGGATGATCCCAGCAGTCAAGCTTCATCATATGTAGCACATTTAAGTCACCTTTAACCAGAGAAAGTCTGGGAGGCCAGGCTAACAAAGGCTCAGGCTACGTTTGAGATTGTAAACAGTTGGAGTAGTATCTGGGGAACCAGAGACAGAAGATAGGAGCTATTTTGGAGAAGGCTAAAGGGGAGTTCAATAGGACCTAAATCGGAGCCCAGGAGGCTGAAACAGAGATCCAGAATACTGGCTCACACTGCAGACTGGGAGCTGGAGGGAAGACATAGGAGCCCATACCTAAAAGCCAAGAGAACTGGAGCTGCTGGTAGGGAGTCAGGGAGTGGTGACCAAACATATAAAAATGGACTGAGGTGAAAGTTGTGCCCAAAGACATGAAGAAGGTGAGTGAGGAAAAGATATGGAGAGTGAGGAAGGTGATAAAGAGAATGATATGGCAAGTGAGAAAGTTGTGCCCAAATGAGTGAAGAAGTTGACAGTGAGAAATATCTGTTCTTGGGGGATAATTGTTTTGATAAGATGGGTGAAGAAAGAATTTGCATTTAGAATACAGGTGATGTCCAGATAGGCACAGAATGTGGGGTAGATAAAACCTGGAAAACATTGATTGCAATGAAGAAGGTGCCCAAAGGTTGAGGAAGCTGGGAGCATTAGTGAGTATCTATACATGTGGAACTTCGAGAAAGAAGGTGTAGATTGTGGAAAAGAGAATAGAGCATATGCTACAGAAAGAGAGAATCCTTTTAATGTTGGTGGTACATTTCTCACTAACTTCCCCTTTCATAAGCGCTACAGTTAGAGGAACAAATATGACTCTTGATGACCCTGATGTGCCGCCTCCCTAATAGGGATAGATAAGCATGTGTAACCCTGAAATGACATCTACACTCTTAGATATATGTGTAACCTAAAAATACTTAGGCATTACAGGAGGTTAGTTAACAAGGCTGGGTTTGGATGATACTTGGAAGGAGCAGGGAATCCCTGAGGACCACTTCAAGGAGACTCCTACTTGTTTCATTTTTGTGGGAGAAAGTATCAGAGATTTAGGGAAGTACTAGATAACAATCAGTGTCCATCTCCTAAAGTGAGTAGACGAGACACACCCTTTCCGGTTACACTTGCATGGAGGAGACAGAAGAGCAGAAAAGCCCTGATGAAAGCTTGTGTGAGAATCATGCTTGCATGATGTTTGTGGGAGGGTGTAGCAAAGATAAAGAGGTGGGAGATAACATTTAGTGTCAGTCTCTTGAATTGAGTTGATCATTCTCGTGTTATCAAGTGACACTTGGGAGGGGAGAGCAAGAGGAGCAGATAATCCATGAGGGCCTGATTTTGAGAGACTATAATTCTTAGTTGAATTTTGTTGGAGGAAGTAGCAGATATTCAGGAAGTGAGGCATTGGGACAAATTAGCACACAAAGGAATGATAGGCATAGAGAGACATGCTACGTTTGGCTTTTCTACATATGCAGCACCACTTGCAGAGTGCTTTGGGGATGGCAGAATTGTAATTGGTCAATACAAGCTATCATTCAACTCACATTCTATCCCACTGGAGTGTATTTACTGGTACAAGTACATACACAGGGATCAGACAATAGTGATGTACACCCATGGATACTGACAGGGGATGTTCCATCCACTTTATCAGGGGAACAGGGGGAGAGTTGCTGCGCTTATCTTATGGATATCAGGGCAGATGACTGCATGGTGTGTTTGAACAGCAGAAGGCACATGAAATGTCCAGGTATCTATCTTCACCACCGCCTGTTCACAGGCAAGTTAATAATAATGATAATGACATGGATGATGGTCATGACAAATTAGATGACCGAGGAATCCAGCCAGTAAAGTGCTGTTAGAAAGTAGTCATACTGAGGAGAATGAGACTAAAAATACCCATGCTCCTTCAGTACTAGACGCTCACCCCCCACCTGTCTACAGTCTCATCTAGAAACAGCTTTTCTGCCAGAGGTCAGAAAGTACATCACAACATTATGTGGCATCTTGAAGGTTACCGCCACCAGCATTTTTCTGGAGGAGTCCAGTATGTGTGTTGGCAAACCACAATGAATGTCAAAAGTGTGTCAGCACTTAATACAAAATAAAAAGAAATATACTCTGCCCACTTGTGCAAATAGGTTGGTGTGCCAAGGGTATGGTGCAACCAAAGTTGGTCTCTCATCTAAGAGGTCCCGTATGCTGCTGCGGCACCACATGCGGACATGGGACGAAGTTGAAAGATGTGAAGTTCTGACCTTACTATAGTATCAGACAAGCAGCATACCAGCTCCAAAATACACAAATGCAGCTGAAAATACTGCCAATGTCTTCATCATTGGGAGTAGAATCCTTACACCTGTAGCCTCAGTAATGCGTTGCAGAAATACCTCACTGTATCATGCCAGTGTTCTAAAAGTGTTTGAGGGTGAACGAGCATTCCACAAGTTACATGAAAGATGGTATCTGCTCAGTGTTAATCTGGCTGTAATGTTGGCAAGGGATCCCTTGCCCTGCTTTTTACTCTGCCTTCCAGTGTCTCATGGGAAAAGGCAACCACCCCTGGGAGGTTTCTAGTCATTGTTTTTCCTCCAGCAAGGCAGCACTGGAGTTGTACATTGAGGTTGGTAAGGCTGGCCCTACAGGAGTCCGTAAGCAAAAAAATCCAACTAACCATGGACATGTGAAACAGTTGTCATCACAGCACACTGGTTGGCCTTTCCATCATTTAACAACTAGGAGGGTTCCAGTAGTAATGTAAGGCAGAAGTAGCATCATCAGGGAACATTGTGCATGCAAGTGTTTCAGGACAAAAGCCAGGAGGACGAGGAAGTATAGAGGCTGAGGTCTCGTTATTTGCATTTGGGCTTTGTTGCAGCATACAACGAATCTAATGCCCTTGCTGCCCCATGAAATGGCTAGAAAATGCACGTCTCCTGCTTTGCACAAGTCCATCGCCTAATGGTAACATGCAATCAATTGGCTGTGTTGGCCCAGAAAATCAGCTAACATTTTGGCTAAGATTACCACACCAAAAATCAATTATGTGAACTGCAAATGCACTGCAAGTTTCACCAGCACAACCTGAATACCCCAATAGCCACCTGTTGGAACTTTACTTTGCATGAGTCGGAAGGGCTATGTGAGCAACAGTACACTGTAGCACTAACAGCAGAGCTGTAGACGGGTCACTTTAACATGAAATCAGTGGCAGTTGCAGTGTGATATCTGCTCTGCATTATAACATTTTGAGGAGGCCACCAAAGGGGCTAGATGTCACATCTCTGAGTGAGTTTCTCCCTCGTGTGTACCCACTTGAACTCAACCTGACCAGCATGGCATGTGTCTGTGCCATGAGACGTGATTCGGATGTGGCACAGCTGGTGAAGGACCAGCTTTCAACCTTACATTCTGATCCAAAGATCGTTGCATTTCAAGGTAACATTGATTAGCTGCTGGTTTGCTTTGTGGGCCCATGTTTCAAAGTAAAAGTGGCCACTGTTCACGTATATGTCTCGGGAAAGAGGTTTCATTACAAGTATCACAATTAGGAGATGCAGTCCTAATGTCCAAGGCAGCTCTGATTCACAGCTTACAACATCAGTTGCCGCATAAATGCAGGCAACAGAAAGAACACCAACTAGCTCAGATTGTGTTGACTATGCTGGGTATGGAAAACTCATGCGGACTTACGGCATGAATGGGCGGTACATCATTGACACCTGTTTAAAGCTTACAGTACAGGTAAAGCCTATAGAAAGGAGAGCCCATGGGAAAGCCACCTCATTGATTCAGGCATCTTGAGTACAGATGGGTCATCAACACGAACAGACATGGGGCCATCAGGCAACATATGCCTGATGCCTATCTATTGGACATTTCACCTGTGGGAAAGGATGACGCCCCATTGCAGTATGAGAAAAACACACCCTTGAGGTCAACCCACATATATTATTTTGCGGCAGTGGATCCCTGAGAACCATAAACAAAACAGAGAAGATCCGACGCACATTTATTTTGACATAATTTAATCTACAAATAATTTTCAAACAATGTGAATTTTTGGTATTTAAGAAAGGTGTGCAAAAGAAGCAATATGAAAATGCACATTATAAAACGTGTATATGTTCTCCTACACCTTGCAGCTATCCCTTAATGTTCTTGGGCTATTTCACAGGATGCATCTGCCCCTTGAGGTTCTCAGGCTCTTTCACGGAGTGCAGCCACTCAATAAGGTCCATAGGTTCCCCCACAGGGCACAACACCACCTTAATGTTCTTAGGGGGCAGCCGCCCACTAAGGCTATCAGGTTTTTCACAGTGCACATCTACCCTTTAAGTTTCTTTTATTTTTGCAGGACGCTAAGGTTCTCATGCTCTTTTATAAGGTGCAGAGGCCCCTAAAGAACTCAAGATCTCCCATTGAGCGGGACAATCTTGCAATTGAGTTAGTCCCTCTGTGAGGTAAATTCCTCTATTACAGCCTGATTCCTTTATCTGCACAACTACCAGCTGAAGAAAGGACAGGGGGGCGCCATATGCCTCCTCAGGCTGCCCACTACCACTATGTGGTTTGGCTCGCCTGTGCTAATCAACTACCCATAATAAAGGCAGTATGTTACCCCATGTTGCAAGATGTGGTGCATGGGGTGATGCCCAAAGATGCATGCTGTTGGTTGTGGAACACCACTACCATGTGTGTTGGAGTGCTGACAAAAGGGGCCTGCCACATTTCAGTGGAATCCATTGCTGGTTTCCACTGACAACATCAATTGGGCAGGATGGATAGGTCCAAGGTTTGGTCGCTGGCGTACAGCATGGTAGGGACATCATGATGTCCAATGTCACTGCATCCTACACCCTAGCCCCGGGACATGCTAGGACCCATTCCTCACCACCAGTGAACAGGCAATTGTTGAAGCACAGTTACTTGCCAATGAGCACACATGAAACTCATATACGCTTGTGTGCCCCAGCCACACGTTACACATCAGTCTCGGGAGGAAAGCTCAGCGGCAATGTGCTCGCCTTGGAAGCAGGATGACACGGAGCACCTCAGGTTCGATCCCCGGGTCTGCGCTTTATGGGTATTAAGCACGTTATAAATAACCTATCATAGCTCATAGCTCATATTCCTCATCACTGTCATCCCTAGTGCATGGCCCCCTTGCTGATTGAGATGTGCTCCATATGCCCTGCTCTCAACAGTCTTCCACCATGCATAAGACCTCAGCCTCCTCTCCCTTTTCATCATCCAAGAACCTGTGAAAGGTGTAGGCGGTTTAAGGCCGCAACTCCCTGGGAACCTCCTGGCTTCCTCCTCAACTATGGCAGGAAGAGGCTCCTATACACCACTTTTCCCTGTACCGGTTCCTACTCCAGTCCCTTAGGTAGGCCCACCTCCAGCTGTGGCACCTCTGCAGGCTAGTGGTCTCTCTGTGCTTCCTCCTGACAGCCTTTTTGTCATCCACAGAAGAGCCCTCAACATGCCGGGAATAGATAACACCCACATCTATGCCCTCCTCCCAGGCAGAACCCATCTTAAACACCTCTTCCAGCATGCCTGCTGCTGCGCTCCTTTCCTGCCACATTAGGGTTGATCACATAAGGTCCTACCTTCCCTGCCTTTGTGCATGTCACTGCCAGGGCCTCCTCCTATGGTGCTGCCTCCTCTCCCACTCATGAGGCCTCTGCCAATGCACCTCCCACCAACTTGTAGGAAAGGAGGTGATATATAGAGCACATGCTCTACCGTATCATCAATAATGGGGGATTCCTCCTCTTTCTGTGACTCAAAATTCAGCCCTTTCTCCTCCTCCCCTAGCTTCTTCCCCTTCTAGCATTGCAGACATGCCATGAGTGCCTCAAACAACAATGCAGAGCCCATGTATATGGTGCTCATCACGTTTTTTGTCTCAACCTGAGACCCAAAGTGAGTACCCTGCTAATCATAGAGAGAACCAACACAACCTCAAGTGATCCAAATGGACATACAAGGGAATAAACAGAAGCATCCTACACCTAAAACTACCATTACAAGGTTACATGTGTTAATATCCCCGCAGAAATATCATGATACAAAAATATTGCCATATTTTTGCAGCAATATTGAGACATGGACCCTGGGGGGGACACCCCACAACCCCTGCATTATTTTTATTTTTAAATGTGCAGGGGACACCCCTACAGCCCCCGTGTTCAGGCACTTGTGTGGCTCTGCAAGAAAGAGGCCAGTGTGGATTAAGCAGGGTCGAGTGATGGAATAGGTCCAGAACCAGGAGAAACTGGCGTCTCTGTGTGTTAGCTTGCAGATGGGTTGAATGTGAGCCCTGGCTTGTTGTATCCGTAATAGAGTGCCTGGGTTATTTGTTGTATGATGAAAGTTTGTTATATTGGGTGTGTATTGTTGTGTTTTATGTGTTGATAGGCTGGTATTTAAGGTTGTGGGCACTGGCTTGTTGTAACCATAAGAGCAGGGTACAGAGCCTGGGATTGTTTGTTGTATGTGAGTGTTACTTGTGTTTGGAATGTGTTTGTGTAGTTGGGTGGCCCAGTGGGCATGTATAGTACTTAGGAGGTGTGTTGGAGGAGAGCCACAGTGTAGTGGTTAGTACATTGGGTATTCAAGGTTCTTCTAGGTGTGTAATCTTCACAATTCTATATAAAAAGTGAAGCAAGGCTAATCTTCACAATTCTATCTAAATGTGGGGCAAGGCTCATCTTCACAATTTTATCTAAATGTGATGCAAGGCTAACAATCTTTGCAATTCTATCTAAATGTGGTGCAAGGCTAATCTTCGCAATTCTATCTAAATGTGACGCAAGGCTAATCTTCACAATTTTATCTAAAAGTGATGTGTGGCTAATCTTAACAATTCTATCTAAAGAGTGAGGCAAGGCTAATCTTCTCATTTCTATCTAAAGGGTGATGCAAGGCTAATCTTCTCATTTCTATCTAAAGGGTGATGCAAGGCTAATCTTCTCATTTCTATCTAAAGGGTGATGCAAGGCTAATCTTCGCTAATCACCTTTATGAGATGTATTGTCTCTTATTGGCTGCACAAACTCAGATGAACTCAACAAATCACCTAATCAACTAATGGTTTCTAACCTTGCTGCTAAATTGCTCCTACTTGCTGATACACTGCACAAGGTTGGCAGGGCGGTAATTCCCCCTTCCTCCATGGCCCTTCCCCATTCCCATTTTTGCCCCATAGGGCATAATGGGAATGGGGAAGGAGCTAATTACGGTACCGCAAATTGCGGTACCGTAATTAGCACCAAGGTCTCTCTGCGGGTCCCAACTTTAAAGGCTGGTCTACACCAAATAAGTAAGACCTCGTAATAAGGTGGTAAGGGTTTACCTGTACCGGTGCCCTTACCGGTACCGGTAAACCCTTACCACCTACCATGTAATGAGGCCCATTGTGTCTTGTATTTAGGTGAACCGTGCTGCTAATCGTTCCTAACCTTGCTGCTAAATTGCTCCTACTTACTGATACACTGCATTTTAGCATGCATTGTGTCTTGTATTTAAACTGCTCCACCCATTCACACCCTGCTTCTTAGTACATACTATGTTCTTTTGAACCCAGATAAACCCTGTCGCCAACTGCTCCAGCCCACTGCCCAGTATGGTATTCTAGATAGTCCACCTTATACAACTATGTATCTGCCAGCTATCTACACAGTCCTACTGATGACCATCCTACACTCGCTCATCATTTTAGACGTCAAATTACCTCACACTCTGCCTTCCCTGGTGTCTGCGACACTCTTGAACTGTGACACTCCTGGCCAATACTTACATCCTAGCTACAGGCCCCCTGAGACAGCTACCTTTGTATCACTACCATGTGCTACACTTAGCAGAAACCTTAGACTTCGTGCCAGACTAACCAAACTGCATGAACCTCTCTGTAGGTCTCTTCCTCCCACCAACATCAAAACTAACTATCAGCAGGTTAGTAAACTGAGCCCCACTAGGCCACCATTGCCACCCCCTACACCCAATTCTGATGACTACCCAACTCTTAATAATAAGCCTAATACATCTACTACTAAATCCCTCCAAGATACAGATGTCACTAAGACCCCATCCATCGCAGGAGCACTCCTGAATGTAAAATCGCTCGTCGCCCATGCCCTTGACATAGCCGACCTTATTACAGAAGGCTACCTTGGTTTTCTCGCGATTACTGAGACATGGCTACATAATGCCGCAGGACCTTCGCTTATGCTAGCCATCCCTGACAGTTAAACGATAGTCAGACAAGACCGTGAAGGTGCAAGAGGTGGCAGTATCGCCATTATTTCCAAAATGAGCCTCTCCCTCAGACTAGTCCCCACCCAATTGTTTCAATCATGCGAAAATGTATCTGCCAAATTCCAGATAAATAATAATCAATCACTCACTATTCACCTATTATATAGACCTCCAGGCCCTCTAGGTACCTTTGAAGAGGATTGTAACGCTCACCTGATTCTCTCAGAGGCGCCGGTCTTGACTGGGCGACTACCGTATCTTCAAAGGTGATGTGTAGCACCCGGTTGGCTCTTTGGGCTGGACCTCTGTGCACTGTATGCCTGACGTGTAGAGTAAGATGTCTTAGGTAAGTGAATGCCGAGCTCTCCATCTGCCTCGGGGCAGGGTGCTGTAGCCAGTTTCTTCACTGGATAGGTAGCGCAGGCCTCTTGACTTCAGAGGACTGCTGTCCGTCGTTTACTGCACGAACGGTAAGTTTCGAGTCATTCAAATGTCTTTTTAAAGTCTTTAGTAATGATGTCGCTTGTTTTGCAGGGTTCCGGCGATGGCGGATGACGGGCTGAAGTGAGTTGAAGATGGAGCCCGTGTGATGAATAGAAGCGCCTGGAAGCACGTGAGTAAGCGCTTGTTGCCTGCTTCACGATGCGCTCTAACTGTCTTTTTATTTTGCAGGTACGAGTTCGGAGCGGCTGCAGGGTGCCGGAATACCCACTGGATTAGATGTGGAAAGGAGTAATGGCACGTGAGTATTAAAGTTCCCCAATGTCTTTAAACGCACCTTGTTTTGTCTTTCAGATGCGGATGCAGCGCCGAAGGCCTCCGGAGCGTGCGAAGAGTTGGTAAGCTTTTGTCTTTCAGATGCCGGAATGCAGTATGAAGACCTCCGGAGCGCACAAAGAGTAGGTAAGCCTTTGCCTTTCCGATGCCGGAATGCTAACCTGTTCTTTCTTGTCTTTATAGGTGTTGCTGAAGACTGGATTCAGGATGGTAAGCCTTTGCCTTTCAGATGCCGGAATGCTAACCTGTTCTTTCTTGTCTTTATAGGTGTTGCTGAAGACTGGATTCAGGATGGTAAGCCTTTTTCCTTAGGCCCAGGACTGGATGCAGAAGACACGAATAGCGTCCTGCTGCAGAGGGTGCAGAATAACGCAAAGCAAGATTCATCCACCGGGTGTGGTTTAAATAGCCTCCTGTAGTGCTTAGGTGTCTCCTTCCACAGCCACGCCTAAGTAAGAAAAGAGTTCCTGGTAAGAAAAGAGTTCCTGCCTTCCAGAAGAGTTCCAGTGTTCTAAATCTAGGGAGTGGCTCCAGCCCCACCCAACAGGAAAAGTAGTTCCAAACAGAAGAGGATCAGAGGCTCAACTGGCAGGCAAGTAAGCAGCATGGTCTGCTGCAGGTAAGTCCACCCAAGCATTATGAGCCCGGCGCTTCCAGCGCTGGGACTGGGCATATTTATGAGCCTGGTGCCACTGGCGCCAGGACTGGGTCCAAAAGGTCCCAATTGGGACTGGTTGGCACTCGGAACCTGGGTTATGGATCTGCTTCCAAGGGAGTTGGGAAAACCCTGACCTTTTGGAAGCAGAGATCATGACAGTACCCCCCCTCAAGGCCCCTCCCAAACCGGGCTTCTCCGGGGGTTTTGGCTTGTCAGGAAATGTTCGGTGAAATCTTTTGATTAGGCGAGGAGCGTGGACATATTCAGCAGGTTCCCAGGATCTCTCTTGGGGGCCGTAGCCTTTACAGTCAATTAGGTAGAATAGTTTAGATTTGGAGATCTTGGAATCCAGGATGCTTTTGACTTCAAACTCGAGTTCTCCATCCACTAGGATAGGTTTTGGAGATTTGGTTAGTCGGGTTTGAGGTTGCACGGGTTTTAATAGAGAGACGTGAAAGACCGGATGTATCTTCATGTGCAGGGGCAAGTCCAACTTGACCGCTACTGGGTTTACTATGGTAGTGATGGAATAGGGACCAAGGTATCTTGGGTTGAATGTGCGTGGCCCTTTTAGAGATAGATATTTGGTGGATAACCAGACTTGATCCCCTACTTGATAGTGAGGGGCTTCCTTCTGATGTTGATCTGCTCCTTTCTTGTATTGTTCTTTCGCCCTTTGAAGGTGAGAAACAGCTTCCTTAAAGGCTTGGGTGATTGTAGAATGCAGGTAGTCTACTGCTGGTGTTTCAAGATCTTGGAGGGGATCCAACTCCGAGGTTCGAGGGTGACTGCCGTACAAAAGAAAAAACGGGGTTTTCCCAGTTCCCGAGTGGACAGAGTTATTGTAGGCATACTCGGCTATCCAAAGGATATCTTTCCAAGTTTTTTCAGTTTGTTGCAGCATGCAGCGTAAATACTGTTCCAGAGTTTGATTGGTCCTCTCGGTTTGTCCGTCGGTCTGAGGGTGGTGACTGGTCGATAGTCTCACATCAATTTGAGCCGACCGACAGCAACTTCGCCAAAAATGAGAAATAAATTGACTACCTCGATCCGAAATTAGAACCGAAGGAAAACCGTGCAGTCGGACGATGTTTTCGAGAAATTCTCGGGCCAGAGTTGCTGCTGTTGGCAAGCCTTTGAGCGGAATGAAATGCGCCATCTTGGAGAATAAGTCCAAGATTACTAGAATCGTATTGTATCCGGAGCATGGAGGTAGATCGGTGATGAAGTCCATAGAAAGCGTATGCCAAGGGCGAGGTGGGATGTCAATAGGGCGTAAGAGGCCTGCTGGTCTTTCCTTTTGACTCTTGTTTTGGGCGCATACTCCACAGGACATTATAAAGTCTCTGATATCTTTTTTCCAAGACGGCCACCAGAAGTAGCGCTTGATCTTTTCTGAGGTCTTGGCTATACCGGGATGACCTTCCATTAAAGAGTCGTGATAACAAGAGATTACTTTTTTCTGTAAATCTGTGCTGGGTAGGTATAATCGTTCTTGGAAATACAATAAGTTGTCCTTTACTGCAAAGTCCTTTCCCTGCAGATGCCAATTCTGTATATCTGCTGGAGTTACAAGTTGCCTGGCTTTATCCTTAACTTCCTCTATGGATTCTGTGGCGATTACACCCAGAATTCTTTGTTCGGGACTGATTGGTACAGGTTTAGGGTTGATCAAGTGTTCTTCCACTCCCATCCGAGAAAGGGCATTGGCTTTACCGTTCTTTGTACCTGGTCGATAGGTAATTATGAAGTCAAACTCGGCAAAGAATAATGCCCAACGGAGTTGTCTAGAGGATTGGGCTTTTGCGGTTTTCAAATATTGCAGGTTTTGGTGATCCGTAATCACAGTAACGGTGTGTCGGGCCCCCAGCAGATAATGCCGCCAAGCCTTAAAGGCAGACTTGATAGCCAGAAGTTCCTTGTCAGTAATCGTGTAATTGACTTCAGGAGGCGAGAATTTGCGGGACCAAAATGCCACGGGATGCAACTGATTGGTTACCGGGTCCTTTTGTGATAGAACTGCCCCCATGGCAAGGCTTGAAGCATCAGTTTCCACGATGTAGGGGAGTTCGGGGCGAGGGTGTTTTAAGATTGGTGCAGAGATAAATTTAGTCTTCAAATCCTGGAAAGCTTGTTCCGCCTCGGTAGACCATTCAAAACATTTGTTTTTCTTTAACAAGGCAGTGATGGGCTGGACTATTCGAGAGAATTTGGGGATAAACCTGCGGTAAAAGTTAGCGAAGCCTAACATGCTTTGCACACCTTTTACGAGGGATGGTGATGGCCATTTGAGAACTGCATCGACCTTCTTTGAATCCATACGCACCCCGCCAGGTGATAATATGAATCCCAAGAATTCAACTTCAGTCACGTTGAAAACACATTTTTCCAACTTAGCGAAAAGTTTGTGTTGACGCAATCTTTCGAGGACCATTTTCACGTGTTTCCGATGTTCAGATTCCGATGAAGAATAAACGAGGATGTCGTCAATGTAAACAACAACACATACATCTATGAGCTCTCTGAGGACATCGTTCATAAAATATTGAAAGGCGGCCGGGGCATTGCAAAGTCCGAAGGGCATGACCTGATATTCAAATAGCCCATACTTGGTGCGGAAGGCCGTCTTCCATTCATCGCCCTCTTTTACTCGTACCAAGTGGTAAGCTCCTCTAAGATCCAGCTTTGTATATATGCATGCTTTTCTGACTTGGTCCAGGAGTTCAGGGATCAAAGGTAACGGATATCTATTCTTAACGGTGATCTGGTTCAGGGAGCGATAATCGATACAAGTTCTAAGGTCTCCTTCCTTTTTTGGAACGAAGAACAAAGCTGAAGAAGCAGGGGACTTGGAAGGACGAATAAACCCATTTGCCAGGTATTGATCCAGGTATTGTCGAAGGTGAAGGTTCTCAGGCTCGGTGAGGGCATAAATTCTACTACAAGGAGGAGTAGATCCAGGTATCAGGTCTATCTGGCAGTCATAAGACCTATGAGGAGGTAGAGAGTTAGCCTGATCCTTCCGGAAAACATCTTGGTATTCTAGGTATTCGGGAGGTAACTGGGGAGTCTCTGAAGAAATTGCGGCCAGTGCAACACCAGGTGGAGGGTGACAAGTAGAGACACATTCTGGAAACTGGACCGTTCTTGCTCGCCAATCGATCAGAGGATTGTGTTTCTCTAACCAAGGTATTCCTAGAATAATCTGAAACTGAGGGGCCTTGATCACATCGAACACGATCTTCTCATGGTGTCCATCTTGACTTACTAGCGTCACTTCTTGAGTGGTATGCGTTACTGGCCCGGAGGCTATCTCCGTACCATCCACCGTAGTAATGACGTCCTTTACAGCCTTGGGACAAAGAGTTAGATTCATCCTCAAAACCATTTCATGATCCACATAATTGCCGATGGCACCGCTGTCGACGTAAGCTTCAATTGCATGTAATCGATCCGGATTATCAGGGCTAATGAGGACCATAGGTATCACGAAATGCGAGGTCACGGAACTGGTTTTTACGCTCGGCAAGAGGACCTCTATTCTTGTCGGGCGAGGTCGTTTCCCTGCTCAGAGTTTGTAACTTTGGTAACTGCAGCTCCTACTGCCTTCTTGGCAGGTTTCACCGGACAGTCTCGAAGAAAGTGCCCTGAGTTTCCGCAATATAGGCATAATTGCAACTGTTTCCTCCTTTCCCGCTCCCGTTGTGTTAGAGGACCTTTCAGACCCCCTATTTGCATGGATTCCCCGGAGTCTACTCCTTTGGAAGGAGTTGGCGGTTTGGAAAATACTCGAGCATCAAACTTGGAACGATCGGCCTTCCTGTTCTGCAGCCTGTGATCTATTTGAACGACCAAGTCTATGTAATCCGAACGGTCTTGTGGGGGATTCACTACTTGGGCTAAAACGTCTTTGAGCTCTCCACGTAGACCTCTATAAAACAGCGTAATCCTTTTGTCCTCAGGCCATTGAGTTTCCACTATTAGTCTATTGAAAGATGCAATATAAGCCAAAAGGTCTTGATTACCCTGTCGCAATGAAAGAAGCTCATTGTCCAAGGCCTGTCCCTGTGAATGTCTTGCGAACAGTTTTTCCATACTAAGCTGAAAGGCTTGAAAATCATGGAGAACCGGATCATCTTGATGAACTAGAGGGATCGACCAGTCTGCCGCATTGCCACTAAGGTACGAAAGTACAAAAGCTACTTTAGCTTGATCAGTTGGAAAGGCTGCTGGCCGGCATAAGAAGTGCAACCGGCACTGATTGATAAATACTGCAAACCTCTTTGGGTCACCAGAAAATCGCTCGGGCGGAGCCAGAGGTACATTCCCAGGTAGGTTGATCTGCACTGGATTCATAGAGGATGTTGAAGGAAGATTTGCCCCTGATGCGGGTAACGGGGTCTGTCCGGCTTGTGACTGTAGCACTTGTCTAGCAAGATTGTCTGTTCTCTCCTTGGAAATAATTAGTTCCCTTCTTAGAGCATTCGTTTCCTGACGAGTTGCATGCACTTCTGCCCTTAGTTCCCCAAGTAACCGGGCTAGGGGGTCAGTATCCAAGGTTTCCATAGCGCCTGGGCGAGAGTTTTGCGGTAGGCTTTGCGTTCTGTAACGCTCACCTGATTCTCGCAGAGGCGGCGGTCTTGACTGGGCGACTACCGTATCTTCAAAGGTGATGTGTAGCACCCGGTTGGCTCTTTGGGCTGGACCTCTGTGCACTGTATGCCTGACGTGTAGAGTAAGATGTCTTAGGTAAGTGAATGCCGAGCTCTCCATCTGCCTCGGGGCAGGGTGCTGTAGCCAGTTTCTTCACTGGATAGGTAGCGCAGGCCTCTTGACTTCAGAGGACTGCTGTCCGTCGTTTTCTGCACGAACGGTAAGTTTCGAGTCATTCAAATGTCTTTTTAAAGTCTTTAGTAATGATGTCTCTTGTTTTGCAGGGTTCCGGCGATGGCGGATGACGGGCTGAAGTGAGTTGAAGATGGAGCCCGTGTGATGAATAGAAGCGCCTGGAAGCACGTGAGTAAGCGCTTGTTGCCTGCTTCACGATGCGCTCTAACTGTCTTTTTATTTTGCAGGTACGAGTTCGGAGCGGCTGCAGGGTGCCGGAATACCCACTGGATTAGATGTGGAAAGGAGTAATGGCACGTGAGTATTAAAGTTCCCCAATGTCTTTAAACGCACCTTGTTTTGTCTTTCAGATGCGGATGCAGCGCCGAAGGCCTCCGGAGCGTGCGAAGAGTTGGTAAGCTTTTGTCTTTCAGATGCCGGAATGCAGTATGAAGACCTCCGGAGCGCACGAAGAGTAGGTAAGCCTTTGCCTTTCCGATGCCGGAATGCTAACCTGTTCTTTCTTGTCTTTATAGGTGTTGCTGAAGACTGGATTCAGGATGGTAAGCCTTTGCCTTTCAGATGCCGGAATGCTAACCTGTTCTTTCTTGTCTTTATAGGTGTTGCTGAAGACTGGATTCAGGATGGTAAGCCTTTTTCCTTAGGCCCATGACTGGATGCAGAAGACACGATGAGCGTCCTGCTGCAGAGGATGCAGAATAACGCAAAGCAAGATTCATCCACCGGGTGTGGTTTAAATAGCCTCCTGTAGTGCTTAGGTGTCTCCTTCCACAGCCACGCCTAAGTAAGAAAAGAGTTCCTGGTAAGAAAAGAGTTCCTACCTTCCAGAAGAGTTCCAGTGTTCTAAATCTAGGCAGTGGCTCCAGCCCCACCCAACAGGAAAAGTAGTTCCAAACAGAAGAGGATCAGAGGCTCAACTGGCAGGCAAGTAAGCAGCATGGTCTGCTGCAGGTAAGTCCACCCAAGCATTATGAGCCCGGCGCTTCCAGCGCTGGGACTGGGCATATTTATGAGCCTGGTGCCACTGGCGCCAGGACTGGGTCCAAAAGGTCCCAATTGGGACTGGTTGGCACTCGGAACCTGGGTTATGGATCTGCTTCCAAGGGAGTTGGGAAAACCCTGACCTTTTGGAAGCAGAGATCATGACAAGGATCTCCATAACTTATTCACTAACAACCGTAAACCATGTTCTCAACTAATTCTTCTTGGGGACTTTAACCTAGGCATCCAAGACATTACAGATACTAATGCTTCAGTGGTAGCCAACACGATTCACGCACTAGGCCTAACCCAAAAAGTTGACAAGCCCACGCACTTGAAGGGGAGAACGCTAGATTGGATAGCAGACTGCAATTGTGCAGTCACTATCTCTTCCATAATGTCCTTACCCTGGACAGACCACTCACTGGTGTCCTTTAACTTAGCCACTTCCAGACCTAACCATATGGCCCCTTTACTGGCGCCACCATGTTTAACCAGAAATAAAAAATGCATTACTGCAGAGAAAGTTATGCGAGCCATATTACCCACCCTCAACGCACTCAGAAAATCTAAATCCTAGCACCTTAGTGCAGGAATTTAATAACATTATGCTCTCTACTCTAGATAATCTGGCACCTCTCAAACTTAGATCAAGCAAACCAAAAGCTCATCTAAACAAAAGGTTTACACCACAGCTAAGAGACCTACGTATCCTGAAAAGAAAAAGCGAAACCATTTGGAGGCTCTGCCCTTCAATTGATAACAAAGCTAATTTAACCTCTTTCTCTGAGCCATACAAAAAAGAAGATTGCCAGGCAAAACGCAACTTGTATGACGATCGTATAGCCAAATCCAACTCTAGTATGATAGAGCTCTTTTCCATACTAAAAGAACTTGAGTCTCCAATTGCCATTCAGGACACCTGCACCAAGGACAAATCCTGGTGTACAGATATCCAAAAAGCCCTAGCAAATAAAATTATCAGACCCCAAAATAAAATTCAGCAAAAAAAAACACTGGAAATTCAGGACCTGCCTAAAATGCCCCACACCAATAATTTATTGGAGCACAGTAATACCTTCCACTTTTCCAAAATGACTACCCTGGAAGTAGAAAAAATCATTCTTTCGCTCAAACCCTCCAATTGTAAAGGTGACATATGCCCAGCACAACTAATAAAAGATGCTGCTAGAGAATTATCACCCTTTATTACTAAACTGATTAACACATCCTTTGCCTCAGGCACCATCCCGGCCAACCTTAAACAGTCCTGGGTGCTCCCCCTCCTTAAAAAGCAGACCTTAGACCCCCTCATCCCTACTAATTACCACCCCATTACCACGTTACTGTTTCTTCTTAAGATATTGGACAAAGCAGCATACAACCAGATTCAAAAGCATGTAGAACTACATAACCTCTTAGGAGAGAGACAATCGGGCTTCCATCCTTTACATGGAACAGAAACTGCTCTAATTGACTTGAAATCCCAAATTGACAAGCTGAGAGACAAAGGAAGGACAGTACTCCTGCTACTTCTGGACCTCTCAGCTGCCTTTGATTTAGTGGATCATAAAGTCCTCTGTAATCACCTGGACTCGGCCGCCCACTTCTCCCCGGACGCCATCAGATGGATCGAGTCATTACAGATCGAAAGAACCATGAGAGTCTTCTCTCCCTCAGCAGCGGCAGATCCCGCCCCCATCTCGTGTGGTGTTCCCTAGGGCTCTTGTGTCTCCCCAACTCTATATACCATCTTGACCAAACCCCTGTTTGATGATCTGGACCATCTAGGTATCACCTACACTAACTATGCAGATGATACACAGATCCTCCTCCCGCTTTCTGGGGATCACGTGAAGGACACGACATTGGTGAACAAGGTATATCTTATTTTCCAGGCATGGATGGCCACTCATGGCCTCTGTCTGAACAATGATAAAACTGAGTTGATAATCCTGGGCACCCAAGCCAATATTAAAAAACTAGGCCAGCAATTCTCCTCCTTCAACATTGATGGGAATATCATCCAAGTGTCCAGGGATGTAAAAACCCTTGGATTCTATCTTGACTCCACCCTATCACTTGATAAACAGGTAAAATCCCTTACCTCATCTACGGCTTACACCTGCAAATTGATAAAAGCTAGTAAACCGTTCCTTTCTAGCAACAGTTGCTTAATCCTGGCCAGATCCTTAATACTCTCCAGAATTGATTACTGTAATGCACTCTATTCTGGAGCCAATAAAACCATAATTCAAAGACTACAAACATTACAAAATAATGCCTTGAGAGCCGCACTACGCATAAACAAAAGAACCCACATCTCCTCCGCCAGACGCCATCACAAATGGCTGACCACGGACAACAAAATACAACTCAAGAAGCTATCTCTGACCCATAAAGCCCTCAATAACTCCGCTCCTAGATACTTGATAGACAAATTTCACAGGAGAACCTCTCTCAGACCGACCAGAGCTGTCAATTCTAACTGTTTGACAATACCTAATTTCAGACGCACCACGATCGGTGGAAATAGTTTCCCTGTAAAGGCTGCAAAAACTTGGAATTCACTGCCACAAGACCTGAGAGGGGACCTGCCCTACCTTCGCTTCAGAAAAAATGTCATTCAACTCCTCACCTCCACAGACCTTAACTGACCTGTGTCATCTACCTCCCACTGTAATCATTTGCATCAAACCAGACTGTATATGTCTATAATTCTGATTGACCTTACCTGAATATTGTTTATTTTGTAATGATCTGTGATCTAGAGACCTTTATTGTACATTGCATATCATTCTTTGTTGTAACCATGTAAGCTTTGCATTTTCTTACTGCTGCGCCCTGTTACCCTTGGGTCTGGTGCGCATAAAAAGTGAATAAAACAAACAAACAAACAAACAGACAAACCCAAGAGGCATTTGATGGGCTAGACAAGCCCATTAAATAAACTGTTAAGAATCCGCTGAATGAATGGATCAGTAATATCCAGGGACTCACTTTCAACTATGATTTAACGAGTTGCTCTCTTATATGAAGGAGTGAGGCATCAGAACTGCTTGATGGTCTAAACTTGGATTGTTGATCAAACAAAAGGAAGTTCTCCTTTCTGGGAGTTGTTTGAACGTCATGTTTTCCAGTTATTTCTCTGTAATAGGGATATGAGATATAGAGCAATTATTTAATAGGATATGTACTTGTTTTCTTGATAAGATGGTTGATGATTCTAAGAGAGAGAAAAATATACCCCGTACATGGTAAGCCATTGCAGAATGCTGTCAGGATCATGTGGCAGAGGCTTGAGGTTTTCATTGATGAATGCTGGACAAGTTAGGCAGTGCTCTAGAGAAGCCTTCATAGACTTTTTTATCAGTTGTTATTACATATTCAGGAGCAACATATGTCAAAGGCAAGAAACATTTTAGAATTCTCAGGATCTGAAATGGCTGAGGCTGTGGATCTGTGTTGTGTTTTTATGATTCCTTGAATGGTGGCTGTTTTCTCTTGTAGCCAAATCATCTGCTAACTTGTTTCTAGAGCAGGTGCTTCAGGACATTTGAGATGGCTTTGCATGTTTGGTGCACATACTGTTGATCTGACATTTCTTGGTTGAGGACTTGATGAAGAGGGTGATGAACATCTATGCCAAGCTTTCCACACTGAGGATGACTTTGGGTGCTGATCCCCTCTAAACGCCATCTCAACTGCAAACATAGCATTTAAAACATAAAAATATTTAAAAATGGCGGCCAACATAATCCGAGGTCTAACTATCAAACTTCGAGTTTCTCATACCAACACGATTTTGCCTGATCCCACTACGAATGAAAAAGGTCTGCAATGACACCTATGACACCGTCAGACCATTTTCCCTGAGCTGTCATTTAATCATATTTATCAGACTCTGTAATAGAAGCATTGATGATGCTGAGAATGTATCCCATTAAGGACACCCACAAAGAAAATCAAAACCTGAAGAATGGAAATATGGCAGCCACTGGGTACTTCTTTAGGTAACATTCCAAGCCCTTGTTTATCATTAGTCTGTGCCATTGCAGAAGGGGACCAACCTCATGCAAATCAGCCTTGTGCTCACCCCAAGGTGATCAGTCCAGCGATCAGTGCATTGCATCCCGAAATGTAAAGCTACGCAGTGTCTGTACTGAAACCCGGTACACAGCCGCCTAATTTTACTGTAAACATTAATTGCATGCTGGGGACCACCAATGTTAGTACTTATGTGCTGTGTGCGTCACTTGCATGCCATTTTAAATGTTTACAAGGCGGAGTAGACAAGGAAAGAGTAAAAGCAAGTCCTACTCGTTTTTTCTTTTGAATTGTCCTCTCCGTCTCGTGAACAAGTAGATGCTGGCTGTACATTATACTTTGAAGGTAACATTTACTAATGGATTCCTATGGATTCTGCCTGGTTTTGAGCATGTGGAAAACAGAAGTTTTACACCTGCTTGAAAATCTATGGCTGGCGTAAAACGAAGTTCTCCGACAGAACAGAGGAGGAGAGTACCCAGATGTCTTATCTCCACTCCACTCTGTAGCGCTCCACCACCTTATATCAATATGAACATGCAGCGGAGTGGGAAATAGAGGCATAAATACATTACACCTCAAATTTCCGTCTCCATTTCCCGCGCCGCCCAATTTAGTATTAGGGTGATATGAACTCCCAGTGTTTAAGAAGAATTGACTCAAACGTTTCTATCCATCATATTTTAGTTATCTCAGTGAAATTGTAGAGTGATATCTCAGGAATGATATCGCTTTGTCAACACATTCACCACTTCATCCCTATTCGCTCTTTCCCTGTGTGGTCTTCACATTCACCTTTTTGCAGCCAACTTCATGCTCCTCACAGCTCGTGTTTGGTTCTGTACATTATTCTACACAGTCGTCTGCTTTAGGTTGAGCATACACTCTGACTCTGTATCTGCTGGCCATTTTCTTTGGTGACTGAATAGTTTCGACGTTGTCGGCCATCCTAATATTAATGGATTGTTGATGCCAATTGGGAGTGGTGCCAACGTCTGGCGGGCGTTGCGCTCAATATCTGTGCTATCCTGGCCATCGTTCAGACTTGCCCTATTTCTAAAGCTACCCAGTGCATGCTTTCCGAGCCCCTGCCCAACATATGTTAATGGGAGCTATACCACAAGAAATGTATGTTTAAAAATGTAAGCTGGGCAATGGGACACAGTCATACTAAAGGAGAGACAGGCTTCTCTTTTTTAAATAGATAGTGGCTCCTTCATAGTAAAGTGACAGTTGCCATGTGCTCTAATTCACATGACTTCATGCAGAGCTTGCATTAGTGAACTCATCCACACTGAGTAACCATGCACTTAAGGCCTTTGAAGGGTGGGTGGCTTTACAATCCTTACTGCTGAACTCTCTGCTCCCTATTTCACCTTTACACAGCCAGTGCTTGGCTCTACCACGTCTGACCAATGGCGTGTCAGTCTCAGATTATTTCCCCAGGGAATGGCTGGGATTGGCTGGGAGTGCCTCAAGTGTTACCTGACAATCAAAACCCTCCACAGTTCCAGGGGTTTCCTGAGCACATCCCAGAGCCATTTGCACATCCATGCTGTGACGTATTCTAGTAGCACCTCCCACTATACTAGAAATGTCCACCACTGGGAAATGATTGTTACCACAAGAGGTTGTATTTCCCTTCCTTCTGATCAGCATTCCACCTGATCCATTGAAAATTACTAGCCACACATCCGCAAATTATTAGCCACACCTCCATACAATATCACACAACCCCTCCCTCAAGTCCCTTATGTTTTTCCAAATGCTAGTCAGGGTATCTTCTCCCCTGCTCTTGTTTCATTTCCCTTTCCTACAACCACAGTATGGTTAGTGGGTTTTGAATGGACCACTTCTGGCAAGCCGCAGCACTTTAAGTCCACTATGGTGGTGGTGGGAGCAATGCGAAAGCTTACTAAATTGATATGACATAAATAACATATATTAAGAGATTTCACAAAATGAATAACACATGGAGCGCCAGTTCCAATTAACGGCTTTTGCAGGAAATGAAAACTAACACAGATGTTTGATACCACGCGTATCCTGGTATAGGTATGGAACGTGTACACGTGTTATGCAATAGGTAACTGACACAACTTTCATTTTCATTTGCAGCATTCGCATTGTTCTGACATTTTGAAAATCCTGCCACTGGAAAGTTCTTCCGGCAGAAATCTGCTTCGCTTCAAAACCGAGATCATCATTGCATTTCTTCAATGGAATATTAGGGGCTGGGTGATTTTAATAGGTTTCAGGGTAGAGACACACCTGTGTTTATTTGCAAGTATTCGAACAATCATAATCTGTTCAACGGTATTATTTTTAGAAAATAGTGGCTTCGTATGTATCCTGGAGAAAGTTGTACCATGTAGTTCATATTTCGTGCTTGGTATTTCTCCTGTGCAGAACTGCAGTGACTGTAGAGTGTGGAAATACAAATTGTATGTATGCGTCTCGTGTGTTACTTAGGAAGTACTCCACACTGTACACATACTTTTATTGACTGAATAGTCTATGATTCATTCTAGTAATACACATTTTAATAAAACGCACGCATGAAATCTCGACTCTTTTTTTACCACTTTTTAATCAGTAATAACAAGCAGAAAACACACATGGGACCATAATCCCAAAGCATAGTGGACCAAGGATGAGAAAGGTTAGGTGCGTTTGCCATTCTTTGTCGAGTATGTCTCCATCATATGGAAACGCTGTCTGGAGTAAGGCCAGACTGCAAGCACAAATGGCTCCACCCAATGCCTACAAGTATATGCAAGTGTCCGGTGGACGCCCATCATGTTTTATTGGTTTATTGATTATTTGTACACATGGTATTTTCCTTGTACTTAGAGTATTGCTCGGGCTGACTCAGCATTCCTCCTCCCCGAGGCATTCTGTACCTCATGAAGAAGCTATGGATAGCAGACAGGTAAAGACAATATGTGTCAGCCTCGATTGCAATGGATCCCCCTTCTCCTACCAAAGGAAGCCATGGTAGATGTGTGGGACTAGCAAACACCTTTCCCTCATTGGGTATGAAATGGAGTGAAGAACCCCGAGATGTCTGAAGTAAGGTGTGTTGCTTAATCACTCATAAAACAGAAGATTATTTGTTTCCAATGAAAGAGGTTATATTTAGTTATTCATCTTTTTTTCTGAATTGCAAACAGTGGCAAAATGGATGAGAACACTTTCTAAAATGGCCAGACACAGTTTAATACAATGGCATACACACAAAAAAGGATACAAACCACCCTTTCATAAACAATCAATACAAGAACAATAAAAAAGCAGATCATAGCTTTGGAAAAAACAGACAAACTGAACAAAATAAAGTCGGGCTTTAAACAACTTTCCAAAAGAAAGTAAACAGATGTCAATCACAAAGATTCAGTTGCCATGGTCCATATAGTTAAAGGTGCTGCACATGAAGGACATTATGGATTTAGTGGTTTCTCCAAATTTTGAATCTTCTGTTGGTTCTCTTCTGCTGGATGTATGACCACCAATGACAGCAGATGTTGATGGGATCAGCACTCTTCTCCTTCTGGATCTTTTGCCAAACTTGGATACAATTGGCCTCCAAATTAGCTGTAGGATGCTGAGCCCCTAACTGCCATCTGAAGTCTTTCACTAAATTTGGTGTTCACTTTCCCAAAATGCAGATCACCAAGGATCATTCTCACTCCATGCCCCCCCCCCCTTCCTCCATCACCTGCTGCATCCTACAGGGTCCTACATAATCCTCCCTCCTCTTCAGCATATACTAAACAACTTCATCTACATCTTTTTATTTAGCTGTTACATGCTTTCTTATAACGCAAGGACTTTCTCTGACTGCAAAAACCTGATTAAAATCGACTCTCTCCAAGAAAGAGCTACTGCTGCTTGTGAAGATCCTCATCACTACATTGCATGGGCACCTGGCACACCCTTATCATGACTGTACAAGTCCTGGAATTAGTTATTGGCCATGATCTCAGTTTTACTTCACAGATCAGGGCTGTCATCATGACCTCCTGTTTCTTTCACCTCCAGTGGCTTCACCAAATACTCTCTCTACCACTCCTTCCGAGGCAGAATGACTCTCGTCTACTGCCTCATCTGCACACCTCTGGATCTGGCAACAATCTGGTCAGCTACAGGCCTTCTACCATTACCAAAATGCAGAAAGGCAAAATGCCTAGAATACGAAGTTGCTTTTTCCTCAAACATTCTGCTCCTGATTGATTTCTTATACACAATTTATCAATTCAAAACAATGGGCCTTATTACAGGTCAGCCGGTCCGGAAATAAAGGTGGCAGTAAATCTGCCGTCACCGTTGTTTCCGGACAGGCTGATTCCAAGTCGTGCAGGCGGAAGGTGTCAGTAACACCACCCCCCTGCAGGCGGACATGGAAACACCGGCTCTGTCATAGTCGGAACCAGTGTTTCCATGGTCCCCATCCCCATGGAATCCTATGAGACTCCATGGGAATGGGGATTTACAGAATTCCGCCTCCAGAATTGCCACGGGGATTCCGACAATCACGGAGGCGGAATGGTATTACCGGTCCGGCGGCAGCCTGCCGTTTTTTCCGGCACAGCTGCCCCCGGACTCGTAATGAGGCCCAATCTATAAAACCAAAACTCAGAAGCCACCTGCATACCGTATTCATTTTTCATGTTTGATGAAATAGGCACACAACAATGGGTAACTAGACACACTACATTAAAAAAAGGATGAAGTATAATTTAACTTAAAAAAACAACATCTGTCAAATAAATATGATTGGATGGAGTTAATGTGACACAAATGGTTTGTGATAAGTGGTGGGTCATTCATTTGATATTGTCTTAATAGATTTGGGCCTTCTTATAAAAACAAGTGATTGAATAAAACAATGTGTACTGATTATAAACTAATACAGTATGCAGGTGTATTAATACTTGGTGCATTCAGAGTTTTTGGTTGTGGTATTTATTTTGAATTGATCAATTGTGTATAAAAAAATAAATTAGGAGCAAATTGTTTGAGAACAATGTAATATGATACACCCAGCTCTTAATAAAGGGGAAACCCACAATATGTAAAAAAATAGAGTACCAAGCAGGCCTCACTACAGGGAGCCCCTCTCACCAGCCCTTTCTGCTCTCCTATGGCTATGTATTGCTGAATCAAAGAACCTATGTTCCTAAGCTGCAAATTCTCACCCTGATTCCTCCTCCCAGGCCACAGCACTTAACGGATGCCAAGCCTTTCTGTATCCTGAAAAAAGCGAGGCAGTGAAAGGAGGAAAGGCTTGCTCATTCATAACCAGCAAGTTATGGTAACTAATTCTTGATTTCTTGCCCTATCAGCAGTTATCCAGAAATTCTGAAAGGCCTCTTGTCTTGACCCTTTCAGAATATACTGTATCTCTATGAAGGGCTTTTGTTCCTACTGTCAGCCATCTTGCTTGCATGCTTTGAAGTCATTTCTGCAATGGAGTACATTTTCATGAAAGGCAACAAATGCATAGGTATTGGTAGTGTTTAGCTCTAACAAGTAATTCAGTATCCTGGCAGTTGCCTCAGTGCAGGTCTTTAGCACATGAAAATCGTTCATGCCAAATTCCTACAAGTATTAAAAGGCCTCATCAGAGTACTAATGACTGGCACCCCGTAGGTCACCAATCAGATTTCACAGTGGCTACATATTTTGATTTAATGGTAATGGAGTGATGAGGGAAAGACTCAAACCTGGCTTGCAATTTAGGTGAGGTAGGTTCAATAGCAGCAATAGCAGAGAATGACACAAATACACATCAAACAAGACTACTCCAGACGAAATCCTGATCCTGTGCACCCTCCGCCTCTCATGTCCCAATTTATATAGGTTTCCTAATCAGTTGGAATCTATAAGAACAGTAGACAATGTATGGCTTCATCTGAGGAGGCTCATCTCACTTCCTAATTATCTCCCTGATAGCTTCTCAAGCAAGCAGCCAGTTCAAGGTTTCCCTAGAACACTCCCTAAACCTCATGAATATCATCACTGCAGCTGTGAGTGTTCGTTATAATTAAATGTGGAGCTATTGTCAACGCTCTGTTTGAAGTGGAGTCAGCCTGAACTGGATGAACATTTCCTGGTGTGAACAAGGTTGTGTAGCCGGTGGCACCACAGGGCCCGGCTAATGCGGCCACATGTTTGGTCTCTCAGGGAAAACCTAGAAATAAAGACGCAAGGATAATAAAGAATATTATTTCAAGTGTAGTGTGTGTTATTTTGCATGTGTTCTCTGTGTGTGTTTTTAGAAGTAACCATCCAGCCCACCATGGGGCTGAATGTAGTGTTTGTGAAGAAAGGAGCACATTAATGGAACTCATCTGCCCAGGAATGGGCTGGGCAAGGAAAGAGAAAAGAATCCAGACAGATCTGAAAAGAAAATGGTTGGAAAAGGACAGTTGAAAAAGAGAACAGAAAGCAGGGAAAGAGAAAGACTTATCAGTCGTGGGGTTGCTGCCTAGAGCAGCATCCCAGAGCCTAAATCCAGCAATCAGCGCCAGAAGGTGGTTGGGGATCCCTGCACAGAGACTGATCCAAGGGGGTTCGTGCTACTATGCAAGGGGAAGTTGGGCCAACTTGGGGCCGTTACACTTGTCTGCCCACGCAGGGGCCAGACCGGACGACCCTGTGGAATAAATGGCCCAAAATGTGAGCACAGGTACCGTCTGTGAAAGTCCCTTTAGCAGGGCATCAGAACCCATGCCTTGATGTAATGGTCACGTGTCAAAGCGACAGTAGCAGGGCCGATGAGAAGGGTCGTTTGAGCAGAAATAGCATAGCCGTATGTTAGAGAGCTTCAGATTGATAGCGGAGGTATGGCACAAAGTACCACATAGCAGAATTCTTTTGTTTTTGATATATAGGTAACTAGCATAGGGTAGCTTGCTTTTTTAGCAGCATGTGACAGTGCATTTTGGCACACATCGCACCTCTCAGAAAGGACACTGCACGTTATTTTCTTACTTCGCAGAATGCACACACACAGCACACTGCAAAACAATTTTCATTGCATTATAATTTTGTTTGGAACACAAGACACATGCAGCTGATTATGTAAAATGTGTCCTCATGACAAATCTGAGCACCTTTTTTGCCTTTTGGATTTTTTACTATCATATAATGTGGCATTGCATTATTATGCATTGTGTCTGTAGGGATACTAGTTATTATGAACAAGAGCTTTGCAATTTTTTAGAAGACCTCAGCCTCACCCGCAGGTGCAGAGCTGGTATTAGAGCGCATCAAGCAATAGTGTTATCAGGGAGCATTTGATTGAGTTTTGTTCTTCCCCACAAGCAAGCAGAGCACTCAGGGACGAGTGAGGAGGGGGATGAGATAGTTGTTGGCTTTTTTTTGCAAGGGCAGCGTTTCCCAAGGGATGGAGGCCCAGTCCTTGATAGCAGATGCTGGCACACCAGCTAGGGTAAGAATGCATAATGTTTGTGAAGGCCATAGTGAGGGGTGGGAGCAGTTCCCAGGCAGCCACCAGTGGAAATTGGCTGAATAAATGGAGAAGCTCACTAGTGGACTCTGCACAGTGTTTTCTAGAAGGCCATGGATTACTGGGATGTTGCTAGAAGATGATGTGCCAGGATTGACAACATGTATCGAGCTGAGGAGCAACGTACCGAGCTGGGCAGACAGTGGGAATAGGGGGTGAATAGATGAGGCGTGTGTCATGCTGGGGTGCACTAAGTTTCAACCTTGCAGATTTATTTCTCTCTTCTAATTGGTCAGGCTCGGTTGGACATTATGTCCCCAGTTGTCTAAAGTATCATGGCCCAATTAGAATCAAGCCCTCTATCAAACAACGTTCTCAAAATGGGATTGGTGGATTTTTTGATGACCATGGAGGGACAAGGTCATGTTGGGTGGGTGGTCTTCATTTATTTGAAGAAAAGCTAACTGCCAATCGATTTTGGATAATGTGTAGGATTGTTTAGGGGACCAGCCAATCAATCACACTGTCAAAATGGTCATTTCTGTTACATGTAATTTGTGGTTATAACATGTTCAGGCCACTGTGGGTGGATTTGAGATGGATTTGGTCAGTTCATTCTGCCGCCCGTGATGTATCAATACATGGTTTTGTCTTGTATGTGGTGTACGCCATTTTGGACCTCCGTGGGTTACTTTTTCACTATGTTTCGATTTGCATTGGGAATGCCCCTAGCTCTACCACCTCAAGGTAGTGTAAAACACTGACTGACTGCAGCAGTCACCACAAGAAAGAAGAGGTCACAGGGCCCATCATTTGACACCCAGGACATGCCCAGCCTGCAACAAACATCCAGCCAGCATTGCCATCAGCCAGCTGTTTCAGCAGCCATCATTTTTCATCCAGCAGACAGCACAGAATCAGTGCCCCAGCACAGACCTCAAGGTACTGCGTAGGGGTAACTGACTGCAGCAGTCACATACATTTATATGTATGTTATCTTATGTGTATATAGAAAGGGAAAACTTGTAGTGTTTTTATTGAATAAAGAGGGGTCCCTTTGGCATCCCTATAAAATTCACTCTGGTGTCTGTGCCCCTTTTGATCAAAGAAATCAGGGTTTGGCCCATCTCCTGTTCTCAGCAATTTTATCTTAGCAGGTGTGGTGCTGGGAGGTGGGATTGGTGGTGTCCATGGGAACTGTCCCTGACCCAGGCCAGGATTGGATGCTCCCTAGTTTGGGTTAGGGCCAGGAAACGGGGGCTACAGTTGCAAACCAAGCTTTGTCCAACTGTTAACAAGCGAGAGATCAAATTTATGTTTCAGTGTGTCAAAATGGAAGTCCACCTCGCAAGCAAGGATATATATTTTCAAGATGGATTCCTCTAATTGAAGCAGAGATTACTACAACTACATCTACTCTGAAAGTAGTACATTAGTACAGTCATTCACAATTGGATATAAGGCCTTTGTTCACATTGGTCGAGGGGGGAAGTGTACAGAGTGCTTTTATGTCGGGTTGGGGGTCCAGCAGGGGTGTGTGCTAGCACCAATACTGCTATACATAAGTGGGCTCCAGAACGCCCTGCTGGGCACCAGCATGGACTATTTGAGTCTGGGTGGCAGGGCCTTTCCGGTTCTGGCCTATGCCGATGATACGGTTCTTATGGACAGAACACCAAGGGCCCTACAGGCTGTGATTGACACCTGTGCAACTTTCATGAAAGGGCTGGGGCTAAACATCAATTCCACCAAGTCAGCAGTGATGGGGTGTGTAGGGAGGAAGAGGACTGTGAAGATGCGTCCCATGGTTTGCAACGGGGAGATCATCCCAACAGTCAAAGAATTCGACTACCTAGGGGTAAGATTTTTGGAGGCCGTCACCTTAAAAAAAATAGTCTTTGAAAATGAGTCAGCACACGGCAGGAATCTTTTGCTTTCTAAAAAGGTGCAAAGGCCAGCCCCTGAGAACAGTCCTGAAGGTTTATGCTGCTCAAACAAAGGCAGACACTTTATACAGAGCTCCTTCGGGGGGGTCATACGAAGGCTGCAGAACTCCAGGGGAAAGAAAAAAAGTTCCTTAAACAGCTTTTGGGCCTTCCAGGCTCAATCCCATGTGCATCAGTTCACAGGGAACTGGGGGTGGAATTTTGGGAGGATCAATGTGCTGCCGCTCCAAGTACATTTTGGCTGCACCTGTGGGCAAACGAGCATGCAACCTTATGCCAGTTCATAATTAGGAGTATTATGGGTTAAGAAAGCTGGCGCAAAATCCCATGGCTGATATACTTTCAGTAGTCTCTGTACTCCAATAACATCCAGGCCCAGTTCCCTGTAGATGCAGTGTTGTTACCCATGCAACTAAGAGTCTACAAGCAGGCACTGTACCCGGGGTTACACGAAAAGCGGCGGAATATGGAACGGGCAACTTACTCTGAAAGCCAACATGAGCTGATAAGCAGGGTGTCCGAGATCCAGCCTTACCTTTTCTGGGGCTCGAAAAAGAACGATAGATGGTTCATAACATGGTCAAGGTTTGATTGCCTACAGTCAAGGGGCAACACATAAAAGTGGCCGGCTTTCCTAATGATCCATGCTGCCCAGCATGTGGGACGGCTAGGGTAGACCAGAAGCATTTTTTACTATTTTGTCCATCCTATGGGGCATTGGAAGGTCCACCATTTTGCAGTTTGTTAAGTTTACTAGCATCCACCTGTATAGGGCCGGCACTAAGCTTCCGTCTAACGGCAGAATCTGAGCTGACTGCTTGGACTCTTCTGTCCTATCTGAAAAGAGCTATTCATCTGAGAAAGGGAATTTTAAGGGAATATCAAATGTTTTAACTGTACTGAGAAATGTGGTTTTAACATATCTGTGAAAGGTTTTGTCAATGATTATGCTGTATTCTTTTGCTTTTTGTGATGTACTAGCTACTGTTAATTCGTTTTTATGTGTATTGGACGTTTCGGTTTGATGGATGTTCAATGCGAATAAACTTTGAAGGATGATGATGATGATGATGAATTCACAATGTTATATTCTCCACAGTTTACAGCACATTGCATCCTAACATTCTCATATCCTCTCATTTCGCATTTCGATAGACACTTTTTCCCATGACAGAAGAATAGGATCAAAACCCTAGACACAATGTAGGGCACCAGGATGAATGAGAACGTGTATCACTTAAACCTCATAAACTAATAACACTCAGTCAGGAAGGAAGAGGCACAAGTTAATAAATAGAGCCTGAGAGCAAGTTGGTATAAATCCGATTTAAAGGGTTAATTATATCCACACAAAAATTATCCCCAGGCAAAAAAACATCATCCATCATCCAGCACCAGCAGATTCACAGACTGTATACTACATCCTGAATGATAGGTAGACTGACAGGGGTGAGAAAACCATGAGCAGAAACATAGTTAGCCATTTGTGAAGTCACTGAAAATGCAGTGAAGTATTTTGGCAAGACAACACCAAGCAACAAAGGACATCAGGGAGCTTTGTGTTGTGTACTGCCCAACAAGAGACAGTTAATATCATTAGTGAAGAGGCCTACAACGCCCTTGCCCGAAGCTTTGTGGTGTGTACTGCCCAACAAGAGACAGTTAATATTATTAGTGAAGAGGCCTGCAACGCACTTGCCCAGCCTCCGAAACTCAAAAAGCCAATGGTGGACCTCTACCCCTAGGGGTCAACCATTCCCTTAACCTGTAATGGTATAATAACAGCCTGGAGGACTCAAAAGACCCAAGCGGCGAAGATCCCAATATAGGTCCTAAAGACGGAAGTCAACTGTGGCTGCATAATCAGCTTCACGACGGCTGTCGACATGGGGCTGGTACACATCATATACCAGCCAATGGCCCACAAGTACTTGGCCATTTCAGAAGACATAGAAGCGGCATTCCCGAAGTTGTTCAAAGGGTTGGGAAAACTGAAACACAGAAAGATACAATTGCATAATAATCATGAGGTTCGGCCAGTGGCCCAAAACTACCGGGGCATACCCGTGAATATACAGAGGCAAGTGGAGTTGGAACTAGACAAACTCCTGCAACAGCAGGTGTTTGAGCCAGTCGCGGGTCCCACCCCATGGGTTTCACGTATAATCCTGGTGCCCAAGAAGTCGCCGGACGGATCCATACGACTATGCGTAGACATGAGGAGAGCCAATAAAGCGATTGAGCGCAAACGTCTCCAAGCGCCACGGATCACTGACATGATCCATCTATTCCACGGAGCGAAAGTATTCTCCAAACTGGACCTCACAAAAGAGTATCACCAGATTGAGACAGCACCCGAATCTCAATATATCACCACATGCGTGACACACCTGGGGCTGTTTCAATACAAAAGACTCCATTTTGGCAGCTCCTCGGCTTCCAAGATATTTCAGGAGGAGATTCACAAGGTCATACGGCACGTACCCAACTGTCTCAACTATTCGGACGACGTGTTGATCTTTGGAAAATCCAAAGAAGAAAATGACATAACCCTGCACAGGGTGTGTTCCGCACTGGAGGCTGCTGGCCTCACTGTCAACAAATCAATTTTCTAAAAGTGTCGCTTGGATTTTTTGGGCATATCTCTTCAGAAAAAGGAATGCAGAGGGACCCGGACAAAGGGGCAGCATTCAACACGGTACAACCCCCTCAGAACATGTCCAAACTACGGTCCTTCCTGGGCCTGGCGAGCTATTGCTCCAGAAATCTCAAGGACTATGCCACAGTAAGCAACCCGCTTCTACTACTCACCCGCAAAGACCACCCGTTCGAATGATCAAGGGACTGCCAGAGTGCTTTTGAAATAATTTGCAACAACATCGCCCGGGCCGAGGACAAGGCGTACTTTGATGCACAAAGGAAGACTGAAGTAATTGTGGACACCAGTCCTGTGGGGCTGGGAGCAATCCTGAAGCAGAGAGACCACGCTGACCTCTCCAATGTCTTCATCATAGCTTATGCCAGCAGGAGCCTCACGGCCATGGAACAGGCTTACTCCCAGGCGGAAAAGGAGAGTATGGTAGTGGTATGGGCCTGTAAATACTTCCACCTGTTCCTATATGGGAAGGCATTTATGGTCATAACGGACCATCCGGCCCTCTTATTGATCTATGGGGGGTCGCCAGATGAGGTCTGCGCCTGCAAAACTATTAGTTTGACATCCAACGTTGCCCAGGCAAGGAGGACAATCCAGCGGATTATCTATCCCGCTATCCGACAGGCCCGGCCCAAGCAGGGCCATCCATTGCCGACTTGTATATTAACTACGTGGTGCACCACCTCCAGCCACTCCCAGAGGACTGGGCTGACCTCGCTGCCACGTCGGAGCAGGACAAGGCCCTCAGCATCGTGGCTCATTGCATCAAATCAGAAAAAACCTCACACTTCAAATATCAAGCCAGGAATGGGAGCAAAGCCGTATGAGATGACATCCGGTGTTCAGACCTGGTAAAGGACGAGTTGTCCATCGTCGATGACCATGTCGTCCTCAAAGGCTGCAAAGTGGTAATTCCAGAGGCACTACGAGAGAAGATAATCAGGCTGGCACGTGAAGGTCACCGGGGGGTGGTGTCAATGAAGCGTCTTCTTTGACAAAAGGTGTGGTTTCCCAAACTGGACACCATGGTAGAGGAAATGGTAGGGGAATGCCCCACTTGTGCACAAGTGGCTCTGCCTCCACACCCAAATCCATTACAAATGTCCCCACTCCCGGAAAATTTCTGGACGAGTTGGCGGTGGACTTCTTCACCAGAGATGTTGCATGAAGCCTCCGAGACTGATTGAGGAAATGGACTGACAAACTGTGAGTGACCTGTTATCTTAAAAAGGGGGGAGATGTCATGTCACGAGTGCGACTGATCAGCTCTACCACATCATTGTGTGGGTTGGCCCGCATTAGGGCTGTATCCCAGGGGAAGTGACGTTGGTGTTAGGGAGGTGGGCGGCGGGGGGGCAAGGGCAGTTCCGTCTTGTACGAAGAATAAAGCAGATGTTGATTACAGTTTCTCCACCTGCAGTTCCTTATTGTCACTGGAGGTGATACCCAGTGTGGGTGTGTCAGTGGGACGTCCGGCAGTCCCTGCTTGTCCTCGCCATCACATACGTAGCTTCAGTTCTTCTTTAAGCAAAAGGTCTTCCAAGGAGGCAGGTACATAGCTCTAGAAACAAAAAAGGTTAGTGGGGAAGGGGTGTCTGCAAGGGGTATCCCTTGGGAGGTAGGGACTGTACACAAATCCCAATTGTACAACAAGAATGATTCATACAAGGAGAGTCATACCCAAGCACACCCATGTATTCTAGAAGGCTCCCACTTACAAAGGAAGGGAATCTACACTATCCCAGACATGTATCTGTTACAGGGATGGCGCCCCATCAACAGAACAACGCACCATGCCCATAAGTGGCAACAAAATTCTTCTTCAGACATGGACATAGTGAATTATCTCTGTATGTTAGCACTCTATTGAGACATCCTTGCTGTTCATGTTCAATACATGCCGGGTCATGTGGGAAGCAAAGGGGTCCCCAAACTAGGCCCAAATAGATACCTGGGGGCTTTGAAATTGAAGCATTCCCAAATAATTGATCACAATAGATCATAGCCCCTACTGTGTCTTTCACACAGGCTAGTGGGATTAGTGAATTATCCAAGTTTATGTGAGAGCCAGGAGGGGTCTGGTCAAGGGATGGTGTCACAGACTGAGAGAGTAGCAAAGCGGGATTTGGTTTCCAGTCCCATGCTTCTTAATCCTCGCACAACTTGTGATCTCATATTGTTGAGCCTACAAGAGCAAGTGAATGAGAGGAGATGAGGACGAGGTCCCTATCCACTGTTGATGCAGTGGAACCATAGAGTCAGCCCAAGAGGACTGCTCTGTATCAGTTCAACTCAGCTTGAATTGAATGGTGGCGCAATCAGTGTTCAAGATGATGAGTGGTCTGATGGATGATCCATCGGACCCTTGCTTTTTGGTCAGTACTACTCCTGCTCTCTCCATACACTCTTCCCACTGCAACTCATCCATAACAGGACTGCAAGACTTGTCCTTGGCCTCCAGCCCTGGGACCCTTTGCATTGTCCACAGGGCTTTCTGGGGCCTGGGTCCAAAATACCTTCAACGTTCCCTCCGTAAATACCTTCCTGCTCTCCGTTCCTCCACCTCCAACTCCTTCAGGGTCTGTCGCTTCTCCAAGCTATGTGTTGGTGGCAGATCTCTTTCCTCAGCAGGGGCCTCCCACTGGAACAACCTCCCTGCCACTCTGAAACTTGAGGAGAACAATCTTCGGTTCCGGAATCACCTCAAGACCTTCCTCTTTGCTTCTGCCTTCGCTCTACCTCTCCCCTGTTGATCTGTCTGATTTGGCACAGTGCACCTGGTTTACCCTCTGATTTCATGCCCAGGTTTATGCCCACCCAGCCACTCACCCGCACTGCCCCTGGCAACCCTTGCACTTTGGTCTGTATCTGTTACCCTACAGTCCCCTTACCTGCACTTACCAGACACCCCGTGTCTGTGCTCAATACCTGCACTTGCCACATTGCTGCCTGCACTACCTTTTGTATTGTTTTACCCCTTGCTCAGCTCTTGCCATTTCTCCCCTCTCCCTTGCACTTTCCCCCCCTTAAATCCCCCCTGTGCTTGTGCGTTCTCAATGTCACTGGGCCTAGTAAGATCGTTGTTTTGTCTTCCCTTGTTCCCTCGCTGGCCTCGTCGCACTCTGAAACACTTGTGTATGAGCGCAATACAAATAAAATATCATATCATATCATATCTGCCGGGGTGCGCAGTGGAAGGGAGCATTACCATCAATGTCCCCACCTGGATCTAGTCACTCACCGTTAGTGGTTTAGGCCGATTTGCACCCTCCTTCCTGCTCCCCAACCCCAGAATCAATCTATATTTAGTTGTGAGTGGTGAGACCAAGGCCAGATTTGGAGGTTACCATGGCTTTGGATGTGGAGGTCAAATTTGCCTAAATGAAGACTGCAGGAAAGAGTTACATGTTTGAGTTTTTGGTTCTTTCTACTGTAGGAAACGTGGCGCAAACTTTAAAACCCAGTAAATATGTCAGTTTGAAAGGGGGCATGGGACAGGACAGGTTAATATTAAATTCAACTCTCCAAATACAGGAAGTGGGCTATACTGTAATTGATAGACATTGTTAACAACAGCAGGTGTAACTCATCAATACAAGGATGGCAGTAACCCAGGAAAAACCGGAAGAAGAAGACGAAGACAAAGAAGAAGAGTTAATTACCAGCCTTTACCAGCAAAGAGTGTTGGAAATGCTTGATACAAAGCTCTTCCGTCCATATTGACACACCCTAGTCCATTCCATTTTGCCCTTCTCATCACCAATAAGCATACTTAGATAATTGAGCCCCCTTTCTAATATGAGGCTTTACCTCCAAATGAGCTGCTACACTCACATGCACACGGAAAAACAGAGCCACATTTTCAGTCAAGCTTGGGATTAAGCCAGGCTGGGAGGAAAAACCAAGTCCAACAATCCAGAAAAGACACCAACAAGTATAGGGGGCTACCCCCTCAGGTTAAAAGTGGGCTTTTAACCAAACAATATAGGTTTTTGAATGACAAAGTTCCTTCTGGTTTTCCCGATGCCGTTGAAGGGTTGTATGCTGTAACCTGTGGGGACAAGGACCTCAATTATGTGTGAACCACATTTCTGTGATCAAGAGTGCATGTGTTGAGCAGTGCTGCAGAACATGCATGAGCTAATGAATTAGCCTGGGGTTGCATGTATGTTTGGTAGGTGGGTGATGATGAGGGGCTTGTCAATGAGGTTGAGTGATCAATGGTGTTGAGTGTATTTTGGATGTTAGTCTGTGTGTGTGTTTGAGTGCAGCTGGGTCTGGATAAGTGGATGAGATCAGCTTCACATGGTGTGAATCAATATAAAAACAGCCCAGACACAAACTCAAACAATAAAACAAGCTTTTCTCACGAGCAAACATTAGCTCACAAGGTAGCACATGAAAAGAGTGTCCTCGATCCCTCACAACACCCATTTTTATCTGTGCAATCATAATTATTTGTATAAATAGAAACTATACATACTCTAAATGAGCCTTTTTCTTATTGGTAACCTCACATACGGGAACAGCCAATTTACAACTATATGATGTGTCTTGAACTATAAAGGTAAGCTGCTGCTGCTTCTCCAGACCCGGGCCCATCAAACACTAGTTCCATAAAAAATAAGGCAGGCAAGAAAGCCAAGGGGAAATGTGTCCAGCAAATGGACGAAGCTGCCACGTCGGACTTGTATGGTGAAGCAGGGGACACAATACCGGACTGGGGAAGGTGGGGGGGGGGGGTGAGGAGAGAGTGGGGTGTGGAGTTTAAATGTTGGTGGAATATGTTTAAAAAATGCCAATAAAAATCATCTTGAAAAAAATAAATAAATAAGGCAGGCAGCCTTCACCGAAGCCAAAAGTGGTTCCACATTAAACCAATAAACCACATTTACAGAAAATGCAGGATTTTCCCATTGGTCACAACCGAAACATTGCATGCATGTCAGAAGAGCTGTTGACAATGGACAACTACAAAGGCTGCATATGCCATAGGGTGTAATTGGGCAGTTGTAGCCCTTGTACTATGAATCTCATCTCTTGGGGCACAACACTTTGAATACAGATTTGATGTTATCATCATCATTATCATATCCTTTGAATGGCATTTTGATTCTTCTCACGATTTATCCCGATCTGGGGTTGAGGCATCTGCTCAGTTGCCCCATCTCCTGTGTCTTGGATATGGACCTCAAGGCCCGAGTTTTGATACTGTAAGGAACTCATGGTAGAAACAGTAAAGACACACACAAGTGATCACAGTTCAAGGGTGTTTATTAAACTGTATATGCAGGTTAGAAAAACGCCTAATCTGAACCTAAATCTAAGGTAGGAGCAAGCGTCGACTATCAAATGAAAAATAAGGCAGTCCTAATGGCGTTGTGTCAAATAATCAAGGCCTATACTAAGAAACCTATTGCCAAACCTTACAACTACACAAAAAGGATGTGGGATAGTTTTCAATAAAAGAAAGATTTGTTCACAAATAATAAGTCAGGATGTGATTGCCAGGGGTCTCCCTTCCCCACGTTTTTAGCACAGGACAAGGTGGGACCTCGGAGAACAGTACACGCGTGAGCTTTCTCAGCAATTGCCTGATAGTTTTGGACAAACAAACACAAAAAGTGCTGTTCCTCGTATAGCTTTGGGTGACAACTTCACCCCAGGTTCCCCCTCTTCCAGGCACAGACTCCTCAACAATTCAATTTAACAGTTCTTTTCATACGGTAGTTAGGGTGATGACTTTCCACCCCTGGATCTCCCTCGGCCGGGCTCATACCCCAAATGACAAGGGGGACACTTAATTTCCACTTATCTTGCAATATTTCCTGCTTTCACGAATCTTCATGTCTTTTCAAATAATGCAGTGTGAGTCTCCATCGATTTGGTCCACCTTGTCAACACACTGTTCATAGGGACTTTGGGTTTCACCCCTTTTCGTTAGCCTCCCTCTGCCGGTTCACTCTCGCCAAACTTTACAATACACAGTTAATTATGGGACTTTAGACTTCGCCCCCTTTTCATTAGCATCTCTGCCGGGTTCACTCTTGCCAATGTTCAATGTCTTTTATACAGTTCATCTGGGTTTGCTCTTGGTTGTCAGCTTCCCTCTACGGGTTTCACTCTTGTCAACTTTACATCCACGTTCACATTTGCTTTCAATATCTGCAGATTCACTTCCGTTGCTTTCTCATGACGCGGGATTCACTTCCCTTGCTTTCTCCACAGTTCTTAAATCAAAGGTTTTTGAATGTATGGGGATTTTGTTAGACATCCTGTATGACATCTTTGACCTGTCTTGAGGGCTCTGCTGCGACTTTCTGGTATCTGGTGCTTGTCCCTTTTGCTGCTAGTCTCCCCTTTATAATTTTATAGTTATTTGAACTTCTTTCACTTTGCCACTTTGCAAATTTCATTCACGACAGCCCAATTCATATCAGCTCTCCCTTCGACTCACTGGCTGTGATGAACTGCTTGGGTTTCCTCGTAACTGGAGGAAACAAGGCCGGTACCACAGTAGCAGGACTTTCCCTAGCTCCCGCTTATCAGCGTCAACACGCTACATGTACCATTGACATCTGCTGCAACACACTTGGGCTATTGTCCTCGGTCTTAAGGTTCCTTCTGTGGAGGTTTCGCAGGTCTGCGTCGAAAAAGACAAGGTTGTGTTGCTCCTTGTCAGCCTCTTGATATTTGTCGCCTTTCTCCTCCTCTTCAACGGCAGTGGTAGATTAGCTGTCTCGTTGTGCGGTCTGCCTTGCTCGTACTGGGCTCTTTTGCTCCACCTTTTATCCCTGTGGAAAAAGGAAAGGGTCGTCAGGTATGTGTGATTTAGTTCAATTGGCTGACTCTGCCTGACCCTTGCGTCGGGACATGTCAGGTAAACATGTTTCACATTAGTCTGTTGGGGGGGTAGGTGTGTCAGAATATCCCACATTATAGGATGGGGAAAAGGTGTTGAAAGAAGGGGGATACCGCATCTCACCTGTCGGTGTCCCACTCCCCAAGGACCCCCTCAACCAGGTGATCCTCCCGCACTGGTTCACCCCCAAGCACTGGATCCAAAAGCGATGGCCGTGTCCTGGCCACCTGGATGACAGATCCCTGGGGACTACATAGGGAGACACCTTCAGGTTTCTCACAGTACAGATAAGCTTTAAGTTTTTATTCTTCAAGCACATGTGTAGTGTGAAGGCACTCTCAGTCAGGATGAGTTCCTTTTATGATGGCAAAAGGGGAAGTAGAAGCGTCTTTCCGCTCAAAGGGGACTGATCCATGAGAACTCCAGCCTCAGTATTATGCATGAAGTAGAAATACAGCTGTTAGACACATTCTGCAGTAGAGCATATTGCGAGGACAGACGCAAACAGGTATGGTGTACGAAGAATCATGGAAAATTGTCAGTGTCTTTGCATCTTCTAAAGGAGACTCCCGGGCCAACGGGGCAGGTGGCAGGCAAAGAATTACATGTATAGTCGAACATGGCTGATCACAGCAATGGAGAATACAATTGTGGAAAGCAATTCAGTTACCAAATGCTACTGCAGTCAGCACAAACAGTGTGAAGCAGTGACACCTTATTCGAAATCCCACAGAGAGCATGTTTGAACACAGATGAAGAATAGTCTGCTGGACACTGGGACTCATCAGGAGACCACCAGGCCTTTGGTTTTCGCAGTGGACTTCTAGCACTCTTGGCTCCTTGTTATTATGATGTGGGGTACACCAAAATGAGATATAAAGTCTCTGATGGGGTTTCTTTGCCACAGTGATAGAGTCAGAAATGGGTATGCATCCCTGCAGCCAGTTAACATATCATTAACAACCAGGAATACTCAGATACATTACGCTTTGTTAGTTGGATGAAGTGAAGTTGGATGTTGATGAAGCGGCTTCAAGTTGGTGGGTGCGCAGCTTCTTTCTCTTTTAGGAGTTGCCACACAATATGCCGTATGCAGGGAACATAGCTGACCCACATTTGGTGGGCAACAGAAGAGTAATTGGGAGCAAAGCAGAGCCAGCTTAGTTCAGATTCCACACCCCTTTGCTGGTGTTAGACACTGAATGAGTCACCCTTGCTAAGTACGGCAGCATAGAGTGTGGGGTGAAGAGTCTGCCACCTTCCGCATGCCACAATCGATCAGAGCATTGAAAACATCCCATGATGGTAAAGTAATGTTTCTTCTTCGGGATGAATCCTCTCGGATGTCTGCCTATCAGGAAAGTGAACTGAAAGGATGATCGCCCATCAAACATCAGAAGGAGCCTAGGGCCCAGAAAGAGCTACCTGGTTGTCACAATAGTCTACCGGACAGTTTCCGGCAGTGATATCATCAGAAGAGCGCTCGCACATGCAGCACTTTTCAATGGCCACTGTATAGGTGTAGCAGGCATCCAAATAGTGTCCATTGGATTGCCACCAGAGCTGGTCGAAGTCATTGACAACCCCTAAGGCATACATCAAGTTAGTGTAAATGGTGGCAGAAGAACCCTTTGAGAGGGTACATGCATGGGTGAGTGCTACGCATTCTGGCTCTTGAGCAGAAAGAGCATGTGGTAGGTGATACATTTCAGGTTCGGAAGTGACAGTACAGACAGCAGAGACCACCTGGAGAACACCATTGTTATTTAAAAAGCAAGACCAATCCATTACAAGAACAGCATTTTTAGTGGTATTTCCTTCAAATTATTTCAGGGGTAACATTAAGGGCAGTGCCATGGGACACTTGTGTTTTTCCCCATCTTCATGAGTAAGAAGTGGCAATGCTGGGTTCAATGATGGGCAACAAGAAATGGAAACGTGAGGAAAAGCTAGGAGTCAATTCTCATATTTTGTGATGTGCTCATTGGACCTTGTTGAGTATTTCCTTTGAAGAGAGCAGAAACTGAAGGTGGGCCAGCCACTGTCATTGGGTGAGCCAAAACTAGGGTGCCATCTTTCTCTACAGAAAGAGACACTGCAGACAATGGCCCCTGCAGGCAAAGTTGTCATGGAAGCACTGGCACCGTTAGCAACAGTGACAGTCCTTCCAAGTTCCCATTCCTATGGGACTCCACGGGAAAGGGACTTACCAAATCCGACACCAGACTTCCCACGCCGCCGGTACTTGTAATGTCCTAGTGGCACGGGGAAGTCAGGTGCCGGAAACAGTGTTTCGGAGTCGACAGCAACCCGCTGGTGGCACCGGCGGGTTGCCGCCAGCCCCGTAATGAGGCCCAATGCATAGACAAGGAAGAAATCCAGAAGTGAAAGGATCAATGGAGATGCTGAAACAAGCCACATGCCTGTGGAGGCTGCCCTGTGGCTGATTGAGTACACCTAGTGCAAACAAATCACGCTCATGATGAATGAGAATGACATGCTTTTCATAATCAGGCATCCCAATAGTAGGTGCAGAGGATAGGGCCTCCTTAATGGCTGCAAAAGTAGAAGTAGCCTCTGGAGTCCAGTCTAATCTAGCAGGGGAAGTTTGCAGTGGAAAGTCCCGCAAGGGACGAATAATGGCAGAGTAGCTATGCACTTTGCCATTGTTCCTTGTATTTGGCGATAGTAGTTCACCATTCCAAGGGAAGGCTGCATTTGCTTCTTAGTGTGTGGCCTAGTAATTTGACATATAGATTGTATGCAAGAGGGAGAAATGTGTCTTGTGTAGTGTGATATGGCATGCCCAAGATAGTGAATAGTTGTTCAACACAGTTGGCGTTTCTCTTGTTGGCCTTGTGGCAATGGAAAGTGAGTGTTATGAGTAGATTAAGAGGATCAGTTCTGAAACCTACAGGAGAAGGGGGCAGGTGCAGTTGGTCAACCATATACTGTATGGGAGTGGAGAGTGCAGAAAACATAATAGAGTCAAAAGTCCTTTTTTAGGAATTTTGAAGAAGAGGTTGGTTAAGAATTTGAAAGAATTTGGAAGAAGAGGTTGGGCCCTCAGTATACCCCACTGGACATCTTTTCCACGTATACTGCAACGCGGCATATGGAAAGCAGAAAAGGAACTGGCTATCAGGGAGAATAGGAATGCTAAAGGAGGTGAAGAGGTCCACAACAGTTTGGTGAGTAGCAGATGGATAAAACTAAGAGGGAATATATGCCAGAATGGGGACTCCAAGAAAGGTGAGGTGAAAGGCCGTGTTCACTGTTCGCAGGTCTTGGACAAAGTGATAGGTTTCCTTGTTGAGTTTGCACACAGGGCAAATAGGTGTATTCCATGGGCTTCTTGTCTGGATAATAATGCTCTCTGCAAAAGGGAATCAGTGACTGGTCAAATGCCTTTCTTAGCTTTGTTAAAAAAGGGTTATTGGGTAATGCAAGTCAAAGGAACAGATATATTAAGGGTCATTTGAAGAGGTTCAGCAGATAACGCTTCCCCAACTTAGTAAGCATGTGAGGACCACAGTTAGGGGGGACGGCAGCAAGGAGATCAGTGAAGTTTAACAGCAGTGGGTGCAGAAGATGGGTGTTCCTGCAGTAGAAAAAAAATTCAGAGCTGAGGTTTGCAAGAAAATCCAAGTAAACACCATCTGGAGAGCAATACATTGTACAGTTTAATGGGCTAAGGTGCATGTGGTTAGAAATAGGCCCCAGAAAAATAAACAGAAGGGGTGTCTGGAATTAGGTACAAGAGCAAATTTAGAAGCTTCTAAAGTAGAGTGTGATTCTCCAGTATCAACAATACATTTCACGGTTTTACCGAAAAGGGTGCGAGACAGATAGGGGACAGAGGTGTCCAAAGTAATCAGTGGAGCGATGATGTTGAAGTTACCCAGACTTTCCTATGGAACATTCAAAGTGAGTGGCAACAGTGAAGTGACATTTCATTTCTGAGGCCCACGGGCTGCATTGTTAATAGTGTGTGTAGTGTTGTTGGCATGCAGGCCTGATGGAACACCGAGAAATCCAGTGACCCTCCTGTGTGCAGTACTTCAAAAAGGGAGTCATTAGTTTATTGCTCTGGGAGCACTCCTCCCCCTACACCTTGAAATTCCCAGCCATACATGGGTTGGAAGTTGACACAGCTGCATCCTTATGGCTGGTAATGTTTTATATTTATTGACATCAACTCTTCATGTGGATCATATGTTTGCAGTTCATATTTTCTGAAATATTCAAGTAACTTGGGCATTTCTTTTGCAAGCCAGCCAATCACAACTGTCGGTGCTAGGGGATCAAACGTTGCAGCATTCTGATGCTGGAATGTTGATCAAAACAATTAGTTAAGGTGCAGTTAACCCCGTGAAATTCAGCAGATGTGGGAAGTCATGACCAGTTTAACATGGCGGGCTCTCGTTTATGTCCCCCATAATGCCATTTTGTACGTCATTGTGAATCCCTTCTCTTATGATATGTATGTGCTAATGGGCTTTGCAATGGGAACATCATGACTTCCCACATCCACTGTATTTCAAGGGTTTTGTTGCCTTTGTAGAGGAGGTCCCAAATAAAGCCCGCACTCCAGTCACCCATTTTGAAGTACCTGGAACGTTCACACCGAGATATGTGATGTATGATGTGCAAATAAACCAGCAGAGAGCCGCAGTAGGGCTCTGCCCAGTACCTATCAGAAGAACAATACCTATTGAAGTACCAATAACCAGACAACCATGTACAGTAAGGTACCCATTGAGAAAACCCTACAAGCAAATGAAACGAAATGCAAATTGCTTATACACTGTCCTGGAAGAAACCACAAAGGCCTTAATTGAAGACAAATGGTGACGTCATGAAGGCCCGAACGGACTCGCAAGTAGAAGATATGACGACCCAAGAATGACACACAGAGACGAAACGCCATGAATAAGGATATCGTGAACCTAGAAGGAGACACGATGTTGAAATATAAAGAAGCTTAAGATGTAAAGCAGGATGAAGCCATTCAACCAGCTAACGCCTGTACATATGCTTGTAACCGCAAGAAAGCTAAGAAAACAGTGCAGCTTGCTAAGCCTAGTAGAAGATGGACCGCGGCAAGTGCCACCTATACATATCTACCTCAACGAAGCACATTATACAAGTGCGAGTCCACTTTACACAGAAGCAGAATTAACTCAGTTTACGAGAAGAGATGGCTGAATCGAAACTCAGCGGAGGCAACATGAGCCAGGAAGAGCCAAGGTCAGACCAATAGAGGAGCGAACAGTAGCTTCGCGGAATCAAAACTTAAGAACAGAATAGCCTATCTCAGGAAGGCCGAGATAAGGAGGCGTAGGCAGGTGGCAAGCCGAATAAGAATTAAATGCACAAATTGAGAGAAACGAGGCAAATTCACGGTGTAGTAGCATCTGACCATCCAAGCGAGAAGAGGCACGGGTTCACACCTACACTTGCCAGCCACCCTGACAGAGATATCATAACTTTTCCTAACAAGAAGACACAGTTTCGAGGCCGACCACCACCAACTAATTGACACATAGCCACTAATGTAATGATGGATTGAGGGAAGGCAGGGTGAATCTTAGGCAACCCTGCACCTGGTTGACCATTCTGCGTGCTGCTAAGTAAATGTTACACTCACCTGACTCCCACGGAGGCGCTGGCCTGGTTCGCGCTGCTGTGACCTCTTCTAAGGTGATGCGCAGGGTTCGGAAGACGGACTGGACTGGGCCCCCAAATCTGGCTTGCCTGGCTCGCAGAAGTATCCTTCTGTAGGCAAAAATAGGGGATTAACTGTAACGCTCACCTGATTCCCATAGAGGCGCCGGTCTTGACTGGGCGTATACCGTATCTTCAAAGGTGATGTGTAACACACGGCTGGCTCTTTGGGCTGGACCTCTTTGCACTGTATGTCTGGCTCGAAGGGTAAGATGTCTGCAGATAGAAAATGTGGGATTAATGAACTGGGTTATTGAATGTCTCTCTCTTCTTCCCTTTCTCTTCTCCTGTAGAACCCCAAAGGTTAACGCTCTCACCTTAGGTAAGTGAACGCCGTGCTCTCCATCTGCCTCGAGGCAGGGTGCTGTAACCAGTTTCTTCACTGGATAAGGGGAACAGGCCTCTTGACTTCAGAGGACTGCTGTCCGTCGTTTACTGCACGAACGGTAAGTTTCGAGTAATTCTAATGTCTTTAAAGTCTTTAGTAATGATGTCTCTTGTTTTGCAGGGTTCCGGCGATGGCGGATGGCGGGCTGAAGTGAGTTGAAGATGGAGCCCGTGTGATGAATAGAAGCGCCTGGAAGCACGTAAGTAAGCGCTTGTTGCCTGCTTCACGATGCGCTCTAACTGTCTTTTTATTTTGCAGGTACAAGTTCGGGGCGGCTGCAGGGTGCCGGAATACCCACTGGGTTAGATGTGGAAAGGAGTAATGGCACGTGAGTATTAAAGTTCCCCAATGTCTTTAAACGCACCTTGTTTTGTCTTTCAGATACGGGATGCAGCGCCAAAGGCCTCCGGAGCGTGCGAAGAGTTGGTAAGCTTGTGTCTTTCAGATGCCGGAATGCAGTGTGAAGACCTCCGGAGCGCACGAAGAGTAGGTAAGTCTTTGTCTTTCAGATGCCGGAATGCAGCGCGAGGAGTTGGTGACAGCCGATGGACCAGGTAAGTGAAGAGCTGTCACTGAAGACCGTAATGCTAACCTGTTCTTTCTTGTCTTTATAGGTGTTGCTGAAGACTGGAATCAGAATGGTAAGCCTTTTTCCTTAGGCCCAGGATCAGATGCAGAAGACACGATGAGCGTTCTGCTGCTGAGAATGCAGAATAACGCAAAGCAAGATTCATCCATCGGGTGTGGTTTAAATAGCCTCCTGTAGTGCTTAGGTGTCTCCTTCCACAGCCACGCCTAGGTAAGAAAAGAGTTCCTGCTTTCCAGAAGAGTTCCAGTGTTCTGAATCTAGGGAGTGGCTCCTGCCCCACCCAACAGGAAAAGTAGTTCCAAACAGAAGAGGATCAGAGACTCAACTGGCAGGCAAGTAAACAGCATGGTCTGCTGCAGGTAAGTCCACCCAAGCATTATGAGCCCGGCGCTTCCAGCACTGGGACTGGGCATATTTATGAGCCTGGTGCCACTGGCGCCAGGACTGGGTCCAAAAGGTCCCAATTGGGACTGGTTGGCACTCGGAACCTGGGTTATGGATCTGCTTCCAAGGGAGTTGGGAAAACCCTGACCTTTTGGAAGCAGAGATCATGACAGTACCCCCCCTCAAGGCCCCTCCCAAACCGGGCTTCTCCGGGGGTTTTGGCTTGTCAGGAAATGTTCGGTGAAATCTTTTGATTAGGCGAGGATCATGGACATATTCAGCAGGTTCCCAGGATCTCTCTTGGGGGCCGTAGCCTTTCCAGTCAATTAGGTAGAATAGTTTAGATTTGGAGATCTTGGAGTCCAGAATGCTTTTGACTTCAAACTCGAGTTCTCCATCAACTAGGATAGGTTTTGGAGATTTGGTTAGTCGGGTTTGAGGTTGCACGGGTTTTAATAGAGAGACGTGGAAGACCGGATGTATCTTCATGTGCGGGGGCAAGTCCAACTTGACCGCTACTGGGTTTACTATGGTAGTGATGGAATAGGGACCAAGGTCTCTTGGGTTGAATGTGCGTGGCCCTTTTAGAGGTAGATATTTGGTGGATAACCAGACTTGATCCCCTACTTGATATTGAGGGGCTTCCTTCCGATGTTGATCTGCTCCTTTCTTGTATTGTTCTTCAGCCCTTTGAAGGTGAGAAACAGCTTCCTTAAAGGCTTGGGTGATTGTAGAATGCAGGTAGTCTACTGCTGGTGTTTCAAGATCTTGGAGGGGATCCAACTCCGAGGTTCGAGGGTGACTGCCGTACAAAAGAAAAAACGGGGTTTTCCCAGTTCCCGAATGGACAGAGTTATTGTAGGCATATTCGGCTATCCAAAGGATGTCTTTCCAAGTTTTTTCAGTTTGTTGCAGCATGCAGCGTCAATACTGTTCCAGAGTTTGATTGGTCCTCTCGGTTTGTCCGTCGGTCTGAGGGTGGTGACTGGTCGATAGTCTCACATCAATTTGAGCCGACCGACAGCAACTTCGCCAAAAATGAGAAATAAATTGACTACCTCGATCCGAAATTAGAACCGAAGGAAAACCGTGCAGTCGGACGATGTTTTCGAGAAATTCTCGGGCCAGAGTTGCTGCTGTTGGCAAGCCTTTGAGCGGAATGAAATGCGCCATCTTGGAGAATAAGTCCACGATTACTAGAATCGTATTGTATCCGGAGCATGGAGGTAGATCGGTGATGAAGTCCATAGAAAGCGTATGCCAAGGGCGAGGTGGGATGTCAATAGGGCGTAAGAGGCCTGCTGGTCTTTCCTTTTGACTCTTGTTTTGGGCGCATACTCCACAGGACATTATAAAGTCTCTGATATCTTTTTTCCAAGACGGCCACCAGAAGTAGCGCTTGATCTTTTCTGAGGTCTTGGTCATACCGGGATGTCCTTCCATTAAAGAATCGTGATAACAAGAGATTACTTTTTTCTGTAAATCTGTGCTGGGTAGGTATAATCGTTCTTGGAAATACAATAAGTTGTCCTTTACTGCAAAGTCCTTTCCCTGCAGATGCCAATTCTGTATGTCTGCTGGAGTTACAAGTTGCCTGGCTTTATCCTTAACTTCCTCTATGGATTCTGTGGCGATTACACCCAGAATTCTTTGTTCGGGAATGATTGGTACAGGTTTAGGGTTGATCAAGTGTTCTTCCACTCCCATCCGAGAAAGGGCATCAGCTTTACCGTTTTTTGTACCAGGTCGATAGGTAATTATGAAGTCAAACTCGGCAAAGAATAATGCCCAACGGAGTTGTCTAGAGGATTGGGCTTTTGCGGTTTTCAAATATTGCAGGTTTCGGTGATCCGTAATCACAGTAACGGTGTGTCGGGCCCCCAGCAGATAATGCCGCCAAGCCTTAAAGGCAGACTTGAGAGCCAGAAGTTCCTTGTCAGTAATCGTGTAATTGATTTCAGGAGGCGAGAATTTGCGGGACCAAAATGCCACGGGATGCAACTGATTGGTTACCGGGTCCTTTTGTGATAGAACTGCCCCCATGGCAAGGCTTGAAGCATCAGTTTCCACGATGTAGGGGAGTTCGGGGCGAGGGTGTTTTAAGATTGGTGCAGAGATAAATTTAGTCTTCAAATCCTGGAAAGCTTGTTCCGCCTCGGTAGACCATTCAAAACGTTTGTTTTTCTTTAACAAGGCAGTGATGGGCTGGACTATTCGAGAGAATTCGGGGATAAACCTGCGATAAAAGTTAGCGAAGCCTAGCATGCTTTGCACACCTTTTACGGAGGATGGTGATGGCCATTTGAGAACTGCATCGACCTTCTTTGAATCCATACGCACTCCGCCAGGTGATAATATGAATCCCAAGAATTCAACTTCAGTCACGTTGAAAACACATTTTTCCAACTTAGCGAAAAGTTTGTGTTGACGCAATCTTTCGAGGACCATTTTCACGTGTTTCCGATGTTCAGATTCCGATGAAGAATAAACGAGGATGTCGTCAATGTAAACAACAACACACACATCTATGAGCTCTCTGAGGACATTGTTCATAAAATATTGAAAGGCGGCCGGGGCATTACAAAGTCCGAAGGGCATGACCTGATATTCAAATAGCCCATACTTGGTGCGGAAGGCCGTCTTCCATTCATCGCCCTCTTTTACTCGTACCAAGTGGTAAGCTCCTCTAAGATCCAGCTTTGTATATATGCATGCTTTTCTGACTTGGTCCAGGAGTTCAGGGATCAAAGGTAACGGATATCTATTCTTAACGGTGATCTGGTTCAGGGAGCGATAATCTATACAAGTTCTAAGGTCTCCTTCCTTTTTTGGAACGAAGAACAAAGCTGAAGAAGCAGGGGACTTGGAAGGACGAATAAACCCATTTGCCAGGTATTGATCCAGGTATTGTCGAAGGTGAAGGTTCTCAGGCTCGGTGAGGGCATAAATTCTACTACAAGGAGGAGTAGATCCAGGTATCAGGTCGATCTGGCAGTCATAAGACCTATGAGGAGGTAGATAGTTAGCCTGATCCTTCCGGAAAACATCTTGGTATTCTAGGAATTCGGGAGGTAACTTGGGAGTCTCTGAAGAAATTGTTGCCAGTGCAACACCAGGTGGAGGGTGACAAGTACAGACACATTCTGGAAACTGGACCGTTCTTGCTCGCCAATCGATCAGAGGATTGTGTTTCTCTAACCAAGGTATTCCTAGAATAATCTGAAACTGAGGGGCCTTGATCACATCGAACACGATCTTCTCATGGTGTCCATCTTGACTTACTAGCGTCACTTCTTGAGTGGTATGCGTTACTGGCCCGGAGGCTATCTCCGTACCATCCACCGTAGTAATGACGTCCTTTACAGCCTTGGGACAAAGAGTTAGATTCATCCTCAAAACCATTTCATGATCCACATAATTGCCGATGGCACCGCTGTCGACGTAAGCTTCAATTGCATGTAATCGATCCGGATTATCAGGGCTGATGAGGACCATAGGTATCACGAAATGCGAGGTCACGGAACTTGTTTTCACGCTCGGCAAGAGGACCTCTATTCTTGTCGGGCGAGGTCGTTTCCCTGCTCAGAGTTTGTAACTTTGGTAACTGCAGCTCCTACTGCCTTCTTGGCAGGTTTCACCGGACAGTCTCGAAGAAAGTGCCCTGAGTTTCCGCAATAGAGGCATAATTGCAACTGTTTTCTCCTTTCCCGCTCCTTTTGTGTTAGAGGACCTTTCAGACCCCCTATTTGCATGGGTTCCCCGGAGTCTACTCCTTTGGAAGGAGTTGGCGGTTGGGAAAATACTCGAGCATCAAACTTGGAACGATCGGCCTTCCTGTTCTGCAGTCTGTGATCTATTTGAACGACTAAGTCTATATAGTCCGAACAATCTTGTGGGGGATTCACTACTTGGGCTAACACATCTTTGAGCTCTCCGCGTAGACCTCTATAAAACAGCGTAATCCTTTTGTCCTCAGGCCAGTGAGTTTCCACTATCAGTCTGTTGAAAGACGCAATATAAGCCAAAAGGTCTTGATTACCTTGTCGCAACGAAAGAAGCTCATTGTCCAAGGCCTGCCCCTGTGAATGTCTTGCGAACAGTTTTTCCATACTGAGCTGAAAAGCTTGAAAATCATGGAGGACCGGATCATCTTGATTTACTAGAGGGATCGACCAGTCTGCCGCATTGCCACTAAGGTACGAAAGCACGAAAGCTACTTTAGCTTGATCAGTTGGAACGGCTGCTGGCTGGCATAAGAAATGCAACCGGCACTGATTGATAAATACTGCAAACCTCTTTGGGTCACCAGAAAATCGTTCGGGCGGAGCCAGAGGTACATTCCCAGGTAGGTTGATCTGCACTGGATTCATAGAGGATGTAGAAGGAAGATTTCCCCCAGATGCGGGTAACGGGGTCTGTCCGGCTTGTGACTGTAGCAATTGTCTAGCGAGATCATCTGTTCGCTCCTTGGAAATAATCAGTTCCCTTCTTAGAGCATTCGTTTCCTGACGGGCTGCATGCACTTCTGCCCTTAGTTCCCCAAGTAACTGGGCTAGCTGGTCGGTATCCGAGGTTTCCATAGCACCTGGACGGGAGTTTTGTGGTAGGCTTTGCGTTCTGTAACGCTCACCTGATTCCCGTAGAGGCGCCGGTCTTGACTGGGCGTATACCGTATCTTCAAAGGTGATGTGTAACACACGGTTGGCTCTTTGGGCTGGACCTCTGTGCACTGTATGTCTGACTCGAAGGGTAAGATGTCTTAGGTAAGTGAACGCCGTGCTCTCCATCTGCCTCGAGGCAGGGTGCTGTAACCAGTTTCTTCACTGGATAAGGGGAGCAGGCCTCTAGACTTCAGAGGACTGCTGTCCGTCGTTTACTGCACGAACGGTAAGTTTCGAGTAATTCTAATGTCTTTAAAGTCTTTAGTAATGATGTCTCTTGTTTTGCAGGGTTCCGGCGATGTCGGATGGCGGGCTGAAGTGAGTTGAAGATGGAGCCCGTGTGATGAATAGAAGCGCCTGGAAGCACGTAAGTAAGCGCTTGTTGCCTGCTTCACGATGCGCTCTAACTGTCTTTTTATTTTGCAGGTACAAGTTCGGGGCGGCTGCAGGGTGCCGGAATACCCACTGGGTTAGATGTGGAAAGGAGTAATGGCACGTGAGTATTAAAGTTCCCCAATGTCTTTAAACGCACCTTGTTTTGTCTTTCAGATACGGGATGCAGCGCCAAAGGCCTCCGGAGCGTGCGAAGAGTTGGTAAGCTTTTGTCTTTCAGATGCCGGAATGCAGTGTGAAGACCTCCGGAGCGCACGAAGAGTATGTAAGCCTTTGTCTTTCAGATGCCGGAATGCAGCGCGAGGCGTTGGTGACAGCCGATGGACCAGGTAAGTGAAGAGGTGTCACTGAAGACCGTAATGCTAACCTGTTCTTTCTTGTCTTTATAGGTGTTGCTGAAGACTGGATTCAGAATGGTAAGCCTTTTTCCTTAGGCCCAGGATCAGATGCAGAAGACACGATGAGCGTTCTGCTGCTGAGAATGCAGAATAACGCAAAGCAAGATTCATCCATCGGGTGTGGTTTAAATAGCCTCCTGTAGTGCTTAGGTGTCTCCTTCCACAGCCACGCCTAGGTAAGAAAAGAGTTCCTGCTTTCCAGAAGAGTTCCAGTGTTCTGAATCTAGGGAGTGGCTCCTGCCCCACCCAACAGGAAAAGTAGTTCCAAACAGAAGAGGATCAGAGACTCAATTGGCAGGCAAGTAAACAGCATGGTCTGCTGCAGGTAAGTCCACCCAAGCATTATGAGCCCGGCGCTTCCAGCGCTGGGCTGGGCATATTTATGAGCCTGGTGCCACTGGCGCCAGGACTGGGTCCAAAAGGTCCCAATTGGGACTGGTTGGCACTCGGAACCTGGGTTATGGATCTGCTTCCAAGGGAGTTGGGAAAACCCTGACCTTTTGGAAGCAGAGATCATGACATTAACTGTCTGCGGGGTAATGCAATCGGCCTCCCACTTCCCCCTCTCACCCTCCTCGAAACCCTTCTGTGATTTCTCATAGCGTCTCACCTTAGGGTCTGGAAGGACAAGCTCTCCATCCTGCTTCTGATGCAGGGGCGCGTTGGTATCCAGTTACTTCACTGGATTTTCGGATTGGTGAGCACCAAACTTGCTTGGCTTCCAGGTAAGTTTTTTGATAAGAGGTTCCCCTTGTGTCCATGCATTAATGTACTAATGCTAGTGTCTTTTTCCCCATAGGGGCCGGGGTACGGAATGCCGGGGAACAGGCACCGACCCGAGATGAGAGGTGAAATCCTTGTAGAAATCAGGTAAGTCTTTATTGAGCGTTTTTTTGGTAATGTCTTTTCATTCGCTCATTAACGCTGATGTCTCTTTTTCCCCTTAGGGGCCGGGGTCCGGAAATGCCAGGATGCGGCGCGGACCCGAAATGAAGAGGGAATGAATCAACAGGTAAGTCTTAACATGGAGATTTAGCTTTCCTTATTCCCTTCTCTCTCTCACCTTTTGTTCTGGTCTTTTTTCTCCCTAGGCGCTGGGGCGTGACTGCGAATCCGGATGATCGCTGCTGAACATGGAGGCGCCCTGTAAAGGTGAGTGGAATGCGGCGCTACAGCGATCGACGCGATGAGCTTTTAAATTAAAGTCTTCCTTTTCAGGATTGTCGGCGAGATGTCTCCGGGATGCGGATTTAGCAGGTAAGGACTTTTCCTTCTTCTGTTCTCTTCTTCTCTTCCTTTGCAGGTGATCCAGGATGCTGGCAGGCGTGGCAGAAGTCAGGATGCAGGAGCAGACACAGTGAGCGTCCAGCTGCTAGATGCAGAACAACGCGAAGCACGTGTGGCTGTTCGGGTGGGGTTTAAATAGCCTTGGAAGAAGTTCCAGGTATGTATCCTTCCTCCAATCAGGTATGTATCCTTCCCCGACCACGCCCGGATGGTAAATTAGTCCCACAGGTAAAGTAGTTCCTTTCAGGCCTCAAGGAGGCCGGGATCCTGCAGCATGGTCTGCATCAGGTAAGTGCACCCAAGCACTCCCATAATGAGCCTAGCGCCTATGGCGCCAGGACTGATGTCTTTTATGAGCCTGGTGCCATAGGCGCCAGGACACTGTCCAAAGGGCCCATATATGGCGTTGCTGGGTCCTTCCTTGGGGACTGGATGTCCGCTTTCGGGGACGCAGGGCTTGAACCGGCTCCCCGGGGCTCCCCCCCAAGGCCCCTCCCAAGGTTGTTCCCTCCGGGGGTTTTGGTTTGTCTGGGAAGAGTCGGTGGAATTTCCTGACTAATCGAGATGCATGCACATGGTCGCTGGGTTCCCACGACCTCTCCTGAGGTCCGTACCCCTTCCAATCAATTAGGTAGAACAGTTTTGACCTAAACATTTTTGAGTCTAAAATGTTCTTCACTTCGAATTCGGGCTCCCCATCTATTAGAATAGGTTCTGGAGGTTTGAGTAGTCGGGTTCCGGGTACCACTGGTTTCAGAAGTGACACATGAAAAACAGGGTGAATTCGCATACTAGCTGGTAAATCAAGTTTAACAGCCACTGGGTTAATTATTGCCGTAATAGAATAAGGTCCCAGATATTTTGGGTTAAAAGTTCGAGGTCCTTTGAGTGGTAAATGTCTGGTAGCTAACCACACTTGATCCCCAATCTGATACGGAGGTGCTTCACTCCGATGTAGATCAGCATTCTCCTTATATTTTCTCTTGGCTTGTTGTAAATGCGTAGTTGCCTCTTTGAAGGCTTGGGTAATTGTAGAATGCAGATGTTCTACTGCAGGCATTCCGAGGTTCTGAGGTGAGTCAAGGTTTGAGGTTCGAGGGTGATGCCCAAACAAAGTATAAAAAGGACTGTGGCCAGTTCCAGAGTGTACCGAATTATTATATGCGTATTCGGCTATCCAAAGAATGTCTTTCCAGTTGCTTTCAGATTGCTCTAACATACACTATAAGTACTGTTCAAGGGTCTGATTTGTCCTCTCGGTCTGACCATCGGTCTGAGGGTGGTGACTGGTCGATAATCTTACGTCGATCTGCGCCATTTGACAACATTTGCGCCAGAAGTGGGAAATGAATTGGCTTCCCCGGTCAGAGATTAGTATAGATGGGAATCCATGTAGCCGAACAATATTTTCGAGGAATTCTTTGGCTAGGACAGAAGCTGAAGGTAAACCTTTCAAAGGAATAAAGTGGGCCATTTTGGAAAACAAATCCACAATTACCAGAATAGTATTGTAGCCCGAACAAGGAGGCAGGTCCGTAATAAAATCCATTGATAGGGTGTGCCAGGGTGCTGGTGGTATGTCTAGAGGTTGAAGGAGACCGGCTGGTCTTTTCTTTTGACTTTTATTTTGGGCGCAAACACCACAGGACATCACAAAAGATTTAACATCTTTTCGCCAAGAGGGCCACCAAAATTGTCGTTTCACCTTTTCCTCTGTTTTGGCAATACCGGGGTGTCCCTCTATTAATGTATCATGATAACCGGAAATAACTAGTTTGTGTAATTCCTTATGTGGCAGGAATAAGCGTCCTTGGAAATAAGGTAAACCATTATCTATGGTAAAGTCTGATCCCTTTTGTATCCATTCCTGTAAGGTTGTAGGGTCCAGGAGTTGTTTCACTCTGGCTTGAATGTCTTCAAGCGTCTGTAACAAAGTCATGCCTAGAATCCTCTGTTCGGGAATTATTGGTACTGGTTCTGAGTTTGTATCAGATTCTCCCATTCCAATTCGGGATAAGGCGTCTGCTTTGCCATTCTTGCAGCCAGGTCGATAGGTAATCACGAAATCAAATTCAGCGAAAAACAAAGCCCATCGGAGCTGCCGTGATGACTGAGCCTTGGCGGTTTTCAAATACTGTAAATTCCGGTGATCAGTGATCACTGTGATGGTATGTCGAGCGCCAAGCAGATAATGCCACCAGACTTTAAAAGCGGACTTAATGGCTAACAGTTCTTTGTCCGTGATTGCATAATTAACCTCGGGTGCCGAGAATTTTCTGGACCAAAATGCTACGGGATGCAGTTGGTTGGTTTCGGGATCTCTTTGGGACAGGACTGCTCCCATGGCTAGGCTGGATGCGTCAGTCTCGACGACATAAGGGAGATCTGGACGCGGGTGTTTCAATATAGGTGCGGAGGTAAACTTAGCTTTCAAATCCTGAAAGGCCTGCTCGGCTTCTTCAGACCATTCAAAACGTTTATTTTTCCTCAAGAGTGCAGTAATGGTTTGTACCATGCGTGAAAATTCCGGGATAAACCTGCAATAGAAATGGCAAAGCCGAGCATGCTTTGAACCCCTTTTACAGAGCTAGGTGATGACCATTTGAGGATGGCATCCACTTTTCTTGAGTCCATTCGGACTCCTTTGGGTGTCAGGATGAAACCTAGAAACTCGACTTCTGTGGTATGGAAAACACATTTCTCCAATTTAGCAAATAGTTTGTGTTGGCGCAGTTTTTCAAGTACTGCCCTGACGTGTTTTCTGTGATCAGATTCCGAAGAGGAGTACACCAGAATGTCATCGATATATACGACAACACAAACATCGATGAGTTCCCGAAGGACATCATTCATGAAGTATTGGAAGGCAGCCGACGCGTTACACAATCCGAAAGGCATCACCTGGTACTCGAATAATCCGTATTTAGTACGGAAGGCAGTTTTCCATTCGTCGCCTTCTTTAACTCGTACCAGATTATAAGCCCCCCGGAGATCTAACTTGGTGTATATGCAAGCATCCTTCACCTGGTCAAGGAGTTCAGGGATCAGAGGCAGAGGATAACGGTTTTTAACCGTTATCTGGTTCAATGCGCGGTAATCGATACAAGTTCTAAGGTCGCCTTCTTTTTTGGGCACGAAGAACAAAGCCGAGGATGCCGGGGACTTTGACGGGCGAATAAAACCATTAGCTAGGTATTGATCCAAATATTGTCTCAAATGCAGATTCTCAGGTTCGGTAAGGGCATAAATCCTGCTACAAGGGGGTTGTGCACCGGGCACCAGATCGATTTGGCAATCGTACGATCTGTGAGGAGGTAACGTTTTGGCCTGTTCCTTTTGGAAGACGTCCTGAAAGTGTTGGTATTCCGGAGGTAGTTGCATGGAGGCAGAGGTTACAGATGCTAGATTAATCTTCAGGTTTTCTGGGTAGCAGGTTTGTGTACAATTCGGGAAGGTTATTCTCTTAGCTCGCCAGTCAATTCGAGGATTATGTGTCTCTAACCAAGGGATTCCAAGAATAACCTGAAACTGTGGAGTCTTGATTACATCAAACACAACACCCTCCCGATGGCCGTCGGGACCAATAAACGTCACCTCAGTAGTGGAATGTGTTACCGGTCCAGAGGCAATTTCACTTCCATCGACTGTGGTGATGACATCTTTGCTGGTTTTAGGGCGGAGAGGGAGGTTAATCCTAGAGACCAATTCATGATCCACATAGTTTCCAATAGCCCCACTATCGATGTATGCCTTTATTGCATGCAACCGCTTAGGCTGTTCTGGATCTACGAGAACCATTGGCACAATGAAATGCGAGGTCTGAGAGTTAGTTTTCAAGCTGGGCAAGCGGACCCCTGCACTTGTCAGGCGGAGTCGTTTCCCGAAACAGAGTCTTCATGGTTTTTATCAGCGGCTCCTACCACCTTTCGGGGCGGATTTGCCAAGCAATCTCGTAGAAAGTGTCCAGAATTCCCACAATAAAGACATAATTTTAACTGCCGCCTCCTTTCACGTTCCTTTTGAGTTAAGGGTCCTTTAACCCCTCCAATTTGCATAGGCTCAGAGACATCAACTCCCTTGGGATTAACATGGGTCTTGACCAACACTCGGGTCTCAAACCTGGACCGATCTGCTTTTCTGTTTTGAAGTCTGTGATCCAATTGGACCACTAAGTCTATATACTCTGTGCATTCTTGGGGCAGATTTACAACTTGGGCCAAGACATCTTTAAGTTCTCCGCGAAGGCCTCGATAAAACAACGTGAGTCTTTTATCCTTTGGCCATCCCGTTTCCACAATTAGTCTATTAAAGGTTGCAATATAGGATAGGAGGTCCTGATTGCCCTGTCGCAGGGATAGAAGTTCGTCATCCAGAGCCTGCCCCTGAGAGTGTCGAGCAAATAACCTTTCCATGCTTGCTTGAAACCTTTGAAAATTACGGAGAATCGGGTCATCTTGAGTAACCAGTGGAACTGACCAATCGGCAGCGCAGCTGCTGAGATATGACAATACAAAGGCTACCTTGGTCTGATCATTAGGGAAGGCCCCAGGTCTGCATAGGAAGTGCAAACGACACTGATTCATGAATACGGCGAATCGTTTGGGGTCCCCAGCAAAGCGTTCGGGTGGGGCCAGCGGCATGTTTCCAGGTAGATTAATCTGCACAGGGTTACTGGAAACCACAGGAGCGGGGTTCCCTCCGGAACCGGGTAGAGGAGTTTGCCCAGCTTGACCTTGCAAAAGCTGTCTGGCCAGGTCATCAGTTCTTTCCTTTGATATTATTAATTCCATCCTGAGGGCATTAGTCTCTTGACGAGCGGCATGTACTTCGGCCCGTAATTCCCCCAGTAATTGGGCCAACTGATCAGTCTTAGAACTTTCCATAGCGCCTGGGTGGGAATTTGTAGGAAGGCTTTGCGTTCTGTTACACTCACCTGACTCCCACGGAGGCACTGGCCTGGTTCGCGCTGCTGTGACCTCTTCTAAGGTGATGCGCAAGGTTCGGAAGACGGAGTGGACCGGGCCCCCAAATCTGGCTTGCCTGGCTCGCAGAAGTATCCTTCTGTAGGCAAAAATAGGGGATTAACTGTCTGCGGGGTAATGCAATCGGCCTCCCACTTCCCCCTCTCACCCTCCTCGAAACCCTTCTGTGATTTCTCGTAGCATCTCACCTTAGGGTCTAGAAGGACGAGCTCTCCATCCTGCTTCCGATGCAGGGGTGCGTTGGTATCCAGTTACTTCACTGGATTTTCGGATTGGTGAGCACCAAACTTGCTTGGCTTCCAGGTAAGTTTTTTGATAAGAGGTTCCCCTTGTGTCCATGCATTAATGTACTAATGCTAGTGTCTTTTTCCCCATAGGGGCCGGGGTACGGAATGCCGGGGAACAGGCACCGACCCGAGATGAGAGGTGAAATCCTTGTAGAAATCAGGTAAGTCTTTAATGAGCGTTTTTTTGGTAATGTCTTTTCATTCGCTCATTAACGCTGATGTCTCTTTTTCCCCTTAGGGGCCGGGGTCCGGAAATGCCAGGATGCGGCGCGGACCCGAAATGAAGAGGGAATGAATCAACAGGTAAGTCTTAACATGGAGATTTAGCTTTCCTTATTCCCTTCTCTCTTTCACCTTTTGTTCTGGTCTTTTTTCTCCCTAGGCGCTGGGGCGTGACTGCGAATCCGGATGATCGCTGCTGAACATGGAGGCGCTCTGTAAAGGTGAGTGGAATGCGGCGCTGCAGCGATCGACGCGATGAGCTTTTAAATTAAAGTCTTCCTTTTCAGGATTGTCGGCGAGATGTCTCCGGGATGCGGATTTAGCAGGTAAGGACTTTTCCTTCTTCTGTTCTCTTCTTCTCTTTCTTTGCAGGTGATCCAGGATGCTGGCAGGCGTGGCAGAAGTCAGGATGCAGGAGCAGACACAGTGAGCGTCCAGCTGCTAGATGCAGAACAACGCGAAGCACGTGTGGCTGTTCGGGTGGGGTTTGAATAGCCTTGGAAGAAGTTCCAGGTATGTATCCTTCCTCCAATCAGGTATGTATCCTTCCCCGACCATGCCCGGATGGTAAATTAGTCCCACAGGTAAAGTAGTTCCTTTCAGGCCTCAAGGAGGCCGGGATCCTGCAGCATGGTCTGCATCAGGTAAGTGCACCCAGGCACTCCTATAAGGAACCTGGCGCCTATGGCACCAGGACTGATGTCTTTTATGAGCCTGGCGCCATAGGCGCCAGGACACTGTCCAAAGGGCCCCTATATGGGGTTGCTGGGTCCTTCCTTGGGGACTGGATGTCCGCTTTCGGGGACGCAGGGCTTGAACCGGCTCCCCGGGAGCGGGCATCATGACAGTAAAGTGGAGATTTATGCATGGGGTTGAAGCCAACCCAATCACAATGGACCAAATAATCTAGGGTTCTATAGATAGTAGAACCAATGGGACGTCGTACTCATAGTGACGTCTACTAGAGTAATGTTAGAAGGAAGGGCTTAGACGCCCACCTGCTAGTGCTTATCCAATCCTCTTACTCCGTTACCATACACAGATATAGTACCTATAGTAAAGTTACCTTTTTCTAACCTATAGAATTGCATGTTAACTTTTGAGTATTACACGTCAATGATGATGAGTTTTGGGTATAAATGTTACTGTTTGTATGAAGTTCGAGGGAGTTGAAGCGAGACGGACTTTCACATCACTGTTGATTTCCATGTTTCCCAGTTTTTTGTACTTGTCATTAGATGGACTCCCCTTTGCCAAACCAATGAGTTGTCTTCATTGATTGATGTTGGAGTAAGAAAACCTATACTCCCATCCATCTCAAGATGCAGCTATCTTGTCTTAAAGTACTCTGGAGCAAACCCTGACTCTATAGGCTGGCCGGGGGTCACCCCAGTACACCTTGAATCTGCACAATTTAACTAAGGTTTATTTCAGTGAATTTCAAGGTTTTTGTTATACCGTAGTTTTTTTTACAGGCCACTAGCCATGGCCTTCGGCTGGTGCCATTGTACATATTCCCCCAATATGTTTCTTTTGGACCCACTAGATGGCCACAGCCAAAGGCCATGGTCACTCTACATGTCTTTTGGTCACACTAGCTAGGGCCTTGGATTTTCGGCCGTGCACTTTTAAAACATTACTTTTCTTTCCTGCTCACTAGATGGCCTTCGCCCATGACCAATAGCCCTGGCCTTCGGCCGTGGCCTCTTTACATGTTGCCCCAATCGCTTTCTTCCAGTCCCACTAGCCATGACTTTCGGCCGTTGCCACTATACATATTGTTCCAATAGGTTTCCTAAATGGGCCCACCAGCCATGGCCTTTGGCTAAGGCCAGTGGCCCCAGCCGTTGGCCATGCCACTAGGTTTGATTTGGGCACACTAGTCATGGCCCATGGCCACGGCCTCTGACTGTGCCCACTTCCTGATCCTGTTTTCTACTATTACCCTGGTTATGAGAAAATGCTTGAGCTCTGAACTTTGTCTCCAGCCCCCCTCAACCCTGCAATTTTACATGGAGTTCTCTTTCCCCCTCCCCACCTCTAGCCTGATGCCATATCCACCTTTATCCTCCTCCAAATGTTTTTTTTTCACTTATTGTTTTTGGCTAACCTGGTCATTTCAGAAATAGCCCCAGTTATCTCTCGCATCAAACAGAAAATAAATGGGGGCTCTTTTAATTTCTGAGAAAGTCCCTCTGCTGCTCAGAACCATGGGATATACAGCTATAATTTTGGGAGAACGGGCACCCCCTTCTCCGTCAAATATTTCAATAACTACTGGACAGAATAACCCCAGACCCCACCCGGAAATAGAATCAATGCTTCATGCTTCGTTCCCAAGTTGTTTCATACCTGGTTCAATTCTGTCTATCGGTTTTTGCTCTGCACTGCACAGAAACCTTGACTTTTTCTCTATGGGGAAATTAAAACAGCGTTTTCTTTGCTTTCTCAATAGCTTTTTAATCAATGTTTTTAAAAAAAATTCCCAAAATCTTCAGGGTGCCTTGACAAACTTTTTGTTTGCAAAAGTGACATTAAAACTGGAAATCATGTTAGGTTCTTGAGTGCACTATTGTGATTATTTTTTTTTATTTTTTTTATTGTTTAATCAAAAAATAAGATTTTACAATACAGTTTTGTAGAACAGTTCATCAGGCAGTCGAGATGAAGCAAGGCAGACTTCATTAATATTTTCGCCGAGCTCCTACAAGTCTTTTAGCGAGAAATTGACAAGGCTTTGCTATAGCCCGTTAATAAGTCGCATTGCAGCTGTATGCAGTGCTTTTGCAACTGTTATGTTGTGATTATACATGTACCATGGTGGTGTACCTTTTCTTTTTAAGGGTGGTAATTCAGTTGGTGTGCTCTGACCCCATTTTGTATACAGGGAGATGGTGGAAGGTCAGAGGAGAAATGTCTGTGTCCTTAAATTGAGTGGCACGATGGAGCACTATGGACACAAGTCATTGTTACGGGAGAAGCACACAATGGGAGACAAAACAAGACTGAACAAAAGGGAAATGGGGTTGGTATGTCCGCTGAAGTCGCCGTAACCCCCTGGTCAACTGGAAACCCGACCTCCCCGGGAAGAACAAACCCAGGCATGGAGTAGAATAGGAGTAAAAGAGGTGTCCTCCAGTGCCAGTTAAAGTGAGAGAGCTCAGAACTAGACGTCTCTAAGAGAAAATGGAAAAATAAAACAAAACCGAATTCCCCTTCTGACCCCTATATGCATTACAGCCCAAAGACTAAGAAACGAGAGATGCCAGTCACTGTTTGGCCAGTAACTTCCACATATATGAGCAGATATTCTCTTAGACAACCGTTCAAACCTTATCCAGCTGACGTCTTCGCGGATACAGGTGCTTCAACACTGGACCTGGTTGACTAATGATAAACATCCAGCTATGCTGACGTCATTAGAGACACCACGGCATACTAGCGTTATTCAAAAAGCAAACTCACATCCATGCACGAAGTTCCACGGACACACACGTGCACACATGTAGAACATGCATTCACAGTTCTATAGATAGAGGACAGATACATATACATACTGTCAAAAGCCTTTCTTATTTTCTTTTTTTAGCCAAACACAGAAAGACAAGAAAGCAAGAGATGCAGAGCAATCTTGCAGCCGCTTATTGCAACTAACCATATGGAACTACAGGATCATATAAGGAACCTGGAAGAGCCAAGTACCACTAACCCATAAGGAAAGTAATACAATATAGACATATAGAAATCATAGCATAACTATAGTGGAGTTACATGAAGCCATAGGCCTCATACTAAGGGACAAAGGAAAACAGATTTTACAGCACACTGTTCAGAACTGGTGCTTGCAGCCAAGGTCAGAGGCGAACAGAAAATTCCTAGCTCCGGGGACAGGGAGCACCTGCAAAATAGCAGAATAAATCCTCACTAATTGCAGACCAAAAAGCTCATTTTTGTGGTCCTCACCCACGTGATACGGCCGAGCTGAATAATAGCCATTTACATGTGGTAGGAAAAGGAGCAGTTCCCGTCGAAGAAGACAAGAACTGATACATGTATTGTCTGACAATGTTGCAACCTGCAGGCATTCTCTCAGGCTGGGTGGATATACTGGTGGCAACAATGGGGACACATAGTCTTTCTCATCACCTTGAGAAGGTAGGCAGCGCGCTGAGAACAGAAGTGGGTCCCAGGCCTTAGGAGACCCACTGCAGCCAATCAGGGAACACTAATTCAGGGGTGGATGGCAAAGGGCAAGAGCCAATGGTAGTCCTGCGACCGTGCAACAAAGTAATAGATAGTTTTTGGGGAAGTCTCAGGCGAGTCCACCTGACATGTAAGGACCAGTCAGCTAAACTCCATAGGTGCCGTCTATAGGCACTTCCACCCCAGCCACCCAATGGTGTGAGCTCTTAGGTTTTTGAGGAAGAGCTAGCTCTCAGTCATGATGACCTTAGCTAACAAAAACTCCTAACACGGGTTCAGGAGCTGTGATCACTGGAGATTCTTTGTTTCCTGTATTATCCCCTGTATGTTATGGAAAATAAAGGACAGTACTAACTTGCTCTTGGCTGAATCCTCTATCATTTAACGGGGGAGAGTTTGTTGGGCCCTAGGTACTCTGCTGAACAGTGATTTGTAGCACAAACCTCAGTCCTGTATACCATAGTTTACAAATTGGTAGCAGTGGATGGTTCACTACGCCCGTTCGGCATAAAGCTGCCTCTTCCGTCGCAACTCGTGGAGGGCTGCAAGGTGACCCAGGGAGCACCAGTCACACCCCGTGCAAAGGCCATGAGGAGCTGCCTTAAAAAATATCATGCCTGCGGTACGTGAGGAGCCCCGCAGACCAGAAGTGTGCTGTGGCAGTTTTGAGGAGAGCGGGTGGCTGAGCAGCGTCAGTGGATCACAGAGTGGAAGTATTGACTCAGCCACATGGCAATTGAGGGGGACAGTAAAAAGGGCAGTAAAAATATGTTGGATGTGGGGTGGTGATGAGTTTTGTTCAGTATCGTTGAAGTATTGTTGAGTATTGTGAAGTATAGTTGAAAAGGAGCGGAGGTAGATGTCATTTGTTCGTGGTTAGGGAACATTCAATCCTGAGGTAAAAGGTTCAGGTGGTTAGCCTAGACTATTGACTTATGGGTACGGATGGCAGAAGTTCTGTAAATATTGGATTCCCTGTGGATTAGGTGTTTTAGCTCGGGTCATGGATGACGGTATCCCTGTGTATAGGGTTTAGCAATTGAGGCTAGCTTGAACCGGAGAAGGTATTCTTCTGGTTAAGTCTTGCTGAGGCATTTTATCTACAAGGCAACGCTGTAGGTACAGATTGAGCACGTGAAATATTGGTATCCTGTGTTAGGAGGCAGGAGGACGGCCATGGGTGTATGTTTGGTGTGTTTTTGAAAATGTTAGTATAATGGGACAATGTCATTGTGAGCTCTGTTAGTGGTTTCTATCATTCACAGTAAGGCCTGTGTATAGGACGAGGAGGGCACGAGGAAGTGCAGAATTAGTAACAGAGTAGGGTGTTCTATGGCGGTGAGTGGAAGGTGCCTGCCCGAGACTAGTAGGTGTTGAAGAAAGGCGGTGCATGGAGCACGCCTTAGATGTTGGTTGGGAGCCAAAGAGGCTTGTGATGTGAAAAGAACTGGTATCTGTGAAATTGAAGAAGAATATGATAAACTGTATTTTAGTGTGTGTGAATAACAACAGAACTGTCAAAAACCTCGACTTGAGGTCAAGTAAGTATTAAAAGCAATGTATTGTGGAAAAGGTACAGGGGACATGCCCCTACAGCATCTTTGCAGGGCCCTTCCACAATATAAGTACAAGATCTGTAAATATAGGGCCTCATAGAAGGTTTACCGGTCCGGGAACTACGGTACCGGTAAGCTTTCTGGTACCGTAGTTCCCGGACCGACAAACTACGAGTTGTGCTTGCGGGTGCCTTTCTGCCTGCCAGTGTGATCTGGCGGGCGAGCGGCACCCGTGAGCACAGCATGCCGCATGCTCCGGCACCAGTCACGAATGGTGCCGGAGCATGCGGCTTCCCCATTCCCATTTCAGCCCCATGGGGCTGAAATGGGAACGAGGAAGAATTTTTCCCGGCGCCCTGCAAAGAGCAATTACCGGGTCCGCCGTGGTTGTAATTCCCTGCTAATTGCCCATTCCAGGGTGCCGGGAAAAATCGACTCTGGCGGCAGCCGTGCCTGTGTTACAGGCACGGCTGTCCGCCAGGGTCGTAATGAGGCCCATAGTGCGGAATGGACACAGAGCACAGAAGGTAAATTGTGTAAGCCATGGCCAAAGGGCAGGAGCTTCTCCAAATATGTGCAGCAACCCTTACACACACACACATACAAGAGGTTTATAAGGGGAAAAAGTTGAGCAATCGTATGGCAATACTCGGGCTCTGGAAGATGTTCCAGGAGGATGGAGGGGATGTGGCGCGAGATCAATGGATGCTGAGCTAACAGGAGACCACGGGCAAAAAGCCCTCGGCCCCCACTTCTCCTCCTCCTCCTGAACATGGGAGTTAAGTGGCAGCAGCAAGGGCACAGGGAGTATACCCAATACAGGAACTGAGAGCAGGGGTGGGGTACCCAAATCCAATATTCACACCTCCACCACACGCCAAGGAGGATGGGCAGAACGGGGTCGCACCAGCAGGAGGGGGAACAACAAGTGCCAAAGGTGGAAAAGAGGGATGCACCGAGGCACATATAAGGGTAAAAGACAGTGACCTGGGAGCAGAGGGAAGAAGAGAGGGGCTGGAAAATATAGTATTGAACGACGAGTGGTTGGGAGAACAAATATTGCTGAAATTAGATGGGAAGACAGCAAGAGAAAAAGGAGCAGCAAATAAGGAAGTAGCACGTCACAAGGAGACTAGTGAAGCACAAGAAGGGGCAGAGATAATGGAAGAAGTGGACAGGCAAGAAAAACAGGAAAGGGATGAATGCAAGAGAGTGGAGAGGAGAAGGGCAGAAGAAGATAAGGAAAAGCAGGTTTTGATAAAGAGGGAGAGGCGGAAGTTATAAATAGAGCAGCTCATAAGAGACCGCAAACACAAAGAGTAGGAGGAATGTGCAGTTAAAGACATAAAACTGAGATTGGGATTAGCAAATTTTAATGACAACGAAGGTGGAGATTATCAAGTAGGGCTGGATTGCAGTAGGAAAAGTGATAGGGCAAATACGCTGACAGACAAACCCAATACCTAGTCTTCCATGAGGGGGGCTGTGAGAACTTGTTTTACATAGAAGGGGAAACACAGGGAGCTGTGCGAAACTTGAAAGTGTCTCACCCGCTAGTGGGGGGTCTTCGGGAGTGGAAGTGTGACATCGACGGGTGAGACGAGGTACCCCCTTCCTTATAACAAGTTTTCCCCATCCTACCCCATAGGATATTCAAAAGTTCTACCCTCCTGGCCCACCCGCTCCCCCTTTACCTACACAAACACTTTCTTGCACCGTTAAAGACAACAGACTAACACCAGAGCCGTTAACCTGACATGTCCCAACACAAGGGTTAGCTAGACTCAGGCACTTGCCGATAACAACGCACACCTGACAGCCCTTTCCCTTCCCTGCAGGGATAAAAGGCAGAGCGCAAGAGGAAACTTTGAGCAATGCCAAAAGCATGAGGAAGCAGCTATTCTGGGACAGCAGTTCAAATGAAGAAGAAAGGTGGAGGAGACCAAAAGGATGACAAAGAGGGAATTACCCTTGCCCTTTTCAATCCAGACTTACAAAGCCTTCGATAAAGGAACAGTAAGACTGGAATTGCAGCTGGCGATTGGTGTGGCAGATGTCAACGGTACACAGGGCCCTCCCGCACTGATAGCCAGGGCAGGGAAAAGAGCGTGCCACTGTGATACCGTCCTTGACTCGAGCGGAAGAAAAGCCAACGAGTTCAGCAAAGCTGGTGAGTTGGAAGAAACTGATAGTAGACCGGACTGTGTTAAGCTCAAGGTTGCAGTGGCAACATTTACTTAAAGGAAAGAAGATAATAGACAAAGGTGTTTAGTGAACAACCGAGGTATTAGGGTTAGAGTGAACCGGCGCCACATGGGCGCTCATTCGAAAGACTCTAATGAATACCCCGCTCCTGAACAAGGAGGATGTGTTGAATTGAGAAAACTACAAGAACCAAGAGGCCCGAGGGGGGGCAGCGAGAGAGGTCAAACTGGTCATACAAGGATTGAGTCAAAATCGCTTGTACAGTCGAAAGTCTTTGACGTATGGGGAATTGAAAAGCCAAGTGTACTGCATTGTGGTGACAAAAGTGAACCCAACTGAGGGATGTCCACAGTGGGTTGTTGGTCTGAGCATGAATGAGGGAGGCTGACGTTGTGAAAGGGATTGGAACCCTGGCTGAGCAGGATCCTCGGGGGAAGAGTAATAGCCCAACGTAAGGAAACATAAGGAACTTTTGTTTGTTGTTTGTGATGCATCAGGCCCTCCGAAGCAAGAGACTTTGCATAAAGAGACTTGCGAACAGAAGGGCCTGATAGGAGAAAAAGGAACTGTAAAACTCAGGCCGGAGAAGCCCCAGAAGTGTACTGTGCTCAAGAGTCCTGCCTTCCCCCATGCTTCAAACCCAGGGAATGGAGACCCCGGCTACAACATCCTGACTTATCCTTTTGAGAACACTTCTTTCTTTCTTTGTGAACATCATCCCACACTAGTTTGTATTTAAAGGTAAGGACTGGCCATAGGTTTTTCTTCATATAGGCACTTTTTATTTGACTAGACTCCACTAGGACTGTCGTAGCTTGCTCCCATCTTAGATTTAGGTTTAGATTAGGCGTTTATGTCACCTATTTATACAGTTTAATAAACATCTTGAACTTTGATCACTTGTGTCTGACTTGCTTTGATACAATGCTTTCCTTACAGAGCCATGGTACTGAGGAGACTAAGCTTCCAGGATGATATTAACAGTGACTTGGGAGACACAGAGTCAGACGATGTCTTGGTAGGGAGTGAGGATGAGGGAGTAGGGCGACTTGTCCGTCGGTGGACAAGGAAGCGCAATGATCAAAGCTCGACATGGGGAGCAGACAGAGACACGATGGGATAACGTAACTCTGTATACACAGAGACTTTGTGACCTTCCAGCACAAATGAGGGGAGAATTGGCAAGGGCATTCACTGCCACCAAAGACACTGGGAGATTGAATGGGGAGATTGGGTTAAGAGGGAGATTGGATGGGCAGATTGAGTTGACACAGTTCCCCCTACTGAAAAAGGGAGGGGGGTGACCTCAATACATACCATGGCAAAATATTAACAAAGAAAACTTGAGGTGTAAGCTACCCACATTGACTGTGGTGTAGGCAAATGGATATACGAAATGGAAAGGATAACAGCAGGACGGACATTAGCGGTGGGGAACATTAAAGGTTTATTGGTAGCGATCCTCAGAGAGGCTGCCGATGATGTATGGAAAAGGGCAGGATACCCAGGAGTAACCACCAAGAACATGGTGCACAATGGTTTGCCGTTTAACAACTGTCAAGCAGATATATGGCAAGGTCTTCGGGTGCAGTACCGAGACACATCAGACATTAGCGCGATCATGGCATGCAAAATGGGGGAAGACAAAGACCCCTTGTAATATATTCAGGCTATTCAAGAGTTATGGAGACTTGAAACACGAGAACCGTGGGATAAAACAGTGGCAATATTTTATCATATACTAGGTCATGGGTTACAAAGGCAACTGAAGAAGTTGAAGGGGATGGAGGCAAAACTGTGGTCAGAAATACAACTTACAATAGTACATTACTGCAGGTTAATGCAAGAAAGTGCGATGAAGAAGCACCAGGAAATGAAAGCAGGAAGAGGCAAAGTTAGTGCAGAAGAACCTGTCTAAATATGCCATGGAAGGAGCAGTGTTAAAGAGCATGGGAAGACAAAGTGCACCACAGACACAGTATGCACCGCCGCCCGCGGGAGGAGGGTTCATGGGGTGGGTGGATGCGCAGCATGGATTCCGAGGAAGAGGGGGGCCACCTAGGGGATGAGGGTATGGGCACCAAATGCAACAAAGCCAAGAGGGGTTTTCAGGATGGTATCGTGGATATGGCCACCCAGTACAGCAAAGCCAAGAAGGGTTCACTGGGGGTTATCAGAGGCAAATGAGGGAACTATCCCAGTGCTGGGTGTGAGTACAGTTGGGCACATCTCTCGAGTGTGCAGGAGCAGAGGAAGGAAGCAGCAGAATGGGGGAATGCAATATCAGCCAACATATCAGGGGGACAGACTGAATACTTTGCCCAAGACCAGATACAACAACAAGGACGACACATCAGCCCATGACACAGACATCCCAAATGCAGGCGCCAGTACAACAGTATTCACAGGCACCACAGATACCACAGGTGCAAAATAACATGCAGCAATCATACATGTCACAGCAAAATGATGGGACGGTGGCACGCATGGACTCAATGGGAAGGACTCTGATTAGAAAACTTCAGGGGCTACCGTGGTTGGGGTTAACCCATTTGCAGGGAATGGAATGTCATTATACCCTCAATAGGACTCCTCATAGAGCGGCCTGATGTCCAAACTTAACATGACCTTCTCATTCACTGATAAAGTGATAGTGTACTCCACACCTACGATCCACCTTTTAAATGTGAGGGAAATTATTCAAGCTTATTGTGGACACACGGTACAGAGGTGGGTGCCAGCAGATGAGGAGCTTTTTCAATATAGGACATAAGTAATAATAGCATGGCACCCAGAGATTCAGGGAAAAATGTGGTGCCTTCCAAATTAGTACATGTTCAGACCAGAACTATCACTTGACGAGAAGGAAGGGACGATGGTAACACTAGAATTAGAGGCAGTAATAGTGAGGGATGACAGGATAACAGTACATGGGACAGAGGACACCGGCCGAGCATGGAGATCAGTGATCACTGTGGCTGAAGGGTACAGATTGACTACCGTTATAGATGAAGAACTGTTTAAAGACAACCGATCAGATAACGAGGTAGTGTTTGACATTAGCATTACATACTGGGTGGCAATACACTACAGGTAGGTACCACAGAGGATGGGATGATGCTACAAGTACCACCGACATTTCTAGAGGAAGACTTGGAAAAGGTCCCCAGCGTCTTATGGACCACAAGTCCCTATGACATGGGGCTACTGAAAGGGATAGGAGAAGTGAAAATAAAACTGAAGCCAGGAGCCATTTTACCACAAGCTAGGCAAAATCCCCTGTCGACGGAGGCAGACGATGGTATTTATGAGAGAATTGTAGCACTAGTGAAGCAAGGCATCCTAATATCAAAATCACTGTGCAGCACAGCGGGGAAACCCTGTCAAAAAGGCAAATGGAGTGTCATGGCATTGTATACAGGACTTGCGCCCTCTCAACCATATTGTCAAAGCAGAATTTCCTTTAGTTCCAAATCCAGCGACAATTCTATGTAGCATTCGTAAAGAAGCTACCCACTTCATGGTTATAGATTTGAGGAATGTGTTCTTGGAAATATGGATATCTCCAAATGATAGTTTGAAGAATAGGAAGCCCAACACAACATTGTGTCCAGGATGGTTGAGAAGAGATGGAGCAATGGAAGTGGATGAAAGTTAAATGAGAGAGAGGGTGAGGAGAAGTCTCCAGTCGAAAGAGAGGTATGATAAGTTGAATTGTGTAAGGGTGACACAAATGCCCCAAAGATCAATAGTGACTATAAAGTTGGGAAGAAGTGTGCAGAAAGGTATGTCTAAGAACTCAAGGGAAATTACAGTGATGGAAGATCTGGGAACTCCGTGGGACTGGAAAATGCAAAGATGTGAAACAAAGACAGGTTTAGTGAAAGTACCAAGAGGTGTTTGTAGAGTCAGAATTGGGGCTGAGAGAGAAAAATAACATGTTCAAGTAAAGCAGTAAAGGGAAGGAGGTGTTTTGTATTTATAAGTGTGTACATATGTAGATATAATGATGTGATTAAAGAAGTACTTGTCAATATTGGACAGTGGAAAGAGAAGCAAGATGTTCCAATGTAGTAGAAAACATTTAAGAAAATAATGCTAGAATTCAAGAGAGAAAAGGAGTTGAATAAGTGAAGGAGCTGAAATCAGCCGAGGCTGAGGCTGCTAATGTAAACTATGGACTTGTGACACTCGCCAGAGTCTGGTACAGGATCCATGGGCCTCACCTTTTGGAAAATGTTCTTTAGTTAGATGTGCAAATGGAGCCTTACATTTAGTCAATAGTTCACACAGGGGCGTTCCATGATGTGTGCCTCGCAGTTGACCAGATGATTCCCAAGCATGGAAGGGGGACGAAAGCGCACCAAAAGTGTCATGGTTAAGGACTGCAATACTCACATTTCAGTACAAGTCACCAGAAAAGTTTTTTTTTTATTGGGCACAGCTGCAGCAAGTCAGTCTCAATCAGAAAGTCCCCCATACCCAGAGCATACACATTTTATAATGCAATTCTATCGTTATTTTGGTGAATTCCACAAGGCAGAGAGTAAGGGTCTTAACCTTCTCTCAAGCCCCTTGACTGTGTGCTTCTTTGGATTTGTATGAGTCCTTGACCACTGTGTGCTGTTCATATGGAGCTTCCCCTACTTCATGTGGGTCCCAGACCCTGCTGTGCTGCTCTTGCATGGCTCGCCCGACTTTGTATGGGTCCCAGACCCTTGTTTGCTGCTGAACTTGCGGGGCATCCATAACTTCGGATGGGTCCCAGACCCTGGTGTGCTGCCCTTGCGGGACTACCCTGACTTCATATGGGTCCCAGACCCTGGTATGCCGCTCTTGTGGGGCTTTCCCAACTTTGGATGGATCTCAGACCCCTCTCTCAGGTTTATCGCATCTCATACCCAGATCTAGTTCACTTACCTGCCAGACACTGTTTCTCATGTGACTGTCTCTTCGTTTTTCTCAAGTACTGTTATGAGGAATATGGGGTTCTTCAGACTTCCCCAACCGTCTCATTTGTTCTCTTCTATCTCTACCACCGGCTATGGTAACCCAAGTACCTTTTGTGGAATTGCTGGCTTGCTCGTGTGACCACGCAGAACTGCTGCTTCCTGCTGCGGGCTTCCACACGCCTTTGAACGGTCTCTGCATGTCTTTGCAGCAGTCCCGGGCCTGGTCCCTCTCAGAGTGTGCTTCTCGGTCCGACCACATGGTCTTCCCCGGGCCTCCAATTCTCCAGCCTGGACAATGGAGAACACAGCATGTGTCCCCTACCTTGTCTGAGTGTTTTTGGCAAAGTAGGGGAGAGTTCCACAGGAAATGCCGAGACCCCTCAAACAGAGTTCTGCAGACCCCTAGAGAATGAATAGTTTACTCGTAGGTTTTGAGAGGACATTTTTCTCTTTGAGAAACCCAAGTGTTCTCTTTCCAATTTGCTGCCCATAAAGAGGCCAGTCAGATCAGGTCCAACCACAGACCTCGAGCTCTCCCAGAGACCAGTCACGATCAAAACCATGAGTAACTTAGAGGCTCGGCCGGAACATCTTGTAACCCACCAAGTTGAAGCAGAGCCAAGGTTCCAAGAGGGTATTGCCAGAGTAGTTGCAGCCCAACAAAGACCTATCCTCCCTCATGGGATCTTGCAACCATATAGGGAAGGGGAGGATTTGGGGAGTTTCTTCCTAAATTTGATATGCTGGCCTAACAGTATCATTGGTGGGAAGAACTAAAAACCTACTATTTAGCACCTCTGTTAAAAGGGGATCTACAGTCATCCTACCAGACCCTCAACCCGTAGCAACTTACTTCATTTGATGGAATCAAACAGGGCTTGTTATTCAGAGTGGGACAGACTGAACATTTTTATAGAAATACATTTCAAGAGATCAAATTGAACCCAGTTGAGACCACAGTGGAGTTAGGCGCCAGACTTCATAAAACTCTTTAACACTAAGGCTGGGAAAGAAAATCTATCTGTAGATGGTTGGAAGGCTTAGCCCTGGAACAGCTTACAAATAGCCTATTTCCATCTCTCCAGAGAACCATTTAGCAAATGAGCAAACCCACTCTGATAATTGCAATTGAAACCTCCCAAAATCATGCAGAAGCTAATAAGCACCTTAGGCTTTTAAATAAGGCAGATGAGGAAGGACATAAAAGCGGGATCCCCAACATTCTTTTCATCCCAAAAGAAAGACCCAAGCTATAGAAAAGATTAATGAGGGTTTACTAAAAGGCAACACAATGGTAACCTGAGAATCTGAGAGAGAGGAAAGAAGACAACCTCTAACAAAAGATAGGGAAAGCCTGACAATCCCCCCAATTACCTGCTTCTTTTATGGAGAAAAAGGTAATTTAGCTAGGCAATGTCCCTCAAATAGGAAAGACAAACCTATGGAAATAGGCTGCAGGACAGGGGAAGAATGGGATGACCGAGAGTACCAAGTTGATGCAGTCATTGAGACCAAAAGCAATTATTTCTTTCGGTCTGCACCTTTTAAAAACACGAACCCGTCAACGTCAATGGAGTACGGGTATTGGCTTTGGTAGATTCAGGGAATAAGCAGACAACCTTAAGAGCTGATCTAGTTGGCGCAGACAAGTTGAAATGTAGCAAACCAATCAAGATCTCCTGTGTGCACGGGGACCAGGAAATATATCAAACAACTCCCACCGTTATTAAGATCAGAGGTCAAGAAACATTAATAGTCTCTGCAGTCATTCCCGGACTACCGGAAGAAACTGTCATTGAAACTGACTTCCCAGGGCTTGGGGAGGTTATGGAGGAGTGTTTACAACAAAGCAAGGTCCTGGTGTATCAAAGGTTGGCCCGTATGGGGTGTGAATAAATTAAAATTATTCATCCGGTCCCAAAACCTTTTTATCTAGTGTAATTCATAGATATTGCATGCAGTCAAAAATTAAAGTCATTCCTTCAAAATGAGACATAAACATTATGGAAATTGCAAATTAAAAGCTTTATATCAAAGGAACAGAAAATGATATACAAAAGTAAGGTCTAACATGTAACAGCATGTAAAAACAATGGTTTAAATGGTACATACACAAATTAGGTGTAGAATCATTAAAAAATTGAGAATACGTAATGAAAAAAATTGAACATAAGTTCGTTAACAGTCACAGTTGGTTAACAAATGAACTCTTACATAAGTTCGTTAACAGTCACAGTTGGTTAACAAATGAACTCTTAACAAGTGAAAGTATAAAATTGAAGAAGATGAAATGAAAAAACTGTAATATTCATCTACGCTGTAACCTTATTAAGGAAAACACGTGCCCCTTGTTGTGGGGCAATTGTGAAGAAACAAATAAATTAATTATTTTTCGTATCCCAAATTCGAAAATTATTATGTATTGGGATTGGGTCTGCCTACGCATCAGGGGGACAAAGTAAAGGAGACAATGCAAAAGAGCTAATGGGTAAGGTGTCCTTGTCCTATGGTTAATTATTTCAGAAAGGAAGGGATCCTAAGTGTTGCACTGTAATATGATGAACCTTGAGTCCCCTCTGGTTAGCACTGCGTTTCGGCGGTACAGACTCCAAAGAATAATGATCTTCGTATCTGAAAAGAGTACTCCGCCTTCATCAGGGCAATAAGTAGCAGGACCCTGTAATTGTGAAAAAAAGGGGGAGAACCAGTTAGGTGGAAAAAGAGAGATAAACTCTAATAGTGTTATGCAAAGTTCTGAGGATAGATGAAGGGTGACAATTATATATCAAAAATCGGCATGCAAACTAGAGTGTCATGCTAGGATATAGGCAGATCAGAGGACGTAGGTCTTGTCTGCCTGGGGTCTCATATTACCAAGTCTACATGTTTGTAGGGGTGAGGAGCCTTCAGATCGTGCTGATAGTATACACCCTCCCCGGAAACATGAAAAGATAGTGGTATTGGGTCCCCTTCGGAAGCGCAAATACACGGGTCTCTGTCTACCCTGTCAGTCCGGCGGTCCACACGTGGGGGGAAGAGAAGGAAGACAGAGAAACAAAAATAAACAGTTTGAAACTCACCACAAGAGGCTGCCATCGAGTGAGAGTGAAGCCAAGGTGGCTGTTTAGTATGATGCAGTATCTTCGTAGAGTCCGTGAAGATAGTTTATTTATTTTGAATCACGAGAAAAGGTGTTATTGGAGAAATTCGTGATGTTCGTAGGTTCTCGTCATCGGACCGGTGAACCGGCTGAGACCTAGAATGAAAGTATGCCTGGATTAAAAACCGGGGCCCGGGGGGTGTGGAAAGACGGGACAACCGGAAGGCATCAGATGTCATAAGTATTTTCCTACATATAGGAGCATAGAAAGTACATAACCGGTTATCTATGTAGGTATCTAGTCTGGCAAAAAGATTTTGTAAAGAACTGTGGCCATAGAGGAGCCATGTGGTAAAACCCACGTAGTTACCTTTATATGGTAAACAGGAAAGGTCAAATCCAGATGGCATTCATGCAGAGTGAGGGCGAACGAAGTCGTCCCTGAATGTCTGTCCTCGCTGACATCGGCAACATGAATGCGGGCTGAAGCTATAAAGTAGAGGCAAGTAATTGGTTGTCAAGGCAACCGAAACGAGCGTCAAGCCTCGACGTAGAGGGAAAAGTTCCCACAGGAAGTAGGATGTCCAATGGAAAACGCCGATCACAGTGAGTGACGGCTATGTCCGGCCAATGGTATGGTCAGAGGCCGGGGAGTGTCAAAAGGTGGAGCCACAGTGGGTTGTCAAATATGCTCTTGTTGCCAAGAAACGAGTGATTGTAAGTGTGTTCCAGTTGTCTGCAGTCCCCGCGGGTGCCCAGAAATGATTCTGTCCCGTGTTCGAGGACCAAAAATGGGGCCGGCTGTTGGACGCGTGAGTGTTCATAGGTAACACCGTGTGTCCCTGTGAGTACATGGAAAATGGATGTCTGTGCCTGTAAGCCCGATTTCTGGGAAAACAAGGGAAAATGTGGGAGTGAGGGGTGGTGGGACGGGAAGAAAGGGGAGTGCAACCAGTGCATCTCGGAAAGTGATGTGAAGGTGAAGCAGAGTTATAGTGTGGCCCACGGAGTGTGGTAGTAGGAAGAAAGAATAGAGGGGGGGAGGAGGGGTTGGTTTGTTATATTTAGAATGGAGATTGTTCATTCAATCCATGTTCCAAAGAATCCAATCTATAGATCCATCTTTTTTCGAGTTCCAACAGTCTGGTCTGTATGTTCTGACCTGTATTGATCCGGTCCAAAACCCACCAAAAGATGTCATCAGGTGTGTGGTGGTTGGCCAGAAAGTGAGAGACTAATGGGGAAGTAGTATTCTTACATCGGATTCTCGATCGATGTTCAGAGATGCGGGTACCCACGCTACGTGTGGTTTGTCCCACATATCGAAGCCCACAAGGGCATTCGATGCAATAAATGGCTTGATTAGTCTTGCAGTTAGTCAGGTTATTCAAGACCCATTGTTTGGTGCCTATCTTGAATGTTTGTAATTTTCTAGTGAATTTACATACTGTGCATGACCCACATGGGTAGTGTCCGGTCACTTTGCGTAAATTCCACAGACCTGTACGTGGTGTGGTTTTGGTAAATGATGAATGGACCACATATTCCCTGATATTTTTCGCTCTTTTGAAGGCGAATCTCGGTATGGGTTCCTCAGCTAGTTGTAGTCTCACAATGGGCCAATATTTCCTAATGACTTTCTTGAGGTCAAAAGTGTTTGGCCCGTAAGTGATTACACATGTGAGTCTTTCATTCTCAGGTATGTCTTGTTCTGATCTTGGTATTAGAAGGCATTCTCTATCTGTGAACCTGGCTCTCTTGGTGGCGGTATTAATCAGCCTTTTGGGGTAGCCACGTGAGCATAGTCTAGAGTGTTTCGGCATTAGTATAGAAATCCTCCAAGTGAGTACAGTTCCTTCTGATTCTCAGGAATTGACCGTATGGAAGATTCTGTTTAATGTGATGCGGGTGGTCACTCCGGTAATGCAGAAGTGTATTCCGATCAGTAGGTTTCCTGAAGAGATTACAGGCAAGTTTATTATCGAGACTCGAGATCTCAAGGTCCAGGAAATGTATCTTGGTGATGCTGTACTCCATAGTGAATTGTATGTTGTCATTGCAGGTATTAAGCCATATTAAAAATTGTTGGAGTAATGTAGCATCCCCTGTCCAAATGAAAATAATATCATCAATGTAGCGATGCCAGTGGGAGATGTTGGCTTCCCATTGGTTGATCGAATTGTAAATGTACTGGTCCTCGAAAGTGGCCATAAATAAGATGGCTAGGCTTGGTGCAAAAGTTGCACCCATTGCCGTGCCTTTAGTCTGGAGAAAGAACTGATTATCGAAGGTGAAAGAATTCTTGTTAAGGGCAAAAGTTAGTAATTCAATGATGAACTCAGGTGGCACTCGATAGGATCCTGGTTCAGCATATTCTCTGGTGAGGTGTTCATATACGCAATTAATGGCTGCGTCTTGGGGTATAGACGTGTATAAAGCTTTAATGTCCATCGTCACCAGAAATTGTTGTGAACTGGTGAAAGGTAAATTTTCGAATACCTGGATGGTGTGCATGGTATCCCTCAGGTATGATCTGGTCTTATTGCTCAAAGGCTTAAGAAAATAATCGATAAACTGCCCCAGAGGTTCCAAAATGGATCCACATCCTGAGACAATCGGTCTCCCCGGTGGGTTTAGTAAGTTTTTGTGAATTTTGGGGAGAGCATATAAACATGGTGTACGATTTGATGACGTAGTTAAAAACTTAGCTTCTTTTTCGGTTATCCAATTCCTGTCCTGGGCAAAAGAGACCATTTCAGAGATTTCAATTTTCATATCTCCAGATGGGTCTTTCTTGAGAGGGCGATAACTGATTCCATCATTAAGTAAGGTCATGATCATATTAGTGTATTGCTCGGTTGTCATAAGAACAATGCCCCCACCTTTGTCGGCAGGTTTGATTATCATTTCCCTGTTTTTAGATAGATCTTTTAAGGCTTTTTTCTCACCCTTAGTTAAATTATGTTGCCTTCTGTGTTTTTTCTTTTTCAACTTCCTAACATCTTTGAGGACACATTTCTCAAATGTTAGAAGGTCGTCCGGTGTTTGACTATCAGTAGGTGTAAATAGTGATTGAGGGTGTAGACCTGTATCTGGGTCTGACTCTTGTTCAATTTGGTCCTGGAAAAAAACCCGGAGTCTTAATTTTCGAAAAAACTGGCGAATCTCTATTTCTGTTTTGTACCAGTCAGTATCGTTGGTAGGCACAAAGGAAAGGCCTTTAATTAGAAGGGAAGTCTGGCATGTAGTTAAATGAAAGTTGCCCAGATTGTAAATTGGTAGTTGATTAGTGTCAAATGTTTGATCTATTGTCGACGCCTCCTCGGTCGTCTCCGTGTTCCTTGGTACGGTATGTTCCAAGGTGGGGGACCCCATCCTCCTCCTTGTCCTCCTCTGCCTAAAAAAGGGAAAGGTGGTGGATATGGGCCCGGATATTGTGGTGGACCAAAGTTATACGGCTGGAAAGGTGGGAAGTTCTGGTGTGGACTTCCACTTGAGGAGCCTGAGCTGCTGGAGCCCGAAAATGTAACTCGGCCTCTTCTCCCACCTGATGGAAGATGGGATCCTCCTCCTTGCTTCCTAAGCGAATCAATATACCCTTCTGCTGTGTATGGGTAGACAGATTCAATTTTGAAGTCTTTAATATCTTTGTTCAATTTATTTGTTTTCTTGGTCAACGTGTTGGCCTTGAACTGTTCAAATTGCTTATTGATGTTGGAAAGTTGGGCTTCTATTTCAGTCAGTAAGGTATTATCCTTAAATTTAGTTACTTCTGTGTCTAGAGTTTTTTGTAAGGTAATGCTGATCCGTTGAGCAGTAGTGATGGTTAATACCATAAGATCACGACTGCATTTAGTAGCGATCTGGCTGAAACTAGTTGTGTATTCCTTGTCTTCTAGGAATAATCTGGGTTCATTCCGTACTATCAACCCATTCGGTATGATATTGTTTTTCAAATATTCCCTAAGGAAGTGGCCATGTAGTTCCGTGCGAAAAGTTTTCTTTTTAAGTTTTAATAAATCGTCTGAGGTACTTGATGAGGTAGATGGTTGATTGGAATCTGGTGGATCAAAGAAGGAAGGACCTCGAGTCAATTCAATGGTTTCTTCCTCGGAATAACTTAAAGTTGCATTCTCGGCCATATCCGACTATCCCCCACTGGGAGCCTACGGACATAAACAGGTGACAGAGCCCATGCAAAGCTGTAGCCGATCGGGGTGGGAAGAGAGAGAGTAATTCTAGAGTAGACAAAACTAAGAAGGGAATGAAGCGATGTTTGTCTAGAGGAGAGCCTGAGTGTGGCTAATTTTAAATAATTTAATGGTATCCCAAAACCCGAAAGTGATGGGGAAACTCGACCACTCAACAACCTAGGTTGTCCAAAAATCTATATACAAAAAAGCGTGCCACCATCTAGCAGCAGTGGTTTGACCCAGGAGTGACACACCAGGGGGGTCAAAAAGACATATGTGTTTACAACAAAGCAAGGTCCTGGTGTATCAAAGGTTGGCCCGTATGGGGTGTGAATAAATTAAAATTATTCATCCGGTCCCAAAACCTTTTTATCTAGTGTAATTCATAGATATTGCATGCAGTCAAAAATTAAAGTCATTCCTTCAAAATGAGACATAAACATTATGGAAATTGCAAATTAAAAGCTTTATATCAAAGGAACAGAAAATGATATACAAAAGTAAGGTCTAACATGTAACAGCATGTAAAAACAATGGTTTAAATGGTACATACACAAATTAGGTGTAGAATCATTAAAAAATTGAGAATACGTAATGAAAAAAATTGAACATAAGTTCGTTAACAGTCACAGTTGGTTAACAAATGAACTCTTACATAAGTTCGTTAACAGTCACAGTTGGTTAACAAATGAACTCTTAACAAGTGAAAGTATAAAATTGAAGAAGATGAAATGAAAAAACTGTAATATTCATCTACGCTGTAACCTTATTAAGGAAAACACGTGCCCCTTGTTGTGGGGCAATTGTGAAGAAACAAATAAATTAATTATTTTTCGTATCCCAAATTCAAAAATTATTATGTATTGGGATTGGGTCTGCCTACGCATCAGGGGGACAAAGTAAAGGAGACAATGCAAAAGAGCTAATGGGTAAGGTGTCCTTGTCCTATGGTTAATTATTTCAGAAAGGAAGGGATCCTAAGTGTTGCACTGTAATATGATGAACCTTGAGTCCCCTCTGGTTAGCACTGCGTTTCGGCGGTACAGACTCCAAAGAATAATGATCTTCGTATCTGAAAAGAGTACTCCGCCTTCATCAGGGCAATAAGTAGCAGGACCCTGTAATTGTGAAAAAAAGGGGGAGAACCAGTTAGGTGGAAAAAGAGAGATAAACTCTAATAGTGTTATGCAAAGTTCTGAGGATAGATGAAGGGTGACAATTTTATATCAAAAATCGGCATGCAAACTAGAGTGTCATGCTAGGATATAGGCAGATCAGAGGACGTAGGTCTTGTCTGCCTGGGGTCTCATATTACCAAGTCTACATGTTTGTAGGGGTGAGGAGCCTTCAGATCGTGCTGATAGTATACACCCTCCCCGGAAACATGAAAAGATAGTGGTATTGGGTCCCCTTCGGAAGCGCAAATACACGGGTCTCTGTCTACCCTGTCAGTCCGGCGGTCCACACGTGGGGGGAAGAGAAGGAAGACAGAGAAACAAAAATAAACAGTTTGAAACTCACCACAAGAGGCTGCCATCGAGTGAGAGTGAAGCCAAGGTGGCTGTTTAGTATGATGCAGTATCTTCGTAGAGTCCGTGAAGATAGTTTATTTATTTTGAATCACGAGAAAAGGTGTTATTGGAGAAATTCGTGATGTTCGTAGGTTCTCGTCATCGGACCGGTGAACCGGCTGAGACCTAGAATGAAAGTATGCCTGGATTAAAAACCGGGGCCCGGGGGGTGTGGAAAGACGGGACAACCGGAAGGCATCAGATGTCATAAGTATTTTCCTACATATAGGAGCATAGAAAGTACATAACCGGTTATCTATGTAGGTATCTAGTCTGGCAAAAAGATTTTGTAAAGAACTGTGGCCATAGAGGAGCCATGTGGTAAAACCCACGTAGTTACCTTTATATGGTAAACAGGAAAGGTCAAATCCAGATGGCATTCATGCAGAGTGAGGGCGAACGAAGTCGTCCCTGAATGTCTGTCCTCGCTGACATCGGCAACATGAATGCGGGCTGAAGCTATAAAGTAGAGGCAAGTAATTGGTTGTCAAGGCAACCGAAACGAGCGTCAAGCCTCGACGTAGAGGGAAAAGTTCCCACAGGAAGTAGGATGTCCAATGGAAAACGCCGATCACAGTGAGTGACGGCTATGTCCGGCCAATGGTATGGTCAGAGGCCGGGGAGTGTCAAAGGGTGGAGCCACAGTGGGTTGTCAAATATGCTCTTGTTGCCAAGAAACGAGTGATTGTAAGTGTGTTCCAGTTGTCTGCAGTCCCCGCGGGTGCCCAGAAATGATTCTGTCCCGTGTTCGAGGACCAAAAATGGGGCCGGCTGTTGGACGCGTGAGTGTTCATAGGTAACACCGTGTGTCCCTGTGAGTACATGGAAAATGGATGTCTGTGCCTGTAAGCCCGATTTCTGGGAAAACAAGGGAAAATGTGGGAGTGAGGGGTGGTGGGACGGGAAGAAAGGGGAGTGCAACCAGTGCATCTCGGAAAGTGATGTGAAGGTGAAGCAGAGTTATAGTGTGGCCCACGGAGTGTGGTAGTAGGAAGAAGGAATAGAGGGGGGGAGGAGGGGTTGGTTTGTTATATTTAGAATGGAGATTGTTCATTCAATCCATGTTCCAAAGAATCCAATCTATAGATCCATCTTTTTTCGAGTTCCAACAGTCTGGTCTGTATGTTCTGACCTGTATTGATCCGGTCCAAAACCCACCAAAAGATGTCATCAGGTGTGTGGTGGTTGGCCAGAAAGTGAGAGACTAATGGGGAAGTAGTATTCTTACATCGGATTCTCGATCGATGTTCAGAGATGCGGGTACCCACGCTACGTGTGGTTTGTCCCACATATCGAAGCCCACAAGGGCATTCGATGCAATAAATGGCTTGATTAGTCTTGCAGTTAGTCAGGTTATTCAAGACCCATTGTTTGGTGCCTATCTTGAATGTTTGTAATTTTCTAGTGAATTTACATACTGTGCATGACCCACATGGGTAGTGTCCGGTCACTTTGCGTAAATTCCACAGACCTGTACGTGGTGTGGTTTTGGTAAATGATGAATGGACCACATATTCCCTGATATTTTTCGCTCTTTTGAAGGCGAATCTCGGTATGGGTTCCTCAGCTAGTTGTAGTCTCACAATGGGCCAATATTTCCTAATGACTTTCTTGAGGTCAAAAGTGTTTGGCCCGTAAGTGATTACACATGTGAGTCTTTCATTCTCAGGTATGTCTTGTTCTGATCTTGGTATTAGAAGGCATTCTCTATCTGTGAACCTGGCTCTCTTGGTGGCGGTATTAATCAGCCTTTTGGGGTAGCCACGTGAGCATAGTCTAGTGCTGAGTGTTTCGGCATTAGTATAGAAATCCTCCAAGTGAGTACAGTTCCTTCTGATTCTCAGGAATTGACCGTATGGAAGATTCTGTTTAATGTGATGCGGGTGGTCACTCCGGTAATGCAGAAGTGTATTCCGATCAGTAGGTTTCCTGAAGAGATTACAGGCAAGTTTATTATCGAGACTCGAGATCTCAAGGTCCAGGAAATGTATCTTGGTGATGCTGTACTCCATAGTGAATTGTATGTTGTCATTGCAGGTATTAAGCCATATTAAAAATTGTTGGAGTAATGTAGCATCCCCTGTCCAAATGAAAATAATATCATCAATGTAGCGATGCCAGTGGGAGATGTTGGCTTCCCATTGGTTGATCGAATTGTAAATGTACTGGTCCTCGAAAGTGGCCATAAATAAGATGGCTAGGCTTGGTGCAAAAGTTGCACCCATTGCCGTGCCTTTAGTCTGGAGAAAGAACTGATTATCGAAGGTGAAAAAATTCTTGTTAAGGGCAAAAGTTAGTAATTCAATGATGAACTCAGGTGGCACTCGATAGGATCCTGGTTCAGCATATTCTCTGGTGAGGTGTTCATATACGCAATTAATGGCTGCGTCTTGGGGTATAGACGTGTATAAAGCTTTAATGTCCATCGTCACCAGAAATTGTTGTGAACTGGTGAAAGGTAAATTTTCGAATACCTGGATGGTGTGCATGGTATCCCTCAGGTATGATCTGGTCTTATTGCTCAAAGGCTTAAGAAAATAATCGATAAACTGCCCCAGAGGTTCCAAAATGGATCCACATCCTGAGACAATCGGTCTCCCCGGTGGGTTTAGTAAGTTTTTGTGAATTTTGGGGAGAGCATATAAACATGGTGTACGATTTGATGACGTAGTTAAAAACTTAGCTTCTTTTTCGGTTATCCAATTCCTGTCCTGGGCAAAAGAGACCATTTCAGAGATTTCAATTTTCATATCTCCAGATGGGTCTTTCTTGAGAGGGCGATAACTGATTCCATCATTAAGTAAGGTCATGATCATATTAGTGTATTGCTCGGTTGTCATAAGAACAATGCCCCCACCTTTGTCGGCAGGTTTGATTATCATTTCCCTGTTTTTAGATAGATCTTTTAAGGCTTTTTTCTCACCCTTAGTTAAATTATGTTGCCTTCTGTGTTTTTTCTTTTTCAACTTCCTAACATCTTTGAGGACACATTTCTCAAATGTTAGAAGGTCGTCCGGTGTTTGACTATCAGTAGGTGTAAATAGTGATTGAGGGTGTAGACCTGTATCTGGGTCTGACTCTTGTTCAATTTGGTCCTGGAAAAAAACCCGGAGTCTTAATTTTCGAAAAAACTGGCGAATCTCTATTTCTGTTTTGTACCAGTCAGTATCGTTGGTAGGCACAAAGGAAAGGCCTTTAATTAGAAGGGAAGTCTGGCATGTAGTTAAATGAAAGTTGCCCAGATTGTAAATTGGTAGTTGATTAGTGTCAAATGTTTGATCTATTGTCGACGCCTCCTCGGTCGTCTCCGTGTTCCTTGGTACGGTATGTTCCAAGGTGGGGGACCCCATCCTCCTCCTTGTCCTCCTCTGCCTAAAAAAGGGAAAGGTGGTGGATATGGGCCCGGATATTGTGGTGGACCAAAGTTATACGGCTGGAAAGGTGGGAAGTTCTGGTGTGGACTTCCACTTGAGGAGCCTGAGCTGCTGGAGCCCGAAAATGTAACTCGGCCTCTTCTCCCACCTGATGGAAGATGGGATCCTCCTCCTTGCTTCCTAAGCGAATCAATATACCCTTCTGCTGTGTATGGGTAGACAGATTCAATTTTGAAGTCTTTAATATCTTTGTTCAATTTATTTGTTTTCTTGGTCAACGTGTTGGCCTTGAACTGTTCAAATTGCTTATTGATGTTGGAAAGTTGGGCTTCTATTTCAGTCAGTAAGGTATTATCCTTAAATTTAGTTACTTCTGTGTCTAGAGTTTTTTGTAAGGTAATGCTGATCCGTTGAGCAGTAGTGATGGTTAATACCATAAGATCACGACTGCATTTAGTAGCGATCTGGCTGAAACTAGTTGTGTATTCCTTGTCTTCTAGGAATAATCTGGGTTCATTCCGTACTATCAACCCATTCGGTATGATATTGTTTTTCAAATATTCCCTAAGGAAGTGGCCATGTAGTTCCGTGCGAAAAGTTTTCTTTTTAAGTTTTAATAAATCGTCTGAGGTACTTGATGAGGTAGATGGTTGATTGGAATCTGGTGGATCAAAGAAGGAAGGACCTCGAGTCAATTCAATGGTTTCTTCCTCGGAATAACTTAAAGTTGCATTCTCGGCCATATCCGACTATCCCCCACTGGGAGCCTACGGACATAAACAGGTGACAGAGCCCATGCAAAGCTGTAGCCGATCGGGGTGGGAAGAGAGAGAGTAATTCTAGAGTAGACAAAACTAAGAAGGGAATGAAGCGATGTTTGTCTAGAGGAGAGCCTGAGTGTGGCTAATTTTAAATAATTTAATGGTATCCCAAAACCCGAAAGTGATGGGGAAACTCGACCACTCAACAACCTAGGTTGTCCAAAAATCTATATACAAAAAAGCGTGCCACCATCTAGCAGCAGTGGTTTGACCCAGGAGTGACACACCAGGGGGGTCAAAAAGACATATGTGTTTACAACAAAGCAAGGTCCTGGTGTATCAAAGGTTGGCCCGTATGGGGTGTGAATAAATTAAAATTATTCATCCGGTCCCAAAACCTTTTTATCTAGTGTAATTCATAGATATTGCATGCAGTCAAAAATTAAAGTCATTCCTTCAAAATGAGACATAAACATTATGGAAATTGCAAATTAAAAGCTTTATATCAAAGGAACAGAAAATGATATACAAAAGTAAGGTCTAACATGTAACAGCATGTAAAAACAATGGTTTAAATGGTACATACACAAATTAGGTGTAGAATCATTAAAAAATTGAGAATACGTAATGAAAAAAATTGAACATAAGTTCGTTAACAGTCACAGTTGGTTAACAAATGAACTCTTACATAAGTTCGTTAACAGTCACAGTTGGTTAACAAATGAACTCTTAACAAGTGAAAGTATAAAATTGAAGAAGATGAAATGAAAAAACTGTAATATTCATCTACGCTGTAACCTTATTAAGGAAAACACGTGCCCCTTGTTGTGGGGCAATTGTGAAGAAACAAATAAATTAATTATTTTTCGTATCCCAAATTCGAAAATTATTATGTATTGGGATTGGGTCTGCCTACGCATCAGGGGGACAAAGTAAAGGAGACAATGCAAAAGAGCTAATGGGTAAGGTGTCCTTGTCCTATGGTTAATTATTTCAGAAAGGAAGGGATCCTAAGTGTTGCACTGTAATATGATGAACCTTGAGTCCCCTCTGGTTAGCACTGCGTTTCGGCGGTACAGACTCCAAAGAATAATGATCTTCGTATCTGAAAAGAGTACTCCGCCTTCATCAGGGCAATAAGTAGCAGGACCCTGTAATTGTGAAAAAAGGGGGAGAACCAGTTAGGTGGAAAAAGAGAGATAAACTCTAATAGTGTTATGCAAAGTTCTGATGATAGATGAAGGGTGACAATTATATATCAAAAATCGGCATGCAAACTAGAGTGTCATGCTAGGATATAGGCAGATCAGAGGACGTAGGTCTTGTCTGCCTGGGGTCTCATATTACCAAGTCTACATGTTTGTAGGGGTGAGGAGCCTTCAGATCGTGCTGATAGTATACACCCTCCCCGGAAACATGAAAAGATAGTGGTATTGGGTCCCCTTCGGAAGCGCAAATACACGGGTCTCTGTCTACCCTGTCAGTCCGGCGGTCCACACGTGGGGGGAAGAGAAGGAAGACAGAGAAACAAAAATAAACAGTTTGAAACTCACCACAAGAGGCTGCCATCGAGTGAGAGTGAAGCCAAGGTGGCTGTTTAGTATGATGCAGTATCTTCGTAGAGTCCGTGAAGATAGTTTATTTATTTTGAATCACGAGAAAAGGTGTTATTGGAGAAATTCGTGATGTTCGTAGGTTCTCGTCATCGGACCGGTGAACCGGCTGAGACCTAGAATGAAAGTATGCCTGGATTAAAAACCGGGGCCCGGGGGGTGTGGAAAGACGGGACAACCGGAAGGCATCAGATGTCATAAGTATTTTCCTACATATAGGAGCATAGAAAGTACATAACCGGTTATCTATGTAGGTATCTAGTCTGGCAAAAAGATTTTGTAAAGAACTGTGGCCATAGAGGAGCCATGTGGTAAAACCCACGTAGTTACCTTTATATGGTAAACAGGAAAGGTCAAATCCAGATGGCATTCATGCAGAGTGAGGGCGAACGAAGTCGTCCCTGAATGTCTGTCCTCGCTGACATCGGCAACATGAATGCGGGCTGAAGCTATAAAGTAGAGGCAAGTAATTGGTTGTCAAGGCAACCGAAACGAGCGTCAAGCCTCGACGTAGAGGGAAAAGTTCCCACAGGAAGTAGGATGTCCAATGGAAAACGCCGATCACAGTGAGTGACGGCTATGTCCGGCCAATGGTATGGTCAGAGGCCGGGGAGTGTCAAAAGGTGGAGCCACAGTGGGTTGTCAAATATGCTCTTGTTGCCAAGAAACGAGTGATTGTAAGTGTGTTCCAGTTGTCTGCAGTCCCCGCGGGTGCCCAGAAATGATTCTGTCCCGTGTTCGAGGACCAAAAATGGGGCCGGCTGTTGGACGCGTGAGTGTTCATAGGTAACACCGTGTGTCCCTGTGAGTACATGGAAAATGGATGTCTGTGCCTGTAAGCCCGATTTCTGGGAAAACAAGGGAAAATGTGGGAGTGAGGGGTGGTGGGACGGGAAGAAAGGGGAGTGCAACCAGTGCATCTCGGAAAGTGATGTGAAGGTGAAGCAGAGTTATAGTGTGGCCCACGGAGTGTGGTAGTAGGAAGAAGGAATAGAGGGGGGGAGGAGGGGTTGGTTTGTTATATTTAGAATGGAGATTGTTCATTCAATCCATGTTCCAAAGAATCCAATCTATAGATCCATCTTTTTTCGAGTTCCAACAGTCTGGTCTGTATGTTCTGACCTGTATTGATCCGGTCCAAAACCCACCAAAAGATGTCATCAGGTGTGTGGTGGTTGGCCAGAAAGTGAGAGACTAATGGGGAAGTAGTATTCTTACATCGGATTCTCGATCGATGTTCAGAGATGCGGGTACCCACGCTACGTGTGGTTTGTCCCACATATCGAAGCCCACAAGGGCATTCGATGCAATAAATGGCTTGATTAGTCTTGCAGTTAGTCAGGTTATTCAAGACCCATTGTTTGGTGCCTATCTTGAATGTTTGTAATTTTCTAGTGAATTTACATACTGTGCATTACCCACATGGGTAGTGTCCGGTCACTTTGCGTAAATTCCACAGACCTGTACGTGGTGTGGTTTTGGTAAATGATGAATGGACCACATATTCCCTGATATTTTTCGCTCTTTTGAAGGCGAATCTCGGTATGGGTTCCTCAGCTAGTTGTAGTCTCACAATGGGCCAATATTTCCTAATGACTTTCTTGAGGTCAAAAGTGTTTGGCCCGTAAGTGATTACACATGTGAGTCTTTCATTCTCAGGTATGTCTTGTTCTGATCTTGGTATTAGAAGGCATTCTCTATCTGTGAACCTGGCTCTCTTGGTGGCGGTATTAATCAGCCTTTTGGGGTAGCCACGTGAGCATAGTCTAGTGCTGAGTGTTTCGGCATTAGTATAGAAATCCTCCAAGTGAGTACAGTTCCTTCTGATTCTCAGGAATTGACCGTATGGAAGATTCTGTTTAATGTGATGCGGGTGGTCACTCCGGTAATGCAGAAGTGTATTCCGATCAGTAGGTTTCCTGAAGAGATTACAGGCAAGTTTATTATCGAGACTCGAGATCTCAAGGTCCAGGAAATGTATCTTGGTGATGCTGTACTCCATAGTGAATTGTATGTTGTCATTGCAGGTATTAAGCCATATTAAAAATTGTTGGAGTAATGTAGCATCCCCTGTCCAAATGAAAATAATATCATCAATGTAGCGATGCCAGTGGGAGATGTTGGCTTCCCATTGGTTGATCGAATTGTAAATGTACTGGTCCTCGAAAGTGGCCATAAATAAGATGGCTAGGCTTGGTGCAAAAGTTGCACCCATTGCCGTGCCTTTAGTCTGGAGAAAGAACTGATTATCGAAGGTGAAAAAATTCTTGTTAAGGGCAAAAGTTAGTAATTCAATGATGAACTCAGGTGGCACTCGATAGGATCCTGGTTCAGCATATTCTCTGGTGAGGTGTTCATATACGCAATTAATGGCTGCGTCTTGGGGTATAGACGTGTATAAAGCTTTAATGTCCATCGTCACCAGAAATTGTTGTGAACTGGTGAAAGGTAAATTTTCGAATACCTGGATGGTGTGCATGGTATCCCTCAGGTATGATCTGGTCTTATTGCTCAAAGGCTTAAGAAAATAATCGATAAACTGCCCCAGAGGTTCCAAAATGGATCCACATCCTGAGACAATCGGTCTCCCCGGTGGGTTTAGTAAGTTTTTGTGAATTTTGGGGAGAGCATATAAACATGGTGTACGATTTGATGACGTAGTTAAAAACTTAGCTTCTTTTTCGGTTATCCAATTCCTGTCCTGGGCAAAAGAGACCATTTCAGAGATTTCAATTTTCATATCTCCAGATGGGTCTTTCTTGAGAGGGCGATAACTGATTCCATCATTAAGTAAGGTCATGATCATATTAGTGTATTGCTCGGTTGTCATAAGAACAATGCCCCCACCTTTGTCGGCAGGTTTGATTATCATTTCCCTGTTTTTAGATAGATCTTTTAAGGCTTTTTTCTCACCCTTAGTTAAATTATGTTGCCTTCTGTGTTTTTTCTTTTTCAACTTCCTAACATCTTTGAGGACACATTTCTCAAATGTTAGAAGGTCGTCCGGTGTTTGACTATCAGTAGGTGTAAATAGTGATTGAGGGTGTAGACCTGTATCTGGGTCTGACTCTTGTTCAATTTGGTCCTGGAAAAAAACCCGGAGTCTTAATTTTCGAAAAAACTGGCGAATCTCTATTTCTGTTTTGTACCAGTCAGTATCGTTGGTAGGCACAAAGGAAAGGCCTTTAATTAGAAGGGAAGTCTGGCATGTAGTTAAATGAAAGTTGCCCAGATTGTAAATTGGTAGTTGATTAGTGTCAAATGTTTGATCTATTGTCGACGCCTCCTTGGTCGTCTCCGTGTTCCTTGGTACGGTATGTTCCAAGGTGGGGGACCCCATCCTCCTCCTTGTCCTCCTCTGCCTAAAAAAGGGAAAGGTGGTGGATATGGGCCCGGATATTGTGGTGGACCAAAGTTATACGGCTGGAAAGGTGGGAAGTTCTGGTGTGGACTTCCACTTGAGGAGCCTGAGCTGCTGGAGCCCGAAAATGTAACTCGCCCTCTTCTCCCACCTGATGGAAGATGGGATCCTCCTCCTTGCTTCCTAAGCGAATCAATATACCCTTCTGCTGTGTATGGGTAGACAGATTCAATTTTGAAGTCTTTAATATCTTTGTTCAATTTATTTGTTTTCTTGGTCAACGTGTTGGCCTTGAACTGTTCAAATTGCTTATTGATGTTGGAAAGTTGGGCTTCTATTTCAGTCAGTAAGGTATTATCCTTAAATTTAGTTACTTCTGTGTCTAGAGTTTTTTGTAAGGTAATGCTGATCCGTTGAGCAGTAGTGATGGTTAATACCATAAGATCACGACTGCATTTAGTAGCGATCTGGCTGAAACTAGTTGTGTATTCCTTGTCTTCTAGGAATAATCTGGGTTCATTCCGTACTATCAACCCATTCGGTATGATATTGTTTTTCAAATATTCCCTAAGGAAGTGGCCATGTAGTTCCGTGCGAAAAGTTTTCTTTTTAAGTTTTAATAAATCGTCTGAGGTACTTGATGAGGTAGATGGTTGATTGGAATCTGGTGGATCAAAGAAGGAAGGACCTCGAGTCAATTCAATGGTTTCTTCCTCGGAATAACTTAAAGTTGCATTCTCGGCCATATCCGACTATCCCCCACTGGGAGCCTACGGACATAAACAGGTGACAGAGCCCATGCAAAGCTGTAGCCGATCGGGGTGGGAATAGAGAGAGTAATTCTAGAGTAGACAAAACTAAGAAGGGAATGAAGCGATGTTTGTCTAGAGGAGAGCCTGAGTGTGGCTAATTTTAAATAATTTAATGGTATCCCAAAACCCGAAAGTGATGGGGAAACTCGACCACTCAACAACCTAGGTTGTCCAAAAATCTATATACAAAAAAGCGTGCCACCATCTAGCAGCAGTGGTTTGACCCAGGAGTGACACACCAGGGGGGTCAAAAAGACATATGTGTTTACAACAAAGCAAGGTCCTGGTGTATCAAAGGTTGGCCCGTATGGGGTGTGAATAAATTAAAATTATTCATCCGGTCCCAAAACCTTTTTATCTAGTGTAATTCATAGATATTGCATGCAGTCAAAAATTAAAGTCATTCCTTCAAAATGAGACATAAACATTATGGAAATTGCAAATTAAAAGCTTTATATCAAAGGAACAGAAAATGATATACAAAAGTAAGGTCTAACATGTAACAGCATGTAAAAACAATGGTTTAAATGGTACATACACAAATTAGGTGTAGAATCATTAAAAAATTGAGAATACGTAATGAAAAAAATTGAACATAAGTTCGTTAACAGTCACAGTTGGTTAACAAATGAACTCTTACATAAGTTCGTTAACAGTCACAGTTGGTTAACAAATGAACTCTTAACAAGTGAAAGTATAAAATTGAAGAAGATGAAATGAAAAAACTGTAATATTCATCTACGCTGTAACCTTATTAAGGAAAACACGTGCCCCTTGTTGTGGGGCAATTGTGAAGAAACAAATAAATTAATTATTTTTCGTATCCCAAATTCGAAAATTATTATGTATTGGGATTGGGTCTGCCTACGCATCAGGGGGACAAAGTAAAGGAGACAATGCAAAAGAGCTAATGGGTAAGGTGTCCTTGTCCTATGGAGGAGGTCAATAGGCCAGTAACAGTCTATTCTCCTGATGACACATAGGAAGAGGACAAGTTCTCACCTGCCATGCCTATCTGCAATTGGTATACCAACCTAAAATCCCCACATAAGAATCTAGATGGAGAAACAAGCTGCATGAGGGGGAAGGGTATGTGATGAATCCCAGGGCATTGTCACTGTTCCGATGGGGGAAGCTCCTTCCCATGAGGTCAGGGAGGTGAGGCTGCTACCCGATTGTCCCCCTCGGGGTGGTACTCAGTGGGTGGATCTCATGGGGAGGGAAACCCTCTGTAGGACCAATAATGGCTATCTTGGGAGAAGGCGGTATGCACCCCATCCATCTCTGTTCCCAATTTTCTCTCACCCCACTTAGTCCTCTGTGGTCCACCACATGTCTATATATCTCAGTAGGGTAGACGACCCCATCCATGCAGATTGTACTGGGATGAGGACGAGTGAGGCCTACCTAAATGGAGTTCATACAACCATTGACATCAAGAAGAACAGGCAAGGAGGAAAAATCTCACTACAAAACCAACATACGTGGTACAGGCAACTAGAGTCAGACCCAGTCATAAAAAGCAAAAAAGGACTGGTTACCTTGTCAGATCCTCCCTGAAATCCTCCTGCCAAACTTAACTGTAAAACTTAGTATTCTTCACTTTTGGCACCTCTCTCTCTCTCTCTCTCTCTCTCTCTCTGTCTCTCTCTCTCTCTCTCTCTCTCTCTCTCTCTCTCTCTCTCTCTCTCTTGTGTGTGTGTGTCCCAGACCGATCTGGGCTGTCTTGGGACCTGGCTGACTAGTTGTGTAGCTTCTCTCACTTTTGGGTGCGTCCCAGACCCCTCTATGTTGTCTTTGAACCTCACCGACTTTGTGTGGATCCCAGACCCTGGTGTGCTGCTCTTGCAGGGCTCTCCTGACTTTGGGCCTCATCACGACTTTGGCGGTAACACTTAAATCCGGCGGTCGCGCTATTACCGCCGGATTTAAGGGTCTGCCAAATCAGGGCTTCGGCGCATTTCGCCCCAGCTCTGAGCTGGGGGGAAATCTGCCGAAGATTCGCACTATTAGCGCCGGCGGATTTCGAAAATTCCCCATTGAGCCCAATGGGGAATGCGGCATTCCTGAATGGGCTCAATGGGGAATGGGGATTAACATTACCGCCGAACTCCCCGGCGCTAAGCGCCGGGGAGTTCGGCGGTAGGGCTAATACCGCCGGCAGTAATACCGCCGGCGCTAATGCCCAAGTCGTGATGAGGCCCTTTTGTATGGGTCCCAGAACCTGGTGTGCTGCTCTTGCAGGGCTTCCCCGACTTCATATGGGTCTGAGACCCTGGTGTGCTGCTCTTGGGGGGCTTCTGCGATTTCGTATGGGTCCCAGACCCCTCTCTCATGTTTATCACATCTCGTACCCAGGCATGGTTTACTAACCTGCCAGGCACTGTTTCTCATGTGCCTGTCTCTTAGCACTGTTACGAGGGAGATGGGGTTCTTTAGCATTCCCCAACCGCCTCCTTGAATCTTTCTATCTCAACCACCCGCTGCAGTAACCCAAGTACCTTTTGTGGGATTACAGGCTTGCTCGGGTGGCTTTGCGGTACTGCTTCTTCCTGCGGTGGAGTTCTGCACCTCTTCCAGCAGTTCCAGCGTGTCCTTGCAGCGTTCCCAGGTCTGGTCCTTCTCGGCATGTGCTTCTCAGCCCACCCAACGCGGTCTGACTCCCAGTCTTCCTTGGGCCTCAGATTCCCCAGGCTGGACAACGGGGAACACAGCATGTGTTCAGCGAGGATCCGTCAGCCTTTCCTGTCCTCCAAGGAGAGCCTCCAGCAGGCTCTCGGTTCATCCTGGAAGGCTCTGACTCTACTTGAATGTTCCGCACATGTTGATTCCGTGGTGGGTTTTTCCCTCCTTGCCTGTTCTTATTTGTGTCAGTGGTTGTATGAACTCCATCTAGGCAAGCCTCACTCTTCCTCAGCCCAGTACGATCTGTATGGATGTGCTCTTCTACCCTACAGAGAGGCATAGAACTGTTTGGGACCACATAGTGGGGAAAGGTGAGAGGAAAGAGGGGACAGAGAAGGTGGGGGTGCATGTCACATTCTCCCAAGATAGCCATCACTGGTCCAATAGAGGATATGCCTCCCCATAATATCCATCTGCTGAGTACCACAACAAGGGGGGCTATCAGGTAGCGGCCTCACCATCTGGCCTCATGGGAAAGGGCTTCCTCCATGGAAACGGTGACAATACCCAGGGCGCAGAATAGTAAGGTTTTGTTAAAACATAGATATCTTATATTTTCATGACATGTGGCTAGTCAACCTAGTATTACTGTCAGATTGAGAACCAACCTCGGTTGGGATGACGCATGTAAATATTTTCTATGTACAGTGTTTAGGCATAAGCGCTATATAATTTAACAAATCATTATCATTTTACTTGCTTTTTCATTCCTGCAATAAAGCGGCGATAGGGCACCCCATGGAAGGTTTCATTAAATGGGACTTTGTGCAATCAGATCCGAGAGTTTTGGTATTTGATTACATGTTTTTAAAGTATATAATGAATCTGGTGATGGTCCGGTATTAGCACTGGAATTATTATTGGTTGCACTCAAGGAGTCATTGAATATGTAGTGGCTTGATGTAACATTAATTTGTCTTGCGGGCTTCAATATCCAATATGATCCCTTGCCAGCACGGATCGTATTACAGGGAGAAGATGAAGTGTGTGGTATCCCAGAACAAGGACCCCAACAGTAAAATTCTGATATCACAATACCATCCAACTTGCTTCATGCCTGAATGATTCAGGATCCATGGCTTGGAATGGAAGATGCTTGGATGATGATCTGGCCCTGCCCACCTGCATCACCTTCAGACCAGTCTCGAGAAGTAGGCATATCGACTACATTCTGGTGGGTATCCAGAGCTGGTATTTGGCTAAGAATTTTAAGGTTGACACGGATTTTGAGATTGGATAGTGAAACTGGCACCTTTGTTTTGTGTTTCTCTGGGTCTGTCAGTGGTGTTTCCAGTGAACATTCCGGCAAGATTTCTATTGGCTTGTCAACCTCCACTGGCTGCAAAGCTCACTACTCCTTTTTTAGCCAGAAAAACAGATGTGCCCTCTTTGTAAATGGACCTTCTATCTGTGATTGAGAGAGTGATCAATTTGGAACCTAGAATAAAAGGGAAAACATTGGAAAATATGGTAAATGTCTGCAGTAACATGTTATTAAATCAACTGATCAGATGGTGTCTTCAAAATATCCTTAAACGCTTCTGCAAGCAGTATTTCATCAGGTGGGTAGGTACCATCAATCAGGCATTTACATTGCCCAATTATTGTTAAAGTTTGTTGTCCTAAAGAAACAAACTCCCTATGTTGTATTAGTGGAACTAAAAAATGCTTTTGATGATGCTGTCACAAACCATTTATGGAGTACTCTTTAAGTGCTGACCGTTTCACACCAAGCAGTTCAAAGTTTGTATTGGAATAATTTAACTTCTGTCAGGTAGGGAACGGCAGGAGAAACACCATGATCATTTCTTGTCAAAATGGGAGTTAGGCGGAGGTGTTAAACATCTCCTCTTTGCTTTGCTTCAACACAAAGTAGCGAAGGAAATCCCCTTAACGAAGTCGATGCTCTTTGTCTAAAAGTCAACAATCAAGGAATCCTTCTTATATGGTGTTTATTCATACAAACCATTTTATTGCAGATAATAAAAATGGGTCTTGTGCTTGATCAAGGACACTATTTTTATGTGCTATCCTTATGAGCTAGTGTTTGCTCTTGATAAAAGTTTTGTTTTATTGTTTTACGCTTGGGTCCGGGCTGCATCGATATTGCTACACAGCACGTGAGGCAGGTCTCACCCGCTTCTCCTAGACCCAGCCACACTCAAACACACACATACACACCAACATCCAACACACCCCCAACACCATGGATCGCTCAACCTCAGTAAACTGCCTATACTCTCCGCCCTCTGCAATTTATCCAAAACAGGACTACGAGACTTGTCCTTGGCCTCAGGCCCAGGGATCGTATCTCTCCAGGACTGAAATCTCTGCACTGGCTCCCAATGGCTGCAAGGATTAAGTTAAACACCCTCTGCATTATCCACAAGGCCTTCTGGGCCCTCGGGCCGCATTACCTTCAACTCTCTCTTCCTAAATACCTTCCTTCTCGGGCTCTTCGCTCATCTGCCTCCAACTCCCTCAGGGTTAGCCGCTTCTCCAAGCAACGAGTTGGTGGTCGATCTCTCTCTTCGGCAGGGGCCTCCGTCTGGAACAGCCTTCCTGCCTCCCTGAAACTTGAGGAGAACCATCTCCCGTTCCGGAAACACCTCAAACCCTTCCTCTTTGCTTCTGCTTTCTCTGCCTCTCTGCCCTGCTGACATTCCCTGCCGAATCTGCACTGGTTACCTGGCCACCCTTTCTGATCTTGCGGCCAGGTCCTGCCTTTTGCACACCTGCCCTGCCCCCCTGGCAACCTCCTGCACTTAGGGACTGGTTCTGTATCCCTACAGTCCCCCTACCAGCACTTACGTCTGCTCTTACCTTGCACTTGCCACCATCAGGCCGCTTTTATTTATTGTATTTATTCTTCTATCCCATGTACTGCACTTTCCCCTTTCCCTTCTCCCTGGCACTCTTCCCTTTCTCCCTACCCTCGCACTTGCGCGATCTGAATGACACCTGGCCTAGTAGGATCGTTGTCTGTCTTCCACTGTTTTCGCCTCCCTTGCCTCGTCGCGCCTTGAAACACTTGTGTATAGGCGCGTTATAAATGCCATATCATATCATATCCACAAGCCCCTCATCACCACCCACCTACCAAACATACATGCAACCTGAGGATAATTCAAGAACTCGTGCATGTTCTCCAGAACTGATCAACACATTCAACTTTCACCTCACCACACCCTATAACCTAGACACACTCCTGATCAGAGACATGTGGTTTCTCTCGCACCTCCATGCACATAATTGGAGTCCGTGTACCAACATGTTACCGCATACGACCCATCAATGGCATAGGGATAACCAGAAGTAGCTTTCAGTCATTCAAAAACCGATATTGTATGATTGAAAGCCCCCTGTACTTGTTGGTATCTTTTCTGGATTATTGAACTTGGTTTTTCTCCCAACTTGGCTTAATCCCAAGATTGACTAAAAATGTGGCTGTTTTTTATAAGCATGTGAGTGCAGCAGCTCATTCAGAGGTAAGGCCTCATATTAGAAAAGGGGGTCAATTATCCATGTTTGCTTAAAGTTATTGATGATGAGAAGGGCTAAATGTAATGGACTAGGGTGTGTGAATATGAAAGGAAGAGCTTTGTATCCAGAATTTGCAACACTTGTTGCTGGTGAAGGCCGGTAATAAAGTCCTTCTTCTTCATCTTCATCTGTTTCTCTGTCTCCTTTTCCTTCCCTTGTATTGCTGAGTTACACCCACTGTTGTTAACTATGTCTATCAATTACAGTATACCCTACTTCCCTTATTTGAAGAGTTGAATTTAATCTTAACCTCTCCTGACCCATGACTCCTTTCAAACTGACATATTTACTGAGCTTTAAACCACAGTTTGCGCAGAAGATAGGAACAAAAACTCAGACATGTAACTCTGTGATGCAGTCTCCAGTTGGGCAAATTCGGCCTCCACATCCAAAGCCATGGTAACGCCCAATTCTGGCATTGGCCCCACCGCTGATGAAAAGATATCGATTGATTATGGGTTGGGGTGCAGGATCGAGGGTGGAAATCTGTCTGTTAGGCAGAAACCTGTGCAGTTCCCTCTGGGACCACTGCAAAAGATTTAAGACTACAGGTGTTGGCAGTAAACCCACTTGGTAGAAGTCCGTACCACACAGATTCACTGTGGTAGCTGTGGCTGAGCAGTCAGACTTCCCTCAAGAAGAGTTAGACAATATATAGAGGATACACAATAGGTACAGAGGCACAATAGTACAAGCAAACACTGACCAGAGCTAGGTGTAAAACTATATACTTATTTATTTTAAAGGCACACTCATAAATTACACTAGCACAGAAAAAGGTAAGTAAGTCAAAACACAGTCACTATTACTCATATGTACATCCCTAGTCATTTGTTGGACAAGTCTAAGTTAACACCACTTATTTCCAAACAGAGGTGAGCGCTTAACGTTAGATGGCACTCCAACAAGTTATTGAAAAAGGGAGGGAAAAGGCAGAAATAAAGAGAGCAGCAAGGTAAAACACTTTTCACATAAGGTTAGAAAGGCAGTCAATTGTGGAACAAGGAGAATGGGTTCGGGGCCCGCTTTAGAGAGAGCCAGGCGAAAATATGCCCAAGATCACACAATGTCACAAGTCTTTGCAGGTGAGTAGAAAAGGTTTTACTACGTTTAGAAAAGTTTAGTTAGGGTGTCCCAGGCTTACCCAGGTTCGAGAGCCGAGGGCTAAATCTACCCCGTACAATCGGTGGAAAGGGAAGCCGGGCGGAACACAGTACCTTTAAAAGTGGAAAGGATCCTCCAGCGGTGGCAGTTGTTCCTGGTAGTGGGTGCAAGTCGCGGCGTCGTCCAGAGGAAGAGGTGATCTCAACGTGGAGGAAAGCTGAAGGTCGTTGCACTACCAGGGATGAGCCCAGCCGTGGAGTTTTCCGGTCGCAAAGGATTTTACCCCTCTTTCGCGGTTGAGGTAAAAAGTGGTATCCCGGTTGCCGAGGTGCTTGGCACAGGCAAGGCGGCCACGAGATGCTTCGGGACGGCGAAAAGAAGGCAGCAACTGGTTGTCCCCACCAGTTAAGGGAAGAAGACTCTCCGGCGGGGGATCTCCTCTGTCGTCGGGAAAAAGTGGTGAGGCGGTTCCACAGGGCTCCACCGGTGGTGTCGTCTTGGCAGGTTGGCTCGGCTTCTCCCTCTTCGGCTTCTTAGGTCCTGTGGCGACTTCTGAAGAACCAGTCCCAAAAACCCTGCTTTTATGCAGCAAACCCCCATTCATACAGCCTAGCTGTCACTCAAACATGCTAAGTGGTGAGCGGGGTGGCTCACCACTTGGGCCAATCACACCAGAGTGCGACATGAGATGGCAAGGCAACTCAGTCCAGGGTGCCTAAACCCCCTCCCACACCCCCTGTGGTACCCAGACAGAATGGCACCACTTTGGAGGGCTTCTGTGCAGAAGCCCGCCAAAAGTGGAACAAAGGCTCGACTCGGGTTCAGGGTTACTGAAGTGAACCTAGACGCCATTTTGGCGGCGAGTTCTGGCAAAAAATCCCAACCGGTGAATTTATATTAAATAAATAAACCGGCGGTATCTTTAACATTGCACCAAAAAGTGGTGCATTAAAAACAATGGGAAATCCCATTGGGAAATATTCCGGTGGAATATTTCCGTGTTATCCACTGCCACCAGCCAGAACTCGGCGAGGGGGGACGGGACAGTACCCCCTCGACAATAGACCCAGGGGCAATCTAATTGCCCCTACCAGTACTTCCACAGTAGGATGGTTTGTACTGGTTAAGTTCCTAAGTTAAGACTAGTAAAGTCAATGGGGACTTTACAGACCCAGGGAGACAGTAGTCAGTCCCAGGGTGTGGAGTCTATGTTTGGGGGTCTCTATGACACCCCTGTGTTACTGCACTGAGGGTGCTGTGTAACACACATTCAAAAACCAATGATAGCCTATGGGGAAACAATACCCCCTAGCCCATAAGCACATAGCAAGTCACAGAAACACTCTCAAGTCATGTCCAAGAGTGAGGGTAAAAGAGTCTCACTCTTGGCAGGAGAAAAAAATAAACCCCAAAAATCCAGCAAAGCTGCTGGGGGACTCACTAGGTTAGGAAATTCAGCCTAAACAGAGAATTCTCCCTAACACTCGCCCCCCCCAGACTAAGGGACAGGAGGATTTAATCCACTCCTGGATGAACCTCATACCTCTAGTCGATGACATACATCCTAGAGAGTCCATCAGCATTTTGATGGTGACACCCTGACCTGTGCTCGATGGTGAAATCAAACCCTTGGAGGCAGATTGACCATCTCAATAGTTTTGGATTTTCCCCTTTCATTTGCATTAACCATCTCAAGGGTTGGTGGTCAGTCTGAATGACAAAAGTAGAACCATACAAGTATGGCCTAAACTTCTTCAGTGCCCACCTTGTTTCAGGATCCTTCAGTTTTCTACTGATGAAGCAAATGGGGTGTTCCCTACCCTTCTCATCCAGTTGGCTAAGAACTGCACCTATACCTACATTGGAAGCATCAGTTTGTACAATGAAAGTTTGGTGGTAGTCAGGAGCTCTGAGTACTGGAGCTTGGCAAAGAGCTTTCTTCAGGTTTTCAAAGGCCTGATTGCATTCCTCATTCCATTTGACCTTCTTGGGGAATTTTGGAGAGGAGATCACATTCAGAGGAGAAGCTATGGTCCCATAGTTCTCAATGAAATTCCTGTAGTACCCAGTGAGGCCTAAGAAGGCTCTCACCTGGGTCTGAGTAGTAGGTGTTGTCCAATTTTGCACAGCTTCAATCTTGCTGAGCAAAGGCCTTATTTCTCCACCTCCTACCTCATGTCCAAAGTAGACCACTTTACTCTGACCAATTTGGCATTTGCTTGCCTTTATGGTCGGATTGGCCTGCTCAAGAGCCTGCAAAACATGTCCTAAGTGGGTCACATGTTCCTCCCAGGAGTGGCTGAAGACTGCAATGTCATCCAAGTATGCCATGCAGAAGTCCTCCATCCCAGCTAGAACTTGGTTCACCATCCTTTGGAATGTTGCAGGTGCATTTTTCAGTCCAAAAGGCATAACCTTGAATTGGTATAGGCCAACTGGGGTAGAAAATGCAGTTTTCTCCTTGGCATGGTCTGTCAGGGCTATTTGCCAATAGCCTGACGTAAGGTCCAGTGTGCTGAGGTACTTGGCTGCACCAAGTTTATCCACCAACTCATCTGTCCTTGGCAAAGGGTGGGCATCAGTCTTGGTGACTGCATTAGGAGCTCTATAGTCCACACAGAATCTCAACTCGTTGGATCCTGCCTTTGGTACTAACACCACTGGGCTAGACCATGGACTAGTAGAGGGCTCTATTACCCCGAGATCAAGCATCTTCTTGACCTCACCTTTTATGTGGGTTCTGACGTGTTCTGACATTCTATATCCTCTGCTTTTGACTGGCAGACAGTCACCAGTGAGTATATCATGCTGTCCCCAAGGGGTCAGGCCTGGTGAAAGTGAGAACAGGAGGGCAAACTGATTTAACATAGCTTTGCACTCCTCCTGTTGCTCAGGGGTCAGATCTGAAGAGAGATTAACTCCTTCAACCTTTTCGTCCAAAGGTAAGCCTCTCAAGAGGTCAGGTAGAGCTTCACTCTCCTCCTCTTCTGATGAAGCTAGAAGCAATGCTCCTACTTCTGGTCTAGAGACATAGGCTTTGAGGCGGTTGGTGTGGAAGACTCTGGGAGCTTCCCAGGGTTTGCCCAGATCCACCAGATAGTTGACCTCTCCAAGTTTTCCCACAACCTTGAAGGGTCCCATCCATTTGTCTTGCAAGGCCCTCTGCCTTGTTGGAAGCATAACTAGAACTAGCTGGTCTTGAGTAAACTCAACCATGTTAGCCTTCTGATCATGCCAATGTTTGATCAGAGCTTGGCCAGCTTTCAAGTTGTCACTTGCTTCTGCCATCATGTGTGACATTCTCCTTCGGAGACCTATCACATAGTCAGTCACTCTGACTGGCTTGGGGGAAGGAGCACTCTCCAACCCCTCCTTAATCAGGACCAAGGGGCCTCTGACTGGATGGCCATAGAGAAGTTCAAAGGGAGAATAACCCACTCCCTCCTGAGGGACTTCTCTATAAGCAAAGAGAAGGCATGGCAGTAGAAGGTCCCATGTCTTTTTAAGGGGTTCTTCTAAAGCACCTATCATGCTCTTCATAGTTCTGTTAAACCTTTCTACCAACCCGTTTGTCTGAGGGTGGTAGGCGGTTGAGAACTTGTAGGTGACTCCGCAGGTTTTCCACATGGCTTTCATGTAGTTGGACATAAAATTTGACCCCCTGTCAGAGATCACCTCCTTAGGAAACCCAACCCTGGTAAAGATACCAAGGAGGGCCTTAGCCACAGCCTGAGCTGTAACAGTCCTCATAGGAATGGCCTCAGGGTACCTAGTAGCATGGTCTACTACAACAAGGATACACCTGTTGCCTGAGGAGGTTGGGGGATCAAGGGGACCAACAATGTCAATCCCTACCCTCTCAAATGGGACTCCCACAACTGGGAGAGGCACTAAAGGTGCCACATTCTTGGAACCAACCTTACCAGAAGTCTGGCAGGTATGGCAGCTCCTGCAATATCTATCTACTTCGGCCCCCATCTTTGGCCAATAAAAGTAGAGGGAGAGCCTTTCCTTGGTCTTCTTGAAACTCAAGTGACCAGCCAAAGGAATCTCGTGGGCTAGTTGCAAGAACTGTTGTCTGTTCTCTTGGGGCACTACCAGGCGTTGGTAGGCTCCAGGTTCAGATTCAGTGGGTTCACTGTAGAAGAGGCCATCTTCCCAGCGTAACCTATACTTCCCAGGCTCTTGCCCATCAGCCTGAGAAGCGGCCTGTTGGCGGAGACCCTCCAGAGTTGGACATTCTCTTTGTCCCTTACGAAAAGCTGTCCTGCAGGGTCCACCTTCTGCCAGTAAAGACTGCAGCTCAGGATGGTCAGCTGGGTCCAGGTCTCCAATAAGTTCTGGGCCTCCTACTAGCTCTTCTTCAGAGTCTAGTTCAACCAAACAGGGTTGTACCTCCCTCTCAGCCTCAGCTGGAGGTGGAGTTACAGGTGTAACTTTGGACAACCTCAGGGAAGTCTTTGTTGGAAGCACTGGAGTGCTTGCTGTAGGCTTTTTCCTAGGAGTCTTGGGTTGCCCCTTTGCTCCTGATCGGGTAGTTACTGCAGTAAGTTGCTCCAGTGGGAGAGGAGTGATTTCTGTCATCATCTCCTGAGATAAACCTCGCAGGGTTTTCTCTCTTGCAGGTTTGGTGAGCTCCTGTAACCTTTTACTAGGAGGTCTGGGGGTAGGTGACACAACTCCAAGAGCTTTCAGGTCATTGCCCAACAGAACCCTTCCTGGCACTTCACATTGTATACTGACAGGTATCTTCACAGCCATATCATTACGCTGGATGAGAACTGGTAACTGGGGACACATCTGCACAGGCCCTCCAGCTAACTTGGTGAGGCATTTGGGTGCCTTAGCAACATCCTCTGCCTTGAAAAATGATTCATCCACCACAGTTATGCTGGCCCCAGTGTCCCTGATGGCAGGAGTCTCCTGACCATTCACGTGGACACTGTCCTTATAATACTCTTTAGTATTATCTGGGATAGAATTATATACATCTAAATTCTGTTGTTCCCACAACCCCAGAGAGACTAAAGAAACACTGGCTGAGACTCCAGTGGGTTCATCAGCCAGTAGTAGAAAGTTTCCACTTGCCATAGTGACTTCCTCCTCTGGAGTGAAGGCTAAGGAGACAAGCTGGACCCCTGAAGGTTTACCCTTACATCTGGGATCTCCTTTCACATGGTCAGTAGCCTTACAAACATAACAGGCCCCAAAGGTCCTTTGGAATGGAGGCTTGTTCTGACCTCCTTCTGGTTTAGCACCAGAAGGTATAGTACTCTGCTGTGGTTTCCCAGGTGGCTTACCCTTATTGTTTGGTTTGGGGCCCTCTTTGGAATTAGAATTATTGGAATTCTCTTTGGAGTCTTTCTTAGGCTGTCTTCCCTCATCCTTCTTCTGAGTTACCCCAGAATCCTTGTGAGTAGCCCTGTTGGCAACCCACAAGTCAGCAGCCTTAGCTAGCTTCCTAGGATCTAATTCCCGTGAATCAGCCAAGTGCTGTCTGAGCTCAGGAGAGCAGGCATCATAAATTGACTCCATCATTACAAGATTCCTCATTCCTTCATAAGTGTTCACTTTGTAACCCTTAATCCATCCCTCTAGGTTTTTCAACCCTTCACACACCCAGGTAGCCCAAGGGGTACCATCATGCTGTTTTTTGAGGCTCCTAAACCTCTTAAGATACTGGGAAGGGGTCTTCCCAAACCTAGCTATCAAAGCTAGTTTCACACATTCATACTCTTTCCTATCCTCCTCCCCCAACTCCATTACCACATCAGTTGCAACAGGGGGAAGCCTAGACAACAACCAGGTGAGTAACTCATTACCTGTGATGTTCTGGAGCCCATGATTATACTCAAACATAGACAACCAATCCAACACATCCAACTTAGGCTCATACATACCAATCAATCCCTTAGGCATCCGGGGTCTTTTAGGACTGGAACTTCTAGAGGAGCCAGAGAGAGAAACATTCTCAACAGACAATTTCTTCATTTCTAGCTCATGCTTGAGCTCCATTTCCCTTAGCCTTAGTTCTTGTTGCTTGTGTTCTGTTTGAGCACTAATTCTTCTATGTTCTAATTCTAGTTTCATTTTCTCTAGTTCAAAGTATTGAGGGTTAAATGTGGGACCTGGCAAAGGTCAAGTAGGTACAGCTGGTAGAGCAGATAGAGGCCTAGAGGGAACATCTACAACAGTTTCATCTTCCTCTTCTGGTTCTGACCCAAGATCATCAATACTTTGTTCAATATCAATATCATTGCTGTTCTCTACGTTTGCTGGAGTGATAGGTTCCTCTGAACCATCCTCCAGACTTTGGTTTTCTAACAACCTTTCTATTAGCTCCATTTTCTTTCCTTTAGTCATGAGATTCTTATGCTTACAGAGAAGTCTTAGACAATCAGCAGTTTTTGTAGCAAGGGATTCTTGACTATAACTTTCCATAGTAGACAGGTTAGAAAATGACTTTTTCTTTCTTGTGCTTAAGCTTTGTGGTTAGTTGCACTAAGGTATCTCAAAAGTACACTAAAGTGTATACTCAATACAAATCCCACCGCTGTACACCAGTGTTAGGCAGAAACCTGTGCAGTTCCCTCTGGGACCACTGCAAAAGATTTAAGACTACAGGTGTTGGCAGTAAACCCACTTGGTAGCAGTCTGTACCACACAGATTCACTGTGGTAGCTGTGGCTGAGCAGTCAGACTTCCCTCAAGAAGAGTTAGACAGTATATAGAGGATACACAATAGGTACAGAGGCACAATAGTACAAGCAAACACTGACCAGAGCTAGGTGTAAAAGTATATACTTATTTATTGTAAAGGCACACTCATAAATTACACTAGCACAGAAAAAGGTAAGTAAGTCAAAACACAGTCACTATTACTCATATGTACATCCCTAGTCATTTGTTGGACAAGTCTAAGTTAACACCACTTATTTCCAAACAGAGGTGAGCGCTTAACGTTAGATGGCACTCCAACAAGTTATTGAAAAAGGGAGGGAAAAGGCAGAAATAAAGAGAGCAGCAAGGTAAAACACTTTTCACATAAGGTTAGAAAGGCAGTCAATTGTGGAACAAGGAGAATGGGTTCGGGGCCCGCTTTAGAGAGAGCCAGGCGAAAATATGCCCAAGATCACACAATGTCACAAGTCTTTGCAGGTGAGTAGAAAAGGTTTTACTACGTTTAGAAAAGTTTAGTTAGGGTGTCCCAGGCTTACCCAGGTTCGAGAGCCGAGGGCTAAATCTACCCCGTACAATCGGTGGAAAGGGAAGCCGGGCGGAACACAGTACCTTTAAAAGTGGAAAGGATCCTCCAGCGGTGGCAGTTGTTCCTGGTAGTGGGTGCAAGTCGTGGCGTCGTCCAGAGGAAGAGGTGATCTCAACGTGGAGGAAAGCTGAAGGTCGTTGCACTACCAGGGATGAGGCCAGCCGTGGAGTTTTCCGGTCGCAAAGGATTTTACCCCTCTTTCGCGGTTGAGGTAAAAAGTGGTATCCCGGTTGCCGAGGTGCTTGGCACAGGCAAGGCAGCCACGAGATGCTTCGGGACGGCGAAAAGAAGGCAGCAACTGGTTGTCCCCACCAGTTAAGGGAAGAAGACTCTCCGGCGGGAGATCTCCTCTGTCGTCGGGAAAAAGTGGTGAGGCGGTTCCGCAGGGCTCCACCGGTGGTGTTGTCTTGGCAGGTCGGCTCGGCTTCTCCCTCTTTGGCTTTTTAGGTCCTGTGGCGACTTCTGAAGAACCAGTCCCAAAAACCCTGCTTTTATGCAGCAAACCCCCATTCATACAGCCTAGCTGTCACTCAAACATGGTAAGTGGTGAGCGGGGTGGCTCAGCACTTGGGCCAATCACACCAGAGTGCGACATGAGTTGGCAAGGCAACTCAGTCCAGGGTGCCTAAACCCCCTCCCACACCCCCTGTGGTACCCAGACAGAATGGCACCACTTTGGAGGGCTTCTGTGCAGAAGCCCGCCAAAAGTGGAACAAAGGCTCGACTCGGGTTCAGGGTTACTGAAGTGAACCTAGACGCCATTTTGGTGGCGAGTTCTGGCAAAAAATCCCAACCGGTGAATTTATATTAAATAAATAAACCGGCGGTATCTTTAACATTGCACCAGAAAGTGGTGCATTAAAAACAATGGGAAATCCCATTGGGAAATATTCCGGTGGAATATTTCCGTGGTATCCACTGCCACCAGCCAGAACTCGGCGAGGGGGGACGGGACAGTACCCCCTCGACAACAGACCCAGGGGCAATCTAATTGCCCCTACCAGTACTTCCACAGTAAGATGGTTTGTGCTGGTTAAGTTCCTAAGTTAAGACTAGTAAAGTCAATGGGGACTTTACAGACCCAGGGAGACAGTAGTCAGTCCCAGGGTGTGGAGTCTATGTTTGGGGGTCTCCATGACACCCCTGTGTTACTGCACTGAGGGTGCTGTGTAACACACATTCAAAAACCAATGATAGCCTATGGGGAAAAAATACCTCCTAGCCCATAAGCACATAGCAAGTCACAGAAACACTCTCAAGTCATGTCCAAGAGTGAGGGTAAAAGAGTCTCACTCTTGGCAGGAGAAAAAAATAAACCCCAAAAATCCAGCAAAGCTGCTGGGGGACTCACTAGGTTAGGAAATTCAGCCTAAACAGAGAATTCTCCCTAACACTGTCTAAGCCACTAACAGTGAGTGACCAAGTCCAGGTGGGGACAAAGAGTGATGGTAATGCTCCCTTCCACTGCGCACCCCGCAGAGTGTATGGAGAGGGCAGGAGTAGTACTTAACAAAAAGCAGCGGTCTGATGGATCATCCACCAGACCACTCCTCACCCTGATCACTTTTTGCTCCGCCACTCAATTCTAGCTCGCTTGAACTGATACAGAGCGTCCTCCTGGGATGACTCTCTGGTTCCATTGCATCAACAGACGATGGGTTCCTCAGCCTCATTTTCTCTTATTCTTATAGGCTCAACAATATGGGATCACAAGTTGTGGGGGGATTATGGAGGATGGGCCTGGAAACCAAATCTCGCTTTGCAAGTCTCTCTGCTTGAGACACCATTCCTTGGCCACACCCCTCCTTACTCTCACTTAGACTGGGATAATGCACTCACCCCACCCAGCCTGTGTGAAAGACAGGCTAGGGGATGGGATCTATTGTGATCAATTCTTTGGTAGTGTTTCAATTTCGAATCCCCCAGGCATCTATTTGGGCTTAGTTTGGGGACCCCTTCCTTGCCACATGGCCCAGCATGACTGAATATATACAGCCGGGAGGTCTCAATAGAGTGCTCCACTCTGCACATACACTGAGCATTCAACATGTCCATGACTGAAACAGAATGTTGCTATCACTTATGGACATGGTGGGGTGGCCTGTTGGTGGGGCTCTGTTCCTGCTGTAAGGAAGGCATTTTATCAAAGTTAGACAGACACAAGTGATCACAGTTCAAGGGTGTTTATTGAACTTCATCAGGGGTGTGCAAAATGTCTATGTGAACCTAGATCTAAGATGGGAGCAAGCTACGACCATCAAATAATAATAATACAGCCAATCCTAACCGCTATGTTACAAAAGGCTTATGGTCATTGCATCGAATTCCCTGCATCGACATGGATTTGCATCAAATTTTTCCCATCTAAAAAAATGTGCATCAAATGCATAATGCATTTTTCTTTTCTTTTTTTTTTCTTTTTTTTTTGGGAGGGTGGGCCCCTCCAACCCGTTTTTTACCCTTTATAATGCACCTAAACAAAAATGAACCCTTTACCCCCAAAAGATATGCATTCGATGGACATTTCTTAGGTGGAAAGATTTTGATGGAATGGCATTAGAATCAATGGCATTAGATGCAATGACCAGATACTGTTACAAAATTGTGTGGGATAATGTTCCCAAAAAGAAAGAAGTGTTCACAAAATGGTAAATCAGGAAGTTTAGGCTGGTGGCCTCCCTTCCCCACGTTTTTAGCACAGGACAAGGCGGGGCATTGGAGCACAGCACACTCTTGTGCTTCTTGGGCACATGTCTTTTACCAACATCAAGGCCTTCTGTGCCCAAGTCTCTTTCATTCAAAGTCTCTTGCTTCAGAGGGCCTCATGTACCAGAAACAACAAAGAAAAGATCCTTTCCAAATAAAGTCAAGCGATTTACTCTTCGCCCGGGATGCCCCTCAGCTGGGCTCAGATCCTTCTATCCCAATTAGCCTCCCTCAGTCGGGGTTCTCATTTGCCACAACAATATCTTCATGGGTGAGTTTTACTGTTCCCCCCGGGTCCCTCTCTTCCGGGCTCAGATCCCCTTTAAACAATTAGTCCCCTTCAGCCGGGCTCAGACCAATTTCGGTTCGTAGGCATCCCTCAGTCGGGTTCACATTTGCCACAAAAATATCTTCATGGGTGAGTTTTACTGTTCACCCCGGAACCCCCTCTTCTGGGCTCAGATGCTCTTTTAAACAATTAGTCCCCCTGAGCCGGGCTCAGACCAATTTCAGTTCCTAGGCAATCAAAGACTTTTGAATGTACACAGGATTCAACCTAACTCGCTGCAGGAACACTTCAATTTCACCGTTTAATATTTACACGCTCTGGGGGTACCAAACAGAGACCTTCGAGTGAGCACCCACGTGGCGTCGGACCACTCTGTATCTGGTACCTATTTTGGTTTCATAAAGTTCAATCGGACATAAGTTCTTTGTTCATACAATGTGGCTGCTGGCAACCTGTAGCATAACACAGTCCAGTCTGCTATCAGTTTCTCCCGACTCACCGTCTCTGCTGAACTCGTTGGTGTTGCTTTGCTGTCAGAGTTAAGGACAGTACCACAGTGGCAATCGCTTCTCCCCACCTTGGCTATCAATGCGGGAAGGCCCTGTGTACCTTTGACACATGCTACACCATTCATCAGCTGTAATTCCTGGTCTTCTGTTTCTTTTCCTTGAGGCTTCTTGAAAGTCAAAACCCTTTCTTGAAAAGGGGAAGGGTAACTCCCTCCTTTTCGTCCTCTCTGGTCTCTCCGCCTTTCTCCTTGGTTTAAATGGCCATAACGGAATAGCTGTTTCCTAGTGCGTTTGGCCTTGCTCAGAGTGTGCTTTCGTGCTCCGCCTTTCATCTGTGTGGGGAAGTGTGATGGAAGTCAAGTGTGTATAGTTATCAGTAATTGCCTCACTCTGCCTGACCCTTGTGTTGGGACATCTCAGGTACACAGCTCTGGTGTTAGTCCGTTTTCGCTCACGATGAACAGCCCATGAGAAAGTGTTTGTGTCGGAAAAGGCAGGGTTGAGTTTCTAGATATCCTACATGGTAGGATGGGGAAAAGGTGTCATAAGTAAGGGAATATCGGGTCTCACCCTATGGTGTCCCACTTCCACTACCCAAAGACCCCCATTCAGGCGATCCTCCCGCACTGGTCCTCCCCAGGAACTGGATCCAATAGTGATGGCTGTGTTCTGGCCACCTGGATGACAGATCCCTCAGGACTAGTGGGTGTGACACTTTAAGATTTCTCCCATACCCTTCCTACATGAGATGTAGCCACATCTGCTTCAAAGGGAACCGGTAAAGGAAATCTACATTCCCCTGGTCTTTACCTTTTCGGTGTTCTACAGTGAAACAGTAGGGCTGCAGGTCTAAGAACCATCGCATGACACGAGGGTTGGAGTCTTTTCATTGGCTAATCCAACTAGTTGAGAATGGTCCGTTACGATTGTGAACTTTCTTCCTAAGAGGTAGTATCTAAGGTGGATAATGGGCCACTTGATGGCAAGGGCCTCTTGTTCCACCGCAGAGTAATTATTTTCACGTGGGAAAACTTTGTGACTTGTTAACAAGATGAGAAGTTCTACTTCATTGTAGACTTGTGATAGGACTGCTCCTAACCCTGTAAGGGAGGCATTGATCTGCAATACAAATTCCTTTGAGAAATCTACTACCTTTAGGATTGGGTTCTGGCACAGGGTTTGTTTTAAGGTATTGTAACATATATCATCCCTGTCAGTCCAATGAAGTTTCTGGGGTTCAGCGTTCTTAAGTTTATTTGTCAGCCTAGATGTTTTGTCCAAAAAGTTTGGGATAAACCTACAGTTATACCCTATTAACCATATAAAGGCTCTGAGATCACTTTTAGTTTTAGGTGTAGGGGTATCTAAAACGGCTTTCACTTTCTCATTTTGAGGTTGTACATTACAATTCCCTACAAAGATCTGAGGTATTTCATGGCTGACTGGGCCAGTCTGCATTTGGATGGATTAACAGTTAGACCGGCCTCTCTGAGGGCTCGCAATAATAGCAAAAAGATGGCACAGGTGGTCCTCCCAGTTTTTACTATAAATGACAATATTGTCAATATAAGCTTCACAGAAATCGGAGTAGGGCTGAAATGTTTTGTCCATGAGGCATTGGAAAATGGCTGGAGCGCATAGTAATCCAAAAAGGAGGGCTTTGAATTGAAGTAGTCCTAGGGGCGTTGTGAAAGCTGCCTTTTCCTTATCAGGCCCACATACTGGAACTTGCCAGTACCCTTTTGTTAAGTCTAGGGTGGAAAGAAAAGTGGTGGTTTCCGAGTTTATCAATTAGGTCATCGACGGCTGGCATGGGATAGGCATTGAGTCGGAAATGGCATTAACTTGACGGAAATCTATGCAAAACCTCCAGGAATGGTCAGGTTTGGTGACCAATATGATAGGGGACGGCCATGGGCTCGAAGAAGGCTTGATAATATTTGCTCTTAACATCTTATTCACTTCCTCAACCACAATCTGTTTATAGCCTTCCATGAGTCTATACAGTTTTAGATTAACCTCTTTTCCCTTAGGTGTTCTAATATAGTGATACGTGCCTTTTACTTTTCCTGGTATTTCTGAGAATACATCAGGAAACCATGTGACTACATCCTTTAGATCTTCTTGTTATTGAATAGATAACTCTGGAAGAAATAATTCAAAGTTGTCTATTTATTCTGGAACCAAACAGTATAGTATTGTGGCATGGGTGGCTGACGGGTTTTCCTTACACTCTTTTAAGAGATTTACATGATATAGATGGACCTTCTGTTTCCTGTCCGGTTAGGCTACCTTATAATTACAGGTTCCCGTTTGTTCCAATATTTCATATGGCCCATGCAACTTAGAGACATGCTTGTTTTCCGAGGTAGGCAAGAGGACTAGTAATTTTTGTCCTGTGAAAAATGATTTTAAGCTTACCTTCTTGTCATAAGTGGATTTTTGTTGAATCTGGGCCTTTTCCATACGTCTCCCGATCGACACACAACGGGACCAACGGCTAAGGAACAGGCCATAAGATATTGAGAAACTGAACGGCACTAAAATAGAGAGGGTTCTTCCTCGACACATTCATTGCCCACACCATCAAAGTCCAGGTGGGGAGAAGTCAACATGTTAACTAATAGATGCGAAACGGCCAAAGAGGTGTGGAGCCAGCATGCAAATAAACAGTTGCATACACTGCAAATACGTCACTAAAAGGACTGATAATAAGAACAACACATGTCAGAGTGTGGGTCAGACGTCCCGGAAATTAATGTGTGGACAACAGATCAGAAGATCTACCACTGGGGAATGAAATTGACTTTCGTGATTAAATTGCTTTGTCCTGAAGATGGCCCAATAATTACATAGAGTGACAACCTTTGAGAGGGTGCAGTACACGTAAAAGGGGCCGAAACATATGTCGACCAACCAGGGAACCTGAGATGTTTTTCCCTATCTCTAGTGTATAACCAAACGATTGTTGTGTTATTGAAGAAAAGCAACATTAAGTTACCCCAGAAGTGATGAAAATTGTTGTATGAAAGTGGTAAATGTCGTGTATTAAGGTATTGATTAAATATTTTTTACAATGTTTAAAAAAAAAAAGGGAAATAAAGAGCATCATTTTGAAATAAAGTGGTGTGACTTTAGAGAAGTGCCAAAGTGATAATAGGTGGTTAATCTACCAAATGAGTAAATAGATTTCGATCATCCTGCCTGTTGTACTGAAGGGACCTCTAAAGAGGAGTAGTCGATCTGTCTCTCCTTTTTTTCTTTTTCCATATGGGTACAGACTAGCTCTTGAACAAGTCTCATATGCTACCGCAATCGAGTAGCAGTTTGCGAGAGGGGAATGGGTGCCTCATCTCATTCTTCCCAGGTTTCCCAGAGCATGTCCAGGACATCTCTAGGTTCTCTGCCATAAAATAGTTTAAAAGAAGGAAATCCATTAGAGATCTTAGTGGTTTTCCTTGCTGCAAATAGTGTCCATGGGATGATTTGGTCCCAGTCCTTCCCATCCTTATCTACCAACTTTCTTAAGATCAATTAAAGTGTTTTATTGAATCTTTCTACCAAACCATCTGTTTGGGGATGTTACACAGTTTGTACGGAGGTAATGTGTAGCTCTTTGACTTCAGCCATGAGCTTGCTCATAAAATTTGAACCTTGATCTGTCAGTATTTCCTTAGGAAAGCCAACCCTGGAGAAATACAGTAGGAAGTATTTGAGAATTTGCTGGCTGGTATTTTTCCACATTGGGAATGCCTTGGGGTACCTGGTTGCGTCGTGAACAATCCTGAGAACATATTTGTTGCCCAATCTAAATGTTTCTAGAGGTCCAATGATGTCCATCCCGATTCTTAAAAAAGGGACTTCTATGATTGTTAAAGGATTCGCAGACGCAGGTAATGGGATGTGAGTGCTGGTTTTTTGACATATTTCACATGTCTGACTAAAGGTCTTTATATGAGCATGGATACCTGGCCAGTAATACTTCCCACTGATATGTGCCTGGGTGTTGGATTGCCCAAAGTGTCCCTCGGTTAGATGGGAATGTGCAATTTCTAGTACAACCTTTCGTGGGTTTTGGGGATCACTAATTGTGTCGTTTCTAAGCCTTCTGTAGATGTTTCTTTTCTATATAGCAACCCCTGCTTACGAAGAAAAAAGGGCTCCCCCTCTCTATACCTTCACCTTCTGGAATAGCTTGTAAAAAAAGCTTCAGCCAGAGCTGGATCGCTTTGATGGATAAAGGCTAGGTTGGGATAGATGGTAGGCTCTTCTTGCTTTCTCCCTTTCTTTGTTCGATTTTAGAAGATTTATCAGCTTCCCCAAAGCCTAGTAGACCTCTTTCTGTTTTGTCTGGTTCACTTTCTTTAAAATGGCCTGGCCACCTGGATGACAGATCCCCGGGAACTAGCCGGTGTGACACCTTCAATTTTCTCACACTGCCTCCCCAATAACAGATGCCTGTTGCGGTATGGTGTGGATTCCCTTCGTCTGAATGTCGGAGCCTTCTAGAATACATGAATGCGTTTGGGTATGACCCCTCCCTTTGTTTGAATGATTCTTGTCGTGTGATGATTGGGTGTTGTGTAAAGTCGCTGCCTCCCGAGGAGGATACAAGCAGACACCCATTCCCCACTGATCTCATTTGCTGCTAGAGCTCTGTACCTGCATTCTTGGAAGACCTGTTGCTCAAAGCAGAACTGAAGCTACGTATAAGCAGCTAGGAAGATTCAAAGAATCTGACGGCAAATCTCTGCCTCTCCGGAACGACCAGAAGAAAATGACTTAGGTACTCATTTCCCTTTTTGTGGTGGGAACAAATGGATCAGAGCTACTGCTCGAAGGTCTGGTCTCTCAGAAAGTTCTCACCTTGATTGCATCTCTCCTTGCGAAACTGAGCAGAGACTCTTCACCCCAAGACACATGAGGAAATTGCCTTTGTTCCATACCCTCATCTGGGAAACTCCTGGTGCCTGTAATGCCACCAGTCCTGCAACAAACTCACCTCTTGGTCCCTCTTCCAGAGCCAATTTCTCTCCAGTGTGATTTGATTTTGAAAAACTTATCTTTAAGATATATTCTTCCTTGTGGTTTTGTCAAGTGAACTCCATCATCAAAGGGTGAATCCTGTGCCAGAGGACAACTCAGAAAAGTGCATCAACAACTACTGACGACTGCAGTATCTACGCCTTTCATCTTCTCTACATCCAAACCTCAACCTGGGTATCACAGTATTGTAAATAGTCATCCTTTCAAAACATATTGGGTTCCCTCCAAAACTGGTGCATCATTGATGGAACATAGGGTGGTCAACAAGAAACTACCAACCCACTGCTGCAGAACTGCTTTTTTTTGGTCCCAGGACATTTATCTCCTGACTATCCATCATCGCTGGCAAGCTTTTTCTTCATTCCTGGACCCCCTTTTCATCATCAACAGTGTTCTGTGGGTTTCACTCCACTGGAACTCCTGAAACCTATCATTGGGATCCTTTCATTGAAAGTACCCCTTTCCCATCAAGGACTGCCACAGATCTGCATAATTGGTCTGATTTGGTCTTACATTTCTGGCCTAGATAGTGTCATGTTGTGGGTAGGATGCAGAACCCGGCTCCCCACGTCGTTATGTGAGCTGGTCGATGTTGTGGGCACTTTCCAAGGGAAGTGACGTTGGGGTTAGGGAGGCAGACAGTTGAGGAAAGGGCAGTTACGTCCTTGTTTATTAATAAACAATGACGTGTTTATGTAGCTCCGGTGTCCCGCACTCATTGTGTCAGAAGCGAGTGCATGTGTGTACTACGTTCGAGCCTGGCCCCTGGGTAGCCCCTTTTGGTCCCGGCACAGCACACTGGGGACGAGGCGTTTACGAGCACACGCAGGGCCGTGAAGGGGCTCTGCTGAAACGTAGCGCTGCAGAGGCGATGCCAGGAGGATGTCGTTGTGTATGTTGCACGTGCATCGGCGTGCCTCACACTTTTACGCCCACCTGTTCTTTTTCATTCCCAAGCACACCCTCTCCCCATGGCGGCCCGCATGAGGCCACAAGTGTAAGGCTGACACGCCCTGGTGTGAACAAGGGCCCAAGTGTGGGCTCACATCAGTACACCCGAAGCGGGTGACTGCAAAGTCAACAGAAGGCACCTCTGCCACCCCAGCAGCTTGGCAAGAAGCCATTGGCGGGCAAACAGACGGCATAACATTGGACTCCGGCCCACGCCAGGGCCTGTGGCTAGGCGAAGCACGCCACACATAGCCACTACTGCGGATACAGCACTGCACAGCAAAAGCCAAAAAGGACTTAATAACACAGCTTCTCACAACAGAGACACAAAAGGGGGCCAACCAGGACACCACATCCCTCAACAGGAGCCCAACGGGGGCACACCACTTCCTCAGCCATGTTGGATCAGGCGGCATCCCCAACATCGGCAGATGGCGCATCTGAGGACACAGCAAACACAGAACAGGCATCAGGGGGCGCATCACAGGTACTACACCTGCCCCACACGTTTGACCTACTGGACACCACCAACCTAGGGCCCTGATGGGCCATTTGGTGGAGAGATTTTAAACTCTATGTAGGGGCCATGGGGCTCACGGACACCGCTCGGTTACGAAACACACTGTCCATGGCCGTGGGGCCAGCACTACGGGACATCGCAGTGGAGCTGCTGAACCTGGACTCTGCATCATACGGTGACCTCCATGGTAAACTATCAGAATACTTTGCCCCCCACACCAATATCGATTATAAGAGACACATCTTTCATACCACGTGACAGGACAAGGGCGAATCCCTCGACAATTTTGTCATGAGGCTCTGCATCAAACTTAAATGCTGCGCATTTTACCGCTACTCGAATGATGAAGCACTACGTTCTCAGGTGATCAAGGGTTGTGAGTCACAATCTTTCAGGAAAAAAGTGCTTCAGAAACAAAGGTCACTGGAGGATATCCTCGCACTAGCTTGAATGGAAGCAGCTGTGGAGTATCAACTCGACAGCCTGGGCAAAATCACCATCCAACACAAACCGGCGGACACAGGCACCATAATTAGACTGTCCACGGCACTGGATCAGACCAGCAGGCATTCTGAGGCCACGTGTTTCAGATGCGGATATGAATATCCTCACACGGGCTAATGCCCCACCTTGGGGCAACAGTGTGCAGCGTGCACGGGGGTTGACCACTTTAGAGTCATCTGCAAAAATGCACCAGCACCCACCCCCAGCAGGCAAAGACCTCAAGAACGACAAAAAAGCACTCGGCCAAGCCCACCAGGGAATAGGCCAGACTGGAAGCCCAGGAGCCAGAGGCAGGAGGACAGAGAACACTGAAGCACGTATACCCGAGAGGAGTGGCGGCCATCAGAGGGGTCTAGATGCAGCGGCAGGAGAAGATTTGTCCAGTACATAGAGATGCGATCTCCCTCAAGCAGTGAGTCCCCATCATCTGGAGAAGATCAATGACAGAAGGACTATGTATGGGCTCTCAAAAACAACAGCGCCCCCCAACACAGCCCTGTCCTCACGATGCAAGTCAATGATACCCCACTAGAGTTTCCCATTGACATAGGGGCCACGGTCAACATCATCAGCAAGGAGGCATACAACTCCCTCACCCGGCCCCCAACTCTAAAGAAGGCGACACTAGACATCTATCCCTACGGGTCGCCCACGCCCCTACCCTGCAAGGGCACCATCACGGTCTGGTGCATCCACAAGACACACGCGGCAAAGATTCTGCTACACGTAATAGTGGCTGCATGCTCAGCTTCAGGACAGTGGTTGATATGGGTCTAGTACATATCTTATATCAGCTGATGGCCCACAAATACTTCACCAGGCTTGAAGCAGTGGAAGCAGCGTTCCCAAAGCTATTCAAAGGACTGGGGAAGCTGAAACACCGGAAGATCCATTTACACATCAACCTGGAGGTCCGCCCAGTAGCCCACCAATATCGAGGTATACCTGTCAATATACAGACACACGTTGAGGAAGAGCTACACAAACTCATCCAACAACAGGTGACAGAACCAGTCACAGGCCCGATGCCCTGGGTGTCACTCCGAGTCCTGGTACCCAAGAAGTCGCCAGAGTGGTCCATACGGCTGTGCGTGGACATGAGAAGGGCAAATGAAGCAATTGAATGGGAGCAACATCAGGTGTCAAGGATCACTGACATGATCCATCTGCTCCATTGAGCTAAGGTGTTTTCACCAGATCAAGGTAGCGCCAGAGTCTCCATAAATCAGAACATTCGTGACGCACCTGGACTGTTTCAATACAAGAGACTCCGTTTTGGCATCTCATCGGCAGCTGAGATATTCCAAGAAGAAATACGCAAAGTTATACAACATGTACCCAACTGCCTAAACTACTCGGACAACGTCCTGGTTTTCGGGAAGTCCAAAGAGGAACACGATGTAGCCCTACACAGGATGTGTGCCGCACTGGAGGTGGCAGGCCTCATGCTCAACAAGGCCAAATGTGAGTTTGCCGAAGGGTCGCTGTGTTTCTTTGGGCATGTGTTCTCTGAAAAGGGGATGAGACCCGACCCAGACAAGGTCGCAGTGCTCAACACTGCACACCTCCCCAAAACACGTCAGAACTACGATCTTTCCTGGGCCTAGCAAGCTACTGCTCGAGGTACCTCAAAGACTATGCCACCGTCAGCAACCCTCTGCGACTACACACACGCAAAGACTAGCCTTTTGAATGGTCCATTGACTGCCAAAGGGCGTTTGAGACTATCTGCAATAACATTGCCAGAGCTGCGGACATGGAGTACTTTGATGCACAGCGGAAGACGGAGGTAATAGTGGACGCCAGTCCAGGAGGACTGGGGGCCATTCTGACACAGAGAGATCCTGTTGACCCCACGGACATATTCATTGTGGCCTACGTCAGCAGGAGCCTCACGGTCACCGAACAGGCATACTCCCAGCCGGACAAAGAAAGTTTGGCGATAGTGTGGGCCTGTGAGTATTTCCACATATTCCTGTACGGAATGGTAGGAGGATACCCGACATGTGCATAGGTAGCCCCGCCCCCACACCTGACACCCTTTGCAAATGTCCCCACTCCCTGAAAATGTGTGGGACGAAATGGCAGTGCACTTCTTTGGCCCTCTCCACAATGGCGATTACGTCCTCGTGCTCATAGACTAACACTCCGTTTTCCCAGAAGCTCACCTGGTCGAGAGCAGGGCCGCCACATGCATTATCCCAGCGCTAGACCGCATGCTGTCCACGTATGGAGTCCCGAGAGTCATAAAGTCAGATAACGGCCGGCCGTTCATCAGCCAGGACTTTCAGAATTTCACAAGATATATGGGGTTTCAGCACAGGAAGATAACCCCACGATGGCCTCAAGCCAACAGCATTGTCTAAAGGTTCATGACCAGCATTAAGAGAACTTTACAGATAGCCACCATCCTCAACAAACCTTTTGAGCAGGCCCTCCATCAGCTACTGAGGGAATACCGTCACACTCCACACAGCACTACCGGACTGTGCCCCGCTGATCTGGTGTTCCGAAGATCGGCCAAGACAAGGCTACCGGAAGGTCTGAAGCTGGCACCTCCACCACTGCTGGAAACACAAGCGAGAGACAGGGTCCTAGAGGAAAAGAGCAAGATGAAGAAACAAGCTGACTCTTGGAGGCGAGCCCAGGAATCGGCCATGAAACCAGGAGATCAAGTACTGATACGTCAATCAAGGGGTCGGAAGGAAGACGCCATGTTTGCACTGGAATCATTGACAGTGATGCACCGAAAAGGCACTATGATCACCGACAGCGGGGAGGGACATTCGTCAGTGATGCGAAATGCGTTGCACTTTAAGAAAGTGGCGACCCTGCCAGCAGCTGTGTGGCAGCAGCTGGAGGACAGTCCTGACGAGTGATACTCTGACGAACCCTACCTTGGAGACAGGGACTCGTCCGAAGAAGGTGAGGGTTTTGGCGGGGAGCCCTCATGCCCACCGGCGCCTTGCATTTCCATGCGGCCACAGAGGTGTTGCATAAAGCCCCACAGACTCATTGAGGAAATGGGCTAGCAACCAGTGAGTGACCCATTGCCTTAAAAAGGTGGGAGATGTCATGTTGTGGGCGAGACGCCAAACCCGGCTCCCCACGTCGTTATGGGCTGCTCGGTGTTGTGGACACTTCCCAAGGGAAGTGACGTTGGGGTTAGGGAGCGGGCAGTTGAGGGAAGGGCAGTTCCATCCTTGTATGTTCATAAACATGGGCGTGTTTATGCATCTCCGGGGTCCCGCACTCATTGTGTCAGAAGCGAGTGCGTGCGTCTATTATGTTTGAGCCTGGCCCCAGGAAAGCCCCCCATGGTGCCAGGACAGCACAGATAGGAAATCTGTGTAGCTTTCCCGTCACTACTTTTTCCCCTTCTAGGAGACACTCTTTACTGAACTCTAAAAACTCTTCTTAAAATGTTTTACTTACTTTTGAAATAATTGTAGCATCTTTTATTTTGCTGTAAGTGTAGTGATTTTCTCTTACGTTTTCCTATAAAAAGATGACATTTTCATAAAATAGAATGTGTGGACATCCTCTCAGTTAGTATTAATGAAAATGGAGTACTGTGCCTGTTAACCATCCCACTCCAACTTCAGAGAGTTAGGCATGGGTTTATCTGCCACACTATCACTTAGAGAGCCTGGTGAGCTTGAGGGAGCACCTTTCAGTGCGTACGTCATGGAGTTAGACATAAAGACACTGACGTTAGGGGATTTTTTAAGACCCTTAAAATAAATCTCCCTAACACATATGAACAGCACTGACCACAAATCCACAACATCTCTTCACTGTGGAATTCCTCACCTGACCCTTCCAGATATCACACAAGACGATGACCACATTCTCCCAGATCTACCAGACCAGATCTATGAGGCTTGTCCTTGGCCTCAAGCAATGGGATAGTAACTCTACAGCGTTGAAATCTCTTTATTGGCTCTCAGTGGCTGCAAGGGTTAAATTCAAGACCCTCTGCATTGTCCACAAGGCTTTCTGTGGCTGGGGTCCAAAATACTTTCAACTCTCCCTCCGTAAATATCTTCCCAGTCGAGCTCTTCGCTCCTCCACTTCCAACTCCCTCATGGTCAGTCGCTTCTCCAAGCAACGAGTTGGGGGTAGATATCTTTCCTCGGCTGGGGACTCCCTCTGGAACAGCCTCCCTGCCACTGTGAAACTTGAGGAGAATTATCTCCGTTTCCAGAAGCACCTCAAGACCTTCCTCTTTGCTTCTGCCTTCGCTCTTCCTCTACCCTGCTGATCTGTCTACTTCGGCTACATGCACCTAGCTACCCTCTGATTTCGGGGCCAGGTCCATGCCCACCCAGCCACACACCCGCACTGCCTCCTGGCAACCATTGCACTTAGGTCTGTATCTGTAACCCTACAGTCCTCTTACCTGCACTTATCAGACATCCCCTGTCTGCGCTTTAATCTCGCACTTGCCACCGTGCTGGCTGCGCTACCAATTGGTGTTGTCATCCCTTGCTCAGCACTTTCCACATCTCCCCTCTCCCTTGCACTTTCTCCCTTACCGTTCTCAATGTCAATGCGCCAAGTAAGATGGTTGTTTATTTTGTATTTGTATTTTGTTTATTTGTATTGCGCAGCCTGCCCACGGGCATCAGGGCGCATGTTTAGAAAGGTGGTTACAAGAAAGTGTTACAACAGGTAGTTAGAGGTTACACTTATGTATCCATAAACATATATAAATTATGTACAACATTTACAGGGGTAGTATGCAGATGCATTATATACAAGGTAGCCGGAAGGTGCAGCATGCAGCCAGTGTTACATAGGACTGGCCGCCATAGCGTCTTGCTCATGGAGCCAGTGTTTTGTTTTCCTTTTGAAGGATTGGAGGGAGGGACATTCCTAAGTTCATTGGGTAGGGAATTCCAGAGCTTCGCCGCAAGGACTGGGAAGCTCGAGCCTCTGGCAGTTTGAAGCTTGAAACTGGGGATGATAAGTGTGTGCGCTTGTGCAGATCTTAAAGGTCTGGAGGCTGTGTGTTGGCTAAAGCGCGCTGATAGGTATGCCGGTGCAGCGTTATTCTGTGCTTTGTGACTAAGAACAAGTGTTTTGAGGGCGATACGCCGTGCAATGGGGAGCCAATGTATGTTGCGTCTGGTGGAAGAGATGTTGGCGCGCCTGGGTATGTTTAGGGCCGCCCTGATAGCGTTATTCTGTGTTACCTGTAGTTTATCAATGTTTCTTTGGCTCGTACCGAGGTAAAGGGCGTTGCAGTAGTCAATTTTTGATAAGATGAGGGTTCTGGCGAGAATAAGGGAGTTGTTCGTTGTTAAGAAGGGACGGCAAGCTGTGATCAGTTTACACGTATACGCGGATGCTGAGACTACTGAGTTGGTTTGTCTGTTGAGTGATAGGGTGGAATCTAGGTAAATACCGAGGGTTTTGGTGACATTAGTAACCTTGATAATGTTGCCATCAATGTTGAAGGCCTCATATTTACTGTCGAGTTTTGCGAGTTTGGGCTGAGATCCTAGGATGAGTAGCTCAGTTTTCTCGTCGTTTAGGCAAAGCCCGTGGTGGGCCATCCACGCTTGGATGGCAGTGTAGACGGCATTAAGCGCTTTGGTGTCCGTTACATAATCCCCAGTGATAGGGATGAGTATCTGGGTGTCGTCCGCATAATTTGTGTAGGTGACACCCAGATAGTCAAGAATATCAAAGAGTGGTTTTGTAAATACGTTATAGAGCGTCGGTGATACGCATGAGCCTTGAGGGACTCCACAGGGGACGTGAGCTGGGTCCGCGGCGGCGAGTGGTGAGAAGACCCTCATGGACCTGTTTGCAAGTAATGAGCTGATCCAAGAGGTGGCTGCATCAGAGAAGTGGGCGGCAATTTTGTGGTGCTGGCAAAGGATTTGGTGATCAACCAAGTCGAAAGCCGCAGAGAGATCCAGTAGGAGTAGGAGCGCTTGTTTACCCTTGTCTTTCATGTCCTCAATTTGGGTTTTTACATCTATCAGAGCTGTCTCAGTGCCGTGTCTCGGGCGGAAGCCCGATTGTCTGAGGCCTAGTAGGTTGTTGGTATCGAGGTATTCTTGAATTTGTAGATACGCAGCGCGGTCCAAGATTTTGAGGAGGTAGGGCACCGTGGTGATGGGCCTATAGTTAGAGGGATTGCTAGGGTCTAGGTTAGGTTTTTTGATCAAGGGGATTACCCAAGCATCCTTGAGGTTGTTAGGTACTATGCCAGATTTAAAGGAAGAGTTGATGGAGGCGGTGATGAAAGGGGCAAGGTCGTGTGCTGCTTCCTTTACGATAGGAGCTGGGCAGGCGTCACCTTGGCAATTGGATGGTTTTAACTTCATAATGATATTTTCCACTTCCTTAATGGTGAGGGGTGAGAAGCTGAAAGGTTGGAAGGAGTGTTTAGGCGATGGGATATTGTAGGATTGGAGATTACCTGCTGAGTCTAGGAGGTGGGTTTTTTTGGCATTGATTTTAGCTTGGAGTGTAGTGATTTTGTTTAGTAGTGCTTTTTGTATGTTAGCGCACCATTCAACGTTGGGGGTACACTTGTCGAGAGGAGCAACTGGGGACTCTAATTCCTTGAGAATTTTAAAGAGTTCCTTAGTGTTGGATTGTGCTTGTATGATCCTGTTGTTGTACACTTCTTTTTTAGCCGCTAGTATGGCTTCCTTGTACGTGTGGGTGATGGATAGGAGGTTAATTTTATTTACTGGTGAGGGGGAACATCTCCAGAGAGACTCCGCTTTACGTTTATCTTTGCGCACTTCTCGTAGGTGTGGGGTGAACCATGAGTTAAGGTGGTTTGCGCGCTTTTTCTTTGCGTTATTTGATAGGGGCAATGGAATCAAGTGCTTTTAACATCGCTCGGTTGTAAGTGTCCACAAGGACAGTGGGGTCGGTGCAGGTGGAGGAGACCGAGTTCAATAAAGGGAGGATGAGTGGGAGTAGTTTCTCAATAGTGATGTCCTTCTTGTTGCGAGTGAGGGTAGGTGGTGCGGTGCAAGGTTTGTCTATGGGTTGGCAGGAGGAGTTGATAGAGAATGTTATTTTATGATGGTCGGACCATGAACATGGTGACACTGAGATTATATTTAATGCGCAATTCAAGTCTGAAACCCAGTCTAGTGTGCCGGTAGATGAGGTGCACTGAAGTGGTATGGTTGGGTGAGATTGGGAGTTTAATTGAGAGTAGTTCGGCGGAAGGCAACTGGTGGGTGTTCACAGCTCTCAGATTAAGAGAGTTCTTGAGTATGAATGCTAATCCTCCCCCCTTTGTTTGGTTAGTGTCCCGGTCGCACCTTATGATGGAGTAGTTGTCGGGGATGGCAAGGGTCAAGGCAGGACCTGAAACCGCGTGTAACCAGGTTTCTGTGATAGCCAGAAAATCAAGGTTTTTGGTCCCAATGAAGTCTGCGATGTCTAGCGCGTGAGCGGGGACAGAGCGGGCGTTGATGAGCGCACCTTTGAGCGCACCTTTGAGTTTAACTTGGGTATTGGGGGTGTTGGCTGGGGGGGCCTCTGCCGTTGAAGGGGCTGCTAGGGTAGAGGTATTATTCTTGATGGAGTTAACCGGATTGTCCCTATTGTCTGTGTTCACGTGATAGGACCAGTGGTGACATCTGGTTGCTAGTCTTAGGTTACGAACTGAGGTGACGCATGGTTTGCTACGTAGCCTTGGGGTTAAACAGCTAGATAGGCCTGGCGATGAGGGTTCGTCTGCTGTGGGTGTAGGCCTATTGGTGTCAGACAGGAATGATGTGATGCAGTGCCGTGGTGTAGAGTGTGTTCTTGAGGTGTAATGTAGGCGAGAGCCAAGCCTCGCATTCCTGATGGGTGTATGGCACGGTTGGATAGGGATGGGTTTGGAGGCGAAGTGTTGTAGCCACAGGGCTGGCTCATTGAGATATGGGTTTGGAGCTGTCGTATTGTAGGATTGGGGTGAGCGCAGTAGGGTGGTAGAAGTGGTGGTCGCCAGATTATGTTGTATAGCCATAGCGGGACCAGGTTGCGAGGTGGTTAAGGCCAAGATGGTGTACAAGGTGGTGTACAGTAAGTGAAGGGCAAAATGTGGCCGTGGCAGATAGCCCGGCTTATATGAGATGGTGTCTGGTAATGGGCATTGTGGGTAAGTGGTCGGGGTGCAATGCATTGTTGAAAAATAGTGAGGCACAATGTACCATAAGGCACAATTGCAGTAGGGTCAGAAAGCGACCATAAGGCACAACACAATTGCGATAAGGTCTGTAAGCGACCATAAGGCACAGCACAATTACAATAAGGTCTGTAAGCGACCATAAGGCACAACACAATTACAATAGGGTCAGAAAGCGACCATAAGGCACAACACAATTGCAATAAGGTCTGTAAGCGACCATAAGGCACAACACAATTACAATAAGGTCAGAAAGCGACCATAAGGCACAACGCAATTGCAATAAGGTCTGAAAGCGACCATAAGGCACAACACAATTACAATAGGGTCAGAAAGCGACCACAAGGCACAACACAATTGCAATAAGGTCTGTAAGCGACCATAAGGCACAACACAATTACAAAAAGGTCTGAAAGCGACTCGTTATGAGGGTCAAGGTCAGGTTTCAGCACATGGTAGTTAGTATGGTTAACTGGTGCCATTAACTTCCCTTGCTTCGCTAGGATATCTGGCTAGAAAAGGATGGTGTAGATAGCAGGTGGCTAGTTGGTCAGGGTTTACCAAGTAAGATAGGGCATGGTATTCAAGAATCACAGTGTGACAAAGAATGCGTAGTCTGTAAGCAACCAAGAGGCACAACATAATCAGAGTGGTTGTTGGGCTCCTACGAGCGATTGCAGGCAAGGTATACCTAGTTTCGAGATTCAAATATTTTGGCTAAAATACATGTACAATCTGGGTATACCTAATCTCAGTGCGCTAGTAATGCAAAGGGCTAGTGTGCAGCTGGGTGGAACATTGTATCAGCAATAGCATGGCGGTGTGCAAAGGTAATACAGAGTTGGTACAAGTATTTACTAAGCAGGCTAAGTGCGCAGATAAGCGGTAGAGACAATAGAGTGGCAGAGATCAATATAGAACAGCGTAGGTTTAGTGGTCTATGCACTGTTCATTGTTATGGTCTGCAGCTTTGTGCGTTAGTTTTGTGTAAAGCACTTTGGAAAGTGTGCTTACCTGGGGCTGCGTGGAGGGCAGAGTACTGGGCCCCAGGCTCCTTAGGCGACTGGATATACAGGTGCATGGTTGTGACGGATCATCGCTGGCGCCTCATCGGTAAATGCAGGATTTAACGGATGCCCTGGGCAGTTATATGGTTGTAGTCAGAATGTTCAGATGTTGTTCAAGAAGGGTCTAGTGAGGGGCAGCGTCTCTGGCCCAGGCTCAGAATGCTCGGAACAGGCGCAGGAACAGGCCTTTGTGTGGCCTTCGTGTGCGTCGCCGTCGGATCCGCCTGCCGGCGGGAAATTCTATTCAAATGTGAGGCTTAGCCTCGTTTTCGTGCCGCGAAGCGCCCGGCATGCGGGGGTCAGGCAGGGCGAAGAGACAAGGTCAGGCAGGCCTTGCAATGTGCCTCGAATGATGCCGCACATCCAGCAGCTGCGATCGTGGCCTCTGTGATGAGGAAGGGGCTCCTGCCCTCTTCCCTTGGTGCAGGGGACTCTTCCCTTGTTCCCCTCCCTTGCCTCGTCGCGATCTGAAACACAAGTGTATGAGCGCAATACAAATGATCTGAAACACAAGTGTATGAGCGCAATACAAATAAAATATATTATGGCATTCAATCTCAACGAAGCATTGCTTGATGTAATCATACACCTCAGCCCTATAACCAATGGGAACTAGAGCATCAACATCTTCCTGGTAGACGTCAATGTATCTGAGACACAAACATGAATGACATCTAGGGATGTACTCTTCCATCTGTTTGCCCCCCTGGACATCAACCAAATCATCACCATACCCACTCACGTCAAGGTAAACAAACTTGAACTGACATTCATGGCATATCCTACCTCTGACTGCGCCCCCACACCAGACAGTGGATTGGACAGACCATGCTGCCATACCCATCAAGATACCCAACTACATTCTCTAAAACCTGCAATTGAATGCACTAAAAGAATATCTCACCACCCTAGCATCCACCTTCACTCAGTGGTCGAAGTGAGCGGGAGCAGTCGGGAGCGGTGCTCCTCTACTTTTTTAAATTACCTTTTACAGCTCCTATAAGAAGCCGTTCCGGAATGGTTTCGTTTTTTAAAAAAAAGTGTAGGAAGAAGTTGAAACCGTCACTTTCAGTGCAATACACTGAACGTTCCCTTAAACAGCAGGTACAAATATTTGGGGGGTGTATTGTGTGGGAGGGGTCGTGGAAATGGGATTTGTGGGGACTGGGTGCAGGCCAGCAGGGAACATAGTTCCACTACTTCTTTTCGTACACTTCGACCACTGCCTTCACTCCACTTCAGATGTCAGTTCCACACTCAACAACTCCACCCCCTTTTTACATATGGCACAGGCAGGAAACAAGTTATCTACAAACAAGAGAACAAAATAAACAGGATGATCTACTGAAGACCTTCGCAATGTAAAGGCCCTCCACACAGCCAGCAGGACCCTCAACATAACTTCCAAAATCAACTACTTTCATCTATCATAGCAGAATCATCTAATTACAACAGAACTCCCCTCAACGGTATAAAGCCACATCGACCCTCAATTGAAACTCAGAAATTCCAAATCCACATAAAAATGCAACAGCATCCAAAAATCCGCCATGACACAATAGATAATAACAGATACAGCTCCATGCATTCCACCGCTCACTCTTCCATCCCTCCATATTACACCCTAAATTGGATCGTATTCTGGGCAATAACCCATCCTCACAATTCTCAATGCTATTTCGTCCAAAAATAGTTTTCCTGCTGCCTTTTTTGTGAAATCCATTTCAGGAGAAGCGCTCATTTCACTCTCTCGATGCTCTGAAAAAGCCTCCACTTGACACTGACAGCCCAGTGAATTTTAACGCCCAGTAACGTGCCTGCCTTTCATGGAAACGATCATTGGAAAATGTCTCCCTCCAACTGCATGACCACATCTCCCAATGCAATCCTTAAGAATTCATACTCAGGTTTCTGACCAAGATGCAGCACCTATAGAGCCACAGCCCGGTTATGCTCTTCTCCTCATAAACAAGGGCAGCCTTTGCCTACGTTTCCTGTTCAATCTCTTTGCTGGCTTCAAAACAGGCGACAACTAGCCCCTGCTAAACATGCATGCCACTCCCATAGGGTGTGACAATATTTTCCTGGATTGATTCAGCTGCTAATTCACAAACAGATACCATTTCATGCGGGTGGCCAGGAACATATTCTACCTGGCAAACTGCGAAGTTCCAAAAGGATCTGTTGTGGACTGAACTGCGGCGCCTGAATTGGCAGCACGCGCTGCAGTCAGCAGGTGGCTGGGGTGCCCTCTCCCATGACCGCTTTGTGCGTTGTTTGAACTAGAACTGACGGCTGACATGGATGTGTCATTGGGGCAAGCTCTGTGAGTGGCCTCTGAGGCGCGGCTTTCTTGTGATATACTGACCTGGAATAAAAGTACTTTAAAGTACTCCTTTGTCCTCTGCTCTTCATTCTCCTGCCGGCATGGAACACAACAAACTGGCTACAGTGGGCTACAGAGTGCTTGTGTATTTTTTTGTTAGTCCGTGCTGGATTGCATTTCTTGTATTGCATTGCCTTCAAGTGGCTGCTGCCAAAATTGCAGCCATCTGCAAGAGGAATTACTAAGGCCCTCATTACGACCCTGGCAGTAAGTGAAAAACGATGCCGGTAAAGCATTACCGGCATCAAGCATTACCGGCATCGCTTACCGCTAGGGCCGATTGTGACCCGAGATAGCGCTATTAGCGGCACCGTAATCAACGGTGCTGTTAAAAGCGCCAAGGGCACGGGCACGCGACTCCCATGCCGTAAATACCGCCATGGCGCTAAATTGGGAACATTACGAGTCACGCAGACATGGAAATGACGCCTTTGTGAAGGCCGTAAAGTACCTTACCGCCATGGTGCTAATACCGCCATCGCGGACCAACCGTAAATGGCCATGTGCAGTGTTTCCAGCTGCCACAGGTGCACACAATCAGCACAAGTGGAGGCAATACAGACTGGGCAAGCACAAAAGGAGCACACCCCACCCCTTCCCACACACAGTTACACTCCACAATGTATCCAATACTACTAGCAATGCTGGGGATGGAGGACCTGATTGCAGTGGAAGTGCTACAACAACAACTACAAGAAGTACAACAACAGGCAGCACAGAGGAGACGCAGGAGGAGAAGGAGGGCAAGGCAGGGCCAGCATGCCCCACCAGCACAGCCAGTGCCACCATGCAGGCAGCCCCCAATCCCACGCATCAGAGCCAGTCCATTCAACCTAACCGCTGAGCAGATCCACACCCTGTACCTCCTGGAACGGGACACCATCACCACCATTGTGGACATGATACATGACAACATAGTAAGCCTCATTGAAAAACGCACCGCCATCCCACCCCTACTGAAGGTGGTGACTGTGCTCCACTTCCTGGCCACAGGCACCTACCAACACACAGTGGGGCAACTGCATGGTATTTCAAAACCATTATTCTCACGTACGTTGAACCAAGTGATTGATGCCCTCCTCAAGCACACAGACGAACACATTTCCTTACCACGGTCTGCCCAGGAGATCTCAAACACCAAAGTGGGTTTCCAATCACTGGCCGGCATACCTGGTTGCATTGGCGCCATCGACTGCACCCATGTGGAATTGGTGGTCCCACATGCCATGGCGGTAGTGTACCGCAACCGTAAGCTATACCACTCAATCAACGTGCAAATGTTATGTGACTCAAACAAGATCATCACACATTGTTGTGCTCGATTCCCCGGATCAACCCATGATTCAACGGTCCTACGGAACTCCACGATTCCACGCTACATGGAGCGACATGCAGGGCACAGATCCTGGCTTCACGGTGAGTCGCAAGTTAGGCTCATGGAAATGTGATGTGGGTAGGTGTTTGAGGCATAGATGCATACTTCACCTGGCTGAAATGGGGGGGAGAGATGCATACATAACCTAGCTGCGAGTGCCAGAGGGAATGGAGGAAGCTCACACCCCAAAATCCGCCCAGACTGGACCTGACACCTGGCCACATAATGCAAGATACAAGCAGCCCTACCATGCGAATGAAGCAGTGTCCCAACCATCCCACAGACATCTGCATGTGCACTGTACCAAATCCGACTGCATCCCCACAACGAAATGCAGCCACAAGCAACGACTATAGCCAATACAAAGCACAAAACACCATGAACTGAAAGGCCAGTCCCCCATTACTGCGTACAAAGGAGTCACATGAGGGTCAAATACATCAATACACCGCTACACTGACACAGAAGCCCAACTGAATTGCATGACACCATTTGTTGTGCGTAGTGAGAGCATCATGAGGCTGACATCAACGTTGCCAGGATGACAGCATACAAATAAGTGGACATCTACAAGATCACAGAAACAACGGATGTGGACTGACAAGTGCATCTGCACTCACAAGGAACTGGACCCCCCCCCGCGCACACTAATCAATGACATGCAAAACAGTCCATAAGAGGAATACACGCATAGCAGTCTCATCGTGTGACTCCATCCATGCATGGAAATGGGGTTGAGATGAAGAAACAAATGCATGCCATGGTATCACTTAATGAGGTCAAACATGATGAGTTAACTTACACATACATTGTTGCCCACATGCAGGTGATGCAGGCTATCCCTTGAAGCGGTGGCTCCTTACCCCAGTCCGGAACCCACAGGACAGGCACGAGGAGGACTATAATCATGCCCATACACGAAACCGTGTGGTGATTGAGCAGACATTTGGCCTCTTGAAGGCACGGTTTCGCTGCCTCAGCAGGTCTGGTGGGGCACCCCTGTACCGCCATGAGAAGGTGGCAAAGATTGTCATGGCATGAGTGATGTTACACAATATGTGCATCAGACGGAATGTGCCCCTGCCCCCTGACGCAGAACAGCAACCACCTGACGAAGAAGATGAGGAGGGTGGGGATGGGGCAGCACTTCAGGGAGGAAGCGATGCGCAGAAGGGACGTGACATGCGTCGGACTCTGATCAACCAATTCTTCTAGCACACATGGATGGGGGTGTCACATGGAGATGGCACTTGGGGCATTCGGTGTGTCAGGGACATGGACACTGTAGACTGTTCACCAATAAAGCACACGTACGCAATGAGCAATGTCCACACATGTGATTTGTGCATAACCAAAAAGTGTATTGAAAAGGTAAATCTAAGTGAACACACCGACTCCCCCCTCCCCCCTCAACTCCCCAACACACCCACTCCCCCCTCTCCCCCCTCTCCCCTCAACTCCCCAACACACCCACTCGCCCCTCAACTCCCCAACACACCCACTCTCCCCTCCCCCCCAACTCCCCAACACACCCACTCCCTCTCCCCCCTCAACTCCCCAACACACCCACTCCCTCCTCCCCCCTCTACTCCCCATAACATGGTGTGAATGACTGTGCACAAGTGCATCATGTGGCATCAGTACACGAGGCTGTGCCTATTGGCACCCTCCTCTCCCGGCACCCGGTGCACCCCTGTCGGTACGCCGCAGGTTCTTGCCCGATTTGCGGACGGGGCTGGTTCGGGTTGAACTGGTAGCCGAGGAGGAACTGGGTTGCTCACATGGACCCATGTCCCGCATTGTTTGGACTAGCTCTGAAAGTACGTGCCGCACCGCGACCAGTTTGGCACAAATGTCCTTAGAAGTGGACCCGATCAGCACATTCGCGCATTTCCCCCTAGCACTGGCGCATTTTGTGACATGCTGTGTCAACAGGGCTGCAAGTTCCTGTCGCCGCGTGATTATTTCCTGCATTGACTCTTGGGTGTTGTGGCCTGTGGCTGATGGTTGTGGCGTGTACATTATGCTGCTCCTCTCCTGCACATCTGCTATTGGGCAGGGAGTAGCCGGCCAAGAGTTTCCAGGAGATTGCCCCTGTATGCTAGTGTCATGGTGGCTGCACGGGGACAGGTAGGGGGAATGCAGGGGGCCAGTGGGGGGACCCATGACAATATCTACATCCCCTTCCTCGTTGTCTGAGATAGCTGCGGTGGCAGCAGTCTCACCGATGGTGCTGCTTTCTGCGGATCGAGTGCCTTCAGTGGACACCACTGGGCGGATGGTTGAAGTCGGTGGCGCTGAAGTGGTTGACTTGCTGGACATCGGTGCCGTGGCCTGTGCTGTACTGTGGGATTTTTCCTGTTGTGGGGGTTTGCTTTTTCTACCTGAGGTGGAGGGACAGTGTTGTGGCTCTTCGGGCCTGGGCTTCTTGGCAGGTGTTGTGCCTGTGTCTTCATCGGCACTGTCCGAATGAGAGCCTGTGGTGGACCAAAGGAAGGAGAGGGTTAGTTATGGGTCTACGGACATTGAGCAGGCATTGTGATGGCTGCATTCATTTTGATTGCTAGATGGTTCACATTGGAGGCAGTGACATACAGGTTGTCTCACTCTTAGGTGGTAGAAGCATGAAGGCATGTGGGTGGCTACAGAAAGGGGGTGCATTATGCATGTGCACAAGGTGGAGGTTAGTCTTGTGCTAATGTGTCCGGTGGACCCTGTTAGGCATCATTGTACTTCCCAACCATCTGGACATCATTGTGGTGAGATTGGCATAGTTGGACTTAAGGCACCTACCTGCGTCGCCTGATGTCGGGGCTCCTCTCTCCATATCTCCAACTCCCTCAATGCTCTCCGTGCCTATGGGGGCGGCACATATCTCCTCCCACGGCTGTAGTTTGATGGGTGACTCAGCTCCTCCACCAGTCGCCATGCCGAGATTCCGATTGGCCGCCAGTATACTCCTGACACGGAGACGTAGATCGTCGCACCTTTTTCGGCATTGTCTGGCATTGCGGGGTGTTGTGCCGACGACACTGACCCTCTGGGCTACCATGGCCCATATGGCCTTTTTTCTCTGCAGCACCAGCCTGGTCATCTCCGTGGAAAACACAACATCAGCGTGCTCTTGGAGGATTTCGGCCAACATAGTTAGCTCCTCCCTTGAAAAGCGCTCCTGCCGCAGCCGATCTCTGCTCTTCTTCAGAACTTTTGGCATCGTGATGTGGAATGGGTGGTGTAGAAGGTTTGTGGAGGTTGTGGGGGTCAGGTGTTCACTGGTTACAGAGGATGGCAATGGATTGTGTTTTTTAAGATGGCCGCCGTGCTCGTTCCCGTTCCTGTGCGGTGATGCTACTTCCGGATCCGCTTATTTACGGTCGCCGCTAATAGCGGTTCCCGTTAATTTCGGTTACCGCTATTAGCAGTGACCGCTAATGTCGATGGCTAGGGTGGTGGAGGTGCTATTTGCACGGCATACGATGCCGGTAAGTGGGATTTTACGGCCTTTAGCAGCATGGCGGAAATTACATTACCGGCATGGCGCAATGCTCGTGCCCGAGAAGTCGTAATGTGCCGCTATTAGCGGTCTGTGGGCAGCACGGACACGTTATTTGCTCCATGCCGGTAATGGCTTACCGCCAGGGTCGTAATGAGGGCCTAAGTATTTTGTTTGAGAATTTACAGAGGATTTCGTTTAATGGAGCCGCCTGCATCACTGCCAAGTGCAGGTTGTTGTGAGTAGAGGTTGCAAGGAATGTCTGTGGCTATTGGTTGCTGAGTGCTATACTGCTGGCTGTTAGCATTAAGACACCGTGCAAGCTGAGCGAGCCATGCCCACACTGCAGCCTGTGTTGTGCAAAACCATGGAAGTCCACCACAGCGGAACCCAGAATAGTGTGGGAACAGTGCAAGAAACCTTTTGACACATATTTGATTTCCATTGTGGGGGGGGGGGGGTGGTTGGGAGCATTTGATGCTCAGAGGAAACTGGCCGTTTTGTTGAACTGTCTTGGCGTGGAGGGTGTTGGGGGGGTGTTGAGATGGATTTTTGAGAATCTCCCTCCATTTCCTGTTGGAGATGGTGACGGCGATGCACAGGATGTTTATCTGGTGACAGAACAAGCCCTTTCAGAGCAGTTTGGGCCCTATGTTAATATTGTCATGGAGCATCACCTGTTTTTTTCTTGCAACAAGGATCCGTTGAGAAAGTGAGTTTGTTTGTTGCAGCTTTAAGAGGATTCAGGAAGAATTTTGATTTTGGCAACCTTACAGATAGCCTCATTGGAGAACAGATTGTGTGCTGCACCACAGATGAGAGGCTGCAGGAGAGACTATTGGTGATTCAAGAACTTACTCTAGACAGGCTGTGAGCAATGCAAAGCTTGCTAAGCAGTCTGCAGCATACTCTGCAACCTTGTCTGGAGCGCAGGAAAAGTGAAGTCTGCATGGAGAGTATGAAAAATGCCAAACCCCGGCAGAGAAGGGGCGAACACCATGAAATATGGAGGATGGTGGAAATCTCAGAAACAACTGTTCCCAAGCAAAAGTGCACAAAATTGAGTGTTTTGCATGTGGCAAAAGTGGACATATCTACAGCAAGCAATTGTTGTCCTCTCAGAAATGTATGCGGTAAATGCAAAAAATGAGGTAATGTAGGAACACTGTGCAGAGGTGATAGGGTTACCAATGATGTGCGGTGTTCAGTTGATATGCAATTTCTGCAAGCGGAAGTAAATATTTTAATTGCCACCATAGATAAACATGATGTGTGAGCACCAAGGTGCCCTGTTCAGACTGATGGTCATGAGTTGCACATGATGGCTGATTCAGGGTCAAAGTACACTGTATTTACTTTTAATGCATTTGAGAATTTAGGGTTCAAGAAGTCCGAGCTTCTATCCTCAGATGGTAACCCAAGAGGATATGGGTGTGTACCAATACGAATTCTGGGCTCGAAGTTGTGAGAATTGGATTTAAGGGCAGGAATGCTTGTGGTAGGATATATGTGGCAGACAAAGGGGTGTCTCAGTTGAGTTTGAGGCATCAGAAAGCTTTGAAAATTGTCCTTAACTCAAATGCAAAACATGTGATGCTTGTAGAAGGAGATTTGTCTACTAAATTTAAGGATGTTTTCAGTGACAGGATAGGCTGTTTGAAAGGGTTCCAGCAAAAGATTATTTTGAAAAGGAACACAAAAGCCGTTCACGAAGTAAGGGCTATGCCCCTAATATTAAAAGACAAACTCAAAGCTGAGCTGGATAAAAGTTGTGCTGGGCGAATGTGATTGAGCCAATTGAGGCAGCCAAGTGGGTTTCCCCTGTGGTGATAGCTAAAAAACAGATGTGCGATTCGCATGTGTGTTGACTTGTGCTCCTTAAACAACAATATATGGGTTGATCGGTAACCCCTCCTGAGGGTGCAGGAAAAGATAACACTATTGCATGGAGCAAGGTTCTTCATGACTATAGATCTTTCTAGCACATATCACCAGATAGAGTTTCACCCGGAGTCAAGGGCTCTCACATCATTTGTAACTCAGTTTAGAGCATACAGATTTATAAAGATGCCTTTTTGTGTAGCGTCTGCGGCCGCTGTGTTTCAGGGTTTGATGGAATTTCTGTTTATAGGTATGGAGAATGTGAGATTCTTCCAAGATGACATCCTGATTTTCACATCTGATGCAGATCAGCATGATGAATGTATGAAGAAAGTAGTGTCTGTTCTTTTGAGGGCGGGGCTGACAGTTAAAAAAGAAAAGTGTAGGCTGCAGGTGAAGGAAGTGTCTTCTTTGGATCATGTCATCAATGAACAGGGCATCAGACAGAAGATCAATCTGGTAGAGGCTATTGTAAAAGGCTCCCACACCTCATGACAAAGACACCTTGAGGGCATTTATAGGTTTAGCAGAGTACTGTTCAAAGCTTGTAGACAAGTTTGACATATTGAGTGCTTCTTTGCGAGATTAAATGGATAAAAGTGTTATGTCTACCTGGTCTGAGTGTCATGACGAATGTTTTAAGAGGATAAAGGAAGGTGTTCTCAATGCCCCAATGCTGGGGATGGTTGAGCCTTGTAGGAAAACTGTGTTGACCACAGATGCAAGTGCAGTAGGATTGGGAGTTGGGCTTACACAGATGAAGGAACGGCAGGAGGTTGTAATTGAGTCTGCCTCAAGGGCCCTACAATGGGTGGGGAGGAACTACTCTCTAGTGGAGCATGAAGCATTGGCCTGCTTTTGGGCAGTGAATCATTTGAAATGTTTTCTTTGGGCATAACATTTTCGTTGAAGACTGATCACAAGCCTTTGGTGCATGCCTTGGTGGGGCACACAAGTGTGAGTCCCTAGGATCAATCGGTGGGCTCTTGCGCTGCAAGAATACAATTTCACATTGGTATATATGCCTGCATTGACCAATGTAGTTGTAGATTGTCGAGACAGCCAATTGAGGAGGTGCATACGTTGTCTGTTGAGCAGTAGGCAGTGGTAGCAGATGACACCCAAGGTGCAGTTTCTGAACCGAATAAATGTCGAGAGGAATATGCAATGGATGAGGAACGGAAAGGGGTCTGTAGGTTGTTAGAGGAAGGGTGGCCATAACATTCTTCAGGAGTGAGTGTTCAGTATGATCAGGTGAAGAATGAGTTGTGGGTAGAGGGTGATCTGTTGTATAAGGGGGAGAGGACTGTGCCTCTCAAAGGGATGAGACCTGTAATTCTTGAGGTGGCTCATAGATTAGGGTGACCAGATTTTAAAAGTAAACAACCGGGACAGGGCAACTAACATTAAAATTAGGACTAACTCTTGAAAGTGGCTGTCAAGGCACTACACTTTAGTAGCGTTTGGAGGAGAAGGGGGCTTAAGTGTTACTGTTCAAAGAAACACACATTATAATTAATGTATCACAAACTAACACTATCTTAAATTTTAAACTGCAGAATTTCTTCTGTGCGGGATTGTGCATTCCGGCTTGCCAGCTATGAAGACCTACTACAGAAAAATGGGACCACTGCAGTTTCCAATGGGAACATAATCTAACATAGGGGTCATCTAGGTCATAACACGACTAATAAAAGAGTTAGGGAAACATATGGCTAGCCATGCAGGGACTCAGATGTTGAGTGTATGGTAGTGAATTGTTTTCTTGGTGCAGCCAGAGAAAAAGTCACATGTGTCTGTAGAGTCGCCCTTGAAACTGATCCGGATGCCGACACACCCCTGGGAGAAAGTGGCATTGGATATCATTGGGGCATTGCCTAAATGCTACCAATGCAAAAGGGTCATGGTCACATGCATGAATTACCACAGCAAATGACCATGTGTGGGGTGGGCTGACGAGATTACAGCCACAGCTAGGGTGGAGTTTTTGGATGGTATATTCCGTAAAGAGGGTTTTCCATCAGTGGTGAGATTCAGGCCCTTTTGGAACGTGAATGCAATGGATGGGTTCACACAGAATAATTCTGAGTCCAAATAACCAAACCAACTGAGGAAGATGGCAAAGTATTGTTTTATCAACAATTATCTAAAACAGGGAGTTACAACGAACATCAACGGATGTACGCTTGATTTCTCTCAACGATCTTTTCATAAAAACCTGGTTATATATTAAAAATATGTCATACTACGTGGCAAATAATAGAAAACCTACTAGGGATCAGGATTGGATTAAAGGGCACATCTAAGTATATTATCTATAGGAACTAGAATTGTAATTGACTGCCCACTGTCAGGTGGACAACATATGCCTACCTCTAAAACATGTAATCTTCAGAAACATTAGATATATGGTTTATCATTGGTTTTCAAACTATAAGGTCCTTCAATATATGGACAACCACAATTGATTGGCACGCATGTGCCATGTCTGGAACATTCAGTTCACTTAGCAGCACGTACGCCCAGACGCAGGTGCAAGGAGATGGGGCCTAACACTACCTTCCCACCCAATTAGCCCAGCATCTCTCATCACCCAAGCCTTCTGCTATGAAGATTGTCTTTGATCTTGGCCTTGCAAAGTATCCTTGTCTCTGAGAATACATGGGAGTTCGGGCACTCACTATCGTGTTCTAAGACTCCAAGTTCGAACTCTATTTTCATCCTTAGCTCACGTGACAGGAGACCACAATTTGGTCAATTTTGCAGGTTTTAAATGTCTTAAATGAATTAAACTTTGCACTCTTGGTGTTCTTTCTTTGCACCTTAACAAGAGATGATTCATCCTTGCATGTTCACTCCTTTCCAGAATAGATAGCTGACCTTGGCTGCTTCAGTCTTGACTTCAGGCCAAACAACCTCACCAACCATGCGGCTCCACGATTCAGCTTATTCTTGCTGAAACACAATTTTACCCTTCTCCTTCATGGGTCCTGGTTTACAAAGCTAATCATGATACTGATGTCCAGCTCCTATACAATGCCAGCATCACCTGCAGTCTAATCACAGAATCCTACCAGTACTGCAACCCCATAAGTTTGCCTGGTACTAAAACTGCATCTTTGCACATTACAAAAAAGCGGACGCCCATTACTGCGACTAAGGGAGGCGGGGGTTTTGGGGGTGTCCCCCGCTCCTCTTAGTCGTGGCAATGGGGGCCAGGGGTTTCGGGTGTGTCCCCAGCGGGGGACACGAAAGTGTAAAAAAAGGACCCTGCAACGCCAGTGCCGACCCACGCAAGGGAAGTCGGCGGGACACTTCCGTGTGTGCCGCCATTAAGGTAAGTGGCCAGGGGGAGTGGGGTTAGGGGATGCGAGCTACAGTGGTCTATCAGATCACTGCGCTATGCCGTAATGGTCGTCGTCATTTTCATCGGCGGAATTACAGACGGCGCAGTCATCACATGGATTCTCTATTCACTACATATAGGCAGCTTCTATGATAACTCTACTTGTGTTTCAGCATCTGTACAATTAATGAACGGTTGATTCTCTGCAGCACTTTGTGCACGTGTAATCTTCTTTTTCATATTTAAAAGTTCCCTTGATTCTTTACTTAGTCGTTAGTTTCTGTAGGATCCATACTTCCTCTTCAGCCATTATTCTGAGATGTAGTTCATACTCTCTTATGACGTCACAGGCTTCTTTCTTTGCTTTTTTAAAATGTTCCTTCAGGGAGTTCCTCCCTCAAATTGTCATACCTTCAGAGATAAATCCGATAGGGTTGTCTCAATGGGTATCTTCTTTCGATCATACTGCAAGTGGTTTCAACCCAGCACTCCACCTAAGTCAATGCCTAGCGTGTGATGCCCAGCTGGAACCCTTAATTATATATATATTTTTTTGTTTTGTAACTTTCTTTATTGGTTTTACAACAATGAAATGATAAGACATTACTAGACCGTGCACCGGTCAACAAGACCCCTTATCCCCCCTCCCTCCCTCGGAACGATCCCCGCTTGATGTTTAGCACAGTTTCTTATCAGTTCTAGTGTTTTCGTTATTCGGCACTCATGGCTGCTATTGAGGTATCCAGTTGCTCGTGACAGTTCTGTGTTGGTGGTGGAGACTGTGAAATCGAGTCGTCGTCTGCATTTAACAGGTATGCTATGTAGAGGCCCCAGATATCTGGGGGGCGTGCGTGGAGGGGCAGAGTTCGTAAGTAGTTCATTTCGACATCTTGACAGTAGGTGACATCCTGGAGCCATTGCTTTAGTTTTGGTGGCGGTCCTCTGCCCCAGTTGCAAGCTATTCATCTGCGTGCCAGGACCCAAAGTAGGTTCGCCAGTTTTCTGGTACGTTCTGGTAGTTGGTTGGTTAGGCTCAGCATGGTCAGTGTTGGGTCGGGATCTAGTTGCACTCCGATTATAGCTGAGATTTTCTCTAGGACTGCTGTCCAGAACGCTCCAATTTCGGGCCACGACCATGCCAGGTGGACAAAGTCGGCTTCCGAGTGCCCGCAGCGAGAGCAGGAGGCGGATATTGTCATCCTCTGGGAGTGTAGTTTTACTGGAGTGTGGTAGACCTGATGGACAAAGTTTAAGTGAATTTGTTTGTACCTTGTGTTTATTGCCACTTTCTTTGTGAGTCGAAGTATGTATGACCAGTCTTCGTCGAGTATCGTAATGTTCAGAGCTCTTTCCGACCTTGTTCAAGCTTTTGAGCAGCAAGTGAGTTTTTCCGTTAGCAGGTCCTTGTAGATATTTGACACCAGGCGGCCATCGCCTTGGGCTTGTATCACTCAGTGGATCAGTGGCCAAGTCGGTGGTTGGAGTGGGAATGTAGCAAAGATGGTCTGCATGGCGTGACGAGTTCGGTAGTACATGAAGACATCAAGGGCGTTGTTTCCACCTTTGTCACGGGCTTCTTGAATCGACAGGAACGAGCCATTCGGAAACAGATCGCCAAATGAGTGGATTTGCAGATTTTTGGTCCAAAGCTGAAACACTTCTTCAGATGTTATAGGTATCCCTGGAATGCTTCTCACCGGAAGGAGGGGTGAATATCTGGTTTGGATTCCATTTCTTTTGCCGATTTTCTTCCAAATCGTGTTCGTCATGACCATGGTGTTCATTGGCCTTAAAGGTGTCGGTGGTTCCTTGAGTATGACTGCGCGGAGTAGATAGGGTGTTACCAGATCTCTTTCGATTTGCACATGTGGCCGGATGAAGTGTGTCGCAAACCAATGGCTCAGGAACTGGGCTTGCGCTGCCCAGTAGTAGCCTTCTATATCGGGTAGAGCCAATCCGCCTTGCGTTATGGGCAGGATCATAATGCTGTATGCTATTCGGGCAACCTTGCCTGCCCAGACGAGGTCAAGAAGGATGGACTTAATTCGTCATAGGAATTTTTGCGTGAGTAGTAGAGGGATGTTTGTAAAGAGGTAGATTAATTTGGGGAGGATTACCATTTTTGCTAGGGACACTCTGCCCCAAAGTGTGAGGGGAAGCGTTTTCCATCTGTTCACTTTAGTTTGGATAGTGTCGAGTGTCGTCTCGTAGTTGTCTTGCATGATGTCAGTGTTGGTTCTGGACATGAGGATCCGTAGGTACCGTACCTTCGAGTGTTGCCAGTGGAAGCCAAAGTCGTCCTGGAATTCTTTGGTTGATTCTGTGAGAGGGAAAATTATCGATTTTGCATTATTAATTTTTAGTCCTGAGAAGTTGCCGAATTTGAGGACTGCTCGCATCACTGGATTCAGGTTGTAGTATGGGTCACGAAGGAAGAGTGCTATGTCGTCGGCATAAAGTGAAACCACCAATTTGTGCGGGCCGAAGGCGAGCCCTCTGTGCAGATGGTACAGCCTTAGGTCGGACGCTAGGGGTTCCATGACCAGGGCGAAGAGTGATGCTGATAGCAGGCACCCCTGTCTGGTCCCACTGCGTAAAAGGATTTCGGAGGAGCTTTTGTTTCCAAGTTTAATTTTAGATGTTGGGTATTTGTAGAGGAGGCCTATCATTTGGATGAATCCTTTGCCGAGGCCCATTCGTTCTAATATTGCAAATAGAAAGGGCCATTCCACAAAATCAAACGTTTTATCGGTGTCGAGAAGCACTGCTACCGCTTGGTTTTCTGGGTTGAGGGCCTCCATTGCTCCAAACATTCTTCTGAGGCCGAATGTTGTGTTTCTGACTGGAACGAATCCTGCTTGGTCTGCCAGAACCATTGCGGGCATGAGTGGCATTAACCTTCTAGTTAGTATTTTTGCAAAAATGTTGTCATCCAAATTTATTAACGATATGGGCCTGTAGGAGGCACAATCTTCCTTGGGTTTACCTGTTTTGTGTAGGAGAATGATATTCGCTGTGTAAAGGGTTGGTGGTAGTTGGTCTTTGGCTATGGCTTCTTCGTAGACCTGGAGTAAGAGCGGGGCTAGAATATCTGCGAAAAATTTGTAAAATTTACCTGTTAGGCCGTCCGGTCCTGGGCTTTGGTGCTCGGTAGTTCTTTGATTACTTCTTGGATCTCTGCCGTAGTGATGGGTGCGTTCAGCGGTTCACGTAACTCGTCGAGTATAGTTCGGTTAGGTATTCTGTTATTTCGGTGGGTTCCCTGGAATAATTGGAGTCGTACAGGTTTTGGTAAAATTTGCGGAATGTTTCCAATATGCCGTCTTCAGAGTACACAAGGGCTCCCGATGTGTCAAGCACCGCCTCGACCGTCGTGGGTTTTCGTTCTGCAGTGATTAGTCTTGCAAGTAGTGCACCGGGTCGTTGCCCTTCGCCATACTGGTGGATTTTGTGGTGGCTTGCTAGGAATTTGGCTTCTCTGTCTGCTAGTGATCTGAAAGTTTCCAATTCTGCCTTGAGTGCAGCTAGCGAACTGGGAGTATTTGTGACTGTTGCTGCTTGTTCGAGTGTTTTGAGTCAATTTTCGCAATTCCTCCCTTAACCTCTTTAGGATTCCATTTTCTTTTGCTAGGCACACTCCTCTGATAAAACATTTCAGCGTCTCCCAGAGTGTTCCTGGCGAAGCCACCGTGCCTTGGTTTGTCTCAAGGAATGTGTTCAGTTCAGAACGTAATTCATCGGCAAAGAGTTGATCTTGGAGGGCTCCGGGCTTGAATCTCCATTGGGGCCTGGTGAAGTAGCTCCGAGATGTTGTGCACACTAAGGTGACCGCTGATTGGTCTGAGATGGACCTGGGTAGTGTTTGGCAATCGCCCCATTGGAGTCTACTATGAGCCGACACAAAGATGTAATCGAGTCTCGAACTGGATTTGTGAACCCATGAGTAGAAAGTGAACTCCCGGGAGTTACGGTGTTTGCTTCTCCATATGTCGATGAGATCGTGTGCTTTGCATATTTCGGTTATTTGCAAACTCGCCTTGGAGCGGGGGGCGGTTGTCTTGTGTGTTTTGTCTGTGCGTGGATCGAGCGGGGTGTTTAAATCGCCGCCCCATATTATTGTGGCTTCCCTGTTTGATGCAATGTGGGTTTGGACCCAGTCGAAATTGTTGGAGCCATCGATGTTGGGGCCATAGGAGTTAATCATGATTATTTCTTCCCCGTCTATGGTGCCGTGGACTAGCAGTGTTCTCACTTCGGAGTCGCTCTGGGTCCGAAATAGCCTGAAGTTTGTTGTTTTGTTGATGAGTATGGCGACTCCTCTTGCGTATGAAGAAAACGAGGCAAAGTATCTGTGGCATCCCCATGTTTTTGCCCAGTGGTTTTCTGGGTTAGGTCACAAATGCTTCTCTTGGATGAGGGCCACATCGACGTTGTGGCGTCGGAGGTAGTGTAACAACTTCCTGGTTTTGGTAGACTGGTTGCTCCCTTTAATGTTCCACGTAGCTAGTTTGAATTTGCTTAGAGTTGCTGCGTTGTTTCCGCTGCTCTATTGCTGTTTGGTGATTTTGGGTGCTTAAAGCGGTTTTTCTTGAGTGCCTGTTGATTCGGAAAGGATTTTCGTATATTCGAGGTGGAGGCGTTGGTCCCGGTCGGACTCGGGTAGGGCTGGTTTGGCCCGGGTCGGTGCACGTCTTAAACTGTTGGCCCGTTTCTTCTGGGAACTCTTTCCCCAACTTGAGTCCCATCTCCCCTTTTCCCCTCCCTGTCGGGCAACCCCGAACCCGCCCAAAGATGAACCCTCCCTAGATAACTTTGTGAACAGTGCTGTGCATGGGCGCTGGTGCCCTCCAAGAAACACCCATCCCGAGGTGTGTGTAACTGACTTTTGATCATTTTCCGATCCCCCAGGTTGAACTGGATGTAGTGCACTTTTCAGGGCGGATCGCTCCCGTTCCTCTCTCTCCTTCGTGGTCTAGGCATTTCGCGTAATGGGCGACATCCAATATTGTCGAGAAAGATGTTGGCTTCTTCTGGTGATGTGAAGAATTGTGTTTTTTCAGCATGGAGGATGTGTAATTTGGCTGGAAAAAGCATTGAGTATTGGATTTGATCCTCTCGGAGGTGACTTTTAACTCCACCGAAGGCTCTGCGGGACGCTTGCACCGCCGGTGAGAAATCAGGGAAGATTTGGATTTTGTCGCCATCAAGTTGAATTTCGCCTTTGTCCCTGGCCAGCCTGAGTATTAAATCGCGGTCTCTGAAATTCAGCAGTTTGGCGATAATAGGGCGAGGTGCCGTTCCTGGTATTGGGCGGTTGGACGGGATCCTGTGAGCCCTTTCAACCACAAATAGTGGCGAGAAGGTGGTTGCTCCGAAGATGCGAAAACCTCAGTCGAACGCGAGACAGCAAGAGGAGAACTCCTGTCCCCCGCGTTGCACACGGTAAGCGCGATTAACATTGCAACTCTCTCCTTTGCAATTAAGGACTTCACCGGCTCTCAAACTCGTATTCTTTTTGGTTACAGCCAATCTTCTGACGGCTGGATATCTGCTCTGACTCATGTCAGGCAGCTGCTGATATTTACATGTTTCACATGCACCACGCCACACTCCGTGTATTCAAGTTCAGATATCCAGGTAAAATGCTCTCTGCATTCATGTTACTATTTTCCATGGATATCGTTCAGAGCCTTATAGTTTTCTTTTTCTTTTTCTCTATTTTTTTACCCTATTCACTTACTTCTGCACCCTCTTCTGCGACTTCGACTGAATGGTATGTAATTGATATTATAACATATGTTCTTTTACATTATTGTGTGATGGTTTGTGCACCATTATGAACTGTCTTCTTTATTATTGTTGAATTTATATACCTATACATATGATCGGTAGACCTGCCCTGATGAAGGAATTTGTATTCCGAAAAGCATTATTGGCAATGTGTTGGTCTGATTGAAAAAGCGAATGTGGCGATTCCTTCCTCACTAAGAAAGCATTAGTGATCTCTCATATTCATATGAGACTTATTTTTTTGAGATATTTTTTGTGGATAAAAACATTTTGAAAAACAATCGAATCCTAATATTGCGGTTATTTTTTCAATCAAAAGATAATACATTTTTGTTTACTTTGAAGTATATATATTTTTTCAAAGAATTTTTGGATCACTCATATACCCGGATCGGGTCCTTTGGAGAGCGGCTGCGTGACCCTGTATTTCACTTGGTCTTCTGCCTCACATGTATTTTGAGTTTGGGTGTCTCCAAATTCGTCTCAGCCAGCTCCCTTCTGAATATTTAGATAACATTTTTTGGAACAAACGTATTGCTTTGTTTAAAAATATTTGAAACACATGGACGTATAATCAAGTGGTGCCCACTCATCTTCCTTCAAGGTGCCATTTAACTAACATGTTTGACACTCTGTTTTAATTTTATCGGTTGGTTAGTCTGGGTCCAGAGGACCTTGTTTACATAGTCTATTAGGGGTGACAGCCTTCGTAGGAGGTAATTCCCTAGTAAACAAGGAGTGCCCTCGGGAGTCACAACTATGACCAGGTGCTTCACCTTGTGTCGCCCAATTTTAATGTCCAAATCCGCAGTCCTCTCAATGGGAATTTCCTTCCCATCAAAGTTCTGAGTTGTCCAGGAAGAAGGGTGAGAGGAATTTGGTGATTCTCCCCCCTTCCTGAATTCAGTTTATCAAAGGCCTTTTTGGACAGAAGGGTAGCTTGGGATCCAGTGTCCACCAGTGCCAAAATTGTACCCTGCCCCTGTATTCGGACCGGGGCATAGAATCTTACCTCCTTCTCCGCAAGGTGGCACAGATAATGTACCTTTTTGGGCACCTGGTGGGTTAGTTTTTTAGTTTTGGACACTGATAGAGAAGAGATTTGGGCAGAATTCTGTATGGAGTCTAGGGAATCTGAAAAGAAAAGGTGGCAACTAGATATGGGAGAGGTTTTGGGTTCCCCTGGTTCTGGTGCGGGGCTGCCCCCCCTTTTTGGAGGCAGTCACCAGGATGGGTTTGCACCAGGAGATTTTCATGCTGTTGGTTCTGGGGTAGGATGATGGGCGGCGCTAGCTCAGTCCACACATCCACCCAGTCTGGATTTGGATCCTTTGGGACCCATTTTCCCCAGGGAGGAGTTCCCCCATCGCTGAAGGAGAAGATCCTTTTCCCAGAATCCTCTGAGGACCCCTCTCCTTCAAATTGGAAGATTTGTACCTCCTCCTCAAAATGGGTCTGTTTGGGTTATTTTTTTCTCCTACTCCCTCTCTGCTCTTTGGGTGGCAGACTTTCAGGGGCAGGAGATTTTGGTTCCGGTTACTGGGTTTCCAGGGGCTTTTTACAAGTGGGGAAGGAAGTTTCCTCCTAGGCTTTACACCCCCCTTCCCCGTGTGCCTCCTCCCTTTGAACCGGTGGGTTGTCAGGGTTCTGCCCCCATCATTGTTCTGGAGCACCAGGTCCAGAGTTTGGGGCATTCTGCGCTGGCATGCTCATCTGAGGGTTCTGTTGAGCCCTCAGCATGCGACCCAGATCCTGTACCATCTTTTAGACCTGGTGCTCTAGCTGTGACACCCGCTCAGGCTGATAAGGGGTTCTCATTTCTCCCCTGTGCTGATCGCGGGAAGGGTAGCTATCCCTTCTCTGAAAATACCCCGGGTTTGGAAAATGTGGGTACCCCTCCACCCTTGGCCTCCCCTCTCCCGGATTAGGTTGTCTGGGCTCAGGAAAGTGGGCAAAGAAGGATGGATTGTTCTGGGGTTGAACGTTTTGTGGGTACCTGGGGAAGAAGTCCCCAGGATTTGGGGAATTTCTGCCCTCCTGGGGGAAGAGAGGAGGGAAGTTCCCTGGGTTAGCTGATGTTTGGTTGGATCCTCCCTCTTGGGCTGGAGGAGTCCACACATAACCCACGATGGGTCTGTTCCCCTTGTACCGGGGACTTATGTAGTCAGAGGAGTAAAGGAAACCCATTTGTGGGACTACCTCCTCGGCTCCCTGTCTGTGACTGGCCCGAAGGCCTTCTGGGCTTGGGATTGCTCTGATTTTGTGCTGGCGGGTTTTTAGGCCCCCCCCATCTCCAAATCTAAAATGGGGGCAACCTTCACCTCTGCCACCTTAGCAGCAGCGGTGTTGGTTGTTTTGGAGCTTTTAGCATTATTCTTGTTTTCTATGGGCTTTGCCACCTCATAAATTCGTGTGGCCTGTTCAATGACCCAGTCTAGTGATCTATTCTCATGAAAATCTCTCACTAGCTGGATCATGATGTAGTTTGGTAGAGGGTGGAAAAAAGTATTGACAAATTCTTTGCTGTCTGTGCGCACCCTTCTGGTGGTCTGCGCAAAGGCACGCTTTAATTCCTGCACACATTCTTGTGGGGCCTGATCATCCCCACATTGCAAGTTGTAGGCTGCCTTGCGAGCCTCCTGAGGATTTCTGTGTACAGAAAAATGCTTCAAGATGGCCGCCCTATAGGTGGACCATCTAGAATCTGTAGTATTCTGGTGAGAAGGTCCATTTCACATATTGGATACAGCTTTGGCTGTCCTTCAAATGGAAAGTTTCCATCATCTGCTCAAAGAGCTCTAAGTGCTCCCAAACAGAATACTTAGCGTTCTTATGATAGGGCGTGATGACGCTCCTTATCGCTTTGATTTGCTTTAAGGGGTCCTTAAGCAAGGCCCTTTTTTGCCTTATTGGCCTTCTTAGTTCGGGTAACCGTGGTCCATTCCTCCTCTGACTCAGAGGCACTGCTCCCAGAGGTGCCCGTCTGGTCTTCTAGGTTTTCCCGGATTCTGCGAACCTGGGAATGGCTGGCAGAATGTGGGGACCTAGTCTCCTGTGTCCTGCGATGCTCAGAGGAGTCTTCTGATTCCTCCTTGCTCCCAGGATTTGATGGGTAGCCCCCCCCCCACTGTCCTAGCTGGGCAGAGGTTTTCAGGATGCCCGTAGTGGGCCGACTCTCATGGAGTTCCCCACTAAATTTCACCGTACTTGGGTACCCATACGCAGATGCTCACCCATCCATTCCTGGGAGGTGCTGGTCTATGAGCCCCATATTTCTGATTGGATTGAAATCTGCCATCCCCGTGGCCCTTGGCTCATGTGCGCCAGTGGACATGGGGGTGGCAGAGTCCATGGACTGGATGAGGTGAAGGCCTCTGGTACTAGGGTTCCTGAGGTTATGCTCAGGTGTTTCCCTTTCCCAGTGAACCCCATCTCTATCAGCCCCTGCTCCCTGTTGTCATGCAAGAACCTGAGCTTTCTGTTCCTCTATCAAGGCCTTGCTGGTTTCTATCAATCTCTCTTGCATGGCTACCTGTCTGTGGAGCCTGTCATTGTTCTCACATAGAGCCTCATTTTCTCTCTGTGCTTCCTGGGTTGTTTTTGAGTACTGGGCCAGTCTTTGCTGCAGGAGGGTTACCTCCTGAGTCATGTCCATACTGGCCTGGTCCTTCCTTGCTAGAGCCTCTTCCACCCTTCTGGTGTGTTCTAACAATCTTTCATGCCCCTTTTGGAGGTCACCCAGTCCCTGGAGGGCCAGGTCTTTCAGGATTAATTTATTGCTCTCCTCTTTCTCTCTGTCTAAGTGGCTTTGCAGGGTGGCTACCTGCTCTGTTCATGCCCTGTTGAAATGAATCTGTTGCTCCAGCTTTTTCTGGATCTGCAGTAGAGAGTCCAAACTTTCTTGGTACTCCTTCTGCAAGGCCAGAATTCTGGTATCCAGTTCTGCCTTTTCCTGCTGCATGATACCCATGTCCTCTTTTATTTTGGTTATGTACTGCCTACTTTCATTTTCAGACTCCTGGCTCCTCTGTAGCCTCTGCTCAGCAGAGTCCAGATCAATTTGGGCCTTTCCTAATGCCTGCAGTTGCTTACTTGCCAGATCTTGGCCTTCAGCATATTTATCCTGTATGGCTCCAATAGATAGGTATAGATATGCCGCTATCTTGGCAATCTTGTTTTGCTCATCCTTTGCCTTAGGGGCCATATATAGTTCACTCAGGGCCCTATGTAATGGACCCTGATCTTGACATATATATAACCCTGTTGCAGTGATCTGTTCTGTGATTGCCTGCAACCACACATTCTGATCCTGCTCTGTCCATTCACCTCTCACAAATAACTTATGCAATAGGTGTTCTTTAGCCATATTGATCTCTACCAATGTCGCTATTCTGGAAATATTGATTTCCTTCCTGATTTACAGAAGTTTTCTTTTATTTTTGCAAAACAAACCGTTTCCTTAGAGCGATCCCTTTTGAGGGATGCTTTTCACAGTGTAACACAGCGTGGTAGCCGAACAGGTATTATGTACCCTGTCCGTTAGCACACTGTATTAAGCTGTCACAAGTGGTATGTCTAATTCAGAAATCCCTCGACGAGCCCCCAATCTGTAAGGGGTTTCAACCCAGCACTCCACCTAAGTCAATGCCTAGCATGTGATGCCCAGCTGGAACCCTTAGTTATATATTTTTATGTCTAAAGTTCTTTTATTTCTGAATGATGTACCCTTATATCACTCCCCTCTCTTTGAATCCCCCCGGTCTCACTGAACCAAGAAGTAGGTTGTTTTGCAAAGTTAAAAGATTTAATTATGAATACGCCATGATCTCAGGCTTCCAACATGTGGGTGTTAAGGGAACAGGGTTTCCTGCAGAGGCACGCAGCTGCTCCTCTTCAGTGGTGCTAACATACAATGGTGTACAGCTTCCATCCAATGTATTTGCAAATTATCTGAGTAGTGCTTGTGTAAGACATGAGACCACGACTCTGTATTGTCCAAGACACAATGAATTGGTGGAGAGATTTAATTGAGTGGTGAAGGGGACATTATAGCTAGCTTTCAAGTTCCGGTTGGATGTTGTGATGATGGTGAGAGATATGGTGTGGGCATACAGAACCACACCTAATTTCTCAACTGGGGTGTCACCATTTTTGTCCCTGATTGGAAGAAAGCCCATCTGTGAGATGTCTCCAGAGTGGTTTGGCACCTCAGGCCCAGTAAAGGTTAAAAGTAGGAGGAAAGAGGTGTGTCAGAAGAGGTATACAAGATGGTGTGATGACTAGAAACGCATACACTTGGATCTGCTTCAGGTAGGAGACAAAGTGAGAATAAAGAATCCCATGATGTGGGGGGTGGATTTTCCATGTTGCTCAATTCCTCAGAGAGTTCAGAAGGTACTAGGTACCCTGGTGGTGTTAGAAGATGAAATAAAGTGGAACATGAGGCAGCTGGTCAAGTGTCACGAGGCAGAGAATAGAGAGTGTGGCAGGAGAATTGTAAATGATGTGTGCACTGATGATTTCTTTGCAGGAAGTACCGAAGGGGTGGATCAAAGTGTTGAATGACATGAGTGAGGCAATTCCAGCGACAATCGGGATTTTGATGGGTAGAATCCCTGGAGGCTTTGTGGAACCAATGACTGTAATAGAAGGTTCTTCAGACAGGGAAGAGCCTGTATTGGGGAGAGCTCAAGGAACCATGAACAAGGTGGACGCTGGCAAACCATGACTGTGTACTGGACAGAAGGAAGATGGAACCTGGAAAAGTTCTAGGGTGAGATGTATCCCTGGCAAGTTGAACGATTATGTGTTAAGTTTGTTATTTTAGGGGGAGGTGTGTTGTGGACTGAACTGCAGCGCAGTGCCCGTAGTGGCAGCATGTGGTGCAGTCAACAGGTGGCTCGGTTGCCCTCACCTGTGACAGACGTGTCTGCATTGTTTGAACTAGCACACTCGGCTGACACGGGCGTGGCAGCAGAGTCATTGGGACAAGCTCTGTGAGTGGCCACTGAGGTGCGGCTGTCTTGCCATATAGTGACCTGGAATAAAAATACTTCAAAGTACTCCTGTGTCCTCTTCTCTTCATTCCCCTGCTGGCACGGAACACAACAGGATCCCTTTTCTCCCTTGTCATTTTCAACCCATGCATGGAAGCGCTGTTGGAACTCCTTCATGACCCAGACATGAATATCCACCATAAGGCAGATGACACAGTTCTCTGCCTAAAGGGTGTTTAAGTTATCAACTTTAAACTCCAGCCACTACTGGAGATGTAGATAACATAGAGTAAATATGAGGACTATTGAAATCTAATATTTTCTTCTACCACTCTCCTGACTGTGTGCTCTGGAAACAGTGTCTCTCCTACCAGCTGAATCACCTCAGTTAGGGTAAACACTGCTACCAAACTCACACTGGTGGCGATTTATGTTCATTCTGTAGCGAGTGGAGCCATCATGATTCTCTGGAGTTTCCAGGGAAAGTCTATACCAGCCCATACCTGGTACAGCCCCCACCCCATTGCAAAACCATTTCAATTGTGAGGCCGTTTCTGGCCTCACACATATTTGTCTTGGAGGGTGGGGCGCAAAGCATCTCTCCTTGAGCTTAAGAATATGAAAAAAACATTTGCCTTTCTTTTTGTCATAGATGTGGAGACCTTCGGGGTGCAGCCCACTCCATGACACCTACCTGTGGATCTCTGCAACCATAAACATAATCTACGATCCTCATCCATGAGGTGCGGGTCACAGGGAGAATCAGCTGTGTAGTGTCTTACGTGTGGGTATGGATTTAATCAGAATCATTAAAGCAGATACTCCCTTTTGCAGAGAATGAGGAAGACAGTCCCATTATCCACAACAGTCCTTTTTTCCTGCGGTTCACACCTGACGCCTATGACCTTTAACCTCTTGTTGTCTTACGACCAACAACATGCTTAATTCCTAAAATCTGCTCCTCGAGGCCAAGCCCCTCCAGAATTTTTTTTTTTTGTTTTTTTTGTAGGCATGTAATAAGAGTTAATGAAATATAAAAGTCCACAAGTGCTGAAGACAGGGTTGTCATCTACATGGTCGCATTCTTCTCCTTATCTTTTCCTTTCTCGCATACTTTATTGAAAATAATTTTGAGGAAGGTGTGTGTGCTTTCAAATGAACACTTTAAACCCACTAGGCGTGGAACAATTCTGCCTCTTCTTGGGCAGTGCACAACACAAGCTACTTGATGTCCTTTGTTGTTTGGTGTTGTCTTGCCCATTAAAAGAACTACATTTTCAGTGACTTTACAAATGACTGTGTCTGTTAATTATTTTCTCTAATTTATTCTGGGTCTGCACCGTTGGCTGGGGGGCCCACTTGACATGACTGCTGTTCCCTCAGTGCCATTTTGTCTTCTGGTGGCATCCCTGCTGCCATGGTGACACCGCTTCAATCACTATCATGTTGTCTATGGCCATCTTGGGTTCGGTGACATCCCCATGACAGCTGGAATGCGGCCAATCTCACTGCTGCCCTCCACGGCCTCAATGGGGCATCTGGCGCACCATCTCTGCAATGCATCATGATACACAGTGGGCGGGCTGCTGCCTTCACCCGGGCTACTTTTCTGAGCGGGCCAGGGCTTTCTTCACCTGGGATGCTCAACGTAGCAGCCCAGGGCTTCCTCCCCCCTCCTCTTCACCTGGGATGGCCATTGAGGCCAACCCGGGACTTGGATCTTTGTCGATCCAACCTCCTCGGAGGAGCAGGCTTCACTGCTCCCTCCTTAACCGCCAGGTCTGTGCCCTGCATAGGAAGACCAGGAGGACTTCAACGCAGGGCTGTTGGGGGGCACAGCCGGGCAGCCTGGTCTAGGCTGCCCCATCACGTGGCCTGGTCGCTGTTATTCTGGGTCCAGGCAGCACCTGGCATGCTGTCTGGACCATTTATTCCACTTTGCCCATCCAGTCATGCCTCTGGGCTGGCAGACCAGCGTCATGGCCCCGGGCTGACCGAGCTGCCCCTTGCATAGCAGCTCGGTCCCCCCTTGCATCAGTCTTTGTTCTCTATCCCTGCTTTCCCTTCTCTTATTCAACTGTCCTTTTCCAACTGTTTTCTTTTCAAATCCCTCTGAATTCTTTTTTCTCCCCTGCCCAGTCCATTTCTGGGCAGATGAGTTATATTCCTTTGTTGCTTTCCTCTTCTTTTTTTCTAAACACTCCATTGAGCACCATGGTGGGCTGGATGGATTCCTCCAAAAACACACACACAGAACACATATAAAAAAACACACACTGCACCTTAAATAAAATGCTTTATTACCCTGGTGTTTGCATCTTTATTTCTAGGTATTACTTCAGAGGGCAAGGATGTAGCCGCACAAGCGGGGCCCTTTGGAGCAACTTGAAGAATTGTCTTCAAGTTCCGGCTGAATCCACTTCAAACAGAGCGCTGACAATAGATGTACATTTAATTATAACGAACACTCACAGCTGCAGTGATAATATTCATGAGGTTTAGGGGGTGTTCTAGGGAAACCTTGAATTGGCTGCTGGCTTGAGAAGCCATCAGGGAGATAATTAGGAAGTGAGATGAGCCTCCTTAGATAAAGCCATACATTTTCTACTGTACTTATAGATTCCAATATAAAGTGAGACACAAGGGGACGAGGGTGCACAGGATCAGGATTTCGTCTGGAGTAGTCTTGCTTGATGCGCATTCCTGTGTCATTCTCTGCTATTGCTGCTATTGAACCTACCTCACCTAAATTGCAAGCCAGGTTTGAGTCTTTTCCTCATCACGCATTACCATTAAATCAAAATATGAAGCCACTGTGAAATCTGATTGGTAACCTATGGGTGCCACTCATTAGTACTCTGATGAGGCCTTTTAATACTTGTAGGAATTTGGTATGAACCATATTCATGTGCTATAGAACTGCATTAAGGCATCTGACAGGATCTGAATGATTTGTTAGAGCTAAACACACCAAGACCTGTGTGTTATTTTCTTTCATGAAATGTGCTCCATTGCAGAAAATGGCTTCAAAACTGTTGTGACCCGTGTCATCTCACCCTCATTACGGTCATTTTCTGGGAAGGCATGGAGACTGCCCTGCCGTCTCTCACAACACCAACACCGGAAAAACTACATTTCCCGGTGTCCCAGAGCGAAGGGTGGTCACCTGACTGGCACGCGACGTTCCCCTCGTTTGCTTCACTGTGCGACTAGATGTGCAGCTGAAGAACGCTGCCCAAGTGTTCCTTAACATTTGCATTTTGCCATCGAGTTAAGTCGCGCTTTATATCTGCTTGACATTCTGGTTTCCTGACTTCTGAACTGTTTCCTGACTACAAGCTTTGGATCATCCTGCATCTGTGTCGCGGTGCCTGGTTCCTTCCTCCCTTGCAAGCTCCCATGACTATCGGACCCCTGGCATCCCAACCGACACTTCTTCTGTCTCGCCGCTGAATCAGATCCTGTGTTCACGCTACGTTCGTCTTGTCTGAACACGAACACTGCACATTGGCACACATCCTTTTGTTCTGTGTGTAGCCACTGCGTGTGGAACGAGGACTCTCCCAGCGGAATACTTACTTCTTGTATTGGCCACGGATGTTTGAATCTAGCTTGCTTTCATCCCAGTGTTTTTATTTTGCACCAAAATTCTCACAAAGAACATCTAGTTGTTAGTCGCTTGTGCCATCATAAGGCATCCTACTCCTGAAGTGGCCACTGGACGATCTGCTGGCTGAACTCTTGGTCACTTGTAGTTTCTTCGTTTTAGGTGGATTTCATTTGTGACGCTTTGATGTTTTCTTTATTGGATTCACCTGGAGACGCTTGGCTGTTTTATGTGGATTTTCCTTGGAACGCTCTGCTGCTACACCCTGGATTGTGTTTATTTTGAACATTAGTTGCTCCCTTGTGCCGTTCATGTTAGTTGTTTTGGGACTTTCACTTCTTGGAACTAACTGAACATTTTCACTTGTCAACACCACTTCCTAACTCAAGTAGGTTCTTTGCTTTTCCACTAAACTTTGCAGGTAAGAGTTGGGTTGGTAAGGGTGGTGCGGCAGGGACTCTCTAATGTAGTAGATGCTCATTGTATCTGTAATCTTTGTCTTTTTTCCTTAGCTCTGTTGCTGCTCCTGACTTTTCACCCAAACTCGTGGCCTGTCAGGTGTCTTTGATCCTGCAGGCTGCGCTCTTGGGGGAAAGGTTTTACTGTCTACTGTTCAATGTCTTCATTCTGAAAGCGAACAGTCTTCTCGTGGGGACACTTCTTTGGTTGCATTCACTGGATCATGACAAAAACTTGCAAGCAAGATGGCTGAGGGAAGGGACAAAAGTGCTCCTTAGAGATATATTATAGTCTGAAATGGCGAAGACTAGACGCCTTTCTGAATTTCTGATAGATGGTTATTGGACACGAAATCAAGAATGAGCTACCATAAGTTACTGGTTATAAATGAGCAAGCCTTCCCTCCTTTCACTGCCTCGCTTTTTTCAGGATACAGAAAGGTTTGGCATCCGCTAAGTGCTGTGGCCTGTGAGGAGAGTCAGGGTGAGAATTTGCAGTTTAGGAACATAGGTTGTTTGATTTGACATTCACCAATGCATAGCCTTTGGAGTACTGAAAGGGTGGGTGAGAGGGGCACCCTGTAGTGAGCCATGCTTCGTACTCTATACTCTACATATTGTGGGATTACCCTTAATCAAGAGCTGGGGGTATCATATTACACTTTTCTCAAACAATGTGTTCCTGATTTATTAATCAATTAAAAGAAATACCAACACAAAAAACTCAGAAGGTACCAAGTGTTGATACACCTGCATGCCGCATTAGTTTATAATCAGTATAAATTGTTTTAGTCATACACTTGTTTTTATAAGAAGGCTCAAATCTATTAAAATAATATCAAATGAATGACCCACTGCTTTTCACAACCCATTCGTGTCACATTCACTCTATCCAATCATATTTATACAGATATTGTTTTTCTTAATTAGTTGTCCGGTTAAAGGGGTATTACTGCTGCGCTCGGCTGTATTCAGTTCAAAGTTTAAACATGATCATTTCAAAAGACTGGAAGTCCCGAAAGGTGTTATAGCTGATATTTATTATTTGTATTGCTTATTCTAAGTATTTGTAAGTGCAATACAATTAAAATGTTGCAACTTATAAATTCCAAAGTGTTGATTTTCACACTTGTTCTTTACATTTCTTGAGATGAGATTCCAAATAATTCGTATTTGTTTCTCAAAAGATAACTTTAACTTTATGCAAGAAAATTCACAATTCCTTTGCTCAAATAACGATTGACCTCAATAAAGTTCAAATGTTTCATATTATAGATTTCACACTTGTTCTTTACATTTCATGAGGTTCAAAGTGTTTGTCTTCACACATTAGAGGCCATATGATACATTTAACTTGGTTCAGTCTGCAATCTCTTTTTTGCAATGTGTTCCCAAATAGTTTGTATTTACTATGAAATTATCATATTTAAATGTTGAACTAAATACAACCGAGCGCAGCAATAATACCCCTTTAACTGAACAACTAACATTGATATTGGGAAGCCACAATATTTGGGGTTATCTCTTAGCGAAGGCACCACCACAAATATTCAAATACATTCTCTGTTTGGTTTGACCTATGTCTGCAACACCATGATAAAGCATTGTTTTTCTTAACTTAAATTATACCTCATCCATTTTTTTTTTAAAGTAGTGTGTCTAGTCACACATTGTTCTGGGGCTATTTGATCAAACAGGATTAGAAACTAATACGGTATGCAGGGTGGTTTCTGAGTTTTTGGTTTTATATATTCTTTTGAATTGATGATTTGTGTATTATAAAAATCAATCAGGAGCAGGAAGATTGTTTGAGGAAAAAGCGACTTCATACTCTAGGTATTTTGCCTTTCTGCATTGTGGATGCTAGAAGGCCTGTAGCTGACCAGACTGTTGCCAGATTTCATAGGTGTGCAGATGAGGGGATGCATGAGAGTCATTCTGTCTAGGAAGGAGTGTTAGAGAGAGGAAGAAACAGGAGGTCTCGATGACTGCATTCATTTGTGAAGTAAAACTGAGATCATAGCCAAAAACTAATGTTAGATCTTTTACAGTCATGATAGTCATGATAGGGGTGTTCCAGGTGAACATGCAAGAGAGGAGAAGCAGCAGTAGCTCATTCTTGGAGTCAGTTTTAATCAGGTGTTTGCAGTTAGAGAAAAGTCCTTGTGTAATCCGAATGCACATAACAGCTAAATACAAAGATGAAGATGAAGTAGTGAGGTGTAAACTGAAGAGGAGGGAGAATTATGTATGACACTCCAGGATGCAGCAGGTGATGGAGGAAGGGGTGGCAAGTAGTGAGAATGATCCTTGGTGATCTGTATTTTGGGAAAGAGGACAATACATTTAGTGAAAGACCTTAGACGGCAGTTAGGGGCTAAGCATCCCCAAGATAAATTGGAGGCCAATTGTGTTAAAGGTTAGCAAGAGGTCCAGAAGGATAAGAGTGCTGATCCCATCAACATCTCATGTTGTTGGTGGTCATGAAACCAGCAGAAAAGAACCAACAGAAGATTCAAACGTTGGGAAAACCGCTAACCACTTCATGTCCTTCGTGTGCAGCTTCTTTTTTGGTTAGTTTCTTCTAGAAAGTTGTTGAAAGCCTGACTTTATTTTGTTTGGTTTGTTGTTGTTTTTTCTCCAACCTTATGATCTGCTTTTTATTGTTCTTCTATTGATTGTTTATGAAAGGGTGGATTGTATCCTTTTTGTGTGTATGACATTATATTTAAGGGTTTCTGGTCATTTTATACAGTGTTCTTATCCGCTTGTGGCACTATTTACAATTCATAAAAAAAGAAACAAAAAATCATCTTCTCTCTTATGAGTGATTAGGAATACACCTTACTTCAGAAATATCTGGGTTCTTCACTCCATTTCATGAGGAAAATGTGTTCGCTAGTCAAACACACTTACCATGGGTTCTTTTGGTAGGAGAAGGGGGCACCATTGCAAGCGAGGCTGATGCATATTTTCTTTACCTGTCTGCTATCCAAAGCTTCTTCATGAGGTACAGAATGCCTCAGGGAGGAGAGATGCAGAGTCAGTTCAAGCAATACTGTAATTACAAGGAAAGTACATGTGTACAAATAATCATTACACCACTAAATCTCGATGGGCGTCCACCTGACACTAGCATATACTTGTAGGGATTGGGTGGAGCCATTTGTGGTTGCATCCCAGGCCTTACTCCAGACACAGTTTCTATATGATGGGGACATCCTGGACAAAGAATGGCAAAGGCACCTAATCTTTCTTATCCTTGGTCCACCATGCTTTGGGGTTAGCGTCCCATATGTTGTTTTTTCTGCTTGTTATTACTGATTAAAAAGTGGTAAAAATAGTCTAGATTTCATGCGTGCATTTTATTAAAATTTGTATTACTAGAATTAACCATAGACTAATCAGTCAATAAAAGTATGTGTACGGTGTGGAGTACTTCCTAAGTAACACATATGAGACACATAAATACAATTTGTATTTCCACACTCTATAGTCACTGCAGTTCTGCACAGGAGAAATACCAAGCACGAAATATGAACTACATGGTACAACTTTCTCCAGGATACATATAAAGCACTATTTTCTAAATATAATACCGCTGGCATGCTAATACCAGATTACGAGTGTTTGAATACTTGCAAATTAACACAGGTGTCTCTTTACCCCTGAAACCTATTAAAATCACCCAGCCCATAATATTCTATTGAAGAAATGCAATGATGATCTCGGTTTTGAAGCGAAGAAGATTTCTGCCGGAAGAACTTTCCAGTGACATGATTTTCAAAATGTCAGAACAGTGCGAATGCTGCAAATGAAAATGAAAGTTGTGTCAGTTACTTATTGCATAACACGTGTACATGTTCCATACCTATACCAGGATACGCAGTGTGTCAAATATCTTAGTTTTCATTTCCTACAAAGGCATTAATTGGAACTGGCATTCCATTTGTTATTCATTTTGCTTAAACTCTAAATATGTGTTATTTATGTCATTTCAATTTATTAAGCTTTTGCATTGTGCCCATCACCACCGCAGTGGGCTTAAAGTGCTGTGGCTTGCCAGAAGTGCTCTATTGAAACCATACTGTGGTCTGTTGGAGCAAAGGGAAATGAAACAGGAGCAGTGGAGAAGACACCCTGACTATCATTTGGAAAAATACAAGGGACTTGAGGGGGGCAGGGATGTGTGATTTTCCATGGAGATGTGGCTAGTAATTTGCGGATGTGTGGCTAATAATTTGTAATAGATCAGGTGGAATGCTGATCAGAAGGAAGGGAAATACAACCTTTTGTGGTAACAATCATTGTTCACAAGACGTAGAGGAAAATTCAAAAGAAAAAGCGAGTAGGACTTGCTTTTACTCTTTCCTTTGCCTTGTGAACATTTAACTCAGCACATAAGTACTAATGTTGGTGGCCCCCATCATGCAATTAATGTTTACAGTAAAATTAGGCTGCTATGTACCGGGTTTCATTGCAGACGCTGCATAGCTTTACATTTCAGGATGCACTGCACTGATCGCTGGACTGATCACCTTGGGGTGAGCACAAGGCTGATTTGCATGAAGTTGGGGTCCTTCTTGAATGGCTATTTTCTTTCTTTTATTTGTTTGTTTGGCTTAAATACTCAACCTTTCAAATGTTATACTTTCAACATACTTAAATTAATTATTTACATGAAATGATATTCAATATTAACAAAATCCCGATGTTCATTAACAGTGATAAACATAAAATCTTCACAAGTCTAATATTAAAATATAAATCTACAAACATAATACATTATTTGCAGCCATTCAAAATCTTCATTCAAACGATAAAAGAAGAATAGTAAAAATACTGAGAATTTTAAACAAGAGGAGAGAGAAAAGAGAAGTCACAAGTTATAAAAAAAGAAATTATGTTCTTAAAATATCAAAAACAGTACTGATGATGAATGCACATTTCAGAATAGATACGTGATCACTGATATTCAATTTCCATTCAGATACAATTCTCCAGGTAGAATAGTTTTTATGAATTGAGTTAGAGCAATGTGTATCACTGTTCTAGTACTAGTAATCAAAGCATTCCATATTTCATCTGTGGTGCGAGCACAAGTGAATTGCATCATATTACGAAAATACAGTACTCGTATTTGAAGAAGTGCTGGACATTCTACTATTAGATGTGATAAAGTCTCCAACTGTTTTAGATTTTTACAAAATCAACAGAAGTTTTGGCTTTTGTGACTTAAACCTCTTCTCACCAAAATTTGGTTAGTGGGACAAAAATGTTGTCGCAGTCTTAACATTTCAGATCTAACAGAAGCTGACGGGCATTTGATAAGATAACTTTCCATTGTTCTAAAGTTCTTATGTGGAAATAATTGCAGGTTAAAGTTTACATAACGTGCACAAGAATTTTGTGTTATGATCCAGTCATAGCGGTAGAGTTGTATTTTCGCCTTCACAGGGTTGGTTAACAATGGATCAATTATTATGCCTGCATCAACAAGGTTGTTCAAAATACATTTAACCCATTTTCTAGGAAACTCAGCTTCCGAAGTCTGAATGTAAGCTGCGACTGAGTCTAAAATGTTTGCTACATTCATTCCCAGTAGGCATTTTCTATAGAGATTACACATCTGCCAAAGCACTTGGCCAAACATGGAGATAAAACCCAATTCATACCGCAGAAGACTGATCGGAGTACAGGTAGCTAAACAAAGAACTGACTTCCAAAGTGTTCCCTCATAGTGGACCCAGAATTTTCTTGGACTAGGTAATACGGTGTCCACCCCGTATGATAGAATAGGGACCACTTTTTGAAGGAAAAAGGTTAATATATGAAGCGTGGCGAATTTTCCATATCTGTGCAGAATGATCTTTGCTTGTGAAATCAATTACCTTAATTTAGCATCAAGAGTGGCTTCATAGATCAGATTGCTCAAGGCCCCTGAGAAGGGCAATCCCAAATATTTGTAATGAGGCACCACCATAAGTGTTTTTTTTTCTGCAGAGACCATTGACAGTTTAACATTCTGGGATTCCTTGTTTTTTCACACACCAATATTTGAGTTTTGTCAACATTGATGGTCAGATTATTATTAACAACATATTTATTCAGTTTATTCAATAGCTCTTGCAGGCCTTTAGGAGTTTGGGATAGTAGAATGAAATTGTCAGCATATAAAAGCCAAATAATCTTCTGAGGACCTAGTTTAGGAGAGTCAGTCTTGACATCTTCAAAGGACACTCCTAAATCCAACAGAAAAAGATTGAATAACGTTGATGCAAGTATGCACCCTTGCTTAAGTCCCCTCTGAGTCTTGATTTTAGCTGATAGAGAGCCATCTAATGATAATCTAACTTGTATAGTTGTGTTTGTGTGCAACTTCTTAATAACAGTTAGAAGTGAAGAAGGGCAACCGTATTTTTTTAGTTTACCAAAAAGAAGTTCTCGGTCAACCGAGTCAAAAGCTATACGAAAATCCATGAAAGCCATGTAAATAGGTTGGTTTCGCTCAAAATATATTGATTTTAACATATTTAGGGTAATCAGGTTAATAGAAGTGCCTAGCCCAGAGACAAAACCGGATTGAAATGGGTCTCTTTTACACTCTCTCATAGTCCATTCATTTAGTTTTTGCAATACAATATGACTATAGATCTTTCCAAGGGCATAAAGTAAGGCAATGGGTCTATAACTCTCAGGCAAACAACGATCACCTTTCTTGTGGATGGGAACAATTATAGGATGTTTCCATGAAGACGGTATGTTTTGTGTTATGTTAATTTGTTCCAATATTTGTTGTAGAATTGAAGACCACATTTCAGGATGTTGTTTGAACGTTTTATTGGAAAGGTCATCAGGACCTGGAGCTCTTGATTGACTTATTGTATTAATGAAATATCATATATCAGACTTTGTTATATTAATGAAAAATGGGCTATTAGAATCGATTTCACATGCTTTGCCTGAGCTATTTGGAATAGCATAGATTTGTGTAAAATGGCTAATCCACACAGACTCAGGAACACTATGGATTTGAGACATTGGGGGTAGGCGGAATGGGGATTTACCGGGACATTCGGACCTATGCAGACCCGGTAAGTCCCCATGCCGAATACCATTCCCCATTCCCATTCGAGCCCCCATAGGGCTCAATGGGAATGGGGAAGGCGCTAATAACGGGCCCGCAAATTGCGGGCCTGTTATTAGCTCCAAGGTCCCTTAACGGATCCCGCTAAGAACGGCTGGTCAGACCAACCGTTCCTGGTGGGACCCGCTAAGGGACCTCAGAATAGGGCGGTAGGGGGTTATTGGCACCGGCATCCTTACCGGTGCCGGTAACCCCTTGCCGCCCAACTCAGAATGACCCCCATTGTCTGAGGAGTAGCTGAAGCATTATTCAGCGCTTTCCAAATATGGGCAGTGTTTTTATCACGGGTGGCTAGTAACATAGTCTCACCATCTTGTTGCAACAATTTAATACGATGCCAACAGCACCAATTTCTATAAGTGGTTTTAGCCTTATTTAAGGCTTTAGATCTAGAGGTTATTGACAGATTCATGGCTTCTCGCTTTTGCAAACGAAATGCAGTTTTCATATTTTTAATCTCGACTTCGAAAGTATGGTTTCGGTGTCCGTGAGCTAAATGATTTTTACTTTTCACAGCAAATCGTTGCATAAGGTCATAATATGGGATGTCACGCGATGGTTGGTTTACTCGTGAGTGGATAAAAGCAGAGTGTAAAGATTGGTCAAATTGAATCAAAGTGTTTTCAGTCCAATTTATTCAATTCAAGCGCCCATTGACAAACATTGTTCCTTTTATAGGCAAAGTTGGTTTGTTTGGTGCGGACAAAGCTACGATCCACTCAAAAACAAGCATTCGATGATCACTTCCCACCATAGATTTAATTTGAAAGGATTTGGCGTTTAAGAATAGTTTGTCATCTACATAAATATAATCAATGGTAGCTTTGTTGCACCCTTGAGACCATGTATGTTTTGAGTCGCTATTGTCGAAACTACTTCCATTAAGCATGCAAAATCCTCTAGAAGCCATAAGCTGATACCATTGTATACGTCTTGCGAGATCATGACTGTTCTTTTGTGAGAGGCAATGCAAATTTAGATCTCCAGCCACAATCGTATAACCAATTTCTGGCACCAGTACAATATAATCCAAAAGGGTGGATACATCAAACAAGAACCTTTATTCGTCAATGCTCTTGGCGTTCCAGTATAAGTTAACTAGTGCATATAAGACCGCTTCAATGGAAACAACAGTGAGTTGAGAATATGCGTTCAGAACATAGGTAAAAATTATGCTAATTTCAGAGCTCAGTTTGGAACCAGAGGCCAGACATGGGATGATGACCCTTAACTCCCTTGAGTGCAGGGGTAAAGTGAAGTGCGTGATCGTCCCAAGACGGCGTTGCTGTCAGCCAGGTTTCCTGTAAGAGGATCAAATCATAACTGTCCAATGTATAGTTTTGATTATTGATCAGATGATGATGACCACGTGTATTCCAAGATGCTAGAGTCATAGAACGCTCTTTTCTACTAATAAGCTCTAGTTAACTTCTGGAATCGCAATTACAAATGCATTTTGAGGTAACGTGTTCTGAAATTCTTACTGTAGAAAGTCTGGTAAGTTCTTTTGAGGTCGCATCTATCCACAAATCCACTTTTGGTTGTTCATTATTAGTTTTAATGGGTCCCAGCAGAATCAAAAAACCCATAGCGAGGAGCTGATCTTTAGCTTCCCAAATAAGATTCCAAACGACTCGGGAGCTCAGCCACAAACAAGCCGTGCTCAATGTAGAGTCATTAAAGAATTCAACTTGTTCAATATCTGCAGTGCTAATGTCCTCCAACAATGGAATGTCAGAGAACAACTCTAGAACACTACGTCTGTTAAGGACATATTGCGGGTAGGGTAAAGGTCGACAGCCAAGAATTAAAGCAGTAGAGTTCTGGTTACGATCTTTCAAATTTAAGATTTGTTTTGGTTTTTGGCTCATTTTTTGGGAATTAGATGCTATGGGAGCTATGGCCTTATTCTGATTTTATGGTAACAGAGATTGTAACAGTAAGGCTATCTCAGCGTCATGCATAGGATTGGACAGTTGAGAACCTAGTTCCAAACCACCATTACTAGGTTGAGCCTTTAAGGAATGTTTATTCAAAGGGTCAAGGTTTATTGCAGGAGGACATGCATTAGGTATTAGCACTGGGGCCTGTAATAATGGGGCAGTTGGAAATCTACTCATATACGCATCAACTTCTTTCCTTATCTCCTGTCTCCTAACGTCTTGTGCTGCTTGATCATTGTCAGCAAGTATGGGTGCTTTAGTGATCTGAGGTTCTAGAGCTGGACATGGATTATTATGACTCTGAGCTGTTTGATTTGAGTTATTCTACATGATCAGTGTCAACAGAAAGCGTGGTTTTTATATTCTTGGCTTCCAAAGTTGATTGCAAGTGTTCATGATTCTGGACAGCATTAACTAAGTTATCCAGCGGTGCATAGGTCGTTATAGATGAGGTAATATTTGCAGTAGCAAGTTTCAATTTATGAGCTTGGTTCAATTGGAGATATTTTTTGGTTACAACCATAGAGGCAAAATAATTGTTCTTTGGCGGAACAGTCAATGTTTTAATAAATTGTTTTGAGCCAGGTGTTGAGGTAACTTTGCTCATTTTTATACTTTTTAATTTTTCTCCATGGGGACAAAGATTTTCTTGCTTAGTGGTGGTTTTTTTACAAAAAATAGTATATGGTTCTTGTTCTGTTAATTTAATATTCACACTGTGAGGTGCTTCAGCATGAGTATCTTTAGAGGTAATTGTTCCGTAATAATTTGACCAATATAAGGTAGTGAAGGTGTCAAAACAGGATTATCCGCAATCATTATATTAGTTTTCAAGGGCGGACAAGGGACCAAAAGGTTTGTAACCAAGAAGTCTTTTTCCAATGTTTCAAAATGAGTGTTTGTTGCAATGCTCGAAGTTAAAGATTTTATAGGTGATGAACTTTTATCTACTAATGTGATAGGCACATTGTTACGCAAAATTTGTTCAACTAAATGGACACCCTTTTGTTCCACATATTGGTCCTGCTTCGTTTGCCAAGCAATAACAGAAGTTAATTGTGAACTTTGAGCATCTAATTTCACATTTAACGTATTGAAAAGTTGGGTAATAGTCTTCATTGTGAGGTTCATTGCTTCATTGCTTCCAGTGTAAGTTCGACCACCTTTGGGATACCTTGAATGTTTGGTCGATTTTCTGTAATGTTACATTTTCGTGGAGTGGGAGCTAGAAAAGCAGACGTTACATTAGATTTCGTAAAGTCAGTATTGGAAAACATATTAGGCGAGAAGGACAAGTTCTCAAAAGTTTCCTGCACAGTACAATTTGACCCTGGAGATGGTAAATCGATGACAGCAACATCATCAGAAGTTACAGAGGCTACAGGACTTTTATCCTGAAAATCTATGGCTATACGGGCCATAGAATCACCTCTCAAGACGGTACCATCAAAAAGGGAGGGATTAGGGATAGTGCACTGCACAGACTTATTATTTGTGTCCATGTTAGTATGAGAGTGACAGGCAGGCAAATCACAATTAGCTAGGGGTAGCGAACGGACACTTTTAGAAGCCTGCAGTTTCGCTGCAGACTCAGGATAGAAAAATCATATGTCACGCACAGAGGTGTCTTTTGGGTTAATAGTATGTTGTATCGCCCGCTTCCTAGCTTTAAAACGAGCAATCGGGGTAGAACAGCATTAAGCAGTTTACAGTTTTCAGCTTGATTTTCACACTGAAGAGGCGGCATGCCTGTGCGGAGCGTATGGAGGCTTTGTTTCATTAGAAGACTTCTCACACTTCACTGAAGAAAATAGAGCACTACAATGCGCGCCCTCAATATGCGCTACAAAACAGGGCAATTCAAAACAACATAGGCAGCATAAGCAACAAAACACAATCTCCAAACACCCTGCAGTGAACAAATCGAAAGTACCGAATATAGAGAAACCCGCGCCGCTCACATCGCCGCGGTGAACCCGCGCCGCTCACATCGCCGCAGCGACATCGCTCAGGTGCGTGCGCTGGTGCGTGCGTGTGCCAGATTAAATAGGTTCACGCCTAAAAAGGGGGCAAAGCCTAAAGTTTAAGTCACAACAGCCTTGTTAAAGGCTTACTTGAGCTGCAAAGTAAAAGAAAAAAGAACTTAGGTTCAGTCCACAGTAGTCCACAAGAGGAAAAGTAGATCTTGAAGCCGTAGAGAGTAAAGTACCGTATTAAGCAGCAGTTCAATTCAGATCAGGTTTCCAGACCAGCAAGATGAGCGGCAAAGCGGTACTTCTCGGTACTTCCCTCAAGGGCGCGCGTACAGGTGCGCGCGCCTGCCAGATTAAATAGGTTCATGCCTAAAAAGTGGGCGGAGCCTAAAGTTTAAGTCACAACAGCCTTGTTAAAAGCTTACTTGAGCGTATTAAGCAGCAGTTCAATTCAGATCAGGTTTCCAGACCGGCAAGATGAGCGGCGAAGCGGTACTCCTCTGTACTTCATTCAGGTGCGCTAATGGCTAATTGAAAACAAAGGCTTGAAATGCTACCCAAAGAAATACCCAGTGGCTGTGAAATGGTGGCTGCCATATTTCCATTGTTCAGGTTTTGATTTTCTTTGTGAGTGTCCTTAATGGAGATACATTCTCAGCATCATCAATGCTTCTATTACAGAGTCTGATAAATAGGATTAAATGACAGCACAGGAAAAATGGTCTGACGGTGTCATAGGTGCCATTGCAGACCTTCTTTCATGCGTAATGGATCAGGAAAAAGCGGGTTGGGATTTGAATCTCTTAGTTTGATAGTTAGACCTCAGGTAATGCTGGCCACCATTTTTAAATATGTTGATGTTTTAAATGCTATGTTTGCAGTTGAGATGGCATTTAGAGGAAAGCAGAAAGTCATCCTAAGTCTGGAAAGCTTGGCATAGATGTACATCCCCCTCTTCATCAAGCCCTCTAGCAAGAAACGTCAGATGGTCAGTATGTGGAACAAACATGCACAGCCATGCAAATGTCATGAGGCACCTGTCCTACAAACAAGTTAGAAGATGATTTGGCTACAAGTGAAAACACAACACAGATCCACAGCCTCAGCCATTTCAGATTCTGAGAATTCTACAATGTTTCTTGCCTTTGATATATGTTGCTCCTGCATATGTAATAACAGCTGATAAGTCTATGAAGGCTTCTGTAGAGCACTGCCTAACTTGTCAAGCATTCATCATTGAAAACCTTAAGATTCTGCCACATGACCCTGACAGAATTCTGTAACGGCTTCTCATGCACAAGGCACGTTTCTACTCACTTAGAATCGTCAACCATGGCCTATCTTATCAAGAAAACAAATGCATATTTCATTAAATAATTGCTCTATATCTCATATCCCTTTCAAAGAGAAATAAGTGGAAAATATGATTATCAAATAACTCAAAGTCTTCAGAAAGGAAAACTTGCGTTTGTTTGATCAACAATCCGAGTTTAGACCATTAAGCAGTATGTTGTAGTGTATTTCTGAGTGCTGGTGACATCACCGACCCCGGAATGCTTTGATGTCAGTGAGTGTAGAGCGCTATGTGTTATGTTCTGAACAGGGGTTCCAACAGTTACAGTTGGAGAGTGTACGGTAGCATGGAGAGATGTGCCAGTGTCTTCCTGGCATATATCTACCAATAAACCTACAAGCAACTTACCTGCTGGTCCAGGTGTTGGTTTCTGGTACCACGTTATTTCGCTGGTGACGAAGATGGGATCCTGTCGAGGAGGGGGCACCAGTTCAGTCCAGGAACATCACCCTACATGTGCTCACGTCCCATGGTGATGCCATCTATGTCAGCTCATGGTCTTCTGGTCTGCGGACGGCAGAGGAGGAGAGAACCGTGGAGAAGGTACTTTCTGTAGACCATGTGGTGCTCGGGGCGTAGTTCATCATGCCCCCAAGGAGGAGAGGGTTGCACGGCACACAGTTTGGTGTGCAGAGGAGGAGCGTGCCCTTGGTGGGGTGTTCCAGCTGTAAGGTGTTCTCCAGTAGTGTCGATATGGGAGCCTGATTGCTGTTTCAGCAGGCCGGGCGGTGCTGAAGGACATCTACCTTGGTGCATGCGAGCAATGCACAGCTGGATTCCGGGTAGGCAAGAGAGCTGAGGATGCGGCTCTGTGCGCGTTCTGTCTGTGTTGGACTGTATGAGGACGGCTTTCATCAGGCAGCGCGTAAGGAGGTTTTGTTGCTGTTTCTGGAGCCATCGTGGTGCAGCGGGGCCAGAGGGCTCCACAGTTGGGTTCTGGCCACTCTGCACTTGCCTGCTGAGGGGAGCGGGGAGGAGCGTTTCCCCTGGGCTGTGTGGAGTAGGGTCGGGTGGAGTTCTGGAGTAGAGGACGTAGCGGCCATGTCCTGGCTGCCGTCGGGTGTCAGCATCAGAGGAGAGCGCTGGGGTGGTGATTCCCCGGCGTCATGGACTCCAAGGGGATTGCTAAAGCGGAGGCGCAACAGCGATGCGACCTCCATGACATCAGAGGTAAAATTATGACGTTAACGGGTCATCAGGAGGCAGTCCAGCGCGACCGGATGCACCGCATGGAGAATTTGGAGCACGCTGCTTGTGCTGCGTGGCTGCAACGGAATGATGTTGTGTCCTTGTTGCCGGATGGAAACCGTTTTGTCTCACTATCCGTGGCAGCAAGTGGAGTTTTTCCACAATTGGAGCGTGGACTGGGGAGCAGCTGTCAGAATGGACCCCAGACGCGGTGGTAACACTGCATGGTCCTGTGGACTCAGTGGATTTCCCACAGGAGCAGGAGGTCATATTGAACTCATGGACAACGTGTTGCTTGTGTGGCGTGGCAGTAGAAGGAGTTTTCCATGGTAGGTGCGGATGCAGCACTACTGTTTCAGGGGTCCAGTCGGATTTGGATTTTGACTGTTGATGCCCCGATGTGAGGAGGACATTCCGGTTCTTGTTCTAGTGGAACGTTGTTCGTAGTGTGTCAGGCCGGTTTATGTATTGTGGCCTGTCCGTGTTAGCATCGGTGCATGTATGTTATGAGCCATTAAGGATGGTGTGTTTATGTCGTGGCCCCTTGTACTTGGACATTAATAACAGTGTAATTACAGTGTATTTTGTTGCTTAACTGATTTTTCTTGCAGGTGGAGTCTAAACATGTTGGGCCTGGATGGACTAGTGGGTGGTTTGGACTCATGGGAAGGAATGTATCAGCATTTTGTTTTATTTCTAGGGTTACTGCTCTAATGCCTTCTAAGGAATGTTGTTGGCGACTGTACTATTACTGCTTTTACATCGTTCAGTGAAGTCGACTAAGTGACATAGTACATATTAAGGTTAACAAATTGTGTCACATATGTTCCCATTCTACGACAAAGTTTTTAAAAGGATTTTGCATTTTGTCTCCTGTTTTGTGTGGATGATGTGGCGTGTGAATGAAGGGGTTCTCCTTGGGCTGTTGTTCAGGGCAAAGTGGTCCCGTGTTTGGTGTGTTGTGAAAAAGGGTGTGTTCCGTGATTTGGTGTGTTGAGGAATGGGTATCCTTATGGTAGCCTAGTTTGGTCTAGGGGTATCATAGGTAAGTGATGGTGTCAATGCTATGCAGTTAGACAAGGACCAGAGTTAACAGAGGTTGTGGTGGTGTACTTCACTGTTACTCTGGTGTAGTTTAGGCAGGGACTAGGGGTCCTGGGTGGTTGATGTACTGCTGTGGGCAGTTGACAGGGACCTGGGGTCTCGTGGTGTTGTGGTATAAGGGGTGTATTTGGTGCTATTGAGGTTGACCGTGGTTTCTGATGGAGTGTGTGTGTGTGCTCAGTGTGAGAGCTGTGTGGACTGATGTTTAGTGGTGATGCGTTTGTTGTTGCTCTCTGTTGGGTTCCAGATAGTGCCCGGGGGTGGCTGCCCTGGTGCCCTAGGATGCAGACTAGGGTGGAAGATTGTTGGTGCACTGAAGGTTTAGAGTGTTAGTGTAATGTACTTTTGGGGAACGCTGGGGCACGGACCTACCTAAGGGACTGGAGTAGGACCAGATACAGGGAAAAATGGTGTGGAGGTGCCAATTCCTGCCATAGTAGACACAGAAGCTTGGCGGTTCCAGGGGATCTGTGACCTTAACCCCCTACACATTTCACAGAACCCTGGAAAATCATCCGGGAGAGGAACCTGAGGTCTAATGCATGGCGCAGGACTGCTGAGAGCAGGACACATGGGGCACAAGTCAATCAGAAAGGGGGGCATGTCCTAGGGATGACGGTGATGAGGAATAACTTGTGGCTGCAGCACAGAAGAGTATACTAACTTCATGTGTCTTCAGTGGATACCAACCGTGCAGCCACAACTACCTCTCCACTTGTGGTGAGGAACCGGTGAGCCTTAGCATGTCCCAGGTCTACAGTGCAAGGTTGCAGTGACATTGAACATCATGATATCACTACCATGATGTACTCCAGAAGCCAAACCTGGAACCTAGCCACACTGCCCAATTGGTGTCAGTGGAAACCAGCAATGGATTTCACTGAAATGTTGCAAGCAAGCAGAAGGCCCCTTTTGTCAGCACTACCCCACACACAGTTGGGGTGTTGCACAACCAGCATTATGCATCTTTGGGCAACCACCCATGCACCACATCTTGCATCATGGGTTAACATACTGCCTTTATTGTGGGGAGTTGGTTAGCACGGGGCAGCTGAACCACATAGTGGGGGTGGGCAGCCTGTGCGCATCCCGAGGAGGCATATGGAGCTCCTCTGTCCTTCATCCAGCAGGTAGTTGTGCAGAGAAATGTAATGAGGGATTAATAGAGGGCTTCGCCACAAAGAGGGACTAATCCAACTGGAATATTGTGTGCTCTATAGGAGAGCTTGAGATCTTTAGGGGCAGCTGCACCCTATGAAAGAGCCGAGAACCTTAGTGGGAAGCTTCCCCTGCAAAAAAACAAAAAGGTAAGGTAAGAGGTGGGTATGAAAACCAGAGACCCTTAGTGGGTGGTTTCCTCCTAAGAACCTTAAGGTGGTGTTGTGCACCGTGGGGGAACCTACGAACCTCAGTTGACGGCTGTGCCCTGTGAAAGATCTCATGGACCTTATTGAGTGGCGGCACTGATAATCTAAATGTGTAGTTGCAGCCTGTCAAATAGCCCATGAACATTAAGGGATAGCTGCGAGCTGTAGGAGAACATGTACACGTTTGATAATGTGTGATTAGGAGTTTGAGAACATTATTTCCAGCATATTGAAAGCATTGTAATATGGAAGACAGCAACTTGTCAGGGCCTCTTGGTCACAACTACTACTACTACAGCTATCTGTGTCCCAACCACACATACCAAAAAACAACCCTGTTCCTTTTGTCAGTGTCCAATATGTGCTAAGTAAGAAACATCATAATCAACATTCAAGCTGGTTTGTTGGCTTTGGGTAGATGGCATTCAATAGTCTGCTGCAATGAAGTGACAATTCATTTTTATAAATGCTAATTGTTCAACATGTTGCACTGTAAAGCTTTTCCTGTGGTTACAGACAATAGACCCGGCCGTTCTATAAAATCTCTCAGACTGGACACATGTAGGCGGGCAGCTTTGCGGTTCTACAGCAACTTGCACAAGTGCTGCTGAACAAACAAGCCACTTTCTGTACTAGTACTGTAATGGGGCATTATCCTTTTCCACAGATTAAGTACTCAATAGATAGACATCAAACAAATGTTGGCTGATGACCCAAAAGTCTGTTGGAATTGATGATCCATCTATATTCGAGATTCCGGAATCACTGTCGTGGCCCACATTTTCTCTTTTCTGTAGGTTTCATCTGTACTGGATGCTTTTAACAGGTGTCATTGATGTACTTCCCAATGTGATGAATAGTGTCATCAGTCCTTTCCGGGCGGCAACCTCACCCGTGGGCAAGGGGATGGCAGCCACTACCTGATCCTGACACTGGGGTGGCTATATGAGGGAGGATCACATGCTGGGAGACAGCCTCTGGGAGAATAGCACAGCTCCATTGGATGAGACATGACATCCCCTTTTTTTTTGAGGACACCCCATCAATGACCAATGTCTTATTGGCAAATGTTTACCCCTCCCCTCAACCACCTACAATTGGTATGGAAAACCATCCAACAAGATCAGTGTCTGAATCATCAAGACTTGACTTATACTCCAATGCTCATGAAAATGTCTTCTCAGATTTTACTTACAAGTTATCAAGGGCTAACATGCCTTCAAGCACTTCTATGGTACCTACACAGATTCTACACATGTGACATCAATAATGAACTTCCATTCCCAAAAATGCAAGACTACTGGGATGAGGAAGAAGAACAGACTAATGTAGAGGGGAAAAGACCAAGCGTACAGGCTGTGCTCTAGATGTTGTGAGCACAGACCTGTAGCCAGGAGATTTAAATCACAGCCACAGCTGACAAGAGCACGCTGCTGTAGTGAAGAAGCTGCTTCTCTCGTGAAGGGCCGAGGGAATGTGGTGTTGCAGAAGGCATTGTGGCGCCATCCGGCTCAGGAAGACAGAAGTGGGAAACTGACTGTGAGAGGAGACACACTGCGAGAACGCCACAAGCCAACACCGTGTACAGAGCGACGGCGTTTCCCTGGCTGAAGCCGAACAGAAAGCAAAAGAACCCAGCAGGAACCAGAAGGAACGAAAGTAGTGAGATGGAAAGAAAAACCAAATGACCACTACCAGCTGACTGTGGGAAGAATAAAGAACGCCAGCAAGAGCCGGTGAGTTCCCTAAAGGGAAGCAGAGACACTGGGGCGTATGGGCAGACATGCCAAAAGCGAATATATGTAAAACATATGTATGAAAGACGTCAAGAAGAAGGAAATACTGAACCATTTGTTAAAAGGGTAAGCAAACAAGAAGTAACAGACTAAATTGTGCAAGTGTATGCAATACACATTGAAGAGAAGCCCTAGCAGGACAATGTACCAGGCAGCTACTGTGTTTGATAAAGTAGACTAAACAGAATATTACATTTGAAAGTGTGTGCAGAGCACACAGGAAGAAAGGCCCTGGCAGGAGAGTATACCCGGTGGTTACAATAGTGTTTAAAGAAAGCTCTGGCAGGATAGTACACCAGGCAAGTGCAAGTGTTTTTACATGTGTCCACAAAGGAAACCAGCAAGTACTCAATGTTACCTTTAAATCCAACAATCTTTGGATCACCATGAAAGGTTGAAAGCAGGTCCCTCACTAGCTGTGCCACATCAGAATCACCTCTCATGGCACAGACCCCTGCCATGCTGGTCAGGTTGATCTCAAGTAGGTACACAAGAAGGAGAACCTCAATAAGAGATGTGTTATTGACATATAGCCCACTTGGTAGCCGCCTTAAAATGTTATACTACAGAGCAGACATTACACTGTAGCTGCCATTGCTATGATGTTAAAAGTGACCCATCTAGAGCTCTGTTGTTAATGCTACAGTAATCTGCAATGGCTTTGCACCGCTTACATAGCCTTTCCAACACATACAATGTAAAGATCCAACAGGTGAATAAAGAGCTATTCATGTTGTGCTGGTGCAACTTGTAGTGCACTTGTAGTTGACAGTTGATTTTTGGCATGACAATCGTAGCTGAAATGTTAGCTGACTTTTTGGGCCAACGCAGCCAATTCTTTACAGGCTATCAACTGCTGATTTAGCATGCTACCATGAGGTGAAGAACTTGTGCAAAGCAGGGGACATGCATTTTCGAGCCAGTTCATGAAGCAACAAGGGCATTAGATCCATTGTCTGCTGCAAAAAAGACTAAAAGCAAATTACGAATTAGGCCTTAGCCTCTATGCTTCCACGTGCTCTGATTAATTTTCCTACGGACTGCTGTAGGGCCAGCTTCACCAACCCCAACTCACAACTCCAGTACTGCCTTGCCGGTGGAAAAAACTGTGACCAGAAACTTTGCAGCAGTGACTGGCTTATCCCAAGAGCTACTGTAAAACAGGGTTTTTCCCAAAAAAAGTAGGACAAGAGATCCCTTGCCAACATTATTGCCAGATTAGCATCAAGCAGATATAATCTTTTATGTAATGTGTGAGATATTTGTTCACCCCAGACACTTTAATAATACTGGCCTAATACAGTGGGACATTACTATTATGCATTACTGAAGTTACAGGTGGAAAGATTGGAGTTCCAACGAGCAAGACATCAGCAGTATTTTCAGGGGCATTTATGTGGATTGGAGATGGTGTGCTGCTTGCCTGATACTATAGTAAGGTCGGAACTGCATGTGGTAGCATATGGGACCACTTAGATGAGAGACCAACTTTGGTTGTGCCATTCCCTTGACACCCCATTTTGCACAAGTGTGCAGATTATGTTGATTTTTATTTTGTGTTACATCCTGACACGTTTTTGACATTCATTGTGGTATGCTACCAAACATACAGGACTCTTCTGTGCAAAATGCAGGTAACGGTGGTAATGGTCAAGATGCCACATAATGTTGTTGTTTTTTCTGACCTGTGTGAGTTTCTCGATGAGACTGTACATAGGTGAGGGGATGAGCTTTTAGTAATAGAGCAGAGTGTGTATTTGTGGAGTCATTCTCCTCAGTATGACTACTTTCTAACAGCACCTGCCTTGCTGGACTCCGATGGATATTAATATGTGTCTTGATCATCATCCATGTCATTGTCATCATCATTATTTTCTAATTTATCAGCACACAGGGGTGGCAAAGATACATACCTGGAAATTGAATTTGCCTCCTGCTGTTGAAGCACACCATGTGGTCATCTGACATGATCTTCATAAGATAAGATTTTAATCTCTCCCCTTGTTCCCCCGATGAAGTTAATGGAACCTCCCACGTCAGTATCTGTGGGTGTTCATTACTGTTGTCTGACACCTGGCATGTGACTTGTGACAATGGGCTGGAATGTAAGTAGAATAATACCTTCTATTGAGCACGTACAATTCTGACACCACAAAAGCACACTGCAAGTGGTGTTGCACATGTGAAAAGACAAAAAGCAGCATGTCTCTCCATGCCTATGATTCATGTGTATGTTAATGTATCCAAATGTGTCATTCACTGGCTAACCTGTGGACCCTGACACACTTCCTGATTTTATGCTCAGTCCTCCAACAACATTGAATTAAGAATGAAAGTCTTCCAAAATCAGCCCTCAGGGATTCTCTGCTCCTCTTGCTCCCCCCTGCCAAGTGTCACCGGATAGAACAAGACTAATCAACTCACTTCAAGAGACTGACACTGAATATAATCTCCTGCCTACCTGCAACATTCCACACACCCTCCTATAAACATCATGCAAGTGTGATTCTCATACAAGCTTCCATTGGGGGGATTCTGTTCTTCTGGCCCCTTTCCCCAAGTATCATTGTATGCTTATAAAATGAGAAGTTAGTGATGAATGCACCACCAACATTAAAATGTTTCTCTTTCTGTGTGGTATGCTGTATTCTGTTTTCCACTGTGTACACTGTAACTTGCCTTCATGGCCCCTTTGGGCACCTGCTGTCTCCCAGTTCCAGATTTCTAGATACTCACTATTGCTCCCTCTTCACCCTTTGCACACCGTCCTTATTGCAATCAATGTTCTCCAGGTTTTTATCTCACCCACATTCTGTGCCCATCTCAGCATCACCTGTATTCTAAATGCCATTTGTTTCTTCACCCCTCTGTGTAGAACAATTATCCCTGCCTCCGCACCCCAAGTACAGATTTCTCTCTCTTTCACCTTCCTCACTCATTTGGCACACCTTTCTCCACTTGCCACATCATTCTCTCTATCACCTTTCTCACTCCTTCAGACACACATTTCCCCACTCTCCAAATGTTTTCCTCAATCAACTTCTTCACTCCGTTGTACACACCTTTCACCCAAGTCCACTTGTCTATCTTTTGTCACCACTCTGTGACTCCTTACAAGCAGCTCCAGATCTCTTGGCTCCTATATGTGCGTTCCCCTGTCTCTCCTCCGGCTCCCACTCTGCAGTGTGGGCCAGTATAGTATTCCACACCTCTCTATCTGCCTCCTGGACTCCAGTCTAGGTCCTGCTGAACTCCCCTTCAGCCTTCTCCAAAACAGCTCCAATCTTCTGTCTCTGGTTCCCCAGCTACTACTCCAACTGTGTACAATATCAGACCTATCCGTCAGCCTTTAAAAGGTCTTTAGCCTGGCCTCCTAGTCTTTTTCTGGTTAAAGAAGACTCAAGAGTGGTACATGAGATGGATCTTGAATACTGGGCTCATCCAACTGGGATGGCTAACAATGTTGCTGTGGGATAAGAGATTGGTGTATCGCTCCCCTTGGGTGGTATTCTGCCTATCTGCCATACATAATCCCTGCCATTCAGCCTCTATATGGGTTAAGGTAAAACACGTGTGCAGGATGGGAACATGTAAGTCATATGTCTCTGGGCAGAGGTGGGTCTCTAGTGTCTCCTGGAACAAATCTTTAAGGACCACATTCACCATCTTGAAGCTTCTAATTCTCCTTCCTCTGAGGATGGCTTCCAATTTGAGGTAAGACTTGCAGCTGAAAGGTCCCTCCTTTCAGTGGTACTCTCTCTTGTTGTCATGACCTAACCCTGCCCGCTGGGTGGGCAGCCTGAGCTTATCTGTTCCAAAATCAATGACAATGGAGTCCTTGTAGGATGGATGCCTGCTTAATAAGTGAGTTTCACTTCCTGATTCAGGAAACAATTTTCCCCACATTGGATGGGAATTCTGCAGCAACGTGAGGGAGGCCAAGTGTGCTGGAATGAAGGGACCATAAAGCGCCCACCACTGCTGAATCACTGGTTTCAGCAGAAAAAGAAGCAATGTGCTGTGGATTTTGGGAGAGCATTTTTCCTGATTTCATATAGGCTCTGCTACCCAGGTCTAGAGGTGATGTCCCTTCTCCCACACATAGTAGCCATCACTAACTCCTCCTTTGCTACCTGCTCTGTGTCCACTGCCCTCAAAGAATCCCTAATCTGCCCCTCCTAAAAAGAACTCCATGGACCCCCCAATACCCACAAATTACCGACCTATCACAACTGTCCCCTTCTTCCTGAAAAATATTACAGAGTGGCGTATCTCCAGATCCGTGACTTCCTTGAATCCAATAACATCTAGGCACCCGTCAATCAGGTTTCTGCTCCAGACACAGCACTGAGACAGTCCTCCTTGACTTAAAAAACCAACTTGACGACACCATTGACTCTTGCAAACTCGTACTCCTCCTTCTACTTGACTTGTCAGAAGCCTTTGACCTGGTTGACCATACTATGCTCTATCAACACCTCACCACTTCAGCTCACTTCTCCCCAGATGCTTACACATGGATTGCCTCATTCCTGTCAAACAAAATGTTGCGAGTCTTTGCTGGTGACGCAGAAGCCTCTCCTACCCCCATCACATGTGGCATACCCTAAGGCTCCTGTGCGCCACCGACCCTGTACAACATTTCAACCTCCTCGACTCCCTTGGCACTTCCTACACAAACTGCGCTGAGGACACGCAAATCCTCATCCCCATATCTGGGAACCCCCTCTAAGACTCAGTCAAAGTGAATGCCATCTACGATACCCTTCAAACCTGGATGGGCAAGTGCAGCATTTGCTTGAATGATGAAAAGACAGAACTCCTAATCACTGGAGTTCCATCATCCCTTGCCAAACTTGACAAAGATTTAAAATTCTTCACTATTGATGGCAACATCACCCCTATCACATCTGTAGTCAAAACTATGGGGGTCTTTCTTGATGCCACCCTCAACATGACTAGGCAGGTAAACCACATTTCATCTACCTCCGCATACGCCACTAAATTAATCAATGTCACTAAACTTTTCCTTTCATTGGAAAACTGAACCAACATTGCCTGAGCACTCATTGGATCGAAACTGGACTATTGTAACTCTCTTCTGCGTGGCACCTCAGAAAAAAACCTGAATAAGTTGCAAGTGGTATAAAACAATGCCCTCCGAGCAGCCACAGACCTAGGCAAACACGACCACATCTCCGAAACGAGGAAAGCCCTCCACTGGCTCTCCATCAGGAAAAGAAGAATATTCAAAACTCTTCCCATCATGCATCAATGCTTAGCTAACCATACACCAACATACCTTATCTAATGATCAAAAGAGATGACCCTACAAGGCCACAGCGCTCAGCCTACAAACATTTCCTGGAGATTCCAAGATACCACTGCAAAAGAGCTGGTGGGGCCAGTTTTCCAGTCTGGGCGGCTACCCTCTGGAATAAACCCCCCTCCCATCTGTGGGCTGAACCCTCCTACCAGTCTTTCAGAAAAAAAATTGAAAAGCCAAGCTTTCATCGGCCCCCTGGTTACAAACTCTTACGTCGATGACGAAGATAGTTGGTGGAACCGCCTTATTACAAGAGCCCAAACTAGATGGCTAATAGCAACGACTAAACTCCTCAACATCGCTCTGGAGAAGGCCGTTCAACCTCAACAGGATTAGCCATCCTAGAACAGATCAAGGCAATTTAACTGCAGAGCTTTTCTTTCTTTCTTTCCTCTTGCTGAGAACTTTCGTCAGAGCGCTTTACAGTGAATGCACAATCACAACTCTATAGACTTTTATATAACTCTAAACAGATTAATTACAAAAAATAAAATACAAAAAATTAAAAATAAAAAAGCCACCTTTTCATCTAACTGTGTCGTCACCACTCTCTGCTATGTACCTGATTTCTGTACCTAGTGCCTAGATGCCCCTAGGCTGCGTGCGCTGCTATAAATGCACACATAAATAAATAAAATAAAGGTACTCTGTTGTTAGTTGAGATAGGGACTAAGTGAGAGTGCTAAGGGGATCCTCCCCGTACCACTCCCAGACCCATTATCCGCAACCTTGGGGAGGCATCTGACTGCTTTGGTCACTCCACTGCTGATCTTCAGAGCGAGAGTGGGGACTTTGCCACACTTATGGCTCCCATTAGTTTACCAACGACATATGTACCACACCACAATATTGCCTCTCATACATCTCTGAAACATAAATCAACAGTATCTGAAAAGTGAAATGTAACCAAAAGAAAAGTATGAAATCCCACTCATGAAGGTCATGGATTCCTGATCCACTACCGTACTTAGCATTTGGTAGTGAAAGGGACACAGCAAAATATATACATCAGAAACACTGGCATACTCTCCCTACAAGGTCTATTACACTGACATCACTCATTCAACAATAGAACAGCCCATGCATCTGCCAGCTCAAGCATGGTACTCTGCAATGACATTCCAAACTCTCCCTTCCAAGGGTTATTACAGCAACATCACTCGTACAACAATACAGCGGTGCAATAGGTAGGCTAACATATACAATGCTACTCTGCACCGTATGCTATGATGTATTGTGTACCCAGAAAATGAATGCACATGGGGCCACGGCACGCTGTTTGCGACAGACTCAATCATCCTGCCTCAGTTTACAGAAGCATTACTGAAATTGGTCACCAACGTGCAACAAGTTTGAACAACCAGAGGTCACAACGCTAACTCTCTAACTCATGTCTCAGAAGATGGTTGGCACTACAGCTCCCATCAGCGTTACCCAGAATAGACAATGGTGAGAAATCATGGAAGTTGTAGTCCAAAATACCTTGGGAGCCACAGGTTGTAGACCCCTGTTCTAAATAAACAACATCATGGCATTGCATCACAAATTGTGCTCTAATAACAACTCCCTCACTAAACTACAACTAACTCTAACTAGCATACCATATTAACAGGATCCTGTGAAAAGCCACCATTGAATTACAGGCATTCATCATTGAAAGACACAGGCGCTGGGCTATACGTGTTAAGTATGGTCAAATAATTACCAAATGAGGACACTGTAGCTTAGGTATAGCCCACACCTGTCTTTAAAGAAGACATCTTATCAGGCACAAAGGGCAGTAGGGACGCTTGCCATGTCAGGAACACAAACGCATAACATCTGGGCATAGTCCCTTCGGAAAGCCAGAACACTCCACTGGTGGGACACTGGTTGCCTGCACCTTTTCTGCGCCCAGCCAGACTCACACAAGCAGGTCCTCTTCAAAATTCTCGTGGTCCTTTCAACATCTTGTCACGAAAATGTTATGTCAAAATCTTTGATAGTGCAATGACGACTTGGCAGGTTTCAGTGCAGTGATGACCTGGGAGGTTTCAGCTTATAAATTAATGTCTGTATTTCTCCAGATTACTCTTAAGTTTCTTTTAAGGCCTTAAAACAATATCTAGACACAGGAAACACTCAATGGCCACCTGACTCACCCTCGCTCAGCGCCCAACTGACACTGAACATGTAGGCGCTTTCAAAGCACTCGGACAACACTCTGATCACAGATGCATGAAGCATTCATCAACATTTGAGCTCTCACTCATTTTGGTCACCATGACCGTCAAACAGGAAACAGCACAGTTCAAAATACTGCCACATCTAAAATAATGAGGGCTGAGTGTGAGTAGAGGTATTTTGTTGCCTGGGATTGGAATTCCTGTGCAGACCTTGCAAGCACATAGTGAGGCCCTACTCTGCCATTTCCACACTCCACACCTTTGACTCCTCTCTGTATGCTGGCCCGCCCCTCCCCCAGCTGCAGCACCACCACAGGCTGGTATTCCCCCTAATGCTCACCATGAACATGTGGCTCTTCCTGAATGACATCCCTCTCTTTGGCCCACTCGCCTTGGTGGAGTCCACCACCTACTTGGCAACTGCCCGCACTCGACAGGCACCATCCCCACTGTACTCCTCAGCCAGGCTGCTTGCAACATCTAACATCTACCACCTCCTCTAACATGGTGCAACATGCCCACGTCCTCCTGCATCATCATAGAATCCTCTACCAAAGGCCCTGCCTCCCTTGCTCTAAGGCTCAGGCCCTCTTCTGATAGCCCAGGCTCCTCTTCTATTCCTCTCCTTGCAGCCACCCTAATGTTGCAGTAATTAGAAGAGCAGCAAACCTCCATGGCCCATGACCATAACTCAGTGGCAACAACAGCACAAGGTGCCCCTCCACCCATGTGCATCATGAGGGAATCCCAGGGCTTTAAGCGGGGTAAGAAAGCGATGGGCGGCCTCATTTGGTGCCATGACTTGTGGGATGGGCATGGCCTAAAAAGTACACAAACCATAGTAAGGTACGCAAATATATAAATGCATTTACGCATGTATATATTTGTATGCGTTCCTTCCTATGGTCTGTGTAGTATGCAAGCCATCTTTTATAAACAAAGAAATATGTAACATATTTCCTATGTTTATCAAAGATGGCTTGAAAAGTACACAAACCAAAGTAAGGTACATACATAAATATATAAATGCTTACTTTTATATATTTGTTTGCGTGCCTTACTATAGTTTGTATACTTCAAGATGGCTTGAAAAGTACTCAAACCATAGTGAGGTATGCATACAAATATATAACATTTATAATTGGTGTGCATACCTTATGTTTTGCATACTTTTCAAGCCATCTTTTTTAAACATTTCCATGTGTATAAAAGATGGCTTGAAAAGTACACAATTCAATCCATATTTTATAAAGCTTTGATGACAGACAAAGCCGAGGTGTCTTTGTCCACTGGCAAAGCTTTATAAAAGATGGCTTGAATTGTGTACTTTTCAAGGCATCTTTTCTAAACCTCGAAATATGTGAAGAAATCCCCAGGTTCGCCGAGGGTTAAAGATGCCTCAGCGACCTGGGGAGGGGTGGGGAAACAAAGGGACAGTAACTTCCTCTGGTGACGCCTCGCGCAATGGTCACCAGAGGAATTTACAGTGACTGACAGAAGTGCCAGCCAGCCACAGCGTGACTGTGGCTGTCTGGCAATTCTGTCAGCTTGCCTGACTTAATGGCGGGCGCATCTCCCGTAGCGAGTGCGGCCGCAGCAGGATAATGTGTCACCCTAATGTTGTGGTGGGACTGGGTGCTCCAGCAGGGCCCCGACTCAGACCCAATGTTTAGGGAGTGCCAGTGCCCAGCCCCGGCTGGCCCCGTCCCACTTAAAACACTGGGGAATCCTACTCTTTTCGCTCTTCCACTCCTACGTCTTCCTTTCCTAAGATTCACAAATGTGTCTTTTCCCTCCTAAAGAGAGAGAAGCAGAAGAACTCATAGACAACACTTCACTAACAAGAATACAGACCAATACAATATCAAGTTGAGAGATGAGACGACCACAATGAAAATGTAGGGAGGACATAGGAAAAGGGTAAACAACTTTAATTGGCAAGATTGTAATTTGTGGAGATGGGATCAGGTACAGGAAAATAGTTTTTTATTTTATTTTTAGTACATTTTATAAAGTGAAAAAGGGAAATTACAGAACACCCTTGAGAACACACTACTTCACAAAAATAAGCATCCAATTCCTAAAACTGTTCACATCTCAGTTCCAAATTCTCAAAATGCAACAAACACCCTCCATGTCTGAACCTGCCCTGCGTTACACCATCCCTCAAAGCCTAGCAAACCTGCAAAGGAACAGGAAGTGAGCAGAGCCTCATATATTGCCTCACACTGCCACGAAAGTTGCAATTCAGTTAGTCGATTAAATAGCAAGAAAACATATGAATGGGTAGATTGTATAAATGAAGAGAAGTGGCAATCGAAAGGGGTATTAGGTGAACCCCTAATAAGGGACAGATGGAGGGGTAATTTGTTGAAAATAGGACAAACACCAATCAAACAGAATGAAGTCATAGGAAATACACATAGATCCCAACATTGCCCATAAGTATTTGTAAAGCTTGTTTATATTTTATTTCTGTTGGTCTCGAAGAGTGCCCCTTGATCAAAATGTAGCTAGCAGTGAAGCTAATTGTCTGTCTATACACCTTTCTACGATCCATGAGGTGTTTATCATGTCCTGTCTGGGGATAATATATTTATGAGGTCCAGATTTAAGCTACTCTCTCTGGTGGTGGTATGTGTTCCAGTCTGTGGTTGTTCTGCTCAGGGGCGCCGCCAAGGGGTGGCCAGGGGGGGGGTCACAGCCGCCCTTATAGAAATGATGCCCCCCCCCATCAGCCACCCTGCGAAAAAGCAAGCAAAAAAAACCAAACATTTTTTCGCACTGAACTGTGCATGGACAATAACATACACAGTTCAGTGTAGGGTTGTAACAGCATAGCGTTATAAATGTCATTCTCATGAAATAACCGTTATCTCGTTTGCAACGGTAGTGTTAGGCCCGGGGGGGGGCCTGCGCAATGAAGACAGGCACACCGAGTGTAGGAAACACGTCTTTCTTTATTCGTGTACAATTCCTGTCTGCCCGCAGGCACTCCTCCCCCCAACGTCACGCGTCACGTGGCTAGACCCCGTGACTCGACTCACGTCTCTTAAAGAGACAACTCAGTGTAACATCACCCCCGGACGAATGTCCTTACAACAACAGTATTAACATTCTTCAACTAGGCGCGACGGTTTCTTTACGACCCGATGGGGCCGACCGTTGGCGGCTTCACCTAGATCATCTTCTGGCTCTTGTACTCTCCTCACTCCTGGGCGAGCTGAAAATCTCGGTGGTGACCACAGTGAGTCTCTCGGGCCCATAGGCATTGGTTCCGGATCCGGGGGGTCTCGCTCCTGCTGGCCCTGAACGGTGGTGAGTTTGAACTGTGAGCAGTTCCGAGTTACTTCCCGTTCTTCATTTTCAGCTGTTACCATGGTTCCTTTCATGGCTGTCACGAGAAGCGGCTGTGGGGAGAACCTTGAGTCAGTCTTTTTGACCATCGTCTGTTGGACCAGTACTTCGTCTCCTACCTGGATCTCTTTCGGGCGAGCACCTCTTTTCTCATCTGTTCGGATGCGGGCCCGTTCCTTCCGTTCCGCATCTCTCGCTAAGACTTCCGGATCTGCTTCCGGTCTGTTGTTGGGATGTCTTATGATGCGAGTGCGAACTTGGTATTTTACCATCATCTCAGCCGGCGTCCTGTTTGTGGCCTCGTGCGGCGTGTTTCGATAGTCCCGAAGCATCCTGCACAGAGCCTGGTGAGGGTCAACATTTTCTAGTCTGGCTCTTTGTAAGGTCTTCTTGATCGATGACATGAATCTCTCGGCCATCCCGTTGGCTTGTGGCCATCTTGGTGTTATCTTCTGGTGTCTGAAACCCAGATGCTTGGCGAAAGTTGCGAAGTCGTGACCACAGAACGGCGGGCCGTTATCCGACTTGATAACTTCTGGTATGCCCCACTCGCTCACGACCTCGTCGAAGACAGCTGCTATGTGGGCGAAGGCTGTTGACGGCGACTTTTTCACAATTGGGAAGCGAGAGTGCTCGTCAATGAACAGTAGTAGGTACTCGCCAGACTCTAAGGGCCCGTAAAAGTCTATTGCCACTCTTTCCCATGGGTGATCGGGGATCTGCAGTGACTGTAGTGGTGCGGGGGCTTCAGCCCTAGCTGTGCATTGACATGCCATGCAGTTTCGTACCCATCGATCTACTAGCGCGTCCAGGAATGGGAACCATACGTGGCACCGAAGTTGCCGTTTGGTGTTGTCTGCCCCGCGATGGCCTTCATGGGCTGTCTTTATAATGTCCGATCGTAGGGCTGCTGGGATTATTATTCTGCACCCTCGAAGAAGTATGGACTTGTCCTTGACGGCTAGTTCTGTATGAACTTTTGCCAACCTTTCCAGTTCATCTCGATTCGCGTCCGGATGTTCCGTCAAAAGTTTCCTGTATGACTTCCATCTGTTGTGTTCTGTGAGGTTGATCGCCAGTGCTATGGATGGATCAGCAGCTGACGCCTCCGCGATTGTCTCGAGTGAAATTGCCGGGGGAAGTGCGTTTGTGGTGACATAGCTGATGTATTCTACATCTCCCTTTCGCTGTGTGGCTTGTCCCGTGGGGTGTCTCGACAAGTAGTCCGCTGGGTTGTGTTCTCCCCCCGGACGATGAATTATGTGATAGTCATATTCCTGCAGGCGGATGCCCCACCGTTCAATTCGTGGCGGCATCTTGGTTCGAGGGTTGCCGAACAGTGAGAGGAGGGCTTGATGGTCCGTTATTAGAGTAAATTTTTTTCCTATGACAAAGTTGTGGAAATGTTCGCATGCCCAGACTGCTGCTAGGCTTTCCTTTTCCGCCTGCGAATACGCGGACTCAGGTTTCGAGAGAGCTCTGCTGGCATAGGCCACCACATGTCTCGGGTGGGTGTCTGTATCGTTTGTTTGGGCGAGGATGGCACCCAGCCCGACTGGACTTGCATCGACCACGATTTCAGTGTGCCAGCTGGGGTCAAAGTAGGCAAGTTTTCTGGCTTCCGCTAGGTATTGCTTTATGGAGTCGAACGCATCTTGGCAATCAGCCGTCCAGGCGAACAGCATCTCTTTTTGAAGGAGTTTCCTGAGGGGTTCCGTGATTGTGGCATAGTGGGGTATGTATCTCGCGCAGTAACCTGCCATCCCCAGAAACGATCGCACGTCCGCTATTTGCCTTGGTTCTTGTAGGCTGAAGATCGTCGCCACCTTGTCGGGATCCGGTGTCATTCCATCCGCGGAGAATATGTGGCCAAAGAACTTCAGCTTGGTCTTGCTGAATCGACATTTGTCGACATTAAGGGTGAGTCCAGCATCTTGAATGGCTTTGCAGGTGGCGCGGAGAGCTACATCGTGTTCCTCCTTTGACCTGCCAAATACTAGGATGTCGTCGCTGTAGTTAAGTGCTCCTCTGATTGGGCGAATGATTTGCCTGATGGTTTCGTGGAAGATCTCTGCGGCCGACGAATGCCAAAGTTAAGGCGCTTGTACCGGAATAAGCCATCGTGCGTGGCGAATGTGGTTATGCCTCTGGATTCTGGATGAAGTACCAGTTGGTGGTAACCCTGATTAAGGTCCAGTTTTGAGAAAAGGGTGGACTTGTTTATCTGGACGATCATGTCCTCGATTCGGGGGCCGGGGTGTCGCTCCCGCTGGATCGCGGTGTTGGCGACGCGCATGTCGACGCAGAGCCTGAGCTGTCCCCCCTCTTTTGGCACGATGACTAGTGGGGAGACCCACGGGGTCGGGCCCACTGCTGGTTCAATTATGTCATTATCTAGGAGCTGTTTGAGTTCAGCTGACACGGCAGCTTGGAGGTGGAACCCGACTCTCCTCGGGTGCTGGGGAACCGGGCGAACTGCGGGGTCAATATGCAGTTTAACTGAGGGTCCTTTCAGCTTTCCTAGGCCCTTGCAGATGAGGGGGAATTCTTTCACGATGGCGTCTTTTGATATCACGTCCATCTCCTTGGGTTCCGCTTGGACGTTTGACACGCTCTCTTTCGCCACCTGAGTCGGTTCTGATGAGTAGATCATGTCACCATCTCGGACGTGTATGTCTATGAGTCCCAGGGAGGAGGCCGTCCTGTAGCTAAGGAGGCACCTTCCTTTCGTTGGGCTGCGAATTACGTGTATGCGTGTCATTATGGCACGGTTGCCGTGAACGAGTTGGCGGGCGAAGAAGCCAATTGATTGTAGTGGAGTGTCGGCGCCCCATTGATATATCTTGGACTCAGAGGGCACCAAGGTCGGTTTCTTGGGAATTTGGTGGAACTCCTTTTCTCCCATTATGTTGACCGTTGCTCCTGAGTCAACCAGGAAACAGAATTGGTGGCCTCCAATTTCCATTGGTATCTTGGGTGCCTCACATGCTTGTCCTTCGTCCATTATGAGGTTGACATATTCATCTTGCCGATAGTGGTCAAACTGATACCCTTCCTCTTCGGGGTGCTGTTGGTGTTGGTCCGCCTCGTAGTGAGAGATGGGTGCTGGGGGCCCGTAGTATTCATCTCTAATGCGGGATATCTGTTCATATTCTCCGTCGCCTTGGGGTTCTTCCGAAGGGTAGACATCTTCGACTACCCTGACATACCTTCTCGGGTTTTGTTGAAACGGGCGCGACGGATAGCCTTGGCTTTGTGGATTCCTGTAGGGTATCTTGAATTGTGGGGCGACTGGCGGTCTTTGGGTTGGGAACGGTTTGCCCTCTCTGCAAACTGATTGGAAGTGTCCCTCTCTCCCGCAGTTGCCGCATTTCTGGGACAATGCGGGGCATGTCCCTGCATGGGGATACGGCATTCCACAACGGTAACACTGGCGTTGCGTTCTCGGAATTGTTGAGTAGGTGAGGTTGGGTCCTCTCTCTGATGCCCTGGCATTACTGGCCTGCATGGCTGCGATCACCTCGTTGTTATCATGCTTGGAGGAGGCGGTGCCAGTTATCTGCGTCACTTGCTTTTCGACTCTCTCGAGGATCCTTGCCATCTGGCTAACTTCATCAATCGTGACGGGTGATTTTAACAGTTGCTTCTTTAGCGTCTGAGATACGCACCCTTCAATCACTCGTAACCTAATGGCTTCGTCTAGGGAGAACGCGTGGAACTGGCAGTTCGCACCTTTTATTCGTAAGCGGGTGATGAACTCGTCGACCGTTTCATCTGCCCTCTGTTTGCACTGATTGAAGATGTATCTTTCGTAATCCCTGTTGGGTTCAATCACCAGTCTTTTGTTCAGTGCTGCAATAAGGGCTGGGAAGTCTGCTTGCTCTGCTTGTGGGATGGTTTTCAGTAGTATTTTAATGTCATTCCCCGCTAGGTTCAGAAACATGCTGCGTAGTCTTGGGGATTTCTCTTCACCCGCGGCGTCAATGAAGGTGTTGAAGTCTTCCAACCACTCAACCCACCTTGGGCCTTTATCTGCCTGTGGCATCATGGAGAAGGGGGGTGGCATGCGCCACGCCGTGGTTGCTGTGTTCCCCGCTGGGGCAGGGGGGCCCGGGGCCTGCTGATCTTGGGGTGCGCTCATTGTAGCAGTGAGCGGTGCCGTTCACTTGCGTGTGTCCGTCCCTGGGGGCCGTTTCCCTGGTGGCAGGAGCTGTGGGCTGGTGGGCAGCGCGGGGTGACACCCACCTTTCACCGGGGTCCTGGTGGCGGTCTCCGGAGCCTGTATGGCTTGGCGGGCGGGTGGTCGTACCCTCAGCGTCAGTCTCTTGTTGTGGGTGGCCGGGCCTAGGTCAGGCGTGCTGGTGGGTGCCTGGGCCTGGGCCTGCTGCTGGGTTGGGCCTGGGATCAGGCTTGATGCTGTAACGTGCGTGGAGGGTTCGTTTTAGTATTGATGATTTTTTTTTTTTTTTTTTTTTTTGGGGATCGTGCACGCGCCCTTCCTGCGTGGCGTGGAAGCCTCGGAGGAGTGGGTTGCTGGTGGGCCGGGATCGGCGTATCGTAGGAGCTGGAGTGGAGGAGGAGGCGAGCGCTCGCAGGTCAAGCCGTCAGCACCCGACGTGCGCTGTGGAGCTAGGTTGGCGCCGTGGGCGAGGAGGAGGAGGAGGAGGACTCGGCGGCCCTGGAAGACACCTCGTCGCCAGTTGTTAGGCCCGGGGGGGGCCTGCGCAATGAAGACAGGCACACCGAGTGTAGGAAACACGTCTTTCTTTATTCGTGTACAATTCCTGTCTGCCCGCAGGCACTCCTCCCCCCAACGTCACGCGTCACGTGGCTAGACCCCGTGACTCGACTCACGTCTCTTAAAGAGACAACTCAGTGTAACAGGTAGATCGATTGAAGTAGTGCACGTGTGCAGTGCACAAACAATGCTTGCAGGGCTGTAGCAGTTGCTTCTGTTTTGCATTCTCCACTGAGCATGGGACTGGAGGCAGAGTTTGCCCGGGGCTGCTTAGAGGTGCCCAACGCATAGAAAGTCAGAAAGAGAGAGTTACAGGTGTCGGCAGCGCAGTCCTCCATGTAGGGCTACACACATAATAAAACCTCTAATTTAATTAAAGCGTCCCAGCCAGCCTGAGCCATCACGGCCCAGTGCGGACTCCTGAGTGCAGAAGATTATTACAGAAGATCTTTCTGTGAGGAAGAACAGAAAGCTGAAGACATGAGGGTGTTGTCGGCTCAGAGGATCGGGCTAATTACATGTGTAGTGTTGTCACACTGGCCATGTCTGGTGCTGTTGTGATGCAGCACAGCACAGAAAGAAAGGCATGTGTTTATTTTTTGTTTTTTTTTACCCGACCAAGTTAGAAGCTAATTTATTTACATAGCTTCCCATGGGCAGCCTGCAAAAGTGACTGGGTGCCTCTCCTAACGTTTTATCCTACTGAAAAAAATGCTGGTGTTCAGTATTCTTTCAGTAGAACAAAACGTGGCTTGCCTTGCAGCAGTCCTCTCCAGTCCACTGACGCCACTCACAGTGACTGCCTGGAGGCCTTAACCATGTGCTATTGGAAAACAAACTGACCTGATCTTATCTCTATAGATCAGATCAATACACAGCTCGTTTTCCGATTTGCAAAATGCTGTTCAGATGTACCCATGCAATTGCTTGCAAGGCCGCTGAACTATCAACACGAGGGGATGGCGGTCACGGGGCTTGAGAGGAGCTCTGCTGCAAGGAAGGCAAGCCCCACATTTCATTTAATTGAAAGAATAAAATTAAAGTACACTTTGCGTGAATGTCCTTACTTGAATGTTCTTAAAACCATACATAACATGATGGAGGTTTGTGACGAATCTCCAAACCTAAGTGAGTTTACTACGCAACGTATTTTATTGTGCGTCTCAAAGCGCTGAAAATAAAATAGGTAATAAATAGATAGTTTGGCTTTTGCATCTTATAGTTTAACATTCAGGATGTGGAAAATAAAGGTACTCTGATATTATTTTATCTCAACATGCTGCTATAAGGATATACATGTTGTCATGATGCTTTATTATGCAATTTGTGTATGTTGCAAGTAAACTCTAAGACAGTATTATTGTAGGCCTCAACTCCCAAAACTGTATTATTTCTTCCAAGTAAAGCGTGGAAGAAGGTGTTTGTGCCTAAATTGGAGAGTGGGTTAAAATCCCTGCTTTGCTGTTTAGCATAAGCGTGTGATCCTGGGCAAATAATGCAATCTTACCCTGATTCAACTGCAAAAATTGGAGTGCTTATCAGTGATTATGTTTCGCCCTTACAATAGAACAGTTTTAATAAGTGTAGGGACACATGGGTGTACCCTGGTGCTCCTCTGCTAGTGGCTCCAATACTGTCACGTATCATTGCATGATTGCTGCACTGGCCTCCCCCAGTCTCCAATTACTTGATTTGACAGGCAGACAGTGGGCCTCATTACGAAGTTGGCGGTAGCCGTGCCTGTATGACAGGCACGGCTACCGCCAACCTCGCTACCGGCACCGCCACCCGCGAATGGGCACTAACCGGCCCATTATGAGTTGAATGGGCTGGTAATTGCCCATTCGCGGGTGGCGGTATTACCGGGCTCCTCAACCCTATTCTGCCCCATAGGGCAGAGCGGGGATGAGGAGAATGGATGCACTGGCACTGTTTACAACGGTGCCGGTGCATCCGCAAGTTTCACTCGCGGGTGCCGCACAGCCCGCCAGGTCAAACCTGGCGGGCTGTCAGGCACCCGCGAGTAAAACGCGTAATTTGGCGGCACGGTATGGACGGTGCCGGTGACTTACTGGCACCGTCCCCATACCATAGCGCCAAAGTCATAATGAGGACCAGTCTCACCAGCCAGTCAGTGCACCAGAGTTTCTAGTATAGCAGGCTAACTTTGGTTAAACCAACATTACATTTTCTCCCCTGTTGCTCCCAATCATTGAGGTTGCTTGTGCTGTCCAGAGTACTGCCTCACACTCTGCAATGTCCTGCTAAGCTATGATATTGAGTCTTTCATTGCACACCATCTGCCATTTTCACACTTTCTAGGAGCTTCAGAACCTGCAAGTAATAGGGTTGGGGGCGAATGCAGTAGCAGAGGGATCAGGCCAAGATTGCTTTGTTACAACATTGATGTTTGCAGATCTTAAAAGATATGGCTCTGTACGGTGAACGTTTTAGATATTTTGGCAGCTGTGTGAAGCAGTGGTTATGTGCGCTTCAGGTAGCTAAGGTAGTTGTTTGTATGATTGACAGAAAAAGCGTTTTGCGTCTTGCTTTTTCCACCAGCTCACGAGAGAGCCAAAGACCAAAGGCGGGATGGACCAAAGGTTCACCTGCAAGGGAGCCAAGGAGGAGAGTTCAACAGAGCAGCCAAGGACCAGAGGGCCAACTGACCAGAGAGGTTCACTTTTACCTTAGTTTTACTTCAGTCTAGTTTACATTTTTGCTGTAAGCTGAAACTATTTAACTGGAGTAAAATTAGGAAGGACAGGACTTGTGAGGAGGGACTCTTGAGGGTGTTTTATTTACCTGCCCACTGACTGCCCATGGCCAATCTAATTCCTATGGCCAATCCCACACACTACCTGAAGAGTAAGAGTATTCATAAGAAAGTCTAACTTTTGAACTGCCTGGCTTTTTTTATACACACCGGCAGGTGGTGACTTTCCCTGGGTTGTGTTCTCAGCAAAACAGAAAATAGTAAAGGAAAGATGTGTCGCTCAAACTTACAAGTAACATTCTGAAACTAAATTGAAGATAGCAGAAGAGCTGCCATTTCAGAAACTGAAAATAAGCCTTTTGGTATACCCTCATCTTACCATCAACTTGACTTTCCTAAGATTCTTTTGTGGAGACCAATGCGTAAAATGTACCACTGGGTGCATTTGCATTGTAAATGCAGTCCAATGGCTAGATACATCTAGTATTCTATTCCTACATAAGTCAAACCCTGCTGATTGCACCATATTCGATAGACATGTTGGCAATTAAAAACTGAGTGAGGATTTGGAAGATTCTCTCGCTATGATATGATATAATATTTATTTGTATCGTGCTCATACACAAATGTTTCAGAGCGCGACGAGGCATGGGAGGGGAATAAGGGAAGACAAAACAACGATCTTACTAGGCCCAGTGACATTGAGAATGTGCAAGTGCAGGGGGGGAGGGAAGGCTGGAAAGTGCAAGGGAGAGGGGAAAAGTGGAAAGTGCTGAGCAAGGGGTACAACACAATAAAAGGTAGTGCAGCCAGCAATGTGGCTAGTGCAGGTCTTGAGCGCAGACAAGGGGTGTCTGGTAAGTGCAGGTAAGGGTACTGTAGGGCAACAGATACAGACCCAAGTGCAGGTGCTGCCAGGGGCAGTGCGGGTGAGTGGCTGGGTGGGCATGGACACGGGCCCGAAAGCAGTGGGAAAACCAGGTGCATTGTGCCAAAGCAGACAGATCAGCAGGGGAGAGGGGGAGCGAAGGTAGAAGCAAAGAGGAAGATCTTGAGGTGCTTCCGGAACCAGAGATGGTTCCCCTCAAGTTTCAGAGTGGCAGGGAGGCTGTTCCAGAGGGAGGCCCCTGCTGAGGAAAGAGATCTGCCACCAACTCGTTGCTTGGAGAAGCGACAGACCCTGAGGGAGTTGGAGGTGTAGGAGCGAAGAGCTTGAGTGGGAAGGTATTTATGGAGGGAAAGTTGAAGGTATTTTGGACCCAGTCCCCAGAAATTCAGTTATGTTCTTGTTTTGGTGTGCCCCCCCCCCAAGATTTCCTGTGGCCTCATCAGGCAACCCCTATAAAAAATGTCTGGGGGCGCCACTGGTTCTGCTTACCACTGTTCCAGTTGCAACATTCTTTCCAATGTTTATAACAGTAACCAGGAAGATTTTGTTAGGAGTTTTGTGGAGACTCAAAAGAAAGGTTTGAAGTTATTAACATCCTGATTTCTAGATACTTGAAGCACTGTTAAGCAATTGGTTTTAATTGAAAATATATTACTGATAAACTGTCCAAAAGGAAGAATCCTAACAAAGGAATATTTAAAGATGTCTAAAATGGCCCCAGACAGTATGATACTTTATCTTAATAAGGCCGCTAATGCATTAGTACCAAAAATATCTTCAACTGAATCTTTCCTAGCAGTGTCCACTGTGGTTGCATGAAGTCCCTGGACTAATAAATACATAAATACATAATCTTAGTATGATGAGAACTGCCGGAGGTGACGAACGACCTTCTGTTTTCAGGAACCTCTTCTGTAAGGATTGCCTTACTTCCCACTCCTATGGCTTAGTGTTTTGATATATATGTTTTTTTTGCAGAATTCTCTAGGCTACCTCTTTACCCTGTTGGCTGTTGTGAGGATCCAGGAATGAGACGCAGATACAGAGGACTCATCGAATTGGTTACAGACTTTAATAAACAATAAAGGGGTTGTTAAATGCCTCACTGTCCTTAGGGTCTGTCCTGTGTCAAGAAGTTCAAAGTAAAACATGTTCTGTGTCTGAAATGCTATCCTAGCCCTTGCATTCTAAAACGAACTCTAGGGGGCTAAGGGTATTGTCTCTGGCTTGAAAAGTGCACAGATGTTCAAGTTGAATTAAGGAGAATAAAAGACCCTTCTTTTCGGATAGGGATAATAACGTAACTTGGCTAACTAGTAAATCATACTTTTCATTGTATGTGCATCAGGCCTTTCCGATAAATACACAAAATATTTATATTATTATAATAACTAATGGAAAGGTCAGACATTTCATCACCCAGTTAAGATTTGGTTTGTTACCTACAATGTCCAGGCTGGGACTTATACACCATACCTGGAAAGACTAGGACGTCTATGCAACGTTGAGGTTGAAACGCCCAGGTACTTATTGACGAACAGTATGGTAGTTAGAGGAATGCATAACAAAGGCTATCTTAATATTCGTTATCCCATAGAAAATTACAGTTCTGGCCAAACTTGGTCCTTATTATTTGCACGAAGTAGTATGGTTCTCAATGATATCCTTTACTATATATGGCAAGAAAGTGTTAGATTGTTGAATGAAAAATTATGATTTTTCAAAGTATTGTAATTAATATGTGTATGATATTTTATGAATTAAATGTTCCGATATATGATTATGTATTATTTATTGTATCTCTTTTTATTTGTTTTCTTTTATTGATTGTATGAACGTTATTCTATTCGTTTTTATAGTGTTAAAAGGTTTTGGTTTAACCATAACAGTTAAATGAATTTAAAAAAAAGAAAATCCAACACAAGTTCCAAATGGATAATGTTCACAGTTCCTGAGAATGACTCCTGTCCCCAGGTTTCTCTCCACATGAAAAATGGGATGAGGTGCTTCGGAATCTCTGGGACATATTATTGCATAGTGGGAAAGCCTCTAGGTATCGAGGAGAATAATCTCCAACTACCAAGATGTAATGATTTCCCAACCTAGATGGCTCAAGGGGCCCCACAATGCCCATGCCTATGCAGGAAAATGGCACATCAATAACAGGCAAAGGTTGGAGTGGAGCCAGAGGAGGTATTTGAGAACTAGTCTATTGGCACAAAGTACAGGTTGTGATGACATCACATCAGCATAGATTCCAGGCCAATAAAATCAGCTTATTACCTGCACCTGTCCCCAAGTGACCACCTGTTAAGTGGGAGTGAGCAATGTGCATAACCATCCTCTTGGGACTTTTAGGCACCATAATCTGTTGATCTAGGAGTACCATCAGGACTGAGATCACCCCTATAAAGTGTCCCATGTCTTAGAAAGAAGAATGCCCCCCCTTTCTGCCTTTGCTCCTCTACAGTTAGCACATGTAGAAAAGCTTCTGCTAGTAAGGTGTTATTCCACTGGGCAAATGCTAAATCAGGAATGATCTCAGGTTCCTCTGCAAGGGTTTTTGGCTGTATTGCTTCAGATGGTAGTGGGATCATCATCTGCTTACTCAAAGCCTTTTCTGCCTCTCTCAGTTTTATCCAATCCTTGATTTTCTCTATTTTGCGAAACAAATCTCTCTCCAAGTTCCCCAGAGCTATTTTTTCGCCTGCCTTTATTTGGTATGCCTATTTCCCACTCTTAGAATCAAGATTTTCACTTCACGCTATAGTAAGGATCTATGATGCCCGCTTGGATTTCTAGGCCGTATCACCAAGCTAGGCAAGATTTAGAGGCTAATCTGATGAAAGTGCCTTGGGGTAATCGAATTATGTAAGTTGGTATTAACATTCTGTCTCTGGGTTACACCAACTCTCCCCTTCTACTGCATATGTTGAATCCAATAGAATTGTCTGGAGCTACTTATGGATTGGAAGCTTAGTGACTATGTTTTTCAAATCTGAAGGTTTCCCCATTTGTGTCAACTGAGCCCGATCCCACTCCTGGCATGATATGTGAGGAACCAGGAATGAGATGCGGACACAGAGGACTCATGGTGTTGGTTAAAGACTTTTATTAAACAATAAAGGGGTTGGAAATTGCCTAACTGTCCCTAATCTAGGAAGTATTTCCTTACCTCAACCAAAACTAAGGGTCTTTCCAGTGTCAAGATGTCCAAAGCAAAAATGTCCAGTGTTCAAAATCCTCTGCTAGCCCTTGCATTCTAAAACTAACTCTAAGGTGCTATGGGTATTGTCTCTGGCTTGAAAAGTGCACAAATGTTCAAGTTAAAAAAAATATATATAATCCAACACAAGTTCTAAATGGCTAATGTTCACAGTTCTTTGGAATGGCTCCCTTCCCCAGGTTTCCCTTTACCAAAACAAAAGTTCCAAAGAATAAGCAAGTTCTTTAAGGGCCAAGAGTATGTCTCTCTCCTCTTGGTATTACAATCCACACCAGGGGAAATAACTCCCTTCCCAAAGTCTATGCCACAAAAACCCCAAGTGCACGACTCTTCCTTGGGATTACATTTCTAAAGTAACACAATTTTGGGTGTGTGTGCAAGACTCGCAAGATACCTGGTATACTCTCCTGCCAGGCTCTCTCATGTAGTTCCTTTATACAATTTGGATGTGGGTCCCAGACTTGCCAGACACCTGGTATACTCCCCTGCCAGACTCTTTCTTTATTCCTGTATTTCTTGCATTCACACAGTTCCAATATTCTGAATTGTTTTCACCAAAACACTGGGTCTCAAACCCACTTTTATTTTCTTACTTTGTTAAATGTCCAAACACCTGAATGCTTCCCTGACAGGTTCTCTCTTTATTCTGGTATTTCTCATAGTCACACAGTTCCAATATTCAGTATTACTTTTGTCAAAGTGTCAGGCCACGAAACCCTCTTTCATTCACTTTCTTCTTTTTATGTCCCAGTGTCCCAACCTTCTTGCTCGTAGTCACCCGACTCATAGACCTGACACTTATCCGTACTTTGTGGAGTTGCTGAAGTGCCCAGTTGACCCAGCTTCCCTTCCTAGGGCTACCCGGCTTTCTCTGACGTTCTTCGGGCCTCTCACAGCAAACACACATAAGCGTCCCAGTGTCCTGCCTCCACTTCACAGGCTTACTGTCTTTGACTGGCCACCTCAGGGAAAGGATTGATATTCATCATCAGATTCATCACACTGTTGACAATGATTGTTGATTATGAACTGTGCATTTGTGCCAGAAACTACTGTTGATGAGTGCTTTTACCATCTCAGGTAACTGGGAGAAAGTGGTTGGACTAAGGCCAGTGTATCATGTTGGCACGGGCCAGATAGTACATGAGCCTCATTACAAGTCATGAGGTGCGGGCAAAATACAGGGGTATTACCATATACCGCTGCATTACCACAACGCGCAACTATAGCTTTGGCTGAAAGTTGGGGGATTTACCTCTAGCTATTGTTATTCAACTTGTAGTTTCATTGTGTTTTGATATCTACAGTCCTTTGGTCACCACCACGGTTGCCCTCTTTTACTCACCCTTCTTTATTTTCCCCACTTTGGCCTCAGCTGTTCATGACTTTACCTTTACTCTCTAGGACAATGCTTATCCTTCATTCTGTGCACAAATGCCTTGGGACGTATCTGCAGCTATCTCCTTGACTACCGTTTTACACAGCTGCCACTCGGGAGCAGCGCGGCATCCAGTGACGTCATTACATGTCTGCATTTGATGATGTTTTCACGCACCATGTACGCTATTAATTTATTCCCATCCTCTCGCTCGGTATCCAAGGCTCTTTCTGGATCCACTCGGACCGGTTCCGGTATCTCCTTCCGGTGAGTTTGTTCTCGATTTTCTCCAGCTCTCCTCTTCTTTCAGGGGAAATGCGTTTCAGCAGTTGACTCCCGATACCAGAGATGTTTTTTATGGGAGGGCCAAAGGGGCACTTGCCAAGGCCCCCCAACTTGGAGGGGGGCCCCACAGGGCTGCCTGATCTGAAGAAGTAATATTCCATTGCTCACCAGTCTTCAATAGCACACGTCAGGACATTTTATGGGTGCTGCTGATGCTCTAAACCGGTTGCCTTTCTGTTTTGACAAGTACATTCCGCCTTGCTTTCTGTGTTCACTGTGGTATACATAGTTTGTGAGTTCCTTACGTCACAACTCTGTAGCATTCTTTCCTTCCTGTGGGAATTATGTTGATCATGTGCAATAGGCAATGGTGAAATGCATATTGATAAATTGAGTGCCACAATGGTTCAGAAGTTATCTCAGTGTGTGAAGCACCCATTGCAGAGATATGTGTTCATATGCAAATTAGAATATCACGTTCCAGCAAGGCTGGCTGAGCCTATCCGATGTCTGAAATGTATAAACCTGCTTGCATTTGTACTTGGTTTTGCAGAACAACATCTGCTATTATCAGCAATGTACCTGCACCAGATAGGGGTTGCTATAAAAACTAACATATCATCCGTATGGTGAAGGTCTAGAAATTGGTTTGTTCAGATGGGGTGTTGTAAAACCTAGGCAATCGCCTCCAATGATGGCATAAACTGTTAGTCCAAGAGGTGAATAAGTATCCAAATTCAAGACTGTGGAACAAAAGCGTTCATGCTTGTATCCTGGATTTGCCAGCAGACAATACAGTGATCCTGGTCAAATCATCTAATATACCTAACATTACTGTGCTGTCTTGTGTGAGGTTTGCCTTCTTGCATGCTTTTGATTTGATTTGAATTATTTATTTATATGGTGCACAAAGCCCAGAGGCATCTAGGTGCTTAAGTGCTGGTATCGTTTAGCCCATTACTTGATCTTTCTTCTTATGTAGGCCATTTGGGTGAAAAGGTTGCTAGACAGAAGATACCGGACCAGATGTTGCAGGCTTCATGCAAGCATATTTTAAGGTCTGCTTGTTTGACACAAAAAACGGTTTGCTTTTTGGTAAAAGTCAAAGGTTTTTATGCACGTTTATAATTGAAAATGTCACAAGCCATTGTTTTGGAAGCATTTAAAAATTTAAAATACAAAAGACAAACCCAGATTAAATTTAACCCTGTTAAATCACATCGATTGGTATGCTGCTACTTATATACTTCCCTTGATGATGGAGAAAATGAAGCTAGAATCATCCCAATTTTGCATAACACCCTTCTATAATTTTTTGTTTAAAAATGGTCATGTTTGGTAATGTACTTTCCAAGTCCGTTTTTATTAAATGAGAATGTTTTAGTTCATGGTAAGAACTGGAAAAGTAAGTGTTCAAATGCAGAAATTGCAGTGTTGGCACGAATCACAGCTTCACCCAGTCACCCCTTAACTAATGTGTGATCCTGTGCATCTCATTTAATCTTGTATTGCCTAACCTCTCAATATTGCCAGTCCCTAAACCTTTCAAAATTGTCAGCCCTTCAGAGTGATTTCCTTCTTATGGTATGGTCTTCATAAATGCCTTATTCATGGTTTCACTGGCTACAGGGTTGATTCCACTTTAATAGTGAGCATATTTGTATCGCCCAACACAGGCATTTGTCCTTTGATATCTATTGGCAACACTATTTGAAAACCATATCTCATTTCTAATCTCGGTCTGTCTCGAAAAAAGACACTGTCCTGGTAGCTTCTAATCTGCATCCACTATCCATGCTACTGCATGTGTGATGCTTTCTCCTTCCTTCCACTTGGTCTCCTCTATCCATGAATGAGCACTTTTGCATTCTCAGAGGCAGCTAATGTGAGTTATCGGTCTATTATAGGTTACATATACCTTTTAAATACAGTCCTGCATTAATACTACAGGCTGCATACCTTCCTGGATGCTATTGCTAAAAAAAGTATCCTGTATGTACTAGAGCAGTAACCTCTTCATAGACTGCTAATGTTGGTCTTCAAATGCTACTTGTTTATCATTCTGATGAGAGCAAGATTGAAGACGGTAAGGGGACTTAAATGGAGTATAAACATGCTTATTATGCTGCGAAACAGCATATCAACCTATAGGTTGGGAGTGCGACAGGTGGGACTCGGAGAGGGGGGAGGGGGGGGGGAACGACCAGTAGTCTTACTCATTTAATTCCTTTGGTTTGGTGGAGGGGGCCCCAAAGATGTTTGTGGCCAGGGCCCCAAATGTGCTTAAGATGGCCCTGCCCGATACCTTGATTCTTTACATTACAGCCTCTATTACAGCTTTTTAACTTTGTGCCGTTTTGCACGCCAGGTCTTGCCCTTCTGACAGAATTTGGAGGTATTACACTCTCTTCTTATCTTGGTTTTGGTGGTGACTCTCACGTTTTTACTAGTCATGGGACCTTCAAGTTCAGTACCAAGGTCTGCTTACTTTTATACAAACTGACTGCAAAATACCTCTTCCCGCAGTAGGTCGAAGACGGGTGTCCCATCCAACATGACAGCAACAGGTCCCTGCAAGACCAGATTGGCTTTTCGTATCTCATTTCCTCAGAAAATGTAAAGGGCCACTGGGAGAGAATAGTAGCGAAAGGCGCTATTCTGGGAGTGAATTGGACTTAGTTTAGCGAAAGAGAACTCCACTGAAATAACAAAAGAGGTATATATATATATATATATATACATATATATATATATATATATATATATATATATATATATATATATATATATATATATATATACCTTTAGTACAGCTCTTTTAATGGTGGTTGATGTTGGTATGGAAAGTTACATATCAATCCTTTCATGGAATGTAATCAGTATTCAATGAGTGTCTGTTTTATATACAATAAATGTGATATTGCACTTTACAGGAAACTTGGATAAAAGAGGCACCTAATCTACAGAGTTTCTCCTGTTTCAGCGTTCAAGTAATACAATTCACATGAGATTGCTGTAGAGATGTGTTAAGTAGTACTGATAGCTATTCACTTAAACTTTGTCTTGGCGTCTCACTAAATACGACTGATGCAATTTAACTCGTGTGCTTTAAAGAAACCCAATGATTATCAACTTATAATTAATAACTAATTCCTTCTGGGGTAAAATTAATGGTGAACATATTTCACAGTTTCAAGACTCACTTAGCTCCCCTTTTTCCAGAGATGGTTAGTCCTGATTTGCAATGATTTTAACTTTCGAGTGAAGACAGCCACCTCTGCACTTGTGGATTATGAGGAAGAAGAACATTCAGCATATAAAAAAAGAAACCAAGAGAAAAGGGGTTTCTTTTTTGACAATTCTGAAATACGTTTTAGCTAAGTAAATGTCAGACTATCACCAGATATTCTTTCCAACTACACATTTCATAATTTAATTTTTGGTTTTGTATTTGTATATCTATATATATTAAAGTCAAAATGTATCTGTGGGTTTGTGGTGGGATTTGTGGGGTTGTGAGTTTGTGGCTTGGCGAAGTGTTGTTCCTTATACAATTCCAGACTGTTTCACCAATCTGCACCATATTTTGCATAGTTACCTGTTAGGACCCTTTCGACATTCCTGGCTACATGACATTTGTACATCTCACCTCTTTCCCAGGATTTCAGCAAAAATGTGTTAAAATGAGTTTGTAGGTTTGTGGCCTGCCGATGAAGCTGTAAACCATGTTCACTGGGAAGGGAAACAAAAAATGTATGGGAAGCGAATGGACCTGAGAGGCAAAGGTGAAGGCAGGTAAGCATTCAAGAAGTTTCCACATTGTTGCCATATCACGTGAAATTACTTTTCCAGAGGATTTTTGTGAGATGATGCATGCCGACGAAGCAGTAAACCATGTTCACCGGGAAGGGAAACAAAAGTGGGACCTTGAAAACCAATTTTCAGGGCCGTAGGATGCACGGTTTGTGAGATATTTGCAACACAATGCACCACAACAATCTGCACCACAACAGGGTAGGCGGAACAGCGACCTACAGTATCATTCATTTTCAGCAATTGAGAGTGTTATCATATCTGTGTACAGAACCCGTACAGAGAACGGGTACTTCTACTAATGGTTAATAAAATCAACCTTTACGAAATTCAACAACTATAAAAACATCACACCACATGCAAAAGTACAATTCCTTTACAACATTCAGACTCCAAAAAGCATTTTAACACTTACAGGAGTACAATTTCAATAGAAAAAGTAGAAACACTGCCATTCTTATGAAGCCTAAAACAATTGCAATTTTAAGTCAGTTTCAGTAGACTTAAAAACCTCACAATCGCTTTTGAAGGAGACGTACACAAACCACTTAGAATCCATTGCCACAAATATCCATTTTGACAAAATCCAGTCCATTAACAAAAGTTTTTAAGCACTTTACGTGGTATTCCCTTAAGCTTGGACAGTCCATCATTAAAAGTCTCAGCGTTTCCAGTGCTGGAGGATTCACATGAAAACTTCAAAACGACAGGTCATTTGGTATGTTCCTTCATATTGTTAAAATGACCCTTCTGTGGACAAGGCTCAACCTAAACCCCATAAAATTCATAAGTTGGTCATTAGGCAGGACTTTTTCAAGTAACTAGCCATTCCCAGCATAACATACGCCATTCTAGCATATCTTAAAGGTCAATGTCATTCAGTAATTCATAGGGTCACCTCTGTCCATCTTCTTAAATATCAGAATTACCACAATCGCTTGCAGGAAGGGGGAATAGGTCCCTGTGATTTATTAATGGTCATTGAAAACACTAAACATATAGGTAACTGTCTTCTTTTGAATTTGAAAGGCATATTTGTATCAGATGGAATGAGAAGTATGCGTGGTATAAAACAGTATCTAAGTTCCATCAATTACAAAGGCCTCTATGATGTGTCTTTGTAGAAGTGTAATTGTCAGCACTTTTCCATTGCAGAGTCCCTGTGAGGGCATACGATTACACAGTAGCATAATTACAGCACCTACATTCAGTTTTTGCTTGTGGGGAGGCATTCGTCCTACAGCGTTAACTCTTTATAGATTGCAACGTTGAGCTGGTAATTAACTGTTCATTGTCATTGGAACCGCTCTGCCCTGTGTGAAGAGAAGTGGGGTTGGAAAGAAGTAACTTGACATTTTTCTGAATATTTGAGATAGTGGAAAGTGAAGGTGACCATTTAGGACCGTACTCATTCTGTTCATTAAAATTGGCAGCTGTTGTTGAATTAAGGGCACACAGAGGTGCACTTTGCCATTTGGACAGCAGAGAGCAACCTAACATTGACAAATTGTATCAGCTGAGTACAGAAACATACCTAATCATTTTCTATAGATAGATTAGCTAACAAACCCTGCTTTTCATTATCATTTTTAAGCTTTGCAAATAGTGGATAGTTTGAAGTGTTATCACATGTATCAATCCAATCCATTCTTTAACCTTATATGGGTTCATAATTAACAACTCACTCCCTACTTTCATGTTTGTGATGTCTAGCTGCCGTCGCTGGTCTCTGTGGCATCGTTGGCGGCATGTGTTAGGATTGCACAGGATTCCTCCCAAGATGGCGCCACCTTCCCTACATGGCGTTGCAATCACCTATCAGGAAACTGGTGTCTGGAACTCCGCCCCGACGGCAGAATTTCAGCCTCCTCAACCGGTCGAACCGTGCGCTGCTACTTTCATAGTTGCTACACTTTGTGAGTTTGTTGTGAGACCTAAATACCATTCTTTGCTAATTTAATCTCTTGTTGTTTCCTTCACATGTGTCCTTTCCCTCTATTTCCATTAGTCACGGCACATCCCTCTCAGTCCAGATTGCTCACTTGCGATGGTCGTACTCTGTCCTACTTAGACAAATCCCAGCCCTTACGGGTAGGTTACTTTTGTTAGGAGCAGCATACATTCTTTACCACTCTAAACCTTACTACAATCACATACTTTCCCTTTCTTTTAACCAGTATGCAGGCACCACATTCTGCACTTCTGACCTACATTAGCCAGATAACGCAGCTCCCGTTCTTACCGTCCACGACTGCCTCTTTCTCTCTACGAAGACTGTGTGTCACACCCAGTAGGTTTTCAGCAATTCCTTCTCTCTTTAACCTTCCCAAATCGGTCATACTCACCCGTCTACTTCCCCCTGGCCAGTTGGGACACATACAGCTTTGGAGTTTACCCCAGCTCCTGCCCTCCCATTCTGAAGAGCAAGAGAGAGATCTCTACATTAGGGTAAATACCCACCATATCCAGATAGGGAAATAGTGGACTACACTCCCCACTTACCTTGTGCATTATCTTGTAGTGCCATCCCGACGATCTGAAGGAGCATCAACATCCCGGACGCCAGACTCCATCCGGATCCCCAGGACCTTCGTTCTCAAGCTGCACAATGTTTCTTCTCCATGAGGGTTTCCCTGGAAACCTCTCTCTGCTCCTACTCTTTGGCAGGATCTGGGAGGGGTGACTAAGTAGATTCTCATTACAACTGGCCTCTCTACCTCAAACAGGTTAGTGGATGGCATGTGTCTTGGTTGCATTGCATAATTTTGTTGTAGAGCAGTTTGTACCATGGTATTACAGCTAGCAACACCCGAAAATTATAGCAACCAGATATGTGACACCCACAGGCATGGATCAGCGACAACAGCTAGTCGTGACGGTTCATTCGTTGACAGCCGAGGGGCAGCATCTCAAACAGGAGAATGCTACTTTATGGCAACAGATATGGTGATCGCTGCAGTATTCAGAGGTGCCTCCTTTCCCCTTACCTAGTGGTCGCTTTGATGGTAATCTACATAAAGCTAAAGAGTTTCTGGAGTCCTGCACAATGCAGTTTGCATTCAAGGCAGCTTTCTTTCATACGGATAGGGACAGAGTGGGGCACATGATTTCACAGATTACAGGAGCAGCGCTGGCATGGGCTACGCCTTTGGTCACTAGCAATAACCCTGTTCTAGATTCATATCCTGCTTTCTGCAATAGTGTCAAAAGTATGTTTGGAAGACAGGAGGTCACCATCGCCTTTACTGGATTTCAGGCAAGGGGATCAAGATATACTAACGTATATTACCAGGTTTAAGCAGATGGCCAGTGATACTGCCTGGATGGATGATGCCTTAATTACTATTTTCCACAGAGGATTATCAGAAAAATTAAAGGATGAGGTATCACGAGTACCACGTCCTCACAATTTAACAGAATACATTGCTTTAGTGATGCAATTAGACTATAGATTACAGGAGAGACATCAAGAACGGAGGAAGGGTAGAACGCCTAGATCTCCTTCTGATATTCCACACCCGGTAGGACGAGTCCTTCTTCCCGAAGAACCGATGCAGTTGGGCACAGCCCGAGGCCCTTTATCTACAGAGGAATGCACTAGAAGACGAACCCTAGGTCTTTGTATGTACTGTGGAGCCAATACCCAAACACTAAGGGAATGTCCCACTGCACCACCATGGAAGCAGGGAAATGCCAGCACCCGACTATAGAGGGAACCATGGTTCAGGACCACCAGCATAGTAAGGGTTCCCCAACAATTGCACAATCCTTTAACAGCATCAACCCGGCAGAGAATTCTATGCTGGTACTCTGCATATCCTTTACTTGGGGTAATAGACACGTCCAAAACATCCCAGCCCTAACAGATAGTGGAGCAGCCGGAAATGTCATTGATGATCAATGGGCAGGTGTCCATGGCATCCCTCGTTCGGCCAAGACCATATCTATCCCAGTCGAGAATGTAGACAGTAGTCTTCTTGTCACAGGGCCTATTAAGGATCAAACATGTCCCCTGGAGATGAGGGTGGTTTCACACAAGGAAACATTGATACTAGACATCATCAAGGCTGCTCATTATCCCGTAATACTGGGGCTGCCATGGCTGAGGGAACACAATCCCTTTATCAATTGGTCGGCAGGAACTTTCTTTTTAGGTTCTGAATATTGCCTGAAACATTGCCTGGCTGTTGGTTCCGGAGCACAAAAACCTTCCTCCAACCCTAATTCCATTCCCAAGGTAATCACTTCGCTCAATCAGATATCAGGCCTTCCCAAAGCCTACCAACAATACCATGAGGTTTTTTCTACCACAGAAAACTCAGAACTTCCACCTGATCGGAGAGATGTAGATTTGATTCCAGACAACCCATTGCCTTTCGGCCGAATGTATATTCTTCAGCCAAAGAGAAAGAAGTCCTCAAACAGTACCTACAGACACATTTTAAGAATGGTCTGATCTCTGAATCTAATTCGCCGGAAGCAGCCTCCCTTTTTTTTATTCCGGAGAAAAATACTTCTGAACTGCACCCTTGCATTGATTTTTGTGGCTTAAACAAGATCACTGTGCAATTTTTCCCAAAATTCCCTGACATTTTTTCGCAAACTCATCACATTATTCTTTTGTGCATCAATCAATTGCTTCAGATCAAAAAAGAAAGAATCCTCTAATGGATCCAGAATCTTCTTATAGAAAGAGAGATACCTCCATAATGCAACTGATTTTAAGGTCTTAATGGTATGCTCAAAACAGATATCTGCAGCTGGTAAACAGGTGATCTTAAAACACAACGCCATATTCTTGCTTCTAAGAAGTCCAGTCTTTCACAAAACCACACTCACATCATTTCTATGCAATATAGAAGTTTTGGAACAACTTTTTGCACTTAGAATTTAATAAGCGGTTCAAAGGTAACTTTTCCATATTTCACATCAATCTTTCTCATCTGAGCAGCTAAAACATTCACCTTGTGCAAATCCTTATCCCAAATATGGCCCCTATTTGGCCTTGAGACAGCTGAAAATCCCAAATACACAAACTTTTCTATAACTGCCAACTTATTCCTCTCACCGAACCAACTAAATTGTACAGGCTTGCAGGAAGATCTAATTGCAAACACCTTAATTTTAGCGGCATTGATTTTCAAATACTTATCCTTAACATATTGCTGAAAAGCAATTTTCAGCCTCTGTAAACTGTGAAGGGTCAGTAAGGGGAGACTGAACACTTTGTTTAGTTTTTATATGGTTTTATATTTTATTTGAAAGAAGATCAGAACATAAACTCTAACTAAACCTCTGCTATCAGGGTATTCTCTACCGAAGCTAGGATCTAAGGGAAAACCTCATAGCATGTACAAAACTAACCCTCACACTAAACAAAAGAAACATTCAAAACAACATAAAAACAACATCAATAAAAGTTTGCCAAATGACCAGTGTCTTTGATGACTTGTATTTGTCCTGGGCAGATCGTGCTCCCCCAAGAATGTCCCAAAGTCAATTTCTTCCACAGAAAAGTAAGTCTTAAATCAAGTCTTGAAAAGTTCCAAAGAAACAAAAGTTCACACAAACAAAAATCTACTGGTAACAGTCTGTTCTTCGCTTGATGAAAAGATTCCCCTTTCAAGTTCCACAAACATAACAACAGCACCAATGGTATTCCTGGTTTACCTCCGTCCAGGAAAGAATGGATAAAGCTGAAGACAAAAGTATCACTTCTACATAACAACAACTCTTCTTCTTGCAACCTCTACAGCGTCTTTATATACAATTTGTCAGGATGCTTCTTCTTAGGGTTTGCTCTCTTCCTAGTAACTCCCTTCTGCCAATGATATTGTGAGAGCAGGCTCCCTTACCTCACAGTTGACTTCTACTTCTACTACGTTCAACTGACAAAAGTGTTAACAACCACAGTTTTATTACAAATTCTGCGACTTAGCATTTTAGCAACTTCAACAAGACTTTTTCGACCTCTACAGGTTGGCAAGGCACTCTTCTCTCTTATATGGCAAGAAAGGGATGTCTATTTGCCTTTCCTTTTCTGTCTTGCAGCTACCAGAAAATCTGTCTTTACCAGGGTAGGTTTTCCTAAGGAGGTCATCTCTGACAGGGGGTCAAATGTTACATCCCACTACATGCAGACCATGTGGAAAAACTGTGGAGTGACCTACAAGTTTGCAACAGCCTACCATCCCCAAATCAATGGGTTAGTGGGGAGGTTTAATAGAACTATGAAGAGCATGATACGTGCTTTAGAAGAACCCCTTAGAAGAAAGTGGGACCTTCTACTGCCATCCCTTCTCTTTGCTTATAGAGAAATCCCTCAAGCAGGGGTTGGGTTCAGCCGCTTTTAACTGCTCTATGGTCATACGGTTAGAGGACCTTTGGCCCTGATCAAGGAAGGGTTGGAGAGTGCCCCTTCCCTCAAGCCAGTGAGAGTCACTGACTATGTGCTAGTTCTCCAGAGGACAATGGAACTCATGATGACAGAAGCAAGAGATTGCGGATTCAGATAGTCAAGTGAGCACTTAAGCCAAAAATTACGCCAAAATGCATGAGATTTTGAAGCTATATCAGGATATCAGAATAAGAAAGTTCAGAAAATACTTCTGTGACAAACGCGACTATCAAGAGGACAGGGTATACACATTTCAAGCTAAATATGACGATAGTTCTAGATCTAGATCAAGAGGCAGTACACCAAATACATCGCAAGGAAGCTCAGACGTTGACTCTGAGGCTGAGACGAGGGCAAGCACATCAACAGACCCTACAACCACACGCCAATGCAAAAAAATGTTCTTTTAAGAAGAAATAACACACTACAGGAGGGTGCACAAAGAAGCTACGCCAAACAGATACACTTTTAGGATCCACTAACATTAAAAATAGCAACGAAAAACCTCAGCACAGGGGGAGGAGGGGAGGCAGGAATAAAGGCCGATGGAAACACTGGAAATATAGGCCAAGTGACAAGATCAGTTCTGAGAAAACAATTAGTGAATTGACCAACACTAATTTTGTTTTCAATATGTCAGCATGGCAGCTGACAACACATGAGATGGGTGTTCTTAATAAAGGTTTGGCCTTTGCACCCACACAAGGGACTGATTTTGTTAACTTTCAAATTGACCTATTCAAATTCAATAGAAAATTGAAATTAAAAAGGTTTTTTTGCAAATAAGGTACAGACTACCAGTATGACAGCACCTATTAAAACTTTAAGTAATTTCACTTGAGCAGACATTGAGAATACCCATCTTCTGATGACACTCACATCGGGAACAGATATTACCAAAGCAAATATACATGAAGAATTGGATATACAAGCAAAGAATCTTACAGTGACAGAACTTAAACCCAGATAAAAATTCACTCCACAGTTGGCCAATGAGAATATTATAAAAACCTTTCATCAAGCGGTTATTACTGACATCCATCACTATTTAGATCACAAATCACATAAGGATAGTAATACGTTTAACAATCTATCCAGAGAAGAACAAAGGGCTCTTTGTGACCTAACTAATGGTGTGAATATAGTAATAAAGGAAGTGGACAAAGGGGATGTGGTGTTAATGAACGCATCAGACTATATTCAGATGGGTCTAGGACATCTACCAACACCTGGATGTTATACCAAACTTCCATCCAATCTTATAAAGAAGATTGTGCAAGACTTAAGTGTCTTGATCACGGATTGGTTCTGACTGTGACTTTTGACCAAGGAAGAAAAACAATGTTTGTTAATTCTTAAGTCAGTTATGCCCACACTATATTTTCTACTGAAAATTCATAAAGCTTCTGTAGGTCTGCCACCAGTTACACCAATTGTTAGTGGTATTGGCAGGGCTATGGAGGGATTGTCCAAGTATATTGATAATTGTATCAGACTACCATCTTATATCAGGGACAGCACACATGTGCTTTTATGTTTAGCGGATATTGTTTGGCAGGATGACTGGCTATTGGGCACGCTGGATGTCAGCGCACTATATACATCTATAGATCACTCATTGGCTATAAAGGCTATAGATTATACATATAGAGGTTTTTCTGCATCGTACTCAGAACATATCAATATGCTTAAATCCTTTCTGAAATTCTCTCTGGAGAATAATGTGTTCATTTTTAATGGTGCATATTACTCCCAAGCTAATAGGGTGGCTAAGGGAGCAAAATATGCACCATCTCTCACAAAGCTTTTCATGTCTGAATATGAGGAGACTCATACCCTGTCAAATAAGGAATTTATAGATAACATTATTATGTGGAAGAGATATATTGGCAATATTCTGATCATTTGGCAAGGCACAGAAGAAACTTTCCATATGTTTAAAGACTATCTTAATAAAAATGAATTTGGTATCAAGCTGACAGGACATTGTGATGCCATGAGCATTGCTTTTTTGGATTTATGCATTTATATTGATAAAGGCAAGATTGAATCCAAAACCTTTCCTAAACTGACCAAAGTTAATTCTGTCTTACATCCTAGTAGTTGTCATAGGAGGGCCACCATCCTTAATATACTGGGTGGAGAATTCTATAGAGCAAGACCGAATTTTAGTGAAGATACACAGTTTGTTAAAGAGTGTGATCTTATTTCAGATAGATTTGACAGGTGAGGGTATTCACCTAACATAGTCAAATCATCACAAGACAAATTGGAAAAATGTAGAAGTAGCATAGAGAAGTCCAGTCGGGACACCGACCGGACTGCGGACATCATTGCCCAATACTCTAATGATGCCCACACCCTTTACTCAATGGTCCAGAAACACTGGCACCTCTTACTGATGGATACAGATCGTAGACAACACTTAGCGGATAAACACAGATTTATTTACAGCAAGGCACCAACAATGAAAACATTTTTATGTCCGTCATTTCTAGATCCACTCACTGGTAAACCTAATGGTGGTAGTGATTGGTTGCGGGCACCTAAAGGATTCCACAAATGTGGAACGTGTAGCATGTGTCAGTATGCCCATCAGGACACGGAGCAATTTAATTATGAACCAGATGTCACAATTAAAATTACAGAGTTCATCAACTGTAAAACCACACATGTGGTTTATGCCATTATTTGTGTATGCAAATAAATCTATGTAGGAAGTACGATAAGACCCCTTCGAATCCGAGAGCACTTACATAGCTTGGGTAGCCAAGATCAAAGATAACCCTTAGCATCACACTGGCAGATTTGCCATCAACTGGAAAACAAGAGTGACATACATTCATTGGTCTTTACAGGGCTAGTTTGAGTAAACAAGGTGTGGATATTACTCACCGTTTGAGATGTTTGGAATCTAAATATATCTGTTCATTATGCTATACAACAGAAGGCCTAAATTCTGAGCATGAAATGCATGTATTTTTTTTTTTGATGTCGGAATATGGCTTTTGCAAGAGTTTTCATTTATGTATTAGGCTACAGAATCTGTTTGTCCAACTAATTATTCTAACAAGCTTTATCATTTGTATTTGCTATTGAGCTATATGCTATCATGACTAGTTTAATAACTGTTAGAGGCCCGTGTTTCTTGTTTTATGTCTTTGATCACCTGTGCCTGGGCACTGCCTTTCTATCCAAATGGGATTGGCATTGTTCCGGCACTGACCAACATTTTGTTTTTTAATGCCATGAGATCCGAACCAATGCTGATAAGCATGCAAGGCTGATGTTGTGGCCTGAATAGATGACAGGACGCTGTAGGGTTTCTAACAGTCTTTATTGACTGACAAAAGGGAGAAAGGCTCTAACGTGGCCTGGTGGCGCTGGGCGCTTACTTACAGTTCATTGCGACAAGTCCTGTGCTTTCCCAGTTGATTCACTGTGGAAGGGTTGTGCTCACCGGTGGCACGCTGTAAACTTCTAGGGCCCCCATGTAGCCTCCTGTGGCTGTGGTGTTACGCCCTAGAAGCTGTGGTGTGAGTCCTGTGGCTCACTGCTTCTTCTCCTGTAATCAGGAGCAGCGCTCCTCTGTGACCGCTTCAGCTGGCCGAGCGCCAACTCTGAAGCGGGAACGTTTTCCCGCGGAGCGTGGGCTCGCGAGATCCCGTCTCGCGAGATCTCGTGAGAACACGCTCCCGCGATCATGTGATGTCCCCACACACCTCCTTTGCTGGCAAAAAGGATGGGTGGTCACTCCATGATGAAGTCCGCATATTTCCTGGGTTTCCTTCTCTCTCTCTGGGGCCTGCCAGGATCGGGGTATGGAGGGGGATCGATGAAGTGTCTTTGGGAAGGTGCTGGTGATTCAGGTTCTCTTTGTCCAGTTCTTTGCTGTGATTCCCTGGGTGTTGTTGGGGGGATGGGGCTTACAAAGTCGTTGTGATGGTGCGGCTCTATGGTATCTCTACTTGGGAGGTGATGGTTCTCGTATGACTCTTGGCAGACTTGATCTTCTCCAGTGTCTCCTTGTAAGTGTACAGTGTCTTCTTTCCTGCGGTACATGGCTACCCTTTCTAGATTTGTTGATTTGTGTGTGTCGAGCGGCTCGGCGCAAATCCCCCTGTGCTTTCATTGCTTCTTTGTTGCGCTGCATGCGGCACGTTATGTCATCCATGTCAACGTCTTCGTCGGCCCTCACTTGCTGGAGCCATGGTGGTACCAGTGAGGATGCTGCCCTTCTCCCCCTCAGCAGATGGAAAGGTGAAACACCTGTGACGGCGTTGGGGGTGAGACGGTGGGCCGCTACGGCTTCTTTGACTGTCTTGTACGGGTCTAGGCCCGAGGCGTGAGCCAGTTGTAGCGCCCCCTTGATGAAGCCATTTGTCTGCTCGACTAGGCCATTTGCCTGTGGGTGGTATAGACTTGCTTTCCGCTGTTGGATGTTGTTGAGCTTGAGAAATTTTTCCATTTGTCTGGAGACTAGCTGGACTCCGTTGTCCGTGACGAGTTCTTCGGGCAGGCCCTCCCGCTGGAATATGGCGGTGAGTGTTTCAATGACTGTTCCTGTGGTAATGTCTGAGGTGAAATCAGCTTCCACCCATTTGGAAATATAGTCGACCATGACTATCCCGTACCTGTGCTCTGGGGGCATGTTGTCCAGCGGCCCTATGAAATCCAGACCCAGTTTTCGCCACACCCCTTTGGGGACTTCGGTGGGCAGCATGGGGGCTTGCCTCACGGCTAGGCGCTTGTCGCTGTTTGAGCATTCATGGCACCTATCGACCATCTGCCGTACATCCTGGTCCATGCCTGGCCACCAGTATGCGTCGCGTATCCTTCGTCTGGTCATGTTGCAACCTAGATGGCCCGAGTGTGCTCTGCACAGTATGACTTTGCGGATTCCGCTGTGTGGGATGATTTGATCACCTCTGAGAATGAGACCGTTCATGGCGGTGATTTCCTCGTTCACCTTCCAGTAGGGACGAAGGCCTTCGGGGATCGCTCTCTCGTTGGGCCATCCATTTCGAACCCAGGTGCTTACGTGCCTTAGGGCGTAGTCTTGCTCGAACTCTTCCTGCCAGTGGCGCTCACTCATTTCCATGTACTCAACGTTCCTCAAGTCGCCGATGGAAGCAACGACACATTCGTCTTCCAGGAATGTGGTGCCAGGGGCGCTTTGGTTCAGGAGCCTGGATATGCAGTCCGCTTGTGCGTTTTTCCAGCCCGCAATGTGTAGTATCTCATAGGTATACTCTTGGAGCTTTGCGGCGATCCTGGCCAGTCTAGGGGTGGCCGTCTTGGTGCCGCCCGGGCTCAACATGTGAATTAGGGGTTTGTGATCGGTGATCAACTTGAATCTTGTCCCCAATACGTATGATCTGAAATAGTCGACGGCCCAGGCGCATGCCAACATCTCTTTCTCTACCGTAGAGTAATTCTTCTCGGATGAGGATAATGCCTTGGATGCAAACGCCACAATGTTCTCAGTGTCGCCCTTCTTCTGGGTCAAGGTGGCCCCCAGGCCGTATGCGCTGGCGTCAGCGGTGATGCAGGTGTCCCATTCAGGGTTGTATGGTTTAAGACACGGCGCGTGTAGAATCCTTTTCTTGATTTCGCCGAAAGCCTCATCCTGTTCTGGGCCCCAAGAGTAAGCTGCCCCCTTCTTCAGGAGCTCCTTCATGGGAGACGTGGTTTCGGAGAACCTGGGGACGAATTTGGCATAGTACTCGGCTAGGCCCAAGAATGAGCGTAGTTTCTCTTTGGACATCGGCGCCGGTGCTTCTGTAATGGCCTCCATGAGGTTCTTCTTGGGGCTTACCCCATCACTCGAGATGCAGTACCCAAGATATTCTAACTTGTTCACCCCGAAGACACACTTTTCATGGTGTAGGTGAATGCCTTCCTCCTGAAGTCTGCTCAGGACTGACTTGAGTGGCTTGTCATGGGTCTCGTTGTCTTTGGCGTACACCAGGATGTCATCTTGGAAGAATGAGACATTGGTGAGTCCTTTAAGCAGGGAGTTCATCATCCTCTGGAATGCGGATGCTGCGGACGATAACTCGAAAGGCATGCGGGTGTATTGGAAGGTGCCAAAAGGAGTGATGAACGCCGTAAGGGGCGGGAGGACTTGTGTAGAGGAATCTGGTGATAGGCATCACGCATGTCCAGCTTCGAGAAAATGGCCGCCTCCTTCATCATGAGGACAATCTCATTGATGCTGGGGAGTGGGAAGCTATCCGTGATCACCTCTAAGTTCAGGCTTCTCAGGTCGATGCAGATCCTGAGGTCGTTGCTGGACTTTTTCTTTACTAATACTACCGGACTCAGCCACTCTGAGGATTCCACGGTTTCAATGGTTCCTTCTTCGACCATCTCCCGCAGGTGGGCGTCCAAAGCTGGTCTTGCGGTGGCAGGTACTGCCCTTACTTTGTGCTTGACCGGGGTGGCGTTGGGTTTCAGCCGAATCTTGTGGACAATGTTTTTCACTTTTCCCGGTTTCTCGGAAAACAGGTTTGGAAAGATCTCCTTGTAGTTTTGCGCTGCTCCTGATGAGATCATGAGCACCTTTTCCGGAGTGCTGGGATCTAGTTTCATGCTGAGTTTGTGTTGGTCATCCCACCCCAGCACGGCTGGACCTTTGGGTGAAAAATACACTTTGGTGGTGGTAGACCTCCCTTTAAAATCGATCCGGGCTTTGATGTAGCCCAAAAGGTCGACCGTTGCCCCTCCAAACACGGTCGGTTTTTGCCTGGTTGATCTAATCTCCACTTTTTCTTGTCCCATCATCTCCTTGTACGTGTTGATGGGCAGAATGGTGAGGTCGGATCCCGAATCAGCCATGACGCACGTTTCCATTCCGTCCACTTTAATGGTGCAGTGGGGCTTTTCTCTTCTGGCATGGGGGGCATTGACCATTGCAAACATGGGTCTGTCCTGTAGTTCATCATCATCAGTTGAGGTGCAGTCACCGTCAACACGGGAAACAGTTTTCTCCCGCCACATGCATGCCGGAGCCACGTGGCCAATGCGTCTGCACTTGGAGCACTCCTTATTCCTGGCGGGGCAGTCGCGGTCGTTCGCCATGTGCTTGGAGCTGGCGCATCTGTAACATTTCGGTGCCTCCTTTTTCCTGGGACTTTTGTCTTTGGGGCCATCACGGGAATGCTTGTCTCTGCGACCTCTCCATTGTAGCGCCGCCATTTCGGGCACAGGCAGGTGACTTCCCGCCTCCTTGCGTCTGCTGGAGGTTTCTTCCTCCGCCCTGGCAATCTGGATGGCTTTATTGAGCGTGACCTCCTTTTCTTGGATGAGTTTGTCCTGTACTTTCCTAGAGTTGGTGTGGACAACGAGCATGTCGCAGATAACCTGTTCTGCATTTTCTCCAAAGGCGCAAAGAGAAGCGAGTTCCCTCATCCTGGTGATGTAGTCATCCACGGGTTCGCTCCCTTCCTGTTTGCGAGTGTAGAATCTCAGCCTGTGCAGTACAATGTTCTCCTTATTGGTGAATCTCTTCATGATGCGACGAGTCGCTTCTTTGTAAACATCGTCGTCTTCGACGTCATTGTCGGCCGCAGGTATTTCTTTAAGGCCGGCAAAGATGCGCTGACCTTCAACCCCTAACGCATTTAGCAGCATCGCCCTCTTCCTGATGGGGGCATATTGCGTGCCGCCCACTGCTTCCAAGTAGGTGGAGAAAAGGGGTTCCCATTGCATCCAAGGAATTGCTGGTGTCCCTGGCCAGGGGAGAAACGCAGGGGGTGGTGTGGCGCCTTGCATGGTGGGTCCGTGGGACTTCTGGTATCCCATCCTCGTCGCCAGTTATGTTGTGGCCTGAATAGATGACAGGACGCTGTAGGGTTTCTAACAGTCTTTATTGACTGACAAAAGGGAGAAAGGCTCTAACGTGGCCTGGTGGCGCTGGGCGCTTACTTACAGTTCATTGCGATCAAGTCCTGTGCTTTCCCAGTTGATTCACTGTGGAAAGGTTGTGCTCACCGGTGGCACGCTGTAAACCTCTAGGGCCCCCATGTAGCCTCCTGTGGCTGTGGTGTTACGCCCTAGAAGCTGTGGTGTGAGTGCTGTGGCTCACTGCTTCTTCTCCTGTAATCAGGAGCAGCGCTCCTCTGTGACCGCTTCAGCTGGCCGAGCGCCAACTCTGAAGCGGGAACGTTTTCCCGCGGAGCGTGGGCTCGCGAGATCCCGTCTCGCGAGATCTTGCGAGAACACGCTCCCGCGATCATGTGATGTCCCCACAGCTGAGGGTAGCAATAATAAATACATGGGTATCAGGGTGTGCAAAATTATATTGCAATGTGTTTTTTTCAGCGATCCGAATTAGAAACTCAATTTGGTCCTCCGGCGCACAATCAATTTCAGGAAGTTAAACCTTTGTGAAATCGATAAAACCCGCTTACGAGCGGGACGTTGCAGCATTTATCAGTCTATTAGTTATCAGTTCAGGACAGGCAAGCACGTTCTGCGTGCACCCGGAAATAAACAGTCTTTAATAGGGAAAGGGCGCATGCGCCCACTGTGACCGCTGATGCTGGAGCAGATGAATCGGAAAACGTCATCTGCAACTACTGATTAAGTAAGTCTTTTTCGAACGCGATTATGGGTGGAACACTGTTGCTAAAAGTTATGCATCATCACAGAGCAAACTCTGTTACTTCCAGGGATCACATAGCCGCTGAACAAGCGGGATCGGAACGAACACGTATATATTAAATGGAAAGGCACAATTAATATTACAAATCAACGCGTTTCCGATAAATAAGGAAAGCGCGTGTTTGATTATATTAGCATCGTAGGCTTGAGAAGCATACTTAAACCAGCCATTTGTTGGTCACCACTCTACAATCACCTCTATACCATTGTTTATATTGAACAGATAAACTGCGGAATATAAATCATGTGTCAATCAGCTACCACATTATTATCTCCAGGATGATAGACTGACCCAATCAAGTATAAGTGGTAAAACAATCATTATTACTAAGCTGATACTGCACACATTTTTCTTTTGGGAAACCAAGCCCATATTCGGTCTTTGATCATTCCTGTTGATGTTATTCATCCACAGATTAACAAAAGGTTCATGGGGTGAGTGTTTCATCTGAGAATTTAGGAATTACCCACATATATTTTGGGAGCACACTTTGTCTCAAGGCCACAACGGTATAATCTGCATGTAACGACCAGTACGATGCGGCTAATATGACAATCATGTAATCCAGACACCACTCTGGGTGATCTCAAACCCTTACATGCTTTACTGCCATTTGGACTTTCACACAAGGATTGTATACTTAAAATTATGTTATGTACTATGAGAGCAACCATGGGCACCCACAAACTTGGTGATAAGTATTGCAACAGGATACTTTTTTTTCAAAGTGGTTAACTTGTCAGTTATTCCTACGGTATTATTATATATCTTTTCCATACCACTTCGGTATTTACACCACATACCCAACTCAACCCTGCTATGTAAAAGTATGTTACTACAATATGTTTTGATTTTGGGACTTAACTCATTGAACATTATGCATGTGATTGCTTATTTGACAAATGACGCATTTGGCTATGTTTTGACCAACCGGCTAAACTGTCATGTAATTTTTGGGCAGATTGGGAAGCCTTGAGAAAGACAATCTGTCGAAACACGTGTTGGCTGCTACGGCATCAAATGGGCATCCAACTGTTGTGAAGAACGGAATAAACAATAATTTATGTAGCCAAGTGCATTAGACCAGTATATTTAATTTTGACTTGTCTATTATATGCCACTACAACTTTCGGTGTGATAACTCAAATTGACCTTTGTATGCACTTTGTTTCTTCTGTGTGGTGCCACACCGGACTAAACAAAAACATATTTTTTTCTCAAATAATTACATATGTACATTCCAACATTGATTAACGTGACTGGGGCTGCCCGCCACAAATAACTACACTGACTCAGGTAGCAAGTCCAAGAGTGTTTATTTGAAAATAAAGACAGATTGTCTATGGGTCTGATGGGAGATACTTCAGGCTACTAGGGTCTTTTGGGAACTTGGCACCAGGGCCGTCCCTCTCTAACTTGTCTACCCTGAGTTTCCCTCCTCGCTAGCCCAGGCACCAATAACGGGTTGTTAGTACGACCGCCTGGTGACCCCTGCTGTCTGTTCTTCTTCCTGCCGCTAATGATGTTTTCCCTAATACAGTGGCTATCTGACTCCCTGGGGGTCATCAAGTCTTTCTCTGACATATCCCACTTGGGTGGGTTAGGGATGGTGGTTTCTCTCACACCCGTTCTCTGCTGACCCTTTTCTACCATGGTCTCAAGAGATGTTCTTCTCCCATCGTACTACTGCCCCTCCAATCCCTCACTCTGCCTTTCCACCTCCACCCTTTGATTTTACCTCTACTTTCACTTCAGAACTCTAGCACTTTCATACTGTTGCTACCTCTGTTATACTTGTGTCCCTCCTATGCTACCACCTCACTCCTACTACTCCTCTGTAACTGCTACTCCCTCTTTCTTACCACTACTCCTACTCCCTCTCACTACCACTGCTCTCTCCACTGCAACTAACACTCACTATTACTACTGTATGCTACTACCAACTACCACTTCCTACTCCCACTACCGCTCTACTACTCCCACAACCCCACAACTACTACCATCTCCACTATCGCTAACACCCTGCTACCCCTACTCTATCTCTATTCCTCACACTCCACTCTCCACTCTCACACACAAATACTCCGCAGACCCACTCCCTCCAATAGCTTTGTACTGCGGTCCCTCTCACCTCCGCTGGTCTCTTGGACGCCCTTCATTACCTCCTGTTCTCACCCAAGTAATCCACACTGCACAACTCATACGCACTGAAAAGATGCTGTCTCCAGGCCCTTTATGATTACTTGTAGATTTATTACACTTTACCCAACCACACTTACACTGAACACATCACATACAGGCACTACACAACACACCTCCCTCCTTTACCAAACCACACCAACCCATGACAAAGCACACACAGACCGACACTTCCACAGCAAGTTCCCCACCATCAAGACAACAAACCAAAACATCCTACATTCTCGAAAACCATTCACCAAGACAACAATATTCCCTCTGCCTGTTCCCGTCACAAACAAACAACTGGGCTCTCACCCCAGGGCCAAATCAGCCCAGGCACTGGGCTACTTAACCTACGTTCTGACACCACCTCACAACTTCATCGTCACCTACCACCCACCCCCACCTCGTCACCAATGAAAAGATGATGTCTCCAGGCCAGTTCAGTTACATATTCAGGACATATAAGGAATACATAGGACATTAGCTAGGACAACACCGGCTCCCATCCGTCAGGCAGGCCAGCTGTAACTGCCTCCACTCAGAACTCTCACTCAGAACATTCCATCATTCACTTGTCAACATTCCACGTGACATCACTAGCTTCATCATACCAGACAAGACACTACACAACACACCTCCCTCCTTTACCCAACCACACTTACACTGAGCACATCTCATACAGGCACTACACAACACAAACCTTCTTAAATACCCCAACTCCTCTCAGGATTGGATACTTGCCCTTTCCAATCATGTACCTGACTTGCGAGGCAAGGCAAGACATGGGGAGGCTATGGAGGACGGCTTAAAAAGGGTTTGTAATCCAATGGCTAGTGGGGTTTTCATCAATAAGGCCTCTGTGAAGGCTTTCATTAATTAATTGGAACCTCTAGTGGGTTAGTGGTGATGAGCAGGCTCGATTTCTGCATGCTGTGTTGACTTGTAATGTCTCAGAGGTGCCCCTTTCTCTTGCAGCCGGTGTTGTGTGGTTCACTGAATCCCCCAGCATATTTTGGACCGCAGCCATGCGGCTCTGGCATTGTCTTCCGGCTGCTGCCTATTGCGTCTTCTCCCCACCGGCGCTCTCCTACAGTGGCAACAGGGCATTCATCCTAGGTAAGGTGGAAGGGGCCCTGCCCGCACTCGCTCGGCACCATGGGTTGTTTGGGTTGGGCTCCCTCTCTCCCCTGACAAGGCCTGAAAGCTGGCCATGTCCCATTCAATTTATGTCTCACCCACACAACCTCTTCCCTTGGGGAATCTTTCACTCTGGGATGTTTATGCACGCCCATACCTGGAGCTACATTCACTCTCTTACCCACCTGTGGGGGATGTGACTCGCCAACCCAGGGCCTGTGGGGGAATCCAGGTTCCCAAGCCCTGTGCTAAGTGTGCTGAAACGTATTGCAGGTCACTCTCACACTTACTTGCCACAGAATATTCCCATCAAACGTGCCTGCGCGATTCAAGTGTTTTCCCCCTCTGCCCGCCCTGCTGATCATAAGAGCGGAACTTCTAGAGCAATGGTGAAAGGGTTTCCTCCCTAACAGGGGGGCAGCAGAAATGTAATCTTGTACAGGCACCCTAGTTGGCAACGTTTCGTTAGGGGTGGATGCCTATGTGCACCCAAAGGACATAGCACAATACTTCAGGCCTGCACTGCCACTTACCAGGGAAAGTGGCCCATCAATGTTCCACATCCATGCCTTTTTTTATTGTCCCTTTTTTGCTGCTCCGGTGAGTGGTGTTCCTCATAGGGACTATCCCCATCCCGCAGTCGTGTTCAGCTGCCATTGCTGCTAAGCCTTGTAGCAAAAGCGCTAACGAGAATATGTTCATTCTTTAGACCAAGGAAGACCGAACTGTGTCCCGCACCTGCCTTTGAGATGACTCACCTCAGGGTTCCACCAGAGAGCTCTAGCACTGGGTGGGCTTGTATTTCTCATGCTTGTTTCAAACCCAGTGCTCCAGTCTAAATCAACTCAAACCACAAGCACAAAGCTTACCATGCAAGTCTCCTTTATAACAACAACACCCTAACTCGCTTTCACCTACTATGTCATTAACTCGACACACAGCGCACTCCAACCAATTTCTCCAGTAGTCATATGTGTTGCTTGAAAATGGCAAGGTTCAAAATTGCTAGGGATCCACTGCGCACTTATCCTGAAGAGTGATGTATTATCTTATTGCACACAGACCTGCCTCAGCCCATTGTGGCAAGCTTCGGGAGGCAGAGGGAAGTCACTCAGCTGATAATTACAGCTTTAACGGTACTGGTGATGTCACAACCCTCAAATAATATCTGTTATAAAGCAAGAGGAGTGCTACTGCTGTCTGACCCTGTCTGCATGAATGCAGAGCTCCTACCCCCTTCGGAGCATGACTACCGAGACCCCAGCTGGAGCAGGATCGCGCCAGCCTCCCAACTGCTGAGGTACACATCAACATGGCTGCATCCATTACATCCAATGAAAAGCATAGATCATCAGGCTGCGTGGCAGCTACTTGTCGTGCCCCCAGTATCATCAACAGTTTTTGGATTGCAGTGGCCCTATCCAACGGTTCGAGCATCTGCTAGCAGGCAGAGACAACCCTTGTTCAAAGACCTGGCTCTAAAGCCTAGTATTCCTGTCTGGCCCTGCTTGCATGAACGCAGAGCTCCTACCACCTTTGGAGCAGCACTACCCGAAACCCCAGCTGGATCGGGATCGCGCCAGCCTCCCAGTGCATCTATGCACATGGATAGGCCAACTGCCGAGGTGCACATCAAAATGGCTGCAGCCATTACATCCAATGAAAAGCACAGATCATCAGGCTGTGTCGCAGCTACTTGCCGGGCCCCCAGTATCATCGTTGATGTTTGGATGGCAGAGTCATCTTTGATGATTGTATGGCAGAGGCCCTATTTGACGGTCCCAGCATCTGGGGGCAGGTGGAGCCGGCCCTTGTTCAAAGGCCTGGCTCTAAGGTCTAGTACTCCTCTCTGGCCCTGTCTGGCCATCGAGGCGCTATGAGTACCTGCCAAATCCCCCACATCATGGAGTATCTACTCCAACTGCAACCTATTCCTGACAGCCTGCAATGCGCCTCACAGCAGTTAAGACGGATCAGTGTCATTTTAAACCACTCCTCAGCCCACTCTGCTGCTACAACTTCCTTCCCTCTTTCTTTGTGCCCCTCCCTCCGCTTGTCTGCGATGGAGGTGCTTGCCCTCAGTAACTCGATTTCTGCCGTTCGCTGGGAGCGTACACGTACTGCGTTCCAGATTTCCAGGCTTTGATACAATTGAGGCAGATGCACAGCCGACTGGTGTGGCTACATCAAATAAGACCCTACCCACCATCAGCTACTTCAAGTGGCAAGCCGGTCAAGTGGCACAGCAAGTAGAGCGCTTGCCAGGGGTGGACTGGGAACTCAGGGGTGGACTGGGAACTAAAAGAGGCCCTGGAATTAATTACTGGGGACCAAAAGAGGCCCTGGAAATAAGGTTCAAAGTGGCCCCATTTGCTACATTTTCAGCAAGCCCAATGCTTTTCCTATGAGAAAATTTAGAAATATCACATAAAAGAGGCCCAGGGTGCAGAGGCCCACCGGGAAATCTCCAGAGTTCCCTATAGGCCAGTCCACCCCTGGCGCTTGCTTTGACATCCGTGCAGAGTCTGCTAATGCAGGTTTAAATCCCGGCAAATTCAGCCTTTCATCCTTCCGAGGTCGATAAATGAGCACCACACACCATAAGCAGCCCTCAGATACCTGAGGGTTCGTAGCGCTATATAAATGCAAAATTATTATTATTCAATACACCTGACCTAACTTGGCAGCCTTGTGTTGTATATGAAACTCATCCCGAATATTTTTACCTAAACCGACCTGACTGCACATGAAACCCATCTTGTCTGCACACGAGACCCATCTTGTCTGCCTGCTCAGCTTATGTAGCCCATGTCCACGAGGCTTGCCACGGTGTGTACCCATCCAATGTTGTTGTTACCTCGCTGTACGCGCACACCTGATGTAGCCTGCCCATAACATGAGGTGAGGCTTCGCCCGCTGTGCCTACACACCTACTTTGTCTCATATGCCTGTCTACATGCCTGATGTAGCCCCCGTAACATGATGTGAGGCTTTGCCAGCTGTGCCTACACACCTACTTTGTCTCATATGCCTGTCTACATGCCTGATGTAGCCCCCGTAACATGATGTGAGGCTTTGCCAGCTGTGCCTCCACACCTACTATGTCTCCTATGCCTGCCTGCATGCCAGATGTAGCCCCGTAACATGAGGTGAAGCTTTGCCAGTATGTATACACACACCGATTTTGACTCTAACAAATATGCTTGTTCTTGCACTTTAGGAACTATTCTATGCACTTTTCTGTAACTAGCGCCTAGATGCCACAAGGCTTTGTGCGCTGATATAAATGTAAAATAAAACAAACAAAAGAGTGATGTCTTCACTGCACAGCTTACAGTGAAAAGACAAAATAATGTTGATAATTACATGATAACAGAACAAACCTTTAGTACAATCTTGAATATTCTGTTATAGTCAGTAATGTGTTTAATAAGACATGAACTCATGTTCTTTCTTTGCTTGATTTCAATCACTGGTAGCTGTGACTTACATAGAGCCTCATTCTGAGTCGGCCAAGTGCCAGTATTCATGGATACCGGCACCTTACTGGACCGGTCGACTATGGGTTTGCCGGTGGGGCACCTGGGTTACCTCCATTTAAATGCAGGAGGTAAACCAGGCACCCTACTGCCAAAAAAATATCCCCTTACCACACCGGCCGTGCCGGTGCTGGTAATGACGGCAAATCCCCTCATGGAGTCCTATGGAACTCCATGAATGGGGATTTACACCGTCCCTCCGGCACCCGTAATCCTACCTCAATGCCCCTGGACCGGATGCCGGAAACAGTATCAACTTTTGCCCATAGTTTGTTGTGCAGTAAAAAAGGGTTGCACTAATCCTTCTTACAACAACAGAAGTCCTCTACCAGAAGGGAGCAATCATGCTCACAGTCGTGAATTGGCAATGTGGGCCCTGTATACAAATACTCTTCCTGTCCGCCATGACGTGAGCCACCTAAAGTGTGCTGAATTCCAAACAGTAAGGGCCTTATTATTATTGAGACCTTTTGATGTTAAGGCTTTGTATACCTGTAAGTTCGTTCATTTTTCCATTTGTGGTTTCTTAGCCACAAGACAGCTTATAAACTGCTTCCGAGTGCAAATTAAGAACAACTCACCTCTCTCCAGCGTGCAAAAGTTCAAAGCCTTCATTGATTTTCGCGAATGGTAGAGTGTGGGTCACAAGTTCATCCAGTTTAAATTTATTTTCCATGTAATCAGATACCAGTTGAGGGACGCAGTCTTTACTCTTTAATCCTGAAAAAGACAAAACATACTGATCATAATTATGCTTTCAAGTATTCTGTTATAAAGTAAAAGCACTGATAAAACGCCCCAGTATGATTTTTCACTCATCAGTGTTTATTTTACTTGCTCATATTCCCCTAATTATTAGGGAAACACGTTTGCTCCTGAAAGACCCGATGCAGGGGGTTGCATGGCCCATGTCTTTTGGGTCACCTTGGTCCAGTACTGGCATCTAATCGCGCAACCCTTGGCACTTTGGGACTTGTATGTCAATATTTGAAATGAGAATGAAAAAAACAAACCATTTCCCAGCATTGAAATATCTGGGGCTAGATTAGTATGATCCTGAGAGCCAGATGACTGTTCCTCGTCGGCAGCTCAGAAACAACGAGAAACGACATTAAACACATGTCTTCTATACTGATGTAAGGAGGAAGGAATGCTGCGGAGAATGAACTTTACTGACTGTAACATTTCTGCGCTGTCATATTGCATGACAACCATTTTCACGGAGTGGGTATTCCGATATTTTATTTAGGTCCATGCTGGTTTGTGATCGGCCGTATCATTTTATATTTTTCTGAAAATTCTGGCACCTGCTTTTTTAAAAAGAATTATGAATGCGGAAGCAAAACTTCTGACTGATTGGCTGTTACTTCAGACAGGGGTCACATTAGATCTGTGGGGTCAAGATCAGTATGTATTCATCTATGTCTTTCATGTGTTTTCTTCTTGTGACCGTTTCCTGGTATTCAGGAGGTTACACTTTTCCTTCTTCCTGTAGTGCATTGACATCACTTCCAGTGGTCAGTCTCGTTGCCTAACTGAGGTAACTATGGGGAAGCATACTTCCCAGTAGAGGGCAGTGCTGTAGCATATGGCATAGGATTGCCTGCGAGGGTTTAGGCTCATTGGCTTGTGCTGTGACCTATCAGAGGGACATATTCTGACAGTTGGTTCTGACTGGAATGGATTTCGAGAGGAGAAACTAGGCTCAAATGAACATGCCTCTGGACTATAAAATGTAATGGAGGTTCCCGCCTTGTAAAACAAGAGGGACTTTTAGGCTGTTGTTGTATATCTCTCAGACAGATCCCTCAACGGATGAAGTGGCTGGCAGTGGGGAGAGTACAGCCCCAGGTGACCCATGGGCGCCATGTTCAGTTTTGACTGGCTTAGTGATATGAGAATACATCAATACTCATGTGCCAGCAGAAAGACGTAGGAGTGAACTAGTTATTTAAGTGGTTCGCAGGATAATTTAAGCAAACCCCTTGCACAACTGTTTAATTTTTGTTAGGGTAGAGTGCGTCTGACCTATGGCATATGTTGTCCAAGGTAGAGCTCTTGAGCCTCAGACCTGGCGATACACTGCAGGACGTATAGCCCACTCTGCCCGAGGCCTAGAAAAATACAGTTGATATTCAGATTGGAACCAAGTTGTGCCTCTACTCCAGAGTGGTGCAGAAAAACGTGTCCTACCCGAGATCGCATTGATCCAGTATAAAGGTTTGAGTCCGTCAGGTTGCAAAGAGGGTTGTGAAGTTGACTGATGCTGGGAGTGTACAATAAGGGATCCCTTTGCTTGATGGTGTGGCTAGGAGTAGCGCTGTCCTAAGCTTTTTGGTGCAATGTTCTCTAATCTAAATTATTATGTGCCTGTGGGTCTGTTTGACCTGTTCTGCGTTTATTTGCAGGGCACGTAAAGTAGATGTGGAGCAAGATTCCAACTCTGCAGCATCACCAGTATGGATGAAGGATGCAGCTTATGATGACCAGTTGAGATGCTATTAATATATGGCATCCTTGCTGGGATATTTGAAAGTTTTACTCTATCACTATACTAATGAAATTAACTTATCCTCTGTGATGATTAATTATAAGGGGGCCATCTTAAAATTGAGGATCTTTGCATCCAGTTGGTGCAGCACAAATGTGTAATTATTTGGCTTCTGGAAGTCCGTAGCCAGGTTCCCTCATGAAAGTTTGATTAATTCACAACACACAGTTTTATTTCTACATGTGTCTACTAGTGATGTCAGTGAGAGTACACGGTAGTTAAAAAAAAAAATGATGAGGGCCCTGCTTTTACATTTGGAGAAACCGTTTTTTGCATGCCACATTTCATTGCCCCTTTGTAACTGCTTTGCTTTTGAGTATTTTATTTATTTATTGTTCGTGTGTTAGGTCACTTATGCAGCAAGTAAATATTGTTTCAAAGCGCTCTAAGGAAGACATGGAATCAAAGTAAGAAAGACACAAGTGATCACAGTTCAAGGGTGTTTATTGAACGTTATCAAGGGTGGGAAAAACGCTTATCTAAACCTAAATCTAAAGATGGGAGCAAGCTACGACCATCAAATAATAATAACGCAGTCCTAGTGGAGTGGAGTCAAAATAAAAGGGCCTATACTAAAAAACCTATTGCCAATCCTTACCCCTAGTTTACAAATAGTGTGTGGAAATGTTCATGAAAAAGAATGAAGTGATCACAAAATGATAAGTCAGAATGTTCCGGCCATTGGCCTCCATTCCGCACGTTTTCAACACGGTAAAAGGCGGTTCACCCGAGCATAGCACACTCTTGGGCTTCTTCGGCACAAGGACACGGTTCTATAACAAGCATTAGAGAATTCTATGCCCAACTCTTTTAAGTTATCAAAAAGTCTCTTGATCCAGAGGGCCTAATGTATCAAACAACCGAAAAAGTCCCTTTCCAAGTATCCAAGTAGGGAGATTCACTCATCACCACGGATGCCCTTCAGTTGGGCTCAATAAGTCTCCCTAAGCCAGGTTCAGACTGATTACAGTTTGTATTAGCAATCAAAGACTTTCAAATGTGCACAGGGTTTGGCTGGAGTCGTTGCAGGACCACTTCAATTTCACAGTTCACAATTTTACACTCTCAGTTGGATACCTAACAGAGACCTTCGAATGAGCACCAACGTAGTGCCGGGCCACTCTGTATATGATATCTACCTTAGTTTCAAAAGTTCAGTCACTTCTTGGATATTCAATTATATTTGCATCGCTCATTACATACGTCTTACTATCTGTTCTTTGCACACTTCTTCATACAATGTTGCAGCCAGCAACCTGGGTTCTAACACAGACCGGTCTGATATCAGTCTCCTCAACTCAACGGCTGTGCTGACTTTACTGGGGCTGCTTTGTTGTAGGAGCCAAGGACAGTACCAAATTGGCAATCGCTCCACCGCGCCTCAGCTATTATTACAGAAGAACCCCGGGTACCTTCGACACACAATGCACCTTCCTTCAGCTTTAATTCCCGGTCTCATGTTTCTTATTCTCTAGGGCTCATGAAAGTAATGGTTTCCATCCTCTGAAAAGGCCAAGGCCAATTCCCTCCTTGCAATCCTTTCTGGTCTTTCCGTCTTTTGCCTTATATTAAACTGCCAGCTCGGAACTGCTGCTTCCTCGTGTGTTTTGCCTTGTTTTCGTGCTCCAAATTTTTTCCGTGTGGGGAAGTGTGATGGAAGTCAGGTGTGTGTAATTATCAGTAATTGCCTGACTCTGCCTGACCCTTGTGTTGGGACATGTCAGGCTCTGGTGTTAGTCCGTTGTCGTTCACAGGGAACTTTCGGTGAGAACAGGTTTGTGTCGGGAAAGGGCGGGGGATTGATTTCCTAGGTGTCCTAGCTGGTAGGATGGGGAACAGGTGTTATAAGGAAAGGGATACTGCATCTCACCTTCCGGTCTCCCACTTCCACTCCCTGAGGTCCCCTCATACAGTTGATCCTCCCGCAATGGTCCACCCACAGGAACTGGATCCAAAAGCAATGGCTGTGTCCTGGCCACCTGGATGACAGATCCCCCCAGGGACTAGCGGGTGAGACACTTTCAGGTTTCTCACAGCGCCCACAGGGAAATGGGAGGGAACAAGGGAGTGAAACACATTAAAATTCACATAACTATTAAAAACATTGGAGGGAAAAAGGATTAAGGACAACCCTACTATTCCTTGTGAGTATTCAGAATGTGTAAGTGCAGCAAGGAAGAGGGCAGAGGGGGTAGGTGCTGGAGCGTCCATGCTCGTGGGTGAGCCACAGATGAAGTGCATGGTATGGTGAGTGCGAAACGGCCAGGAGCTGTGTTAGGTGTAAGGGGTAATGTCAAGGATGGAGGGTGTGCTGAGGCAAGTGCTAAGGGTAGACAGAAGCTGGGGCATTTGGGTGTGGGAGGCCAGGGTGTCAGCTGTGTAGGGTTTGTCGACAATAATATCTTCAGGATCTGTTAGCTCCCCCTCCTCCTCCTCACCTGAATCCTTTGATGTAATCTCAGGTTCCTTGCCTCTCTTTCGTCTGTTGGTCTTTTTCTTTTGATAGAGGTATGGCCATCCCCGGAAGGAAGCCACTGTGGTGCCGGACAAAAGTCGGAGAAGACAGGACCCCCTCCCGAGAACGCTAAGTCAAGAGTAAAAAAGCCAACGGCTTAAAAAAAACCTCTTGGAGAGATAGCTGTGGATCCAATGGATATTGAATTAGGACCGATAAGCAACACTGCGTCTTCAGTGAAATAGGCACCGTACCACAGAGCCTAGGAGCAATCTGAGGTAAATCACACGTAAAGCAGAGGGAAAAGGCAGAGAGGAGAGACAAACAGAATATCGCACGGGTATGGAGCGGAGGAGGCAGCCAAAACGATAACAGGTAAGCAATACCAAGAAGGACGGGAAGAAAGGTAGAGAGAGAATGGGTGGCAGTTCCAAGAACAGGGAGGAGAGCACCAAGGCGGGCAGACCAGCAGCGAGAAGGGGAAAAAACAGGGAGGAGGACGAAAGCCAGAAAGCAGGGAAAGGCAAGGAAAGAAGGCAGCAGCAAATGCAAGCGGAACACTAGGAAGCGTTAACCCAAAGTGGAAAGTGAACTCAACGGGGTTGCAACGCACAGAAAGAAGAGAAAGCGGGGCTAAAGTAGGAAGTAAAGAAAGGGAACGCAAAACACTAGACCGTTAATGAGAAAGCGTAGGAGAACGTGCTGGAATGTTCAATGGCCACGCAATCTCCAGGAAGACAATAAGCGCCAGGAAGGCAGGCGCGTGACACAGGATCCCGAGGATGCATAAGGGCCCAAAACACCAATTACGGCAACTGTGAGATAGCAGAGGAGAGAAGAAAGGAAGGAGGAAGGAAAGAGGAAGGTCTTGAGGAGCTTCAAGAATTTAAGAAAGTCCTGCTCAAGGCGCAGATGGAGGGGGAGGTTGTTCCATAGGAAGGAGCCAGCTGAGGAAAGCAATCAACCTCCTGCCCTCTGTTTAGCAAAACGCTTTACACACAAAGAGTTGGTGCCAGAGGAATGTAGAGGTCTAGAAGGATAGTATTTAGTAAGATAAAGTTGAAGATGGTGAGGTGCCTGGGCCCAGACAGCCTTGTGGATGATGCAGAGGGATTTGAATTTAATCTGTGCAGCCACCGGGGGACAATAAAGATGTTTTAGGGCAGGAGAGATGCGGTCCGTGGGCTTACGGTCAAGGATAAGTCTTGCTGCCCTATTCTGGATTAGATGGAGGGGTCGCAGAGTGGAAGAAGGTAGATTCGGGAGGAGGTTATTGCAATAGTCAAGCCTAGAGAGAACCAGGGCTCGGGTAACATTGAGCCTCTGTGGGAAAGTGAGAAATGGTAGAATTCCTTTGAGAAGGAACAACTGAAAGTGAGACTTCGGGGGTGTGAGCGAGGAAGGAGATAGAGGAGTCGAAGATGACTCCAAGGTTTCTGGCTTCAGAAGAAGCAGCAGCGGGAGAGCCCATAGAAGAAGGGCAGAGTGAAGGGAAGAAGGATAGAGCAGGGGTCTCGATGGGAATGATCTCAGTTTTACAGGCACTAAGGCAGAGATTGTTGAAGGTGTACCAGGACTGGATGGCAGATAGGCAGTCAGGGCTGATCGAAGGTGCAAGATGGTCAGCAAAAAGTTTGAAAAAAAATGGTTTGTCGTCTGCAAAAGCCTGGAAGTTAGGGGAAAGGAGGAGATGAGGCGTGACAGCTGAGCAAGGTAGATGTTAAAGATACAAAGGTAGAGGATAGAACCCTGGGGAACACCACAGGTGGAGAAGAAAGTAGGAGAGGAGAAGGTGTCCAGGATGACTTGGGATGAGCGGTCAGTTAGGAAGGATGTCAGCCAGTCCAGTGCCCATTCCGAGATACCAAGGCTAATGTGGAGCCTTTGTATTGTAATCTATTTTATTCTATTCTATTACATTTTTGTATAGCGCCAGCTCGCCCGCAGGCCTCAGGGCACTTACTTGACAGAACATACAATAAATGTTAAAAACCTAAAAGGTCACAGTTTAAGAGAGATTTCAGTCATAGTCCGATAAGTTGAGGTAAAAACGGAGGACCTAAGGTCCTCCTCCCTCAGACAGATGGGTTTTAAGGGCTCTCCTGAATTGGGCAGTATAAGGATGGAATGGTTGACCACATCAAAGGCATCGGAGAGATCGAGTAGGATGAGGACAGCTGGGGAGTTTGAGTCCAGAGAGGCGAGCAGTTCTTCAGGGGTGTTCTGAAGAGCAGTTTCTGTGCCTCTGGATGCTCGGAATCCAGATTGATAATGAAACAATCTAGAACAGGACACGAAACCCCTTGGAATGGCCTGGGAGAACGTAAATCCAAACAGTAACGAAACACCAAGAAGTGACACAGAGCAACCAGAACTGTGCCAGCTTGCCGGATGGTGGGGCTGTGAGACGGGAAAAGAGAATGTATCCAGTGAACGGGCATGCGAGGGAGGAGTGGTGTGGGGAGACACGAAAAAGGAAATGCTGCCCAGGTTTCTGCCATGCAAGGGACGAATGGAGAAAAGATGCAGGGAGGAGTCGGAGGAACTTACTACTGAGAGCGGCCTGTGTGCAAAACCCAGTGGGGAAGCTCTGGGGCCAGGCGGGGCCTCTAGCGGGTGTACGGCCACGGGGACACAAGGGCTGAAACGCTGCGGTGCTGTGAGTCAGCAGCCATGCTGGTATTGGCTTATAAATACATTTCTGATAATGGGAGCAGGATAGAACAGCCCCGAGCAGAAAAACACGTAGCAGGCAACCTGACTCAAACAAAGCCACATAAATACGAACTCACTTACCTGGATAACGGGGTCACAGCCAGGGCAGTGGGAGCAGCAGGAACTCGGGAGCAACATAGGACGCCATGTTCCCAAGAAGAAGGGGGCGGGCTTATAACCTGGGGAAGGAAATGGGTCACGATTGGCCAGTTAAGCGCTGCCTATATAAGCCCACAGGTAGGATGAGAATGGCGGTTCGCTCTCGGTTTTGTTGCAGAGCCAACCAGACGTGGAGACAGGAGAGCTGTGGGAGGCTTATGAGTGTATGAAGACTAAAAGGAGCAGGTTATCCAGAGGTCCTTACTGCATCCCCTGTAAGGAACCAGAAAAAGAATACTGCTTAAAAACAGAAGGAGAAGGAAAGAAATTCTTTCTGTGAAGAACTGTGCTTTAATTTTTGTAAAAGAAATGTGGGGGGATTCCTGACAATTACTTGTTAGTCAAATAAAGACTACTTTTCTTTCCTCAAGACACCGCCTGCCTGTCTCATTACCACAAAATTTGCATGGAGACCATCAACAATTTGGCGTGCGAGTTGAGTTGGGGCAAGGCCAGCTTCTCCAGCAGTTTCCCCAGGAGGGGCGTGATGGAAATAGGGCGGTAGTTGGCAGGAGAGTTAGAGTCTGCTGAAGGTTTTTTCAGAAGAGGGTGCACAAGGGAATGCTTGAGGGAGGAGGGGAAAGATGCAGTGGCAAAAGAGTGATTGCAGAAATCAGCAATTAATGTCCACACTAACTGTATCTTTGTGAAACCTGCTTTTAAAGCCAAGTTTTGTGACCTCTCTGCTTGACACATTAATCTTTCCTCTTTAGAGTTGTTCCATATTATGCTTGTGTTATTGGTTGTTGAAGTTGCCTCGGTTCCTGCTGTCATACTGCTATCAACTTAGTTCCCAATGTATAATGGCCACCACTGGCCCAGCAAATTCTGCAAGTCTTTCCTTATTTCCATGTGATGAGTCACGAGGATAGCCACGCTCAAGGCAGGGAAGAGATTCGAAAGCCTCTCCCTTGTTCCCTCATGGCCTAGCACTCCTTATGATGCACTGTATGCTTCGCATTATTTCCCTTCAGTCAGCTGTTTTATTGTCGTTGTGATGGCTAGGTATCGACAGAGGCCTCCATACAACCAGAGAGTAGAAATGAGATAGTCGCTGAGGTAAGTTAAGTGTGTAAATGCATTCTGAGTTGGAACTATCTGCTTTCCTAAGCTGTACACCATGCTTTGTTTGTGCTGTTTCTGTACGTGGAGGGTGTGCAGGTGCTGGAGTTGTATATATTTGTGTCATTTGAGGGTGGACTACAACTGCACAGGAGTTGGATTTGTGTTTGCAATGTTGCTGCAAATGCGTTTTGGAGCTATGTGTGTTCTGCACCTGTGTGTTCATTTACAACTATGTTTGTGTATGCTATGAGTGGACAGGAGGCAGTTTGTCAGGCATTTTGTTTCTGCTTCTATCTACAATAATATATATTAGTATTGTGTCAGTCCGTTTTTCTGTTGGTTACTATAGTGCCTTTTATTGATTATAGGATAGCCTGGCGATTATTTTCTTTCTGCCCATTATAGTTTTTGCTTCAGTCCTAAATCTAGTGTATTTTTTCCTGGCTCATTAGATTGGTCAGAGCTTGGGATATAGCTCTGCGGTCTTTTGGTTGAGAAGGGTATTATGGGGCTGTCATTATTTCCCCAGCCATATCTGGATTACACCCCTGGGTAATCCATGTAAAACCAGAAGAAAGATGTATAAATTGCTAAGGTGGTATTTCAACTGAGTTGTTAGATAGACCCTGTGTGATGCTTCATTTAGGCTGTAGTGTATTTTTTTCAGGGCCGCCCCGCTGAGCACCCACCTTCTATCTCTGTAACTCCTGCAGCGCAACCTTTCAGCAACCGACATCAGGTCCACACCCATAGGCCACGACTAACCTGGACGAGTAACCAGGAACACAACCGTCCACCTGCCAGCATAACCCGCAGGGGAGTCAGCCCCCTAACCTAGGGAGGAGGCGAGATGGGCTGATGAACTACAACCAAGAATGCTGGTAGATACCATCAAGCGGCAACCAAAGACTCACACCAGAGTCTTCACCAAAACCAACCAGCATATTTACCCATTCCCCCTTCCTGCTCCTTACACATAACCAACGCCACTACACTTGATTAGGAGCTAGCCACACTACACATAAACACACCAAGAAGCAATCTAAGGCTCACACCCTACCATCTCTCTGAGATTCTGGAAGAAAACCTAGAGGGAACTCCCCGGCACATAGTCCATAAATCCATCAACATTACACAAATACATACCAACACAATAGGTAGTCATATAGCTAACAGCCATCCGTGACTCTGGACCCCTTATGGATACAGCTAACCAGTGTGCACTACCGCAATCCACACAACATCACACGACACACAGACCAACACAAACACTAGCATACATCAAAAGCACTGAGTTCTACTCATACGGTTACAACACACAGGGCCTCCTGAACCAACTCTCACAAGCAAAACAACACTCACAGGCGTCAGTTCCTCCTTGTTATGAACCTATCCTATCATCCTATCCCCACTAACACACCCAGCCCTCCTCTCTTGCAGAGCCACATCAGCACCTGGAGACTGCCCTTGCGTTGTAGCGGTGCACGGTACAAATCAACATAACATAACATAAATAGTAGACAGTGAGGTTTATGCACATATTGAACGCAAAAAAGATCATTTTTCTCACCTGCACTATCAGACTCTTTAGAATTTGATGATTTGTGGATTCAGAAGGCGAATCACAAGGGGTGCATGGGAAGTAAGTATTTGAAAAGCATAAAGATCCGTCTTTGTAATTGTAGATAGTAAGATTTTCTGTAAAGCTCCCACAAGACAAAAAAGGCTTACCCTGTGCATTTGAAAAGGCAGATCTATTGGATTTGCCAATGCTTGTTCACTTACTGTATCACTGCTGCTAATTAGGCAAACTCCTAGCGACCAAGCTGCCCAGCATTCACCATGGACATTTATAGGCATTTATGTCACTTCAGAGTTGTAAATGTTCTCTCTGCTCAGAGTGTCAAAGTTCAAGGAACATGGAAGTAGGCCAGTGCCATCTTTCAAGTAAAAGTTAAGATGTAGACGGATAAGGTTATTGTTCCTAGAGTTTATCTTCAGCAAATTCTGAGAAATCACAAAGAGCACATCCATAGGGGCCTAGTCGTTTCTTGTCTTGTGCTCCTTGCTCAGAATCATCCAAGGTACCTCTCAATTTCAGAACAATTGCTATTATGAAAGCTTGTAGAAATCCAATCGTTCAGCATTTGAAAATTAATAGATTAGGTGCATTAGTGCTTCACATATGATCAGGCACAAAACCTGCCTCTTGCTGATTCAGTGTTGGATGTCCAGTGCATACTTCAAGCTCAACCGCTCCAAGACTGAAATCCTACTCCTCACCCACAACACCGATCACCCAGATATACAGACCTAGCTATCAACCATGAACCCCGGGGTGCTCCAGGGGTGGGAATTGGACATTTGCAATCATTGCTCAAACTGAAACTCCTTATAATGAGTTTTGGAAACCAAATGAAAGAATAACAACTTTTTGAAATGCAACAAGATTTATTGAATACCGAACTAAAGAAAAGATATGGAAATGCTGTGAAAACACAGCACAAGTGGAAAGAGAAAGATTTGCAGTTATTAATGTAGTGGACAACCATTAAGGAGCATTTATGAACTGTAACAGAGCGGATGGGGAACTGATATCAGTCTCCCTGTCTTCATGCAAGAGGAACTAGGCCCTGGAAATCCCCTGCACCAAGAACGGGAGACCCAGCCATAGGATAAAGTTCACTGTCTTTATTAACAATTCAATGACAGGGATTGCTGCATGAACAATGCAATATTCTCCACACGCTCTCAGTCTCCAGGCACTTGTCGTCTGGTTTTGTTAAAATGTGACATCACAAAATGGTGTTACACCTAAAAATCTAACAGTGGAAGGGATTGGTTAGTAAGGTGAACTACATACACATTCCATAGGGGATTAGTGCGGCCATTGAGAAAACCATATCTCGTGGCTCCTCCTCAGATCACCTCTTCATGTATCAAATACAAAGTTGCAGGCTAGCGATAGGTGATTGGCCAGTGCAACATAGTGTAAACTTAGCTTGGAAGGTGATTAGGGATTGAACTGAAAGGGTCTTCTCAGTCTTGGAGCTTTGGACAGTTATCAAACCAAGTGGAACAAGTCAAGGTAGAGGGAACGACCCTGAAGATGCTGCATGTTCCCAATCAGTTACGATCTCTAATAGCCTAGGCCCTGAGACAGAACATTTGGCTTTGAACCTTACTTTAGTATGTTCCTAACTTCAGTTCGATGGGAACAGCCAGCTCTGTCTGACTCAAATGAATAGGCTCTGTCTGGCAGTTTCAGGTAATGTGTGTAGGGACCTCGAAATGGACTTCTAAGGCTTGCAATTATGTGGATTTTCAGCTTGTGTCCCCTGCAAGTTAGCTGTGTTTAACCATCAGCAAGCAGTTCATATGTATTTTTGAGCATCTTGCAATTTACGTGTAGCAAAAAGGTATATGTGTGTCAGTCCTCTAAGTAAGTGAGTCATAAGCATATTCTTCGTGTCTACCAGCAATAAAGCTAAATGTCTGCGTAACATCCATATCATGATGTCAGCCGTGATGTCATCGGCTCATTATGCTTGCAGTCAGTCGACCTTGCTCGATTAATGGTGTGCTCGTCTCATCTATGAGATCATCAGGATAATGGCTTTCTGAGTGAATAGCGTTTCTTACATCTGTGATACATCAATGATGGAGAGGAGGGGCCCAGAAGTGGTGTACGTTTGGGTCTCCCTCTTCAGACCAAAATGAAAGCCCGTAATGGGCACTTATGAAATAAGTGGTAAGCAAGCGTGAAAAGCAAGTTGATGAACATGAATAGACAATATGAACACAAGGTGGTGGAAAAGGATGAACACCATAGAATGCATAGAATACAAGTTGTGGCAAAGCCAAAAGACTGCCAAGGAGAAAACTACAGCAAATGCTGGTTACTGAAACATGTCTGAGGAGAAAACCTGTGTTGACCAAGGAAACGCAAGAGTGTCAAATATGCCAAGTGTTATCGGTTGCGTGACCTGTAATGGGTGGAGCGTGTGGTCTGACAACTGCGCCTAGACCGAGTAGCCCATACATGAGAAAAGAACCAAGAAAAGCCAAGCTATAAAGGCTGTGTTGTCTAATAAGTGCTGACGTGAAAGAAATCATCTGTTTAAACTATTATAGAGACTATAGGATTATAAAGTTAAACTGGAAGCATTATTGAAAGTCAAGAGACTTGCACTGATTGCAGTTTTGTTGAAGGAGCTGCCCTCTTGGGGATGAGAACCCCAAAACTTTGTCAAGTGGGTTGAACTTCGGAAAGGGAAGCCTGAGACATTTCTTGAAACTGTGCTGAACTTGGGGAAGGGATTCCAGAGGCTTCTTGAAACTGTCTTAAATTTGGGGAAGGGAACCATACTTTTTGGAATTATTTTGAACTTGAGAAAGGTGAAACTAAAAATAAGCCAAAGCTGGAAGAGGCTCAGAACCTTATTTTGAACACTGTTTCTTTTGGTGCTGACATCCCTACACATTGTATATATTTAGTTGTGAGGGCAAGTATAGGTTTTGGGCACAGACAGACTTTTGAAATGAACTTAATTTAGACCCCGCCTCAGTTTAGGGCAAGGTGGGCCTTACTCCATCCTGACAATTAAGATTAAAAGAATCCATTTGTTAAGAAATGTGAATCTTTTGTTTGTGTCTTGATTCATGAGGCCTTCATACCCCACATGAGAACACTCATTTTGTTGTCTTTGCTCACAATGCCAGTAGAAAAACTTTGACAATTTAAGAAACGATGGCTTGTGTTGGTGCAACCACTATGGGCTTCATGTACATACTGGCCGTGCTATTGTAGGCCAGTATCCCCACTTAACAATACTCCTCTTGTGCATTTTGCCCAGAATGCAGGTGAAATGCTGTGCCACTGTAAGAAAACATGTCCATAAAGGCTGCACCAAAAAATGCATCTATCCCCACCCTATGACACTCATCATGTTTGCTTTGCCCATTACACCAGAAAAAATGTTTTGCCACTGTGAGAAAATGTGACCTACAGTGGTGCAGTCAGATATCAGGTCTAAACTGTCTGCACTAACGCATGCCAGTATCCCCACATACAAATGGTTATAATGTTGGCTCTGCCCACTAAGCCACAAAAATGCTAAGCTCACTGAAAAAGGAAACAACACTCATTTTGGCATTGTACCCATGCATACTGTAACAAATCACACGTATTAATCTGTTTTTCACAGGTGGAGCCACCCCATTGAGAATAGGGAGGTGAGTCTGCTCTGCAAGACCCTTCCTAGGGGTATGGGCAAGAGGGACCTCAATGGATGGGAGTGACTCCCCCTTAGGGGACAAGAACGTTCTGATGAGGAACCCCTACGTCAAATACCATATCTGTCAATATGGGAACAAACCAGCCATGCAAAGAAAAAGGAAATGTCTCTTTAAAAAGAAACATGTACATAACTGGTACAAGTAGCTCTTACGAAGAGAGAGAGCATGGTACGCAGGGAAATCCCCGTGATGCGATTGCGCCTTGGAGAGGCGGATCAGAGGGAAGTAGCGAAGCCTGTGACTTTCGGACAGGCAAAGAACACTGGTTTGAGATGCCGGAGATGAGGAATCCGACAATGGGAGAACTGTTGCCACGACTGGGAGCAAAGTCCTGTACCAGGTGGTGGCGTGACCACAGCTGCATAATGGTGGATGAAAGATCCAGTTTATGATACAGAGACTGGCTGAGGAAGGAGCGCTACGAGCCCCATGCTGTTTGCTGAATCCTGCTTCTAAGGAGCCATGAACAAGACTCGGATGAGACCAGACACAGAGAAGAGGAATCAGGAAACAGAAGACCTGACTACGCGCCAAGCCCTGCGACGTCCCCCTTGTGTCAGTAGAGGTACCAGGGACAATGGAAAAGGCAGTAGACCGCACAGGCAATGGACAGGAAAGAGAGAAACGTTGCACAATTACAAGTATGAAAGTCAAACATTAAATCAGCAGAATTAGAGTTTTATGAAGTCAATGCAATGTGTGACAAATAACGCTCTATGGGAAACTTCTAAAAAGTGCAAGCAAATACCCTGGGAAGAAGGGAGAAACCCCCAGGTACAGAGCCTTAAGGAGAGGAAATAGTCCAACTCAAATCAGTGTAACAAATATTGTGAAAGGCGACTGTTAAGGGAACAAAATCAGAAAAGAACCACTCCAGTGCCAAGAACCCAGGAGTGGGGAAACCATAGTTGGCATAAAGTGATACACAACCCAGAGAAGATTAACTCTCAAGAATGTAAACACTATAAAACTAAAGATAGAGGGTGAGAAAGTATTCCAAGGAAAGGTGTCATAACGCTGGCCTTAAAGAAAGAACAAAACACCCAATTATATGGGAAGAGCATGAATGAAGTCTCAAAAGAATATTAGGGAAGATAACAGAAAGAAGCACATTTTCAGGACTATCAGACTGTCTTACTGGATTGACCACATATTTTGATATGTCCTCCTCACTGCTAGAATTACTGCGCACCCCCAGAGTCCCTTCCTCCTCCTCACCTGATGAGGTAGAATAGTTCAGCTTCTTTCTTCGGAGGTGTCGCGCTGGAGATTTCTTCTTTGTGAGTAGATACGGTCTGCCTCGAAAGGAAGCCACCGTGACTCTATAAAGAGAAATTCACAATGACTCCTCTCCGCGACAGCCAGATGTGTTTCAGGGAAAAAAGCCACTAGGGCATAAAAAAAAACCACGATGCACCGAAGAGGATGGTCGATAGGCTGATCCGATGAGAGGTAACTTGCCGTAACTGAAGCAGAAATCTCCGGAGGAGCACACCAAAGACGGGTGTGAGATGCAAAACACAACTGCCACGAACGTAGCAGAACATAGCAGAAGGAGGAGAGACAGGGAACCAGGAAGAAAAAGGCAAGGTCAAAAATGGGTAGGCTAGTAGCAAGGAAGGAAAATATTGGAAGCGGGGAGAGGGAAATGAGGCGGACTAAGACCGCAGAAGGAAACACAGAAAATGAGCGCACGCAACACGGGAAAGCACAGTTGCAACGCGCTGAGCCGCCGAGTAACGAATGGTGAAATACTCGACGGGCGGCCATGTTGGAAAAAGACTAGACCGCGGGGTAACGTTTCGAGGAAACGTGGCGGAACAGTCTAATGGCATCGGAGTTTCCACCTCTGCCAGACTCGCCAGCTGCCAGCAGTTGTGACAGTATGCCCCCTTCGAAGACCCCTTCCTCCCGGTTTACCTGGATGAAGTCTGTGAGACTGGAGTAGAAGTCGCGGGCATGAACCTGAGTCTCTGGTTCCCAAGTATCCTCTGAGGAGGGATAGCCTTTCCAGTGTATGAGATACTCAAGGCGCCCTCGATGGTATCGAGAGTCACGGATTTGGGAGACTTTGTATTCATCCGAGGCAGAAGTGGTCTGGTTCATTAACTTGGGCGAAATTCGCTTCCTAGTGTCAGGTACAAAGGAGCGTAAGAGAGAGGAATGAAATACCGGATGGATCCGTCTGAGGGTCTTTGGCAACTTTAATCGGTAGGTAACTGGATTGACTCTGGACTCTATTTCAAATGGTCCGATGTACCTGGGAGATAGTTTGGAAGGGCGAACGCAATGGGGCAAGAACCTTGTGGACAGCATAACCTTTGTGCCTGTACCCCAAGTAGGCACTTGACTCGGATATTTATCGGATTGCTTCTTATACCGTCTGCTGGCCTCCTGTAGGCTTTGTTTAGCTGTGTCATGAGCTTCCCTAAGCTGTTTGAGTGTAGTCTCCAAAGACGGGATGTTGGTCTCTTTCCAGATGGTAGGTATGATGGATCGAGGATGGAAACTATACGTACAATAAAAGGGGCTGAGACCCATAGCGGAATGTACCGCATTATTGTACGCGAACTCAGCGGTAGGAAGCAGGGCTACCCATTTGTCTTGTTGTTGATTGACAAAGCATCTCAGATACTGTTCCAATGTTCCGTTGAGCCTTTCGGTTTGGCCGTTTGTTTGGGGATGAAATCCTGACGAAAGGGCTCTCTCCATGCCCAAAGGTTTACACAGGGCCTCCCAGAATCGGGAGGTGTATTGGGTACCTCGATCCGACACGATCTTCTGGGGCAATGTCATGATCTCTGCTTCCAAAAGGTCAGGGTTTTCCCAACTCCCTTGGAAGCAGATCCATAACCCAGGTTCCGAGGGCCAACCAGTCCCAATTGGGACCTTTTGGACCCAGTCCTGGCGCCAGTGGCACCAGGCTCATAAATATGCCCAGTCCCAGCGCTGGAAGCGCCGGGCTCATAATGCTTGGGTGGACTTACCTGCAGCAGACCCTGCTGCTTACTTGCCTGCCAGCTGAGCCTCTGATCCTTTTCTGTTTGGAACTACTTTTCCTGTTGGGTGGGGCAGGAGCCACTCCCTAGATTCAGAACACTGGAACTCTTCTGGAAAGCAGGAACTCTTTTCTTACCTAGGCGTGGCTGTGGAAGGAGACACCTAAGCACTACAGGAGGCTATTTAAACCACACCCGGTGGATGAATCTTGCTTTGCGTTATTCTGCATCCTCTGCAGCAGAACGCTCATCGTGTCTTCTGCATCGGATCCTGGGCCTAAGGAAAAAGGCTTACCATCCTGAATCCAGTCTTCAGCAACACCTATAAAGACAAGAAAGAACAGGTTAGCATTCCGGCATCTGAAAGACAAAGGCTTACCTACTCTTCGTGCGCTCCGGAGGTCTTCACACTGCATTCCGGCATCTGAAAGACAAAAGCTTACCGACTCTTCGCACGCTCCGGAGGCCTTCGGCGCTGCATCCTGCATCTGAAAGACAAAACAAGGTGCGTTTAAAGACATTGGGGAACTTTAATACTCACGTGCCATTACTCCTTTCCACATCAACCCCAGTGGGTATTCCGGCACCCTGCAGCCGCTCCGAACTCGTACCTGCAAAATAAAAGACAGTTAGAGCGCATCGTGAAGCAGGCAACAAGCGCTTACTTACGTGCTTCCAGGCGCTTCTATTCATCATACGGACTCCATCTTCAACTCACTTCAGCCCGTCATCCGCCATCGCCGGAACCTGCAAAACAAGAGACACCATTGCTAAAGACTTTAAAGACAATAGAATTACTCGAAACTTACCGTTCGTGCAGTAAACGACGGACAGCAGTCCTCTAAAGTCAAGAGGCCTGCGCTACCGATCCAGTGAAGAAACTGGTTACAGCACCCTGCCCGAGGCAGATGGAGAGCTCGGCATTCACTTACCTAAGGTGAGAGCGTTAACCTTTGGGGGTCTACAGGAGAGCAAAAAAGGGAAGAGATAGGGACACCCCAATAACCCCAGTTCATTAATCCCATATTTTCTGTCTGCAGACATCTTACTCTTGAAGTCAGGCATACAGTGCACAGAGGGCCAGCCCAAAGAGCCAACCGGGTGCTACACATCACCTTTGAAGATACGGTAGTCGCCCAGTCAAGACCGGCGCCTCTGCGAGAATCAGGTGAGCGTTACAGGCAAGCCGTGTAACTGAAAAATATCTTTGAGAAAGACTTCAGCCATGACGGAGGCTGCCGGTAACTTGGACTGCGGAGAGAAATGTGCTAGTTTGGAATAAGAGTCCACAGTGACCATAATGCATGCACAACCCTGGGAACTAAGCAGTTGAACGATGAAGTTGGTAGAAATGGACTTCCAGGGACCCAAAGGGATTGGATCTTGGTGTAATAATCTCAAAGGTCTTTGGGTGGAATGCTTGTTCTGCTGACACACTAAACACGACTGTGCGTGTATCCGTCTTCATGTTTGGCCAATGGAAAGAACGTTTAAGCAATTCCAGCGTTCCTCGTATCCCTCGATATCCGGTGGTTTTAGAGTCATGACACATCGAAGAACCTGTTGGCGGACTCTTTGTGTGGGCAAGAAGAGTCTTCCTTGGACAAAGCATAGACCATCTTTACAGCTGACTGGCAGTCTAGTAGTATCCAGTGTTGAACCATTCAGAGAGGCTTCTCTCACTTCCTGCATAAAGGAGGACACCAAGGTAATAATTCGGGTGTGTGGGAACATCATCTCCTTCCTGTAGGTCAAGTTATTGTCGTCTCGGCGGGACAATGCATCCGCAATCTGGTTCTGGGTACCAGGTATGTAGGTTATGGAAAAATTGAATTGAGCAAAGAAGTGAGCCCATCTGGCTTGTCTCGTGTTGTAACATCCTTGTTGTTTGAGGATTTGTAGATTCTTATGGTCTGTACGTATTTGGAAGGGATGAAGACTCCCTTGGAGTAGATGTCTCCACTCAAGGCAAGCCAGTTTCATGGCAAGGAGTTCCCGTTCAATGACAGAATAGTTCCGTTGACTTGAGGTCAAAGTCTTTGAATAGTAAGCCACAGGATGTTCCCGGCCTTGGTCAGATTGAAGGAGAATGGCACCTATGGCCACTGCTGAAGCGTCCGTCTCCAGGATAAAGGGTCTTAGTTGATTTGGCTGCATAAGAATGGGTGCTGAACAGAAACTCTGCTTCAAGCTGAGAAAGCTGTTCTCAGCTTCCACTGACCAAATAAAGGGTCTGGAAGATTTCTTTAACAAGGAAGTAATGGGAAGAGTAAGTCGGGAGAACTCTGGAATAAACTTCCTATAGAAATTTGCAAGTCCCAAGAAATGTTGGATTTCTTTGATGGAGGTGGGTGACGGCCAGTCTAGTATGGCTTCGACCTTTTTGGGATCCATGGTGATTCCTTGCTCAGATAGAATAAATCCCAGATAGGACAAGGAGGACTGGGCAAAGGTACATTTCTCCGGCTTTACCAGAAGGTTGTGTTGTTGCAATCTGTGTAAAACCTCTTTAACTTGGGGATATGGTCTTCCTAATTGCGGGGATACACTAGGATATCATCCAAGTAGGCCACTGTGTTTTGCCCCAATAGATCCGAAATCAAACGGTCCATGAACCTTTGGAAGATTGAGGGTGCATTAACCAGGTCAGATGGCATCACCTGATATTCATACAGGCCGTGGGTGTGCGAAAAGCCGTCTTCCATTCGTCCCCCGCTCTGATCCGAAGTAGATGGTAGGCATTCCGTAGATCGAGCTTGGTGAATACTACTGAGCCTTGGACAGCTTCCAAAATTTCAGAGATGATGGGCATCGGGTAGCGGTGCTTGATGGTCACTTTGTTAAGTCCCCTGTAGTCGATGCATGGCCTCAACTGCTTGCTGTCTCGCTTGGTGATAAAAAACAACGAGGCACCTGCAGGTGATTTAGAAGAGCGGATCAGTCCGTTAGCTAGATTGTCATCGAGATAACGCCTGAGTACAGCCTTTTCTGACAAAGAGAGGGGATACATCCGTCCGAAAGGAACCAAGGCCTGAGGGTCCAGGTCAATACTACAATCCTCAGTTCTATGCGGAGGAAGCGCAATGGGTACCTGTTCCTGAAATACTTCCGAGTATTAACAACCTGGAATATAATGAATGGAACTCTTCTCCGTAGCGCATACCGTCTTAACGGTTTCATGTAATGGTTCCGGTAAACACTTCCTTTGACAGTACTTGGAGTGAAAGCTCATTAGGTTGTTAGTCCAATCCACCGTGGGGTTGTGCTCCCGGAGCCAACCGATTCCCAAGATGACGGGGAAATTAGCAGCACGGATTATGTCAAACAGTATCTGCTCCTTGTGTTGCTGTATAGAGACTTGTACCATCTCTGTGGTGTGGGTTATGAGTCTGGAACATAAGGGAGTACTGTCTGTCCCACCAACTACCGAGGGTGTTTGTTTCCTGACCTTCTGGGGGGCACATCTGGGCAATCCCTCAATAGAGGATTTGCCGAACCGCAATACAAACAGAGATTCTCATCTCGTCTCCTTTTCTTCTCTTCGGCGGTCAATGGAGGTCTGGTGGTACCGATTTGCATGGGTTCATCTCGGGCATTCTGGGTAGCAGGTGAGGAAGCAGGAGTGTGAGTGTCCGAGAATGAGGTAGAGCTACGACTCTTCTTCCTTTCATTCTTCTGTTCGGTTAAACGAAAATCAATCCATAGAACCGCCGCTAGTAGATCCCAGAAGGAGTCAGGACGAGGAATCCTGGCAAGTTCGTCTTTAAGCTCTTCCCGCAATCCTCTGCGGAAAATCGTGTATTGAGCTTGTTCTTGCCGACCAGCCTCAGTAGCCAATTTCTTGAAGGTGGATATGTAGGAGAGTAGGTCGGAGTTCCCTTGGCGAACATCCAGTAAATCCTCACTGGTGATGTGGGCACATTCCGTCCAAAGAAAGGTCTGTTTCAGGAGGTCTTTAAAAGCAGCGTAATCTTGTAGGACTGGATCGGACTGGGAAACCAAAGGGGTTGCCCATGCCAAGGCGTTCCCGATTAAATGCGTTATCATAAAACCCACCTTAGCATGGTCTGTGGAAAAAGCATTTTGTCTGAATGTGAAATGTATATTGCAGGCTTCCAGAAATTCCGTCACCTTCCTTTCGGAGCCATCAAACTTCCCTGACACCAGGGGTAAAGGGGGTAGATCCGTAGACTGCTGTTCTCTAGCGGCTACTCTCTGATGGAGAGCCGCGTTGTCGGTCTTGAGTGTCTGGACCTCAACCTGGAGGTTCTGGACCGCTGCCACTAGCTCTAGTAATTGCTGTGGCGTGGCCATGTCTTCACTATGGCGTTGCAATCTTTCAGGACTATCAGACTGTCTTACTGGATTGACCACGGATTTTGATATGTCCTCCTCACTGCTAGAATTACTGCGCAGCCCCAGAGTCCCTTCCTCCTCCTCACCTGATGAGGTAGAATAGTTCAGCTTCTTTCTTCGGGGGTGTCGCGCTGGAGACTTCTTCTTTGTGAGTAGATACGGTCTGCCTCGAAAGGAAGCCACCGTGACTCTATAAAGAGAAATTCACAATGACTCCTCTCCGCGACAGCCAGATGTGTTTCAGGGGAAAAAGCCACTAGGGCATAAAAAAAACCACGATGCACCGAAGAGGACTGTCGATAGGCTGATACGATGAGAGGTAACTTGCCGTAACTGAAGCAGAAATCTGCGGAGGAGCACACCAAAGACAGGTGTGAGATGCAAAACACAACTGCCACGAACGTAGCAGAACGTAGCAGAAGGAGGAGAGACAGGAAACCAGGAAGAAAGAGGCAAGGTCAAAAACGGGTAGACTAGTAGCAAGGAAGGAAAATATTGGAAGCGGGAGAGAGGGAAATGAGGTGGACTAAGACTGCAGAAGGAAACACAGAAAATGAGCGCACGCAACACGGGAAAGCACAGTTACAACGCGCTGAGCCGCCGAGTAACGAATGGTGAAATACTCGACGGGTCGGCCATGTTGGAAAAAGACTAGACCGCGGGGTAACGTTTCGAGGAAACGTGGGGGAACAGTCTAATGGCGTCGGAGTTTTCACCTCCGCCAGACTCGCCAGCTGCCAGCAGTCGTGACACACATATTCTGAACATTTGAGTATCAAGACCCGCAGAACATAAGATAGTGATTGAAAGTGAAAGCCGCTGGAAGGAAGGCAAGAAGAGAAATGACCAAGAGAAGAGGGACATACTTTTGGACCCTTTTGAATTGTACAAGTTAGTGGTGGGGTCAGGAAGAATTATTTTTGGGAAGAAGGACAGTTAATTTTGGACTTTTTTGATGATAGACGAGCACCTTTAGTTGATTTATATACGTAGGGTGATCCCTTTAGTAATTGGGATTGATAAACCTTATTACCTATAATTTCATTAAAGGAAAGTAACACGTCCATAATGTGTCCGGCTCCTTCTTCTGACCCACCACAATACACATACATAAAACAAGGCATGTCTTTTCTTTGCCTTAACAATGACTGGCCGATAGCATGCTTCGGACTCCCGCTGCTGCTATGTACAAGCCAGTATGACCCTCGGCTCCTGTCTGCCCCCAGATAGGAACCAGGATAGAATGGATTGGGGGGGTGGGTCAATCAATCACTTATCCGTTTCTGGATCCTGATATGAGCGGTGGAGCTGGTGCACCACCATCTCACCACCCCAGGCCACCTTAATGTGTAGGGAAGTGCAGAAGCACCTCTACATCAGCTTAGGCCTGCAGACTCCAGCATGCATGCCCAGTGACCCCATCAAAGCTGGGGAAACCAAACACAACTTGCCTTAGAAGGGCTATTGGCGATGGGTGGCTAGAGTATTGTAAGCCAAGAGACACCACATTTCCCTGCGATGACAAAGCCAGCTCAGAAATGCATCCGCAGCTGCTTGCTGCAACTAAGGGGTTACACAATGTTTTCAATAGGCTGGCTTACTTCTCTCTTAATATCTGGGTAGGCGATTGGTGCCCTGTTGCCCATTATGGATGATCCGTCTCTGGTGATAAAGTCAGTGCTTTCGAGATATGTTGCTGCGCTCTACGTGTTTCTTGATTTACAGATGTGCCAATTTTTGTCCCTAGGTTAAGTCAGTTCTCAGCACACAAACGTAATGTTTGAATCCAATAGTAGTTTGTGAACCTTGCTCTTAAACATCACAGTCTTAAACAAAATCAGAGTGTATTGAAGGATTATCATAGCATGTAACAATAACACAATAGTCATCAGCACTATCAATGGTAAATTGAAATCCAAGGAATATGCACAAAATGTCAAAGCACGCTGTTTTAAAAGTTGAAAGGCTGACAAGAAAGCTCCAAACACAATGTGCATATGATAAATATCCCAATATTCATTACAATAGCTTTCATTTTTGTCGATTGACATAAAAGGACGATTCCCAAGTGAATCCATATGGGAAACCTTTTACAGAAAGACTGATGACTTGCAAATATAACTATATCTGATTTTTGAAGTTCACGTTTGTATTGTATATATGCACTATATATATGCACATACATCTCTATACAAAGAAGTGGAAGGCCAAAGGCCTGCTTTCGTGAAATGTCTACATTTATTGTGCAATGCATGCACCCCCGACGGGTCTCCACGTTAAGGACAATGAGCCTCATTATGAGTTCCACAGTGTGAGCAACAATGCCAGATATACCACAGCAACAGATTGACAGCCATTTTACCTTCACGTTCACGCACCTCCGAATTTCGAGACCGATGGTTACAATTTCCTGTGGCAGAATTACAGCATGTGTTGTACATCTGACAGAATCCATGCAGAGTTCTTCGGACCCCAAACATTGAGATTAACGCCACTGTCACCCCACTCGTAATCCCATGGTAAACTTTCAGGACGAAGTGGTGGTAGCTGTGTACAGGTTTGGCAGTAATTCCATTGGAATTATAGGCACATTTATGAAGAACCCTAATTAAGGAGTGCGGTAGAAACAAAAAAAAAAACGGGAAGTAACAGAATGGTGTCCTATTATTAGCAGTCCTCCTCATTATGAGTTGTGTAAACTCGTACGATGATAATGTATCCAGCCAATGAGTGGGGGTTTTAATTCCCCCCAAAAATTGAGGAAATGAATCTATGTAGGTGATTTATACAACCCAAATCTAATTCAGCGGTGCACAGTACAATATCAGGTGTGGAACATATTCTGGTGGCAGAATTGTCTTGTTGGTCTATTATACCCATTTGTTTGTGAAGTGCTGCTTGAATAGCAGGGTCTTTAGATCTGTCCTTAATCGCAGGAGGAAGGAGCCAGCCTGATGTCAGCAGGGAGGTTCTTTAAGAGCATGGACAAATAGCAGGGGAATGCTTAACTTCTGGTCTACTCCTTCTTGTTCCTCTGGGATTCCAGCTTGGCGATATATTGGCTCCCAGTGTTGCTTTAACCTATTCAGATGGCAGCATCTTAGACGTTATGCAGTTGGTGACTCAAGATTTCTTGAAGGTGATGTGAGGTAGCAGTGTAGTTCTTTGAGAGTAGGGAGATGTGGTTGCATTTCTTTAGATCTGCGATGAAGCATGCTGTGGTGTACAGGACTGTTTTCAGGAGGGCACAATAGTGGTTGGGGCATTTGCCTGGAGGAGTTGCCACCATCCAGGGAGGAAGAGCACCAGGGCCTGAATGACAGATCAATAGTCTGAGGCGGGATGAAAGGTTTAATTTCGTGCAGGAGTGAGAGCTGGTAACATGCTGTTGTGTGTGCCTAGGGATGTGTGCTTGACAGAGAGGTTGCAAAAAATGGTGAAACAGAGGGTCTTTTCACTAGGATCAGGTTGGGGGTAGAAGCTGTTGAGATGCATTTGTTTCGGCCCATTTTGAACTTGGGTACTGTTGGTGGTGCCCCGAGGAGGATGCTCTCTGTTTTGGTAGTGTTGAATTTGAGATGGGCACTTTACATGCAGGCTTGAATGGTGGAGAGACAGTGTTTCAATTGGTGTATGACATCCAAGTAGTTGACCTTCAGAAATAGCTGTGTGTCATCTGCATACTGGTGGATGTTGATGTAGAATTTGGCCACAAGTGCTTCCAGTGGACTCCACTTAGAGGTTGAGATGACAGTGGAGAGAATGGAGCCTTGCGGGACTCCGCGGGTTCCTCATAATCATATTATATAAATGTTAAACTTATCAGTATTGACTTCATGTGTATTGTTCTCATTACATGTTTCCTTGTCACCCCACCACCAACTGGAATGCAATCTACTGTAGACACACTATTGTAAAGCATAGAAATAAGTGAATGCTCTGACTTAGGCTAGGTATGGCTCATTCAAAAACTTTTTTTAAACTCTGTTTTTTGGTTTCCTTAAATATTAACATAAACATAAACATAAGGGTTACAGAAAACTGTCTGCGTCTTATGCAGAGACAGCAAATAAATAAAGAAAAAAAAGAAAAAGTGGGGCCGGAGGGGGGGATAGTGTTGAGGACGTTACTGACCGAGTTAATGCAGCAATGCCGTATCACCCATAATTGATGTTTCCCATTGCTCTTTTTCCTTTTTTTTTCTTTATTGCAAGATCTTTTTGTAATGAAAATGCCATTCCTTGTTATTAGCAAATTCACATGGATACAAAATACATGGCTCAACCGGCAATACAGAAACACAAGACAGAACCCAGTGACCACAGTTCTCCTCTACAGAATGTAATCCAAACACAAACTGAGCATTGATGGCTGGTAGGGTTTGAAGGAATTATCATTTCTGGCACTGCCCTGGGCCACTCTCAAGAGCATTGTTTTTAGCCTCTAAGCCTTATGGAACGGTAATGACTACATGCACGTCAGTATTGGGCTCACACCAAGTGTGGCAGACCAGCCCAGTCTGCTAGTGCATGTGACCAAAAATCCAACCGCAGGCATTTTTCGGCTGCTTTGGCGTCATCGGTGAGATGCTGCTTGTGTTTCTAGCCACAGCAAGTCATCACCTATGTCTGTTCATAGCAATCCCACTTAGGGTGACTTTAGTAAAACTGATAAGTGATAGCTAGAAGGTTTTGAATGAATCATTAGCTATGGCATTACTGTGGGATACACTCCAACCTTCATTCTTTCATACCATTAAAGAAGGCAAAAATATCATACAAAAATCATGCTTAGTCGCACGTAAGAAGAGGAAGCCTTGCTCCCACTGCTAGGTCATATCAGATGGCATACTGTCCTAATGTTCTCACCTTTGGTGACTTTTGCAAAAATGAAGAGTTATGGTCAGAATGCTTTGAATGATTTAGAACCGCAGGTATGATTCTGGACAACTCCCCAAATCGTTGTTTTTCCGGTTAGGAATGTCTGAGGCAAAGTTAATTTTGTGGTAGATTTGTGATTCTCAAACAAGTCACTGTATTCTGGCAGCGTCTCGATGCAGCTTTGCAGAGAGTTGCCTGTTATTACTTAAGATGTTGTGGCTGGTGGTCTTATTGTTAAGCAACTCACAATTTACCCAAAACGTTGCAATGGAGCAGCAGTACTTTGTCAAGAGTTCTACTGGTAATGCCGTCCAATATGTTGACCTAGTCAACGAATAGCACAATTCTATATTTAAACAAACTTGCAGCTGGGCTTTTTCTGTGTTCAGTGAGTGATCAAACTGTATTAGCCTGGGTGTTGATGTAAGCTGGCCATTCCTGAAACATCCCAATACTTTATTTATGAAACATTTGTTCGCATTTTCCTCAGCTTTTTCAGCCAGGAAGATGTTTACAAAGTATTCCTGTCCATTATAGTGGTGAGGTGCTGCGGGAATGTTTGGCACATTTTACTGTCTACGGAGTTGGATTTCGGAGCTCCCTTAGTGCTACAGTCTTTCCTCGCTTTCCATACTATCCATACTGTGGGAGGAGATACTATAGAAACACCTCTCACTCACCGCTGCAGGAGTGTTTTGGTGTGGCTGTGTCATCCTTGGCCACTGGACTTCTGCAAACACTCTTATTGTGTCCTCTGGCTGAACGGGAAAGCGTTTGCCAATGTGCTGATTTCAACACCTTTTGAGCAATGTAGCGCTCGGCCACAGTTCCTGGTTGCCGGTCTGACACCCGTGGTTACTAGGTACTGGGTGATTACAGGGCTCTTTTATGTTTAAATTGGCCCAGCGAAACGTCCCTGCATTGCGGGAGTGTGGTACCGTTCTTAGCTTCCACTGTACCATAGCCTGCATTGATATGATATGATATGGCATTTATAATGCCCCTATACACAAGTGTTTCAAGGCGCGACGAGGCAAGGGAAGGGAACAAAGGGAAGACGGACAACGATCCTACTAGGCCAGGTGTCATTCCGAGCGTGGAAAGGGGGCAGGGACAGTGCAGTACATGGGAGAAGATGATAACGATAAGTAAGTAACAGCCATCAAGTGGCAAGTGCATGGGTAAGTGCAGGCATAGTCCCCAAGGGCGGAGGTGGCCAGGTGGGCAGTACAGGAGTGTGACGCTGGCGGGGAAGGACCTGCGCCTGAGATCAGAGGGTGTCCAGGTAGCCATTGCTGTTCCGGTTACTGCCAGGAGGTCAGCAGAGAAGAGGTGGAGAAAAATAAGTAGCAAAGAGGAAGGTTTTGAGGTGCTTCCGGAACCGGAGATCGTTCTCCCCAAGTTTAAGGGAGGCAGGGAGGCTCTTCCAGAGGGAGGCACCAGCCGAAGAAGGAGATCTACCACCAAATCATTCCTTGGAGAAGCGACTGACCCTGAGGGAGTTGGAGGCGGATGAGCGAAGAGCTCGAGAAGGAAGATATTTAGGAAGAGAGAGTTGAAGGTTTGAGACCCCTGGCCCCAGACGGCCTTGTGAACAATGCAGAGGGTTTTGAACTTAATCCTCACAGCCACTGGGAGCCAGTGCAGAGATTTCAGTCCTGGAGGGATACGATCCCTGGGCTTGAGGCCAAGGACAAGTCTTGCAGTCCTGTTTTGGATAAGTTGCAGAGGGCGGAGAGTAGAAGCAGCAGATTTAGAAAGAGGCTGTTGCAATAATCCAGCCTAGAGAGAACCAGAGCTCTGGAGACAGTGAGCTTCTGGGGGAAGGAGAGGAAAGGAAGAATACCTCTGAGGAGGTGCAGCTGGTAGTGTGACTTCTTAGAGATGTCAGAGATGTGAGGGGAGAAGGAGAGTGTGGAGTCAAAGATGACCCTGAGGTTTTTAGCTTTGCAGGCGGGAGCAGAAAGAGGGCCTAGAGAGGCTGACCAGAGAGCTACAGGGAAGGAGAGAGTGGGTGTGCCCATGAGGAGAATCTCAGTCTTACTGGCATTAAGGCAGAGGTCATTGGCGGCACACCACTCCTGGATAGCAGACAGACAGTCCGAGATGAGGGAAGGAGAGGAGGAGGCCGAGGGTAGCCTGAAAATTAGCTGGGTGTCATCTGACTAGCACTGAAAGTTGGGACATAGAGCGGCAATGCGGTGGGCAAGGAGTGCCAGGTATTGGTTAAACAGCCAGGGAGAGAGGTTATACCCCTACGGGACACCACAGGTAGAGAAAAAGATAGCGGAGAGGAAGGACCCAAGTTGGACCTGGGAGGGTTGGTCGGAGAGGAAAGAAGTCAGCCACGCCAGAGCCTGACCAGTGATGCCCACGCTATCACGGAGACGTTTGAGCAGGATGGCATGGTTGACAGTGTCAAAGGCAGAAGAGAGATCAAGCAAGATGAGGACGCAAGGGGTGTTAGAGTCGAGGTTGGAGAGCAGGTCTTCACGGATGTTCAGGAGAGCAGTTTCCGTACTTCTGGCAGCTCCGAAGCCAGACTGATGGTCATGAAGACAACCAACAGATTCAGTGTGAAGATTAAGCTGGGAGATGGCCAGTTTCTCCAGGAGCTTCCCCAGGAAGAGAGATTTTCGAAAAGGGATTACTTCCATCCAGAATTGATTTGCCCGCTGCTAGCAAACACTTAAAGTGGGAGTGTGTCATGTTGTGGATTATCATAATCCCAACAACATAGCATGCGCTGAGAGCATTCTGGGGCACTTGGGTTCGGTCCTATGTTAACGGGTGGCCAGTGACTTGTGATATTTGGGACTTTATACGCAACTTTTCCTGGAACTTAAACTGGCACTCTTAACCGCCCAGGAGCAAGTACTTAGCTCGCTCGAGACGCATCCAGTTTTACTTTAAATCAACTCCTTTTTGCTCCTCAATATTTTGTGTTTTGAATAAGCCGTCAATAATATGTTGATACCTTTTGGACAATTTTCTTTTAACACTTAACACTTTTTTTTGTGGAATGTTAATCCATCAGTTCATCATGTGTGCGCCTATTTAAGAGTTTTTACGACTATTAATGATTATTTTTATGAATAAGTGTTATATTACTGTGTATGCGCCTTTTTTTATTATTAACCTTTTTAACTTTTATCTTCTAACAAGAGTTGTGCCTTCTGTGTATTTTTGGTTTGTTTGGACTGTCTTTACACCGTTTTGAGTGGTGTCAGTTTAATTTGTGCCGCTATTCTGCTGCTACGTTACGAAACATCTCACTGACAGTCACTTAATGGTAAATTGCTTATCTTTCCAATCCTTCTTTCCCACAGCTCTTGTACTTTTTGCACTTTTTGTGCTGTCTGTACGTCTGCATATTTGCACACCTGCATATTTGCATAACTCAGTAAATGTGCATATTTGCACTTCTGGCACTTTTGCGTGAATTGCACATCTGCATATTTACACTATTGTATATTTGCATATTTAGGACAAGGCGAATATCGCACTGGTTGTGGGAACGTGTATGATATCCTGTATGGGAAGCCCTTGGCTCGGACTTCCGCTCTTTTGTGGAGGATTACCTGTTGCCCTCTACATTTATATTGCTGGCCCTATCCTTACTTTCATCTGGGTGTTCTATCTTGTAGGGAATTAACTGGGATTGTCTAAGGAGATTGTGTATTAAGTGTTTTAATATTATGCGCAACGGTCTGAGGAGACAAATGACGACTGGTGGCCCCCCTTCAATTAATCCTTTGGAGTTCACTGGTATTCCTGCGCAGATTTCAAAGGGCAGTAAAGGTGGTAGAGGTGGTAAATCAAATGCGATTTTGGGAGGCCATCAGACTTCAATGGTTGACTCGGTTATGACGGGTCCCCTGTTAGAACTTCCCCAGGCAACTGGAAATGAGTGTTGGAATCAGGAATTAATAGATCAGGATGGTGGGAATCTGGCTGAGATTCAATCTAGTATTAAGTCGCGTGGGGATTTAATGGGTCTGAAAACTCCTAATCGCCCTTGTAGTCGTAAGGGAACCATGGTAAGCCAAACTTTTATGCAGTCCCCTATTGCAGGACAACAAATTATTGATTCCTACTTTGGCAAAAAGGTTGGAACTAGTACTGAAATCCAATCAATTGCCCCTACGAAAGCTATGGCATTTATTGACCACTCATTGATGACGAATGTGAACAGCAAGGCCGATTTTGGTGAAATTCAACTGGAGTTGGAGAGATCGATGGGTGGTGGGTCTGGAGGCATCCCTATGAGTGATCCCGCAGACCTGTGATTCTTTTATGCCTAATTCACCTACTCCCCTGACTAACCTGATTGGGGAAAAGGATGCTACAAGGGAAAATGTGACTCAACCCCCTAGGGCAGAGGCCACAGACTCACTGGGTGAGGGGGGATGCATCACACCCTAAAGGAGGTTGAGAGCGAATATGTTTAACCCATCCAACTGTTTCGGCTTTGAACATGGTTTTGAGTTTGTTTGTTAACCTTTACGATAATATTTGGCATGAACTGAAAGAGCACAGTTTGATATTGGTGCAGTTGGGGGAGAAGATAGGAAATGTGACTAGAATCAAAGTACCTACAACCATGAAGCCTGTGACGATTGTGGCTGACCCCCCCCATATAGTCATAGGGAGGCTCTCCCACCTATTGAAAGGGAGGAATGATTGCTGCCACCTAAGAGTATGTTGACTTTGGAGCCAATTGTTATCAGTGAGATTCTAATTCCCTGATTGCCCCTGTGGGGCTTGATAGAAGTGTACCTAACAGTGGATCGATAGAGGGTACCTCAAAATCATAGGCTCAGAAATTGGAGGTTGTTGCTCCTCCATTCTGAAGACCCTTGGAGGTGGGATCATTTGCAGAAACTTTGAGGAGGCAGGGAAAGGGTGGAATGTTAACAGGGAGGGATTTGGTGGAAAAGAAGGATCCAAAGAAAATCATTTTAGGGCCTCTTGATAGGGCTGGCCATTCTGATCTAACTCTGGTTATGGCTAGGCCAACTCAGTGTGGTAAAAGAAAATTAAGTACTAGTTAGACACCACCAGCGGTGACTAAGAGGCTCGAAATGGGTTGGTTAAATTCAAATGTGTTCCCTCTCCCCCACCTAAAGCAACATTACATGTGGCTAAACAACTCTCTAAGTTGAATGCTATTGGGATGGACGCTAATCACACTAGTAAAGCGTCTCAAAACACTTTCCAAAATTACCACAGTAGAGATCAAGATGGCTAGGGAGCACCTTCTGCACAAATTATTTCTCAGGGGAGAATTGCAGCAACAAGAGGAGGAAGTATTGCTAGGAGAGATGATGCAAGAGGTCAGCGCCATGGACACGGATGTGTGGCAGGACGGTAGCCTGCTACATCAAGCCTTAAGTGAGTTCTACATGACTCCAAATCTTGAAGAGCAGATTAAAATCGTCCGAATCACAGCCTAAGTGTATCTCCAGATGGGGGTGATGCAGGCAAAATGTGAGGAAAATAGAACACTGGCGCAAAACCAAAATCAAATTCAGACTGAGCTAAAACTAGTGATAGAAAAAGTGGAAAAGAGCCAAGATTCTGAGATCCAAGTTGAGAGCTATATCAAACAGTTAAAAGAGGACTTGGCTCTCCAACAGAAAAATAATGTAGACCAAGAGGCCCAATTAAATGCCTTAAGAATGGAGTGTCAAGAAAAGGCTGACTCTTTGGAAGAGGGTCAAATGAAATTAAAACAACAACTAAAATATAACAGAACCTGCTCAGAACAAATAACCATCTTACAAAATCAGATCAAAAATCTGGAAGAGGAAAAAATAAACTAATTATGAGAGACCTCCACTCTCAATCAGAATTTGATGAAGAACGCCAGAAATTAGGCGCCATAACACAAAAAAGGGATGACCTGGCTGAACAAAGGAGCGCTCTGTGTCAGGAGAAACAGGCCCTATACTAGGAAATGTGCAGTTTGAAAACCGATCTGGAGAAAAGGGAGTCAGACCTTCAGATACTGACTCGCATAAAAGAAGAATAAGAATGTGATAAATTAATGGGACATAGGAGACAAATGGAACTCGAGTTAGAGCAGGCCATAGAGGCTCTAAACGTGCAGAAAAAGGAGGTTTACCTCCTACAGCAGAAATTGTTTCAATGTTCCCAAACCATACAAGCAGCGCAGAGGCAATGAGGTCCTCTGTGAAGAGAAAGAGGGGCTCCACCAGCAGGTGGCAGCTCAAGAGCGGGTCATAGAGGCCAGTAAAGCCCTGATAGTTGAGCAAAAGGCTCATATCTTTGCCTATTATCAAGAGGTAGGGGCTGAGAAGGAGAAACTAGTGAGGTTGGAGAAAGAGGGTGCTAGATTTAATCCAAACTGGAGGGACCCCGAACAGGTAGAGAGGGACAGGGCAACCCCTGATCATAGTATGATGACCTCTGTACTAAGGGACTCAAACCCATTTAATTCTTTGTACACTGCTGACTTCATGTCTGCTGGTTTACATGAGCCAGAAACCATGAGGCTGCCAGAATGAAATAGGTCTAGCATAATGGAGCTGATAGGTCAGCGCCCCCCAGAAATTGATGGACGTGCGTCCCTGTACAGATCATTCAAAAATATTAAGGTTGATCTTTCTGACAAGGAAGTCTCCTATCAAGAGAAAGTCAGGGAATTAGATCTGCAAAAATACTACCTCCAAAGGGACCAGTTGGTTCAATTTGTAGCAAAACAGAATGACATGAGGCCCAAACAGAGCATTCTGAAGACCTCCACCCAATCAGGGCAGTGGGAGGGATCCTCTGGCAACCCTGGAAGCAGGGAGGAGTCAGAAGACTACTCTCCTGTGCATCACAGGGGAGAGGAAACTAGGCCCCACCATTCTTCAAGCCCCTCCCAAGCTCACAGAATCAGGAAGCGCCTAGAAGATCATGAGGGGTCCTCAAGCAGTAGCGCCTCTGAGTTGTCTGAGGGCGAGTGGACTTAGGTGAAGCGTCAAAAGAAGGCAAATAAACTAGAGAGAGTTCTGGTGAAAGACCCCATTAGGCAGATCAAGGCTATAAGGAATTTCATAACCCTGTACCACAAAAACGCAAAATATTCTGTTAGGGAGCATTTGCAACTCTATGAACAAAGGATGGACACTTTTCACCTTAAAGACAACCAGAACTGCACAGAGTATGCTAAATGGATGTTCTCTCCTGAGTACTCTTCTTTCTGGACTGGAAGATCAAAGCCATTCAAGATGGTCCACCTACAGGGCAGCCATCTTGAAACATTTTCCCGCCCACAGAAACACCCAAGAGGCTCGCAAGGCGGCCTATAATCTGCAATGCGGGGAAGATCAGGCTCCACGAGAATTTGTGCAGGACCTAAACACGGCTTTGCACAAACCACTAGGAAAGTGTGTACGGATAGAGTTTATTACTACCTGCTTTCATGCACTACCAAAATATATCATGACCCAGCTGGTGAGGGATCTCCATGATAAAAGGTCTCTGGACTGGGTAATAGAGCAGGCTACCTGCATTTATGAAGTCCAAAAACCTGCAGAAAATAAAAACCATCCCAAAACCCCAAAACAGCCAACACCTCTGCTGCTGCTAAGGTGGCGGAGGTGAAGGTTGGCCCCATTTTAGTCCTAGAAATGGGAGGTGGGCTAAAAATGTACCTACCCAAAACTAGCAAAATCAGAGGCTGAGAAGGCCTTCTGGCCAATCAGAAACAGAGGGCAGTCAGGAAGGTAATCCCACCAATGGGACCCCTAACTCTCCTGATTATGTAAGTCTCAGATACAAGGGCAACTGACCTATCTTGGGGTATGTATGGACTCCCACAGCCGAAGGGGGGTACCACCAGGTAAGTATTCCCTCATGAAACTTCCCTCTTAACTTCCCTCAGGAGGGCAGTAATCCCTCAAATCCTGGGTTAAGTTTCTTTCCCCAGTATCCTCAAAACCCAAACCTGCTGGGCAACCCTCCTGTCTTTCCCCGGTTTCAGGAGTCCAGACAACATAATCCGGGAGAGGGGAGGCCAAGGGTGCAGTGTTACCAAAATCCCCATTACCTAAAGTACCCCAGGAGAAGGGATAGTTACCCTGCCTGTTAATCTCCTAGGTATCAACAAACACCCCCGTACCAGCTGGAACGAGTGTCCCATCTGGAGCGCCAGGTCCAGAACCTCACACAGGATCTGGGTCACATGTTGAGGGCTCAGCAAAAGCTTCAGATAAACATGGCGGCTCAGAACCCCTCAAACCCAGGGTCTGGCACCTCAGAACAATGACGGGGAGAGAACCCCGATAATCCACCGGTTCCCAAGGAGGGGGCACAGGGGAATGGGGGGAGTGTAAAGCCTTAGAGGAAGCTTCCTTCCTCACCTGTAAAAAGCCCCTGGACAACCCGGAACCGGAACTAAAATCTCTTGTCCCTGAAAATCTGCAACCCAGGGAACAGAGGGTGGGTAGGAGAAATAAAGACCTCAAAAAGGCCCATTTTGGGGAGGAAGTTAGTGTCCTCCAATTTGAAGTGGAAGAATCCTTAGAGGATTCTGGGAAAAAAATCTTCTCCTTGAGGGATGGGTGAATTCCTCCCGAAGAAAAATGGGTCCCAAGAAATCGGAATGAAGACTGGGTGAGAGTGGGGGCGGATTTAGAGTCACCCAACCCTGAACCCCAGAATTGCCATTCTAAGAAAAGAATAGTAAAGGAGGGATCCTCCCCACAACTGGTCCTAGTGACTGCCTCCAGGTAAAAGGGGGCAGCACAGGATTAGGGAAACGGGGGATTACAAAATCCCCATCTATTTCAGGATGTCACATTTTTATTACAGATTCCCAGACTCTGACACAGAAAATAGTCCAAACTTTACTGTGTCAGAGTCCAAAATAAAAAAAATTAAGCACCCAGCTTGCCCAAAATGCTCATTACCTTTGCCCACTTGAGGAGAAGGAGGGGAGATTTTATGCCCACGTTCAAGTGCAAGGACAATGTGCAATATCAGCACTGGTGGACACTGGATCCCTAGCCACTCTAATGTCAAAAAGGGCTTTTGAGCAGCTAAATTCAGGAAGGGGGAGAGATACCAGACCCCTCTCACCCCTCTTCGTGGATAACTCCAAAACTTTGACAGGAATGAAATTCCTGTTGAGGGGACTGCAGATTTGGAAATCAAAATTGGGCGACATAAGGTGAAACACCCGGTCATAGTCATGACTCCAGAGGGAACACCCTGTCTACTATGGAATGACATCCTGCGCAGGTTGCCCCCCCTAATATACTGTGTGAACAAGGTCCTCTGGACTAGCAGGCCAATAAAATTAAAACAGAGTGTAAACCATGTTAGTTTAAATGGCACATTCCACATGGTTGAACACAAATCTGATCATATTGAGTTTCATTTCCAGAATAATCAAATACCTGACATGACAGTAATTTCTGTAAAACAACAAACTGATGATAGAAACTCCTCTCCATTCCTGAAAATCAACCTTCCTTCTAGTTTTAAGTGGCATTCCACACTGGAATGAAATACTTTGAAATGTTATACTGATTCACAATCTGAAAATCCCAACCCTCTTATCAAAGCGATGAGAACCCAGCTCAAAGTTTAGCTGACATTCATAAAATTAGAGAACAGTTGTTCCTCCCTATTCTGTTAAATGAGGGGAAGGAGTATGTTCTTGCCCGAATGTGCGGGAACAACGGAAAGAGCTTCACCAGCGAAGCCACGTTCAGACAGCTCCCAAAAGATCCAGCCATCCCCACATTTAAATTGATCAATAAGTGGGAAATGGGCCTGGAAACTCCCGATTCCAAACATCTCCTGACTAGCAGGTGTATGCTCAAAATTTTTATAGGTAACAAAAGCATAGAACATAATTGTTGGGTCATGCGAGATGTCCCTGCTGCATTCTATTTAGGCAGTGACATTCTCAATTGGTTTGCAATTAATTTGGATCTGATCAATTACAAAGCCTGGTCCCGACTAGGGGGCAATCCCATGTGCTTTGATGATTCATAAAAAGCATTTGGGTCAGCCCAATCGCTACCGTATGCAGTTGAAGTTCAAATCGGAGAGGAGGTCACCATCCCAGGACAGACACAACTATTCCCACTTGAATTAAAAATTAAAAGAGGTCAGAAACTGACGCATATCTACACCTTAATGCCCATCTCCAACAGCAGGGGTTGGGCTTAAACACAACACCATTAGTCAATGTAGAACACAACAACATACCAATATTGATGGATAACAGCGACCTCAGGAGTATCAATCTGGGCGCAGGCACCGTTATTGGAATGGCGGTTGATGACTGACCTTTTTCCATGGATCTAGGAAACGAACTGATAGGACCAATCTACAATGACTCATTCGACAATGATAGTGACAATGACATACCACGAGACAGGATCTTCACCTGGCAAGGGGGTCATTTCCTGGTGTACTCTTCCTGCCCTTACGGGGAGCAAGAAGTGACTTGGGACATCAGGCAGGATGAGGTGATATTCCAGGTCCACAATGACTGCCTCTCCAACCTGAAACCCTCTGTCCAGGTCAATACTCTAACCAGAGACCTCTCCACCCAACTGCAGGAGGCCGCTGAGACAGCAAAACCTGAGGTCTTTCCAGACTTCAGACAAATGGTTGAAGAGCGGGTAAACCTAGCTGATGCCTGTGAGACTCCGGAGCAAAAGCAAAAGTTGAAACAGGTGGTCTTAGATTTCCAAGTTATCTTAGTTGTGGACTCGTATGACTGTGGTCGCACCGAGATCCATACAACAACAATTCCCATGGTCCCTGGAATGGCTCCTGTGTTTCTGAAGCAATATCGCTTGCCTCTCGCATCCATGGAGTCCCTGACAGAAATATTCAAAAACCTTGAGTCCCATGGGATTATTTGTCCAGTCCACAGCACCTTTAATAATCCGGTGCAGGGGATTTTAAAACCAAATGGCCAATGGAGACTCTGCGCAGACCTTAGGGAGCTAAATAAACAGGTCCACCTGTCCCGATGGCCTCTCCCCTAGATTGACCACGGACTGGCCCAGATTCAGGTCACCCAGATCCAGGGGTCAAAGGTATACACTGCCATTGACCTGACCAATGGGTACTGGACCGTGCCCATCAGTAGAGAGGATCAATACAAGCTGGCCTTTACCTTCGGGGGGCAGCAGTACACGTGGACCCGGACTCCCTTCTGATACATAAACTCTGGCAACGAATTCAACATCTTCCTACATAAGGCCATCCGTTATGTTATGACCCAGTTGAGTGTTGCTGGGGCAAAACTCTCCTTCCAAAAGGCACAGTGGTGCAGGACCAGTGTCAGCTTCTTGGGACATGAAATAACTCCTGAGGGTCTTTGTCCCCTGGAAAAGAAAGTGGAAGTACTCCTAAAACTGAAAGACCCCACAACTCTGTGTGAGCTAAGAAGCCTCCTTGGACTGACTAATTACAGTATGAAGTTCATTGAGGATTACGCAGAGATCACAAGACCCCTGATCCAAAGGGGCGGGGGGGATCAAGTGGAAGTGGGGTCCTGAACAAGCCGAGGCAGTAAAGCAACTCAAAAGAAGTCTTTCACAAGCGCCTTGTCTAGCTTGCCCTGTCAAAAACAAGGAGTTCTTCTTGGAGACAGGGTTCCCGAATACATGCTTTACAGCAGTATTATATCAAAAGCATGACAAGATCAATAAAGTAATCTCCTATGCAAGTAATTCAACGATTGTGAAAAGGCACTCCTGGAAACGGAGTGGGCATTGAAAAATGACCGCCTGTTCATCCAGGCAGAACACATCATAGTGGAGACTCCACACCAGCCTTTGCAATACCTCCAAAGTGACAGAATCCTGGCCAGAAATGTGAGTAATTCCAGAATTTCTTCCTGGATTCTGTCAATGCAAGGTTTTCCTGCAGAGGTCAGATATGGCCAAAACAAGAAGAGTCCCCTCGCGCAAGGTCTGGCTGACTTGCATGATTGTGCCAAAGAAACCTGTCTCGAGGACGAAAGTCTTAAAACCCAGGACAACATGGAGGCGTACCTAAATTCCCTGCACAAAGTCTTTGAAGAAGACAAGTGCCAGGGAATGCCTACAGTTTATGTGCACGGGTGCTCTTACCCTGTTGATCACAATGGGTAAAAGAAACTGGTGGCCGGCGTTGGGAATGTCTGGGTGAATGATGCCCTGGAACCCTCCGCTAGGTACAAAATCTGTCCCCTTAGCAGTCGGGTGGCAGAGTTGATGGCAGTTTATCAGGCCATCCTCACTGCCATCCAACACAAACTGGTCATAATCACTGATTCAGATTATGTCTGGAACGGGTTTGTGCAGCACCTGGTAAATTGGAAAACCAGAGACATGCTGTGTGCTAATAACAAACCACTCAAACATGGCAAGCTAATACGAAATATTGATGATCTAGTCACCTCTAATGGGATGACCATCTATTGGATGAAGATCAGGGGTCATTCCAGAATAGAGGGGCCAGACAAAACTGGAAACAACATAGCTTATCAGCAGGCCAAAACCGGAGCCATCCAGGGGGATCTCCTCGAGATCGAGTCCCTGTTGGGGGAAATCCAGGTCACTGCTCTCACTAGGTCCGAGACAAATGCTCACAATTAACTCTCAACTGCACAGTGGAGTAAGGGGACCCCAGATACTGATTTAATCACGGCACAGAAAGGGGATCCGATTATTGGGACATTTTATCAACACATTGAGGACCCTGAGAACTTTCCTCTGACAGATACTGATTACATTGGGAAAGAGAACCTCAGGGTGTTGATGAAATGTCCCAAAATGTTCCAAATCCAAGACGGTTTGTTAGTGAGGAGATCCATATCTGGTTGTGACCAGTGGGTGGTCCCTACCTCATTCCAAAGCCTGATGCTAAGTCACGGCTATGACGCGGCCACAGCCGGTTTCACACTGCTGTAGAAATCTTGCGTGAGGTTGCATACTGGCCACACATGGGGCAGGACGTCTACCAACATTTGAAGGGGTGTCTTGTGTGGGCACAATTTCAGCCAACTTCACTCACACACCGAGCTCCCCTCCAGAAGAGGGGGATGACACTGCCTTGGATTGAGTCAGACCGAGATAGTCGCTTCACCAGCAAAGTGATGACAAAGATATGGGAGTTACTTGGGGTAAAAAGGAAACCGCCCTTTTGCTCACTACCTGCATGGCCTCTGTTCCCTTGCCATCCAGTGACCAGACTTGCCCAGCTGCTTGCTGTTAGGAGTGTCCGCCGCTATCCGGTGACAAGAGCTTTTGAGTTCAGAACCGGTAGACTGTCCAAATCCCCATACTCGAGTGTGGATTGTGAGTATTTCCCCATCCCACAGCCACACATAGCCACGCATAGCCTACCCCATTTTTGTACTTTGCCTTTGTTCCACTTTTTAAGTAATCCTAGTCATACCCTGATTCCTTATTAAAACTGTTAGAATTCTCTGTGCATCTTGTCATTGATCTCCAAGCGTTAGCGCCACGTTTCTATCATTTCTGTCTTGCATAGATCATAAGTCCTTAGTCATATTTGGAATAATCAAATTAATTCCTGCATAAAGTTGAAGGCAGGCTGAAAAAGTTGACGTTGCGAATCAATCTTGGTACGTACCGTGTCTTTCTTTAACCATATAGTCTAGATAATTTAGTTTAAGTAAAACTTGCCTTTCCTTTTTAAAACCGATTTTCTTTTCTTAACTGCTTTATTCTACCTAAACAGAACCTCCTTCCTCCTTGAAAATCTCATCCAATTCTTCAGTTATAGCCACTCTTTGACTTCTATATTGTCCCTATGATGTGCATCTATCACCCAGCCTAAAAAACGCATTCCGATTCTGTGCATTTCACACATTTTTTTTAAAACCGTTTTGACATTTAACCCCTTAAGTGCCACCGACGAGCCGGCTCGTCAGTGGATAGCGCTCCAGGTTGCCACCGACGAGCCGGGTCATCGGTTTTGGCACTCTGCTTTGCTCGATCCCTGCAATGCAGGGATCGAGCAAAGCTGTAATCCAACCCCCCGGCTATGTGAGGGGGAAGTCCCGCCTCACTGCCAAGGGGCTGGATTACCTTCAGTTTCACGTCGGCGTGCATAAAGCACGTCGGCGTGAAACTGAAAGTAAAATCACTGCAGCAGCCATTTTCGGCTGTGGCGGTGAAGAGAGAAGGTAAGAGACCTTCTTGTTCCGCCTCGATCCCCGGCTGTATTTCAAGCCGGAGATCGAGGCGGGTATCGTTGGAAAGGGGAGATTCTCCCCTTTACAACGATACCCATTGTGTGGCATTGCTGCCCACGGATCGGGCGCAGGGCGCGCTATCCGCGGGCAGCAATGCCACTGGATCAATACAGATCCTTTTGTGACGCGGGGGATGGGGGGTTGCTTACTAGGTAAGCGTCCCCATTCCCCCCGTTGCCCCAAAGCATGAAGCCACAGTGCCAGAGACCCCCGAGGGCAGATGATCACTGCCCCCAGGGGTGAAAATAAAAAAAAACATTTCGAGGGAAGGGGGGAGGTGGGCGGGGGTTTGGGGCCCTGGGGCCCACTAGACCACCAGGGATATGGCAAAAAGTGGTGTCCTTGGAAAGGGAAAGTTCTCCCCTTTCCAAGGACACCATCAACATGAGGCATTGCTGGTCACGGATCAGCGCAGAGTGCTGATCCGTGACCAGCAACCCTCTTGGACCACCATGGATCCGTTTGTGAGTTGGGGGTGAGGGGGGCTGCTTCAAATAAGCAACCCATTCCCCCCTCCCAGCCCCCAAAGCATGGGGGCACATACGTGTGAACCCTGGGGCAGATGGCTGACCATATGTTGCTTACTAGGTAACTGCAACGGGGGGTGGCACTCTCCCCTCCACCCCAAATGGAGGGCCCCACCTCATGCAACCCTCCCTGGCGTCAGATGGGGGGGCCCCACCTCATGCATCCCTCCCTGGGGTCAGATTCCCCTTCCTAGGAGCAGATATCTGCCCCCAGGGAGGGTTGCATGAGGTGGGGCCCTCCATTTGGGGTGGGAGGGGGGGTGAGTGCCACCCCCCGTTGCAGTATAACATTCGATGCCAATTTAGGGTGGCCCTCAGCCCCCCTAAAAAGCAGCCTACGATTTTGTATTATTTTCTTTGTTTACCCAATTTAGCTTGGCGCAGATGGGCACATTAGTGTGCCAATCTGCCTCCAGGGTGCCCAAACCCTATTTCCCCATGCATTGGGGGGCCTGTCCCACCATTTCTGGGGGCCCTCTCCCCCCCACCCAAAATGGAGGGGGGGTGTACCTCACGCAGCCGTTTGTAGGAGGCCCAGGGAGGCCTGCATGAGGTGCCCCTGCCACCCATTTGGGGTGAGGGGGGAGAGGGACCCCAAAAATGGTGGGACAGGCCCCCCAGTGTGTGGGGCAGTAAGGTTTGGGCACCCCGGGGCCAGATTGGCACACCAATGTGCCCCTCTGCACGAAGGCAAGTTTTGTAAAGAAAGAAAGAAATGGGAAATGGTGGAATGCTTTTTAGGGGGGGGCTGTGGGGCACCCCAAAGGGTCTGGGAAGTTTCTAATGGGATGGGGCATTGACCCCCTCACCCCCAGCCACAATGGAGTGGGTGCCATGTCATGCAGCCCTCCCTGGGACCAGATATCTGCTCCTACGAATGGACGCCTGAGCCCAGGGAGGAGTGCAGGACAACCCCCCATTATCTGCCCCTGGGGAGGGCTACATGAGATGGGCCGCACCTCCAATTTGGCCATGTGTGGGTTCCCACGGGTGACCTCTTTTGGAAAATGCGTGGGGTTCCCTGTTTTCCTTGCTGGCTTCGACACCCTAGGCCCAAATCTGTAGGTTGCCCACATGAACAAAATGGGCAGTGGCGAAAGGCTTGGGTTTACCAGTGGGTTACCCTTTTCTTTTTGCTCCCCCGGTAGGTGCACCCACACATGTGAGGTACCGTTTTCATCGGGACACGTGTGGGGACGCGGGAAGGTAGGCCACGTGTTGTTGGCGGTGTGTTTCGGTGGGTGGGCAGAGTGAAATGTCTGAGAATTGTCTGCATTTCCAGGCAATTTAAGAGACATTTCCTTGTGTCCACTCACCGAAACACGTCGCCAACAATAGATATCATACCTTCTCGTGTTCCCACAGGTGTCCCGACGAAAAAGGTACCTCACATGTGTGGGTGCACCTACCGGGGGCGCAAAAGGAAAAGGGTAACCCGCTGGTAACCACAAGCCTTTCGCCACAGCACAATTTGTTCATGTTGGCAACCTACAGATTTGGGCCTAGGGTGTCGAAGCCAGCAAGGAAAACAGGGAACCCCATGCATTTCCCAAAAGAGGACACCCGTGCGAATGCGAAGAGGTCTGACTTGCGCGAAGTGGCCCAATATGTATTACCCAGAACCCCAGACAAAGTGAACATTGTGTTTTTTCCCCACCAAATATCACACTTTGTCGGGGATTGTGGCTAATAAAAATTGGGGCAATTTGCGCAAGGCAGACTTCTGTGGATTCCCACAGGTGTCCTCTTTTGGAAAATGTATGGGATTCCCTGTTTTCCTTGCTGGCTTCGACACCCTAGGCCCAAATCTGTAGGTTGCCCACATGAACAAAATGGGCAGTGGCGAAAGGCTTGGGGTTACCAGTGGGATACCCTTTTCCTTTTGCGCCCCCGGTAGGTGCACCCACACATGTGAGGTGCCGTTTTCATCGGGACATGTGTGGGGACGCGGGAAGGTAGGCCACGTGTTGTTGGCGGTGTGTTTCGGTGGGTGGCCAGAGTGAAATGTCTGAGAATTGTCTGCATTTCCAGGCAATTTAAGAGACATTTCCCTGTGTCCACTCACCGAAACACATCGCCAACAACAGATATCATACCTTCTCTCGTTCCCACAGGTGTCCCGACGAAAAAGGTACCTCACATGTGTGGGTGCACCTACCGGGGGCGCAAAAGGAAAAGGGTAACCCGCTGGTAACCACAAGCCTTTCGCCACAGCACAATTTGTTCATGTGGGCAACCTACAGATTTGGGCCTAGGGTGTCGAAGCCAGCAAGGAAAACAGGGAACCCCATGCATTTCCCAAAAGAGGACCCCCGTGCGAATGCGCAGAGGTCTGACTTGCGCGAAGTGGCCCAAAATGTATTACCCAGAACCCCAGACAAAGTGAACATTGTGTTTTTTCCCCACCAAATATCACACTTTGTCGGGGATTGTGGCTAATAAAAACTGGGGCAATTTGCGCAAGGCAGACCTCTGTGGATTCCCACGAGTGTCCTCTTTTGGAAAATGCATGGGGTTCCCTGTTTTCCTTGCTGGCTTAGACACCCTAGGCCCAAATCTGTAGGTTGCTGTAAGAGGATTCAATTCAGCACTACAGCCAAGTCAACGCCTAGTTTAGAATACTGAATGAAAACCCTTATTGATATATCTTTATGTCCAGTTCATGCGTTCTGGATGACTACCCCTATATAACACCCCTCTCTTGGAATCCTCCTGACCCCACTGAGCCAAGAAGTAGTTCTGTTTCGCAAGTTTAAAGGTTTATTTGATAACTTAAACAATATATATTATATCACGCTTTATAATACATTAATAATTGAATAGCACACTTAATCTGATATGATAAAGATTAACAACGGAGAATCTGGCACTAGCACACTTCTTTATAATCACTAAGGAGTTGACATGAAATGGATAAGATAGCAACAATACTTTTATGGTTTCAAATGAATGCAATGTGGAATGAAATGCAGTAAAGAAAATAACTTGATAGGATTTCAGCAAAAGACAATGTAATCACTTTCTTGGACAATTCACCCCCCCCCTTTTTATGCAATGCAAGGAAATGGAGGGAAGCACACAGTTCTCAGAAATGCAATCAAATGTGATTCAGTTCACCCCAGCAACTTAGACTACAGAAGTTGAAAACACAGGCCCAAATGCTTTTAAATGTGCTGGAAATGAAGAAAAAATATGCTAAAATGCGTTTAATTCCCTCTAGAGGTTCAGGGTGAGTGGTATCTAGTTAATATTAGTCCAGGCTCACACTAGCAATGATGCAGGGATGGTTTTTATGAGGCAAACGAATTTCTTTCAGAGGAAAGCAAAAGCAGCTATCTTTTTGCAAGTGGAGAAATTTGCAAATCGCGGTAAAATTCGCGAATGCGTCTGGTGCAATTACAGAGGAACTACAAGGGCTAGGAAAGCCTAGGATCTCAGCTTCCAGATGAAAGTTACTGCAAGTCTCTAGCACAAACGGTCACGGAGATATGAGCGATTAAATAAAGGTCGTTTTTCAGATTTGAAATTTTAAAGTTCAAAAAGACAAGTGCAGCTTGCAACTAGAAAATGACAGGTGACAGCTTTGCAAATGACAGGTGACAGTTAGGAGACAGTTCTACTTAGATTAAACTAGATTGAATTATATTATTTTAACTGGTTCTGCACAGTCTTCTAGGTACTCACACTATATTCTTGAGTGAAATGGGCCTCGCCATGGATCTGGTCAGGTTTTAGACGGGACTCTGGTCTCTGCACTTCACAGTGATCTGGGTCTGCTCTCTCTCTGGATTCTGAAGATTGAGGGATTTAAAGTCTGGATCTTTCTGCACAGCTTTCTCTAAAGATTGATGGAGGTAAAGTATGGATTTTCCAGCAGAGCGTCCCGCAGCAAATGGATTTGAAGGTCCCTATCTGTCCTGTCTCTCTGCTTTTATGTGTTTTGAAAATGGGTGTGTGTGAGCAGCATCACTAGCCAGCCCCTCTCCACTTGTCATTGGCCACTTCATCCGCTTCCACTTGATTGGGGGAATGAAATGAAGTGTCATCATGATGAGGTCTGTTTATGATACAGAGAACCCACCCCTGTCAACTTTACACACAATCTATATTTGCTCAAAAAAACATATTTGCACAGGTACACATTTGTTTAAAATTACATGCACCCTTCACATATCACAGGAGGTATACCCTGTCCAAATCTGCTCTTCCTGGGGGCTTGCATTCAAAAATGGCACATATTTCACTTTTTAACTGGTTTCGCAATTTCGGACATTAACCCAAATTTACACACATGTGCGCAAGGAGTATGGACATTAGTTGATGAAGTGTCAGATTTTTCACATGCACACATTTTGAGTAATATCCTCTTTTCCGCTAAAACCCCCCTGAACATGCCACCGGTTCTAAAAACCTCTTAAAATGTGGGCAGAAAAATCACAAGAATTATGGTGTCATTTATACAATTTTCACATGTCCGCTCTATGAGTTATTCATCTTTTTAGAGTTATGTTCTGGCCCCAAAGGGGTGTGGTTTTCCTCCAGCACAAGGTTGAATTTCTGGTTTTTCCAGTTCTGCCAAGCCAGCTTGCTCTCACAGGCAGTGCCCCTCCCCTGTGCTTCCAGGAGAAATCTCCATTTACGACTCCCGCCATAAAACATTTGCCTGAGTCAAGACAGGGCTTTGTTCAATTTCCTGCAGAGCCCAGGTAATTCAATCAGGGAAGTGTCATATCCCTTTTGGTGTGAGCAGCAAAAGGGCAGCTAGGCCTGGGAACACAGCTGTGACTCAAGTTTCACTCCTGATGGGGGTAGTTGCCAGGCAAATTGGAATCTCTTTAAGCCAGTTTTTAGCTACATGTCATTTCTGTTCCCCAGTTTCTGCATTCAAATAAAACTAAACATTTTCACATATGCAGCTAGAAGGCTGATTCTAAGTTTAAAACTATGACATTTAAACAATTGCAACCTATGTGACACTCAAAAGTAGGTCACTCAGTCAATTTAAACATTTAGATTTTTTTAGTGTCTTACAGTCCAAATTTACTTAAACTGCAGAAATCCACAGCTCAGCCAGTCTTGTTATAAACCTTCAAGTCACTTCAGAATATAACTTTACATTGTATCCACCTCTCAGTAAGTCTTTCTTTGGCCTGTTTTGGGTTCATTTATTCAGTTTTCTACAAAAAAGTAAAATCTGGTGGTTTTAAAACGCCGGCTTTTGGATAGTGGTGAGTACTGGTACTGCACCCCTTTTTGGGATTTAAGAAAATGAATTCCCAACAGTTATGGGTTTGCTTTTGGCAATCAGCATTGCCACTCCCAATGGTTTCAGACTACTGTGTGGGTAGTCCAATGGTGGTTTTAGGCAGTGTCCTTCAGTGCCCATAACATCAGCAAAAATGAGTGGCAGCCTATTCTTCATGCATTTCCCTGTGCATTTTCTGGGAAGCTCTGGCCATCATGATGTTTTCCATGTCAGTACTGCACAGTTTTGAGGTAGGGCTCGGATGCATGGGTAAATACATCCCACAAGCCCCCCTTCTTGCGGTGGCCATCTGATCCTTCACTGGTGGGACCCGCAAGATCTGGGATGTTTCCTCATCTTCTTCCAATAGATGGCACAGTTCAGCATCTTTTCCTCCATCCGGTACTGGTCGATCGGTTCTCCTCGCCGGTCCTGATGGGAATATTGGGCGGTACCCCGGGCCCCCTTGCGTCTCTGCTCTCGGTCTCCGGATCGTCCTCCTTGGCCCGTCTCCAGGTTTTCTTTCTCCTAGGATGACAAAGGAAGAGCGGCAATACCTATCCATAGACATTTTTCCCCCACCATTGATATAGTGGGGCAGCATATGCATTTCATCATAATGAAACATTACATTCTTATTTTGAAAAAAAAACAGTATAACTAAGAGACAGTTTCATGCAAATCACAATATTTTAGAGACTAGATGTGGTATGTTTTATGGTTGGAACTGAATTAGTCTGAGACAGTACCCGCTAGGATTCCAGAGGATTCCTCCAGTTGTTGCAGAGCGTGCCTGGGATGGCGACATTTCAACTGGTTTATGTGGACCCACTTGTCTTCCCCCGCTGCCAAAGGACCTTTGGGGATGTGTATTTTGTAGGCCACAGGCATATGAGTCTACCGCAAAGAGATCTTGGAAATCCAAGAAAACTGGTTTCAACTTTTGCTTTTGTTCCAGAGTCACACAGGCATCAGCTAGGTTGACTCTCTCTTCCACCATCTGCCTGAAGCCTGGAAAGACTTCTGGTTTGGCTAATTCAGCGGCCTCCTCCAGCTGGGTGGAGAAGTCCCTGGTCAGAGTGCTGATTTGGACTGGAGGCTTCAGGTGGGAAAGGCAGCCCTCATGGACCTGGAAAATCACCTCATCCCTCCTGAAGTCACAAGTCACATCTTCCTTACCATAGGGGCAGGAAGTGTACACCAGGAAGTTCCCCCCATGCCGGGTGAAAATCCTGTCTGGTGTTGTTTTGTCCTCACTGTCACTGTCAAAACAGTCCTTGGGGATTGGTCCTAACAGTTCATTTACTAAGTCGATGGAAAAATGTCGGTCATCAACCGCCATTCCAATAATGGTGCCTGCGGCTAGAGTAACACTCTTTAAGTCGCTGTTATCCACCTCTATTGGAATGGTGTCATGTTCTATGTTGACTAATGGAGTTGGGTTTACCCCCAACCCTTGCTGTTGGAGAGAAGCATTTAGATGTATGTAAGCATCAGGGTTTTTCAACTCTTGTCCCCTTTTAACTTTCACTTCCAGGGAGAATTGTCGGGTCCTTTCTGGGATGGTGACTTCCTCTTTGATCTGAATTTCAACTGCATAAGGTAGCAATTGAGCTGACCTAAATGCTTTTTCTGGATCATCAAAGCCCATGGGATTATCCGCTAATCGGGACCAAGCTTTGAAGTTTATTAGGTCCAAACTAATGGCAAAGCGATTGAGAATGTCACTGCCTAAGTAAAAGGCGGCCGTGACGTCTCGCACGACCCAACAATTGTGGACTATGCTCTTGTTGCCAATGGAGATTTTGAGCATACACCTGCTTGGCAGGAGATGTTTGGAATTAGGCGCTTCCAGGTCCATTTCCCATTTGTCTATCAGTTTGAATGTGGGAATGGCTGGATCTTTTGGGAGTTGGCGGAACATGGCTTCGCTGATGAAGCTCTTACCGTTGTTCACACACACTCGAGCGAGAACAGAGTCCTTCCCATCATTTAACTGAACAGGGATGAACAACTGCTCTCCAATTTGCTGAATATCAGCCAGGCTATGAGCTGATTTCACATCTTTCTGGACTATTGGAGTGGGAGTTTCTGATTGTGGATTAGTATAGAATCTCAGAGTGTTTCCTTCCAGCGTGCAGTACCACTTTAGACTGGAAGGCAGGTTGATTTTCAGAAATAGAGAGGACCCCCCATCACCAGTCTGTTGTCCTACTGCTATTACTGTCACGTCTGGAATTTGGCTGTTCTGGAAGTGAAATTCTACTTGGTCAGATTTTTGTTCAACCATGTGGCAGGTGCCGTTTAAACTAACATGGTTTACACTCCGTTTTAATTTTATTGGTTGGCTAGTCTGGGTCCAGAGGACCTTGTTTACGCAATCTATTAGGGGTGACAACCTTCTCAGGAGGTCATTACCTAGTAAACAAGGGGTGCCCTCTGGAGTCACAACTATGACTGGGTGTTTCAACTTGTGTCGCCCAATTTTAATGTCCAAATCTGCAGTCCCCTCAACGGGAATTTCCTTCCCGTCAAAGTTCTGGAGTTGTCCAGGAAGTGAGGTGAGAGGAATTTGGTAATTCTCTCCCCTTCCTGCATTCAGTTCGTCAAAGGCCCTTCTGGACAGAAGGGTAGCTTGAGATCCAGTGTCCACCAGTGCCAAAATTATACCCTGCCCCTGTACTTGTACCGGGGCATAGTATCTTCCCTCCTTCTCCTCAAGGGGGCACAGATAATGTACATTTTTGGACAACTGGTGGGCTAACTTTCTGGTTTTGGACATCGCTAGCGAAGAGATTTGGGCAGAATTCTGTGGAGAGCCTTGGGAATCTGAAAGAAAAAATTGGCAACTGGAGATCAGAGCCATTGTGGGTTCCCCTGGCTCCGGTTCCGGGCCGCCCCCCCCTTTTTGGAGGCAGTCACCAGGATGGGTTTGAACCAGGGGATTTTCTTGCTGTTGGTTCTGGGATGAGATGGTGGGCGGCGGTAGCTCAGTCTCCACATCTCCCCAGTCTGGATTTGCATCCCTAGGGACCCATTTTTCTTTGGGAGGAGTTCCCCCCTCTCTGAAGGAGAAGATCCTTTTCCCAGGACCCTCTGAGGATCCCTCCCCCTCAAATTGGAAGATCTGTACCTCCTCCTCAAACTGAGTCTGTTTGGGTCTTTTGTTTCTCCTACCCCCCCTCTGCTCCTTAGGAGGCAGACTTTCAGGGGCAAGAGATTTTGTTTCCGGTTCCTGGGTTTCCAGGGGCTGTTTACAAGTGAGGAAGGAAGCTTCCTCCAAGGGTTTACACCCCCCTTCCCTTTGTGCCTCCTCCATGGGAACCGGTGAGTTATCGGGGTGCTGCCCCCGTCATTGTTCTGGGGCACCAGGTCCAGAGTTGGGTGCGTTCTGCGCCGGCATGCCGATCTGAGGGTTCTGCTGAGCCCTCAGTATGTGACCCAGATCCCGCGCCATGTTTTGAACCTGGCGCTCTAACTGGGAAACCCGCTCAGGCTGATACGGGGCCCTGTTTTCTCCCCTGGGCTGATCCCGGGAAGGGTAGCTGTCCCTCCTCTGGTAATACGCCGGGGTGGGAAGATTTGGGTACCCCTCCACCCTTGGCCTCCCCTCTCCCGGATTCAGTGGTCTGGGCTCAGGGAATTGGGGAAAGAAGGATGGATGATTTTGGGGTTGGAAATTGGGTGGATACCTGGGGAAAAAGTTCTGCCCAGGATTTGGAGAATTTCTGCCCTGCTGTGGGAAGTTGGGAGGGAAGTTCCCTGGGTTAGGTGCTTGGCTGGATCCCCCCCTTGGGCTGGAGGAGTCCACACATAACCCAGGATGGGTCGATTTCCCTTGTAACGGGGATTTACATAATCAGGAGAGCGAGGGACCCCATTTGTGGGGCTGCCTCCCTGGCTCCCTGTCTGTGACTGGCACGAGGACCTTCTGGGCCTAGCATTATTAGGTGCAGGTAGGTTTTTAGGCCCCCCCATCTCCAACTCTAAAACGGGGGTGACCTTTACCTCTGCCACCTTGGCAGCAGCAGGGGTGCTGTTGGCTTTGGGGTTTTTCTGAGCATTATTTTTGCTATCTACCGGTTTCTGCACCTCATAGATCCGGGTAGCCTGTTCAAGGACCCAGTCTAAAGATCTTTTCTCGTGAAAATCCCTCACGAGCTGGGTCATTATGTATTTGGGCAAGGCATGAAAAAATGTATTTATGAATTCTCTACTGTCTGCGCGCACCCTTCTGGTGGTCTGCGCAAAAGCATGTTTCAGTTCTTGCACAATTTCTTGTGGGGCCTGATCCTCCCCACATTGCAAATTGTAGGCTGCCTTGCGAGCCTCTTGAGGATTTCTATGAATGGAAAAATGTTTCAAGATGGCCGCCTTATAGGTGGACCATCTTAAATGATTTTGGTCCTCCAGCCCCGCAAAGAAACTGGAGTATTCCGGGAAGAAGGTCCACTTTACATATTGAATACAGCTTTGGCTGTCCTTCAAATGGAAAGTCTCCATCATTTGCTCAAACAACTCTAAGTGCTCCCAAACAGAATACTTAGCGTTCTTATGGTAAGGCGTGATGACGCTCCTGATCGCCTTAATCTGCTTTAAGGGGTCCTTAAGCAAGGCCCTTTTTGCCTTATTGGCCTTTTTGGTTCGGGTAACCCTTGTCCATTCATCCTCTGACTCAGAGGCACTGCTCCCAGAGGTTCCTGTCTGTTCTTCCAGGTTTTCCCGGATTCTGCGAGCCTGGGAATGGCTGGCAGAATGTGGGGACCTGGTCTCCTGTGTCCTGCGCAGTTCAGAGGAGTCTTCAGATTCCTCCTTGCTGCCAGGATTTGATGGGTACTTCCTCCACTGACCTAACCGGGCAGAGGTTTTCAGGATGCCCTTAATGGGCCTACTCTCCTGGGGTTCCCCAGTAAATTGCACTGCGCTTGGGTGCCCATACCCGGATGCCTGCCCTCCATACCTGGGTGGTACTGGCCTATGAGCCCCATACTTCTGGCTGGATAGTAAGCCATCCCTGTGGCCCTGTGCTCATGTGCGCCAGGGGACATGGGGGTGGCAGAGTCCAGGGACCGAGAGAGATAAAGGCCTCTGGTACTAGGGCTCCTGGGGTTATGCTCAGGAGTTTCTCTTTCCCAGCGAACCTCATCTCTATCCGCCCCTGCTCCCTGTTGCAATGCAAGAGCCTGCGCCTTCAGTTCCTCAGTTAAGGCCTTACTAGACTCTATCAGTCTCTCCTGCATCGCTACCTGTTGTTGGAGTCTATCATTGCGCTGGCAGAGAGCCTCATTCTCTCTCTGTGTTTTCTGATTGGTCCTGGAGCACTGGGCCAGTCTTTGCTGCAGGAGGGTTACCTCCTGAGCTGTGTCCCTATTGGCCTGCTCCTTTCTTGCTAGAGCATCCTCCACCCTCCTGGTGTGCTCTAACAAGTTCTGGTGTTCTTTTTGGAGGTCACCCAGTCCCTGGTGGGCCAGGTGATTTTCTTCCATTTTTCTTTTTAAATGGCAGACTTCCTGGCCTAAGGCGTCTCTTTCCTGACTAAGAGCCTGCATTTGTGCCGCCAGGTCGTCCCTCTGCCTTTGAAAGGCACCAGCTTTCTGGCGTTCTTCATCAAACTCTGCCTGGGTATCCAGGTCTTTCAAAATCAGCTTGTTGCTCTCTACCTTCACTCTATCTAGATGACTTTGCAGGGTGGCTACCTGCTCCGTGCATGCCCTGTTAAAGTCTAATTGTTGCTCCAGCTTTTTCTGGCTCTGCAGTAAGAAGTCCAAACTGTCTTGGTGCTCCTTTTGCAGGGCCAGAAATCTAGTATCCTGGTCAGCCTTTTCCTGTTGCAGGATGTCCATATCCTTCTTTATTTTAATGATGTGCTGTCTACTCTCATTTTCTGACTCCTGGCTCCTCTGCAGCCTCTGCTCAGAAGAGTCCAGATCAGATTGGGCCTTCCGTAATGCCAGCAGTTGCCTACTCGCCAAATCTTGGCCTTCAGTACATCTGTCCTGCATGGCTCCCATATGTAAATATAAATAAGCCGCTACCCTGGCAATCTTGTTGTGCTCATCCTTGGCCTTAGAGGACATATATAGTTCACTCAGGGCCAATTGTAAGGGACCCTGATCTCTATATATATCTGACCCTGTTTCAGTGCCCTGTTGTGTGATTGCCTGCAACCACGCCTCCTGGCCCTGTTCGGTCCATTCACCTCTCACAAATAGCTTATGTAAGAGGTGCTCTCTGGCTATTTTCATGTCTACTAAGGTCGTCATTCTAGAGATTGGTCTCTGTCCTGACTTACAGAAGTTTGTATTTTATTTTTGCCAAACAGACCTTTTCCTTAGAGCGTTGCTTTGAGGAGTGCTTTACAGCGTAACACAGCGTGGTGATCCGACCGGATATGTGTATCTGGTCAGCTGGCACACTGTATTAATCTGCACAAGTGATAGATCTAACCCAAACATCCCGGACGAGCCCCCAATTTGTAAGAGGATTCAATTCAGCACTACAGCCAAGTCAACGCCTAGTCTAGAATACTGAATGAAAACCCTTATTGATATATCTTTATGTCCAGTTCATGCGTTCTGGATGACTACCCCTATATAACACCCCTCTCTTGGAATCCTCCTGACCCCACTGAGCCAAGAAGTAGTTCTGTTTCGCAAGTTTAAAGGTTTATTTGATAACTTAAACAATATATATTATATCACGCTTTATAATAAATTAATAATTGAATAGCACACTTAATCTGATATGATAAAGATTAACAACGGAGAATCTGGCACTAGCACACTTCTTTATAATCACTAAGGAGTTGACATGAAATGGATAAGATAGCAACAATACTTTTATGGTTTCAAATGAATGCAATGTGGAATGAAATGCAGTAAAGAAAATAACTTGATAGGATTTCAGCAAAAGACAATGTAATCACTTTCTTGGACAATTCACCCCCCCCCCCTTTTTATGCAATGCAAGGAAATGGAGGGAAGCACACAGTTCTCAGAAATGCAATCAAATGTGATTCAGTTCACCCCAGCAACTTAGACTACAGAAGTTGAAAACACAGGCCCAAATGCTTTTAAATGTGCTGGAAATGAAGAAAAAATATGCTAAAATGCTTTTAATTCCCTCTAGAGGTTCAGGGTGAGTGGTATCTAGTTAATATTAGTCCAGGCTTACACTAGCAATGATGCAGGGATGGTTTTTATGAGGCAAACGAATTTCTTTCAGAGGAAAGCAAAAGCAGGTATCTTTTTGCAAGTGGAGAAATTTGCAAACGGTCACGGAGATATGAGCGATTAAATAAAGGTCGTTTTTCAGATTTGAAATTTTAAAGTTCAAAAAGACAAGTGCAGCTTGCAACTAGAAAATGACAGGTGACAGCTTTGCAAATGACAGGTGACAGTTAGGAGACAGTTCTACTTAGATTAAACTAGATTGAATTATATTATTTTAACTAGGAGATTGGTTCTGCACAGTTTTCTAGGTACTCACACTATCTTCTTGAGTGAAATGGGCCTCGCCATGGATCTGGTCAGGTTTTAGACGGGACTCTGGTCTCTGCACTTCACAGTGATCTGGGTCTGCTCTCTCTCTGGATTCTGAAGATTGAGGGATTTAAAGTCTGGATCTTTCTGCACAGCTTTCTCTAAAGATTGATGGAGGTAAAGTATGGATTTTCCAGCAGAGCGTCCCGCAGCAAATGGATTTGAAGGTCCCTATCTGTCCTGTCTCTCTGCTTTTATGTGTTTTGAAAATGGGTGTGTGTGAGCAGCATCACTAGCCAGCCCCTCTCCACTTGTCATTGGCCACTTCATCCGCTTCCACTTGATTGGGGGAATGAAATGAAGTGTCATCATGATGAGGTCTGTTTATGATACAGAGAACCCACCCCTGTCAACTTTACACACAATCTATATTTGCTCAAAAAAACATATTTGCACAGGTACACATTTGTTTAAAATTACATGCACCCTTCACATATCACAGGAGGTATACCCTGTCCAAATCTGCTCTTCCTGGGGGCTTGCATTCAAAAATGGCACATATTTCACTTTTTAACTGGTTTCGCAATTTCGGACATTAACCCAAATTTACACACATGTGCGCAAGGAGTATGGACATTAGTTGATGAAGTGTCAGATTTTTCACATGCACACATTTTGAGTAATATCCTCTTTTCCGCTAAAACCCCCCTGAACATGCCACCGGTTCTAAAAACCTCTTAAAATGTGGGCAGAAAAATCACAAGAATTATGATGTCATTTATACAATTTTCACATGTCCGCTCTATGAGTTATTCATCTTTTTAGAGTTATGTTCTGGCCCCAAAGGGGTGTGGTTTTCCTCCAGCACAAGGTTGAATTTCTGGTTTTTCCAGTTCTGCCAGGCCAGCTTGCTCTCACAGGCAGTGCCCCTCCCCTGTGCTTCCAAGAGAAATCTCCATTTACGATTCCCGCCATAAAACATTTGCCTGAGTCAAGACAGGGCTTTGTTCAATTTCCTGCAGAGCCCAGGTAATTCAATCAGGGAAGTGTCATATCCCTTTTGGTGTGAGCAGCAAAAGGGCAGCTAGGCCTGGGAACACAGCTGTGACTCAAGTTTCACTCCTGATGGGGGTAGTTGCCAGGCAAATTGGAATCTCTTTAAGCCAGTTTTTAGCTACATGTCATTTCTGTTCCCCAGTTTCTGCATTCAAATAAAACTAAACATTTTCACATATGCAGCTAGAAGGCTGATTCTAAGTTTAAAACTATGACATTTAAACAATTGCAACCTATGTGACACTCAAAAGTAGGTCACTCAGTCAATTTAAACATTTAGATTTTTTTAGTGTCTTACAGTCCAAATTTACTTAAACTGCTGAAATCCACAGCTCAGCCAGTCTTGTTATAAACCTTCAAGTCACTTCAGAATATAACTTTACATTGTATCCACCTCTCAGTAAGTCTTTCTTTGGCCTGTTTTGGGTTCATTTATTCAGTTTTCTACAAAAAAGTAAAATCTGGTGGTTTTAAAACGCCGGCTTTTGGATAGTGGTGAGTACTGGTACTGCACCCCTTTTTGGGATTTAAGAAAATGAATTCCCAACAGTTATGGGTTTGCTTTTGGCAATCAGCATTGCCACTCCCAATGGTTTCAGACTACTGTGTGGGTAGTCCAATGGTGGTTTTAGGCAGTGTCCTTCAGTGCCCATAACATCGGCAAAAATGAGTGGCAGCCTATTCTTCATGCATTTCCCTGTGCATTTTCTGGGAAGCTCTGGCCATCATGATGTTTTCCATGTCAGTACTGCACAGTTTTGAGGTAGGGCTCGGATGCATGGGTAAATACATCCCACAAGCCCACATGAACAAAATGGGCAGTGGCGAAAGGCTTGGGGTTACCAGTGGGTTACCCTTTTCCTTTTGCGCCCCCGGTAGGTGCACCCACACATGTGAGGTACTATTTTCATCGGGACACGTGTGTGGATGCGGGAAGGTAGGCCACGTGTTGTTGGCGGTGTGTTTCGGTGGGTGGCCAGAACGAAATGTCTGAGAATTGTCTTCATTTCCAGCCAATTTCAGAGAAATTTCCCTGTGTCCACTCACCGAAACACGTCGCCAACAACATATATCATACCTTCTAGTGTTCCCACATGTGTCCCGACGAAAAAGGTACCTCACATGTGATGTGTGGGTGCACCTACCGGGGGCGCAAAAGGAAAAGGGTAACCCTCTGGTAACCCCAAGCCTTTCGCCACAGCACAATTTGTTCATGTGGGCAACCTACAGATTTGGGCCTAGGGTGCCGAAGCCAGCAAGGAAAACAGGGAACCCCATGCATTTCCCAAAAGAGGACACCCAGGCGAATGCGCAGAGGTCTGACTTGCGCGAAGCGGCCCAGAATGAATTACCCAGAACCCCAGACAAAGTGAACATTGTGTTTTTTCCCCACCAAATATCACACTTTGTCGGGGATTGTGGCTAATAAAAACTGGGGCAATTGGCGCAAGGCAGACTTCTGTGGATTCCCACGGGTGTCCTACTTTAGGAAATGCATGGGGAGTGGCAAAAGGCTTGGGGTTCCCAGTGGGTTACCCTTTTCCTTTTGCGCCCCCAGTAGGTGCACCCACACATGTGAGGTATCATTTTCATTAGGACACGTGTGGGGACACGGGAAGGTAGGCCATGTGTTGTTGGCAGTGTGTTTCGGTGAGTGGCCAGAGCGAAATGTCTGAGAATTGTCTTCATTTCCAGACAATTTCAGAGACATTTCCCTGTGTCCACTCACCGAAACACGTCGCCAACAACAGATGTCATACCTTCTCACGTTCCCACAGGTGTCCCGACGAAAAAGGTACCTCACATGTGTGGGTGCACCTCCCGGGGGCTCAAAAGGAAAAGGGTAACCCGCTGGTAACCCCAAGCCTTTCACCACAGCACAATTTGTTGATGTGGGCAACCTACAGATTTGGTCCTAGGGTGTCGAAGCCAGCAAGGAAAACAGGGAACCCCATGCATTTCCCAAAAGAGGACACCCGTGCGAAAGCGCAGAGGTCTGACTTGGGCCAAGTGGCCCAAAATGTATTACCCAGAACCCCAGACAAAGTGAACATTGCGTTTTTTCCCCACCAAATATCACACTTTGTTGGGGATTGTGGCTAATAAAAACTGGGGCAATTTGCGCAAGGCAGACCTCTGTGGATTCCCACGGGTGTCCTCTTTTGGAAAATGCATGGGGTTCCCTGTTTTCCTTGCTGGCTTCGACGCCCTATGTGAAAACAGAGAAATAATATGAGGCCGGGAAGCCCAAAAAGAAACACACCAACACAGGTTACAAAGAAACATACAAGTGCTTTATTTCAAGCTACAACAGTTACCAAGTCAATTGACAAACGGATAGCTATTCAGCTCTCAATATAACATAACGAACTTCAACGAGGGTTCGATGTGTTAGTGAGAGAGACCGCATATTGGAATACCCGGGCCTTTTATACAATTTGTCCAGCCCTTGGCCAACCCTCTTGCGGGTTAACCATTCTGCGAAATATTTAATTTTGGTCTTAGGGTTCCTTTCCAGGTCAATCCTTTAATGTATGCATTTCGATTAGTTTCGCTGATATAAGTAGTACATTTACATATAGGTCAACAGCAGGACAAGGTCTCTGTTCGCGACCCCGACAAGCGGCCTGCAGGCATATTAATTATTCAGTTGTACGGAGGTCACAACAGCCAGAATCTTACTCAGAATGTCATTTGGACTCCATTTTGATGTTCAGGGTGACTTCTACATAACAAGAGAACCTAAAATGGCGGCTCAATCCAAGATGGCGGCTTACATTGGTTTCTCTAAGGTCAAGACCTTGTCGTGGAGTTTGTTCGCACATGATGTTTAGACAACTTGGCGTAGGCCAATACACATACAATTATTACAATAGGAGGCATAATATTGTTTCTATTCCAACAAACCCTCCTTTTGGCCTATGCCAAGTGCTAATACTATTTCTAATGTCTTTGAAAATAACTCCATGCGTTGTCGTCCATACATCCTGAATCGTTATCTGTAATATCTATAGCCATTAGGTCGTTCACCAGAACCTCTTGCAACACAAATTCTTTAGATGCTGTATCTGGGGCATACATTTTGTGCCCTATCGTGCTCACTGCCTGAGCGCAACATCCCCCTAGCATTGCACATATACTGGGTAGACATTGGATACAGCAACAAAGGAATAGCGGGATTCCCAAAATAACCAGTATGACAGAAAGCACCTTCCAACCACAGGATCGTAGAGAATCCCAGAACCAAGCACTAATACTCCAATCTCCCATAGGAACATGCACTTCTGAACTAAGGACGTGCAAGTTCTGTATTGCTTTGAAAATTGTCGGTGAGGAATCTGGTACGAAAACACAACAAGCGGACCCGACTAATTTACATACTCCACCACGTTATGCCAGAATGACATCTAATGCCATCCGGTTTTGGGGCGCTACCAATCTTATTGCTTTCTGTTCCAGTGTCATATTATAGAGAATATCCGTGGTCCGGTTGATGGTTCTCTCCAGTACTCTTGCTAGTCCCCTAATATTTTCAGAATTTGCTATCTGTCCCCAAAATGGCACAACTGATTTTGTTACATCTCCCAATATTTGCCCAGGGGTATCTCCATTCTTGTCCCGCCGTGGGCGAGCCTTAGAAACTTCCAATGTACTAGCTATGAATACCCCAGGTAACAGGATTCCTAAATAACAGGTTCCCTGCCAATCCTTGGGCAACGAGGGAAATGCTGTACTACCGCAAACGAAATAGACAGGCCCCCCCTACATATAGAGGCCTGTTCTCTCCAGTCAAATTTACAATGTTCACACAACCTTCAAAATCTCCCATTGACCGAGTGCCATTTCTTTGTACACAAAAGGGGACTGAATCAGGGCTATAGTTAATGGAGTAGGAAGGAGGCACAGCGTCCTTATTGCCTATCAGAGCCATTTTAAAGGAAATTAGAGTTTGGAAAGGAAGAGACAGTTTATCAGATGGCTTAATAGAAGCAACATTAGGCTTAGTTCTATTTGCAAAAAGCGAGCATCCCAGGGGAGTCAATTCACGTTTCTCAAAATTATTTAAATTAGTTCCATCAAAGTTCCCTGAGATGCTGTCATTCCAACGGCCAAAGAATCTAAGAGAGGCATAGCAAGAAGTCGTTAAAGGTAAAGGGTGAATATACCATCCTAGCCCCTTGTTCCCATGTTGCAGTAAATGGGTGCAGATTCAGCAATTACTCTTATTAAAAATGGCATGCGTTGAATTCATTATTATCATTAAAGTGTTATTATGGTACTTTCGTCTATGCTGGGAGTCCCTAGGTGACAAAGTATGAAGGTGTACAGAGGGAGTCAAAGCAGTAGGTACAATTTCAATTGGCAGAAGAGGCTCTAGAGGATACATTTCTTCGAAGTACCAGAGTCCCACGGCAGTAACTATACAAATTCCAATTACTATTATCACAACACAACAATACGTTTTCAGGGCCCAGGCACATTGTTCATTGTCCGAGTTGGTCACCCCCTTATTTACAAGTCCAATGCGAGCAGCAGCGGTGGAGGTGGCAGGCATCGTAGTTTCTCAATCGACGACCCCAATGTCCGTTGCTGGCGACACTGCGGTCGCGCGACTTCTTCGTCCTTCCCCAACCCTAGCCAGCAGAATCCCTTTCTTTTCAAAAACTTTCTTTTGCAAGAACAAAACTCTCAATGACTCTTTTCTTTTCCACATGCACAGGCAAAACCCATGCCGTAGTTCTATTTTCTTCGTCGAAGGCCGTACCTGGTGATTCCCGGTACTGTTTGATCCGGAAATAAGGTAACATCACTTCCTAAGGGAAGCAACGTATCAGAGGCGACGGAAGTCGCAGAACTTGAAACAACACTTTCCGGAAGTGATCTTTCCAAAGAGTGTGGAGACAAAATGGACTGTTCCTCAAGCTCCACGGGCTCAGAGAGATTCTCCGACACACTCACAGCGCTATTTGCTACTCCAGGATCTGAGATTGTAGCATCAGTGAGGGGTTCTGCTTCTTCTGTAACGTGTGGCGTCGGGTGAGGAAGTTTCTTGACATGCGTTGCGTGGATCCAATGCTTCTTTCCAGCCACCCGCACTGCTGTCTGGGTGACCAACAGCACCTGGTAGGGTCCCCGCCAGCGAGGCGCGAGGCAGGAAGACCTTTCGTAGGCCTTCACCAGGACCCAACTTCCAGGGTGAATATTGTGCCCTGGACCCGTAAACCGTACAGGTAAAGCTGATTGAACCTGATGATAAATGAGATACAGATTTTTAGTCAACTGGTTACAGTAGTCTACAAGCAATACATTTTCAACCTCTCTCAGTGCTTTAGGCTTTGGAAGACCCCAAATATTATCAGGTCTCCCCATCACTACCTCAAATGGAGAGAGCCCAGTCTTAGTTTGAGGTGTGGCGCTCATGGCTAACAATACAATAGGTAAGGCGTCCGGCCATTTCAGTTTGGTGCCGGCGCATGTTTTAGCAAGCTTATTCTTTAGGATACCGTTATGTCTCTCTACCAACCCAGCACTTTGAGGATGTCTAGCCGCGTGAAATCGTTTTTCAATGTGTAACGCTGTGCATATCTGCAAAATTACTGCTGCAACGAAATGGGGACCGTTGTCTGACCAAATTACTCTTGGCAGCCCAAATCGTGGAAAGAATTCCTTTACCATAGTCTTCGCAGTGGTCATGGCAGTAGCATCCTTAACGGGGAAAGCCTCAACCCATTTACTAAAAGCACAAATGATTACAAGGACATATTTTAAATTGTTACACCGTTCCATCTCAATAAAATCAAAGTGGATGACCTTGAAGGGAACAGAAGGAGGCCCAAAACTACCCCTTGGAGTTACTGTCCCTTCCCCACATTGTGCTGTAAGCATATCATACAATTTCGGACATAGCACTGCGCGATCTTCAAAATGTTATCATTTACCCAGACTTGTTCTAACATTTTCGTGATCTGCTGGGCACACACATGCGTAGGACCGTGTGCCATCGTAACCATCGCCAGCACATATGAATCAGGGAGCAACCATTTCCCTTCAGATGTATCCACCCAACACCCATCTTCATCTAGTTTCCCCATCCCTTCGGCCCACTTTTTAGACTCTTCTATTGTGGCATCAGCTTGGATATCTCGTACAGACCCAATACCCTCATCCATTACATAGGCATCTTTTGTTTCTCTTAGAGCATACATGTCTGCGCTAAGGTCTGTGGCCGTTTGCCTGGCTATCTGGTCAGCGAAAACATTCCCTTTTCCCACATCATCTATGACTTTACGATGCGCTGCACATTTCATGATCGCTAACTGACTAGGGAGCCGAGAGCAATTCACTATCAGGGGTCCATGCTGAATCTTGGTCCCATGCGAGGTTAGGAACCCTCTTTCCGACCAGAGCCTCCCAAAGTTGTGAGCCACCCCAAAGGCGTACTAGCTATCAGTACATATGTTTACTGTATGCCCTTCGGAGAGTTCACAATCTCGGGTCAACGCTATAATCTCTGCGGCCTGCGCGGAGTTATGTGGGATTCTCTTAGTTTCAACAACTGTACTCAATGTAGTAACTGCATAGGCAGCTGTAGATGTACCATCCGGGAGTTTGAAGCAGGAGCCATCACAAAACAGCTCCCCTTCTGCATTATCCAAAGGAGTAGCTATAAGGTTTATCCTGCCCTTCGTTTCCTGTTCAGTAGCATAAAGGCAGTCATGTGATTCTTCGTCACCGCAAACAGTATTTTGCGGGAAAGGTAGGAGTTCAGCCGGATTAAGAACACAAAACCTCTTAATTTGAATGTGAGGGGCAAACAAAGTTAATTCATACCTCGTCAGCCGTGCAGAGGTGAAGTGCTGTGTTTGGGTTTTATTCAATAGGACATCTACAGAGTGATGTACCATCAGGGTTAAATCATGGCCTAGGACCATTCCCTCACTCTGTTTTACAGACGCGGCAGCGATAACTCGCAAACATCTTGACAAAGCGCATGCAACAGGATCAAGGGCGGATGAGTAGTAGCCGCACGGTCTATTCTTCCCTCCGTGTTCCTGTGTTAACACAGCAGAAGCACATCCATCACATTCATGCATAAACAACACAAAGGCCTTATTGTAATTTGGAATACCCAGAACCGGTGCAGAGCATAACGCGGCTTTGAGAAGCTCAAATGATCGTTGATGTTCCGACTTCCATGGCAGCGGCGAAGAAATGCCCTTCTTCGTCAAGGCCAACATCGGTTTTATCACTAGTGAGAAGTTCGGGATCCGCAGCCTACAGTAAGAAGCCATACCTATTAAGGCTCTGACTTCCTTCTGTGTATTTGGAACAGACATGCCAGAAATGTGTTTTATTCTTTCAGGTGTCAATCTTCTCCCCTCCTTTGACAGGAGATAGCCTAAATAGGCGACCTCCTGACAACAATATTGAAATTTCTTAAGCGAAGCTTTATGACCATGTTCAGCCAAATGAATAAGCAACAATACAGTGCCTTCTTTACAAGCACTTTCAGAATCTGCAGCTAAAAGCAAGTCATCGACATACTGAAGCAGTGTACAAGTAGAGGGTGTCAAGCTGCTCTTTCAAAGCCCTACTATAAATGCTTGGACTTTCAGTATAACCTTGAGGTGCACGAGTAAATGTAAACGAACGTGCCCCCAAGGTGAACGCGAACAAATATCTACTCTCCTTGTGTATAGGAATACTGAAGAAAGCATTCTTCAGATCCACAACACTAAAGTGCGTAGCTGTAGCAGGGATCATCGTTAGTATCGTTGTCACATCAGGCACAATTAGAAATTGTGGGGCGACAACTTTATTAATAGCGCGTAGATCAATTATGAAACGAAATGGGATTGCGGTGTCGCCTTTCTTGTACACGGGTAAAATCAGGCTGTTACATAAACTACCTGCAATCTCTTCGATCACTCCACGATGCACAAAATCAGAGACAATGCACTTCAAAGCGCGCTCGCCCTCAACTGATATTTTATATTGCGCAATGCGTGGTAGTTTAACTCCATGTTTCAAAACTATTTTAACGAGTTCAACCTGTAGTACCCCAACATCTTTGTCGTCAACCGCCCACAAACATTCCGGGACAACGCTAAACTCAGGAGGCAATGGTCGAGTCAAAAACTGAGAACTGGGAAGTTGCTGTGGTGAAACCGTCAGCCGCACTCCGTCAGAGGAACAATGAATTACTGCATTTAGTTTCTTCAACAGATTTAACCCCAGCAAATTCTCTCCACAGTTTGAAGTCAAGAGGAATGGACAGTTGTCCGTAAAGGGACCCAAAGAAACAGGCACCGGCGAAGAAACCGGACAAGCAACTGGTATGCCAGAAAACCCTACAGAAACATTAGTTTGCCTTGACAGTGGAATGTTTGGAACCCGAGAATGGTCAATGGAGCACTTCTGTGCTCCAGTGTCTATCAAGAACTGATGTTTCCTATTCCCCACTAACAATTCAACGTAGGGACCTTTTTGACTAACGGGAATAGGTGAAGGTTCCAAACCCTGCTTCGGGCAATCCTACTGAAATAAAATGTCGTCGGAAGGAAGCTCTTCAGAAAGGTAGGCAGCAGAAGGGTGATCAAATATGTTTCTCGTGTCCACACTCGAAGTCTGATTATCCCATGAAAAAGGTTACTGAGGATCTTGCGAGAACTGACCTCTATCAGGGCCCCCCCAGTCCGGGGCGACCTCTAGGTCGTCTACCCATACTCCCAAATGCGTTGTTTGACCTCTGTCGAAGGACGGGGCACTGTGCACGCCAATGACCTTCCTGGCGGTAATAGGCACATTGATTAATATTCACAGGACCCAAGGGGACGTTCCCTTTCGGAACATACTGACCTCTGGTCTGTGAATTAACTCCTCTGGGATTTCTAACAATTTGCTGTAACAATACTTTAGTCTTCAAATCTCCTTTCCTCTTCTCTATTCTCTCTTTTTCATTATTAACACGGTTCTCATAATACTGAGCCATGTGCAAAACTTCAGATTGGGACTTCGTCTGCCAAGCGCTCTCAGAGGACATAATCTGTGACTGGATATCAGGCAGCAATCCACGTACAAATTTGTCCACAAACAACCTTTTCCCAGACTCTGTGCCCAAGTCCTGTCCACTGAAGTCAGAGAATTTCTGTTCAAATCGATTAAAGAATTCAGTGGCACCTTCAGATTTTCCTTGAACACAGGCCGTAAGCTTGTCCCAAATAATTATTTTCTCAGGAATTATGGTTTTCAATTTTGCGACAATTCTATCAGGCAAAGTGAGTATTACCTGAGGTGGTTTCTCACCAGCTGGTCTTTCCCCATCAAACCTAATTATGTTAGCCCACGTATCTCCCAACCCTGGCACATCATCTGCTGTTCGAACCTTCTTCCATAAATCTACGGGCAGGAGTACAGGGAATAGCAAGTCAATATCACTTAGGGTGAACACAGAGGACTGTAAAACGGACTCTATCTATTTGTAGAATCCTGTCGGATTTTTCCTAATATCGGGAATTGATTGTCTAATAGTGTTCACTTCCTGTCTCGAAAACGGGAAGTGAACACATTGCGATACATAATGTGCAGGCATGTCCACAGCGGGTGCACCTGTCCCAACGTTAGCGGGAATCTCAACCTTTGGGACAAATGTCGGAGGAACCTCTCTCATTGGTAACTGAGATATAGGTAATTCTGATCGCTTACTAAGCAACAGAGCCAGGTCGAGCGCTAAGGCAGCCGAAGAAGTGTCGGGCGAAAAAGCCCTCTTACAAATACCCAATAACTCTATAGGACAACTAACCTTCTTCCTTACACATTCATCCTGCAGGTACTGTACCATTACCTGAATCACCTTCCTCTGCATTTCTACTGTATACTGACTATACGTGTCATATACTTCATCCGGCGGTATCGATGAATCCGAGATCCATCGAATCGCATCTTTGGTACAAATTCGTACTTCCTCAGATGCCGATTTACGACACGAAGGAACCGTTTCTGTACATACATACTGTCGTCTTCACCATCCTCATCCCGTAATCTTTCTAAGTCCCTCCTATACTCAAATAACCTCTCAACATGACCATGTACTTTCTCCTCAGTGTCCCTCGAAAGCGCTAAAGTATTTAGATCCCTCAACCCTTGTGGGAGATCTGTATTATGTAATCTACCCCACATTACACATAAATGAATCCCCAAACCTTCAATAAAAACATTTTTCTCGGGAAAATTACCCATATTTGATAATGTAGAGAAAACATCAGCTTGATCACCTCTCTCCATACAATGCTTAGCCCATGCAAATAATTCCTGTTTCTTTTCTGCAGAGACAGTATTTCGAGTAACAATCTTTGACCCCGCACCCTGATCAACTTCAGTCAGTACAGAACCACTCGGGAGCGGAGGTTCGGGCAAATTCAATGGAGGTGCGACTATCGGCGCAAGGGGATGGGGTGGTAGAGTAGGTGGAGGAACAACAACTAGAGGAATAGGAACAATAGGTTGTATAGGGGGAACAGGACTAACAGCAGGAATGACAGCAGGAATAACAGCAGGAATGGGCAGAGCACCAGGGAGAGGATCATACGGAGGTGGCGCAGAGGCACCAGGCCTGCGTTCGTTTAACAATTTATCAATAAATTCTTCGGAAACATGAAAATCTTTAGAGGGATAGATTTTCTGGATACCGAGTGAGAAAGCCGTATCCATATTCTTGACTGACTCTGAATGTTTTTCCTTATCATATAACAACGCCTTTTCGGCATTCGTTTTATGACGGCGTGCATGTTTATCCCTACTTTTAAGCTGCTGCAACGCTTCTTTTTTCCAATTCTGCAAAACATCAAATGCTGCAGGTCTGGCCTTCTTTTCAAACAAGACCGATTCTAGGTATTCAATATGGGGGATCTCGAAACTACCATTGATTGGCTACTGAAATTCGGAGGCATGTCTGGTTTGTCAGTGCCAAATATCATTAAATACTATACTTCCAATGCCATGCTTACAGTACATAGTACACGCCGGCGACCCCTCCTGTGGTGCCGGGCGGCTAAATTCCAAAGATTGTCGATCGCTGCGGAACAGAGCCCTAAAGCAGCTAGAAAATTTCCCAGGCATTTCACAAAAAATTGGTGTTACCTGGTCAATAATTGTGTCTACAGATACAATACACCAAATTCAAATTGTCAGGGTTAAATTAAGAGTCGGGTCACGACTACACCTGACCAAACCTAAGGAGGACCGTAGGGTTTACCAAAGAACTTACCTAATGAATTTTACCTTGTGTTTGGTGGTTTCGACAAACCTGCCCGCCTCAAAAATGGACCCTCGTCAAGATGCCGTGTCAGACCATACGACTATCGTCCAAGGATCGGATCGTGCAGCGCTGCCGAGGTATCGCGTCTCGTTAGGTCGGGCCCGCAGTATCACAACGTCCGATCCCGGTTCGATAGTCTGCGTCAATCCTTCAATGATCCGGCATCAATCTTGAGGGTCCCTATTCGGGCGCCATCTGTGAAAACAGAGAAATAATATGAGGCCGGGAAGCCCAAAAAGAAACACACCAACACAGGTTACAAAGAAACATACAAGTGCTTTATTTCAAGCTACAACAGTTACCAAGTCAATTGACAAACGGATAGCTATTCGGCTCTCAATATAACAAAACGAACTTCAACGGGGGTTCGATGTGTTAGTGAGAGAGACCGCATATTGGAATACCCGGGCCTTTTATACAATTTGTCCAGCCCTTGGCCAACCCTCTTGCGGGTTAACCATTCTGCGAAATATTTAATTTTGGTCTTAGGGTTCCTTGCCAGGTCAATCCTTTAATGTATGCATTTCGATTAGTTTCGCTGATATAAGTAGTACATTTACATATAGGTCAACAGTAGGACAAGGTCTCTGTTCGCGACCCCGACAAGTGGCCTGCAGGCATATTAATTATTCAGTTGTACGGAGGTCACAACGGCCAGAATCTTACTCAGAATGTCATTTGGACTCCATTTTGATGTTCAGGGTGACTTCTACATAACAAGAGAACCTAAAATGGCGGCTCAATCCAAGATGGCGGCTTACATTGGTTTCTCTAAGGTCAAGACCTTGTCGTGGAGTTTGTTCGCACATGATGTTTAGACAACTTGGCGTAGGCCAATACACATACAATTATTACAATAGGAGGCATAATATTGTTTATATTCCGACACCTAGGCCCAAATCTGTAGGTTGCCCACATGAACAGAATGGGCAGTGGCGAAAGGCTTGGGGTTACCAGTGGGTTACCCTTTTCCTTTTGCGCCCCCGGTAGGTGCACCCACGCATGTGAGGTACCGTTTTCATCAGGACACGTGTGGGGACGCAGGAAGGTAGGCCACGTGTTGTTGGCGGTGTGTATCGATGGGTGAGCCGAGCGAAATGTGGAAAAATGCATTTTTTCCCCAAATTTCGGACTTTGCGGGGGTGTCTGGGTAATAAATTCTAGGGCGATGTGCCCAAATCATACCTCTGCGGATTCCCACGGGTGTCCTCTTTTCGGAAATGCATGTGGTTCCTTGTTGTCCTTGGTGGCTTGGACACCCGAGGCCCATATCTGTATGTTGTGCTGGTCGGCAGAGCGTCTGAAATTCCGGTCTGAAAACAGACTTGGGGTTACTTGTGTTTTAGGCTTTCCCCTTGGCGGCCAGGTAGGTGCACCCACACATATGAGGTACCGTTTTCATCGGGACACCTGTGGGAACGCGATACGGTAGGCCATGTGTTGTTGGGGGCGTGTTTCGATGGGTGAGCCGAGCAAAATGTGCAGAAAATGCGTTTTTTTACCACATTTCAGACTTTGCAGGGGTGTCTGGGTAATAAATTCTGGGGCGATGTGCCCAAATCATACCTCTGCGGATTCCCACGGGTGTCCTCTTTTTGGAAATGCATGGGGTTCCCTGTTTTCCTTGGTGGCTTGGACACCCGAGGCCCATATCTGTATGTTGTGCCTGTCGGCAGAGCGTCTGAAATTCCGGTCTGAAAACAGACTTAGGGTTACTTGTGTTTTAGGCTTTCCCCTTGGCGGCCAGGTAGGTGCACCCACACATGTGAGGTACCGTTTTCATCGGGACACCTGTGGGAACGCAGGATGGTAGGCCTTGTGTTGTTGGGGGCGTGTTTCGATGGGTGAGCCGAGCGAAATGTGCGGAAAATGCAGTTTTTCCCCCACATTTCGGACTTTGCGTTGCGCGGGTGTCTGGGTAATAAATTCTAGGGCGATGTGCCCAAATCATACCTCTGCGGATTCCCACGGGTGTCCTCTTTTCGGAAATGCATGGGGTTCCCTGTTTTCCTTGGTGTCTTGGACACCCAAGGCCCATATCTATATGCTGTGCCGGTCGGCAGGGCGTCTGAAATTCCGGTCTGAAAACAGACTTAGGGTTACTTGTGTTTTAGGCTTTCCCCTTGGCGGCCAGGTAGGTGCACCCACACATGTGAGGTACCGTTTCCATCGGGACACCAGTGGGAACGCGGGACGGTAGGCCATGTGTTGTTGGGGGCATGTTTCGATGGGTGAGTCAAGTGAAATGTGTGGAAAATGCGTTTTTTCCCCCACAATTCGGACTTTGCGGGGGTGTCTGGGTAATAAATTCTAGGGCGATGTGCCCAAATCATACCTCTGCGGATTCCCAACGGTGTCCTCTTTTTGGAAATGCACGGGGTTCCCTGTTTTCCTTGGTGGCTTGGACACCCAAGGCCCAAATCTGTATGTTGTGCCGGTCGTCTGAGCGTCTGAAATTCCGGTCTGAAAACAGATTTGGGGTTACTTGTGTTTTAGGCTTTCCCCTTGGCGGCCAGGTAGGTGCACCCACACATGTGAGGTACCGCTTTCATCGGGACACCTGTGGGAACGCAGGACAGTAGGCCATGTGTTGTTCGGGGCGTGTTTCGATGGGTGAGCCGAGCGAAATGTGCGTAAAATGCATTTTTTTCCCCACATTTCGGACTTTGCGGGGGTGTCTGGGTAATAAATTCTAGGGCGATGTGCCCAAATCATACCTCTGCGGATTCCCACGGGTGTCCTCTTTTCGGAAATGCATGGGGTTCCCTGTTGTCCTTGGTGTCTTGGACACCCAAGGCCCATATCTGTATGCTGTGCCGGTCGGCAGGGCGTCTGAAATTCCGGTCTGAAAACAGACTTAGGGTTACTTGTGTTTTAGGCTTTCCCCTTGGCGGCCAGGTAGGTGCACCCACACATGTGAGGTACCGTTTTCATCGGGACACCTGTGGGAACGCGGGACGGTGGGCCATGTGTTGTTGGGGGCGTGTTTCGATGGGTGAGACGAGCAAAATGTGCAGAAAATGCATTTTTTTCCCCACATTTTGGACTTTGCGGGGGTGTCTGGGTAATAAATTCTGGGGTGATGTGCCCAAATCATACCTCAGCGGATTCCCACAGGAGTCCTCTTTTCGGAAATGCATGGGGTTCCCTGTTTTCCTTGGTGGCTTGGACACCCGAGGCCCATATCTGTATGCTGTGCCGGTCGGCTGAGCGTCTGAAATTCCAGTCTGAAAACAGACTTGGGGTTACTTGTGTTTTAGGCTTTCTCCTTGGCGGCCAGGTAGGTGCACCCACACATGTGAGGTACCGTTTTCATCGGGACACCTGTGGGAACGCAGGACGGTAGGCCATGTGTTGTTCGGGGCGTGTTTCGATGGGTGAGCCGAGTGAAATGTGCATAAAAATGCATTTTTTTTTTGCGGAGGTGTCTGGGTAATAAATTCTAGGGCGATGTGCCCAAATCATACCTCTGTGGATTCCCACGGGTGTCCTCTTTTCGGAAATGCATGGGGTTCCCTGTTTTCCTTGCTGTCTTGGACACCCAAGGCCCATATCTGTATGCTGTGCCGGTCGGCAGAGCGTCTGAAATTCCGGTCTGAAAACAGACTTGGGGTTACTTGTGTTTTAGGCTTTCCCCTTGGCGGCCAGGTAAGTGCACCCACACATGTGAGGTACCGTTTTCATCGGGACACCAGTGGGAACGCGGGACTGCAGGCCATGTGTTGTTGGGGGCGTGTTTCGATGGGTGAGCCGAGCGAAATGTGCAGAAAATGCATTTTTTCCCACATTTCGGACTTTGAGGGGGTTTCTGGGTAATAAATTCTGGGGCGATGTGCCCAAATCATACCTCTGCGGATTCCCACAGGTGTCCTCTTTTCGGAAATGCATGGGGTTCCCTGTTTTCCTTGGTGGCTTGGACACCCGAGGCCCATATCTGTATGTTGTGCCGGTCGGCAGAGCGTCTGAAATTCCGGTCTGAAAACAGACTTGGGGTTACTTGTGTTTTAGGCTTTCCCCTTGGCGGCCAGGTAGGTGCACCCACACATGTGAGGTACCGTTTTCATCGGGACACCTGTGGGAACGCGGGACGGTAGGTTATGTGTTGTTGGGGTTGTGTTTCGATGGGTGAGTCGAGCGAAATGTGAGGAAAAAAGGTTTTTTTCCCACATTTTGAATTTTGCGGGGCTGTCTGGGTAATAAATTCTGGGGTGATGTGCCCAAATCATACCTCTGCGGATTCCCACAGGTGCCCTCTTTTCCGAAATGCATGGGGTTCCCTGTTTTCCTTGGTGGCTTGGACACCCGAGGCCCATATCTATATGTTGTGCCGGTCGGCAGAGCATCTGAAATTCCGGTCTGAAAACAGACTTGGGGTTGCTTGTGTTTCAAGCTTTCCCGTTGGCGGCCAGGTAGGTGCACCCACACATGTGAAGTACCGTTTTCATCGGGACACCTGTGGGAACGCGGGACGGTGGGCCATGTGTTGTTGGGGGCGTGTTTCGATGGGTGAGACGAGCGAAATGTGCAGAAAATGCATTTTTTTCCCCACATTTTGGACTTTGCGGGGGTGTCTGGGTAATAAATTCTGGGGCGATGTGCCCAAATCATACCTCTGCAGATTCCCACAGGTGTCCTCTTTTTGGAAATGCATGGGGTTCGCTGTTTTCCTTGGTGGCTTGGACACCCGAGGCCCATATCTATATGTTGTGCCGGTCGGCAGAGCGTCTGAAATTCCGGTCTGAAAACAGACTAGGGGTTACTTGTGTTTTAGGCTTTCCCCTTGGCGGCCAGGTAGGTGCACCCACACATGTGAGGTACCGTTTTCATCGGGACACCTGTGGGAAAGCGGGACGGTAGGCCTTGTGTTGTTGGGGCTGTGTTCCGATGGGTGAGTCGAGCGAAATGTCCGGAAAATGCGTTTTTTTCCCACATTTCGGACTTTGCAGAGCTGTCTGGCTAATAAATTGTGGGTGATGTGCCCAAATCATACCTCTGCGGATTCCCACAGGTGTTCTCTTTTCGGAAATGCATGGGGTTCCCTGTTTTCCTTGGCGGCTTGGACACCCGAGGCCCATATCTGTATGTTGTGCCGGTCGGCAGAGCGTCTGAAATTCCGGTCTGAAAACAGACTTGGGGTTACTTGTGTTTTAGGCTTTCCCCTTGGCAGCCAGGTAGGTGCACCCGCACATGTGAGGTACCGTTTTCATCGGGACACCTGTGGGAACGCGGGACGGTAGGTTATGTGTTGTTGGGGGTGTGTTTCGATGGGTGAGTCGAGCGAAATGTGCGGAAAAAAAGGTTTTTTTCCCATATTTCGGATTTTGCGGGGCTGTCTGGGTAATAAATTCTGGGGTGATGTGCCCAAATCATACCTCTGCGGATTCCCACAGGTGCCCTCTTTTCGGAAATGAATGGGGTTCCCTGTTTTCCTTGGTGGCTTGGACACCCGAGGCCCATATCTGTATGTTGTGCCGGTCGGCAGAGCATCTGAAATTCCGGTCTGAAAATAGACTTGGGGTTGCTTGTGTTTCAAGCTTTCCCCTTGGCGGCCAGGTAGGTGCACCCACACATGTGAAGTACCATTTTCATCGGGACACCTGTGGGAACGCGGGACGGTGGGCCATGTGTTGTTGGGGGCGTGTTTCGATGGGTGAGACGAGCGAAATGTGCAGAAAATGCATTTTTTTCCCCACATTTTGGACTTTGCGGGGGTGTCTGGGTAATAAATTCTGGGGCGATGTGCCCAAATCATACCTCTGCAGATTCCCACAGGTGTCCTCTTTTTGGAAATGCATGGGGTTCCCTGTTTTCCTTGGTGGCTTGGACACCCGAGGCCCATATCTGTATGTTGTGCCGGTCGGCAGAGCGTCTGAAATTCCGGTCTGAAAACAGACTTGGGGTTACTTGTGTTTTAGGCTTTCCCCTTGGCGGCCAGGTAGGTGCACCCACACATGTGAGGTACCGTTTTCATCGGGACACCTGTGGGATCGCGGGACGGTAGGCCTTGTGTTGTTGGGGCTGTGTTCCGATGGGTGAGTCGAGCGAAATGTGCGGAAAATGCGTTTTTTTCCCACATTTCGGACTTTGCAGAGCTGTCTGGCTAATAAATTGTGGGGTGATGTGCCCAAATCATACCTCTGCGGATTCCCACGGGTGTTCTCTTTTCGGAAATGCATGGGGTTCCCTGTTTTCCTTGGTGGCTTGGACACCCGAGGCCCATATCTGTATGTTGTGCCGGTCGGCAGAGCGTCTGAAATTCCGGTCTGAAAACAGACTTGGGGTTACTTGTGTTTTAGGCTTTCCCCTTGGCGGCCAGGTAGGTGCACCCGCACATGTGAGGTACCGTTTTCATCGGGACACCTGTGGAAACGCGGGACGGTAGGTTATGTGTTGTTGGGGGTGTGTTTCGATGGGTGAGTCGAGCGAAATGTGCGGAAAAAAGGTTTTTTTCCCACATTTCGGATTTTGCGGGGCTGTCTCTGTAATAAATTCTGGGGTGATGTGCCCAAATCATACCTCTGCGGATTCCCACAGGTGTCCTCTTTTCGGAAATGCATGGGGTTCCCTGTTTTCCTTGCTGTCTTGGACACCCAAGGCCCATATCTGTTTGCTGTGCCGGTCGGCAGAGCGTCTGAAATTCCGGTCTGAAAACAGACTTAGGGTTACTTGTGTTTTAGGCTTTCCCCTTGGCGGCCAGGTAGGTGCACCCACACATGTGAGGTACCGTTTTCATCGGGACACCTGTGGGAACGCAGGATGGTATGCCTTGTGTTGTTGGGGGCGTGTTTCGATGGGTGAGTCGAGCGAAATGTGCGGAAAATGCAGTTTTTTCCCCACATTTCGGACTTTGCGTTGCGCGGGTGTCTGGGTAATAAATTCTAGGGCGATGTGCCCAAATCATACCTCTGCGGATTCCCACAGGAGTCCTCTTTTCGGAAATGCATGGGGTTCCCTGTTTTCCTTGGTGGCTTGGACACCCGAGGCCCATATCTGTATGCTGTGCCGGTCGGCTGAGCGTCTGAAATTCCGGTCTGAAAACAGACTTGAGGTTACTTGTATTTTAGGCTTTCCCCTTGGCGGCCAGGTAGGTGCACCCACACATGTGAGGTACCGTTTTCATCGGGACACCTGTGGGAACGCAGGACGGTAGGCCATGTGTAGTTCGGGGCGTGTTTCGATGGGTGAGCCGAGCGAAATGTGCGTAAAATGCATTTCTTTTTTGCGGAGGTGTCTGGGTAATAAATTCTAGGGCGATGTGCCCAAATCATACCTCTGTGGATTCCCACGGGTGTCCTCTTTTCGGAAATGCATGGGGTTCCCTGTTTTCCTTGCTGTCTTGGACACCCAAGGCCCATATCTGTATGCTGTGCCGGTCAGCAGAGCGTCTGAAATTCCGGTCTGAAAACAGACTTGGGGTTACTTGTGTTTTAGGCTTTCCCCTTGGCGGCCAGGTAGGTGCACCCACACATGTGAGGTACCGTTTTCATCGGGAGACCAGTGGGAACGCGGGACTGTAGGCCATGTGTTGTTGGGGGCGTGTTTCGATGGGTGAGCCGAGCGAAATGTGCAGAAAATGCAATTTTTTCCCACATTTCGGACTTTGAGGGGGTTTCTGGGTAATAAATTCTGGGGCGATGTGCCCAAATCATACCTCTGCGGATTCCCACAGGTGTCCTCTTTTCGGAAATGCATGGGGTTCCCTGTTTTCCTTGGTGGCTTGGACACCCGAGGCCGATATCTGTATGTTGTGCCGGTCGGCAGAGAGTCTGAAATTCCGGTCTGAAAACAGACTTGGGGTTACTTGTGTTTTAGGCTTTCCCCTTGGCGGCCAGGTATGTGCACCCACACATGTGAGGTACCGTTTTCATCGGGACACCTGTGGGAACGCGGGACGGTAGGTTATGTGTTGTTGGGGTTGTGTTTCGATGGGTGAGTCGAGCGAAATGTGCGGAAAAAAGGTTTTTTTCCCACATTTCGGATTTTGCGGGGCTGTCTGGGTAATAAATCGTGGGGTGATGTGCCCAAATCATACCTCTGCGGATTCCCACAGGTGCCCTCTTTTCGGAAATGCATGGAGTTCCCTGTTTTCCTTGGTGGCTTGGACACCCGAGGCCCATATCTGTATGTTGTGCCGGTCGGCAGAGCATCTGAAATTCCGGTCTGAAAACAGACTTGGGGTTGCTTGTGTTTCAAGCTTTCCCCTTGGCGGCCAGGTAGGTGCACCCACACATGTGAAGTACCGTTTTCATCGGGACACCTGTGGGAACGCGGGACGGTGGGCCATGTGTTGTTGGGGGCATGTTTCGATGGGTGAGCCGAGCGAAATGTGCAGAAAATGCATTTTTTTTCCCACATTTTGGACTTTGCGGGGGTGTCTGGGTAATAAATTCTGGGGCAATGTGCCCAAATCATACCTCTGCGGATTCCCAACGGTGTCCTCTTTTTGGAAATGCATGGGGTTCCCTGTTTTCCTTGGTGGCTTGGACACCCAAGGCCCAAATCTGTATGTTGTGCCGGTCGGCTGAGCGTCTGAAATTCCGGTCTGAAAACAGATTTTGGGTTACTTGTGTTTTAGGCTTTCCCCTTGGCGGCCAGGTAGGTGCACCCACACATGTGAGGTACCGCTTTCATCGGGACACCTGTGGGAACGCAGGACAGTAGGCCATGTGTTGTTCGGGGCGTGTTTCGATGGGTGAGCCGAGCGAAATGTGCGTAAAATGCATTTTTTTCCCCACATTTCGGACTTTGCGGGGGTGTCTGGGTAATAAATTCTAGGGCGATGTGCCCAAATCATACCTCTGCGGATTCCCACGGGTGTCCTCTTTTCGGAAATGCATGGGGTTCCCTGTTGTCCTTGGTGTCTTGGACACCCAAGGCCCATATCTGTATGCTGTGCCGGTCGGCAGAGCGTCTGAAATTCCGGTCTGAAAACAGACTTGGGGTTACTTGTGTTTTAGGCTTTCCCCTTGGCGGCCAGGTAGGTGCACCCACACATGTGAGGTACCGTTTTCATCGGGACACCAGTGGGAACGCGGGACGGTAGGCCATGTGTTGTTGGGGGCGTGTTTCGATGGGTGAGTCAAGCGAAATGTGCGGAAAATGCTTTTTTTCCCCACATTTCGGATTTTGCGGGGCTGTCTGGGTAATAAATTCTGGGGTGATGTGCCCAAATCATACCTCAGCGGATTCCCACAGGAGTCCTCTTTTCGGAAATGCATGGGGTTCCCTGTTTTCCTTGGTGGCTTGGACACCCGAGGCCCATATCTGTATGCTGTGCCGGTCGGCTGAGCGTCTGAAATTCCGGTCTGAAAACAGACTTGGGGTTACTTGTGTTTTAGGCTTTTCCCTTGGTGGCCAGGTAGGTGCACCCACACATGTGAGGTACCGTTTTCATCGGGACACCTGTGGGAACGCAGGACGGTAGGCCATGTGTTGTTCGGGGCGTGTTTCGATGGGTGAGCCGAGCGAAATGTGCATAAAAATGCATTTTTTTTTGCGGAGGTGTCTGGGTAATAAATTCTAGGGCGATGTGCCCAAATCATACCTCTGTGGATTCCCACGGGTGTCCTCTTTTCGGAAATGCATGGGGTTCCCTGTTTTCCTTGCTGTCTTGGACACCCAAGGCCCATATCTGTATGCTGTGCCGGTCGGCAGAGCGTCTGAAATTCCGGTCTGAAAACAGACTTGGGGTTACTTGTGTTTTAGGCTTTCCCCTTGGCGGCCAGGTAAGTGCACCCACACATGTGAGGTACCGTTTTCATCGGGACACCAGTGGGAACGCGGGACTGTAGGCCATGTGTTGTTGGGGGCGTGTTTCGATGGGTGAGCCGAGCGAAATGTGCAGAAAATGCATTTTTTCCCACATTTCGGACTTTGAGGGGGTTTCTGGGTAATAAATTCTAGGGCGATGTGCCCAAATCATACCTCTGCGGATTCCCACAGGTGCCCTCTTTTCTGAAATGCATGGGGTTCCCTGTTTTCCTTGGTGGCTTGGACACCCGAGGCCCATATCTATATGTTGTGCCGGTCGACAGAGCATCTGAAATTCCGGTCTGAAAACAGACTTGGGGTTGCTTGTGTTTCAAGCTTTCCCGTTGGCGGCCAGGTAGGTGCACCCACACATGTGAAGTACCGTTTTCATCGGGACACCTGTGGGAACGCGGGACGGTGGGCCATGTGTTGTTGGGGGCGTGTTTCGATGGGTGAGACGAGCGAAATGTGCAGAAAATGCATTTTTTCCCCACATTTTGGACTTTGCGGGGGTGTCTGGGTAATAAATTCTGGGGCGATGTGCCCAAATCATACCTCTGCAGATTCCCACAGGTGTCCTCTTTTTGGAAATGCATGGGGTTCGCTGTTTTCCTTGGTGGCTTGGACACCCGAGGCCCATATCTATATGTTGTGCCGGTCGGCAGAGCGTCTGAAATTCCGGTCTGAAAACAGACTTGGGGTTACTTGTGTTTTAGGCTTTCCCCTTGGCGGCCAGGTAGGTGCACCCACACATGTGAGGTACCGTTTTCATCGGGACACCTGTGGGAACGCGGGACGGTAGGCCTTGTGTTGTTGGGGCTGTGTTCCGATGGGTGAGTCGAGCGAAATGTCCGGAAAATGCGTTTTTTTCCCACATTTCGGACTTTGCAGAGCTGTCTGGCTAATAAATTGTGGGGTGATGTGCCCAAATCATACCTCTGCGGATTCCCACAGGTGTTCTCTTTTCGGAAATGCATGGGGTTCCCTGTTTTCCTTGGCGGCTTGGACACCCGAGGCCCATATCTGTATGTTGTGCCGGTCGGCAGAGCGTCTGAAATTCCGGTCTGAAAACAGACTTGGGGTTACTTGTGTTTTAGGCTTTCCCCTTGGCAGCCAGGTAGGTGCACCCGCACATGTGAGGTACCGTTTTCATCGGGACACCTGTGGGAACGCGGGACGGTAGGTTATGTGTTGTTGGGGGTGTGTTTCGATGGGTGAGACGAGCGAAATGTGCAGAAAATGCATTTTTTTCCCCACATTTTGGACTTTGCGGGGGTGTCTGGGTAATAAATTCTGGGGCGATGTGCCCAAATCATACCTCTGAAGATTCCCACAGGTGTCCTCTTTTTGGAAATGCATGGGGTTCGCTGTTTTCCTTGGTGGCTTGGACACCCGAGGCCCATATCTGTATGTTGTGCCGGTCGGCAGAGCGTCTGAAATTCCGGTCTGAAAACAGACTTGGGGTTACTTGTGTTTTAGGCTTTCCCCTTGGCGGCCAGGTAGGTGCACCCACACATGTGAGGTACCGTTTTCATCGGGACACCTGTGGGAACGCGGGACGGTAGGCCTTGTGTTGTTGGGGCTGTGTTCCGATGGGTGAGTCGAGCGAAATGTCCGGAAAATGCGTTTTTTTCCCACATTTCGGACTTTGCAGTGCTGTCTGGCTAATAAATTCTGGGGTGATGTGCCCAAATCATACCTCTGCGGATTCCCACGGGTGTTCTCTTTTCGGAAATGCATGGGGTTCCCTGTTTTCCTTGGCGGCTTGGACACCCGAGGCCCATATTTGTATGTTGTGCCGGTCGGCAGAGCGTCTGAAATTCCGGTCTGAAAACAGACTTGGGGTTACTTGTGTTTTAGGCTTTCCCCTTGGCGGCCAGGTAGGTGCACCCGCACATGTGAGGTACCGTTTTCATCGGGACACCTGTGGGAACGCGGGACGGTAGGTTATGTGTTGTTGGGGGTGTGTTTCGATGGGTGAGTCGAGCGAAATGTGCGGAAAAAAAGGTTTTTTTCCCACATTTCGGATTTTGCGGGGCTGTCTGGGTAATAAATTCTGGGGTGATGTGCCCAAATCATACCTCTGCGGATTCCCACGGGTGTTCTCTTTTCGGAAATGCATGGGGTTTCCTGTTTTCCTTGGCGGCTTGGACACCCGAGGCCCATATCTGTATGTTGTGCCGGTCGGCAGAGCGTCTGAAATTCCGGTCTGAAAACAGACTTGGGGTTACTTGTGTTTTAGGCTTTCCCCTTGGCGGCCAGGTAGGTGCACCCGCACATCTGAGGTACCGTTTTCATCGGGACACCTGTGGGAACGCGGGACGGTAGGTTATGTGTTGTTGGGGGTGTGTTGCGATCGGTGAGTCGAGCGAAATGTGCGGAAAAAAAGGTTTTTTTCCCACATTTCGGATTTTGCGGGGCTGTCTGGGTAATATATTCTGGGGTGATGTGCCCAAATCATACCTCTGCGGATTCCCACAGGTGCCCTCTTTTCGGAAATGCATGGGGTTCCCTGTTTTCCTTGGTGGCTTGGACACCCGAGGCCCATATCTGTATGTTGTGCCGGTCGGCAGAGCATCTGAAATTCCGGTCTGAAAATAGACTTGGGGTTGCTTGTGTTTCAAGCTTTCCCCTTGGCGGCCAGGTAGGTGCACCCACACATGTGAAGTACCATTTTCATCGGGACACCTGTGGGAACGCGGGACGGTGGGCCATGTGTTGTTGGGGGCGTGTTTCGATGGGTGAGACGAGCGAAATGTGCAGAAAATGCATTTTTTTCCCCACATTTTGGACTTTGCAGGGGTGTCTGGGTAATAAATTCTGGGGCGATGTGCCCAAATCATACCTCTGCAGATTCCCACAGGTGTCCTCTTTTTGGAAATGCATGGGGTTCCCTGTTTTCCTTGGTGGCTTGGACACCCGAGGCCCATATCTGTATGTTGTGCCGGTCGGCAGAGCGTCTGAAATTCCGGTCTGAAAACAGACTTGGGGTTACTTGTGTTTTAGGCTTTCCCCTTGGCGGCCAGGTAGGTGCACCCACACATGTGAGGTACCGTTTTCATCGGGACACCTGTGGGAACGCGGGACGGTAGGCCTTGTGTTGTTGGGGCTGTGTTCCGATGGGTGAGTCGAGCGAAATGTGCGGAAAATGCATTTTTTTCCCACATTTCGGACTTTGCAGAGCTGTCTGGCTAATAAATTGTGGGGTGATGTGCCCAAATCATACCTCTGCGGATTCCCACGGGTGTTCTCTTTTCGGAAATGCATGGGGTTCCCTGTTTTCCTTGGTGGCTTGGACACCCGAGGCCCATATCTGTATGTTGTGCCGGTCGGCAGAGCGTCTGAAATTCCGGTCTGAAAACAGACTTGGGGTTACTTGTGTTTTAGGCTTTCCCCTTGGCGGCCAGGTAGGTGCACCCACACATGTGAGGTACCGTTTTCATCGGGACACCTGTGGGAACGCGGGACGGTGGGCCATGTGTTGTTGGGGGCGTGTTTCGATGGTTGAGTCGAGCGAAATGTGCAGAAAATGCGGTTTTTTTCCCACATTTTGGTCTTTGCCGGGGTGTCTGGGTAAAAAATGGGTAATAAATTCTGGGGCGATGTGCCCAAATCATACCTCTGCGGATTCCCACAGGTGTCCTCTTTTCGGAAATGCATGGGGTTCCCTGTTTTCCTTGCTGTCTTGGACACCCAAGGCCCATATCTGTTTGCTGTGCCGGTCGGCAGAGCGTCTGAAATTCCGGTCTGAAAACAGACTTGGGGTTACTTGTGTTTTAGGCTTTCCCCTTGGCGGCCAGGTAGGTGCACCCACACATGTGAGGTACCGTTTTCATCGGGACACCTGTGGGAACGCGGGACGGTGGGCCATGTGTTGTTGGGGGCGTGTTTCGATGGTTGAGTCGAGCGAAATGTGCGGAAAATGCGTTTTTTTTCCCACATTTTGGACTTTGCCGGGGTGTCTGGGTAAAAAATGGGTAATAAATTCTGGGGCGATGTGCCCAAATCATACCTCTGCGGATTCCCACAGGTGTCCTCTTTTCGGAAATGCATGGGGTTCCCTGTTTTCCTTGGTGGCTTGGACACCCGAGGCCCATATCTGTATGTTGTGCCGGTCGGCAGAGCGTCTGTAATTCCGTCTGAAAACAGACTTGGGGTTACTTGTGTTTTAGGCTTTCCCCTTGGCGGCCAGGTAGGTGCACCCACACATGTGAGGTACCGTTTTCATCGGGACACCAGTGGGAACGCGGGACAGTAGGCCATGTGTTGTTGGGGGCGTGTTTCGATGGGTGAGTCAAGCGAAATGTGCGGAAAATGCTTTTTTTCCCCACATTTCGGACTTTGCAGGGGTGTCTGGGTAATAAATTCTAGGGCGATGTGCCCAAATCATACCTCTGCGGATTCCCACGGGTGTCCTCTTTTCGGAAATGCATGGGGTTCCCTGTTGTCCTTGGTGTCTTGGACACCCAAAGCCCATATCTGTATGCTGTGCCGGTCGGCAGAGCGTCTGAAATTCCGGTCTGAAAACAGACTTGGGGTTACTTGTGTTTTAGGCTTTCCCCTTGGCGGCCAGGTAGGTGCACCCACACATGTGAGGTACCGTTTTCATCGGGACACCAGTGGGAACGCGGGACGGTAGGCCATGTGTTGTTGGGGGCGTGTTTCGATGGGTGAGTCAAGCAAAATGTGCGGAAAATGGTTTTTTTCCCCACATTTCGGATTTTGCGGGGCTGTCTGGGTAATAAATTCTGGGGTGATGTGCCCAAATCATACCTCTGCGGATTCCCACAGGAGTCCTCTTTTCGGAAATGCATGGGGTTCCCTGTTTTCCTTGGTGGCTTGGACACCCGAGGCCCATATCTGTATGCTGTGCCGGTCGGCTGAGCGTCTGAAATTCCGGTCTGAAAACAGACTTGAGGTTACTTGTATTTTAGGCTTTCCCCTTGGCGGCCAGGTAGGTGCACCCACACATGTGAGGTACCGTTTTCATCGGGACACCTGTGGGAACGCAGGACGGTAGGCCATGTGTAGTTCGGGGCGTGTTTCGATGGGTGAGCCGAGCGAAATGTGCGTAAAATGCATTTTTTTTTTGCGGAGGTGTCTGGGTAATAAATTCTAGGGCGATGTGCCCAAATCATACCTCTGTGGATTCCCACGGGTGTCCTCTTTTCGGAAATGCATGGGGTTCCCTGTTTTCCTTGCTGTCTTGGACACCCAAGGCCCATATCTGTATGCTGTGCCGGTCAGCAGAGCGTCTGAAATTCCGGTCTGAAAACAGACTTGGGGTTACTTGTGTTTTAGGCTTTCCCCTTGGCGGCCAGGTATGTGCACCCACACATGTGAGGTACCGTTTTCATCGGGAGACCAGTGGGAACGCGGGACTGTAGGCCATGTGTTGTTGGGGGCGTGTTTCGATGGGTGAGCCGAGCGAAATGTGCAGAAAATGCAATTTTTTCCCACACTTCGGACTTTGAGGGGGTTTCTGGGTAATAAATTCTGGGGCGATGTGCCCAAATCATACCTCTGCGGATTCCCACAGGTGTCCTCTTTTCGGAAATGCATGGGGTTCCCTGTTTTCCTTGGTGGCTTGGACACCCGAGGCCCATATCTGTATGTTGTGCCGGTCGGCAGAGAGTCTGAAATTCCGGTCTGAAAACAGACTTGGGGTTACTTGTGTTTTAGGCTTTCCCCTTGGCGGCCAGGTATGTGCACCCACACATGTGAGGTACCGTTTTCATCGGGACACCTGTGGGAACGCGGGACGGTAGGTTATGTGTTGTTGGGGTTGTGTTTCGATGGGTGAGTCGAGCGAAATGTGCGGAAAAAAGGTTTTTTTCCCACATTTCGGATTTTGCGGGGCTGTCTGGGTAATAAATCCTGGGGTGATGTGCCCAAATCATACCTCTGCGGATTCCCACAGGTGCCCTCTTTTCGGAAATGCATGGAGTTCCCTGTTTTCCTTGGTGGCTTGGACACCCGAGGCCCATATCTGTATGTTGTGCCGGTCGGCAAAGCATCTGAAATTCCGGTCTGAAAACAGACTTGGGGTTGCTTGTGTTTCAAGCTTTCCCCTTGGCGGCCAGGTAGGTGCACCCACACATGTGAAGTACCGTTTTCATCGGGACACCTGTGGGAACGCGGGACGGTGGGCCATGTGTTGTTGGGGGCGTGTTTCGATGGGTGAGCCGAGCGAAATGTGCAGAAAATGCATTTTTTTTCCCACATTTTGGACTTTGCGGGGGTGTCTGGGTAATAAATTCTGGGGCAATGTGCCCAAATCATACCTCTTTGCGGATTCCCACAGGTGTCCTCTTTTTGGAAATGCATGGGGTTCCCTGTTTTCCTTGGTGGCTTGGACACCCGAGGCCCATATCTGTATGTTGTGCCGGTCGGCAGAGCGTCTGAAATTCCGGTCTGAAAACAGACTTGGGGTTACTTGTGTTTTAGGCTTTCCCCTTGGCGGCCAGGTAGGTGCACCCACACATGTGAGGTACCGTTTTCATCGGGACACCTGTGGGAACGCGGGACGGTAGGCCTTGTGTTGTTGGGGGTGTGTTCCGATGGGTGAGTCGAGCAAAATGTGCGGAAAATGCGTTTTTTTCCCACATTTCGGACTTTGCAGAGCTGTCTGGCTAATAAATTCTGGGGTGAAGTGCCCAAATCATACCTCTGCGGATTCCCACGGGTGTTCTCTTTTCGGAAATGCATGGGGTTCCCTGTTTTCCTTGGTGGCTTGGACACCCGAGGCCCATATCTGTATGTTGTGCCGGTCGGCAGAGCGTCTGAAATTCCGGTCTGAAAACAGACTTGGGGTTACTTGTGTTTTAGGCTTTCCCCTTGGCGGCCAGGTAGGTGCACCCACACATGTGAGGTACCGTTTTCATCGGGACACCTGTGGGAACGCGGGACGGTAGGTTGTGTGTTGTTGGGGGTGTGTTTCGATGGGTGAGTCGAGCGAAATGTGCGAAAAAAAGGTTTTTTTCCCATATTTCGGATTTTGCGGGGCTGTCTGGGTAATAAATTCTGGGGTGATGTGCCCAAGTCATACCTCTGCGGATTCCCACAGGTGCCCTCTTTTCGGAAATGCATGGGGTTCCCTGTTTTCCTTGGTGGCTTGGACACCCGAGGCCCATATCTGTATGTTGTGCCGGTCGGCAGAGCGTCTGAAATTCCGGTCTGAAAACAGACTTGGGGTTACTTGTGTTTTAGGCTTTCCCCTTGGCGGCCAGGTAGGTGCACCCACACATGTGAGGTACCGTTTTCATCGGGACACCTGTGGGAACGCGGGACGGTAGGCCTTGTGTTGTTGGGGGTGTGTTCCGATGGGTGAGTCGAGCAAAATGTGCGGAAAATGCGTTTTTTTCCCACATTTCGGACTTTGCAGAGCTGTCTGGCTAATAAATTCTGGGGTGAAGTGCCCAAATCATACCTCTGCGGATTCCCACGGGTGTTCTCTTTTCGGAAATGCATGGGGTTCCCTGTTTTCCTTGGTGGCTTGGACACCCGAGGCCCATATCTGTATGTTGTGCCGGTCGGCAGAGCGTCTGAAATTCCGGTCTGAAAACAGACTTGGGGTTACTTGTGTTTTAGGCTTTCCCCTTGGCGGCCAGGTAGGTGCACCCACACATGTGAGGTACCGTTTTCATCGGGACACCTGTGGGAACGCGGGACGGTAGGTTGTGTGTTGTTGGGGGTGTGTTTCGATGGGTGAGTCGAGCGAAATGTGCGAAAAAAAGGTTTTTTTCCCATATTTCGGATTTTGCGGGGCTGTCTGGGTAATAAATTCTGGGGTGATGTGCCCAAGTCATACCTCTGCGGATTCCCACAGGTGCCCTCTTTTCGGAAATGCATGGGGTTCCCTGTTTTCCTTGGTGGCTTGGACACCCGAGGCCCATATCTGTATGTTGTGCTGGTCGGCAGAGCATCTGAAATTCCGGTCTGAAAACAGACTTGGGGTTGCTTGTGTTTCAAGCTTTCCCCTTGGCGGCCAGGTAGGTGCACCCACACATGTGAGGTACCGTTTTCATCGGGACACCTGTGGGAACGCAGGACGGTAGGCCATGTGTTGTTCGGGGCGTGTTTCGATGGGTGAGCCGAGCGAAATGTGCGGAAAATGTGTTTTTTTTCCCACATTTCAGACTTTGCGGAGGTGTCTGGGTAATAAATTCTAGGGCGATGTGCCCAAATCATACCTCTGTGGATTCCCACGGGTGTCCTCTTTTCGGAAATGCATGGGGTTCCCTGTTTTCCTTGCTGTCTTGGACACCCAAGGCCCATATCTGTATGCTGTGCCGGTCGGCAGAGCGTCTGAAATTCCGGTCTGAAAACAGACTTGGAGTTACTTGTGTTTTAGGCTTTCCCCTTGGCGGCCAGGTCGGTGCACCCACACATGTGAGGTACCGTTTTCATCGGGACACCTGTGGGAACGCGGGACGCTAGGCCATGTGTTGTGTTTGTGTCGTTTTCATAACGTTTTGACCCATTTGCTGGTGCCCTTTGTCACACAACCCTTTAATTTCCCAAATGTGACCTACATTTAGTCACTGCTTTAGGCACCATACTCTTTTGTAACCTGCACAAGTCGCCTACCCTGGAAAAGGTCTGTCCGTGCTCTTTAAAAAATTGTATGCTTGCCGTTCCTTACCACATTGGTTTTCCCGATTTACACATGCTAAGTGCGTCTGTTCCGGCCGTGAGCGCAAAACTCCTGTGTACCATGGCTCAGTGTTTGGCTTGTGGTATTGCTTGTTTTGTAAAACACTACAAAAAATGTGTGCTCTCCTAACTGCAAGAGTCGGGGGAATGTAGCGGAGCATTGCTTTTCTCAAAATTCATAGAAGCCGTTGCCATACCAAGCCAACCATGTCCAACACATACTTTTTTTTCGGTAATTTTCCCGCTTTTTCCCCAATCTATGACAGTTTCCCCTACCTAGTTGTTGCCTGACCTACGCAAATCACCCCTTCCTAAACTTGGAATTTTGTCTACTTTTCAGAAATATATGCCTTTCCGTCCTCCAAATCGGCTTTCCTACCCTTTTCTTCCATTCCGTCCATGGATGTCCAATTTCCACTCAACCTGTTCTTGAAAGCCAGGATATTGGGGAATTCAGCACAGCAAACCATTCGTTCCTAGCCCTTACAAGAAAAACACCACAGGCTACTTTGTGCATCAGTTTATTGGCATTTTTTGAAAAAACCCCAAAATTTCCCCCCTTTTTGGTTATTTTCTCTGACCCCCCTACAGCAACCTAGGATTCCTGGGTGACGTTACGACCGCCTACATGTGGGAATAAAAGGAGCCTAATTTGGCCGAGATATCTCATGTAACAAAAAAGTTACAAGCCATTGAATGGCCACATACCGAAATCACCAAAAAAGGCCTAGGCACTGGGGAGAAATACCCATGGCACTTAAAGGGTTAAAACTGCAAATGTGTAAATTGCAACTTTTCAACGTGTGAATTGGGCTGCACTGTGTTTTCATTTCAAGTTGCTTTTTGAACTGTATGCCTTTTGTGATACCTTATAGTTGCTATCGATATTACATCCCTGATACTGTGATAAAACATATGTATATCATTATTTAAACAGACATATTATTAATTATTTGTCAAAATCCGAGTGTCATTTTAGGCCATTGCAAAGGGTTTAAAATCAGTTTTTGCCTCTTGTTTTGTGAGGGAAGGGTTGATTCTGTTTGCTGTCTCATATTCCTGACTCTGCTTCTTTCTATCCACTCAGAATTCGATTAATTGGGGTTTGAGGAAACATTGCAGGGGAAACCTTAACTCGGGTGCTATCTATCCTAATTGAAAAAGTCTTCCTATTCATTTGTGCTTTGGATATGTTATTGTAGAAGGTTACCCAAGTGTATTTCAGTGGTTTTCATTGTAATTATCACCCCATTGGTGATTGCAGCCCAATATAAAAATTGTGTGATTTTCTTTAAAATTAAAATAAATAAATATCGTGTTACCACCCACCGGCCTGGTTCATCGTCCATTGTGACCCGGGGTATTTGTAAAAGGGCATGTGAGATGGGTTGGTATCAGCTCAATTCGAATTCGTAGAAAATCAAGAAAAATCATTCTCATTGCTCGCTACATCTAAGGCTAAGGGCGAAGGTCCTGGTCCGGTGTGTGACGCCCGGTTGGATTCCTTTACAACATTTATTGTATAAGCTATATAAATGTAGCCCCCCCACCCCCCATACCCAGGAGGAGAAGCGGGTGCCAGCCCTGGTATCAAAAGTATGTAGTATATTTAGAAATGCCAACGACGGTGATGGAAAAGGAAGAAGGATGGATTCTAGGGAATGGTCTGTGGTGAATACTAGGGCCTTACCAATTGAGAGGGATGAGGGGTACTTGAATGGGGAACATAAATTGTGTATGTCCAGTATCCTGGGACCTTAATTATTATTATTTCTAATCAATTATATTGTGTGGGTCACTGTGGTGTTTTTGTCAATTACTAAAATGTCTTCCATTTTGATCTTCATTATTACTATGTCTGGTCAATATTTTTGTGGTAACTGTAATGTTTCATGAATTGATACAATTTCTTTTTATTCTTCTTGTTTATTATTATTTCTGATCAATAGTATTTGTTTTTGTCACTACGGTTATGTATTCCCTTTGGTTAATAGTGTTTCTGATCAACATTTGTTTTGGTCACTGGGATATTTTCCATGGATTAGTACCATGTATTTGAATTCCTCTTCATTATTATTAATACTACATTTTCTTTTTCACTATAGTGTGTCTCATTAATTAATATATGTTTTCACCTTGATTGTTATTGTTTCTGGTGAATCATTTTTTAATTTGATCACTGTGATATTTTTCATTAATAAAACACATTTTTACACCTTATTTATTATTAATTCTGATCAATTTTATTGTCACAGTTATTTATGAAAATGTATTTTAATTTAATTATTGACCTTAATTATTTTGATTCATCATCACATCCGTTTAATCTGATATTGAATTCATTTTTTAAAGTACAATAATACATAGAATATGCAACATGATTAATAAAGTAAATAAAACCAATACCTTAAAAACATGTTAAGATCAAAATAAAAATGTCAAAGGTAATGCCCCACCTCACTCTCAAGCCAACAACACCATGAGCAATTAATCCGGGTTTAGTTCACATCTCTACAAAACCAAGTCACATATCCCTTAAATGTACAGGTCAAACGGAAGAACATCAAGCAAAAGCATTTATTAATAAAGTACGTCCTCAGAAGGCAGATAATTAATGTTTGGAGGCTGAATATCAAAAGCAGTATGTGATGATGAAGTACATAAATATATTAGAAATCCAGAATTTTTCAAAATGAATCACACAGGCCTTAAGGAGAGGAATTTTGACAGCCACTCCATCTAAAAATCTGCCTCCACTATACCAATAGGAATTTTTGTCTTGTGACAAGCTATATATAGAAAATTGCTAAAGGCAAATGCAATATGTACACTCTGTATTGATAGTACAAAAAAGATTGCAGGCATATAGTGATGTAGGCCACTCACCCTTGACAGATTAAGCAAATAAACTGTTCTAATTTCAGAGTAGAGTGGTCAAAAAAAGATTAAATGAGATAAGGAGTCCCTTGCACAACATCCACAGACAACTGTCTAACTTAGTTCCTGAACATTTGCATGTGACTTCCCCCACGGAAAGATAGTAAATCTAGCAAAGGTTACATAGACCAATGCCCAACTAATTGTTTCCAGGCACTCAACTTGTCTGCTTCTTCCTCCCCACCTATATTCGCTGCCTCATTCCACACCGTTGTTTCGACATTCGCCCATTTCTGGATATCCTGCCACCAAGCCTCGGCACTCAGTCTCCTACTTGCTTTCCCACCCATTGCTATCCTACGTTTAGCAGTATATATGCCAGGTCTTTGAGTTTGCTCATATGTTTGAGCGTGCGCGGCCCGGGGAACCCCCCAACATGCAGGCCCATAATGAGTTCAGGTCCAGATTGATCTCCTTTTCTGCCAAGAGGTGGGCTGCCTCCCTCCAGAATCTCTTTATTTCGGGGCATGCCCAGAACATGCGTTCTCCTCCCCACATTTTGGACATATCTGTGTTCCAGCCTTTTTAAACTTGGCTATCTTCTTAGGGGTCATGTATGCCCTGTGGGTGACATATAACTGAATCTGTTGCAACCTCACATTCCATGATACTTTTTTGTGGTAACCCTGTACCCTGACCCACATCCCATCTCCCATTGTTTCTCCCACCTGAGACATCAGCAGCTCGTATATCCGGGAGACCTCATGGCCCCCTTCCGGCATATCATAAAATGGTTACATAGCCGCCTCACGCTGTTGGGGTCAGCACTGCCTCGGGCCACATGCCTTTTTCTATCATCTTCACCAGCCTGGTATATGTGATATATTGTCCCGATGCAATCCTGTATTTTCTACCAATGTATCAAACTCCATCGACTTCCCATCTAGCCACACATCCCCAATGTTGCTAAACCTTCCGGTTCTCAATGCTTCCTTATGCTCCTTCTCATTTGCCCATCCACACCTTTCAGTGCCACCACCAGGTCTAAAAATCTTGTCCCTCCTCCCCGTTGCAAATCTGACAATCGCATCCATTCATTTAAAAAATAAGGGGTACATTCAGCCTTCAGTAATTTAGATTCAGGTGTAGGATCTTCGGATAATCGCTTTTCCACATATTGGAGTTGACTAGCCACGTACTATATTTGGAAATTGGACAATCTAATGCCCCTTTGTTCATATGGGTTCTGAAGCTTCCATAACGCTACTCTATTCCTGGAGTTATGCCATATGAACCCTCTGCATATGCTGTGTACTTTGGCGAAGAATTGTTTGGGTATCATATATGATATGTTCGTAACAGCCTGGATAGTACAACCATCTTTAGCAACGCCACTCTCCCCATCATGGTCAGAGGTAGCTTAGCCCAGAATGTCACACTACTTTCTATTTTAGACACTGCCTTCTCAGTATTGTGCTTGTGTTCGGCTTCAACACTGTGATTTATGTCGACTCCCAGATATCTGAATGTCTTGGTTTTCCATTTTATCCGTAACACTGGCAGTACTTTTTGTTGCATTCCAACATATTTGCCTAGGGGAATATGCTAGACTTTTGGGGTTAACTGTTATGCCAGACAGCATTGCATATTGCTCCATAACCTCCAAAATGTACTGAAGGTTCTCCTCTGGGTATTTCAGACATAAGAGCATATCATCCGCGTGCATCGATATCAAATGTTGCCCACCTTTGGTGTTGATTCCTACTTCACAATATTGTTGCCTCACGTACGCTGCTAAGGGCTCCAATGCTATAACAAAAAGCATCAGGGACCAGGGGCATCCTTGTCTAGTACCTCTGCCCAGTTGCCACTGTTCTGATATGGTCGATCCTGTTCTGACTCAGGCTAATGGTTTGCTGTATAGTAATTGAACCCACTTCAGTTATACTGGCCCAATACCATATTCCTTTAACACAGCCAGTAGCCAGGGCCACTTGACAGAGTTAAAGGCTTTCGCCGCATCCAGTGACACTATTGCCATCTCTTGAGAGCTCCCATCTGTCTGCTTTTTAACATGGTGGAGTCTTCTAAGGTTGTCAGATATACTCCTGCGTGGGTTGTAACCCGTTTGGTCTGGGTGTATGAGTTTATTTATAGCTGGTTTTAGCTTATTTGCCTCCACTGCTGTAAGTATTTTGCTGTCTTGATTAAGCATCAAGAGCGGTCTGTAAGAACCACAGTCCATGCTCGGTTTGTTGGGCTAAAGGAGCGGTATGCTGATCGCTTCCCTGAGGGATTCAGGCAATGTGCACGTGTCTAATGCTACATTCAGCATTTCCAGCAGTGGGGGGAGTAATTCCGACCTGTATGCTTTGTAAAACTCACTCGGGAGTCCATCTGCACCTGGGGCTTTGTTGGTGGGTAGTAGCTTAATCACTTGTTCTAGCACTTCCATCGTAATAGGAGCCTCTAGGTTCTCTCTTTCAGCCTCCTCGAGTTTGGGAAGAGTGATCGCGGTTAATGCTTCAAACACATCTATTTCCTCCTTCTCAGTAACCTCTGCATATAGTTTCTGATAATATTCAAAGAAATATTCATTTACTCCTTCCTGGGTATCCTGTGTCTGGCCATCCGCCCCTTGCATTGCTCTTATCGATTGTCTGGGGGTCTCACTTTTATACAACCAGGCCAGTAATCTTCCCAGCTTGTCACCTTGCACATGCTGCCTCTCCACATATGTTGTATTGCTCTTTTCGATTGTCTGGGGGTCTCACTTTTATACAACCAGGCCAGTAATCTTCCCAGCTTGTCACCTTGCACATGCTGCCTCTCCAGATATGTTGTATTGCTCTTATCGATTGTCTGGGGGTCTCACTTTTATACAACCAGGCCAGTAATCTTCCCAGCTTGTCACCTTGCACATGCTGCCTCTCCACATATGTTGTATTGCTCTTATCGATTGTCTGGGGGTCTCACTTTTATACAACCAGGCCAGTAATCTTCCCAGTTTGTCACCTTGCACATGCTGCCTCTCCACATATGTTGTATTGCTCTTATCGATTGTCTGGGGGTCTCACTTTTATACAACCAGGCCAGTAATCTTCCCAGCTTGTCACCTTGCACATGCTGCCTCTCCACATATGTTGTATTGCTCTTATCGATTGTCTGGGGGTCTCACTTTTATACAACCAGGCCAGTAATCTTCCCAGCTTGTCACCTTGCACATACTGCCTCTCCACATATGTTGTATTGCTCTTATCGATTGTCTGGGGGTCTCACTTTTATACAACCAGGCCAGTAATCTTCCCAGCTTGTCACCTTGCACATGCTGCCTCTCCACATATGTTGTATTGCTCTTATCGATTGTCTGGGGGTCTCACTTTTATACAACCAGGCCAGTAATCTTCCCAGCTTGTCACCTTGCACATGCTGCCTCTCCACATATGTTGTATTGCTCTTATCGATTGTCTGGGGGTCTCACTTTTATACAACCAGGCCAGTAATCTTCCCAGCTTGTCACCTTGCACATGCTGCCTCTCCACATATGTTGTATTGCTCTTATCGATTGTCTGGGGGTCTCACTTTTATACAACCAGGCCAGTAATCTTCCCAGCTTGTCACCTTGCACATACTGCCTCTCCACATATGTTGTATTGCTCTTATCGATTGTCTGGGGGTCTCACTTTTATACAACCAGGCCAGTAATCTTCCCAGCTTGTCACCTTGCACATGCTGCCTCTCCACATATGTTGTATTGCTCTTATCGATTGTCTGGGGGTCTCACTTTTATACAACCAGGCCAGTAATCTTCCCAGCTTGTCACCTTGCACATGCTGCCTCTCCACATATGTTGTATTGCTCTTATCGATTGTCTGGGGGTCTCACTTTTATACAACCAGGCCAGTAATCTTCCCTGTCACCTTGCACATGCTGCCTCTCCACATATGTTGTTGTACAGTTTAGATTGCATAGGCTCTCCCTGTGGTCTCTAACTTCTTGCTGTAATTGGTGGATGGTCTCCGCCTCCTCAGGGGATCTCAAGCCCTCCCACATTTTGGATTCTAACTTCCTCTCTGTGGCCTGCAATTCCCGTTTAATGCCACCCTGCAATCCTTTTGATTTTGATATTGCCGCTCCCCTCACTACCACCTTAAACGCTTCCCAGAGGGTCCCAGCCGATTCCACAATATTGGTATTATGTTCAAAATATTCCTTTATCTCAGTTCTTCTCTGAACGATGTATCCCTTAGCGCCACATATCCACCATCCCTCTTATTAACACCATCCTCCCATCTGTATCTATGGTGGACTGTAACAGCTTAAACGGAATATGTGGTGCTATTCATGTTATAACCCCTCTGGCATACGCCAAGTACGTTGCCCCCAGGATATTCCCTTTCCATTTCTTAGCTACCACCTCTTTCTTTTTCTTCGTCAGGTGAGTTTCCTGTAACAGAACAATATCTATTTTCTTTCTTTTCCAGTTCATCACAACCCTATTCCGTTCAATATCATTAATTAGCCCCCTCATATTCCATGTCACTATCCTCAGGACTCCCTTCCTATCCAATACCTACTCCGCCGTCCCCGCCCCACCCTTCTTTTTTTATCTTGTGCCTTACTTGGCCACCCACCTTTCTACTCAAACACCTTCTTTCCACTTGCACAATCACTTCATAGTGACTCCCTACACTTCCTGTCCTAACCACACTTGCAACTGTTCCACACATAATTACAATGCAGTACCACTTGCTCTCACTAACCATTGCCTCACCTACTCCACATGTTGCCCCTCCCTGTCTTCTGGTTAGCCTGCTACTTCTAAGCAATCTGGCCCTTCCACATTCAGGCGATGTTTCATACACTACAGCTTTAAAATATGGCCTTAAGGTCTGCCCCCTTTCTCCATGGGGTGCTGCGACATAACAATAATGGCAGTTTGAACCCTATTTTGAAGTCCCTGTAAGGCAGGCTATGGCTTTGATGCCCCTAAAGTAAGTTGATTTTTTTGTCTGATGGGTATATGTTATATGTATCCTGGAAGTTTAGAAGAGCTGCCATGTGTCCTGTCTCTAATGTGCAGTGCATGACTGTGGCAGTGCCCACATATTTATTTATTTTCTATTTATTCGCATTTGTATAGCGCACTTGCAGCCCATGGGCATCGAGGCGCTGTTACAAGTAAGTGTTGGATTCTTAATTCAGCAGATATGCATGAGACCAGAGGTCTTATGGATACAAATTTACAGGCATAGTTGCAGGTCTCCTTGGTCTGTGGTCTGCCACCATACTGCTCCCAAAAAAACATTTTAAAAGGTCTCTGGTTATCTTTCACTGGACTGTCCTCCTCCGGCGGAGTGCTCAAATGTTCTAGCGAGGTATGCTGATGGTTTCCTTTCAACAACGTATCATTCTTACTTTCCCATCTGAACAATTGTTCTTTCAAATGTAACTGTTGACCCACTCTCAATGATAGCTTCTGCCTGCCCATATACATCCGGTAATTCTCTTTCAGGGTCAGTTAATCTTTTAGGGAGCCTTGAACTTTTTTGCCATCCCTCTCTATAGTTGGGTGTATATCTGTTCATTTTGCTCTCATCTGTCCTTGTGCAACTGTCTTAGTGCCCACCATCAGGGGTTTTACACAACTCCATTCTTTCCACCCATTGCCTTGGTCCACCAAACCAACAAGTAGGCCGCATGGGTTGAAGCCCTGAGGTTAACCCCCACACCACGTGGTGCTCTACTAATAGAATTCACTATTTGGTTCAGGTTAAAGTCTAAGTGTGGGGATCTCTCTCCTCCACGTTGGCTTCCACCTCAAAGACTTCTCATTAGGAGCGATTTTTCTTTTTTTTTGCCACCATACCCCCAATACTTCCCTTAAGAAAATCTCAGTCTTATCCATCTGTGTATTTTGCTCTTCCCCTGATTCCCCCACCCACCACCCACCATGGCCATTTATTTTTTCCCGTAATACTTCATCCCCAACACATTCTCAATAGTGTTGCTCTTCCCCATATTTGAGGTGCAATAAATAATTCAACAAAAATACTCAGGGACTCTCAGCAGACGAACCTAGACTAAATGACAGCACAATGTGAGGGAACGACTGACAGGCCTGATGGGCCTTCTAAAGTCCATATTAGCCCCACTGGTGTCCATAAAGTTTGTCGCAAATACGATCGAGCTAGGAAATTCTTAACCCTTAGAGGAGAAGAGCAGAAGCCACACAAACTCTCATTATAAACATGGCTCCTTGAGTTACTTCCAGATCAATGCCTCTACCTCAAGGACAGGTATTTGGGAATACTATCCATAAACTGATGCTCTCTTTCAACAAAGAACACACAATTCAAGCTGTCTCATAGTGACTTACTTTTAAAACAGGAAGACCCCTTCAGCGTCCTTTAGACACAGATAGAACAGTAAGAACCAATATTTGGCAGGGTTTGGAAAAAAATGTTTTCTATTTCAAATCACGGAAATGCTTTACTGCCTGCTGGAAATTGTAGGAGCTTCCTTCCTTGACTCACGTGCACTTGGAACATTTTAAAATTTACAGCATGAAGTGTCCTCCTGAGTCTCCTGGTTCTAGTGCCCTCCAATGCACTGCAACGTGGAAGCTGACTATTATGATTTCTGATCAATATTTATTTGTTTTTTGATGATTTATGAGATGGCAGATGCAGAATACCTTGGTGAGCCCCAAGGGAAGGGTGGGGGAGACCAAAGAAAAAAAGGTAGCGCAGGGCGACACACATCAGTGTGTGAAGGATCCAAGAACTGCAAATATCAATTTGCAGTTCTTGGATCCTTCACACCTGGGACAAAAGAACATGCAGCACCCGTCAGCTAGATGCAGGAACATCGAACTCTCAAAAATTGATTTCCTCTAACAATTTACAAAGCTCAATGAGACAGTCACAAACATGGATGCTAATGCACTTATGCTATTGTGCATTTTATTATGGGAGAAGATTAACAATTATTGTGATTTTTTTCCACATATAATTCGTAGAGTATCAATCGTTCTTTATTATGTGTTACTAGTTTTTGACAGGTTTACTAAAACATATCTTCTTTAAACAGTTCTTAGTGCTCCTAATTCAAGATTCTGATATGATGATTATCTTCACTGTGCTAATCTTCTTCTGAAGTTTTAATTCATCTGGTGTTGGGCAACAAATAGCATACTAAACACGGTTACGTGAGAAACATTTACGATAGTGAGAATCTCTGATGAAGGATGAAGGTACACCTCTTTCTCATACTGTCTTGATCAAATTTGTGGTGAGGAGCAACCTAGATATCCAGAAGTGCCGTCAGGTCCGTTCTTCGTGCCACTAGCCAAGGTTACCATGGAGGCAGGGGGTAGATAACACATTTTTCTAAATTGTTTGAATTCCACCATGAGATGTTTACTCATTCTAGTTGTGCCATAATATCACTTTTTTTAGCCTTGCTGCACTTCCTTTTTGCATAGCAAGCTCACAACAGAACAACCCTATGCTTGTAGCTTACCCTCAGGCAAAGTGAAGTACTGCCACACCCGGGAGTGGCCCAGGCTAGAAGTGTTGTGGAAGTACACTTTTTTTGCCCCTTCTGGTGATCAGCCTTGTCCCTCCAAAGGATCAGAGACACCAGCACCAACTCCATCAGCCTCCTCTTGCTCCCACTCCTCTGGATGCATGAGTCCTCCTGTCCCTCTGCCTAATCTTCCTCATCCAGGAAAGGTATTCACAAACGGTTTCAATTTTTATGTTTTACCTCTTTGGGGTGGGAGGAGGAAAGTTAAGTTAAAGGAATCCAAAAACAATCAAACACAAAAATATCCATAAACGGTTTTAGCAAAGTTATTTTTCTTGTTTTCTAATTATTTTGTATTTGTGTTGGAAGGATGAAAGGGGAGCTAAAGGGAGTAAAACACAAACAATCAGAATGGGATTCATAAAGGGTTTGTCATAGTGGGAGTAAGGCCCTCATTACGACCCTGGCGCAAAGCGAAAAATGATGGCGGTAAACGATTACCGCCATCGTCTTCCGCTAAGGCCGATTACGACCCGTGACCGTAAACTACGATGTCATTAGCGGCATCGTAGCTAACGCTGCCGCTGACTGCGCCAAGGGCGCGCGCACGCGAACATCCACACCGTACTTAGCGCCATGGCGGAAAGGTACGCGAATGCCAACCCAAGCGGACATGCCCCTAACGCCATCACCCAGCCCGTTAAGTACCTTACCGCCATGGTGCTAATTACGCCATCGCGAACCAACCGTAAAGGGCCATGTAAAGTGAATGTAGCTGCCACAGGTGCACAGAAACAGCACAGGTGAAGGCAATACAGACTCAGGAACTACAAAAAGAGCACACCCCACCCCTTCCCACACCCAGTCACACTCCACAATGATACCAATAGGACTAGCAATGTTGGGGCTGGAGGACCTGATAGCAATGCGAGTGCTACAACAGCAACTACAACAACAACAACAACAACACGCTGCACAGAGGAGACGCAGGAGGAGAAGGAGGGCAAGGCAGGCCCAGCAAGCCCCACCAGCACAGCCAGTGCCACCACGCAGGCAGCCCCCAATCCCACGTATCAGAGCCAGCCCATTCAACCTCACCGCTGAGCAGATCCACACCCTGTACCGACTGGACCGGGACGCCATCACCACCATTGTGGACATGATACACAACAACATCGTCAGCATGATTGAAACACCCACTGCCACCCCCCCTACTGAAGGTAGTGTCCGTGCTCCACTTCCTGGCCACAGGCACCTACCAGCACACAGTGGGGCACTTGCATGGCATATCACAACCATTATTCTCGCGTACACTGATGCAAGTGCTCGATGCCCTCCTCAAGCACACAGATGACCACATCTCATTACCACGGTCTGCCCAGGAGATTGCCAACACCAAAGTGGGTTTCCATGCACTGGCCGGCATACCTGGTTGCATTGGTGCCATTGACTGCACCCATGTTGAATTGGTGGTCCCACATGCCATGGAGGTACCGTACCGCAACCGTAAACATTTCCACTCAATCAACGTGCAAATGGTCTGTGACTCCAACAGGATCATCACACATTGTTCTGCCAGATACCCCGGATCAACACATGATTCAATGGTCCTTCGGAACTCCACAATACCACGCTACATGGAGCGACATGCAGGCCCAAGATCCTACCTACTCGGTGAGTCTAATGTCATGAGCATGGAAATGCAAAGTGGGTGTTGAATGACGTACCAATGCATATTTCATCTGGCAGATACAGGGGGGTGATGCATACATCACATGGGTGCAACTAGCAGTAGCCAGATCATTCCCTGTGGCAGCACTGACGTCAACAGAGTAGTGTACACATTATGCCTGACCTAATCATCCCAACATGTGAATGAAAGTGTATCCCAAAAACGACACAACCATCTGCAAGTGCATTGTGCAAATTGTGACCTAATTGACCCTAAAGAAAACCACCAACATGCACGTCACCATGCACCAACTACTGAAAGGCCTGTCCCCCACAACTGCGCACAAAGGAGGCACATGACAGACAGGAACATCAATGCACCACTACAAGACCCACAAACTGTCCCCATTGACACCAGTAATGCTCACTGGGGTCATAATGAGCCAGACATCAATGTTGCTATCATGTGGGCTTCAAGCTCACAGGACACGTGCAAGGTCACATGAATGACGGCCTGAACAGACACCGTGGATGGCCATTCACAAGGCAATCGTCCCCCCTGCATTGTGTTTTTGCATGCAAAACAGTACATGAGAGCCATGAACACATACTGGTTGCACAGTGTAAATCCATTAGCACAACTCTAATTGGTGCACAGTAACAGTCGGAATCAAGGCATGGTTGTGCGTCATGTTCACAAATCAATCTCGTTCCTGACACATTCATTTCTCACATTTTACAGGTGATGCGGGCTATCCCCTGAAGAGGTGGCTCCTCACACCAGTGCGGAACCCATCGAACCAGCATGAGGAGGACTACAACCGTGCCCATGCACGTACCCGTGTGGTGATAGAGCAGGCTTTTGGCCTACTGAAGGCACGTTTCCGCTGCCTCAGCAGGTCTGGCGGGGCACTCCTGTACCGCCATGAGAAGGTTGCAAAGATCGTCATGGCATGTGTCATGCTACACAATATGTGCATCAGATGAAACGTGCCTCTGCCCCCTGACGCAGAACCACAACCACCTGATGATGGGGATGATGATGATGGGGATGGGGCAGCACCTCAGGGAGGCAGCGATGCACAGGAGGGGCATATAATGCGTCAGAATGTCATTGACCGATACTTCTAGCACACACAGCGTGTGTGTAACATATGGATGGCACTTGGGGCACTGTGTGTGTCTGGTATGTCAACACTGTGGACTGTGAAACAATAAAGCACACATACGCAATGAGCAATGTCCACACATTTCGTTTGTGAGAAATGAAAAAGTGTATTGTTCTTCTGAATAGGTATAACAGAACCCCTCCCCCTCCCCCCTGAACACTCCAACACACCCAATTCCCCCTCCCCTGAACACTCCAACACACCCAATTCCCCCCTCCACCTCCCCCTGAACACTCCAACACACCCAATTCCCCCCTCCCCCTCCCCCTGAACACTCCAACACACCCAATTCCCCCCTCCCCCTCCCCCCTGAACACTCCAACACACCCAATTCCCCCCTCCCCCTCCCCCTGAACACTCCAACACACCCAATTCCCCCCTCCCCCTCCCCCCTGAACACTCCAACACACCCAATTCCCCCCTCCCCCTCCCCCTGAACACTCCAACACACCCAATTCCCTCCTCCCCCTCCCCCCTGAACACTCCAACACACCCAATTCCCCCCTCCCCCCTGAACACTCCAACACACCCAATTCCCCCCTCCCCCTCCCCCCTGAACACTCCAACACACCCAATTCCCCCCTGAACACCCTGCAAACATGTGACAGTGCCCGTGGTGAAGTGTGTATAGTTTTGCACACTATTGACTGCCCCCTCTCCCGGAACCTGGGGCCCCCCTGCCTGTGCTCCTCAGGGTCCTGGATGACCTGCGGACGGGAGAGGCTTGTGCTGAACTTGCAGCTGAGGATGTACTGGGCTGCTCAGTATGGCATGTGTCCACAATTGTCTGGATGAGCTGGCTCATCATCTGCCGCACTGCAGCAAGTTCAGTGCATATGTCCCTGCTGGCAGTTTGGATGGCAGACCTGATGCCATCAGCACTCCTCTCCATGGCTGCACTGGCACTTCCACATTCTGCAACATGCTGCGTGAGGAGTGTGCCCAGTACTTCCTGCCTGTTGGCAATCTGCTCCAGCGACAGCTGGAAATCTGGCCCAATGGAGGGTGCCAATGGGGGACCAATGGGACTACTCCCATCTTCCCCAACTCCCACTGGGCTTGGAGTTGCTGGCCATGAATTAGCAGGCGATTGGCCCTGGGTGTCATCTCCATGATGGCTGATTGGGGATAGGTGTGGTGAGTGAAGTTGCGTGTTGTGGGCAAGTCCAGTGTCATCCTCCACATCACTATCGGAGCAGGCAGCGATGGCTGCAGTCTCCCCAACAGTACTGCTCCCTGCTGACACATTGCCCTCAGTGGGCAACAGAGGGTGTTGTTGGGCTGCAGGCGCTGTCACGACCCCTTCCTCGGGGGACTTTGCTGCCCTGGCCTCTTCAGCCTGGCGTGGTTTCGGCCTGGGTCCAGCAGAGGTGGATGCATGGTTCCCTTCTCCCACTTTCCTGGCCTTCTTGGCTGGGGTGCTGGTGCTGTCGTCCCTGCCAGTGTCCGATTGCGAGCCTGTGGTGGAGCAGAGGAGGTTGACTGTTATTGATGGTTCAGCGGACATTGAGCAGGCTTTGTGAAGAGTGTAATGGATAGATGGTGGAGTTAGTAGCCCGTGACATACAGGTTGCCTCCCTTTAGGTTCGGTTTTGCATGCAGGTGTGTGTCTGCCTACTGTACAGTGTACATGCTGCATGTGCGCAGGGTGTGGCTCATCTGCTGATGTGTTGCGTCTGCCACATTGTGATTGTCACGTGCAAGTGTATCAGGGTGTCTTGCAAGGCTGGATATGAGGCACCTACCTGTGTCTCCAGATGTCGGGGCCCCTCTCTCCATCTCGCCGACACCTTCGATGCACTCAATGCCAATCAGAGAGGCACATGTCTCCTCCCATGGCTGCATCTTCAGTGGGGAGTGTGCTCCCCCGCCAGTTCCCAGGGCCAGGTTACGGTTGGCAGACATAATGCCACGGACCCTGATCCGCAGGTCGTCCCACCTCTTGCAGCACTGTTTGGAGGTGCGTGGGGTGCTTCCAACAGCACTGACACGTTGTGCCACAAGCTCCCACACCTTCTTTTTGCGGCCTATGGCTGGCCGGGTCATCTCAGTGGAGAAGACAACATCGGCCTTCTCCTGGAGCGTGTCTGCAAGCATTTGCAGTTCCTCACGACTGTAGCGCTCCTGCCGCTGCCTGTCACATGCCTTCTTCACAACTTTCGGCATGGTTGGGTGTGGAAATGGGTGGGTTATGGGAATGACAGGGTTTGAGGGTTGGTTGTGGTGTGGTTGGGTAGGATGGCAATGGATTGTGTTTTTTAAGATGGCCGCTGTGCTGTTTCCCGTTTTGCCGCGATTACGCTATTTCCGGTTCCGCCTAATTGCGGTCACCGCTAATTACGGTGACCGCTGACTACGGTCGGCGCAATGATGGGTGGCGGTAGGTCACCCTGCGCTGTTAACGAGGCCGGTAAGGGCTATTTACGGCATGGCGTAGTTTACGTTACCGCCATGGCGTAATGCTCGTGCGCGATGGGTCGTAATATGGCGCTCTTATCGCCATCGGACCATGGCGTTAACGCTCATTACGCCATGGCGGTAATTTCGATTACTTACCGCCTGGGTCGTAATGAGGGCCTAAGACTTTAAGGAAATTCATAAAACAAGAGCAATTCAAAACAAAATGAAACTAACAGGGAAATAAATGCTAATTAATACACACAAAGGTGCTTTCAGTGGCTTCTACACAGGGCATCCTTCTCCCCTATTAGGATGTGCCTTGTTCCTCACTCTAAAAGTTGACCTAAACTCAGAGAGAACCAAGAAGAATGCTATGCCTTTTATCAGCCCACTGAACCTCCCCCGAGAATCCAAAGCTCTGATTGATCCAACAAAGTTCTTGTGGTCCCGATTGGCTAGCCAATGCATGTCGCATATGCCGATTATCTTGCTGGTGTTTGGAAACAATTTTGGGCTGGCTTGAAGGGGGCTGCCTTAGGCAAAACAAAAGAGGTGATGGCTGGATGGTTTGGAATCAATGATATCCTCTGGCATTGCTCTCCAACCCTCCAGACCATAAATCGTCAGCCTGCCAACCCATTACAGAAGGGCAAAGTCCATATGCAATTCATGCTTGGTCCCACACCAAACGTAGCAGTCCAGCCTGAACTGCTAGGTCACATCCCTTCTGCACGAGGCCACAAGAATCCCCAGACACGTCGCTGACTCATTGGGCGTAATCATTGAGGAGTAGCTTGGGTCTCTAGGCCCAGCAGGCTTGGGACCAATGTCTGGGCCGCCCTGTCCCACTCAGGGTGACTTATGAAAAATAAAAGAGGTGATGGCTGGATGCTTTGGAATTTATCCTAACCTCTGGCATTGCTCTTGGAAACCCTCCAGGACATTGTTCTTCAGCTTGCCAACCCATTACAGAAGGGGAAAGACCATATGCGAATCAGGCTTGGTCCCACCCCAAAAGGGGCAGTCCAGCCCGAACTGCTTGGAGGGGGTTGCCCCCACTTATAGCTAGGAACCCACTGCGACTGAATGATAGTTCTAAAGACGGGGCAGTTAGCATACAACACATATACACTCAGTCATACTAACAAAATGCAAGGCTATACATAATAAAGTTCAGCTGATGACACACATTATATGATTTGTAGAATAACTGTATGCATAACAATGGAAAGTAAAAATATCAAAATGCAGGTGATGCATCCAGACAGATTCTTCAATGCAGAGTTGATTCACACAGTATCTGCAGAAAAACTAGAACAAATGAGCACAGTGTTTCAATTTCAGACCCAGACAGCAATGATAAGTGGATTGCGCCTCAGAACTCCAATGTCCGATTGCATTCTTAAGAGTCTGACACCTGAGCCCCATCCAGATGGCTTGGGACACGAGATTTGGTGGAGCCAGGCATTTCACAAGACAAGGAGTGCATTCACGGTATCCTAGCTATTTATTATGGGATTTGCTAATTACATCATTCTCCCTGAGGTGCTCAGTAGAGACTAAGATGTTAAGTGAGGGAGATTAGCTGGTGGATAGGAAAAGTCAGGTCTTAGGAGCATTCGGAAATCAGGGAGGTACAAGACAAGAAATACTCTAGACAAGACCAGGAAAAAAGTGTTGGGAAAACAAACCTTCAGAAACTGTAGTTGACTATTTCCACACAGGGAAAGGCAGAGTCTGTGGGGCAGAGATTGATACATTGACCTATTTGTAGTGTGAACCCCTTCCTGTAGTTTCAGTGATCTTTATCCCCTACTGTTGGTTGTTACAAATAAACTACATTAACTATATACCTTTGCTTCGAGTCGTATTTTGACACTTCAAGGTTGACATAACCCTGTGACTCTCTCAAACTAATTTGGAACACTGACAGTGTCGCAGATAATGGCAATATGAATCTGGGGGCTTACCTCCAAAAAAGGAACCTTTCAATGTGCGCCCGGTGAGCATCAGCATGGGATCAAATGCCAACTGTGCACCAGCAGGAGTTATTCCAATAAGGGCACAGGTTCCATAACCGGGATGTGAAGACTGCAGGGCTGATATCTGAGGAGAATAAAAGTGGATACTGTCGGCTAAGGAAAGGTCTTTTGCATGCTGAACAGAAAGCATGTGACACCCAATTACAATCAAGCCAATTTAGGCAGATTTATGTGTATGTTTGCAAGATGACCTTGGATTGCCATTTCTACAAAAATAACTGAGCTGCAAAACTTAAATAAAACACCTGTACACTACCTGGCTGTCATCATAGGGTGCAATACAGCTTACCTAATACTTGTAAAATGTATGTGCTTCTTTCATTATTATAGATTTTAATTTCCAAAGACACAGCACTGAAGATAAAGATGATGCATAGAATGTAATAACTACTCTTTACCAGTGCCAGGAAGCTCCTGTGAGGTGATAGAGCACCTTTTAAACTAGATACACACCACAATCCAAAAGGTGCAGAGTGAAATTTAAAGAATGCACACGAAGGAGTAAATGGACCTTAGGAAATTGTGAAACTGTGTTAAATGCACCACTGAAAGGAAAACAAGCAGGAATGATTCAGCCTCTTATTGTTATGACCAATTAGCAGAGCCCTCACACAGCTACCTGTGATCTTGGACATGGTCTGAAGCTCTTACTAGTCAATAGTCCTAGGTCCGGTTGGACCTGGTCTCTGTAGAGACTCTCATTAATTATTGTTATTATTAATGCGAGAAATTCTATTTAAAAAAATAAAACAATCAACTTCGGAGAAAAGAATAACCTATTGTCCGTTTTATCTACAAGTTATAAGAATCGGGTCAGGGTCTATACAAATTCTACCACCAATTCTCGTTGGAAATATTTGTACAGATTGCTGCGTGATCCTGATAGCAAAACATTCTGGGCACAAATTAGATACTATACAGCTGGAAAAACCATGCACGACTTAAATCCTATATCAGAAGGTGCTTTGACTAAGGCAATTACCGGACATTACTTTGATGATTTTCAGGTTCTTGACAATGATTTCCAATCTATTATCACAACGGATACTGGGGGATACAGCTTTGATGATACATTGGCAGTTATTAAAATTCTAAAGACTAACCTGCCGCTGGTCCCAACTGTATCCTTAATGCTGTTATGAAGGCCAACCCAGTTCTGTGGGCTACTATATTAGAGCAGTTGTTTAAGTATGTATTGACACTGGTGTGATTCCTGCTAGCTGGTGTGACCCTATTCTGGTCTCTGTCTTTAAGAAGGGGGACAAGAATGACCCTAATAATAACTATTTTTACCTGACGCTACTACCTCTTCAATATTCGTAAAATCCGTTCCTGCCTCACCTTCCATGCAAATAAAATCTTAATCTCCTCTCTTACTTTCTCTCAACTTTTCTATTGCTCTTCCCTCCTCTTTGGACTCCCTGCCTCTCATCTCGCTCCCCTTAAATCCCTCTACCACTCTGTCATCCGTACCCTTTGTCTTCTTGCCCCTCACGATTCCATTTCCTCTTCGCTCTCTTACCTCGGCTGGCTTCCCTTTCACTTCCAACTTAAATGCCACTTCCTTTGTCTCGTTTTTAAATCTCTTCATGATCTTGCTCCCCCCTATTTTTCCCCTCTCCTCTCTTTCTACACTCCCTCCCGCTCCCTCCGTTCTGCTGATCTCTTCCTGCTTACTGTTACTCCCTCCCCTTGTGCCTCTTCTCGTTACTGTTCCTTTCAACTCCTTGCCCCCTACACTGGAACTCTCTACCCCTCTCTATCCGCTCCATTACCTCCTACTCCTCCTTCTGCGCCTCCTTAAAATCTCTTCTCCTTTCCCCGTCCTGACTTTCCTCATCACTTCCCTTACACTTCTCACTTACCACCTCTTACACTTCCTTTGCTCCCTTGAAACTCCATCTTATTCCCCTCCCTGACTTCCCTCCTCTCCCCCTTACTCCGCTTCCCTCCTTCACTCGTTTTTTATCCTAGGTAAATTGTTCTACTTACTGTTTATTTTAATGGCTTGTCTCATGTTTGTAATTATGCTTCTAGTTTATCATATTCTATGTATCTTGTTGTTATAATGTAAAGCGCTTTGGCGTAAAGCGCTATATAAACTTAATAAATACAAATAAAAACTATCGGCTCTTAGCCATGTTAGATTCAAGTCAAACAATGTTCTGTATCATCTTACAAAATAAGCTCAATAAATGGGCTTAGGGTAAAGGACTTATTCATGAACTGCAGACTGGTTTTCGCAAAGGACATGGCACGATTCATAGTTTAACAGCTCTTTACTATGCCATGGCTGAGACAAAGGGCCCTAGACATGAAAAGCTATATCTTTGCTTTACTGTCTTTGCTAAAGCTTTTGTTTCCTTTTCCCGGCCCCTTCTCTGGAATAAACTAAGACAGTGGGCTATAGACCCTCTCTTGCTGTTCTTTAGTGAAGCTTTACACGCTGATAGGTCAGGTATAGACCGTAATAATCAAGAAGGTGCTGTGACTAATCAAATTCCTATCACAAGTTCGGTGGTATCCCGGTGGCGCTACCGCCCGGGCTGATAGCATTACTGTCACCCGGTGCTATTAGTGCAGGATCATGGGTTGGATGGTAATGGTATTCTATGCCCATTTATGCAGATGTGAATCATCTTAGAATGAACATCTCATAAAACAAAAATTGTTGACATTGGTGACAGAACAAAAAAAGAAATCCTTTAATTGGATCATCACTGATACACCTCTGGAAATAATTAAGAAGTGCATGTATCTTGGACATCTCATGAGCTCTCACGCAGATGGGAACCATCACTACCATTTTATTGGCTCCAAATTAATGAGAATATGGGGAGTGAAAAACAAGTTTATTAGATAAAGAAGATGCTATAACATCGAGTGACGTCTTACCATTTATAAAACCAATGTAATACCTGGAATTCTGAATGGGTTATCTGTTTTCTCTGACACAGTGGCTTGGAAAATTAGAAGCAAAATGATTGCATGCCATCCTTGGTGTCCCAGCCTCTGTTCCAGTGGAGGCACTAGGATTTGAGCTTGGCCTTACGTCCCCACGCTATGGTTATTACAGCGCTCCAAGATTTTTCTCTCCATGCTATCACCACATCTTCATTCAAATACTTTGCTAGGATTAATTAGCTGAATGGGAATGGTGAGGGAGCTAACAACGGGCCCATCAATTACGGGCCCGTTGTTAGCTCCCTGGTTCCCTCGAGGAACCCGCTATCGAAAAACCAGACGTCCACAGCGGGTCCCGCAAAGGGACCTCGTAATAGTGCGGAGTGGGTTTAATGATGCCGGCACCATTACCGGCGCCGTTAAACCCATTCCGCACTTCTCGTAATGAGGCCCTATTGTCGTATATGTGATACGTAGGTTGAGACTTCTCAGCACATTTTGACAGGTTGCCTGAAACTAACAAATGTATATTGAAAGAGATATTCTAACCTTACCTCCACCACCTGTGATTTTATTGAAACCGATCAGTTCTGGAGCAGTATAAACAAAGCGCAATCCATTTTGATCACTGCAGCAGCATTTTCTGTCTGGAAGGAGGTTCAAAATCTCTTCAATCATATATAGTTAGCTGTTTCATAGCTAATTTCTACTAGGTTTTCTGGGCTGAGTACCCAGTGTTGAGCCTTGTATTAATTTTTCATGAAGCCTACTTAATAATTGAGGGGTATAATAATTTAATTTCTCCCATTACGTCTCCTATATGAGTGTCTTCTCAACTGAAAACTAAGAGCGATTTCATGATAACAACACAGTCCAGTTGTCAATGGTAATTATCTCTTCTCCATTAACTTGTATACCTTCTATTTATTGTGATATAATTTAATTTGAACAAATTGGCATTTTTTTTCTATTATGATTTGAACATTGTTGCTTTGTATTATTATGACATTTTAACATGTGTTTTAGATATTATTAACAAATTGGTAGATTTATTGCGAACCAAAATTTACTGCACTATTTAATATATTTTGATATGTATTTTAGATGAGAAAAATAATTTAGACTGTATTAACGCATGCATATTTCTTTTATATGTATATATAACAATACACTCTGTGATAAAAGGTTTTTCTTTAAACAAATGCACAATAAAAAAATTTAAACAAATTATTCTTAGGAATAGTTATGGAAAATGCCAGTGTGCTTTTGCTCATTGGCTCTCTAGAAGGCTAATTTTGCAGATATCTCACAACTTGCTTTGGAACAATTCTTTACACATTAGGCTAAACATACCATATAGTAGTTTTTATAGATTACAAAAGACACACACACAGGTAAACAATTCAAAGAAGGGTCGTGATAGAAATCAACATGTATTATTTGCTAGATAGGCCAACATGATCATTCACCAATTGCGCTGCTCTACCAAGATTGGGGTTCTGGTGCTTAATTATAAAGGACTTTGACTTTTTATTCTGAGCAGTGAATGTTGGACGGATGTACATACATTTCCTTCCATCATGTATATACGCTTGTCCACTTACATTTCCCCTTTCTCTGTCAGTCCTGTGTCTTCTGAGGAAAACGTGCTGTTCTGCCTTGTCTGCTTGAGCAGAGTGGTGTAGAGTTAGGACAATAGTGGCAAGGAGTCTAGGGAAAGGACCTTTATATGTTCTATAGTTAGAAAACATTGTAATACAGTTTTTCCTCCTGATTGCCGTTAACAATGTCCATTCACAGTTTCTGTTGTGTGCCATGAAAGAAAAAGTGGGTGCTTATTGTGGCAGGTTCGACAGAGGAAACACAAATAAAGTAGTAAAGTTGATACAAATAAAAACGGACACAGACACAGACACAGACACGTGGATGAGTTCAGTGTGTATGTGAAGGACTGTATTAGTGTATATGTCTCATAAACACACAGATTACCCTCCCCATGCACATGTCCATACGGCCTCAAACACACAGACCATTAACTCAGTAAAGTGGGGAGAAAATAAAAAGCCAGTGGTCACAAACTGCCAACATCAAAATTCACACACAGTTTCACTCACAAGAAATCTAACAGATGCCCCCAGGCTCCCACTGACATCCAAAGGATAATGCCAAAAGGGACACAAGTCAAGGGACTGAAGTTTGCAAGATCACTAGCTGATAGGCCATCCATTCATCCCCCTGGACTTCCTTTCTTCGCCCTTCACCTTCACTGGATGTGTGGCAGTGGGGAATTACTACTTCATGCATGCTGCTCACCTATAGGCTCCCCTTCCAATATATGACCCAGCCGGTGGTCATGTGATCACTTCAGTTTGGGTATCTCCACATTCAGTGCTCAGCCAGAACATCACAACAACCTGTGTTGTCCAGTTGACAAGGCTCTAAATGGTAGGTCATCCATGAACTCCCTCTTACTTCCTTTTTCATCGCCCACCTTCCATGGATGACTGCTTTTGGGCATTAACACTCCATGCTCGTTGCTTGAGCATGGGCTCCTCCTGCACAATATGACCTGGCCCTCAGTGCTGCGACCCCTTCAGCACAGCTGTAACTTCATAAGGCACCCCTTGACTCCATTGACTTCTTTTCGTCACTCTCCCTACTCCCAGAATTCACAGCAGCAGGGGCATTCTAATCTAGGCCTGTTACAGACCCAGAGGCTCCCCCTACACCATGTGACAAAGCCTAAGATCATGTGACCACCTGCTGCTCGGCCCTCTCCTCAGGTGGTATTTAAAAGAAATTCACAGGAACTTAGTATCTTTAGTCAAAAAACATTTCTCATGGTAGGCCATTGTTTCATCTATCCAGATTTTCTTTATTCACCTTCCATCTACCCTGTCTGCTTCGCGGAATTGGCGTTTACCACTTTAGGAAATCTGCTCACCCATAGGCTTCCCATGCACCACGTGACCAAAAATCACAATCTATATCCCACTGACAGATGATGCTCTTGGCAAGAAAATAGAGGTCAAGGACAACTTCGGTGTGCCCCTGTTTGGCTCAGGCAGATCCATGAATGCTAGGTTGTGCCTTAACCTCCTCTCACCATGCACCTGCAATGTCTATCACTTGTACTCCTATCCCTCTTATTCCTCTTTTTACTGCATACTACATTCTAAGATTACCCTACCCTTCCTGCTCCCTCTACCCTCCTCCCAAATGATCCTATCCTACACACATCCTGCAACAGACAACCTACCCATTGCAACCTCTTCCCCTTACTCAGCTCATTACCCAACCACTCCCTCTATATTCACCCATGGGTTCTGGAACAGGCATCTAATCTGTAAATAATCTTCCTCTCTGATGATTTCAATCCTACAAACCCTTCATCAAAGTCATGGGAATCACAAAAACCTGAATTCTCCTCACAATGCTGTCATATTAGCAAGCATCCACGCTGACACTGCCTACATCCGTCGCACACCAACCTAACAGAAGAGTTGGTGAAGTTGGCCTAGGGATCAATAGTCACTCATATGACTCTCCTATATTTTGAATGTACTCACATTCAGCTACTACCCCTCACAGTTACTGTTCTCTGTCATGCATCTGTCTCTCCTAGCTCCTCTTTGCTAATTTCTACCTCCTACTTGATTCCTGCCCTTCAAATGTTCTTTTTTTGTTTCCTGTGTGATTTTAACCTTTCAGAATGTCTGATGCCCACCAACTTGATCTAACGTCTTCCCTTTCATAGCACTCACACTACTCACTCCATCAACTCCTCACCCACAGCAACTCCCTTGATGTTACATTTCTCTCTTCCTCCTACAGACAACCTCACCGTTGACTGCTACCCCTCTGACCACATTATAATTCATTTTAAAATGAACGTCCCTTCTCCTTTCTCTCTACTCCCATACAAATTAAAATGAGACTATGTGGCCTCCTACCTATCTACATTTCAGTCCTCTCAGTTTGCTCTCAGCAGGACATGTTTTCCCAATTTAGGACGTCTTCAATGATTTACACTTTGCCCTCAGTTCCCCTTTCAGACAGTTCTACCAGGGTGGCACCTTCACCATTTCCTCTATTTCCTCTCAAACCCTAGATTGCTCCTGAAATCATACTGCTCAAGACCCAAATATACCTCCATCTATGTTACAGGCGCACATCTTTGCACCCCCCTCCTCCTCCTCATACTCCTCCCCTTCCACTTCTTTCTCCTACTTGACCTCTCCCCTCCCAATCCTCTCTTTCTTCCCCTCTCTCTCTCTTTCTTCCTCTACCCTTCTCATACTCGCTCCTTGCCAACAACAATATTGGTCTCTGTGACCTCACTAATGCCCTGTATATGGCCAAATGGGATTATTTTACCAATTTGATCACATCACTATTCTTCTATCAACAGAAGCTATGCTCTACAGTTCAACTTAAGCTGCCCCCTCACTCCATCTCATCTCCCTCAGCTGGCAACTTCACCATTTACTTCTTGTTCAATATGTCCAAGATTACTGTCACCATCACCATTCTCCTTTCCCTCGCCCTTCTTCCCCTCACCTCCTCATACCCCTCTCATCCCTTGCCTTTGTTACCTCTCCCCACCTCTCCCCATGATACCCACCATCCTCATTCCCTTTCCCTGCACTGATAAACCATTGTGTAGTCTGATTGATCCTTTCTCCTCTCAAGTCTATAAATGTCATAGCTCCTCTATTCCGCATGTACCTATCCTCTCTCTTCAACCACTCACTTTCCTCAGGGACGTTTCCCAATTGCTTTAAAATGTGTACTGTTCAACCCATTCTCATTAAACGATCAGTTAAACTAGAACTTCATTTTAACCTTTCTCTTCTCCTCCACTACTGAAAAAAACCTCAAACATATAGGGCCAGATAAAGCGGTACATTGGAAAATATCAGGAGAAGTTGTGAGAATCTAAGATTAGCTCCTGCCACCTCAAACTCATTTACAAAAGCAAAAACTAGAGTAAATCTGGAGCCCCCTAGATCATACCTGTGAATCCATTGAGAAGTCCTTGTGATTTTCATTGGCACATGATCCTCTCAAGGATGCTCATGGCAGCTCCCAATTTGCTCCAGTTTTAGGCTTTGTACAAAAAGGTATAAGGAAGTAGGAGCAAATTTCCAATGCACAGGGCATCACATGATTTGCTCTAGTGCAAATCCTTGTGAATTGGATAAATAGCATTTAATAGTGGTCAAGGCAAAATATACTGGTGAGACTTTGTAAATAGAGCTTTATTTGTAAGAATCATCAATCATTAGCCCGCCAGCCTCTACGTCCTTACACCACTCGCTCTCTTGCCTTAAACCATCTTTTCCACATTGTGTGGACCTCCATGCTCTCCCCCAAAATTCCGACTCCATGCATTCCATCCTAGCATACCACACTTCTCACGCTCAACCATTTATGACAAAATCCTGCTATTGTACAGGACACCTAACTGCCTAGACTATATCTGCAAAGCCCATTGGCACCCACCTGTCTTGTTGTCTCTCCCCTGTTAAGACCAGTGGCTTTGCTGCAGGTTTTACATAGGGCCTCATTACACGTAAGGCGGTAACCATGGCGCTATTAGCGCCATGGTTGCCGCCGGTATTTTACCGTGTCCGCCTTGGTGGATGGCGGAATTACCGCCCTACTCCAAGGGGAGCGGGGGCGGTAATTCCCCATTCACCAAGGCCCTTCCCCATTCCCATTTTTGCCCCATAGGGCATAATGGGAATGGGGAAGGTGCTAATTACGGTACCGCAAATTGCGGTACCGTAATTAGCACCAAGGTCCCTTTGTGGCACCCTACTTTAACGGCTGGTAAAACCAGCCGTTAAAGTCGGGTCCCACAAAGGGAACTCGTAGTAAGGCGGTAAGGGTTAACGGTCACCGGTAGCATTACCGGTGACCGTTAACCCTTACCGCCTTCCGTGTAATGAGGCCCATAGTCTTCTAGATGCTTAGGGCTTTAATGGAGTCTGCCCAACCTTCACCTGCTCATTGGAGTTTAACCTAACCATTTATCTTTTATTCTCCCTCTGCTTCTGACTCACCCAGCATCTCTGTCCCGCTAACTGCTCCCTTCATATCTTGTTTTCCGAATCCCTCATGAGGAAACTGTCCTTGCTATGAGCGCAAAACCACCAAATTCAACACCCTACCATCCTCTGTGCGGATGACATTATGATATACACTAGGAATCCTAGTCCTTGGTCTGAACCATCTCATGGGTCCTTCCCACAATTCCTTCAAAAGTGCTACCCTTACTCACTTGTACACATTCGGGGCTCACTCCTCCACTGCCTTTTTTCAATCACACCAGATTTTATTGACACTTTGATGAGCTTTCTGCATCCATGGAGTATGCACCCTAATATTCGGTTTGCAGCCTCTACTCAATTCAAACGGTGGCACCCTATCATGGTGTGAGGTGAGAAACTGTACAATTACTTTCTCTGAGATAGATTTCATCCAGTCCTGGCCATTCGCAAATGCACTCTTAGACAGTCTTCAATGGTCTCACTAAACCTTGCTACCATCCCATTTGTCTGTAGATGATATACCGAACTGAAACTGTGTTCTGTACCACTTTCTGTTACAAATGTCTTAATTTGCTTTAATCTAAACTGCACTGCATTACCAGTTACTATTATATTTGGAAAGCCTTCTCTCAAAAAAAATATCTCATCTCGTAAATGGATTACTTTCCATGTGGAAATATTTTTTGAATGTACACTTTCTCCCATTGTGTCAAGAGATCTATGAAAACAATACAAACATGTGGAACCCCTTGGCAGCATATTGGCCCCACTATGCCCATTCCAACTCTTTCCCATGGTATTAATGGGATGTTGTCTCAGGAGGATAGCTCAGGGGAAAGGTGCTTGCTTTGGAAACAAGACGACACGGAGCAACACAGGTTCGATCCCCGGGTCTACGCTTAGAAACCTATTAAGCACGTTATAAATAACCCATCATATCAATTCACCACTTGTGTGGCCTCAATGTGCTTTTTTTTGGGCGGAACACCCTTGTTGACCGTAGTCAATGTGCTGGAGAGCTCTTAGAGGATTGGGTTAGGAGATGCATGTGTGCATTTTTGCCAGTCTAGGACTTGGATTGCTGCTAAGCTTGACTAAGCAGCCCAGTGTGGGGTACATTTATGGCCCATGACAGAAATCCCCTTCACCTCAAAACCACATTTCCACATTTCACCCAAAAACGGCTGTGCTTTCTTTCCCTGGCACATGGGTGGCAAGCTTTAAACACTGCCACACAAAGAATGGCTGCATTTGCTTAATTCATTTAAATCAAAAAGAAAATAACCTACATTCATAATGGTTCTGCATTGACTGTTTTGTCATTTGAAGACTAAAGGCTGCGCACCGCAGTTCATATGGCATTGGTTCTTTTTCTTCATTTAAACACTACAAAGTGTGTGCTCTATTTAAATACAGCCCTGCATGTGTTTTTGCCTTTCATCTGAAATTTCACAAATGTATGCGCTGCTTTGCAAAATATCCCTGTGTGCCTCATTCCATCTGAAATGCCAAAGAAAGTTAGGCAATCCATCCCAAAAACAGCCGTGGCTGACTGTTCATTCACTTAAGGAGCAAGAATCTCCCATTGTAACTGACACGGCTTTGTTTTCATTGCACTCTGAAACCCTGGAAGAAATGAATACAGCATTCTATTTTCATCCCATGTCAAAATCAAAGAAACCCTCTGTAGTTTCCCATCTGTGTTCATGCACCAATATTGCCTGCAAACCCGCTCAAAAGGGATCAATGGGAAGAGAATATTATTTCCAAAACCACATTGGAAATAGGAAATGTAAATCTTGCACACGTGTGAATTTGTTATTTGTAAAACAAAGGAAAAATTATGTTTAAACTCAAATGTCAAATGACAGCTGTTGCTCAGACAGAAATATTATTGTATATGTGGATGAGTGGCTGCAAAGCAAGGGATACTATGCTCTTCCCCCCACAAGACTTGACTTCAATCAGCTTAGCAGAGGTAAAACCAGTTTGTCAGGAGGTCCTGCCGCCCACTTTCGCATCCTTAAGTGAACTAATTCTGCACGGACATGTGCTGGGGCTGAAGGAGTAATAATTGCTGGTTCTACTAGACTGGCTGACAGGACTGCCAGAAAATACAAAGGAGGTGACTGGGCCCTGTGTTTGTCCCAAAGGTGCGATTTCCTTCAGCACTCATTCACAGGATGTCCTTTGTGCAAGCTGAGCCAAGAGCAGACAATTTGGCTGTGGGGGTTTTGCAGCACTGTCCTCCCACGTGACCAACTTTCCCCATTGTCACTAATAGACTGCTGCAGTTTAAGACATTTTTCTCAGCACTCTGAATGAATAAGGATTATTTTGTTATGCTAGTTTTCTATGTAAATGTTTGGTGAATAGAAAGGGACCATGTGCATAATTTTAAATATTATGTATCTCATACAAAGGGCAGAAATGTGCAAAAAAGTGAGGCTACCTCACACAGAGTCAGCGATCGGCTTTCCCAATTCCTTTTGAATCTGCATATCTACTTTTCATGACGGTGGCTAGTATAAATCTGATGTTTTGATCCATAACTTATTTTTGTCAAGAAATAGGCTTTGTGAGACAAATAAAGTCATAAGTGCACACACATAAATTATGTAATTTCCCCTGAACCAATCAACCCAGGGAAAGGAGGGGACACTGGAAGACTGCCCTATCCCAGCAGAGGGGTCCAGAGTATTCACCCCCCAGATTGTAAACCGATGATGTTATTTTGGGACTATAAGGGGGAGACACACACGCCATTGCGATTCAGACTCAGGACAATCCACTGAAACTTCTTCAAGATCCAGGAAAGCAGATCCATCCATCCAGATCCAGGCATACCCAGAATGCAGGGAGAAAGGAAGGGAGGCAGCTGATCCCATTCAAGAGAGCCCAGTGACCTGATCCCTTGCCCAGCTGTCCAGCCCCCATCCAACTGTCCACAGTGACCAGATCATTGGCCAGCTGTCCAGCTGACCCAATTCAGGAGAGCCCAGTGACCAATTCCCTTGGCCTAGCTGTCCAGAGACCTCGCTGGATGTCCAGCAACCCCAAACTCAAGCTTACATTGTAAGTATCATATCACCCAGTCCCCAGATTGCATATCCGACTCTTTTGACCCTTGCACCCTATTGAAATCCCATTCAAGATCCCAAATTGTCAGTATAATCTGTTCACCTTTCCATAGAAAAATCTGTATTAGCCTGTGTATGTTAGTGCATTTCTTTGATAAGTCCTCCCATAGCCTGTTAAATCCTTGGTATTATTTTGCAATTAAATCAATTAATTCCCCTATAAAGAGATCCATGGTGAACTAGTTGGCATTCAAAATCAACCACCTCATGTCAAGTGCCTTTCTTTAATAATTATAGCCATTAACATATATTCTAAACAGAAAAAGTCTTTGTTTAACAAAAAACGAATTTGCATGTGTATTGTGCTTTCCTCCCAATTCCGATTTGCGTTTCATCCCATATAAACCCCCAAACACAATCCAATAAAGAGTAATCCCTTTCCATCAGAATCCTATCTGTTATGCACTCTTGATTCTTATCCTAAAAAACGATTTTCGATTTTGACAGCCAAGCCTTTTCTGTGGCTGCTATCATCCCCAGTTCCGTGAAGAAAATAATTGCCATTCTGCAGCATGTGTTTTCTGTTGTATTTCTGTCTTTTACTCCAAATCGATTTCTTACCTGTGTACACGTTGCTTTGGTGCTCTGCTCAGCAGTCTGTCAGCTTCCTTACCTTATGCAGCCACAAAAATTTCTGTCCTAGCTATCCCACCGCCATTGTAAACTGATGTACAAGTAGCAAGTAAAATTTGAGTATGCGATTATGCTCCTAAAAAGGTTTTCATTTTCGTTTCTGGCTTCCCATCTTGGGGTGGTGGGCTGGATTCAAAATTCCCTCTTCATACTGACTCCTTGCCACTAGTTTTCATCCACAAAGAATTTAGTTAGCAGGTGTTTGGAGGGGAGTGCTGAACTTGAATGCCATCTGTTGTTCTAAAAAAGGTTGATGTATGTTATGTTAGGAATTTGAAGTAACTGTATTGTGAGATTTTTGCATTTGTACTGCCACTCCATGGTGGCTGCTGCCCTATTATTTGATGTTGCTCTGATTTTTCCTTGAATCCTAAATGTAATAAATATTTCATTGTTACACACCGGCCTGGTTCATAGTCCATTGCGACATGGGGTGTTTATTAAGGTGGGTGTGAGGCGGGTTGGGGGCTTTCTCAAAGAAAGGACCCAAGAGTAATTAAAGATAAAAAGCGTTTTTATTGTGTGCCACATTCATGGTCAGTGGAAGAAGTCCCTGGCTCGAGTGTGCCTTGTCATAAAACCGTTACACCAGAACGAGGCCAGGCACTTGGGTGGGCGCTGTTGGAGGTTGTGTTACAGTGCTATTGTTGAGAGAGTCGATGAGTCACCGGCTATACCGAATTTCTTTCGCAGGTAGTCGTTGTATGCTAGTGGCAGAGGTGTTGGGGCACGTCAGGTCTTTCAGTGTTAAGGCTATCTGTGCTGCTAGACCAGAATGCATAGCCGTAGCTGCATTCTACAGTGCATGGATGCTTGGCCATGCCTGCAGCCTGTGTCCCCAGATGTGGTGTAAGGTATACGTACCGTAGTCTTCAAGGTTATTCGTGCAGTAGTCTTCGGAGTTGTTCAGCTGGAGCGATCATTGTACATTGGGGATGGCCATGGTCTCTTTAGTGTGAGAGTCTGCGCATGCACTAAGAGTGGGAACGTTTATTGCGGTGTGCCTCAGTGAGGGCTGCAGGCTTCCCTGGTCTATTTGTCTCATTATTTGTGGTCTCACTGGAGCAATGGTGTAAGGGGGTGGGCGCGGGTGAGTTTTTTGCGGTGTGCCACAGCGAACACTGCTGGCTTCACTGGTGTCTTTGTAAGGTAGGAATGTTGTTGTCCATAGGGTGAAATGTGTCAGGTGAGCCGCTACAAAAGCTGCTGGCCACTGTGTTGTAATTGGTGGAGGGGATGTTGGTTTCAGTAGTGTAGTCTGGTGGTACAAGGGTTCAGGGGAATATTGGGAAAAACCAGGATTTTAGGGCCTTTCCGAATTTTAGGTGGTTTTCAATGTTGCAAATGTGCAGTGGTAGGGAGTTCTAGATGATTGGCGCTTGGACAGAGAAGGAGGAACCAACCCAGCATCAAGGAGTTATGTGGTGGGATCACTAGACGAAATGCTGTGCGAGATCTGAGGATCCTAGAGGATCAGTACGGAACAATTTTGTCTCGGATCAATTCCGGTCCAGTGTTTTGGACTGCACAGTGGGTGATGCACATGGCTTTAAAGGTAGTGCGTCGACCAATCAGGAGCCAATGGAGCACTCATAGGGTAGGGCTGATGTCTTCTCTGGCACGTATGTTAAGGAGCAGGAGTGCTGCCTCGTTTTTGAATCTTTGAAGTTTTCTTAGTAGAGATGCCGGGGCTCCTAGGTAGAGGCAGTTTTCATAGTTTAGCCTGGACAGGATGATGGGGTTGGTGGCCGAGAAACGGTGGGGATGGGTGAGGTAATGGAAAATACACCTGACTATCCATAGATGAAAGAAACTGGTTTTGGATACGATAGTGGTGTGTTGAGTGAGGGATAGGTCTGAGTCCAATGTGCATCCAAGGTTTTTTGCCAAGTTAGAGATTGCCAGTGCTTGTCCTGGTGGGTTGGGCCATGGGATTGGTTGGGGGAGGAAGGCTGTTTTGCCGCAAACTAGGATTTCAGTTTTCCCAGGGTTGAGGATGAGGTGGTTGGTCATCATCCAGTGGTCAAAATCCGAGAGGCGTGAGGACAAGTCCGGACTGCCAGAGCCTTGAGTTTTGGGGATTTTGAGGATGATCTGTGTGTCGTCTACCTAGTTGTAGCAGGTAAGATTCTACGAGCGGATGATCGCCGGAAAGGGGTTTTTCGGAAGAAGTTGAAAATTAGGAGTGATAGGGATGCTCCTTGCAGAACACCTTTACTGATGTGGAAGTGTATGACAGGGGTACTTCTCAAGTATAGAGAGCCTTTTCACTATTGTTGCACTGCATACAATTTCTCACCTTCCTTCCAATCACCAAGTCACATGCAAGCCACCAGACGTCTGCACTCAACCGCTGCTTTGTTTTTGGTATTGTTTGATGATCTTTGTGAGCTTAATCAATGATTTGTTCTCTCACTCCTTTGGGGGTATCATACAGTCTTGTCTAAAAACACTACCACTAACCACATGGACATCACCTTCTGTAATTTGCCACTGCCTCACTAAACCATGCTCAGTGAGGGTATTGTTGCTTAATGATCCCCTTCTCTCCAACTTCCCCCTAGGCCTTTGGAGGGCTTTGTCCTCTTGCATGCTCACCCCGCATACATCTTTATATATCACTAATTGTTCCACAGTCAAGACCATCCCTGTTTTTCTTCTTGTTTTTGTTATTCATTGGTTGTTGCCGACCTCCACACTCTCCGTCAACATAGGATTTCATAACTCGAGTCTTACCATCATTGAGCCATTTCAATCAGAGTCTCCTACACTTCCTTTAGCCTTGGTCAAATTGGGTGCGATGAAACTAGCAAAGCATAATTGGCACCAGGAAATGGGTTGGAGCCTTTAAAGCAGGCTTGCCTTCACCCAATCCCATGGGACCTTTTGCCTATAACGTAGGGCATCTCCCACCACTTATTTGATTCACTTTTGGACCATCCAGTACTTAAGAAACAATTAATTTGGACCTTCTGTGGGAGTATTGATATTTCCAAAGCCCTCTGCTATTGACTTGAAGGAGTGCGCCAATGCAGAGGCAAGCTCTGCTACCTACACACTCCCAGGTCATATTGGAGGTGACTCTTGCTGAGGAACAGGACCTGCAACTCTGCTTGTAAACTTCCCTAGGCTGGGAAACATAACGTGGAAGGACTCACCCTGTCCTAGCGCCCCTAAACTGGGTCTAAAAGCATCCTGACATCCAGAACAGCCAGGATTCCTGTTTACACCACATTGAACCAATTGAGCTACATTTGAGCCATGTTCGCTGCATTCCAACTTGAAGGATCTGCCGATGCTGTTTTGGCACTCACTCGCTGTTCAATCTACTGTGTTACCCTCATTGAACCGGCTTGACACTGCATCATCCCATCAGAGCCCTGTCACCAGTGTAACTGGACCACCAACGCCCCATGTACGCAACTTCAAACTGCTGCATCGAACCGCCACAACTTTGCTTCATAGCTCTACTTGAACTGTTTGACCATTGCATGACTCATTGACCCGAACCAGCCGTACTAAGCGCTCTGAACCACACTCAATCATCGAACTGCTCATCCTGACCCATCCAACTTGCACTGCTCGATCCCACCTTGAACCATACGAAGCACCTGCTCGAATTCTGCTCAACGCCGACTCGAGGCCGTCTCACTGCCTGTGATCAACGTGACTCATCATCTTTGAATGCAGTTTGACCCACAAACACAACAGCCTGAAGTCTGGTTCGCTTTCACAAACCGCCTAAACTTGGAATCAGGTTATTTTAAGTAACTCTGTCCCACTGGTTCACCTTTCATGGCCCTAGACACTGGTTACATCTCTTTTGTACTTTTTCCCTACTAGACATATGATATGATATGGCATTTGTAACGTGCCTATACACAAGTGTTTCAAGGGGTGATAAGGCAAGGAAGGGGGAATAGGGGAAGGACAGAGACAATGATCTTACTAAGCCAAGTGACATTGAGATTGCGCAAGTGCAGGGGAGGGCAGAGAGGAAAAGGGCCTGGGTAAAGGGGAGGGGGCAGTGCTGTACATGGGAGCAAAACAATAACAAGAAGTGCAGTCAGCAGGTGGCAGGTGCAAGGGTAAGTGCAGACAGCAAGTGTCCAAAAGTGCTGACAGGGGGACTATAGAGATACAGATAGAGACCCAAGTGCAAGGGTTGCCAGGAGGCAGTGCGAGTGTGCAACTGGGCGGGCATGGACCTGGGCCCGAAATCAGAGGGTAGCTAGGTGACCAGTGCAGTATCAGACAGGAAATCAGCAGAGGAGAGGAAGATAGAAGGCAGAAGCAAGGAGGAAGGTGTTAAGTTGCTTGCGCACCCGGTGATGGTTCTCCTTAAGTTTCAGAGAGCCAGGGAGGCTGTTCCATAGGGAGGCCCCAGCCAAAGAAAATGATCTACCACCAACTTGTTGCTTGGAGAAGTGACTCACCCTGAGGGAGTTGGAGGTGGAGGAGCGAAGAGCTTGAGTAGGTAGGTATTTACAAAGAGAGAGTTTGAGGTACTGAGGAACCGGGCCCCAGAAGGGCTTGTGGACAATGCAGAGGGTCTTGAACCTAATTCTTGCAGCCACTGGGAATCAATGCAGAGATTTCCTTGTTGCATTTCTTGCCTGTTATTCCTCCCTGGTAAATACCAAGAGAACTGCATCATTACTACTTAGTTGTTCCTTTGTGTTGGTTTGACTCTTTGGGTATGTGTGGTGCCTGAAAGCAGTCAGAACCACAACAGCCAATTGTATATACTGGTGCCTGTTATCCCAAACGTTAACTCCCATGCAACCAATAAAACTGCCAGTTTCTTGGGACAAGTGAGGAAACCAAAGATCTCTATACAGGGATTGCCTGACCTCCAGGGGGTAGTCACCTCCATTGGGATCCCGCTTGCCCTGTCCCGTAGGGCGTGCTCAATTTAGCATGCTCACCTCTCTAGTCCCAAAGGGGGTCGCTTCCCCTTGGGGGGAAGGGACAAATTCCTGTTTAATGAATGTATAAATATTTGTATAGAACCGTGATTGGACATTCCTTTATTTAGGACTGTTGCTGTTGGGTTGCTACTGGATCACATTGCTACTCCGTCTGAAGATATAACCTTCCCTCAGCCCACATTACCACAAATGGAGCAGGAGATATATCGTTTAGCTGTGCCTATTTTACTGTATGATTGCGATTAATGTTGGTTTGTAGAAAAGAGGTGGCTGAGTAGGCGACTTAGCCACTACTCATCCTTATACTCCTGCAAAGCAGAAGTCATTTTGTCACAGTAATGGCAGAGGTTGGTATTTGGGACAGAATGTACCCACAGCTTACTCTTCCAAAATAAGTGTTTGTGTAGTTAACGTTAGAAACACTGATAGACATTGGACACGAGAGCTGTGAAAAGCTTGAAAGAAGGGCAACTGCATGAACTATGTCAAGAGAGGACATTCTCTGATGGAAGTAAGACGAAGAGAGCTGAGCTGCTAAAGAGCCTTCAGGATTTTGAGGAAGCCATGGGGGTGGAGGATTTCTGGGGGGCTAGCAGTGACCTAGTACTCCCATGCAGAGGACAGCAATGAAGAAAGCAGTTCTCACCACAGCCCCAGGAGGGTGTGGAATATAGCCTCTCACAGGTTCCAGGGTTCTGTCAGGTCTCAGGTGTATGTTATCCAGTGGTTACGGTAGGGCCCAGCATGGTCTCTTGGGGGCATAAGTGGCTGCGGGGAGGTTCATCATAGAGGAGAAGAAGGTGATGTTATTTGGACTTGGGGTGGCATACCAGAAAGAAGCCTGCAAGCAGACTTCCAGTGGGAAGAGAACGGTTTCCAATGGTGGCTCCCAAGGAAAGCCTAGGTGCAACATCTGTAAGGATCTCATCCAACCATATGAGATGGGGAAGGATATTTCCGAGTGGTTTGAAACACTGGAAGTAGCTTTCTGCCTCCAGGGCCTGGAAGAGAACTTGTGTGGAGCAACCCTAATAAGATGCTTTCCAACGGCTGGAATTGATGTCATTATTGAGTTGACTCCTGAGAAGAAGCCCATTTACTCCAAAAAAAGTCTATCACCCTCAGAAAGTTTTTAAAAAAACCCTTACAATACCTCCCGAGCTTTAGAGAGCTGTATCTGTGTGGATGGCTCACAGGTAACAAAGTTGAGAATATCCTTGAAAATTGAGAGACAGTTTTACGCCAACATTGAGTGGACGTGAGTATCCCAGAGTATACCACACCCTAGAATGCTTGCAAAAGCTGCTCGCAGGTATGTGAGCACTCTAATCCAGAAAAGGGCTCTGATGACTACATCCAAACCAGAGAACAATGAAACTGATAATAGCAAACATAAGATGGGAAAGGACAGAGGTCCCCAGAAACATGAAGGGAAATCCCAAACCTATGGTTGGTCAATTTGTAAAATAAGAAGTGTCAGGGGCCAAATATTTTCTTGCATGCCTGTGACACATCAGGGCACACAGCTCCCCATCCACTGTTGACACCACCCAAAGCTGCTCCATAGAGTGTCATTATACTTGGGGTTAAAGCTGCAATCCCTCCTGTTCTTTGAGGGTGATGGGTGCACTGACCACAGTGTATTCGGGAAGGCAAGAACCCCAGGGAATGGGTAATGGTTTGACTTCAAACATAACTTATCTGAGCACCAGATTGCATGCAGCATTCCTTTGAAAACTTACTTTAATGCCAGCAGGAATCGTACAAAAATGTCGACCTGGGAACTGCGACGGCTGAAAATGCCGACTTCTTTTTCTTCGTTTTTAACCCCTCCCTTACACCATATATATATATGTGTGGGGGGTTAAGTGTATAATATTAATATGGGGCGCTGCAGGGGTCTCCCCCGCATATATATGTGGTGCAAAGGGTTAAAAAAAAAAAAATTGCCATTTTCGGCCGTCGCAGTGATCACATAGATCCGAGCCAGCATATTGAGGGTTAACATTGCAACAGCCTTTGAAGCAGGCCACTTTAAAGGACGTCATGCTGAAATCTAGTTGTGTCTCGAAGTAAGATAAATGTTGAAGGTTTTTTCTAAACACCTCATTGTTAAAATTTAAATCTGATTCTATCGGTGGCAAGTTGATGGCGTTGTTGATCTCTCTACAGAAAAAAGAACTAACGTGTAGGTATGGTAAAATGAAGGACATTTGCAGGCAATATGATTACTGAACTGATGAACCTGTCTGTAAAACACTGCAGCAAGATCTTATTTAGAATGGCATTTGCGGAAGGCACTCCTCTTCGACAGCGTCCTTTTACCTTACCTTTCCCCTATGCTGGGGCTACTCGCTGGTGACTGGCATGTTGTCAAACACACGCTGCTGTGACAGTGCTGCTGGTTATTACAGTAGAGAAGGTGCACCAATGACATTCAGGATGACTAGAGCAGTGTGTGGGCATGGCCAACCTATGTTCCCAGCATTGACACCTATGTTATCCATGAAAACGGATAACTAAATCCTGCCCTGCACACCTAGTCATCAGGTTCATGAACAACATGGATCATCCCAGATTGCAGCGAACGTTGCAAATGCACACTGTTATTGCTTATTTTGTGACTACAACTGACAGTTAAAATAATAAAGTTGCTAAAACACCACAACATAATCAAACAAACGAACACAATACCTGCTGGCGCTCTAAAAGAAAGTGCCAGGGCTAAGCCCTGGTAAACACCCCGACAAATTAAGCACAGGTCAAACCCCACAGAGAAAAAGAGTGAGGGCACTTGTAGGACCGAGGCCCCGCCTCTTCAACACCCAGAGTTTGTTTTCTGTGTGAGGAGTTTTGGTCTCCTGAAGGTGTAGGCCATAGTCAGTGTGGGCATCTTAGCAGAGGAAGTCCCACTAAGCCAGTGAATTAGCGAAAGTTCCCTGACACTGAGTGGGAACGGTACCAGTTCATTTGAGGGGACCCCTTCATACCCTCTTTCCTTGAGTGGAGAAAAGTCTCCTGCTTTGTGTGATACTGCTGAGAGTATCACAGCTGTCAGGTGAAAATGGGTGAAGGAAGAGCAGTACATACGAGGACCAAACCAGCCAGTAGGGGATTAATGGTCTTCCATACTGTCCCTTGACAATGGTAGAGCTTAGTTGGCGGGTAATCACCTCTGTGCACTGTGTTGCAGGCAATGACTTTATTCCATTAGGGTGACTATTCAGTAATGGCCTCACTGACCCAGACTTAATCGAGGTACTAACTTGAGTGTACGCTCCACAAGCACCACATGAGGAAGCAATTGAAGCCCTAAGCCCTGAGGAGTTCTACACTGGGGACAGTGAGAGACTGATCTCACCTGTAACTTGCAGTCCCAAAATTAAGTACCCTTGTGTGAGAGGGATCAAAGGCCACTGAGGTGATTATAGTGTTAACAACGTATTTAGTGATCTTAGGACAGCCTACTGGCATAGAAAAGGAACCTGAAATGGTGAACGGGTTAGTTTCATATCTTGAAGGCCTGACAGAACAGAATGAGTCGTCTTCAGCTGGAGTCCCAGGTCAGGTTGACCTTTGCCAGGAACAGAGGCACTGTCCCACAATAACAGGTCTGAGCAATCAGACTAGAGGACTGGTGCAGGGCAGAGGTGCTGGGCCACTCCAACAAGGGGATGAGATGCATAGCAAAAACCATATCCTATTCCACAACAGGGAAGAGTTGCACGGGGAGTGCTTAACCTATTCACAGACAAGGAGTCTGAAGAGACGCACAGGCAGGGCATGGTTGTGCCATCAAGTATCAATTCTAGGACTCCCAGACTATCCACAGGAGATTAAATGCCAGATAGGCCCCTGTAAGTCTGGAATTGGAGTATACTCAACACATCTAACCTCAGACGTTTTTAATCAGCCCATTGTCTACCTGACAGGTTGCTCATTGGCACAGGGAAAGGTGGTTCACAATTGGGAAGCATTCAGAGTTTGGGCATCTGGCCCAACCTTGACAGAGATTCAAAATGGGCATGCTGCCCAAGTCTGGATCTCAACATTCTAGTGCAGATGGTATCGGTATATTTCCTCATCTGCAGGATGAGCTTGACCCTTGGAAAGGTAGTTGCCAACCTTTTTGGGTTGGGGCCATGTGAGAAAATTCCTTTTGGCATGGGTGTAGAAACCCTGTTTTGTATATGTTTATCAATTAATAAAACAATGCGGGTACTTCTATATATGAAAGTGTGGTCTGCTAACTAGACCTCTTCTTTCATCAAACGCCATTCCACAAGCAAAGTGTACACCTCTGCCCTGGTGCATAAGTATCGGGATCTGCAGCTTCTGTTCTCCAGTGGCACAGAGCAATGTCTAAGTTGCCCTCTTGCTTGACAGCTGGGGTGACAGCATGGTCACTTCAGCAAAGAAGATACATTTAAAATCTGCACCTCTGTTTCAAAACCCCATAATTATGATTGACTAGCATCTTGGTGGCAGTTTAAACTTTAAATATTAGCCCCACCTGAGTTGGTGTGTGGTAGCTGGTGATTCACATTACTATTAAAGTTTCATCTGATCTGCATCTTACACATGTTGAACATGTAAGGGCAGGCCATCCATGGACAGGATGTTTGTATTCTCTCTGGACTGGCTGTCACTGCTATACCAATCCATGGACAGGATGTTTGTATTCTCTCTGGACTGGCTGTCACTGCTATACCAAGCTGCACAATAGCCAGGGGAAGCTGCCTCTTTTCAAATCTTTCGTGAGGTTGGGTAACACCTCTCTTCAGCAAGACAGCCCCTTTGAAGGATCTGTCCTTGGAAACATGAATCAAAGGGCACACGATAAACAAAAGGCCTAGCCTCACACCAGGGTGTTGCATAACAAGGAGCCTTTAATGTTATGGGTATGTGAATGGTGCAGCGTTAGTGTAGTCAGAAGGAACCCAACACAGATGCGGAATGATTCAAACATATTGTGCCTCTTCTTCCTTCCTGTCTCCTACACTTCCTTTAGCACCAAGCACTTTGGTATGATGCAACTAGGAAAGCCCACTTGTCGCAAGGGCAGGTATTGGGCACATTAAATCAGGCTTGCTTTTATTCAACTATAATGGGATATTTTGCTTATAAAAGGGGGGTCTCCAACCCCTTCTTTGATTCACATTTGTTCCATCCAGGACCTAAGTAATAATTCATTTGTTCCTCTTTTGAGAAAGTTGATTTTTCCAAAGCCTTCAACCACTGAGTTGAAGAAGTGCTCCAAGGCAAGCTTTGCTCCCTACCCATTTTGAGGGCATATTGGGGGTGACTCTTGCTAAACAGCAGCATCTGCCACTGTGATTGTAAATCACCCTAGGAAGGGAGAGCAGAACATGAAAGCGCTCACCTTGTCCTAGAACACCTGCAATGGGTCTCACAGCATCATGAAGGCCAGCGAAGCCAGGATACCTGTGTTCACAGGATCAAACTGATCAACCCGCCTTCTAGCCATGTTAAATACATTTGAACCAGAAGGAACCATTGATGCTGCCTTTGGCATTAACTCCTGTACTCAAACTACTGCATGCCTTATCAAGCCAGCTTAACCTAAAATCTCCTGAGTAGAGGGCGATCACCTGTATGTCTCGAGCACCAGCACCTGCTCCTGGGGACCTGTTGGACCTGTACGGCTTGACACCGCCTCAAACCACACCAAGCACTGACTGTAATCTAATTCGATGCTGAATCACCACCTGAAAGGAACAGGACTCGCCACCTCCAAAACTTGTTCTACACACAAGCTCAACAGCTTGGAGCCTGGCTCAACACTGTCAAGATGCTTTAAAGTAACCCTGTATAACATTGTGGGCTCCTGAGACTGATTGTCTGTTTTCACTTTTTTCCTACAAGTGTGAGACAGGCATGGTATCAAGAGAGACACAGACTCGTCAAGTAAAGTTTGAAAACCTTTATTAAACAAAATGTTGGGGTTGGTAGAACTCCTAACTGGCCCTAGTTCTAAAGGGAACGGTCCCTCAACTGATGTAACTAAGACCGTCAAAGTCGGTAAATCCCAAAGTAAAGTCTGCCTGTGTCTCAGCCTACGCTAACCCAATGGCAGGTTCTACGTTATTTCGCCGAACGCGAAATTTCATCGTGGGACTTTTCATCACCGACCCTTTCATCGCCAACATTTTTATTTATTTTTATTTATCGGGGGGGGGGCTGTGCACCCCAATTCCCCCCCCCCTTACTTAAATAATCATACCCCAACCAGCACAAACACCCCCCCTAAAAAAATTTTTTAAAAAAAATGTTGGCGATGAAAGGGTCGGCGATGAAAAGTCCCCGATGAAAAAGTGGTCGACGAAATGCGTGTATACCGCCCTCACAGACTAAGAAAAGTGTAGAAAAGGGGATTTCTGATGCAGTCAAAATAGTGATGCAAAAACAAGGCAGGTACCAGTTCTGGCTCACTAATGACTTACCACCAATGTCTTACTTTTAAGCTGTGGTTTTTATGGTCTCAGCAAGGGTTTGGCTCTTCGATTGCCAAGGTCAGCTTCCCCTAGCTTTCCAGCTCTTAACCAAAATATATCACCATAACAGTTCACCGTAAGTATTCCAGGTTTTCTCTCACCTGGAGTGCGATATGTCCAAAGTTCCCAAAGCAACACACAGTTCTGTTAAATGATTTCTTTGGACCTCTCAGGGTTCCCTTCCTCAAGCTTAGGTCGATTTCCAAAGAAAATAGTCAAACCCCAGACTGACTCAAGGGTTATCTTCCCCAAGTCTCAGCTTATTCAACAGAGAAAATATTCAAAGATGTTCAAGGAAATTGTCTTAGGCAAAGGTTCAGACAGACTCCGGGATTCCCTTCCCAAGTCTCAGCTTATACAACTCAAATTCATAAGGCACGCAGTCCCCGGAGGGCAGGATCTTGTCAGACTTTTGGGAACGCAGCGCATTTCTTTTCCTTCCTGCGCAAACACTCTAACAGCTTGCCCCTGGTTATTCACGTCTCTTTTCACTCCCTTTACTCCTGTGCTTCCCGGACCCTTTCTCTACCTTCGGGCCACTTGTCCGCACGTTACTGATTCATGCACTCCTTCACCTTAGTTCTCCTTTCTCCGCTGGACCAGGCCACTTACCCGTCTGGCTTTCCACTTTCTTTTCCCCTTGGTTCTCCGGCGCTTACCGGCTTTACTGCCTCACGTTTACGTTCCTCTTTCTCACATCTTCAGGTTGCTTGCCTGTTTTTAATTTCATCTTTCACTCTTCCTTGAGTTTTGCCTTTTAGTGCCACTCTCACACTGCCTTCCTAAAAAGCTGCTCTGCCTGCTTGCACGCTTAACCGAGTCTCTCTCTCTCACACATGACTCACTGCATACATGCCAACCCTCCCGATTTAGGCGGGAGACTCTAGACTTTTCAATGAAAAATAAAGCTATTTTTCACGTTCTCCTGCATATAATCATTCTAGCCCCAATGCATTCCTATGGGGAAATTTACATCTCCCGATTTCCCTGATGAAATCCACCCCCCCCGTGCTTCGGAATGTTGGTATGTATGTCACTGGGTGGCGTTGCAATGCAGCAGCTTCCTGTGACAGCGTGAGGCCAAGGTCAGGGTCTCACAACATGCCCCTTGGACACCTTTGGGGTCTGTTCTGGCCCCAAGAGAAAAAGCATTGGTCCTCTAAGGGTCAACAGGGATTTGTCTGTTGACGTCCTATCCACGGGACGCATGGCTTGCCCAACTGATAGCGTTTGGCTCGGCTCACCAGATTGATGCTGCAGCACACTGCCCTCTCCGGGGTCATTCCAGCAACTCCCCACGCTGTGTCTTCTCTGCTCTGGACCTCCTTCCCAACTCGATCCAACCTTTGTGTTGAACTACACCTTTTATACCTGCCTTGAAAGTTAATTGCAGTCATGTGTGGATGGGCAACCTGAATTGCCTGACTCTGTCTGTCCTTGTTAAAGGGACAAAATGGAGAATGCCCGTAGGAATCCATTGCCCATTAATCCCAACATATTCTTCTTCGTCCCAGTGATTGGGGGTGGGGGACGGGAGAGGGAAAGGGAGAGGGAGAGAGAGATTTTCAGTGCAAGCAACCCATGACAACTGTGGGGGAGATGCAAAAGAGGGATCGCGGAATCTAAACCTGAGGTACTCTACCCCCAATCCCCAGAAGCCCCCCACTCAGGTGATCCTCCCTCGCTTGTCCAGTCCCAGGTTTGGGATCCAAAAGTGATGGGCCTTCCCTGGCCACCTGAGCAGAGAATCCCCGGGGAGAAGAGGGAAGAATACCTGCAGGTTTCTAACAAACCCTTCCCCTATGCCATTCAGACTTGAATGCTTTGTAGCTTTTACCTGAAAAGAAGGAGAATTTCAAGTCCGAAACCCACCGCATTCCCTTTTCAAGTTGCTTTCATCTACGCATGAGTCAGATAGTTATTTCTAATAGCAAGGTTCACCTTTATTGGACTTTAGATTAATATAAGTGACTCGTGAGAAGCACTGATCAAATTGGGGCAGGTTAGTTCCTATGAACATTTGGACAGGCATATTGGGAACAATGGTTACTAACAGATGTAGTATTTCCCCAAGATGGAGATAAGGGAGTGGAGTTTGTGGAAATTTCTTTATGTGGACATGGGCACAGCCTACTCTTTCTTCTCCCATCCTTTTCAAACCCTCGGTAAGCAAGTCTGCACATCTGGCACATTCTTTGCTTCCATTGTCCACGTGGGCCCAAAGGTTTCTCCCTTCTAAAATGACAGGGACTCTAAATTTTGTTTTTGCCCCGGTATATAAAAAGGAATGAGATTTTGTTTGGTTCTTCTTTTTACTGTTTAAATGAGGTTTCTTAGGGTTCACTTTCTTCTTAACGTGTGTGAAATTAGATGGTGGAATATCTCTTTCTTCAGTTTTCGCTAGCTTCTGGTATTATACATCTTTAGGGCGTGGATCATTGAGATGATGAAACTTCCCACAGGTGTAAAAGGAGTACTCACCCCAAGGGAAGAATTGACTGTTTATGTTCTCCTATTATCATCCTAGGATACAAATGGCCCTAGATTATCTCTCTCAGTTTCCCTGAGGCTAATACTTGGTTCACCACTCTCACAACTATCAGTGATATTTACTACTAGCGAACCCTTGAGGAGATCTCCTGGGGAAGAGGGTATGTGTTCTTCTAAGAGAGCGAGAGAACCCTTAGGTAATATTTTTCTCGCTTCACACTGTATTTTGAGGTGTGCATTATTGTGAGGGGTTTTTAAGATATCCAATTGATCTATTGGGTAAAGAAAATATCAGCGGATTCTACCAGAAAATTATCCTCTGGTTCCACTTCTCCCTGCATAAAACATGTTTCTTCTATCTCAAGGTTTATCTCTTTCTTAAAGGGTGGTGATGTTCTTAACAATATCTTTCCGTGGGTTCTACTAGATGGGTGTCAGTTATCTCGTTAGAGGTGTTATAGAGATTGTTATCAGCGAGAGATATTATCTATGTTCATATCTCATCATTTGTGCCCATCAGACTTTGACCTTGGGATATATCCAGAGGGACTTCCTCTGTAGATGGTCTATCATTTTCCATGGTTTAGGAAGAAGAAATGTCCATTTCCTCCAAGGATGGAGCCGATTCGGGATCACTATCTGGTTCACTTTTTACACTATTATCCCTCTCGCTGAAGGGACCTTCATCCACCGGGTGTTCATAGCCTCATACTGCCTATAACATGACCTCAGTGGCTCAAAGATGCAGGAGAAAATGAAGGAATGGAACTGTTGCAAGGATTACTGTTAAGCTTGGGTGAATCTCAGTTCACTCAGTATTTACTGCATTTGGAAGTCCTGGCTTTTTACACTTGCACGAAAGTATGTACTATTTTCGTAGTCACCAGTGTTACTATTTGCTAAATAAATTGTACTCCATTTCTTAAAGGGATGGTCTAGTAAAATTTTTTATTTAAAAAATAGATAGGCCACATAAAAAAAAAAATACTAGCATCCTCCCTTTTAAAACTTCCTACGTAAAATTTTGAGCTATTCAAGCTCAAAATTCGAAAAAGCAAGCACAGGGGCGCAGCCATTTTGTGAAATGGAGGCCCTCCTGTGCTGGCTTTTGCTTTTGCGGCACTAATGAAGGAAAAGCCAGCCAGATGTAGTAAACAAAGTCTACCGCTGGGTGGCTTTCCCTTCATTAGTGCCGGGACTCGGAGGACGCGGACCGGAGACCAGAGCAGGAAAGCTGCAGCTGAATCTCGGTAAGTGCTATTTATTTTTTTTACAAAAAATAAGCACTAGCTGCAGTTTTTTTTCTAAGTTTTCCGGGCTGGAGGAGCCCGGAAAACTTAGAAATAAAACCGCAGCTTTAAAAACGTTGTATTTATGTTTGCGGTCGCTTTTGAAGCGACCACAAACATAAATACAACGTTATTGTGTTGAAAAACGCTGCAGTTTTTCTTTCCAAGTTTCTCAGGCTCCTCCGGCTCGGAGGAGCCTGAGAAACTTGGAAAGAAAAATCGCAGCGTTTTCCAACACGGAGCCCGAGAGCCCCAAATGGAAAAGCAGATTCAGGCAGAAACAACGCAGCATTGCGGAAAACAACCGCGTTGTGTCTGCCTGAATCTGCTTTACCATTTGGGGCTCTCGGGCTCCCCACGGGGAGTCCGAGAGCCCCAAATGGAAAAGCAGATTCAGGCAGAAACAACGCGGCATTGCGGAAAACAACCGCATTGTTTCTACCTGAATCTGCTTTTCCATTTTGGGCTCTCGTGCTCCCCACGGGGAGCCCGAGAGCCCCAAATGGGAAAGCAGATTTAGGCAGACAACGCAGCATTTAGCATTTCCCATTTGGGGCTCTCGGGCTCCCTACGGGGAGCCCGAGAGCCCCAAATGGGAAATCAGCTGCAGGTAGAAACACTACGCGGCATGTAAACATAACCGCGTGTGTTTCTGCCTGCTGTGGCTTTCACTTTGGGTCTCCGGTGCTCCCCTGGGAGCACCGGAGACCCAAAGTGATAGCCACAGCAGGCAGAAACACACGCGGTTGTGTTGGAAAATGCTGCGTTTTTTCTTTCCAAGTTTCTCAGGCTCCTCCGAGCCGAAGGAGACTGAGAAACTTGGAAAGAAAAACCGCAGCATTTTCCAACACAATAACGTTGTATTTATGTTTGTGGTCGCTTCAAAAGCGACCGCAAACATAAATACAACGTTTTTAAAGCTGCGGTTTTATTTCTAAGTTTACCGGGCTCCTCCAGCCCGGAAAACTTAGAAAATAAACTGCAGCTACTGCTTATTTTTTGTAAAAAAAATAAATAGCACTTACCGAGATTCAGCTGCAGCTTTCCTGCTCTGGTCTCCGGTCCGCGTCCTCCGAGTCCCGGCACTAATGAAGGGAAAGCCACCCAGCGGTAGACTTTGTTTACTAGAGCTGGCTGGCTTTTCCTTCATTAGTGCCGCAAAAGCAAAAGCCAGCACAGGAGGGCCTCCATTTCACAAAATGGCTGCGCCACTGTGCTTGCTTTTTTCGAATTTTGAGCTTGAATAGCTCAAAATTTTACATAGGAAGTTTTAAAACGGAGGATGCTAGTATTTTTTTTTTTATGTGGCCTATCTATTTTTTAAATAAAAAATGTTACTAGACCATCCCTTTAAGCTTAGAAACCTAAATAAAAGGAAAAAGCTGAGTCAGCCCTGTTTGGGTTTCAACATTGATAATTAGGTGTCACCCGCATTTTTGCAAAAGGCTGATTTTGAGCAAGTATAACTGTCTCCAATATTACCGTTAAGTATCAGTTTACTATATTTTGTTGAGATATTGGGCCTCATTACGACCCAGGCGCTAAGTGGTTAACGGCGCCGTAAAAGGCTGCAGCGCCGTTAACCACTTAGCGCCTTACTAAGAGGTCCCTTTGCGGGACCTGACCTGAACGGCTGGTCTGGACCAGCCGTTAAAGTAGGGACCCGCAAAGGGACCTTGCAGGCAACTACGGTACCGCAATTTGCGGTACCGTAATTGCCGCCTTCCCCATTCCCATTGAGCCCTATGGGGCAAAAATGGGAATGGAGAAGGGCCATTGTGAAATGGGGAAATACTGCCCCGCCAACCTTGGAATGGGGCGGTATTTCCCCATTTCACCATGGCGGACTCGTTACAACACCGGCACCAACCATAGTGCTAATAGCGCCATGGTTTAGCGCCGGTGTTGTAATGAGGGCCATTATATGTTATTTATAACGCATTTCTAAGAGCGGACCCCAGGATCAAACCTGTGTTGCTCCATGTGATCTTGCTTCCAAGCAGAGCACGTTGCCACTGAGCTATCTGCCGAGATAGCACTTTTCAATCAGTGAAAACACTTCCTGGTTCTTTCAATTAACCAGATAACTGAAGTAGACATCGCTTTTGTTACGACAAAGCGAGAATGAGATAAAAATATAATTAACAGTTTGGTTCAGAAGGCAACCACGTTAATTCTTCACATGAAGTGATCATACCATATTGTGTCAACATTGTGATCTCACATTTGGCCCACCGTTGACAAGCCAATCCATTTCATATATTTATTTATTTAATACTGATTTGCAACTGTGCAATCTTCTTCCCCAAATCCTTTCAATAAATCCATGTATCTGGGCCAAAGTGCTATCTTTTCTAATTTAAATAAACAGTATTGGGGTCTGATGCAGTTCATGCCTACAAGGACTAAAATGCCCCAGAAGGTGTTTATTCGCTGCCAATTGAGTCATCTGAAATTAAGACACACTGCAAGAAACATGTGTGCTTTATCATTAAACTGGGTGTATCCTAGCTGTCATCCATGAAATCCCTACACTGTCTTGAGCCAATGAGAGAGATTAATGCCCCTAACATGTTCGCACAGGTATCACCGTTCTTCATGGATGATTTTGATGTCACTAGGTGGGTCATGCCAAATGCCTACCCAGACACTAAAACGGAGGCATGCGGTACTGTAAGGGAGAGTTCTCCAAAAGACGTCAGACTGTCAGCCCAGTATCTTCAGACTTGTCAGACTGATGAACCAAGTTTAAGGACACCTGCAGGAGCTAATATTCATCCCATGTCAATAGCCTGGGTCATGCCAAATGCCTACCGAGACACTAAAACTGAGGCATGCGGTACTTTAAGGGAGAATTCTCTAAAAGACGTCTGACTGTCACCTCAGCATCTTCAGACTTTTCAGCCTGATGAACCAAGCGTAAGGACACCTGCAGGAGCTAATATTCATCCCATGTCAATAGCCGAGCCAACAGCACAATGGAGTGTCTAAAATAGTTAAAGAGAAAAAATGGTATTGTTGAACAAAGGAGAAAATATGCAACCAACGTGTGTAAACGGTGGCGGTTCAATCACTTTCATTTGAAACGGTCTTTAACTGATGCAACGTTCATTATCAAAGCCGCCAATAGCATGTGCCCATGCAGGCAGTGTCTCAAAACCACCATTCTTCTGCTCAAGCCCAGAATGGATCCATTCTTTTGGATTTTGTTACAGGTGGAAAATATGCTTCAGCTAAAATTAGAGACTGATCTGATCATGAAATTTAGCAAGGAAAAGTTTGTTTTGTGTCTTCTTCAGCTCTGACCCAATGGAAGGCAGACATTCAAGAAGAATGGATAACATGTGACCCAACGGTCAGCATATCGGTCCACCTGTGCTGCTTTCAACTCTGCTTGGTACAATAGTGTTCTACCTATATGTACCGCCACAAAGCATCTCCCTTTAGCCCTGATGCTATCGCGTGCCTGCCTCCCTCTCTCCATTGTGCACGCAATGGCAGTCCAATGTTCTATCATGGAATGGCATGCGTGCTCATTCTGTGACGGTTGCCACCGTTAACGGCTGGTTCAGTGAGAGGCATTTGTCACCCAGAGTGGGCGGACCTGTGTTTGGGGTCTTGTTATTCAATAAAGTTTTGTACATGTGAAGTGTCACTTAGCTGAGTGGATCTTCTTCATTATTACATTTTATGGTGACGGTGGGATTAAGACCCCAGCACGGAGCACACCATCCAATTTTAAGATTCGTCTGGAGTACAGGCCAGCACCTGACGGGAAGCACAACACTTGTAGCCGTTTGCACGAGGTCCTAGGTCGTGTTCGGAGGAGCGGGAAAAAAGAAAATAAGACTCGGTCGACCTGCATCGAGGTGGGTGCTGGCTGGATCCGCCCATGTAGTGTGGGGCACGCACGCCACTTTCTGGAACTGCTGCGGGGCGTAGGTGCTCCGAGGCACATAGAAGGATTGTGCTTGCAACGTCTATTGTTCTTGTCTAATGTTCATCAGTGCGCCTCCATGTTCTTGGGAAATATTCATCAGAAAAGGTACAGCCTTTTCCCTGGTGAACTACTGACAATGCGAGGAGGGGCTCAAGGAGAAGGCGTGGTGTCACTGCCTAGACGCTTTTCGGCCAGGCTTACTCATCGGATGCAGTGTTCTGAGTGGGAACAGCGCCACCTCCAGACCAGGAGGCACTTTTACAGCAGCATATATAACAAATATAACTGCTTATTGAAATACATGAGTAAAGGCTTTGATGTTTCTTCCCTTTCATTAACAACAGACTGTCACTGCAGATTTACGGGGTCATCAGGTGTTGGGCAGAGTGTTAAAAATGTGGCAACTTGGATGTGACAATTGATTTTAATTTTGAGACGTTAATTCTGGGGAATGATTCCATTTTGGAAGATCTTACTCAGTGCCAGAAAAAAAAGGTTCTTGAGAGGAGCTGCAATGGGTAAAAAGATTATTCTCAGAAATTGGAAGTCGATTGCTACATTAGACAAAGAGCTGTTGCTGACTGAAATGGGGAATTTGGCAGCTATGGAGGAACGACTGTATAGAAAACAAGGCAAAATGGGTTTGTTTCTCAAGATTTGGGGAACATTTTTGGAACTGTGTTGAACTGATCTTGTAGGTAACGAGATGTGAACAGGGGGTTGGGCGGGTTTGGGTCCTGAATTTTGTTGTTTATTTACTGTTTTCTGTGACTTTGTATATAATGTTATTGTATTATGCGTTGGTGTATTCTTGTTTGTATTGTAAATAAATTAAAAACAAAAAAAAAAATGTGGCAGTAATGCTATTACTTCTGCATTACCGCTCCGTCCAATCCCGAGTTTGGACAGAAAATGGGATGTTTAAACCTCCCCTTCTTCCCATTTTCAGCACTATAAGTAGAGCGCTACTTGCGCCGGCGGTAATAGCGCTGAGAAAGCTCCATTGGGAACGGGGAGTTGCGGTAACGCAAATACCGCCCAACTTGTGATAGAGCCCTTAATCTTGGGAAGGTGCACATTTCTAGGGTGTGTTGGTGGTCAGTCGAATATTGTACTGCATTTTACTTTTAAAACAAATATTTTTTAAAGAAGGAGGTTACTGCACTCTCTTTTCCGGTTCCCTGTGGGATCAGCATTTCAATCCTGACATTGTGGGCAGCGGGAGGTCGCTCTTGTCCGGACATCATATTTTTATCTGGGCACTGGGTGGGGATCATTGATCATCTGTTGAGTGAGCGCCTTTTGTTGATCTTTATTGGCATTATTACAGGATACATTTATATCACCATGCATAATTTGGACCCATCCCCCACATTTCTAGCTACCCCAGGGGCACCACCTGTTCCATGGGAGGAATGGAAAGATCTATGTAAGTATTGTAGTGCATCATGATTTGAAAGATTCTTGGATGAAAGGACATTCTCAAGCCTCATGTGTCGTGTGGGCGCTGAGGCGGTCAGAGCGATAACAAATTGCCTGATGTACATGGTGTGGATGGTGAAGGCGTTCACAGGGGGATGGTGATGGCCTATATGGGACGGCTATGAGGAAGCTGTTGGCTCAATATGGTAGACAGGTAAATGTTGTGCTGGAAAGATACACATTATTCTCAAGAAGGCAGGGGATTGGGGAGACAATGGATGTGTGTGTAGCTGACCTAAGAGGGTTATTGTCATTGTGTGAGTTCACAGAGAGGGAAGATGAATATATACGGGACCAGCTAATGATGCACACGTCTAATCCTAAAATACAAGAGAGGTTGTGGCAAGCGAAAAAAAATATACTGTACAGGAAGTATTGATCATTGCCAGAGGTATGGAGTTAACAGTAGCTGTTTGAAAGAGGTTAATGCTAAAAATGGCAAAAAAAAATATTCAATCGGTGAAAGAGGATGTGGATTATAAGGAAATGACTGGTGAGGAATCAAAGCTGTGTGCTGGGAATAGATTCAACAAGTCAAATGGCAATAATCAAGTTACTCAACAACAAATGTGCAAGGGGCATTGCTCAAGGTGTGGGTTCGAAAAACATGCACTTAATCCCAGAGAATGCCCGGCCATGAGAGTAAAGTGTAGGAAGTGTGGCAGGATGGGACATTTTGCCAGATTGTGCAAAGCTAATAATGGAGCATCAGATAATGAAACTGCTGTGAAATGTGTCACAGAGGAGAAACATGTGTGGTCCTGTAAGATTGTTCACATTGTGGGGAGGTAGGGGATAATAAAGAAGGGGAAAACACTCCACTGAGGTGGACATTCTGGTGGTAGGATCTACCGTTATAGCTCTGGCGGACTCTGGGTCTCCGTACACCATAATATCTGAGAAGAAATATGGGGTGATAAGAGCCACACTTTACACATTTCGGATATCCAACCAAAGGCATATGTTGGGGGCAAGATTGCCATCCGGGGTTTTGTGTGGTGCAATGTTGCATATGGCAGAAAAGACATTCATGCTAAAGTTTATGTAGCTGCCAAAGGTGATTGCTTATTGGGTTGGAAGCATCAATGAAAGCTAGGTTTGGAATTGCACCCTGGTAAGGAATTGTGAAGTACCGATGGTTGGTAAAGACAAATCAGAGACATTTCTCCTGAGGCCCATGGGCATGTGGTGCCATGCAAGAAATTAAATAAATAAATAAATACATTTTGGACTGAGGTAGGGAGGCGTTTTATTCAGAACAGTGTTCCACAGAGGGATTGGTAGACTACTTGGGTACAAGCACACAATCCAATTGATGGAAAATGCCAAGCCACGTGTGCATAAGGTGAGGAATCTCCCATTGGTGGTGAGGAATAAGGTATTCCACACTTTAATTATCGTCTGCATACCATCAGGTGGACGTACACCAGTTTTCTAGAGCACTGACTGCCTTCATTACACTCATGGAAGCCTATCAATTTAAAAGATTGCCTTTTGGGTTAACGTCAGCGTCTTCTGTTTTTCAGAAGATCACAAACGATCTTCTAGGGGACATACCTGGCGTAAGGTGTTTCCAAGATGATATTTTGGTGGTTGAGAAACATGAATTGGAACATGACTCCAGAGTAAAAGAGGTAATGAGGAGAATGGGGGTGGTGGGGTTGACAGTGAAGAAGGACAAATGTCAATTTAAAGTTTACCAGGTATCGATTTTGGCCCACAGGTGGACTAGTAATGGTTTGGAGACCGGCCTTGAGATGGTAAATGCCATTTTTGAAATCAAATCTCCATCAAACAGGGATGAGTTGAGGTCATTTCTGGGTATGGTGGAATTGTATGCCAAATTTGTGGAAAATCTTTCAGCAAAGTGTACAGTTCTTAGAGATTTGTTGAAGGGGAGAGAGGAGATTTTATGAGGTGAGAAGGAAGATAATGTATTCAAAAGGATATAACAAGAATTACCAAATGCCCCCATATTACACAGATGTCATGCCCTGGTAGATAATCACTATAGATGTATGCTCTAGAAGGGTAGGTGCTTTACTGTTTCATGGTATGCGATGCCTGGACACTCCCAGGATAGCCAGATGGTTGTCGCATTGCAGGGTTTTAACTTTGTAGTGGAATTTCTTCCAGGCCCCTCTAATCCTGTCGCTAAGTGTTTGTCACAATCTCCCAGGGAGGATGTTGTTGAGGGAGAAGGGGTGAGCGATTAATGGATTGTCCAGGTTGGGAACATGGTGAACAGTGTATTTTCGAAAGAAATTTGGCTCAATGGTTTTGAGTGTGACAACGAATTCAAAGATGCTATCACCAAAACTGAGCACGGCTGGCATTCAGGAGAGGAGGTCAGTTCATCATTTTACAAAGTAAAGGACGAGTTGAGTAGTTCAGAGGGGTTTGGTAAGAAGAAAATGACTGGTCCCTCCATTATCACTTCGGCGAGAGCTGGTCAAGCATGCCTATGAGTTCCATTTGGGTAAAAGCTTAAGCAAGCACAGATTAACAGCCAGGTTTTGGTGGCCTGGTATGGACAACATGGTGGATGAAGAGGCTGGGTTTTGTATTCCTTGTGAGGCTGGGTGATAAGTAACTAAAGACCCAAAAACATGAGATTGGCAGTGTAGAAATTCCCAAGCAGGCGTGGCTATTGTGGTTGTAGATTATCCCTCAAGGTGGTTCGAGGTGGAGTTTGGGGAAAGCATCTCTACTAAGTCTGTGATTGATTTTATGGAGAGATTATTTTCAAGAGAAGAATTTCATAGTGTCATTATGTTGGATGATGGGGTGCAGCTGGTGTCACAGGAAATGTGTGAGTACCTGGAAATGCATGGTATTGAGAATCATTGCACTGCACTCTACATATAAATCTAGGGCCAACGGTTTAGTTGAACAGACTAATGGCATTATCAAGGAGACCATCCAACTGGCGTTTGCTAACAGGTTAGATTGGAGGAAATGTGTGCAAAAAATGATGAAAGCGTACAGAGACACTGTCAGGTCTGTTAGTTGAATCAGTGCTCTCTTTGTCAGATGAATCAGATTCTGAAATTACCCCCTCCCCTAACTCCTCACCTTCTTCTTCTTTCCAGGTACCCTTCTTTTCTCTTCTCCTGGAAGGTTCCTTTTTTTTATGGAGGTAAGGACGGCCCCGAAAGGAAGCCACCGTGTCTCCAATAAGGAAGACCAGGGGGCTCCTCTCCCGGAATCGCCTAGGAGGGGAAAAAGCCTAGAAGGCACAAAAAACCCCTAAATCTTAGATTGTTCGTAGATTGGTCTCCGGAAAGGTGGGTAGAACTGTAGACCGGAAGTATTCCGTGGAGTGATACCTTGGAAGGGCGGTAGTCCACAGACAACCAGGAACAAACACAGGCGTCTGAATTCAAATCGATAAACAAAGGCAGTCCAAATGCAGGCAGGAGTCTGGTACACGGTGAGTAATAGGCAGGTATCTTTAGGCGGCAAGAATAGGTAATCCGGAGTACAGGCAAGGGTCTGGTACACGGCAGGGCAATGGTAGCGATACTCAAAGGAACAAGGAGTGAAAAAGGAAGGAAAGACCTGGTAAAAAAGATATAATAAAGATAAGGAAAACAAGAAGGGGAAGACGGGAAAAGGGTAGAACGTAGAAGGAAGGAAGGGGGGTAACAGACTGGAAGGAGGCGAAGAAGGTAGGTGTAAGAAAAGTTACGGGAAAAGGGAAAACAGCAAAAGGCTAGTTAAATAGGAAATATAGGTGGAAAAAAGTGGCGCCTAGAAAGGCGCAGTACTACAAAACAAAAATGAATAGGAATGGAAGTAGTAGTTGGCACGGGGGAGGCGAAACGGGAAACTAGCAGCAAGGCTCAGGGATACGAAAACCCGGAAGCGTTGCGACGCATCCCCGACCCGGAAGGAGCTGGTAAAGAGCCCGAGTCGGGGAGCGTCACAACCAATGAAATCAGGGCAGAGGGAAGAAAAACGTAGGAAAGGGGGCGTGGCCAAAACGGAGGTAAATGAAAACAAAACTAGCGTTCGTGTCGCCATCGGTTCCACAAACGCCAGGTATTCCGTGATGTGACAGACACGCCTCATGTATTGTTAGGCGTGTCACCTTTTGAGAAAATGAGAGGTTGGAGGATGTGTTCACAGTTGTTTCCTCAATGGTTGACATAGAACAAAGTGCGTCAATATGAGTTGAGGGTCGCTGAGGGGAGGTTGGTGCATGTAGGAGATTTGGTAAATGTGAAAAAGCCATTCAGTGTACCCAAAGAGTGTTCTCGTTACTACGAACCCATCAAAGTCATGAGAGTGGAAAAAAGCATGTGGTGACCAGCGATGGGAGACGCGGGAGTATGGACCGGGCTGGCCTTCTACGGCATCTGAACATCAGAGTTACGGATGATGATGATGAGAGGTGTGGGCAACTTTTACCTAGCAGGGAGGATGAATGGTATAAAGACTGCCAGGACAGTGACAGTAACAAAGTGTGTAGGGAGAGTGTGCCCAGTGAGAATTGTGTAAGAGGGGGGCAAGAAGAGGGCCTATATGGTACGCATGGTGTAAATTATGTTACTTCAGAAAATGATGGATTGAATGAGGGAAGGTGCTCAGACATCTCATCTGGTCGGTTGAGAAGACGACTTGTAAAGTCTACTGATTACGCAATGTCAAGTTTGTATCCTTCATAAGAGTTGCACATACAGGTTGTTTTGCTTTATACATATATGTGAATCCCTCCTATCAAGAGTAAGAGGAGCATAATGTCTATATGTGCATGTAAAGCATCTCCCTTTTCCCCTGATGCTATTGCGTGCATGCCTCCCTCTCTACATTGTGTACACAACGGCACTCCAACGTTCTATTATGGAACACCATTGCGTGCCTCACTCTGTGATAGTTGCCACCGTTAGCAGCTGATTCATTCAGAGGCGTTTGTCTCCCAGAGAGGTCGGACCTGTGTTTGAGGTCTTATTATTCAATAAAGCTTATTATTTGTGAAACGTCACTTACCTGTGTGGATCTTCTTTATTATCGCAAATAGCTTGTGAGAAAATCGTTCAAACTTGTGTCTGTAAATATTAAAATGACATACCTTTTATGTCATGTATTTATTGTCTGTTCAAATAGAATCCAAGGATTCTCCCAATAGCACTGGGCACAAAGAAGTGGCAATGTTGATTTGTTTTATACCAAATGATTCTGATCAAATAAGAGGAACTGGTTGGCTGATGAGCTGTGCCGTCCCAGAAGGGAGTGCTCTTGGCAAGCCGAGTGTGTGCACTTTTAGACAGTGAGCTTGGTATTTGGTATTTATTGTATTTAGATGCTTATTGCTTTATGATGATGTTATTAAGTCTCCTGCATCATATCATTTTAGGTTATATGGCAAGGGACAATCACATGGTTGACCAACTGTCCCTTACATGACCACTCAGGAAGTCCTAGACTGGATCAGGGAGGGAAATCTGTGGATTAGAAGGGATAAACATTTTAAGGAGACCGCAGTCAGGTCCCTGAGAACAGAAGAAACATGTTCCATGCCGAAACCTGGCTATGAGACCAAAAAGGGAAGAACTACATCACCCATAATCCTCACTCTTTTTTAGAACGAATATCTGAATTGGGCCTGTGACATGCAGATACAAATTAAATTTGCTGAAACAAAATGGAAGGACCTGGTCCACCAAAGCACCCCAGAGAGAAACTTCCTACTCTCTGAACAGGACAGTCGTGGAGACCTGGTATCCACCTCCTATTCGTTGGGTGGAGTGGTGGAAGAGAGAAGCGTTGCTCTTCCTTATACATTCACCCACTACCTAGAGGAAACATTCCTTCCTCCTCATACAAAAAAACTGAATGCATCACTTCATCATCAGCCACATAAGAAGGAGAGGCTGTAACCTCCCCTGACATTTTGAAATTAAAGGAAAAAACAGACAAATTATAAATAAAAAGAAATGGGGATTCAGTCTCCACCCACCGAAGGATTTTATGGCTTTTACCTTGACCTGCTGGATACAGAGATAAGCTAAAATAACTATTGAGGGGAGGAGCCCTAAAGACTGAAACCAGAAGAAAAAAAACAGCTCCTACATCTTTACCAAAAAATAGAATCCAAGATGGCAACCATTCTTGATATAATCTTTGACATATCCACTTTGCAACTCACATGACCATAGACACATGGCCTAATCACAGTGCTGTCCAGCCTACACAGCACAGGGGCAACTCATTTCATTAAGCACTACCCAAATCGGAGGAGAGATCATACTTGAAAAGGAAGCAAGCCAGTTAGGGTCAATGCTTGGGAGATCTGACAGGAGCTAACAGAAGGAGAGCAGCAGACACTGGAAAACCCCTTCTCTGGGAACCTGTGCAAGGAGATTGGGGCAGCGAAGATCAGGAAGAAGGATAACCTGTGCTTGTTTAAAGCATTTTCTAGAGAGAGAGGAGAGAGATATTGGATAAAGAACATAAAGAGTTAGAGGGGAGTAATTGTTGTGTGAAGGATGATGGGGATCCTGGTTTGTTAGAGAGAAATAGAAAGACAGAAAGGGAGAGGAATGTTTTAGGAGTAGAGGCAGACAAGTATCACCTTAGAGAAGAACATGAGGGGCACGATCTGAAAAGAGGAGCGGCATATTGTGCAGGAGAGAATATTATTTGAAAGGCAATTGTGGAGGAGAGTGGTGTGCTGAAGGAGGCTGGTGATATGTCCGTAGAAACACAAGGACAGTCGGAAGCTAGGAGAAAAGATTTGATGATAAGCAGAGAAAGGACAGGACTTGGAGGTGAGAGAAAATCATCGTGATAAAGAGTGGTAGCCAGAGAGGGAGAGTGTTATTGGCAGGAGAAAGAAAAGGGATACCTTCAGGAGAAGGAGGAACGATCACAACAGCTGGAGAATTGGATAGAGCCAGATCATCTTAGGTGGAAGAGAGACACACCAAACTCTCTTTTAGGTAGCAGGAATGGGGGATTGAGAGCACCACATTGGTCGAGGGCAAGGTAAAGAGGTAGGTGTAGGAACTAGTTGGCATGACTACTGTGGAGAACAGGAAGGACTGGCAAGGAGCTGCCAGCAAGGAACATGGGTCACGGGAGAATGGCAGGAGGAGCAGTAGGTTTAAGGTGAGAGTAGGGATTCTGCCAATCCCCACCAGGGCACATGAGACCAACTTGGAAGCAATAACGTTGGTGGGCCTAGCATGGCAGGAGGTCTGTCTGGCCCAGCAGGAGAGTACCTCAAAGAAACCCCTAGCAGGCAATAAGCAGGAGTGTCACATACGCATCTGGATCGCCATGGGCTGTGGGGCCAGTGCTGGGAAAGATCCACACCCAGAGGCAAGGGTCAGAGGACGGGATGACCCTCATTGCTCCGAAACCATTTGATTTTCCCCTTTATCTTTTGTAAGAGGAAGTTTTAGGACACTTTGCTTTGAGCCCATGCCTGAACTGTTGTGGTTTAATTTCGGAAACTTGGCAAGAGCAGGCATTCCCCTTTTAGAGCAAGAGGAGGAACCCCTGTTGGGTTGGCCCATTGTTGCAAGAGACTGGTCCCTTCCTCACATTGCATGCTCACAAGCAGAGACACCATCATCCAGACACATTGTTTACTGCATTTTGCCACCATCCTGACACATCCAATTTAGGCTTTATACAACTGATAATAAAAACCCTTGAACTATGCCTCCGTTCTGGGAACACTGTGACAGGCAGTCGTTCTATGGGCAAGTCACTGATGCCTATTATAATTGTTATTTTAGTATCTTGATTTGAACCTGTGTAGCGCTGCGTTGTCTTGCTTCCAAGACAAAGGGTTGCCCCTAAGCTATCCCTCCTCACATACTTTCTCTGCTCAAGGGCCATTGAAAAATTGTTTTCTTTTTGTTTTAGGATTTTCCCTTTTGGTGTTTTGTATGTGTGTTTATTGAGCGTGAACTTAGCTCCAGGTAGCAACAGATACATTGAAAGGTGTTCCAGGCTTATGTTAGACGGTTACTTGGGGGAGGGGGGCAGTCCTTGCAACAGAGAGGGGGATGAACAGTGGTCGTGAGCTGTAAAGGGTAGTCTCCAGGAGAAATATGTGGCTGGGTGGATGTGGGGGTGTCTTGGAGGAGGCAAAGAGGGTGCTCTCTGAAGAGGGGGGTCTTAATTTCTTTCTGAATTGCATTGTCTTGGGAATTATTTTCCTGCTTCTTTCATTTTTGCATTTGCGAGGGTCTTTTCTGACCAGGTACTGACTCCTGGTGATGTGCTAACCGCCAGAGGCGGCGACTTTGTCTGCCGGGTAAGAGGGAGCATGCCAGCATTTTATATTTCTCTGCGATGTTCTGCTGCCACCTCATATGGGAACTCTGTAAAAGCTTTATAAAGTTTCATAGTGCCAACTCTTTATTGGTATCAAATTCTATTTTCATTTACCGTACTTGTTTACACAGCTAGGAAATTGATTTCACAAAGGTAATATTTCAGCTGGTGAATTATAAATATGCCTTTTAGTGGGCAAGCACGTGTAGCATTGGGCGGTGCAAATATAAATCATATGATAGAACTGGGGAATTTAATTCTGCTGCATGAATCGTTTCAGTGGTTTGGGGGAAATGGGGGTAGACTACAAAGTGCTTTATTGAAAACATGTTACACTTATGACCCCTTTCTCTCACCTACCCTTGAAATACGATAAGGAAAAGTCTCTTCTGCCTGACATCTAAGCCTTTCCTTAATAGCAGCAGATGGTGAAGGGCTTGAGACATCAGATGGTTGGCAAAGGGCCATTCTAAGAGGAGAGGTTACAAAAGAGACCTTTGCCACCATATTGTACTCTGTAACAGTTACACACATTGGGATGCCCTGCCATGGCATCCACAATCCCACAAAAGCCATGCACCGCATTAACCAATGGCATCCAGGAGCTCCATGAACTATAGTGCAATGCTAGATGAAACTGGGAGATGTCCTGACACCATGATTGAGGCTGGTGCCACACATCAGTCTGGAACAAGTTGTGACCTAAATGATGCTGGCACCATTGGTAAAAGGAAGCAGGAGGAGCACTTACTACATGCGATGTTGCTACACAGAGATGGCCTTACGGAAATCTGTGTCTACTGCTCCAAGATAATATTGACCTGTAGAATATAATCATTTGGAAAGATGATGGGTGCATGGTTGGGCACCAGCAAGGGCCAATAGTATAGCATCTTGCTCTCTGCCCAGATGCACAATCTGAGCTCTGCGGAGGAATTTAGGATGCATGAAGCACAGTCACACACATGCATTATGACATAAGAAAAACTGAGGGAGCAGCACTGCTAGGCCAAGCCAAATTGCTCAGATTCACAGCACATCCACCCTTGACAGTCCAATAATCTTAATACACAAATTAGTAAAAAGCAACAACAAACTTCCCCCCACCCTGCCCTGCCCCAGACCCCCCGACCCCCGTGGAGCTTTCAAAATTAAAACCTTGTTGAAGGGACCATTTACATGAAAACAAGGGCATTGAATCTTTCGGTGAACAAAATATAATTCGGATGAGATGCTCTGAACCTTGTTCCTGAAAATGACATCCTGCCTCTTCCAATGTGACATGTTAAGTGTTTGCATGAATTCAGTGGGTTCTCTATTCAATAGCGAACCCTAGTCCATGCAGTTCCAGCTGCTGGAATACAGTAGATAACCAGATGCCAATGGCTGCAAGAAGTTCATGGATTGTCAGTTGATGTGACAGGTTCTTGAAATGTGCCCACCCCACACTCAGTGTAATTTGCCAGAACCTCTACTTTTAACTATGGGCCTCATTAGGACCCAGGCGGTAAGGGGTTTACGGCGGCGTAAACAGCGCCGACCCTTACCGCCTGATTCCGAGGTCCCTTAGCGCCATGGAGGTTTTAACACCTGCTTTTAGCAGGTGTTAAAATCCATGGCGCTAAGGGACCTTGTTGTTAATTACGCCACCGTAATTTACGGTGGCGTAATTAACGCCTTCCCCACTCCCATTATGCCCTATGGGGCAAAAATGGGAATGGGGAAGGGTAAATGGGTTAATGGGGGCTTACCGCCCCACTCACCTCGGAATGGGGCGGTAAGTCCGCCAACCACCATGGCGTAAACGTAGTTTACGCCATGGTGGTAAAGGTACGACCCAGGCGGTAACTTACCGCCTGGGCCGTAATGAGGCCCTATGTCTTCAATATATCAGTATGGTTGTCACCTACTCAGCCTTGCGCCACATTCCATGAGCTCATGCGTTCAGCAGAGACAAAAGGTAATCGTAGGCCTGCTTGGACATACCATGGTATTGATGGTTCCAATGCACTCAAAGGTATATCCCGCGCCACCATCCGTCATCTCACATATCACCTCATGAATGGGCTTGGTGAAGTCCCCAGGGTTGACGCACTCCGTGGCCCCGACAGCTTTTGCCTTAGCAAATTTGTCTTTGTTGATGTCAACTCCAATGATCCGGGCGGCACCAGCAACATGACAACCAATCATGACAGACAGGCCAATGGCACCGAGCCCAAAAATGACACAGGTAGAACCAGCTTCAACCTAAATGGAGAAGGGAGGAGTTATTGACGTAACACCCAAGAGCTCATTTATGAAATATAGAAAACATACTTAGTTCTTTTAAAACACAATTCTGTCTTGAATATTGTTCATCTAACATAAATGTATTGTTCAACATTCTGTACAATATGATACATTATAGAGTTGATTATTGAACTAAGAATTACACAATATTATATTTGTTTGTTTGTTTGTTTGTTTGTTTTATTATTTGTAATGCGCTCCTAACCCTGAGGTAGCAGGCCGCAAGAGCAACAATAGGATTGTATAGCTTAGGTTACAAGAGCACAGTGGATGGATTCCAGCTATGGTTACAGTACTGGACACATCAACGACATTAGAAAAAGATACAATAAGTCATATTTACATAAAAATAAAAATGTACACAATTTACAAATTTTGACTTACAGCTGAGCATAGGGAACAGTGAAAGTACATTAATTGTCATGTTGGAAGGTCTTCCCTTCAGAAATGGCAGTAAGTAGTTCCAATTTTGTGCTGCTTTGACAGGAAAGCTACTCCCCCCAGTCATAGTGCGTTTGAATCATGGCACCAGTAGAAGTTTGGAGTTGGCCTTTCTAGAAGGGCGGCAGGATACTTGTCTAGTAACTCTCGTTGTCAGGTATTGAGGGGCTGATTGGTGGAGACATTTGTGAATCAGAGAGACAGATTCAAGGAAGATTTTGTCTTTCGCAGAGAGCCAGTTGACAGATCTTCTGGTATCTGAGATGTGGGCTTTCTTCAGGAGACTTAGGGCTGATCTTAAGGCATTATTTTGCAAGATTTGGATCTTGTGTGTGATGTATTTATTACTACCTACATATAGAGCGTTGCAATAGTCCAACTTGGACAGGATCAAGGTTTCGAGCTAGGGTAATGCAGTTGTTAGAGGAGAGGAATGGTTTGGCTGCTCTGATAAGTGTGCAGGTATAGGAGGTAGCGGAGGCCATAGCATTTACTTGTTTTTTGAAGGTAAATGTGGAGTCCAAATAGAAGGCAAGGGTTTTAACCTCCTTAGCCACAGAAATGTTGTTATTGTCAATTTTGAAAAAGGAATAGTTCTGGGCTGGTTTATTGAGATTAGGTGTCGTGCCTAGGATGAGGAGTTCCGTTTTGTCATCATTCAGGCATAGACCGTGTGAGGCCATCCATGCCTGGACGATGAGGTACACTCTATTTACAAAGGCCAAATCCTTGTCATAATCCCCCGACAGCTGGATGAGTATCTGAGTATCATCAGCGTATTTTGTGTAGGTGATACCCAGACCATCAAGATCATCGAAAAGGGGCTTTGGATGCACTTAAGGATACATGTTCGTGACAGGAAAAGTGACACAGAGGAATATCTCCTGGTTTCAGGCAGAGAGAGGTCCATAGAGGAAGGGGCAAGGGTTGATGAATCTGAAGTGATGGAAGCTTGAGCCATGACGACAATGAAAAACAATTCCACCTTCTTCCACCTTGTTCCTGTTACTAAAGGGAGTTGCGGGTCCATTCCTCATCAGAAAGCACCTCCATCAAAGAAATATTTTCTGGGACCCTCCCCGCCATTTTGGGAGGTACTCTAAACAAACTACTTGCCAAGGTCAGTCCACAAGCTGGCTTCATAAGCCTCTACGCCACCCAGGCAGCATCTGCATGCACCATACTAAAGCATGGGCAGTGGTTTCATACCCAAAGTGGTTTAATCACCTAGCATTTTGGCCAGAAAACCTTGGTGTCATCTTTGACTCCTCTCTCTCCTTCTCCCCTCAAATCTTGGACCTTGCCAGGAAGGCCCACTTTCAGCCTCAACTCCTTAGAGGCGTTTTCCCTTTCCTCACCTTCCCCCAGAAACTCAATGTCTCTAGAGCTCTGGTGCTCTCTAGGCTGGATTACTGCAACAGCCTCTTCTTCACCCTCCCTCTTTCCTCTCTGTGCCAACTTCAGCTAATCCAGAATACGACTGAGAGACTTATCCTTGGCCTCAAGCCCAGGGACTTCATCTCTCCAAACCTAAAATCTCTCCATTGGTGCCCGGTTGCTGCGAGGATCAAATTCAAGATGCTCTGCATCATCCAGAAGGCTTTCTGGGGATTGGAACCCCACTATATCCAACTCTCTCTCCATAAATACCTCCCTGCTAGAGCCCCCTCGGTCCTCTAGCTCCAACTCTCTACAGGCCAGATGGTTTTCCAAACAGAGAGTAGGAGGTAAATCCCTCTCTTTGGCAGGTGTCTCCTTCTGGAATAGCCTCCCTGCCCCTCTCAGACTTCAGCCGGACCTCCTTAAATTCTGAAAACCTCTCAAGACCCTGCTTTTCTCTACCTCTTCCCCCTTTCTGTTCCCTGTTAATTCCACCTATGCTGCTGAGACTGTCAGCCTGGTCCTTCACGAGTCTTACAGGACACCAGGCCCTGCCTGACCATTCTTCACCAGCACTCCCCCTCTGCAACTTCCGTCCTGCCCCCCCTGACCAGCTTCCCTTCCGAATCTGGTCTTACCCTGTCCTCGCACTTAGTCAGTGACCTCACCGCTGGCACCCGCGGCGCTAACTCTCTGAGCACCCCAGAGCCCTTCCCACCACCTGAGCCCCATACCCAGGCCCCCTGCACAGTATGCAGTTCCCCCCTCCCCTTGCACTTACACTTCTCTTTACTGCACTTGCACAATCCAAATGTCACAAGGCCTAGTAGGACCATTTATTGTTGTTTTAATACCCATGTTCCCTTCCCCCTTGTACTTTGTGGCACCTTGAAACACCATTTGGCTGCATAGGCGCCTTATAAATATTCAATAAATAAATACAAATGTACCTATTGTAGGGAGTAAGGCAGTGTTTGATATGGTGAGGAAAGCAAAACGAAAAGGTGATGGCTGGATGGTTTTGAATTAATCATAACTATGGGCACAGCTCTGGGCAACCCACCAGACCATGGTTTTTGAGCTTGCCAACCCATTACAGAAGGGGAAAGACCATATGCAAATCGGGCTTGGTCCCATCCCAAAAGCGCAGTCCAGCTCGAACTGCTAGTACAAATCCCTTCTGCATCAGACCGCAAACATCCCCAAACATATTTCGGTCTTTCCCATTCTGTAATGGCTTTGTATGGTCTAGAGGGTTGCCCAGAGCTGTGCCAGTGGTTATGATTGATTCAAAACATTCCAGCCATCCACTTTTTGTTTTGCTTTAGTCATCCTGAGTCGGACGGCTATGCCCACACGGGGGTCCCAAGACTGCTGGGCCTAGAGACCCAGGCTACTCCTCACTGATGACGTCCAAGGAGGCCAAAACATGTCTGGGGATGCTTGTGGTCTCGTGTAGAAGGGATATGTCCCCTAACAGTGCGGGCTGTATACCCTTATTGGGGTGAGACCATAGCTGTTTTACATATGGTCTTTCCCTTTCTGTAATGGCTTGGCAGGTTGAAAACAATGGTCTGGAGAGTTGCCCAGAGCCGTGTCAGTGGTTATGATTGATTGAAAACCTTCCAACCATCACCTTTTTGTTTTGATATGGAGAGTAGACCCGTTAGGTCTTCCTTTCCTAGGACAGACATACTGAGGTGCCTACTATTGTAGTCATCACTCGTATACCACAAAGCATCAATATATCAGCCCTAACGTCCCTCTTCTAGATAACAATCTTCACTTTTCAGCTGCAAATTATTGGACTCGAGGTGCCAACATGGTCCTCATTATGAACCAGGTGCCAACTTTAAAAACACGGCCTGCATCGGAAATACCGCCTGCTTTCACTATGGGCCTATGTATGGGTTCATAGCTCAAATACTGCCTCGTTAGGGGTTCGAATCTCGCATTGGAATTCTCCACCTTCACCTCCATCCAAAATAAGCTATTAAAAACGTGTCCGCCCATTATGTCCCCTAGCAATGGACAAAAAGATATTGTAGACCCCCAAGGGGGGTGAGGATGTGAACACGCCATGGGTGGCCTCGGTGTCACCCGCTTGCTGCACAGTGCACAGAAGGGCCATCATTCTCCTCTCAGGGCATGTCTCTTCATGGGACATTAGCTGTGTGAACCACCATTGTGCTATACAGATTGCCATCCCACGCATATTTCAAAATCATGGCATTCATTATTTCAGACATGCTGCATGCGTGCTATGAGTTTACTGATGTGCATGCACTAAATGCATGGGACCCGTTACAAGTTTTGCAGTGTTCCACAAGAGATTTCTGCATGCACTCATTTCCGTTACAGTGCGCGGGAACCTGCTGGGCCCATCAGGGGATTGGGCGGGAATATTTTCAGCACCACCTTTTGCTGGGAGGTAAACATATGCACAATTCTAATGGTGTAACCAGGAAGTATTTAATGCAAGCACTATATACCTGCGTTTAATAACACAAGATGGGCAACATTCTGGCAGGACACTTTGACTGCCACCTGACACAAAAAGTAGATAGCTTCATGCAGAATACAGCAAAACCTTTAATGAGCACCCATGTGGGACTTTGCCATAGGTGAAAACAGTGACGCCCACAGCCTCAGCTGCTACTGGCCCTCTGTGGGCAAGAGCAAACAGTTGTGTTAAGGGCATGGTTGAGTAGATCCATCCCCCACGCCTACTGTTTGTCCCACTTTGCACGCAATCCACATTGCAGTATTCAGTGGTGCAAGAGTTTCATGCATTCATTCACTACTAATGGTGTGCTTGAGTGCAAAACCAATAGATCTTTAAATTTTCGCAGGCATAATATTAACTTGTAATAAAATATAAACAATCTCAGGTCAACATATTTTGGTATCGATTGGTCAAGGTCAAAAACCTTAGGCATCATTAGCTTTTGACCGCAGTACATGCCTAGTGCCTATATTCAATATGTATTGGCCACAGATGCATAGGGCCTGGGAAAAGAAAATCAGCTCCTGGCAGGTTTGATGATCTCCATTAATGCTTTAGAAATTAGACATAAGTAATCGTGCTACTGCAATGGAGATCTCAGGCTATCCCAGAGCTCCTGGGGGGCTGAGCATGGCAGTACATAGAGTATTCCACGCTGCAATTGATAAGAATTGTGGGCAGTGCACAAAACCCTATTCCAAACTGGTACTAAACTCTGTGTCACACGCATTATTTGGAAAAAGTAAGGGTCTTGTTTTCTTTTCAATTGATCTGCTGGTGTCCATTCCATTAAAGAACAAAAGTAAAGTTTAACCATGGCTGGGAACAGAAAACGGAGTCACACATTTCCTAACATGAGCCACACAGCTTGTTGGCAGGGTCGTGGCTTGTGCAAGGGTGGGTGCTTGTGATGTCACACCTCTCCCAGTATGGAGTCCAGTCGGTGTCTGAACCACTGTAGGCCTTAGGGGGATTTGTGTTGTGGTGCCACCTTGGTTGCGTGCTGTTGCAGGAGAGGGGAGCAACGCTGCTATTCTCGCAGGGATGCCTCTATGGGCGTGGATATGCCTCCTGTCATGTTTTCCCCAGTAAATCCCCTGTCGCTGTGTAACTGGGTGGTAGTTTGGGCAGCCCTCTCACCTTCGGAACAAAAGTTCTGGTGAATTCGGCCTTCTGTTGCCTCAAATCGCACGTGTTGCGTGTCTGTGTCCATGTAAGCCTGTCCCGGGTCTGGATAGGTCTGGATGGCATGTCTGAGTAAGTTGCCACTGCTGCATGTGGCGGTGTTCCAAGAATTTACATGTATTTTTTTCTTAGAGAGAAGAAAAGAAAATTGCTTCTGCGTGTGTAATCCGCATCGTGCCCTTGTCGCCAGTGTTACTTATCAGCTGGAGCTCCCTGCTGGGAGAGGGAGCTCCAGTGCATGTGTAGCCCAACGGGCCATAGCGTGCATACAGAAATGCATCCAAGACAGTTGGAGTCTTAGCGAGGAACTGCCTGTGCCTTTCGGCTTTTTTCATTAATAGCACGTCACGTCCTGCGTACGCAGTGACGTGACAAATACATAACACTCAATAGCAACTCTATGGCCATTCATTAATTTGATGTTTCTATGTTACAGTATTTTGCCTGTGAATTGCTGCCTGCACAGAGTCAATTCATTGGAAACCTGGAGCCAGGGCAAGTGGACGTCACGTGAATGTTTCCAGGATGCTGATTATCCCTGCGAACTTGGTCGTTTCAATTCTTTCAACGTTTGAACCTTGATTCTTCTAATGCAATGCTACTCGGGACAGGGGTGGATTGGGAACCAAAAGAGGCCCTGGAAATAATTTGCAAGTGTCCTGATGAATTACAATGACTCTCTTTCCTGTAACCTACCTTCCTGTTGTATCCTTTGCTTCACTGCCGGGAGCCCACCCCCTGGAAGCAGGCCTTTCTCCACAGGCCTAGCTATGATGGTTTCCTTCTTTGTTGGCACATACTAATCTCTCCCCTAGAGATCTCTGGGTAGTTCAGGAGTCCCATATGATGCAACATGTTCTGGTGGTCCTCCTTCCAAGCTTGGATTAGGGACACTACCAACTACCTCTACAGATCTAATAGGTCAGACAGGGGGACTATTCTCTTTCCCTCTGCCTCTTTTTCTGACTCCTTGGCTTTTAGGTTTCCTCTTGGTCTAAGCTTTCCCATAGGCTTGGCTAATGCAGCCTGATCCTGTGACCTAGTGCTTTGAGGAACTGGGGAGTGTATTTCAGGACCTACGTCTTGAAGACTGATCTCATCCAGTACTCCTCTAGGGACAGTGTGCCTAATATTTACAGATGCCCTGACCCTTTAATTATTCACAGCTCTCATGATTGGTGATTCTGGAACATTGAGAGAGGGCCTAACCGCCAAATGAGTATCCCCTATTGGCAAGACCCTGTGGGTCCAGATCCAATGCTGCCAAGGGGGACGCACGTACCAATTGTGAGAGATACATGGTGATACTATAGCGTGATGGATGACATCCGGGGTGAGGATGTCTTTGAGCGTGATGCTGCTTGCATAAAATGACATTGAAGCAGGCGCAGCATGAGAAGTCCCAAGGTGGAATTCAAGGAGGTGTAGGCGCTTTGGGGTAAGTATGGGTTAATCACATAGAGTGGGCACAGCGTGGGTGTGTAAAATGTTGAAGGGAGCTTATAGCATAGGGGTCTTCTTTGAGCAATCTATGAATAGTAAAGAAGCCATTTTGGTTGTACGCCCATGTTAAGAAAACATTTTTTGCAGACAGATCTTAAGAAAAAAGCTGCATGCCTGTGTGTGACAAGCAGAATGTATTTTATTTTCTGAACATTCAGCAGAAAGAGTGTGCTAAAACGTTGCATGGCTAAAGGTTCCCAGGAGAACGCAGCCACATTGAAGTAAATCTAAAAGATACTTTGGAGGCCAACGAGCAAGGCACCAGGGTGCATGAGGAAAATTGGCAGAGAAATAGAAATTGAATTCCATTAATTAAACTGTGGCCACTGTGTGGTCAAACTACCCTTGGCAGCAAGCCGTGAGAATGGAGCTTTGGGGACAGAGCATTGGGGTTGGGCCTCTGGGCATAGGACGGGGAGCCAATCAGCAGGTGGGGGGTTTGGTGTCCCTAGGTTGTAACATTGTGCAGTGTCCTCACTGATGTCTGTGTTGCACATCATTGGTCAGACTCAGTGTGAATGTCTCGCCCCTTGCCATCTCAAGCTATTTTGTATATTGCACATTGCAAACCAATGGCAAACTAATGTTTTTTGACTGGTCAGCATAATCAAGTCTTTGAGGGGCTGTGTGGGAAAAGGTTGTGATGTCACGAGGGTTGTTAATGTAATTGTGGCCAAAAGGTATAGCAACCAATTAGGACCATTTAACATATATTTGGATATAGGGGACTGATGTAGTCCCACCAATCGGCACCTGTGGCCTGCCTTAATAACCAAGAAGTTGGGTGATAATTTGACACATTTTGTATAAAATGTTCAGCTGCAGTCGGCGGCGTTGACAGCTCACTTCATTCAGTTCAGTTCCACTGGGCTGTCTGAACTGTGCTTCCCAGATGTTTGGGTCTAATAAATGTGTGTAACTTATTGCTCAGTGTATGTCCTTTTTGTATGACTTTTTCTTCCCTTGTATTACTTTTAACAGGGGTCCATGGTCCCCTGTTAGACTCATCTCACTGACCTTCTCCTCACCCCTTCTCTACCTCAGACACCTATCTTTCAGCGCACCCCTCTACCCTTTGCAACTTCACTCCATGGTACTTGACCAACTCACTGTGGCCGTTTCACCACATTTGGTCAATGCCCTTTTTATCATTTTTGCACTGCTTTTTTTAAGCAGGGTAAATATATAGTTCTATCTGATTTTTAGATAGAACCAGGGTGGAGGAGCATAGAAATGGTTGTAGGTGCTTCCCCATGAAATGTGGTGAACAAATGCAGTAAAATGGCCACCGCAGTGAGTTTTATTAAGTTGGTTGCACTCCACACTACCAATTCACACCTACACTCTTCATCCCCTCCCCACACAGCCATAGCACTACTCCACACAACCACACTACTCCACACCACATCTCTATAACCCATTCCGCACCACCACACCACTACATCACATCATGTACTCCACCCATTACCACTTCACACATTCAAACTACTCCACACCTTCACACCACAACAACCCATCTGTACACCACCACACATCCAGACTTTCAACCACCACAACCCCACTCCACATCACTACAATACCACCATAGCTCCACTCCACACCCTTTCCACACCTTAACACCATACCTCCACACCTCAACACCATCACACCATCCACACCACCATCCCCACTCCACACCACCATAACACCCCACTCCATATCACCCCCACTTCCACACTAAACACCACTCTAAAATCATGCACCAACTCTATTGCCCACATGTGCACCACTGCCCCATCCTACTGTACATCAACCCATTCTTCTCACCCACTCTCTAGATCCATGCCCCTCTCTATTTCCACACACACGAAAATCTCCACACTCTATCCACAACCACACATCCCCCCACACTGCCCACCCCAATTTATCCACATCTGTACTACCTCACTCCTACCAACCAACCCGATCACACCTAACCTGTACATCCCATCCTCACCATGGCCTATCTCCAACAACCCAAAGTCTATTTCACCTTTTTCTACCCCAGTAATCCTAGCTCATTCTTGTCAACCATGCTCACCACTGCCTACTACCTTCCACCTTAGCTGTCCCCTTCTCCCGTCCACCTAAACTCACCCCTAATACTGCCACCATAGCTCACTCTTACAATCACCATGCAAAAAACCTTAAAATGTCCAAACAGAGTTTTTTTCTCAGATGTAACATTAGTAGTATGCATAGTACACTACAGTGAACATCTATTACTAATGTTATTTTTCCCCAATAACTAATTTGAAGACATGTTTGTAATTACTGGTCTAGTAGAGCCTGAGTATGTACTGCATGTGTACCTATAAATGTAAAATGCCATAAACAACTACCTACAACAAAACTACTTGCTTTGCCGGTGCTTGATTTATATTATCTTACGTTTTCAGACGCAAACAAACTAAACGCAGTCTTGACAAAGGTGTAGGCATGATAGACTACCCTTATGGGCCTGCTAGGGAAGACCTTTGAGACCTATTTCATCGGATATGATTATGATTGGTTATTTATAATGCGCTTAATACCCAGAGGTTTCTAAGCACGGACCCGGGGATCGAGCCTGTGTTTCTCCTGTCTTACCTCCAAGGCAAGTACATTGCCCCTGAGCTATCCATCCTAGGATAGCATTTCTGCTTCAAAATGTCCTTGTTGCATTGCTTTACAAATGTTGTATATGGATTTACTGAAACAAGATGTTTTTGTTTGCAGCTAAGCATCAACATCAGTAATCATTTAAGCAAAATGACCAACACAGAAACAGGTGCCTACCAAGGCCTTTTCATTTGGTATCTTCAAATAGTTTGAGCTACTACTTCGAGCAGTGGTTTAGGTGCGCATCCAGCGGCTAATGTCTTGCAAAGAATTGATTCCTGTGAGCAGTGGAAGATGATAGCGCCAGATCGTTTATGGCTTTGTAGACAACACATATGTTATGGCAGCGGCTTGTGAGAGTGGCAGCCTCTGGAAAAATGGCTTTCCTGGGAGCAATAAGGTGTTCAGATTTGATGATGTGTTTGGATTACTGACTAATGCATTACTTTTCTGAACCAAACACCTGATTACACTTAGAGATGCCAGATCTTTGATCTGAGCCACAGGGGGTATCTACTCATCTCATGCAATACCACATCTGGCAGGTTGGAATTCTCTGTAATATTACGATGCCACCTGCCAAAGTCACAGAATTTGACTCGATGGAACATCCATGCTCCACAGTGTTCATCATCCATGTCTGCATGATTTTGAATCACAACTGCCTAGAGTTTGTTGAAAGCTGCTTTGATGCTCCTGCAACTTGACATGAGCATGGGAGGGACCATCAAAGACACTGATTTTGCCTACAGCCAAAGGTAGCATTTGAGGAACAATAACCTGTACTCTTTTCTCGTTACATGCACCAGGCTGGGAGACCAAGATTTGTTCCCAGCAGCTCCCGTTCTTGACCAGCCTAACATCTGTCACTGCCCGCTATATGGCACAGTGCTCCTCCTCAAGTATTCACACCCACATGTTATTATTGTCACCTGTCTTCTGTGACCCGCAGAGCCACCTGCTGCCACATGTGCCTTCTCCATATTACCAGCTCCCCACTCCTGCCACTGAATGGCTTTGCCCAACGTCCACACTCTTTACTGTTGGGAACCAGCATGACCATGTAAGAAAAAGGTTGACAGATCAAGTTTTCAGAGGAAGAACTAGCTTTCCTTGTCAATTACAATGTGGAGCATAATCCCTGTCTCTGTGGGTGAGCCACAGACAAAATAAGCCTGAGAACAAGCAGCTGCCTGTGAAATGGTACCCACACCATTGTGAACAATATGCCCTGCAGCACTGCTGTGTCAAGGACCTCAAGAAGAGGTGGAATAACCTATCAAAACAGATTTTATGTCGGGTTCTTGATTATTGTAAGGGGTCCTTTGGCATATTTGGTGTCAAAACAATCATCAACACGGCTGGCTTGGGAAAACGTGGAGCCCTGCAGAAATGAATTGAACAAAATCGCAGCACATCAAAATATATTCATATGTTATGTTATATGGCATATGCCTCGAAGGGCTGTGGGTGAATGCCCTTGGAGGAGCCGAGGTCCGAGAGATGAGAATTGAAGGGAGGATTGCTGAATGTGTGTGTGCATTTTAGCCAGATAGAAGGTAGGCAGGGGTGGCTAAGTCGCTGCTAGCCACCCATAGAGATCTGTCTAGTGGATGGGTGCTGTGATAGACTTTCAGGAGAGTATGCGATTCAAAGAGACTGATTATGTGTCCAGCTGGACCGAATTTATCGTTGGACTCAACTCCACTCTAATGGCAGAGGTCATCTATTGTAGCCATCATTTATATTATTATAAATATTATTATTATAATTGTTCTTTTATACCAGAGAATGGTTTCTAAGCATGGGATCGGGATTCAAACCTGTGTTGCGCTAAATTGTCTTCCTTCCAAAACAAAAGCATTGTCCTGCGCTATCCTTCGTTACCTATAGCACAATTTCCTCATTTGTATAGCCTCAATGTGCTTCCTGGTTGGAACGCCCTCAGGGGCCGAAGTCCAGATATGGGAAACGTTTTAAGAGTGGACTTCAAGACGTGTGTGTGTGTTCATTCTGCCAGGATTAGGAATTAGGGGGGCTGGCTAGGCTCCGGTATGCAACCCAAGAGGTCAGGTAAGTGGGCGGGTGCTGTTGGTGGTCTAGACAGAGTGCTAGTGCAGGAGACTCGATGTGTGTCCAGCTTGACCAAATTTATCATAGGTTGTCGCTCTATACTAATGGCAAAGTCATGTCATGGGTTTTTGTGCAGCGGGCTATGTTAGCAGCTACACCGAATTTGACATAGCCGTAGCTGCATTCTAGAGTGCATGGATGGGGAGCCATGCCTGTGGTATGTGTCCATGTAAGCCATGTATACAAGCACCACAGATGTGGTGCTTGTATACATAACTTAAGCTCGGATGCAGAGGGAAATTGCCTCAGCAAAATCTCCACCTCACTTTGCTGATGTGGGGTCAGTTGAGAGGGCACTAGGTCATCCTTACTGAAGCCATTAGAAGAGCTGCTCTGGCACCGGACAACTGAGAAACTCAGATTTCCCTGGCCCCCTTTCTGTAGCCAAAAGCAGAGCTCCAATTCTATCCCCTAAGACAGAATCCTCCACACTATTCATAGGGAACTCTATGGTAACCTTTGTAGGTCCAACAAGGCCTTTTGAATAGTTTACCTTGCTTGGTTGGGAAACTTGGCAATGCCCAGACAACTCACATGTGTTCAGAGATTTGGGAAACAACTGTGACAGAAGGTCCCACTTCCTTCTCTGGGGCTAAGGGCTCCAATCAAACTTAGGAAAGATCTAACAAGGGTCCCCCTCAGACATCCTCCGGTGGATAACACTTTGGTAACACATGAAAGGTCACTGCACCTTTCTTCCACTGGGTCTGACCATTACTGAGCACAGCAGAGGAGCTAACTCTGTCACTGCCACTCAAAAAGGTGTCAATGACTGACTTGGCAGTCATTCTCTGTGGGTTGGCACAAAAACATATGGTGCTGTGATGAGCAACCATCAATTGTAACTTATTGCCTGAGGTCTCCAGAGTCAAATGTCTAACCAAATTAGGACTTGTTTCTGGTAAAAATGAGTCAAATCCTAAAGGTGAATCCTGGAGTGACTGAATACTTGTCTCACTCCTGTCAGCCTGGTGACAGACAGTGAGGTCCCTACAGTGGTTTTCTCTTGGGACCCCCATCAGGAATGTATGTTAGACCCTTCTGGTGTTATCCTGACTTTGATGGGCTCTGTGGGACTACTTTTCAGTAACCCACCTTCCCGTTGTATTCTTTGCTTTAATGGAGGGGAATCTTCCAATGGAATCAAGCCTTTCTCCACAGGCCTTTTAAAAAGGGGTTCCTTCTTTGTTGGCCCATACTAATCTCTCCCCTAAGGATCTCCTCTACCAGCAAGCTGGGTAGTTCAGGAGTCCCATAGATTCCATGATTTTCTGGTAGTCCTTCTTCCAAACTTGGATTAGGGACACTACCAACTACCTGAACAGAAGTTATAGGTCAGATAGGGGGAATATTATTTTCCCTCTGCCTCTTTTTCTGACTCAGTGGCCTTATGTTTGCCCTTGGCTTAGGCTTTCCCTTAGTCTTGTTTAAGGCAGCCTGATCCTGTGATCTATTGCTTGAAGGACCTGGGGAGTATCTTTCAGGACACAAGTCTTGATGACTGATATCACCCAGTACTCCTCTAGGGACAGTACTCTTAATATTGACAGATGCTCTGACAATTTAATTTTTCACAGCTCTCATGACAGGTGCTTCTGGAACATTGAGAGAGGGCCTACCCGCCAACTGAGTATCTCCCACAGCATATCTAGCAAGATGCTGTGGGTTTACCATGGAGCACGGTATATCAGTAGGACTGGGTCCAGTGTTCCTAACACTAGAGGCACTTATATCTGATACCTGAACACTATTCCCAAAAGAAACATGACTAAGGGACCTGACTGGAATGGGAGCAGAAGCCTTAGCATTACTAGGTTCCAAGGAATCTAGACTAACTTCAGATTCTTCACCTCTAGGAAAAGAATCCAAAGGGAAGGTCACCCCTGCAAACTCCTCTTCCTCATCCTTGGGAAAGGCCAGACTTGCAAAATGGGTCCCCAAGTTCTTACCCTTACACCCGAGGTCCGCCTTCCTGTCGTCAATGGTTCCACAAGTAAATCAAGTCCCACTAGGTCTTGACACATAGGGAGGCTTAGAGAAACCACTTATGCTTAGGGGGATTAGTCCCACTACCCTGACCTGACTCTTGTGACTTTTCCTTTTTAGACTTTTTGTGGGCCTTCTTGGACAACGTTTTATCTGTTTTCCCACCATCTTTCTCCTTCTGATTCTTTCCCTCCTCCTGCTTTTAGAAGCACGCTTGTTTTTATGTGACACTCTATTTGATATCCACAAGTCAGCTCTGCAGCAATGGCTAACGTCTTAGGATTTAACTCCATAGAGTTAGCCAACTGTTGCTTAAGCTTTGGGGAACAAGAGGCAAGGATGTGCTCAAGCATGACCAGGTGGATCATTCCATCTAAAGGCGGTTCCCTGATAACCCTCTACCTATCCACACAAGACTTTCAAGGAATCTTTAACAAAAGTAACATAAGTCAGATTTTCTTTCTTCTTGTACTCTCTAAATCCCCTCAAGTATTGGGAAGAAGTCTTCCAAACTTTAAGATGAGAGTTTGCTTAAGTGTAGCAAAATCTTGCCCAATGTGGCATTTCCATAATGGCACTGCAGCCATAATGGGGCAGTCTGCTGAGAAACCATGCAATTCTATCAGTATTACTCACTCCTTGTACTTCACATGCATACTCAAAAGTCGCAAGCCAAACAATTATGTCCTCCTTCTCCTCATACTCATTGAGCAGATAGTTTGGGAACCTGCATGTGAAGAGGACCGATAACCATCTCCAGATCCTCTGGAAGAAACCTGTGAAGCCTGTAACCTGGCATGCTCCATCTGGTGATCTCTGTCCCTCTGCTTCTCAAGTATCTCAAAGTCTAATCTTGCTAAATTGAACTCAAGCTCTTTTTCCTTGAGCCTAAGTCTCTCTTTTTCAGATATAAAATGGCGTCAGTCTCAGAGCCTATGAGGTAGTCGCATACAAATGTTCAGCAGTTCCACCATCCTCATCCCTGCCTACAGTAGCTGCAGTGGCAGCAACCCCATTACTGCTGCAGGGCACAGCCCGAACATCATTATCAGTAACATTAGTTATGGGAGGTCCACTCTTACTCTTTTCAAAATCCAGAATATTGACAATGAAATCAGCTTTGGTGCCAGAGACTGTGAGGCCTCATCACTGCACACCTTTTTCAAGTAATCCACTACAAGGCAATCAAAGATCAGTGTACTGTGTAAGTGTTATCCAGACACTTCACCAGTGGACAACACTGAGGTACCCAATACCTGATCCTCACCACTGCACAGCAATTTGTTAGAACTGTATTTCTATACTCTGGCTTGGTGGACAGCTGTATAGGAGGCCAACCTATTTTAGGGAAAGGGACTACTCTGGGAGCTGTAGCCAAACCAGTTCAAGGCAGCTAGAGGAGTGGTCAAAGCCAAGTCCCAGGAGGGGTGAGCCTGCTAAGGGGTCCTCAATGAGTACACACAGTGAACAGTCAAGGATTACACTTAGACAAACAGTTGTATAAATACCTATTTATTTATGGAAATATAACACTTTGTAAAATGACTAGTAGCATGTAATATTATCATACAAACTAAATAAATGATACATATATGCAATCACTGGAGTAGGGGTAAAAAAACATAACACACTCCTGCAAAGGAAGGTAAGTATTAGCATTCAGCACAACATGTTCACATAGATACAACAAATTCAGCTTTATACATTCACTAAATGAAATGAAAAGAAATACAACTCTCATTTTAAAGGTCCGTCCCTAAGATATATGGGGCCTTGTGCCTAAAAGCTCACCAAAGTTGTTGTGTGTCTTGACCCATGTTTGAACTATTATGCTACAACATTTGGTGCTGTGGGCTTAGAAAATCCAAGATGGCGAAAAAGCCCACATTTGCACCAGAATCCAGGAAAAACGCGCAGTTTTGCGCACACCAAGATGGTCGCCTGACCTGCCACCCAGCAGTGCGAGCGTGATGGACCAGAAGCACCATGAGTGAAACGTGGCGCCAAAGGAAAAACAGCAGTGCCGGTTAGCTCAAAAAGCGCCTTGAAATCACCTTTGTTTCTCTGAAATGCAAGTGAAAAATGCCTATTTTAAACATTGCAAGATATTCAACAATCTCACTGAACACCAGCTGACATTTGGCAGAATGTGGTCTTGTGTGCATACAAAATCTGGAAAGATGAAGAGCCTAAAATAATGTTCATAACACAACTGGCTGAGCGGTGGATGTCAGCAGCTTAAGTGAAATTGGACTTAAAACCACTAAAATCGAAATGTTTAAAATAAATGCGTGACCTACTTTTTGAGTATCACATAGGTTGCAACTGTTTAAATGTCATAGTTTTGAACTTAGAATCAGCGTTCTAGCTGCATGTGTAAAAATTGTAAGTTTGATTTGAATGAAGAAAACTGGAACAAAAGTGACATTTAGCTGAAGCCTGGCTTGAAGAGATTGAATTCTGCCTGACAACTACCCCCGACAGGAGTGGAAACTTGCCCAGCAATTGCATTCCCAGGCCTGGCCTCCCTTCTGCTGCACCACCAAAAGGAGATCACACCTGTCTGATTGAATTAGGGGTGGAGTACCTGGGGCTGCAGGAAACAGAACAATGAGCTTTCCTTGGCTCAGGCAAATGTTAAATTAGGGGGGTCGTAAATGGCTTCCTCTTGGAAGAAACTGGGAGGAGCAGTGCTTTTGGGAGCCACCTGAGCTGGAGGCGGGGACAGACAGAAATCCCCCCATGTGCTTTGGAACCTAAACCACACCCATCTGGGCCAGAGCATAATTTTAAAAAGATGGATAATTCATAGTACGAAATTGTCAAAATTATATAATAATATCATTTATTCTTGTGATTTTTCTGTGCACATTTTAAGAGGTGTTAGGACTCGGTGGTATGTTCTGGGAGGTAGTAGCAGAAAATAAGGTATTATTCCAAATGTCTGTATGTTAAAAATCTGACACTTTATCATCTGATGCCCATAGTCCTTGCGCATGTGTGTGTAAATTCTGGAAAGGTTTAGAGGTTGTGTTCTTGATGAAAAGGGGAGAATTCTGTCAGAAGTGGACACACCATCTTACAAAGACAGGGATCGGATGATTTGGTGCTACAGAAAATATGTTAACTGGACATATAATATTAGAAAAATTGTACATAGATAAATATGTATTTGGATCAAAAATAGATTTGTGTGCAAATTGACGAGGTGAGGATCCTCTGACCCATAAACTTACCTCATCACGATGACACTCCTTTTCCTTCCCCCAATCAAGGGAGAGAGGAGAGCTTGGCCAATGATAAGTTGTGAGGGGCAGGCTTAGTTATGCCCACGCACACACCCATTTTCTAAAGACATAAAAGGAGCCACTGGGACCCAGGTAGGGACATTCACTTTCCACTTCAAACTGATTTCTTGCGAAGCATTTTGCCGGACCAGACAATATCCAGAAGACTCCAGAACCAGAACTTAGATCCAGATCTTAGACTCCAGAACTTTAAGCAGAGGGGCCTGAACTACAAGCTGAATCCTTTTCAGCAGGCCTCAAAATCTTTTGCAACCTGACTCTTCAACAGCCGGGCTGTGCTCTTTGATTCTGGCTAGAACCCTGTGCCAGTACCCAGAAAGCAGTGCTGTATCCAGAATCCACTTGATCCAGACCAGCAGAACCGGAGATCCAGACTGCCGTACAGTGCTGAGTGCCAGACCAGCAGAGCTGACCCAGACCGCTGTATTCAGAACCAGTACCAGAGACTGTCCGTGGCGAGTGAAGCCCAAACCTGACCAGACCATGACGGCCTATTTCAAATTTATAGTGTGAGTACTCAGCCAGAACTGTGCAAAACCAATCTCTTAGTTTAAAATAATGTAATTCAAACTATTTTAACCTATTTAGAACTGCATCATAGAATTGTGTGTCCATCCTGTTGATCCAAAATCTTCCACAGCGCATCTGTCATTCTGAAACTTTAATTTTACTTCTGAAAATCTACCTCCACTAAATCGTCCGTATCTTTGGGACCGTATGTGCTAGGAACGAGATTTAACTTTTATTTTAAAGCTAAGAATCTGAGCTTAAAAGCCTAAAACCGACTTTCTACTCCTTATAGTGTTTTCGTAATCACGCTCGACGCACTCGGAAAAAGTGCCGCAAATTGCAATTTGACTAATTTCTACACCTGTAAAAATATAGCTGCTCTTGCTTTTATTGCTGTATTGCTGAAATTCGTTTTCAACCTGATAATCCCTCATGAATCATTGCTAGTGTTGACCTGAACTAATTCAAGTAGCTGTCACCTACCCTGAATCTCCTATAGGGAATTAAAATCATTTTAGCATAGTTTTCACTTCTTTGCAAATCCCATTCAAAATATTTCTGCATGTTTTCAAAGCATACCGGTTGCTCTAAGCTTGCTAGGGGAGAACTGAAATTTGTATTGCATTGTGTTTGTATTCCTGAAAATTGTGTGCTCGCCTTCCATCTCCTTATATTGCATAGGGGGGAGTGAATTGTCAAAAGAAAAAGTGATCGTATTATATCTTGTTGAAAACCATCTCAGTTATTTCTGTGCTGCATTCATTTCCACCATTGCATTTCCTTGAATCCATAAAAGCATTCTCAGCTACCTTATCCTCTCTATACCAACACCTAAGTAATTAAATAAGCGTACAATTGTAATATTATCCATTGTTGATCACTGTCATATTCTTAAGTGTGATATCAAATATTAATTTATTATAAAAGTGTGATATATATATCTTGTTTAATTTTCCAATAAATTTGTAAATTGCAAAACAAACCTACTTCTTGGCTCAGTGAGGTCAGGGGGATTCAAAGAGAGGGGCGTTATATAAGGGTTTATCATCCATATTATAACTTGTCATAAAAATATATAAATAAGGGCTTCCCTTGGGCATCCCAGACCAGGCATTGACTTAGTTGGAGTGCTGAATTGAAGTCCCTTAACAGATTGGGGGCTCGAGCCGAGGATTCTGGATTAGAACTATCACTTGTGCAGATTAATACGGTGTGCTAACTGATGGGATACATAAATCCTGTTGGATCACCACGCCGTGTTACACTGTAAAAACACCCCTCAAAGGAACGCTGTAAGGAAACGGTCTGTTTTGCAAAATAAAATACAAACTTCTGTAAGTCAGGAAGGAAATCAATTTCCAGAATGACGACCTTGGTAGATGCCAAAATAGCCAGAGAACACCTCTTACATAAGCTATTTGTGAGAGGTGAGTGGGCTCATCAGGACCAGGCGGTCTGGTTGCAGGCAATCGCACCCCAGATCACTGAAACAGGGTCAGACACATGGAGGGATCAGGGTCCATTACATGTGGCCCTGAGTGAACTATATATGGTCCCTAAAGGCAAAGATGAGCACGACAAGATTGTCAGGATAGCGGCATATTTATATTTATATATGGGAGCCATACAGGACAAATGTGCTGAAGGCCAAGATCTGGAAAATAGGCAACTGATGGCATTAGAGAAGGCCCAATCTGACCTGGTCTCTTCAGAGCAGAGGCTGCAGAGGTGCCAGGAGTCCGGAAGTGATAGTAGGCAGTATATCATTAAAAGAAAAGAGGACATGGGGATCCTGCAACAGGAAAAGTCTGACCAGGATACCAGATTTCTGGCCTTGCAGAAGGAGTACCAAGAAGGTTTGGACTCCCTACTGCAGAGCCAGAAAAAGCTGGAGCAACAACTGCACTTCAATAGGGTATGTGCTGAGCAGGTAGTCACCCTGCAAAGCCACCTGGATAGGGAGAAGGCAGAGAGCAATACATTATTTCTGAAAGACCTGGACACCCAGGCAGAGTTTGAGGAATAGCGACAGAAAGCTGGTGCCCTTCAAAGGCAGAGGGACAACCTGGCGGCACAGATGCAGGCTCTTAGACAGGAAAGGGACACCTTGGGCCAGGAAGTCTGCCAATTAAAAGGAAAAATTGAAGAAAATCACTTGGCCCTCCAGGGACTGGGTGACCTCCAAAAAGAGCATCAGAACTTGTTAGAGCACACCAGGAGGGTGGAAGATGCTTTGGCAAGAAAGGAGCAGGCCAGTAGGGATGGGACTCAGGAGGTAACCCTCCTGCAGCAAAAACTGGCCCAGTACTCCAGGACCAACCAAGAGGCACAGAGAGAGAATGAGGCTCTCTGCTAGGACAATGGTAGGCTCCAGCAACAGGTAGCCATGCAGGAGAGACTGATAGAGTCTAGTAAGGCTTTAACTGAGGAACTGAAAGCACAGGCTCTTGCATTGCAAAAGGGAGCAGGGGCTGATAGAGATGAGGTTCGCTGGGAAAGGGAAACACCTGAGCATAACCTCAGGAGCCCTAGTACTAGAGGCCTTCATCCCTCCCGGTCCCTGGACTCTGCCACCCCCATGTCCCCTGGTGCACATGAGCCCAGGGCCACAGGAATGGCAGATTACTATCCAGCCAAAGGTATGGGGCTCATAGGCCAGTACCACCCAGGAATGGTTGGGCGGGCATCCGGGTATGGGCACCTAAGTACAGTGCAATTAAGTGGGGAACCCCAGGAGAGTAGGCCCACTAAGGGCATCCTGAAAACCTCTGCCCAGTTAGGTCAGTGGGGGGGTACTCATCAAATCCTGGCAGCAAGGAGGAATCTGAAGACTCTTCTGAGTGTCACAGGACACAGAAGACCAGGTCCCCACATTCTGCCAGCCATTCCGAGGCTCGTAGAATCCGGTAAAACCTGGAAGATCAGACTGGCACCTCTGGGAGCAGTGCTTCTGAGTCAGAGGAGGAATGGACCAGGGTTACCCGAACCAAAAAGGCCAATAAGGCAAAAAGGGCCTTGCTTAAGGACCCCTTAAAACAGATTAAGGCAATAAGGAGTGTCATCACCCCTTATCACAAGAACGCCAAGTATTCTGTTTGGGAACACTTGGAGCTTTATGAGCAAATGATGGAGACTTTCCATTTGAAGGACAGTAGTAGCTGCATTCAGTATGTCAAATGGACATTCTCCCCAGAATACTCCAGTTTCTTTGCAGGGCTGGAGGACCAAAACCATTCAAGATGGTCCACATATAGGGCGGCCATCTTGAAACATTTTTCTGTTCACAGAAATACCCAAGAGGCTCGCAAGGCAGCCTACAATTTGCAATGTGGGGAGGATCAGGCCCACAAGAATGTGTGCAGGAATTGAAGCGTGCCTTTGCGCAGACTACCAAAAGGGTGTTCACGGACAGTAAAGAGTTTGTAAATACGTTTTTCCATGCCTTACCCAAATACATAATGACCCAGCTAGTGAGAGATTTTCATGAGAAAAGGTCACTAGACTGGGTCATTGAATAGGCCACCCGAATCTATGAGGTGCAGAAGCCCATAGAAAATAAAAATAACGCCCAGAAAAGTCCCAAACCGACCAGCACCCCTGCTGCTGCCAAGGTGACAGAGGTAAAGGTTGCCCCCGTTTTAGATTTGGAGATGGGGGGGCCTAAAAACCTACCTGCACCGAATAATTCTCAGCCCAGAATGCCCTCGGGCCAGTCACAGACAGGGAGTCAAGGAGGTAGTCCCACAAATGGGGTCCCTCGTTCCCCTGACTATGTAAGTCCCCGCTGCAAGGGAAACCGACCCCTCCTGGGGTATGTGTGGACGCCTCCAGCCCAAGCGGGGGGGATCCAACCAGGCACCCAACCCAGGGAACTTCCCTCCTAACTTCCCACAGAAGGGCAGAAATTCACCAAACCCTGGGCAGAACTTTTTTCCCAGGTATCCACCTAATTTCCAGCCCTAAAATCATCCATCCTTCTTTCCCCAATTCCCTGAGCCCAGACAACCTAATCTGGGAGAGGGGAGACCAAGGGTGGAGGGGTACCCAAATCTTCTCCAACCTGGGGTACTACCAGAGAAGGGATAGCTACCCTTCCCAGGATCAGCCCAGGCGAGAAAATAGAACCCCGTAGCAGCCTGAGCGGGTTTCACAGTTAGAGCGCCAGGTCCAAAATATGGCACGGGATCTGGGTCACATGCGGAGGGCTCAACAGAACCCTCAGACGAGCATGCCAGCGCAGAATGCCCCAAACTCTGGGCCTGGTGCTCCAGAACAATGACGGGGGCAGCACCCCGATAACCCACCGGTTCCCAGGGAGGAGGCACAAGGGGGAGGGGGCGTAAAGCCTTGGAGGAAGCTTCCTTCCCCACTTGTAAACAGCCCCTGGAAACCCAGGAACCGGAAACAAAATCTCTTACCCCTGAAAGTCTGCGACCCAAGGAGCAGAGAGGAGGTAGGAGAAACAAAGGACCCAAACAGACCCATTTTGTGGAGGAGGTACAGGTCTTCCAATTTGAGGGAGAGGGATCCTCAGAGGATCCTGGGAAAAGGATCTTCTCCTTCAGAGATGGGGGAACTCCTCCCAAGGAAAAATGGGTCCCAAGGGATTACAATCCAGACTGGGTAGATGTGGGGTTTGAGCTGTCGCCGCCCATCATTCTATCCCAGAACCAACAATACCGAAAACCCCTAGTTCAAACCCATCCTGGTGACCGCCTCCAAAAAGGGGGGGGGGGCCCAGAACCGGAACCAGGGGAACCCAAAACCGCATCCATGGACTGGGTAGATGTGGGGATTGAGCTGTCGCCGCCCATCATTCTATCCCAGAACCAACAATACCGAAAACCCCTGGTTCAAACCCATCCTGGTGACCGCCTCCAAAAAGGGGGGGAGGGCCCAGAACCGGAACCAGGGGAACCCAAAATCGTATCAATATCTAATTGCCAACTTTTTCTTTCAGATTCCCAAAACTCCCTGCCGAACTCTGCCCAAATCTCTTCTCTCTCAATGTCCAAAACCAGAAAATATGCCCACCAGTTGTCCGAAAATGTGCATTATCTGTGCCCCCTTGAGGAGAAGGAGGGAAGATACTATGCCCCGGTACAAGTACAGGGGCAGGGTACAATTTTGACACTGGTGGACACTGGATCCCAAGCTACCCTTCTGTCCAAAAGGGCCTTTGATGAACTAAATGCAGGAAGGGGGGAGAATTACCGAATTCCTCTCACCTCTCTTCCTGGACAACTTTAGAACTTTGACGGGAAGGAAATTCCCGTCGAGGGAACTGCAGATTTGGACATCAAGATTGGGCGACACAAGGTGAAACACCAGGTCATTGTAGTGATTCCAGGGGGCACCCCTTGTTTACTAGGGAATGACCTCCTGAGAAGGTTGTCACCCCTAATAGATTGCGTAAACAAGGTCCTCTGGAACCAGACTAGCCGACCAATAAAATTAAAGCAGAGTGTCAACCACGTTAGTTTAAACGGCACCTGCCACATGGTTGAACAAAAATCTTACCAGGTAGAATTTCACTTCCAGAACAACCAAATTCCAGACGTGACAGTAATAGCAGTAGGACAAAAGACTGGTGACGGGGGGGGGGTCCTCTCTATTTCTAAAAATCAACCTTCCTTCCAGTTTAAGGTGGTATTCCACACTGGAAGGAAACACTCTGAAATTCTTTACTAATCCACAATCAGACATTCCCACTCCGATAGTCCAGAAAGATGTGAAATCAGCTCAGAGCCTGGCTGATATTCAGCAAATTGGAGAGCAGTTGTTCATCCCCGTTCAGTTAAATGAAGGGAAGGACTCTGTTCTCGCCCGAGTGTGTGTGACCAACAGTAAGAGCTTCATCAGCGAAGCCATGTTCCGCCAACTCCCAAAAGATCCAGCCATTCCTACATTCAAACTGATAGACAAATGGGAAATGGATCTGGAAACACCCAATTCCAAACATCTCCTGCCAAGCAGGTGTATGCTCAAAATCTGCATTGGCAACAATAGCGTAGTCCACAATTGTTGGGTCGTGCGAGATGTCACTGCCGCCTTTTACTTAGGCAGTGACATTCTCAATCGCTTTGCCATTAGTTTGGACCTAATAAACTTCAAAGCTTGGTCCCGATTAGCAGATAATCCCATGGGCTTTGATGATCCAGAAAAAGCATTTAGGTCAGCTCAATTGCTACCTTATGCAGTTGAAATTCAGGTTAAAGAGGAAGTCACCATCCCAGAAAGGACCCGACAATTCTCCCTGGAAGTGAAAGTTAAAAGAGGACAAAAATTAAAAACCCTGATGCTTATATTCATCTAAATGCCTCTCTCCAACAACAAGGGTTGGGGGTAAACTCAACACCATTAGTCAACATAGAACATGACACCATTCCAATAGAGGTGGATAACAGCGACTTAAAGAGTAGTACTACTCTAGTAGTAGCCCAGACTGGAGAATTGGATTAATGATTTGTTGGTATTGTCAAACTTTGAGCGGGTGATGTTTGTGAGACAAGGAAAGGAAAATAAGTATCGAGATCTTTGGAAACCATTTACAGATTTATATGGTGACTGTGTATCTGAGGATTAGTTGTTTCTATCGGATCCGACTATCCGATATTATTTATGTGCATCAGTTGAGGATTTCCCCCTGTTTTGTTTTTGTTCTGTTTTATGTAGTCTGTGTGTGGTCTTTATGTTTTTGTAATGTTCTATGTTGCATTTATTGTTGAATTATTTTGAGATTAGGTGTTTTATTTTAAGAATAGTACAACATGTGTCTTGTATTATCTGAAATGTTTCAATATTTATCCATGATTTGGAATTTTTTGCTTCTGTACCTATGAAACACTGAGTGTTATGTTTAATACTCTGTTTGAACTTTTGATTATGTATATTTTGGTTATTGTAAATCTTGAAAACAAAATAATAAAAAAAAAAAAAGAGTAGTACTCTAGCCACAGGCACCATTATTGGAATGGCGGTTGATGACCGACATTTCTCCATTGATTTAGGAAATTAACTGTTGGGCCCAATCCCCAAGGACTGTTTTGACAGTGATAGTGATGACAATACAACACCAGCCAGGATCTTTACCCGGCTTGGGGGAACTTCCTGGTGTACACTTCCTGCCCTTAAGGTAAGGAAGATGTGACTTGTGACTTCAGGAGGGATGAGGTGATTTTCCAGATCCACGAGGGCTGCCTTTCCCACCTGAAGCCTCCAGTCCAAATCAGCACTCTGACCAGGGACTTCTCCACCCAGCTGGAGGAGGCCACTGAGATAGACAAACCAGAAGTCTTCCCAGGCTTCAGGCAGATGGTGGAAGAGAGAGTCAATCTATCTGATGCCTGCGTGACTCTGGAACAGAAGCAAAAGTTGAAACAAGTTTTCTTGGATTTCCAAGATCTCTTTGCGGTAGACTCATATGACTGTGGTCGCACCGACATCCACACAACAACAATTCCCATCGACCCTGGCATGACTCCAGTGTTTATGAAGCAATATCTCGCATCCATGGAGTCCCTTACTGAAATAATTAAGAACCTTGAGTCCCGGGGAATAATCCGTCCAGTACACAGCACCTTCAATAATCCGGTGCTGGGAATATTGAAGCCAAACGGCCAGTGGAGACTCCGCGCCGACCTTAGGGAGCTCAACATACGGGTCCATACTTCCCGATGGCCTCTTCCCTACATTGACCAAGGGCTGGCCCAGATCCAGGGGTCACAGGTATTCACCACAATAGACCTGACCAATGGATACAGGACTGTGCCTGACAGTAGGGAGGACCAATACAAGCTGGCTTTTACCTTTGGGGCCAGCAGTACACATGGACCCGGACTCCCTTCGGATACCTCAACTCCGGCAATGAATTCAACATTTTCCTACATAAGGCCATGCCCGACCTGGGTGCAAGGGGTAACCTGGCTTATGTAGATGATGTCCTCATCAAAAGTTCATCTGTGGAGGAACACATAGCGGAGATCCGTTATGTTCGGACACAGTTGAGGGCCGCTGGGGCAAAACTTTCCTTTCAGAAAGCACAGTGGTGTAGAACCCGTGTTAATTTCTTGGGGCATGAGATTACTCCTCAGGGTCTCTATCCCCAGGAAAAGAAAGTGGAAGCACTTCAGAAACTGAAAGACCCCACAACTCTGCGGGAACTAAGGAGCCTCCTTGGACTGACTAATTACAGCATAAAGCTCATTGAGGGCTACGCAGAGATCACAAGTCCCCTGATTCATCTCTTGAAGGGGGGTCAAGTGGGAATGGGGTCCAGAACAACCCGAGGCAGTAAGACACCTCAAAAGAAGCCTCTCACAAGCGCCCTGCCTAGCTTACACTGTCAGAAACAAGGAGTTTTTCTTGGAGACAGGGTTCTCTAATACATGCTTGACTGCAGTATTATATCAAAAGCATGACAAGGCCAATAAAGTAATCTCCTATGCAAGCAAAACTTTATCCTCTGTGGAGGAAAAAATCAACGATTGTGAGAAGGCACTCCTGGCAACGGTGTAGGCATTGAAGAATTACCTCCCGTTTATCCAGGGGGAACACATCATAGTGGAGACTCCACACCAGCCTCTGCAATATCTCCAAAGTGACAGAATCCAGGCCGGAAATGTGAGTAATTCCCAAATTACTTCCTGGATTCTATCAATGCAAGGCTTTCCTGTGGAGGTCAGATATGGCCAAAACAAGAAGAGTCCCCTCGCGCAAGGTCTGGCTGACTTGCATGATTGTGCCAGAGAAAACTGTCTCGAGGACGAAAGTCTAAAAATCAAGAACAACATGGAGGCATACCTTAATTCCCCACACAAAGTCGTTGAAGAAGACAAGTGTGAGCGAATTCCCACTGTCTATGTGGATGGATGCTCTTACCATGTTGACAACAATGGGGAAAAAGAGCTGGTGGCCGGCGTAGGGAATGCATGGGTGAATAAGTCCCCAGAATCCTCTGCTGGGTACAAAATTGGTCCCAGAAGTAGTCACGTGGCAGAGTTGATGGCTGTGCATCAAGCCAACCTCACTGCTGTCCAACATCAACTCCACGAACTGGTCATAATCACAGACTCGGATTATGTACGGAATGGGTTCGTGGAGCACCTGGTTAATTGGAAAACCAGAGGCGTGTTATGTGCTAATAACAAACCCTTGAAACATGGGAAGTTAATTCAAAACATTGATGATCTGGTCACCGTGAATGGGATGACCATCTATTGGAAAAAGATCAAGGGTCATTCCAAAGTAGAGGGACCAGACAAAACTGGAAATGACTTAGCTGATCAGCTGGCCAAAACCGGGGCCATCCAAGGGAATCTAATAGAGATTGAGTCCCTGTTGGGGGAAATCCAGGTCACTGCTATCACTAGGTCCCAGACAAATGCTCACAATGATCTTTCAACTGCACAATGGAGTAAGGAGACTGTCATGATCTCTGCTTCCAAAAGGTCAGGGTTTTCCCAACTCCCTTGGAAGCAGATCCATAACCCAGGTTCCGAGTGCCAACCAGTCCCAATTGGGACCTTTTGGACCCAGTCCTGGCGCCAGTGGCACCAGGCTCATAAATATGCCCAGTCCCAGCGCTGGAAGCGCCGGGCTCATAATGCTTGGGTGGACTTACCTTCAGCAGACCATGCTGCTTACTTGCCTGCCAGTTGAGCCTCTGATCCTCTTCTGTTTGGAACTACTTTTCCTGTTGGGTGGGGCTGGAGCCACTCCCTAGATTCAGAACACTGGAACTCTTCTGGAAGGCAGGAACTCTTTTCTTACCAGGAACTCTTTTCTTACTTAGGCGTGGCTGTGGAAGGAGACACCTAAGCACTACAGGAGGCTATTTAAACCACACCCGGTGGATGAATCTTGCTTTGTGTTATTCTGCAACCTCTGCAGCAGAACGCTCATCGTGTCTTCTGCATCCGGTCCTGGGCCTAAGGAAAAAGGCTTACCATCCTGAATCCAGTCTTCAGCAACACCTATAAAGACAAGAAAGAACAGGTTAGCATTCCGGCATCTGAAAGGCAAAGGCTTACCATCCTGAATCCAGTCTTCAGCAACACCTATAAAGACAAGAAAGAACAGGTTAGCATTCCGGCATCTGAAAGGCAAAGGCTTACCTACTCTTCGGCGCTGCATCCCGCATCTGAAAGACAAAACAAGGTGCGTTTAAAGACATTGGGGAACTTTAATACTCACGTGCCATGACTCCTTTCCACATCTAATCCAGTGGGTATTCCGGCACCCTGCAGCCGCTCCGAACTCATACCTGCAAAATAAAAAGACAGTTAGAGCGCATAGTGAAGCAGGCAACAAGCGCTTACTTACGTGCTTCCAGGCGCTTCTATTCATCACACGGGCTCCATCTTCAACTCACTTCAGCCCATCATCCGCCATCGCCGGAACCCTGCAAAACAAGAGACATCATTACTAAAGACTTTAAAGACATTTGAATGGCTCGAAACTTACCGTTCGTGCAGTAAACGACGGACAGCAGTCCTCTGAAGTCAAGAGGCCTGCGCTACCTATCCAGTGAAGAAACTGGTTACAGCACCCTGCCCCGAGGCAGATGGAGAGCTCGGCATTCACTTACCTAAGGTGAGAGCGTTAACCTTTGGGGGTCTACAGGAGAGGAGAAGAGGAAAGAGATAGGGACACCCCAATAACCCCAGTTCATTAACCCCATATTTTCTATCTGCAGACATCTTACTCTACACGTCAGGCATACAGTGCACAGAGGTCCAGCCCAAAGAGCCAACCGGGTGCTACACATCACCTTTGAAGATACGGTAGTCGCCCAGTCAAGACCGGCGCCTCTGCGAGAATCAGGTGAGCGTTACAGAACACAAAGCCTACCGCAAAACTCTCGCCCAGGCGCTATGGAAACCTCGGATACTGACCCCCTAGCCCGGTTACTTGGGGAACTAAGGGCAGAAGTGCATTCAGCTCGTCAGGAAACGAATGCTCTAAGAAGGGAACTAATTATTTCCAAGGAGAGAACAGACAATCTTGCTAGACAAGTGCTACAGTCACAAGCCGGACAGACCCCGTTACCCGCATCAGGGGCAAATCTTCCTTCAACATCTATGAATCCAGTGCAGATCAACCTACCTGGGAATGTACCTCTGGCTCCGCCCGAACGATTTTCTGGTGACCCAAAGAGGTTTGCAGTATTTATCAATCAGTGCCGGTTGCACTTCTTATGCCGGCCAGCAGCCTTTCCAACTGATCAAGCAAAAGTAGCTTTTGTACTTTCGTACCTTAGTGGCAATGCGGCAGACTGGTCGATCCCTCTAGTTAATCAAGATGATCCGGTTCTCCATGATTTTCAAGTCTTTCAGCTTAGTATGGAAAAACAGTTCGCAAGACATTCACAGGGGCAGGCCTTGGACAATGAGCTTCTTTCATTGCGACAGGGTAATCAAGACCTTTTGGCTTATATTGCATCTTTCAATAGGCTAATAGTGGAAACTCAATGGCCTGAGGACAAAAGGATTACGCTGTTTTATAGAGGTCTACGTGGAGAGCTCAAAGACGTTTTAGCCCAAGTAGTGAATCCCCCACAAGACTGTTCGGATTATATAGACTTGGTCGTTCAAATAGATCACAGGCTGCAGAACCGGAAGGCCGATCGTTCCAAGTTTGATGCTCGAGTATTTTCCAAACCGCCAACTCATTCCAAAGGAGTAGACTCCGGGGAACCCATGCAAATAGGGGGTCTGAAAGGTCCTCTAACACAAAGGGAGCGGGAAAGGAGGAAACAGTTGCAATTATGCCTATATTTCGGAAACTCAGGGCACTTTCTTCGAGATTGTCCGGTGAAACCTGCCAAGAAGGCAGTAGGAGCTGCAGTTACCAAAGTTACAAACTCTGAGCAGGGAAACAACCTCGCCCGACAAGAATAGAGGTCCTCTTGCCGAGCGTGAAAACCAGTTCCGTGACCTCGCATTTCGTGATACCTATGGTCCTCATTAGCCCTGATAATCCGGATCGATTACATGCAATTGAAGCTTACGTCGATAGCGGTGCCATCGGCAATTATGTGGATCATGAAATGGTTTTGAGGATGAATCTAACTCTTTGTCCCAAGGCTGTAAAGGACGTCATTACTACGGTGGATGGTACGGAGATAGCCTCCGGGCCAGTAACGCATACCACTCAAGAGGTGACGCTAGTAAGTCAAGATGGACACCATGAGAAGATCGTGTTCGATGTGATCAAGGCCCCTCAGTTTCAGATTATTCTAGGAATACCTTGGTTAGAGAAACACAATCCTCTGATCGATTGGCGAGCAAGAACGGTCGAGTTTCCAGAATGTGTCTCTACTTGTCACCCTCCACCTGGTGTTGCACTGGCCGCAATTTCTTCAGAGACTCCCCAGTTACCTCCCGAATACCTAGAATACCAAGATGTTTTCCGAAAGGATCAGGCTAACTCTCTACCTCCTCATAGGTCTTATGACTGCCAGATAGACCTGATACCTGGATCTACTCCTCCTTGTAGTAGAATTTATGCCCTCACCGAGCCTGAGAACCTTCACCTTCGACAATACCTGGATCAATACCTGGCAAATGGGTTTATTCGTCCTTCCAAGTCCCCTGCTTCTTCAGCTTTGTTCTTCGTTCCAAAAAAGGAAGGAGACCTTAGAACTTGTATCGATTATCGCTCCCTGAACCAGATCACCGTTAAGAATAGATATCCGTTACCTTTGATCCCTGAACTCCTGGACCAAGTCAGAAAAGCATGCATATATACAAAGCTGGATCTTAGAGGAGCTTACCACTTGGTACGAGTAAAAGAGGGCGATGAATGGAAGACGGCCTTCCGCACCAAGTATGGGCTATTTGAATATCAGGTCATGCCCTTCGGACTTTGCAATGCCCCGGCCGCCTTTCAATATTTTATGAACGATGTCCTCAGAGAGCTCATAGATGTATGTGTTGTTGTTTACATTGACGACATCCTCGTTTATTCTTCATCGGAATCTGAACATCGGAAACACGTGAAAATGGTCCTCGAAAGATTGCGTCAACACAAACTTTTCGCTAAGTTGGAAAAATGTGTTTTCAACGTGACTGAAGTTGAATTCTTGGGATTCATATTATCACCTGGCGGAGTGCGTATGGATTCAAAGAAGGTCGATGCAGTTCTCAAATGGCCATCACCATCCTCCGTAAAAGGTGTGCAAAGCATGTTAGGCTTCGCTAACTTTTACCGCAGGTTTATCCCCGAATTCTCTCGAATAGTCCAGCCCATCACTGCCTTGTTAAAGAAAAACAAACGTTTTGAATGGTCTACCGAGGCGGAACAAGCTTTCCAGGATTTGAAGACTAAATTTATCTCTGCACCAATCTTAAAACACCCTCGCCCCGAACTCCCCTACATCGTGGAAACTGATGCTTCAAGCCTTGCCATGGGGGCAGTTCTATCACAAAAGGACCCGGTAACCAATCAGTTGCATCCCGTGGCATTTTGGTCCCGCAAATTCTCGCCTCCTGAAATCAATTACACGATTACTGACAAGGAACTTCTGGCTATCAAGTCTGCCTTTAAGGCTTGGCGGCATTATCTGCTGGGGGCCCGACACACCGTTACTGTGATTACGGATCACCGAAACCTGCAATATTTGAAGACCGCAAAAGCCCAATCCTCTAGACAACTCCGTTGGGCATTATTCTTTGCTGAGTTTGACTTCATAATTACCTATCGACCTGGTACAAAGAACGGTAAAGCCGATGCCCTTTCTCGGATGGGAGTGGAAGAACACTTGGTCAACCCTAAACCTGTACCAATCATTCCCAAACAAAGAATTCTGGGTGTAATCGCCACAGAATCCATAGAGGAAGTTAAGGATAAAACCAGGCAACTTGTAACTCCAGCAGACATACAGAATTGGCATCTGCAGGGAAAGGACTTTGCAGTAAAGGACAACTTATTGTATTTCCAAGAACGATTATACCTACCCAGCACAGATTTACAGAAAAAAGTAATCTCTTGTTATCACGACTCTTTAATGGAAGGTCATCCCGGTATAGCCAAGACCTCAGAAAAGATCAAGCGCTACTTCTGGTGGCCGTCTTGGAAAAAAGATATCAGAGACTTTATAATGTCCTGCGGAGTATGCGCCCAAAACAAGAGTCAAAAGGAAAGACCAGCAGGCCTCTTACGCCCTATTGACATCCCACCTCGCCCTTGGCATACGCTTTCTATGGACTTCATCACCGATCTACCTCCATGCTCCGGATACAATACGATTCTAGTAATCGTGGACTTATTCTCCAAGATGGCGCATTTCATTCCGCTCAAAGGCTTGCCAACAGCAGCAACTCTGGCCCGGGAATTTCTCGAAAACATCGTCCGACTGCACGGTTTTCCTTCGGTTCTAATTTCGGATCGAGGTAGTCAATTTATTTCTCATTTTTGGCGAAGTTGCTGTCGGTCGGCTCAAATTGATGTGAGACTATCGACCAGTCACCACCCTCAGACCGACGGACAAACCGAGAGGACCAATCAAACTCTGGAACAGTATTTACGCTGCATGCTGCAACAAACTGAAAAAACTTGGAAAGATATCCTTTGGATAGCCGAGTATGCCTACAATAACTCTGTCCATTCGGGAACTGGGAAAACCCTGTTTTTTCTTTTGTACTTCAGTCACCCTCGAACCTCGGAGTTGGATCCCCTCCAAGATCTTGAAACACCAGCAGTAGACTACCTGCATTCTACAATCACCCAAGCCTTTAAGGAAGCTGTTTCTCACCTTCAAAGGGCTAAAGAACAATACAAGAAAGGAGCAGATCAACATCGGAAGGAAGCCCCTCACTATCAAGTAGGGGATCAAGTCTGGTTATCCACCAAATATCTATCTCTAAAAGGGCCACGCACATTCAACCCAAGATACCTTGGTCCCTATTCCATCACTACCATAGTAAACCCAGTAGCGGTCAAGTTGGACTTGCCCCCGCACATGAAGATACATCCGGTCTTCCACGTCTCTCTATTAAAACCCGTGCAACCTCAAACCCGACTAACCAAATCTCCAAAACCTATCCTAGTGGATGGAGAACTCGAGTTTGAAGTCAAAAGCATTCTGGACTCCAAGATCTCCAAATCTAAACTATTCTACCTAATTGACTGGAAAGGCTACGGCCCCCAAGAGAGATCCTGGGAACCTGCTGAATATGTCCACGCTCCTCACCTAATCAAAAGATTTCACCGAACATTTCCTGACAAGCCAAAACCCCTGGAGAAGCCCGGTTTGGGAGGGGCCTTGAGGGGGGTTACTGTCATGATCTCTGCTTCCAAAAGGTCAGGGTTTTCCCAACTCCCTTGGAAGCAGATCCATAACCCAGGTTCCGAGTGCCAACCAGTCCCAATTGGGACCTTTTGGACCCAGTCATGGCGCCAGTGGCACCAGGCTCATAAATATGCCCAGTCCCAGCGCTGGAAGCGCCGGGCTCATAATGCTTGGGTGGACTTACCTTCAGCAGACCATGCTGCTTACTTGCCTGCCAGTTGAGCCTCTGATCCTCTTCTGTTTGGAACTACTTTTCCTGTTGGGTGGGGCTGGAGCCACTCCCTAGATTCAGAACACTGGAACTCTTCTGGAAGGCAGGAACTCTTTTCTTACCAGGAACTCTTTTCTTACTTAGGCGTGGCTGTGGAAGGAGACACCTAAGCACTACAGGAGGCTATTTAAACCACACCCGGTGGATGAATCTTGCTTTGTGTTATTCTGCAACCTCTGCAGCAGAACGCTCATCGTGTCTTCTGCATCCGGTCCTGGGCCTAAGGAAAAAGGCTTACCATCCTGAATCCAGTCTTCAGCAACACCTATAAAGACAAGAAAGAACAGGTTAGCATTCCGGCATCTGAAAGGCAAAGGCTTACCATCCTGAATCCAGTCTTCAGCAACACCTATAAAGACAAGAAAGAACAGGTTAGCATTCCGGCATCTGAAAGGCAAAGGCTTACCTACTCTTCGGCGCTGCATCCCGCATCTGAAAGACAAAACAAGGTGCGTTTAAAGACATTGGGGAACTTTAATACTCACGTGCCATGACTCCTTTCCACATCTAATCCAGTGGGTATTCCGGCACCCTGCAGCCGCTCCGAACTCATACCTGCAAAATAAAAAGACAGTTAGAGCGCATAGTGAAGCAGGCAACAAGCGCTTACTTACGTGCTTCCAGGCGCTTCTATTCATCACACGGGCTCCATCTTCAACTCACTTCAGCCCGTCATCCGCCATCGCCGGAACCCTGCAAAACAAGAGACATCATTACTAAAGACTTTAAAGACATTTGAATGGCTCGAAACTTACCGTTCGTGCAGTAAACGACGGACAGCAGTCCTCTGAAGTCAAGAGGCCTGCGCTACCTATCCAGTGAAGAAACTGGTTACAGCACCCTGCCCCGAGGCAGATGGAGAGCTCGGCATTCACTTACCTAAGGTGAGAGCGTTAACCTTTGGGGGTCTACAGGAGAGGAGAAGAGGAAAGAGATAGGGACACCCCAATAACCCCAGTTCATTAACCCCATATTTTCTATCTGCAGACATCTTACTCTACACGTCAGGCATACAGTGCACAGAGGTCCAGCCCAAAGAGCCAACCGGGTGCTACACATCACCTTTGAAGATACGGTAGTCGCCCAGTCAAGACCGGCGCCTCTGCGAGAATCAGGTGAGCGTTACAGAGACCCCAGATGTTGATTTGATCACGGCTCAGAACGGGGATCCAATAATTGGTAAGTTCTACCAACACATTGAGGACCCTGAGAACTTTCCCTTGACGGATACCGAAAACATTGCGAAAGAGGACCTTAGAGTGTTGATGAAATGTCCAAAAATGTTCCGAATCCAAGAAGGTTTGTTGGTAAGGAAATACCAAGCTGGCCATGATCAGTGGGTGGTCCCTACCTTATTCCAAAGCCTGATGTTAAGTCACGCCCATGATGCAGCCACCACCGGTCATAGGGGGTTTCATACAACAGTTGAGATCTTAAGAGAGGTTGCATACTGGCCACACATTGGGCAGGACCTCGACCAATACTTGAAGGAGTGTCTTGTGTGTGCACAATTTCAGCCAACATCCCTCTCACACTGTGCGCCTCTCCAAAAGAGGGGGATGACACTGCCATGGTCAGATTTGCAAGTCGACTTCATAGGCCCCGTGATTCGCTCCTCCAGGGGAAATAAGTACATGTTGACGGTGACATGCTTATTTACTAAATTGGTGGAATGTCTACCGGCCCCAAACTGCAAGGCAGAAACAGCAGGTGCCCTGATGATCAACCACATCTTTTCGCGTTTTGGTCTACCCCAAAGGATTGAGTCAGACAGAGGTAGCCATTTTACCAGCAAAGTAATGACTAAGATGTGGGAGATACTGGGGGTTAAAAGGAAGCTACATATTGCTTACCGGCCAGCCTCTTCTGGTGCAGTAGAGAGATACAACAGAATCATTGTGAGTATATTAAAAACATTTGTGGCAGATTCTGGGCCAAGTTGGGATATCCGATTACCTCTTGTCCTAATGGCCATCAGTTCTAACCCTTCATCTGCAACTAAAATGTCACCATTTGAGCTGATGACTGGATGCAAGATGGTGCTTCCCCAGCATTTGCTCTACAGGACCCAAGAGCAGACATTAATAAATGCCTCCACAACTCACGAATATGTTGAGAATTTAAGGAAACACCTCCAACATGATTTTGCCTATGCTCAGCGGAATCTGAAAAGATCAGCCGAGAGTATGAAAACTCACTATGACCTGAAGACTACCATGAAAGAATACAATGTGGGAGACCGGGTCTATCTATACAATTTCCAAAGGAACCAGGCCAAACAGCGAAAATGTCTGCCTACATGGAAGGGACCTTTTGAAATTGTAGACAAGATCTCCCCAGTCGCCTACAAGATCTGCATCCCCAAACGTAGTTTGGCAGAAGGGGAAGACAAGTGGGTCCATATAAATCAGCTAAAGTGTTGCCATCCCAGGCACACTCTGCAGCAACTGGAGGAGTCCTCTGCAATTCTAGAGGGGGCCGCTCCAGAGTAACACAGACCCTAAAATATTCCACATATAGCCTATAAAATTCTATGATTCTTGAATACAAATGTTTCCTGATGTATAAAATGTATATGTTCGCCCCACCATTAATAGTGGGGGGGAAATGTCTACGAATATGTTTCTGCCGCTTTGCTTTGTTATCCTAGGAGAGATGAAACCATGGAGACTGACCAAGGAGGACGACCCGGGGACGGAGAGCAAAGATCCCAGGGGCCCGGGGTACCGCCCGAAACTCCCACCAGGACCGGCGAGGAGAACCGATCGATCCACCGTGATGAAGGAAAAGATGCTGAACTGTGCCATCTGCGGAATCAGAAGAAGATGATGCGGACCTCCCAGCACGTGAATCAAAACATCCTTTCCACCCGACTCCCCCTCGACTCGAAATCAAAGTGCAGTCGGGCGGGGGGAGCTTGTTGGGTGTCTTGACCCACGTTTGAACTATTATGCTACAACATTTGGTGCTCTGGGCTTAGAAAATCCAAGATGGCGAAAAGCCCACATTTGCGCCAGAATCCAGGAAAACTGCGCAGTTTTGCGCACACCAAGATGGTCGCCTGACCTGCCACCCACCAGTGCGAGTGTGATGGGCCAGAAGCACCATGAGTGAAAAGTGGTTCCAAAGGAAAAACAGCAGTGCCGGTTAGCTCAAAAAGCACCTTGAAATCACCTTTGTTTCTCTGAAATGCAAGCTAAAAATGCCTATTTTAAACATTGCAAGATATTCAAAAATCTCACTGAACACCAGCAGACATTTGGCAGAATGTAGTCTTGTGTGCATACAAAATCTGGAAAGATGAAGAGCCTAAAATAATGTTCATAACACAACTGGCTGAGCGGTGGATGTCAGCAGCTTAAATGAAATTGGACTTAAAACCACTAAAATCGAAATGTTTAAAATAAATGAGTGACCTACTTTTTGAGTGTCACATAGGTTGCAACTGTTTAAATGTCATAGTTTTGAACTTAGAATCAGCATTCTAGCTGAATGTGCAAACATTTTAAGTTTCATTTGAATGAAGAAAACTGGAACAAAAGTGACATTTAGCTGAAGCCTGGCTTGAAGAGATTGAATTCTGCCTGACAACTACCCCCGACAGGAGTGGAAACTTGCCCAGTCCTGGCCTTCCTTCTGCTGCACCACCAAAAGGAGATCACACCTCTCTGATTGAATTAGGGGTGGGGTACCTGGGGCTGCAGGAAACAGAACAATCAGCTTTCCTTGGCTCAGGCAAATGTTAAATTAGGTGGGGTCGTAAATGGCTTCCTCTTGGAAGAAACTGGGAGGAGCAGTGCTTCTGGGAGCCACCTGAGCTGAAGGCGGGGACAGACAGAAATCCCCCCATGTGCTTTGGAACCTAAACCACACCCATCTGGGCCAGAGCATAATTTTAAAAGGATGGATAATTCATAGTACGAAATTGTCAAAATTATATAATAATATCATTTATTCTTGTGATTTTTCTGTGCACATTTTAAGAGGTGTTAGGACTTGTGGTATGTTCTGGGTGGTAGTAGCGGAAAATAAGGTATTACTCCAAATGTCTGTATGTTAAAAATTTGACACTTTATCATCTGATGCCCATACTCCTTGCGCATGTGTGTGTAAATTCTGGAAAGGTTTAGAGGTTGTGTTCTTGATGAAAAGGGGAGAATTCTGTCAGAAGTGGACACAACATCTTACAAAGACAGGGATCGGATGATTTGGTGCTACAGAAAATATGTTAACTGGACATATAATATTAGAAAAATTGTACATAGATAAATATGTATTTGGATCAAAAATAGATTTGTGTGCAAATTGACAAGGGGAGGATCCTCTGACCCATAAACTTACCTCATCACGATGACACTCCATTTCCTTCCCCCAATCAAGAGAGAGAGGAGAGCTTGGCCAATGATAAGTTGTGAGGGGCAGGCTTAGTTATGCCCACGCACACACCCATTTTCTAAAGACATAAAAGGAGCCACTGGGACCCCGGTAGGGACATTCACTTTCCACTTCAAACTGATTTCTTGCGAAGCATTTTGCCAGACCAGACAATATCCAGAAGACTCCAGAACCAGAACTTAGATCCAGAACTTAGACTCCAGAACTTTTAGCAGAGGGGCCTGAACTACAAGCTGAATCCTTTTCAGCAGGCCTCAAAATCTTTTGCAACCTGACTCTTCAACAGCCGGGCTGTGCTATTTGATTCTGGCTAGAACTCTGTGCCAGTACCCAGAAAGCAGTGCTGTATCCAGAATCCACTTGATCCAGACCAGCAGAACCAGAGATCCAGACCGCCGTGCAGTGCCGAGTGCCAGACCAGCAGAGCAGAGCTGACCCCGACTGCTGTATTCAGAACCAGTACCAGAGAACGTCCGTGGCGAGTGAAGCCCAAACCTGACCAGACCCTGACGGCCTATTTCAAATTTATAGTGTGAGTACTCAGCCAGAACTGTGCAAAACCAATCTCTTAGTTTAAAATAATCTAATTCAAACTATTTTAACCTATTTAGAACTGCATCATAGAATTGTGTGTCCATCCTATTGATCCAAAACCTTCCACAGCGCATCTGTCATTCTGAAACTTAAATTTTACTTCTGAAAATCTACCTCCACTAAATCGTCCTTATCTTTGGAACCGTAATGAGATTTAACTTTCATTTTAAAGCTAAGAATCTAAGCTTTCCAACAAGCCTAAAACTGACTTTCTACTCCTTATAGTGTTTCCGTAATCGCGCTCGACGCACTCGGAAAAAATGCCGCGAATTGCAATTTGACTCATTTCTACACCTGTAAAAATATAGCTGCTCTTGCTTGTATTGCCGAAATTCGTTTTCAACCTCATAATCCCTCATGAATCATTGCTAGTGTTGACCTGAACTAATTCAAGTAGCTGTCACCTACCCTGAATCTCCTATAGGGAATTAAAATCATTTTAGCATAGTTTTCACTTCTTTGCAAATCCCATTCAAAATATTTCTGCATGTTTTCAAAGCATACCCAGTTGCTCTAAGCTTGCTAGGGGAGAACTGAAATTTGTATTGCATTATGTTTGTATTCCTGAAAACTGTGTGCTCCCCTTCCATCTCCTTATATTGCATATGGGGGGAGTGCATTGTCAAAAGAAAAAGTGATTGTATTATCTCTTGTTGAAACCATCTCAATTATTTCTGTGCTGCATTCTTTTCCACCATTGCATTTCCTTGAATCCATAAAAGCATTCTCAGCTACCTTATCCTCTCTATACCAACTCCTAAGTAATTAAATAAGCGTACAATTGTAGTATTATCCATTGTTGATCACTGTCATATTCTTAAGTGTGATATCAAATATTAATTTATTATAAAAGTGTGATATATATATCTTGTTTAATTTTCCAATAAATTTGTAAATTGCAAAACAAACCTACTTCTTGGCTCAGTGAGGTCAGGGGGATTCAAAGAGAGGGGCGTTATATAAGGGTTTATCATCCAGATTATAACTTGTCATAAAAATATATAAATAAGGGCTTCCCTTGGGCATCCCAGACCAGGCATTGACTTAGTTGGAGTGCTGAATTGAAGTCCCTTAACAAAGACACACACAGTTTCACAGTTTTGAGATGGGAAAACATTAATGGAGAGCTTCTGGGGTCCAATGAAGAGTTGAAAGGGGTAGAGGATAATTTGTTCTAGTGAATAAAAGTGCCCCCCACATTCGGAATGCTTACGCAAGCAATGGCAAAACCAAATTGTTATAAAATATTTCAAAAGTTACCAAACTTTTAAAAGGGAGATATGGGGTTCAGGCAAGTACTGTTAAAACTCATGCCCATGCTCCAATTCTTCTTAGGACTTGCCTGTGTTATGTCGCACTCTTCAGGCACTGCCTGAGCCAGCTGAGCTAGCCACTTGGTACTTGCATGACATCACAGTACCAAGTGGAATGTTGATGTATGAGTGAGAGAAGGCTGTGCTGAGTGTTCTGTTTATGGGTCATTTGGTCCCTCCCTCCCTGGGTGATGGGTGCCGGTGATCTATCTAAGATCTATCTTATGTCTTATACCTTATGTCTTTATGTCCTTTAACATGTAACTGAAGAACTGGAAGTAAACTTACTTATAAGCAACCTAACTCAAGTATGGACATCTGCTTTACTACAATGGCGACGAGGATGGGATGCACGAACCAACAGGACCAAGGAAAGAAGAAGACATCATCACCGCCCCCAAGTAAGCATACCCATCACCCAGGGTGGACAAGGGAGGAGAGGGAAGAGGAGGAGGACCATAGCGAGGACCATAGCAGATTGGATCAGCAGCCCGTTGCATTGGGAGTGCTGGTCCTTCAGCCCATTGCCTTGGGAGTGAAGGGTCCCAGGGCATGAGAAGTCTAAGGGGTCCATGCAACAAGGGTGGCCCTACAATGGTCGATTGTGGGACAAAAGAAGAGTTGGTCCATTTAAGAAAAGTGCCTCTGGACATATGAACAGACCAGCAGCCTGTTTTCTACAGGAGTGAAGTGTCTGTAGCCATAAGGAACATAATGGGACTGCAGGAGTGGTGAAAGGCTCCTCAATATGATGAAGGGTTTCTTTAAATTATTGAAGTAAAGAAAGGATAAACGTTTCTTTCTACCCTTCATATTGGACTTAAATGGACGTGATATATATGCATGAAGTATGGTTCCTGGGATTGTTTAGTGCACCCATGATCAGTGCTTGGGGAGTTAGAATAAGAAGATTCATTGATCCTCTTTAGTAAAAGTGCTCCTGGACTAATTTGGACGGACCATCAGCCTGCTATCTAAGGGAGTGCTGTGTCTGGAGCCATAAGGAACTTAAAGGGACTGCAGAAGTGATGAAAGGCTCCTCAATATGATGGAAGGGTTTCTTTTAATTTGAAGTGAAGCCTTTCCTTTGTGTGCACGCAGTGAAGGGTCCCATAAACAGAAATGAAGTAAAGGAAGCATAATTGCTTCTTTATGTGCTTCATAACGTAAGGACAATGGACGTAATATATATGTGCCAAGTATGTTTCCTGAAACTGTTCAGTGCACGGATGATCAGTGCTTGGGGAGTTTGAGCGGATCTCTTTTCAGTGGTGCGTGAAGAAACAGCGCGTAGAGCAGAAAGCACAGGAGCTCAACGGACCGTTGGTCTACTAGAGAGCACGGGAGGAGCACAGGAGTTTAAATTGGATTTGGATGGAACGGAGACTAGGAAGGGAGAAGCGATCCCGCGTTTCGGGAACCCGCTCTAATTTTACTGTGTGGGGAGGAAAGCTGTACTGCTCGGTATGCAGCAAACATCCTCCGCCCGTGAGGGGTACGATGTAGCGGGCGACGTGGCGAAGTACTGTGGAAGGCATCCTTCGCTCATGAGGTCGGGTGCAGGTAACGCCGCTCCGCCTCACTACTGAGGCGCTATGCAGCGGCCAACATGTTGGTAAAATTGTTGTACAATGCTACTTGTATGAGACTGTATAATGCTAAAATGCATGTTGAGATGGAGTTTATTTTGTTTTGCATTTAGGATTTAAGTTAAGAACTTAATTAATGCAATGTAGGTTGTTGTTGTACTGAGTATTAGTGTGGGCTTTGGTGAAAACTGTTGTATGAGAAATGCTGGTCTGGTGAGAGTGTGTATGGAATGGGTTAAGTCACTGCAGTTACAATTTAACCATGTCTTTAATATTTGCAGGTTTATGGACTTTTTACACAGTTTACTGAAAGGTGCATAATTAAATGCAATGTGATACGGTGTGGAGCTCTTTGTGTGTGAATGAGCTAGTGTAACTTATTGAGGATGTTTAGGTTCAAAGAGTTTTATAGACTTTTGGACTTTTAGACATTTAGAATTAATGCAGGACATGGACGAGCAAAAGAACTATGTAGGGAATATTTTGCATTTAAGATTCATGCAAAGCATGGATAAGCAAAAGAACTATGTAGGAAATGTTTATGTTAAATCACCAAGCCTAAAGAAATGTCATTTGTGGTTCATACATTGTACATAAGGTTGACTGTGAATAAGTAAACCTGATGGATATGTATCTGGTTATGAATGATGTGAGCTTAGTTCATGTTCAAATGACTTTGGGTCATTAATCTGTTTGGTAGGTTAGGAGTTAGGACAGTTAGGATTACTGTCCATCTGTGTTGAGATGGGGTAGCGCTTTTGCTTAAATATGTGTATTAGGTAGCGCCCCATGAGATGGAGGAAGCGCTTTTATTTAAATTGACGGTATTGAGGTAGCGCCTCATTTAGGTGTCAATTGGTTGGCAAGGGACACTTGTTTTAAGATGACTAAGTGTTGGTGGGAGGTAGGATCCATAGTAGTTGTGGATTTTGGTACATTGTATACAGAGGTAGCGCCTTTCTTTACCTAAGCATGGTGAGTAAAGTCCTCTTTTGGTTATGGGGACGTGTGAGGTAAATCCTGGGGGTAGCGCCCTTTCAGGTGCAGGAGTGAGTAAGTGGAGAAGTGCACTAAGGTGAGTGGGAGTTGTGGTCGGGTGATTTTAAGAAGATCTTAGGAATGGTAGTAGTGCACTGTTAGAAGAAGTCAACTCTCATCTGAAATGGACAGGTGGTTTTGTTGGATGAAGATGTGGTAGTGGTTATCTTAGAATTAGCTGTTGTACTGGTTGGGGACGCCCTCTGGTGGTAACATTGGCTAAACGGAAATATGTTGTCCAAGATGAAGAGTTGTCTTGTAGTTGTTTTCTTTTTATGTTATATGTAAATCCAGGCCAAGGTACCCCAAGGTCAGGATTATGGGACTCGTCAGTGCTGCCATTGAGTTGAGCGTTTAGTCCAACCCACTGTTTTGTTGGTGGTCTTGGAGATGCCTGGCCAGTATCTTCGAGTTGTTGTAGGATCTGTTTATCTTGGTGTGGTTGAGTTGGGCTCTTCTGGCCTAGTCCTTTTGTTGTATTTGTTTGTATATTCGTGATGTAGGCATAGTGGTGATATTTCAGCAGTGGTTAGCGGTTTTATGAATTCTCTCAATAGGTATGGTGATTCTGTTGTTTTCCTGTATGTCTAGTATTGCGCCAGGATCACAATCCATGCTTCAGGGTGGCAGCCTGGAGGCTCACCTGTGGCAGGGGCGGGCGGAAGGATATATGTTATGTTAGCAAGTGTTTGGTTTGTAGGGTAGCTTTAGCCTAGTGTATAGGCTGGCATGTGTCTAGGGTGAGAGTCTAGAGTTTATCCGTGGCAGGGATAGACAGAAGGTGATTTGTGTTGGTATTGAGGGTGACCTGGATATGTAGGTGAAGTAAGGAATTGCATAACTGTGGGATTTCTTGTGAAGCTGTATGGTGGATGGTGATGTGACTTGCCTATATGTAAAGTGCTTATTGTTTGTGCAGACGTTTCGGTAAGGAGGGAGATGTGTTATGTCACACTCTTCAGGCACTGCATGAGCCAGCTGAGCTAGCCACTTGGTACTTGCATGACATCACAGTACCAAGTGGAATGTTGATGTATGAGTGAGAGAAGGCTGTGCTGAGTGTTCTGTTTATGGGTCAGTTGGTCCCTCCCTCCTTACCGGAGGTGCAGGGTCTTCAGGATGGAGAAGGCAGAACTTGATGCAGGGCCCCTCGTCGCACTGGATGCAGGAAAGCTTTCTTGGATGATGGCCACCGATGCACAGTGATGCAGGGGGACACAACTGTTGCGGTCAGACTTTGTCTCCTATCTCGGGTCCCCTTGATGCTGGAACCATGATATATGGCAGAGATGACTCCTGTAGCATAAGCTGTGGATCCTCAAGGTTCCAGGCCTCAATGCAGAATGGCAACCGCTGCAGCACAGTAGCCCAAACTCTGAGCTGGTCAACCTCAGATTGGTTCAGAGACACTTCCGAAAGCTCTTCTTCGCAGGACACTGGGCAGACGTCAGGAATGGATGGTCCCTCCACTCCAAGGGTCGAAGATCCATCACAGGACTTCTGGAGATCACCTAAAAGATAGGCCTCTACCAGGACATCAGCAGAAGTTGGTCATCAGGCCTTCATCCAACGGATCCACCATCTCCTTACACGGCTTGCAGATTGACAGGATACTTGGCTCCTTCAGGTGCGTTGTGAAGTCGGGTGGTTGAGTTATGGCAGATGCCTGCGGGTGGGTGGCCGAGCCCTGGTAGGGATACCGCTATGTTCCATTGAGATGGAGTGCTATACCCGGGAATCAAGGCTGATATCTGGTTGCGACTAGTGTATCAGGATGTATCATATGGATCAACTGAGTACTGCCAGCTGAGCACTGCCTTGTTGTCACCTCAAGTAACTCATCTTAGATCCTGCCAATCTGTGGGGTTAGTTCACCCAGTTCACCCAGTTGGTGGACTAGCTTAGTCAAGATGCACAGGGGAAGAGCCACATCTTGAGTGCATTTTCGGAAAGCGAGGTGATCCTCTATGCGGTGGATGTTAAATGGAATTGAAATCCAGATAGTGGGGGCTCGGACGGAGAAAGAAGATCGCCCTATTCTGCTTGATTTAGTGACTGGGATGGCAAGGAGGAGAGCTGTGCCTGATCTAAGGTTTCTGGTGGGTGTGTAGGGTGTGAGCTTGTGTTGTAGATATTCTGGTCCTGTGTTGTGTATAGCTCAGTAGGTGGTGGACATTGCCGATCGGGCGACGATCCACCTTCAAGGCTGCCAGTGAAGGGCACGGAGGGTGGGTCTGATGTGTTCTCTGGGGCAAGGACAATAATGAGCCTTGATGCAGTGTTTTTAAGCAATTGGTGTTTTTTAAGATGTGATGCAGGGGTGCCCAGGTATAGCGAGTTTGCATAATCTAGGTGTGAGATTAGAAATCATCATATGTTGGAGGCACTGTTGAGCAGCTGATCGAGATGTCCACCTGAATGTGAGGCTCCAGCCCAATCTAAAATCCTGTCTTGGGTAGATCCTCTTGCGTGCCTGAAAAAGCACGTTTGAGTGGACATTTGGAGAGGGGACAGGACCGTGAGCCTGTGGCCCGACTGTGAGCCTCCTCTGTGACATAACGCTGAAGATATCTGCAGCCAAAGAACGCTGCAATGCGAGTCAGCCACAAAGCAGGAAACGGCCTGAGGGGAGGAGGCGCCGCCTCCCATTGGAACAAGTGGGCTGGATCCAAGAGAGGCTGTAGCTGGCACATCCCTAGCACCGGAGACCTGCATATGAAACAAATGGAGTAGTGAGGCAGAGTGGGCTAAGGCAGCTGGTGCCCCTCGCTTTTTTGGTAAATCTATTGAAAAAGCCAGAGTCCTGCCAGACGCGGCGCCAGTTGAACCAGACGAGGAGGTGCGCAGCAGCGTTTCACAGTGGTACACAGAGAACTGCCAGGGAGAGATGTGCGGAAGATCCGATAAGTGAGACTCCCCCCAGCGCAACCCCTCTGAGGGAAGCAGCTGTCAGGAGACAAGGCACAGAATAAATAAGTGCCCCCCCCCGGGAGGTGGGCTGGAAGTACTGTGGAGGTGCCCCACGACACATAGCTGGGAACATTCTGCCAGAGAACACGCAGCCAGCGTGCCATTGGCCGGGAGATATGGACTCAGTGAAGGCCCTGGGCCACACCAGGGCTTAAGCCTGCCTTGCCGGATTGCAACCCAGCTCCTGCATGACAGTGCCCTCTCATACCCGGACCCTTGATATTCATTTGAAAATGGGAAACACAGAGCACATTGTGCCGGCAGGGGTGGCGCACACGTGCATGTGGTGACTGCAGCGGCCCGCAGCATGCATGCTGAACTGCTATATGTGCTCCAATTAGAGACATCAGCAATTGAGGGAACAGCACAAAGCCTGGCACCCCACGCTGCAAACGGGCAAGGATCTATAAGTAAAGGACAATGATCTGTAAAATCTTTGACGGGCTGACCACATCATCGAGTTGCAGACCCAGAAACCCAGCGAAACACAAGGGGGGTGCGACCCAAAGCTTACAGGAAAGAGTGCATTGAACTACAACAGCACCATTGTCTGCGCTGATTCAGAGGGCAGTAACTGACTGGATCCCAGTCAATCGTGCAGAGAAGGAAACAGCCAGTGAAGATCCAATTGCATTACCACTGAAAAAGTGGGAACACATCCTTATACAGACAATAAGGCCTAATAAAAGTTACAGACAGTGAAAGGGGTCTGGACAGGGTCCCATTTCAGAGGTACCCCTGGAAAGTAGTCCAGCCCATCCAAACAGCACCCACCTCTAAAGAGCTGCACGCCAGACAGATAACTGTATCACTGCCACTAGCTACCACAGGCACTAGAACATTATACAGGATAAGGAATTAAACAGGCGATAGCTCTGTACGGAGTGCAAAACGAGTGCACTGCAACGATTGCAGAATCATAGTGGGGAAGAAACAAGGCTGATAAATCAGATCTCTGTAGAGCACTTACCCAACTACACCACTTTGAATACAAATCCGATTGTTGCTTGTCACGGTGTACACAGATCCAGAGACAGAAGCCAGTGACGGAGCTACACAGCGGACCAGGATCTCTGTGCTCCAGGAAAATGACAAAGGGTGCCAGTAAGAAGAAGAGTCCCATGGACTCGTTCACTGGTCCCCGATCCTCGCTTCTAGAAACACCTACCCTGCCAAGCACAAGTGAAGGGGAAACTGGAGAGGGCAACACATGTGAAGATTACCTGCTGAATACAATGCAATACAGATTTATGTCAATCAATGTAAAGCTTGATGACATTGTCTCCACAATGGGTTCTCTTAAAGCGAAACTTGAGAAAGTGAGTGGTCGTATCAATGAGATGGAAGCAAGGGGCAGTACCACTGAAGACACTCTCGAACGACATGATCACAACATAGCAACTATCAAAAAGAATTTAGCGATCTGAAGAATAAATGCGATGACTTAGTGTCAAGATCTAGACGCAATAACATCTGAGTGGTGGGGGTACTTGAAGCAGCGTATAAAGGCCCAATGGAGCCATTTCAGGAGAACCTGCTGAAAACACTGTTTGACCCCACTAAGTTTTCCATGCAATTCCTGGTGGAAAGAGCGCATCGGACTGTTGCCCCCCCTCTGCCACGCCCTGGCGTGCCTCCGCAGACAATAATTGCAAAACTGCTGAATTATAGAGATCTGGACACAATGCTAAAACTTTCCAGGGAATTGAGAACGCTGCGCTATGACTCAAGCAACATAAATATTTACCCCGATTTCGCTGCTGGAGTGTAGGCGCAAAGGAAAACATATGATCAGGTGACGCGCCTCCTCAGAGCACGCCGAGCACCATACTCTCTGATCTTTCCTGCTAAACTGTGGATTCAACATGGGGGAAAAGCTAATTTCTTTGAAAATCCGGCTGTGGTGCTCAGCTATGTGGAGCCTTCGATACCTGCCCCCTCGCCAGGCCAGAATAGAGAAATGAATAACCAAACCGGGTGGTGACGGGGACTGTGTTGAAGAGAACGTCTGAACTGGTGCTACAATTCAAACTATTATCCAGATGGGAGACACGGAATCTAGGCACACAAGAATGAAAATATAGACGTCAAGATGAGGCATGCTGTAGCTGAGCCGGGAGGACATGACAGTCACACAGCACCCCGGAGAGCTTCCAAGCTTTTTGGGGTAATGCATCATCAAGTTGGGGCCGATGGTGAGGGTGATGGGATGTGTTATGACGATACCGAGGAAGTGGGTAAACAGAGCCCAATTGGACTCAAAAGTTGTGCGTAAAAAACACGGGGGGGAAAAGTTGCATGTGGGTGAAGCGGTGGATCAGAAAAATCAAGGAATACAAAATGTACATCATCCTTGTTAAAGTAGAGATACGCACAACAGTCAGCAAATGACTAAAAGCCTGAAATTGATCTCATGGAATGTGCGTGGGTTGAATAACCCGATAAAAGTCAGGAAGGTGTGGGCTTACTTGGAACGACACTCACCCAACATAATAATGTTGCAAGAGACTCATGTGTTGGACGCAACACACAGACAAATTGCTCGAAGATGGGGTAAAAATAGGTATTATACCAGCTACTCCTCTCAGGCAAGAGGAGTGATTACATGAATACATAAATCCATACATTTTAATGTCGAGATTACTCACATAGACCCTGACGGCAGATATGTCATAGTTACTGGTACCATAGACAACGAGGCAATAACATTAGTAAATACATACGGCCCGAAAATGGATGGCCCTGACTTCTACATACACGTGGCGACGCTGATAGGGAAGACACCTGGTGTTCCAGTGTTGTGGGGGGCGATTTCAACACAATTCTCGATATCACAAAGGATAGATCTAACACCAGAAACCATGGAAACACGAAAGCAGCACTGACAATACACCAGATTATGGCACAATATACATTAATTGATGCCTGTAAGGAGGAACACCCAGACAAAACAGAATTTACATACTATTCCACAGTACATGATGCACTATCTAGAATCAACTTCTGGATAATAACATATACATTGCATGATGAAACCCCCCAACGAGATGCCCTCATATCGTCCACTCTCCTTGATAAACACGGATGCAAAAATACTCACAAAAATATTGGCAAACAGAATACTTCCATATCTGACTAGTCTAGTACATCCAGACCAATCTGGTTTCATTCCTGGGGGATCGACCGCTCTAAATCTTCGCTGATTATTTGGAACAATAGCTTAGCTAAACCCGGAAGTGTCTGCTGCAGTAGTTATATTAGACGCCGAAAAAGCACTTGATTTGGTCTATTGTTGTCTCCTGTTCGGGGTATTAAGGCGATTCGGTCTGGGAGATGGATTCATAAATTATGTAAAATTATTAAATACAGACCCAAAGGCCAGAGTGCACACTAACCGAAACTACTCAGAGTAAATTATGCTAGCGAGAGGAACACGACAAGGATGTCCCTTCTCTCCCCTATTGTTCGCACTGACCATTGAACCGTTAGTAAGCAGGTTCAGGGAGTTCCACGGTCACAGAAGAATACATATAAGGGGGCCTCCGCAGGTGATTTCATTGTATGCAGATGACAATCTTTTATATCTCAGAAACCCAGAGAATATTATTGAACCAGCCTTGGAGGAGGTCGAAGGTTTACGCAACACTCAGTGTACAGGGTCAACACAGCGAAGTCTGAGCTATTCCCTCTAACAGAGAACACCACAAGACAGGGGGCTGTGCATGGATTATGGTGGGCACGCAGCACAATCAAAAGGTGTCACGTACACGGAAACTATTGTTTGAAAAAAAAGCATGAAGAATACTTAAATGTACTAGAACACAAATTAAACCCGTGGACCAAACATCCCGCATCGCTGTATGGCAGAGTTGCAATATTGAAGATGGTGGTAGTACTCATATTACTGTATTTCTTTAACACTATTCCAATATGGCCAGGGCAGAAGTTTTTCACCACGTTACAAACGCTGACAGTGAGATTTGTGTGGCGGGTGGAACAGCCCGCATGAAATGGGAATGCCTAGTTGAACCATACAACAGGGGCGGTTTGGCTGCCCCTGACTTTGAGTTATAGTATTTGGCAGTCCCATCACATCACGCAGAGCATTGGTATGGATCAGATTCTAAAACATCACATAAGGCATTGGAATCCCATGGGGCGCCCTGATTGATCTTAAATCAGTCATGAGTAACTGTTATGTAGACTCATGCCCGTATGATCCGGTGCGCACCACGGTGGATGCTTCGAGATGAATAAACACCAGATTGGGAATAAAAAATCCATATTGTAATAGCGCCCCACTGTGGAACTGCCCTGAACTACCTCCCTCAAAAGATGCAGATATCCAAGCGGCATGGGACCCAGTCAGGGAGATGAAACTTGGTGACCTCTAACCCGAGGGAAGAGTTGTCACGATAGAAGAATTTAAAACCAGACTGGGGGACAACCCAGTACGGTTGCTGCAATATTACCATATGCGGGCAGCTGTAAAAAAGAAATGGTCATCGTTCCCACAGGAACCCGAATCAAACAAGTGTATAGAAATGATAGCGAAGGGAGAGGGTAGAAGGGGTATATTAGCATGTTATACGCTAAAGTACAAAATGCAGCAGATCACAGAATGCAATCAGACAAAAATGGGAGAGAGATACCAGAAACACAATAAACGATACTAAATGGCAGAAGATGTGTACCCAACCAAAGACGTCTCACTGAACGCACTCTCTGTTTAAAACAATTTAAAGTGTTGAACTATACACCTGCATAGACCTCACGATTTTACCCTGATAAGGCTAAAAAATGCCCGAAATGTGGGAGCGAGGATGCAGAGACCACCACATGTTCTGGAACTGCTGTCTGATTAAGGATTTCTGGCAACGGGTTGCAGGGGTGTTGCACCACATAACTGATAGCCCTCCAGCACTCCTTCCCCTAAAGTACCTCTTTGGGGGTAAAGGGAAAGTCAAAATTAAAATATGAAGATTCTTTAACATGGGGTTGTAGTAGCCAAAAATCCATTTTACTTAAATGGAAATCATAAGAAGCTACGACAATCCAACAGTGGTTTAAGGCACTAACATATATCAATGACAAGGAGGAAAGATATGTATGCACAGTGGTAGCACCTAGCAGACCAAAAGATATATGAGGTCCGTTCTGGGAATATATAACTAGACTACAGAATTAGAAACTGCAAATGTGTCAATAAGTGCTGATTTTGTAAACGAATTGCGAATGTAATACTAGCATGAACCAAGAAGTACAAATGTTATGAACAACCGAGTGGAGAAATGTATATCATCAAATGTATGTACAATGACAAGAATCCTAAGATGATGTGATGATCTCCCTGTAACCCACTGCAAAAACGTTAAAGTTTGGAAAAAATTAAGAAATCATCATATGTTCCTTTTTGGTAACACCTCTTACAGATGCTAAACAGGAAGCATTGGCTGGGGAGGAGAGTGATGATTGGGCAGAACAAGGAGGTGATCCATAAAGGCTGGAATCCCAGTTACCTGTGCCATGAACTGCACTCGCTTTCTGGGGATCTCAACAATACGAGCAGGTCTTAGAGAATATGAGTCAGTGGCTATACTGGTGATCTGTGATTTGGATGACACAGAAAACAGGCCGGGCTTGTTATCCAGAAATGAGGGGCCACACACGAAAGGACAATCCAAAACCTCACCTACAAGACCTGCCCAGAAACGGAAACCACAATCAGAACACCTGCTCCAGTGACTGACGCAACCCCTGTTTTGTATTCTTTTGAGTGGCTGTTTTGAGGGTTCTGTTGATGGCACCTGGCCAACAATAGCTGGCAAAAAATGACAGTGAAATGGTGACCGCTGAACTGCACTCTGCGAGGCATATCAAGATATCATGCTGGTAGCAAAATCAGTGTGGCCCGTAAAGAGTCAGTTGTGTACTGAGGCAGGAGCCTCATGTTGACAAGCACGGATTAGCACATACGCAAGCATCTCAAATCCAGATTGATCTGCTTGCAGGGGCACATTCTTCCACACGTGCCCTTTAATGAGTGGAAGCATACTGCATAAGCCCCCATATGCAGGTGGTTGCTGCTAATGCGGCACAACCCCAGTCACTTGCCACACTGACTGTTGTAGTCCAGCAGCGGGAGCACTTTATATCTCCCTGCTCAGATCTAGTGCGAACGGGAACTTTCATCCTATCCACAGCCCCTTCTTTCGTATTCTAGGCTTCATCTCAGATTTCTCCAGACAGGCCCAGGAGATGTTCCTCCCAGGCATCTTCCCCAAGTATAACCTTCAAGCAAAATAGAAATAGAAATAGTTATCCCAGTTGATTTTCGTGTTTGTGCTGTGGCCACTATAGACTTTTGGGTTTAGGAAATAATGCGACATTCACATCATTTGGGATGTGACTTGCGAGGGGGTTCTTTTGAATGGAATACGCAATGCATTGTATTTTGGGATGGACATAATAAATGAATACAACAAATACGTCATGCAATATGAGGTATAAAAATACATTTATTTTTAAAGTGAATCATCTCCTCTCTCAATAACCAATTTATATCATCCCCAGTGCCTGCTGATAAAATCTCTTCATGTCTTTCTTCTTTGTTCCCATTGTCCTTCTATGGGGTGACATATTCCACTGCATTTAAATGTTGGGTAACATGCAACACATCATGGTGACAATAGCACACCTTTTCTGGGAGAGTAGTGGAAAGTACTGGAGGACCACTGTGTTTTATGGAGACACCGGATCTCCTGTACAATGCCTCAAATGTACATTAAATAGAGTTGTTGATACAAATGTGTGCAGTGTTTACTGGGATAGGCTATCTAAAGGGGTCATGACCCTGCGCTTCCGTTGGTATTCAGATTCCCCATTAAAATAAAGGGGTTTCATATCAGGGCAAGGCATACCATAGCTCTGAACATGTCCAAGGAAAGGTTGAGCTGGATCACCTGTGCTACACAAACTCATTACCAAAGTGCCATCTCGCGTGCCTTCCATCTACTCAGAGAGTCACTGGAATTCACATTGCACCATAGGTTGGAGAAGTCATGATTCAGAAACAATACGCTAGTTTTTAGTCAATACTTGATATCAATATGTGAAATCTGGTGTGTGTGAGTGTGTGTGTGTGCTAGGTGTTGTGGTTGTCTATTTTGTTCAAAGGTATGGGGCATTCCATGTGATTTCTTGCCTGCAGATTAATATTGTTTGTTATGCTAGACCTCCATTATTTCAGAAAAAATGTTTTTGAAAAAATGACCGGGTACCTACAAACTTTATTCACACACAGAAAAGACAGCACACATAGCAGAGGTTGAAACTGTCCTGACTTATAGGAAAAGTACAATATGGGTATCAGAGCAAGTGGCCCTCACAAAAAGAACTTCCATCACACACTGGACAGATGCATCATGGTCAGCAACACTGCAAGCTACTATCACACACCAAACAGGTACAGCATGGGACGAAGAAGGTCCAAATTCCCAGCATAGGAACCCACATGTCACAGTCTGGGCAGCAGTGCTGCAAAGCTTCCAAAAGTACACAAATAAAGCAGATACAGCTTTTATATGGACCAACACCTGCTTCCCCAACAAAAATAAAACAGGCACATGAACAGCTTAGGTAGGGCCATCACAGGCTTTTGTCAAACATGTACAACATAGGCCCACAGTACTGCAATCTTTTCTCAAGCACCAACAGGTACTGCATGAGCAGGGCTAGTGGATGTTTTCCACAAACAGGTACAGCATCAGCAGAGTCACATCTAGCTGACATAACAACCAAGAATGCATAAAGCATGGACAGGGCTAGTTGAAGATTCCACCTCAAACAGATACAGCTTTTTCAGCAAGAGAGAGCAAACATCTCTCACACACAGTTCAGCATGGTCAAGTGTAAGTTGACTCACAAAAAAGTAGATTCAAGCATTACTCGAACATAAATACAGATTTATTATGGAAATGCCTGTTTCGAACACACGCGGGTGCAAGTACAGCATGGACAAGTCTATTACATTTTTCCCTAACAAATGGGTAAATAGTCTGCATGGGTAGGGCAAGGCAAGTTTCCCTCACAAGCAGGTATAACATGGGCAGGGTCAGTGCAAGTCCTGTGCAAACAGCTACAGGCACATCATACCAGGGTCCGTCTAGGTTTCCCTCACAAATATGCACAAGTACAGCATTGACATAGCAACTGATTGCAAGGGCCTCTGTACACTTCACTTAAACTGGTACATTAATGGCAGACAGGACCAGTGCAAGCTACCCTCACATACTGGTACAGGCACAGAGACAGCATGTGTACAGCATGTGTAATAACAGTGCATGTTTTCTTAATAAACATGTGCAGGTGCAGCATGGTACGAGCAAGGACAATCTCCCTCAACAGACAAAGAACAGGTACAGCATCAGCATGACATAAATTCAGCGTGTTATTTCCCATGCATGTGGAGAGCTTGTCTTTCACAGATCCCTCTACCCCAATCAGCAGTTATTACCATGCATTTTGCAAACTTATCTGATTTTTGCACTCGTACATAGCTAATTACCAGGCTTACTTGTGTGGGAGCGGGAGGGCCAGGTGAAGAAGACTCTTTTTCTCACACTCTCTCACACTCTGTCACTCTCTCTCTCTGTCTCTCACTCTCTCTCACGCACACTCTCTCTCATAATCTCTCATACTCTCTCTCACACTCTCACACACAACACACACACCACCCTGATCATTGCAGAAAGTCTCCACTCCATGTCTGCAGAATATTCCCATAAGCCAATATCAGGCTGCCTAAGGGATGGGAAGGGCTACTACCCATAGAGCAAGTCCTAAGACTGCAGGACATTGTAGCTTAGCTGGAGCATATGTGGCCCTTTGGAGGGCAGGTTCACTGCAGACAAAGTACCATCAGTGCCTACTATCTCCACTCGCACCCCCAGCGTCTTATTAGGTGCTGTGGACCAGCTTTTAATTGACATCAATAATTTCACAAAAAGAAAAAAGGCACAGGAACATCTTGGGCAGGGCCAGTACAGGCTTTCCCTGACGAAGTACAACATAGGCCCAGGCTACAGCAATCTTTCCTCAAAAACCCACAGGTACTGCATGAGCAGGGACCTTTTTTCCCCATCATCAAATTGCTAGCCTGACCTTTCACAATGTTCAAATTGTTTACAACCTTTCACTGTAAGTTTAAGGTTTGACCAGCATTTTAACATCTGAAGACTCACATAAAACTGAAAGATTGAGTGGTATGCCTTTGCCCTCAACATGCCCATATTCTCATCCAGCATGTTTATCTTGGATTTATAATTTGCACAGGGTATAAATATGGTAACAAAGATAGCAAGACTTCACTAGTACCATCAGTAGTGCTTGGAAAATGTTCTCTGAAAATCACAAAATTAATTGGGCATCTTTTCATTGTTAACTTTCCAAGAATTGCAAGATAATGCTTGCAGCTGAGAATTCACCCAGATACAAAGAATGTCAACTTTCAAATAGCTTTTGTGCCCAAAATAAAGTCTATGTATCCATGAATTAGTATAAAGTTGCATTAATAAATATGCATTATATCTACTTGAGAGCAAACACTGCAATACATCAATTGTTGGGTTAGTACTCAGCCCTTCCAGCATTGCTCAAAAAGGTAAATCTATCAGGTTGTCAATGCTAATGTAAATGTTTCAGAGTAAAGGTGCTGCAAGCACAGTATACTCGGGCCTATTCTGAGATTATCCAGACAAGACCATTTAACTCATTGTTACTAATCTTGCTTAAGGCCCCTACACCCACCCTATCTCCCTCTGAGCCTACCTGTTAGGTGTACTTTACCTGACCCATGCTCTTGAAGAAAGGGTCGCTGCAACGCCTCCTCCTCCTCCCCATGAACATGACGGCCTGAAGAGTAAAAAACGCACAAAGCCACTCATTATTTGGACAGCCCACTCGAGGGCCAGGGACATCCATGTGTGCGGAAAGGTACCCTCTTAGACAGCCATTCAAACCTTATCTAGTAAATGTATTTATGGATACAGGTGCTCCAACATTGATAATGGACCCAAATGCCTCGATGGAAGACATTGACTAATGCAGAGAAAACAATGTGCTGATGTCATTATTGACACCACAATGTTGCCACATTAGTCAGGAATCACACTCGCAACCATGCACAGAGTTACACAAACATACACGCGCATACATGAAGAACATGCTTACACAGTTCTATACATAGAGGACAGATACATATACATACTGTCAAAAGCTTTTATTATTTTTCCCATTAGCCTAATGCAGAAATGTGGAATGCAGGGCAAACAGAGATGCAGAGAAAGCTTACAGATGCTCATGGCAACTAACCCTATGGAACTACAGGATCATGTAAGGAGCTTGGAAGGACAAAAGACGACTAACCTATGGGAAGCATAGCACAGTATAGATGTGTAGAAATCATAGTATAAGTATACTGGGGATCAAATGAAGCTACAAGCTGCAGTATGAGAGATGAGGGAAAGCAGAACCAAGCTGCACAGAACAGCAAGTTGGGGCTCACAGCCAAGGTTAGAGACAAGCAACACACTCCAAACCTAAAACGACAAGGGGCCATCTGCAGAAAAACTGAATAAATCCTCATAAATTGCTGACCAGAAGAGCTCCATGTTGTGGTCCTCAACCGCATGATGCAGCCAAGCTAGACACTGGTCATTCACCCACGGTAGGAAGACGAAGAGTTCTCATCGACACAGACATGATGTGAAACATGAAGTCATTGATAACGATGAAACGCTGAGGGCCCTCTCACAGGCAAAAGTGGTACTCCTAACTGATACATTGGGAACACATAGTAATTCTCATCCCCTTGAGAAGGTGCACAGAGCGCTGTGAACAGAGCTGGGTGCCAGGCTTGGGGGCGCCAGTTCCAGCCAATAAGGGAACAGAAATCCAAGGATGGAAGGCAGAGGGAAAGGGCCAATGGTAGTCCTGCAACAATGTAATAAATAGGTTCTTGGGGAAGGGGCAGACCAGCCACCTGACATGCAAGGGCCAATCAACTGAGGGTTATAGGCATTATAAATAACGAATACCACTCTGATCTCCCAACCAGAAGGACGGATAGGTTTTTTCATGTTGTGATACAAGGGGACAACAAAAAGGCCTGACACAGGCTTGGCAGCGCTGATTCTGGGAATTTTACAATGTCTTGTATGATCCCTGTCGGTTTGTGTAGTAAATGACAGTTCTAGAGTGCCCTTGACTGAGTCCTCCGTTTGTTACTGGGGAAAGGCTGTTGGGTGTTGGGAGCTGAACGGGTAAGCTCGTAGTAACCCCTAGACCTTTGGCATACCTAAATAAACAAGTTGGTAGCAGAGGATGGTTAACGTTCGGCATAAACCGCCTTCTGCCGCAGCACACGGAGGGCTGTGGGGTGCCTCATAGAAAACGACCCCAACGGGGAAGTGCACCCCCATGCAAAGGCTGTCAGGAGCCAGCTTGGAAATATCCTGCCCGTGGTCTGTGAGGAGTCCAGCAGACCAGAAGGGTGACGTGGCAGCTTTGGGGGAGCCAGTAGCCGAACGGCGTCAGTGAGCCACTGAGCGTAAGTGTTCACTCAGCCACAAAGCAACTAAAAGCGGGGTAACGTAACAGTGGGTGCAGGGTGGTAATGTGCATTGTTATGCATCTTTGGAGTATTGTTGAGTATTGTTTAGTAGTGTCGAGCACTGTGAAGCATAGTAGGGAAAAGAGCGGAGGTATATGTAATTTCTGTGGTTAGGGAACAATCGGTCTTGAGGTAAAAGGTTCTAGTGAATAACCTAGACTACTGACTTAAGGGCACGGATGACAGAAGTCATGTGAATATTGGAGTCCCTGTGAATTGGGCATTTTACTCAGGTCATGGATGATGGTATCCCTGTGTAAAGGTTTAGCCAAGGGAGCTTGCATATATTGTCTGGTTAAGTCTCGCGGAGATGTTTTATCTACAAGGTGATGCTGTAGGTACAGATTGAGCACGAAAAATATTGGTATCCCCTGTTAGGAGTCAGGAAGACAGCTCTGGGTTCATGTTGGGGTTGTGTAAATGTTTGTGTAGTGGAACATTAGCGTTGTAAGCATTGTAAGAGACATGTAGACCTCCCTTGTTCAGAGAAATGGTGACGTGACCCATTAGGCCTGTGCATAGGACTAGGAGAGCACAAGGAAATACAGAAGTCGGTGTTTAGAGTTCAAAATTGTTCGGCGGTGGTGCACAGAAGGCACATGCGCAAGATTGGTGGGTGTGTCTGAGTTGGCAGAGAGTTGTAGAAGGGTGGAGCACGCAGCACGACTGACAGGTTGTTTGGGAGCCAGAGAGGCTCGGGAAGAGTTGATGAGAAATGGTATTTGTGAATTTAAGAAAGCTGAGTTGAAAGCATTGATTGTGCTTGTGTAATAACAGGAGTATCGAGAGCCTTGTTTTGAGGTCAAGTAAGCATAAAGCAATGTATCAATGGAAGTGCGGGTAGATACGCCCCTATGTAAGCTCCTTCCATGATATAAGGACAAGATTTAAAAAAAATAGCGCCGAATGGATGAAGAGCACAGAGGGTAAACTGACTAAGCCATGGCCACAATGTGGAAGTTTCTCCAAAAATGTGCAACAGCCATTACAGACACACATACAAGACACTTATTAGTGGAAGAAGTTGGCTAATTGCATGGTAATATTCAAACCTTGGAAAATGTTCCAAGAGGAAGAGGGGGAAGTAGCAAGGCGTCAATGGATGCAGAGCCAGCAGAAGAAACCAGGTGCAGCGCCCGCTGCCCCGCGCCCCCGCCTCCTCCAGAGAAGGAGAAAGAATACTGCCGCAGGAGTGCAGGGGCTAAACCCTATACGGGAGCTAAAGGCAGAGGAGGGGTAAACAAATCCAATATTTCTGCCTCCATCATATACAAAGGAGGAGGGGCTGAAAGGGGTTGGACAGACAGATGGTGGGAGAGGAGAACACAATCAGGCACAGGCGAGACGAATGGGTCGGAGGGCAGATACTTCTGAAATTGGATGGGAAGACAACAGGAGAATCAGCAGGGGCGAGTAAAGAAATGGAGGGTCATAAGGGGAGCAGCGAAGCGTGAGACTGGGCAGAGATAATGGGAGAACTAGAAAAAAAGGAGAAGGAAGAAGAGGAGGGAAGTAAGAGAGTGCAAAGAGACAAGCAAAGGGAAGAAGAGAAAGAGCAGGAGCAGCGAGAGATGAGGAGACAGAGGGAGCTTGAAGAGTTAGAGAGGCGAAGGGAGGAAGACGAAAAGGAAAAGCAAGCTTTAGTAAGAAGGGAACAGAGAAAGTCAGAAATAGAGTGACTCGTAAGAGAGTGCAAACGCAAGGAGGAGGAGGTGAGCGCAGTGAGAGACATAAGGACACAGTGGTGAATGGGCAGGATAGATGACGAAGTGGGAGCAGATAGGCGAATGGAGTGAGACAGCAGCACTACACGGGACAGGACTGCTACACCATCGGACCGGACAGACACAGGATCCTCCCGGAGAAGGGGTAGCGGTAACTTGACTGACTTTGAGGGGAAGCTAAGCTAAGACACTGTCTGAAGGAGGTTCAGCTTCTCAGACGATATTGACAGTGACATGGGGCCACTAAATCAGACGAGGGCACAGAAGGAAGTGAGGATGAGGCAAGGGGACGACCCAGACACTGATTGATGGGGAGAGGCACAGACAGAAGCAAGACATGGGGAGTAGGAAAGAACACAGGGGGATATGGGAGTGAGAAGGACGATAGATCATGACAGTCTTGGGATGCATCCTGCAGTGTGGACAGTATAATCCCATACGTGCAGAGACTCAGGGACTTTCCCGCATGAAGGAAGGGAGAACTGGCAAGGGCATGTACTGACATTAGAGACGCTGAGAGATTGGATAGGCAGGTCAGGCTGACAAGAGGTGCGAATAGGGAGATCGGGTTTACACAGTTGCCCCTACTGGAGAAGAGAGAGAGGGGCAACCTCAATACATACCATGGAAGCACATAGATAAGGAAAACATAAGGTACAGGCTACCCTTGTTAACTGCGGGTGCGGGGAAATGGATATATGAAATGGAAAGAATGACAGTGGTACAGAAATTAGCGTTAGGAGATGTTAAGGGTTATTAGTAGCGATCCTCGGGTAGGCTGCTGATGATGTATGCAAAGGGCGTGGTACCCAGGAGTAACCACCCAGGACACAGCACATGATCATGCATCATTTACTAACTGCTGAGCGGCCGTATGTCAAGCTCTGCAGACATAATACCCAGACACGTCAGAAATTAGTATGATTATGGCACGCAAAATGGAGGAAGACGAAGACCCCTTACACTATATTCAGACTATTTAAGAGCTCTGGTGCCTTGAAATGCGAGAACCATAGGATAAAACAGTGGCACTATTCTATCATATATTATGCCAGGGACTACCAGAACAGGTGCAAAGGCAACTGAAGAAGTTTATGGGGATGGAAGCAAAACATTGATCAGAAATACAACTCATGATAGTGCATTACTGTAGGTTAATGCAAGAGAATGCGAGGAAAGGAAGTAGGCGGTACAGAAGAAACTATCTAAATACAATATGGAAGGGGCAGTGTTAATGAGCTTGGTAGGACAAGGGGCACCACAGACACAGTATGCACCACCGCCCACAGGAGGTGGGTTCATGGGGTGGGGAGATGCGCAGCATGGGTTCAGAGGAAGAGGGGGGACACCAAGAGGACACGGATATGGCCATCAGATGCAGCAGAACCAAGGGGGATTTTCAGGGGGTTTTGAGGATATGGGCAACACATGCTGCAGGGCCCAGATGGGGTTTCTGAAGGATTTCAGAGGCAAGTGAGAGAACCACCCCAGTGTTGGGTGTGTGGACAGATAGGGCATATCTTGAGGGTATGCAGAAGCAGGGGAGGGACCCAACAAAATGGGGGAATGCCATACCAGCCAGCATATCAAGGGGAACAGAACAACTTCTATGGCCAGGACCAAATACAACACCAAGGAGAGACACCAAACGCAAGCCCACAGACATACCAGCCCATGACCCAGGCACCACAAATGCAAGCACCTATGCAACAGTATTCGCATGCACCACAGATGCCACAGATGCAAGGTAACACACAACACACATAACGGTACTGCAAATACCACAGATGCAGAACAGCCCACAGCCAAATGACGGGACAGTGGCACGTGCTGACTCCGTGACTACGACTCCCATTAGGAAACTGTGGGGGGGTCACTGTGGTGGGGGCAACATGTTCTTGGGAAACGGAATGTCATTATTCTTTCAATAGGACAGCCCACAGATGGACTTGATGCGTTCCATCCTATTGATAACACCGAACCCTGTGGAGGAACCTCATATAGGGGCGACAATAGGTGACAAGCAATGGTCCTTTCTAATACAGACAGGGGTGATTAAATCCTGCATCTGGGAAGGCAAATATAGTATGTCAGGTGATGCCATGAGTGCTCAAGGATTCTCTGGAGCAACAGAAGTGTTTCCTTTTACAGAGGATATTGCACTTTCTATAGGAGAACATGATCTATCCCTGCCCCTACTTTATTCCCAACAGTCACCTGTAAACATACTGGGGCATCATGAGCAGACTTAACATGACCATTTCATTCACTGACAAGGCGATAGTGTGTTCCACACCAGCGATACACCTTCTAAATGTGAGCGAGATCATTCAAGCCTATTGTGGACAAAGGGTTCAAAGGGGGGTGCCAGTGGATGAGGAGCTGTTTCAGTATGGGACTGAAATAATAATAGCATGGCTCCCAGGGACACGGGAAAATGTGGTGCCTTCCAAATGAGTACTTATTCAGGCCAGAGATACCATTAGATGAGGAGGAAGGGACAATAGTGCCACTAGAATTAGAAGTGGTAATAGTGAGGGACGACTGGATAGGAGTGCATGGGACAGATGACAAATAACGACTATGGTGAGCATTGATCGCCGTGGCAGAAGGGTACACATTGACCACAGTTACAGATGAAGAACTATTCAAAGACAACAGATCATACCATGAGATGGTGTTCGTAATGAGCATCACATATTGGGGGCAGGATACATTAAAGAGAGGAACCACAGAGAATGCCGACGGTGTTAAAAGCAATGCCAACCTTTCTCGAGGAGGACATGGCAAAGGTCCCCAGCATCGTATGGACCACAAGTCCATATGATGAAGCGCTTCTGAAGGAGAACGAGCGATGAAAATAAAGCTGAAGCCAGGGGCAATTTTACCACGAGTTAAGCAATACCCACTTTCAAGAGAGGCAGACGAAGGTATCTATGAGACTATTGCAGCACTAGTGAAGCAGGGCATCCTAGTGCCATCAAAATCACCATGCAACACGGCTGCGTACCCTGTCAAAAAGGCAACAGGGGGGTCATGGTGTTTTATACAGGACTTACACACTCTTAAATATACTGTAGAAGCAGAATATCCTTTAGTTCCCAACCCAGCAAAAATGTTGTGTAGCTTTCCCACAGAAGCTGCTTACTTCACGGTCATAGATTTGAAGAATGAATTTGTCTCTATACCATTACACCCAGACTCACAGGACTTAACTTCATTTCTATATAGAAATAAGAAGTGGAAACATACAAAACGTCTTCAAGGGTACTATGAATCACCTTCCATATTCAATAGGGTACTCCAAAAGGACCTAGACAATGTACAGATGGAGAGCACGGTCATACAGTACATAGATTACATATTAATTTGCAGTGAGACAGAAGAACAGTATAGAAATGACTCAGTACACATGTTGACAGTATTCACAGAAAAGGGGTACAAGGTAGACAAAGCCAAGCTGCAATATTGCCAGACAGAAGTGCTGTACATTGGACAGATGATATCCCAAAATGGCAGAAGAGTGACACCAGAAAGGCCGAAGCAATACATAGGACAGCAAAACCCACAACTGTAAGACAAATGCAGCAGTTCCTAAGACTATGTAATTACTGCAGGGCATGGGTATTCGACTACAGAACTTACACTAGGACTCTATTGAACAACCTGAAAGAAGACCAGAGAGGGGAGAAGATATGGATGGTAGAAATGACTGAGGCATTCAACAAGCTGAAGGAAGCAATATGCACACCTCCAGTGTTAGGGACCCCTGATTATCAAAAGGAATTCTTTATATTCTCACACCGATGGAGTGGTTATGACCGAAGTACAGACACTGAAGACAAGCATGGGGCACAAGCCTCTAGCCTATTAAAGTGGGAAATTAGACCCAGTCATGGAGGACACTCTCAATGCTAACTGGCATTGGCTGCAGCCACATTCGTTATGGACAGGTCTGCGAGTATTACCATGGGATGCAGCACCACTCTTTACGTGGAGCATGCTCTCTTTGCAATACTGGAAAGACCGAAGAGCACACTGACAACACAGAGGACTTCAGGGTACGCAGTGTTTCTATCTAACCCAGCTCTCAAGACCTTTCTCACCGATGTTTTACAGGTGGGCGACTAAGCACATGATTGCAAAGCAAACATAGAAGAATTCAGTGACACCCACAAGGTGCAGGAGAATGCACTTGAGGGGGGAGACATGCTTTACATTGATGGGTCCTCAACAATCGACCAAATGACTGGGGAAAGGCATACTGGGACAGCAGTCGTGAGACAGAGAGGACGGGACCAGTGAAGTAGTGACGAGTGCATGCCTGCTGTCACATTACTCAGCACAAGCCGCAGAATTAGTGGCTTTAATATTAGCATTGGAGCAGAGCAGGGAGAAAGAAGTGATGATTTACTCAGATTCAGCCTACATGACATCCACTGTACATTCTGGGCTGTCACATTGGATGAGGAGGGCCTTCCAGGTGCTGTTGCGTCACAGGAGCAGCACACAGTCCTATTGGGCAGAGTGATAGAGGTCATAGATCTCCCAGAACGAATAACAATAGTCAAGTGCCAATCACACACAAAAGGGGAGGATACCATCTACAGGGGTAACGAAGCAGCTGACGTGGAAGCAAAAGACTGCCTATTTTGGGGACATTTTAGAAATGGAGGCATCCTCCCACGTGCACGATTATACAAGAACTATGAAACTAAAAGAAGGGTATAATACATTACCAGTAACACAGATTATGGAGCTGCAGGGAGCTGCACCCAGGGCAATAAGGGAGCTGTGGCTAAGGAGAGGGTGTACAGTGTCTCTGGCAGTTGCCCTATGGTCGGCAAAACAACATAGGGAAGGTGGTGATACCTTTTGCATTATTACACACAGCACTGACACAATTACTCTATCCAACCCATAATGGGAAGGAGGTGCTTGCTGCTCGTATTGGAGAAACATGGTTCTGTCGCAACTTGCCGGAACACGTGGCTGAATTCATAACTAATTGTCTAGTGTGTATACAATATACTGCAGGTCACACACTGAGGGTAGTGAGAGGAGCCATATCTCGCCAAGTAGGTCCATTGAAACACCTGCACATTGACTTTGTTGACATGATCCAAGTTTGCCAAAGGTACCGCTACATGATAGTGGTTGTGTGTCCATTTTCCTTGTTCTCATCCTGACCGCCATAGAGTGGCAAAATTCCTGGTCCGGGAGATAGTCCCACGATGGGGGGTGTGTGAGGTCCTGCGGTCTGACAACGGCCCTCAGTTCACCAAGAAATGTTCCGGCACATTACAAAGTTGCTCGGAATCCAACACAAATTCTCCTGTGTCTATCACCCACAAGCAAACAGACTGTGTGAGCGCCTCATCGGCTTGATCAAGGAGGCTATCTACAAAATTAAGTAGACCCTGAATAAACACTGGCTCCATTGCCTTCCCTTAGTCTTGTTTGCACTGCGCAATAAGCCCAGGTCTGACCACCATTTAACCCCACATGAAGTGGTGACAGGACGGCACATGCCACTTCCCCTGGCTCCTCCCACAAGGGCAATAAATGATGCTGAACTTGTGTCTGATATATTGGGTCAGGAAATGTATGAGTATACAACTTCCTTGATTGCTAGTGCCTCTTTTATTTCTCGGCAGCTTCAGCAACAACTGGAGAGGCCTGAAGCCAGTGAAGAGAAAGACTGCACTGAGGACTTACTTAAGTCGCCACCCTTGTATCCAGGTGACCGAGATCCTTTGTGCAACATTTTCCGCAAGTGAGATGCCCCACTGTTTACGGACCCCCACGTAGTAGAACTGGTAACTGAGAGAGCAGTAAAGCTTGCTGGGAAGACAACTTGAATTCACCTCGGTGACATCAAGCCCTACAAAGCAGCAGCCTCTCCTAGTACTAACATCAACAAGGCCAAAGATCCACAACCAGAAGAGCAAAACAATAACCTGGAATCAGAACAGCCCAGCAGAGGACACCTAATGGCTACTCGATCACGGGCTACAGACCTAGGGCAAGGACTCCCTACACATCCAGAGTGATGGTACACTGTCTGTTATTTTTCCTGCGGCACACATTCATTGTGAAAGTGCAACTGTTTTATTGCATTAAGTCCATGCTTCCCACTGATCCCCATCCTCAAACCTTCCAAGGCCAATTCGCCCAATTTGTCAGGAGATCCAACAGAGCCCAGAGACACCACCCTAATGTTTATTTCCGTGTCTTCATAGTTTACCCACAAGTAGAAAGAGGAAACCCATCTGTTCTCACAGTACTCTGAGACCCTAGAATTAAATCTGTGTGGGAACAATTATTCATTTTTGACATGGCAGACTACACGGTCTGCAGGGCTTGAATTAATACAATACTACTCCATTAACGCTAGTTTTGCGTATTTCAGGTGAGCAACTGATATCTTCAAGCACAAGCTGCACCAGGATCCAAGCAGCACAGGTAATGGAGACGGTTATTAGAAAAATGCTAGTTTTGTTTTGTCTCTTATTTCCAAGTGGTGTTTTTGCTTAAATTTTTTGGTGAATTTCCCTTTTCGCTAGTGATACCACTGCATCCTCTACTCTCATTACCCCAACTTCAGCAGGTGGAATGACCATGCAGGTGGACATGGGAGCAGTAATGAGGGATAAGAGCAGTGCTGATACAGACATGGGAGGGCTGGAGCTATATCTCACTGACACTGCTCAAGTGTCCAATAACATGTGGTACAAGCAGATAACAAAAGTAATGAAAGAAACCAACGGGGAGAGTTGCTATGTCTGCTCATTAATCCCCTATGCTATGAGTGTCACCAGAACGTTTATACAACTGAAATACCAGCAGCAAGAGCACAATGCCTTTTGAACCTATCCATGGTTACAACCCGAATGTCGGGAATTGGGTATGGGGCACGAGAAGGCGCCTAAAATACAGAAAATAGGCTCTGAACTACAATTCCCAGCAGCCTGTGGATCAACCCACCACCATGCCAACATAGTGGGGGTGCCCACAGAAAGGAGGACACTTTCAGAAAACACGACTCGCACCTTCCTAAAAATTCTTCTTATGTAAGCGAACAGATAGTTTACTCATACTGATACCACAGCAATTTTCCTGTCACAAAAGGAATTTTATTTTACAGTGAACACAATATCGCTGTATGCTAACTTGTAAATTGCCTTGAATCTTGGAAATGTAGATTTGTTTGTCATTTACCAACTAAGATACCTAGCACTAGCACATGGTTACTATGCCTCTTCTTTGTTAAACATTTTTTGAACAATGATTTTGAGTCTAAAGTATGAAGTAATGACCCACACAGAAATACCTTTTTGTGCCTCTACTTAGTAATTATGAAGTTATGTTTTTTTATATGTGCATATAAAAATGAATATGTATTAGAATGTTTTATCAATATTGGATCATTAATTTTTTTCTCTAGAGAATTATGTTGTGTAAGAAAAAAGAAAACATTTTTGCCCCTGATGAAGAGTGAAAACAATACTCGAAACGCGTTGGGCCAGATCAAGATTTTATTTTCTTGTTAAAATTTGAATAGTATCTCTTTTAGATAAATGAATGAATTGTCAATTATTAATTGGGTTATCTTAGAGACACTTTCCAGCGTCTGCAAGGAAAATAAATTCACTTAACAAATAAGGCCAAGAATCATCTAGTAAACTAATAGGACACCTTTGTATTTCTTGACTAGTAATACAATTAGATCCTAAAAATTACACATAGGCTTCGGCCATTCTGATAGTGTGCAGGGGACACGGGTTTCCTCAATTAGTAAACCAATTGTCCTCTGTATTGTGGGCAACCCAGACATTATATCTGGACATGCCCAAACACTCCAAAGAAGGGAGGAGGAGGGGATAGGAGCAAAGAGGCGGGAAAAGGATTGGGCCGGCCTTAGGGGGAACTCAGGTGTCAGGCCAAGCTGAAGGTATGTTCCCCAGTTGGGTAGCAAATACGGCAGGAAATAGGAATTCACATTTGTACAAGCTGGTGACATTATTCTTTGCGTGCACCAAACAGATGGTGTCAGCCATGGTGGACTCAGGGGCCACCGTGAATTTCATTGATATCAGTTTGGTCAAGAGGTTGTGTTTACCTTTGAGGGACAAATCACAGGTGGAAGGGGTGCAGTCGGTAGATGGGTCACCCTTAATTTCCAGGCCCATTTGTCAACAGACTTAACCAATTCAAATGAGGAGTGGGTCGGGGCATGTGGAAGAAATTTTGTTTGATCTAATCACAGCACCTCAGTTTGGGTTCATTTTAGGTATGCCTTGGTTAGTACAGCATAATCCCAGGATTGATTGGGTCACTAGGGAAGTACTTTTTGAAAGGTCGGAGTGTATGAGTCATATGGAGGAGGAAATGGGACCTGCCTTGTTCTTGTCGGATCAGACACAAGAATCACAAGTGGTTGGAGCTGTGGGGTCAGGTATTCCAGACCAGTGTAGTGATTTTGCCAGTGTGTTTGATAAAGGCGGAGCAGAGAGGTTGCCTACTCATCGATCGTATGATTGTGTGATTAAATTAGAGCCTGGGGCCAAATTAACTTGTAGCAGGACATACATGCTCAGTGAAACAGAAAATCAACATTTACGGGAGTATTTGGATGACATGTTGGAAAAGGGTTTCAGTAGACATTCTACTTCCCCAGTCCCATCGCTCTTGTTATTTGTCCCAAAGAAGGAAGGAACGCTCAGAACCTGCATTGACTCTTGGGCTTTGAACAAAGTGACAGTGAAGAATAAGTATCCCTTGCCTTTAATTTCAGTATTATTGGATCAAGTAAAGACAGCAGTGGTGTGTACAAAACTGGATTTAAGAGGGGCATATCACTTGATTCGAGTAAAGGAGGGGGGTGAATAGAAAACTGTTTTTAGGACCAAATTTGGATTATTTGAATATTTAGTTATTCCTTTTGGATTGTGTAATGGTCCTGCAGCGTTCCAGTATTTTATGCAGGAAGTGTTGAGTGAGTTTTTAGAGGTGTTTTTTATTGCGTACATTGATGACATCTTGATTTATTCTTCTTCAGAAGACCAACATGTAGGGCATGTTAGGGCGGTTCTGCAAAAGTTGCAAGATTATCAGTTGTATGTAAAGTTGGCAAAAATGTGCCTTTCATACCACTCAGGTGGAGTTTCTTGGGTTCATTTTGACACCTACTGTTATAGTAATGGACAAAAAGAAAGTACAGGCAGTCACTGAAAGGCCAGCGCCACAATGTATCAAGGTTATTCAGGGCCTCATTACAGGTCGGGCGGTCCGGAAATAACAGTGGCGGTAAACCCGCCGCCACTGTTCATTCCGGACTGCCCGATCTCAAGTCCTGCAGGCGGGAGGTGGCGTTCCCGGCAGGTCTGACCGGGCAGGTTTACCACCGCCCGCCTGCAGGCAGACGTGGAAACACTGGCCCTATCACAAGATGGTGCCAGTGTTTCCATGGTCCCCATTCCCATTGAGTCCTTGCGGACTCAATGGGAATGGGGATTTACACCATTCCACCTCCGGAATTCCCGGGTCACTGGGGTTGTAATGCACCGGTAATTCCCGGAATCACGGAGGCGGAATGGTAACACGAGTCCGGCGGTAACCAGGTGGTTTTACCACCTCGGTTACCGCCGGACTCTTAATGAGGCCCTCAGTCTTTTTGGGGATTGGCTAACTTTTATAGAAGATTTATTTCACATTTTTCACAAATTGTTACCCGAATAGCTAAGTTGTTAAGGAAATCAACTAGCTTTTGTTGGAATCAGGAATCAGAAAGGGCCTTTCAAGAGTTGAAAGAGGCTTTCACCTCAGCCCCAGTATTGAGACACCCAGATCCTGTAAAACCTTTTCAAGTAGAGACAGATGCATCAAATGTCGAAGTAGGGGCGGTATTGTCTCAAAATGATGAGGAGTGTATTTGGCACCCAGTAGGTTTATTAGTTTTCCCATTAGCCCAATGCAGAAACATGGGACACAAAGCAAATGTAGAGCTGCAGAGCAAGCTTGCAGATGCTCATGACCTTATGGCAACTAACCCTATGGAACTTCAGGGTCATGTAAGGAGCCTGTAAGAACCAAATATGACTAATCTATGGGAAACATAGCACAGTATAGATGTGTAGAAATCATAGTATAACTATACTGTGGATCACATGAACTACAAGCCACAGGGCGAGAGGCAAAGGAAAGCAGAACCAGGCTGCACAGAACAACAGGCCAGGGCTAGCTGCCAAAGTCAGAGACAAGCAACATTCCAATCCTAAAATGACAAGGGGCCATCTGCAGAAAAACTGAACAAATCCTCATAAATTGCAGACCAGAAAAGCTCAATTTTGTGGTCCTCAACTGCGTGATGGGCCGAGCTAGACAATGGTCATTCACACATGGTGGGAAGACGAACCGTTCTCAGCAACACCGACATGAAGTGAAACATGAAGTCGTTGACAACGTTGCAATGCTGAGGGCACTCTCACAGCTAAAAGTGGTACTGCTGTCAGATACATTGGGAACACATAGTCATTTTCATCACCCTTTGAAGGTGTGCAGAGCGCTGAGAACAGAGCTGGGTCCCAGGCCTGGGGAGACCAGTTCCAGCCAATCAGGGAACAGAAATCCAGGGGTGGATGGCAGAGGCCAATGGTAGTCCTGCGACCCTCCAACAATGTATCAGGTAGTTTCTTGGGGAAGGGGCAGGCCAGCCACTTGACATGCAAGGGCCAATCAAATGAGGTCTATAGGTATTAACCATAAGTGATACCACTCTGATCACCCAACCGGAAGGGCCCATGTGCTGATGCAGACCCCACCCCATTGGTGTATGAACATATATTCCCACTGGGGTGTTACTGATACTTACTATGATCATATAATGTTGAAAAAAGTATTTGTTACCTTTTTCCAGTGTTGATGTTTCTACATTGGGAGAAATATTTCCTTATTTTGGTTTATGTCTCATTGATTTTTCCATTTTTCCTTCTTTCTTTTTTATCTAACATTCATGATTTCTGTTTAGCAATTTTGCATTCTGATTCATACTAAGAAGGATTGTTTTTCATATGTATGTAACCTTGTAAATGTTTTATTGATTGTATTTGTACGGATGTTTGCACATAAAGTTTTGTCTTTAACTTACAATAATTTGCATGACTATCCTTGATGTGTTGTTTTATGATGGATACTAATTATATGTAGATGCTATTACCCCAAAGGGGTACTTAGGTTTGGACCAGGGGTAGGACCTTAATTCATTCACACCTTCCTATAGGCCAACCTACATACGTACTAGTACCTTGTGTTAATATCTGATGCAAGGGGACAACAAAAAGGCCAGACACAGGCTCAGGAGTGGCGATTCTACGAATTTCCGAAGGTCCTGTATGATCCCTGTCAGTTTGTGGAATAAATGACAGTTCTAACTTGCACTTGGATGAGTCCTCCATTTGTTACTGGGGGACGGTTGTTGGGCCCTGGGAGCTGAACAGGTAAGGTCATAGTAACCCCCAGACCTCTGGCATGCCTAAGCCAACACTCTGCTGACAGACGTTCTAGGAGGGTTCTAGCATGACTCTTAACATACCTAGTGTAAGTGCCCTGGTCCTGACCACATTATTCCATTTATCTCTTCCTTCCAGACCTTCAGTGCTCAATCCATGAGCAGTGCAGCTCAAAATCATTGCAATAGCCCTGCTTCCGCTGCCGTTAGAAACTCCTAGAAATGTGAGCACTGTGATCTGCAGCAGGGCACTTCTAATTGCAGGAGGACATCATACATTACATATACTTTAACTCAGATTGGTTTACATTTTGGTGTAATTCATGAAAGCAGAGGGAACCACCTGCTTCTTGACTCCCCCTGCTGGCAAACTCCCTAGGCTACCGCTACCTTTCCTTGTGCTTGCACCGTCCCTGATTCAATCATACCTGCCACATAGGGAAAGTCTCGAAGGCATAAAGGTTAAATTGATCGAATTGCTTTTGCACTGGTACCCTGGGAAAGTGGTAGAGACCTCACACCATGGCTTCCAGGATGGGCACCAGTATGTTTAAGAAGATAATCTGTGTGATGGCATGGGTCTATGCAAGAGTGTTGTGAAATGAATCTTGACACAGAAGAAGAGCACCACAATGCATTCTAACAGCGGTGGTACAGCTGCTTGAATGCCGTGGTTTGATGCAAGCTCTTCCTCGATTACCTGCATGGTGGAATTGATAGTATTCATGTTCAGGTCTAAGGTATCCATCTCTGATGATCAGAAATGGTAGAAAGATCCAGCCCTTTCCTTACTATCCTTTTTAGTGCCTTCTTCTTGATCTGCGCTCACCTCTTTGCTGCATGCCTTTCATCATTTGGCAATAGTATCGGGATAATTTTTCATAGGGAAAGCCTCGAAGGCATAAAGGTTAAATTCATCGAATTGCTTTTGCACTGGTACCCTGGGAAAGTGGCAGAGACCTCACACCACGGCTTCCAGGATGGGCAGCAGTATGTTTGAGAAGATAATCTGTGTGCTGGCATGGGTCTATGCAAGAGTGTTGTGAAATTAATCTTTACACAGAAGAAGAGCACCACAATGCATTCTAACAGCGGTGGTACAGCTGCTTGAATGCTGTGGTTTGATGCAAGCTCTTCCTCGATTACCTGCATGGTGGAATTGATAGTATTGATGTTCAGGTCTAAGGTGTCCATCTCTGATGATCAGAAATGGTAGAACGGTCCAGCCCTTTCCTTACTATCCTTTTTAGTGCCTTCTTCTTGATCTGTGCTCACCTCTTTGCTGCATGCCTTTCATCATTTGGCAATAGTATCGGGGTAATTTTTCAATTGAGCGGAGTGCAACAGGAAAGCATAAAAGCAAAGCATAATGCTTTTATGCCTTCATATTGCACCCTCGATCAAGTGTGTGCCCCACCTGGGCATACGAGGGGCACGCAGGCACAAAACAAATGGCTTCACATGTAATCCACCTCAGATTAGCACCTGCTAATGAGCATGGGATTCCATTAGTAAATGCTGCCTGCAAAGCATCATTTGCAGGCAGCGTTTACTTTTTTGCAAGCAAGAGAGTAAAGCTGAATGGTAAAGGTGATGTTGACTGGTTGTACTGTATGCTTTGTAAATGTTTAAATTTGCAGGTGGTCCCATACAAGCAATAAACGTATTTAAAATGACCACAAGAATGTCTTCCAATCAACAGAATGTGCTGCAATGCAAAGACCAGAACCACTGCTCCATACATGTTATTGCCCAAAATGTGTTCTGGGCCATTTCCTGCATTTTTAAGCCTGGTTCTGTAATTTTTACCTTGTGCAAAAATATGTTGAACATACTGCTACTTTTCCCCCCTTTCCCATGGTCTTGAATATATGGAAGGAGGAACTTTCAGGAGGTGACTTAGTGGGTAAGAATGTTTGGAAATCTTACTACAAAAGATACATGTGGTCGTAAACAGATCTCTCCGATGAATTTCTTGGAATTAAGGACTAAGTGGTCATCACATTTTAAGGTGACCAGAGAAGTAAGGCTTCCATCGACAATGCCTCAGCAAGGCAATCTTTAGATATAAAGCTGAATGTATGTATGTGTGTGTTTGTCCGGCTATACAAGTCCACACCTTTGAACCCACTGCTACCAAATTTTGCACGGTTTCCTCATTTGTCTGGGGCAAGATTGTAGTCTATGTTTGGATGCAAAGAATGTACTCTGTAGACACCCTCATTTACTTATGCTCACACAGATTCACTACAGTAGGTACCAGAAGGAGGCAACATTTGAAAAAGTGTCTAAAGCAACATGTTCTATGTGTTGGTTATTCCTTTGACATGTAGTGCTACTGTATACAGTTCGAAAGTGTTCATGAAAGCATTTTAAAGGGAATAAAAAAAAAGAAAAAAAACAGAAAAATATCACACCACTCCAAAGATGGGAAATGGCAAGGTTACAGTTTTACTTAAGTTCATTCACAGGAAGAGAGCACAATCAATCACTCTTTCTTGGACATGTTCTCAAATGTGCTGAAGCTATTGAGTGACTGAAAAATGCTGCACAAAAAAGGAACATCGCTTGGAAAAGCTCCATCTGATGCAAAGCGAAAATCAATATCAAGAGCTTCTGAAACACAACAACAAATAGCAGCACGAGTTGCCAACCAGAGGAGAAGAGCAACTTTCTCCAGGGCAAATGAGATGCCAGAGCAAACTGAAGCAAGACTTGCTGACATGAGGACAAGAGCAATATCCTCCAGGCACATGAGAAGCCGCTTGATCAGGACATGGGTAATGCCGGGTACCCCAGCTACTTTCTTGTAATTATATAACAACGGAAATAACAATATCGAAAAGAAATTAGGTGGTCCATATTGAATTAGACACAACTCGCATGGCCCATGGTGAAACATGGCAAATGGAAAATACAACAAAAAATGGGCTCATAAATTATTAATTTAATGGGGGGAGACTGAATGGGCCAGCTATTCAAAGTGTTATCAGCATATGATGTTAGACGTTTTTGAGAATTGTTTAAAATGGGGGATGATTCCATTAGACTGCTTTATTAATCCTATTCAAGAAGTAATCTGGAGGAACTTTCTACAAGATAAAATTGATCCAGAAGATGGATCACCTTTTAGAATGAAGAAAGAAATGAGCAAAATTATTTTATAGTAAGGGGGCTATTATATATATATATTTTCTGTACTTTGCTTTTCTTTTTCCCTGACGAGGACCCGCAGGGTCGAAACACGTGTTGGCAACTGGTAACCACACTAGTGCACACATTTATTTGAACATCCTCACAAGTGCACACTGTACAAACAACCACAAGGGTAATTCGGTTGTGTACACCTCATTCACACTTTTGATGTATTGACCAAAGGATTAGGTTACAACAGTGACTGTTTGAAGTTGACTAATTGGCTTGTGAAAAGAATGTATTGGACTTATTGATGCCGAAAACATACTTCTGTGTGTTGCACCTACATGTTTTGATTGAGTAAGGAAATACACCTTATTCATATGGCCCACGCCAAATAAACACGAACTGCTCTCAGAAAAATTAGTGCAAGTGACTTTGTGTTCTTTATACAAGGGGTGTGTAGCGCGGAGTAGGGGAAAGACCTAGAGATTTGTTATATTAAATAGTGGGGTAGAGGTAGCCCCTCTCTTTCAACCAAACCACAGCAAAACACTCTTTCTACAGGCCCATCTGGCTGTGCGATGAAGGAGTCTTTCCTTACATTCAATTGGCAGATGTCTCAGCACACTAATGTACTAGATACCCCACACTTTTTTACCCTATTATAAAAGATATTAATAACTTAAAGAATTCTTGGGCACCTGGTCCGGGTGGGCTATCAAATGTGATATTAAATCCTCTTTCAACTATGTGGACGGAAATATTGCTTGCTTTGTTTAACAAAATATCAAAAATGTGGTTTATACCATCCTCATGGACAAAATCAAATATGATCTAAATTTACAAATTGTTAGATGGATCCAGGTTATTATAGACACACTGCGCTACTTGATTACTCGGGAGAAGATTTTTGCATCATCATTGCTACTGGATCATCTGGCTGCCCGAATTGAGCAAAGTAATATTCTTCCTATGGAACAGGTTGGTTTTTGGAAGGTTATGGGTACTCCTCAATGCAGTTTTGTCTCCAAATAATAGTATTAGGAGGATAGGCCACCTGGCGTCACATCAAGTTCCTTTCTGGCCGGAGCCAACAAGCGCAGGCTAACAAGCCACAGACGTGTCTTGTACTGGGGCCCCAGACCATTCTGGTGGCGAGAAACTATAATTCCCATGAGGCTGTGGGGAAACGTGCGCATGCAGCACATGCGCATACCAGGTTTCATAAGGGAGCCTTCCTGCCATGTCAGATGCTAGTAATTATTGCTCTGAGACATGGGCAGCACAGCGTGTTGCAGGAAGGCATGTTGAGCAAACCCTGACAGCAACAGGGATTCCTCTTAGAACGGAAAATTCCAGGCAGCAGCAGTGACTGGTACTGCATCACAACATGTATACGTGTGGTCAGCGCGAAGGAGGTGCCTGGTTCCCTGTAGGACTGGGGAGTTGGGTTGAAGACTCATGGCCTACTTTAATCTGCTCGGGTCGCCTTCAGCACAGCAAGCCTAACATAAGTACTTGCTCAAAATTAAGATAACTTATTTGCACATAGAACTAAGCGAGCAGCAGCAGGCTAACTTGCTCTCTAGAATTGGTTGTTGGTAGACCCAATGAGTCCGTGTGTATATCAGGCTCCCAGGGCCACGATAAGGGCATAAGGACTCCGGTGTAGGCTGGGCCATCCAGCGTTACATTGCCTGAGAGGAAAATATCTGTGAAGCAACAGGTATTGGGAGATACGACATGTGCACAAGACAATTGAGTGAAGAACATCAGGAAATATGACAGTGACTGAGGAAGGAAGTCAGGCCTCATTATAGGAAATGTGTTGTTTGGAAATAAGTCTATTGTGTTTTTGTTTGCTTATGCTTCTTACAGTGGTGACTGTATCCCGTCCTTCATGCTTTCATTCATGTGCCACATTGTGTTGTCTGTCATCCTGAGTTCAAAGGTAGGAGTAGGAATGTACCTAATATGAGGAAACTGCACAGGCAGGTTGGTTAATAATGTGCATGACTATGAAGTCCAGATGAATTCCTATGCATGTTGTGCATGTTGTATGTGCCTTCCCTACATCGCCCTCTTCCTATCCAAATACGTATCATAACCCTTTTGCTGGTGTTCCCAACACCCCCATATCTATCCACAACTCCTGGTTAACCCTCTTCCACCCATTGCCTGCCGCGTGGGGTCCTGTTATACTCGCATCAGGTACCCGTGACAACCACAGTTGGAGGGTCGTACTCCATTCGGCTTCCGTGGTTAGGGAGGAGGTGTCTGACCTCCCTCCAGCTTGACTAATAGGCACTTAGGAAAACTGCAAAGGAGTGTGGGATCCCCTCTATTGAGATCGAACATGGGTCAAATACCCTATTCGATGGAATTTCTTCCACTCAGGATGGTCTACAACCACATTTTAGCTCACTGCACCCTTCAAAGAGGAGAAATAACTATTTGCATATCAGTCTTTGTCCCACCCACAAGGGCAGTCAAGCACCGAAATGCTATGCAAATCTCCTCTGAACAAGAGAACCATCAGCAACCCAGACATGTGTTTCAGCCTAGTTGGGCCTCATCAGTTAAGTGAAGCTGAGTCTCTCTAAAACACAGTGAGACGTAGCACAACATCCAGTGGTTTTCCCACACAACGCAAAAAAAACCATGAAATTCCCCCATCTGCTGGGACAGTTTCCCCAATCGTTTTTTATAAGAGCGCCTTATTTATAAAACCATATATAAAAAATATGAATTATGTTTCCAATTATATGTCTTGCATATTAATTTTGTGTTTGTGTAATGCTCACCTGGTATCCACGGGGACGCCACCCAATCTGGCTGGACTGCTTCTGACCTTGGACCCACTCCATTGGACTCTTGTTCGGCTGAGGACCAGGTCTTGGTTTTTGGTATGGTACCCTCTCCGTCCTGCTGTTCTGTGCAGGGTTGCGTTGTGGATGGGCGCGTCGCAACCTAGTTGCTTCACCGGTGCGGGCCCCTCAGAGTCCAGACCTGCTGCGACTCAGTTGGTGAGGTAAGCCTGCTGTTTTGACAGCTTGTGCTTTATTTGTAATTGCCCCTATTCATGTCTTTCCTTCTTTCTTAGGTGAGGAAGGAGGTCTGGTGTGCCTGTTGGCTGGGGCTGTGCACAAGATGGTAAGTGAAAGCAAAGAGCGCGGCGCTATGTGCTTTTCTTGTGCTAACCTGTGTTGCCCCTTTCTTGCAGGCCGCCGTGATGTTCCGGACTGTATTTTGCCGAGAATATGGTGAGCAGTGAGTAAGGTGTTGTTCAAACCCCTTCAAGCATTTATGCATGTTAATCAGCTTTGTCTTTCTTCTTGCAGGTCGTTGAAAGGCCCGGAATGGATGTGGACCAAAATCAAGTCCAATTCAGGTACGCGTGCGCCTTTTGATTGTTTTTTAAATGTGAAGAATAAACGCTTACTAATGCTGCTTCTCTATTTTCCCCAGGTTGCGACTTCTAGGAGAGAGAGCAAGCATTCGCCAAGATGCTGGATGTTCGGGATTCTGGAGCGGATGACAGGAGCAGGGCTCACTAACAGGTAAGCGAATACTAACAGTGTTCTTGTTTTCTTGTTCTTGCAGGTATCAGGCCCGGAATGCTGAGGAAGATCTGACAAATCGTGGTGAGCGTCACGCTGCAACCAGCAGAGCAATGCAAACCGTGTTCTCCAGCTTAGGTGTGGTTTATATAGCCTGCAGTTATCCCAGGTGCCCCGGCCTAACCGCACCCTAAATGCTAGACCGCATGGCTCAGTTCTGGAACTGAGCCATGCGGGGGCATCCATGTTGTGAAACTTCCATTGTGAGTTACAGTTCTTCCATTTCCCATATGAGCCTGGTGCCAAAGGCGCCAGGACTGACTCCAAGAGAGTCTTGGGGGACATGATGGGGTCCTTGGGGCCATGATGGAAGACCGTGGTGCAGCCAGGTGGCCTGACTGCCAGGGCTAGGGGCAGGGGTCATGACAGCATTCCCCCCCAAGGCCCTTCTCAGGGCGGTTTTCCTGTCTGGTCCTAGCTTGGTGGGATAATGACGATGGAAACGCTGTATAAAACGTGGTGCATGGATGTAATCACAGGGTTCCCATGTCTTGTCTTGCTGACCTTACCCCTTCCAGTCCACTAGATAGTATACTTTTGTTCTGACATACTTTGAGTCCAGGATGTTCTTGACCTCAAACTCTGGTTTTCCATTGACCATTACTGGTTTGGGCGGTGTGGTTACCCGTGTTCCAGGTTGAACTGGTTTCAAGAGAGATACATGGAACACAGGATGAATATGCATGTTGGTAGGCAAGGCCAGTTTAACTGCAGCTGGGTTTATGATAGATTTGATGGTGAAAGGTCCTAAGTATCGTGGGCGAAATGTCAGGATTCCTTTTATAGGCACATGTTTTGATGTTAACCAAACTTCGTCTCCCACCTGGTAGTTGGGAGCCCTTTCACGACACTGGTCTGCAAATTTCTTTTGGCGGTCTTTGGCTTGATGTAAATGTTCGACAGCTCTTGTGAAGGCCTGAGAAATGATGGTGTGTGAGGTTTTGATGGCCGGCATTTCCAGAGACGTGCAGACGTCCAGTTGTGTAAAATGGGGTCTGTCCTGTACTGCTGTGCAGGGAATTATTATAAGCATACTCGGCTATCCACAGCAAGTCTTTCCAATTCCCTTCCACTTGATGTAACATACAGCGCAGGTACTGTTTGAGCGTTTGGTTCATTCTTTCTGTTTGGCCATCCGTTTGGGGGTGGTGGCTAGTGGATAGTCTGATGTCGATTTGAGCCATTGAACAGCATTTTCTCCAGAAGTTGGATACGAACTGGGCACCTCGAGTAGAGATCAGCAATGATGGGAACCCATGGAGTCTTACGATGTGCTCGAGGAATATCTTTGCCAGGCTAGATGCATTTGGGAGACCGTTAAACGGCAAGAAGTGGGCCATTTTACGACCACTAGAATTGTATTGTATCCTTGACTGGATGGAAGGTCAGTGATAAAGTCAAGAGATAATGTATGCCAGAGTGCCGGCAGAATTTCCAGTGGTCTGAGGAGTCCAGCTCGTTTCTGCTTAGATTACTTATTTTGTGCACATATACCGCAAGAGATGATGAATTGAATGATGTCTTTACGCCACGTGGACCACCAGTAGCTTCGCTTGACCTTGCCTAGAGTCTTAGCAATTCCAAAGTGGCCCTCAATTAGGGAGTCATGATACCATGAGATGATCTGTGTCTGAAGCTCTGTTGGGCAAGAATAGACGGTTCCTGAAATATGGTAGTTGGTCCTTGACTGCATAGTGTTCTCCCCGCAAATCCCATTCTTGTAACAACTCAGGGGTCATCACGTGTCGGATCCCTTGCAGTAATTCGTCCTGAGTCATCGTGGTTGTAATGCCCAGGAGTTTGTCACTCAGGATGATGGCCACAGGATTGGGGGTCGTGTATACCAATTCATCAGTACCCATGCAGGAAAGGGCATCAGCTTTTCCATTTTTAACCCTGGGTCAAAACGTGATCACATAATCATACTCCGCAAAGAAAAGGGCCCAGCATAGCTGTCGTGAGGATTGCGCCTTTACAGTTTTTAGGTATTGTAGATTTTGATGTTCAGTTATCACGGTGATAGTGTGCCTGGCACCTAGCAGATAATGTCGCCAGGCCTTGAAGGCTGATTTGATGGCTAGGAGCTCTTTGTCTGTGATAGCGTAATTGAGTTCAGGTGGTGAAAACTTACGCGACCAGAAGGCTAAATGATGTAGCTGGCCAGTTTGTGGGTCCCTTTGCGATAGAACAGCTCCCATCGCCATGCTGGAGGCGTTTGTTTCCACCACATACGGAAGATATGGGCGAGGGTATCGTAAGATCGGGGTGGAAGTGAATCTCACCTTGAGTTCTTGAAAGGCCTTTTCTGCCTCTTCTGTCCACTGGAACTTCTTGTTGCACTTCCTCAATAATGATGTGATTGGATGTACTATTTGAGAAAATCCCGGGATAAATCAGCGGTAAAAGTTTGCAACGCCCAACATGCTCTGTATCCCTTTGAATGAACTTGGGGCTGGCCAGTTTAGAATGGCGTCAACCTTGTGCACATCCATTCGGATTCCCTTTGGAGTGAGGATAAAGCCAAGGAACTCTACCTCGGTGACATGAAATGAACATTTTTCGAGTTTCGCGTAGAGGTGATGTTGGCAGAGCTCCGTAAGGGCGGAACGAACATGCTTGACGTGGTCCTGTTTCGAGGCCGAGTATACTAGGATATTGTCTATATAGACCAGGGCACAGATGTCAATCAGCTCTCTCAAGACATCGCTCATGAAATACTGAAATGCGGCAGGGGCATTGCAAAGGCCAAATGGCATTACCTGGTATTCATATAAGCCATATTTGGTATGAAACGCTGTCTTCCAGTCATCCCCCTTTTTAATTCGGACAAGATGGTATGCCCCTCTAAGGTCCAATTTCGTGTAGATTTGGGCATCTTTTACCTGGTCTAACAATTCCGGAATAAGCGGCAGGGGGTAACGATTTCTAACGTTTTTTTGGTTCAGCGCGTGGTAGTCGATGTAGGTCCTCAAATCTCCTTCCTTCTTCAGCACGAAGAATAGGGGAGATGCTGCAGGTGACTTTGAGGGGCAGATAAAACCATTAGCCAGGTATTGATCTAAGTAGGACTTCAAATGTTGATTCTCTGGTTCTGTAAGCGCATAGATTAAACCACAAGGGATTTGTGCACCAGGTACCAGATCGATCTGGCAATTATAGGGTCTGTGTGGTAGCAAGGTGTTAGCTTGTTCCTTTTGAAACACATCTTGAAACTCCTGGTATTCACTTGGTAGGGTACCGATCACACCCAGGGCAATTTCCGCTGTTCCCTGGACAGATGGGCTTGTATTCGTTGACTTCCTTCCTTTATAATAGCAAATGCGAGTACTGCCTTCGGAAAAGACCAATTCCCTTGCACACCAATCGATATGCGGATTGTGTGCGACCAACCATGGCATCCCTAGGATCAACCGGAACTGAGGCGCCTTGATGAGATCGAAAGCGATAGATTCCCGGGGCCGTCCTGACATAGGAGGGTTAGAACTGTTGTGCGCTTGGATACTGGTCCGGAAGCGATTTCTGCACCGTCAACGGTGGTCACTGTCTCGGTGGTCGACTTAGGGCACAGAGAGAGCCCCATCTTTGCTGCAAGATCCTGGTCCATATAATTCCCAATGGCTCTGCTGCCGATGTATGCTTCTACAGTATGCATCCTAGATGTGGTTGATTAGGATCACAGGCAACGCAAAATTGGAGGTCTGTAGTTGACTTTCTTTGCCCGACAAATGGACCCCTACATTTGCCGGGCTTGGTAGTTTTCTGACTCTTCATTCATGTTTTCCTTATCCATGGCTCCTATGGTCCTCCTTGGTGGATTTACTAGGTACTCCTTGAGGAAATTACCTGCTTTTCTGCAGAATAGGCATAGCTGCTGTTCCCTCCTCTTGTCTCTTTCAGCTTTGGTTAAAGGAGGTCTTACTCCTCCTAGTTGCATTGGCTCCACGGAACTGTCTGTCACTCGTGGAACATGGTCCTTAGACCACACGAACATAGGGCGAGTTTCTGGTCTGCTCCGATTTGCTCTTCGGTCTTGCAACCTGTGATCAAGTTGAACCACAAGGTTGATAAACTCTGCACAGTCTTTTGGTGGATCCACCACTTGGGCAAGAACATCCTTTAGCTCCCCCGTAGGCCCCGGTGAAATAGCATGGTTCTCTTTTCCTCTGGCCACCCTGCTTCGACCACAAGCCTGTTGAAGGTCGCTATATATGTTAATAAATGTTGGTTTCCTTGACGGAGGGACAAGAGTTTGTTGTCTAGTGCCTGTCCATGAGTACGACGGGCGAAGAGCTTTTCCATCTCCTGCTGGAAGCCCCCGAAGTCACGTAGCCGTGGGTCATCCTGACTAACGAAAGGTACAGACCATCTGCAGCACTGCCACTCAAATAAGACAACACAAAGGCCACCCGTGATAGATCATTAGGAAAGGCCCCAGGTCTGCAAAGAAAATGGAGGCGACACTGGTTCATGAAGGTTGCATACTTCCTAGGATCCCTCGTGAAACACTCCGGTGGGGCTAAAGGAACTGCTCCTGGGAGGGTGATCTTCACCGGATTGATCGGCGGTGCTGACATAGATGGAATGTTCCCAGGCAATGGGGCTTGTCCGGCCTGCGATTGAAGGAGTTGTCTACTTAAATCATCAGTGTGTTCCTTGGCCACTATCAATTCTCTCCACAAGGTGTTGGTCTCCTGCCTGGCTGAATGCACCTCAGCGTGTGACTGCCCCAGCATCTGAGCTAACTGGTCAGTTTCCGAGGTTTCCATGACGCCCAGGTGGGTTGTGGTTTGTGAGGCTTTGCGTTCTGTAACGCTCACCTGGTATCCACGGGGACGCCACCCAATCTGGCTGAACTGCTTCCGATCTTGGACCCACTCCCTTGGACTCTTGTTCAGCTGCGGACCAGGTCTTGGTTTTTGGTATGGTACGGTCTCCGTCCTGCTGTTCTGGGAGGGGTGCGTTGTGGAGGGGCACGTTGCAACCTAGTTGCTTCACTGGTGCGGGCCCCTCAGAGTCGAGACCTTCTGCGACTCAGTTCGCCAAGTAAGTCTGATGTTTTGACAGCTTGTCCTTTATTTCTAATTGCCCCTATTAATGTCTTTCTTTCTGTCTTAGGTGTGGAAGGAGTTCTGGTGATGCCGTGCTGGATGGGGCTGTGCCCGAGATGGTAAGTGAAAGTGCGGAGCGCGGCGCTATGTGCTTTTCTTGTGCTAACCTGTGTTGTTCCTTTCTTGCAGGCCACCGTGATGTTCCCGACTGTATGTTGCCTAGAAGATTGAGAGCGGCGAGTAAGGTGTTGTTCGAACCTCCTTCAAGCACTTATGCGTGTTAATCAGCTTTGTCTTTCTTCTTGCAGGTCGTTGAAAGGCCCGGAATGGATGTGGAACAAAAGCAAGTCCAATTCAGGTACGCGTGCGCCTTTTGATTGCTTTTAAATGTGAAGAATAAACGCTTACCAATGCTGCTTCTCTATTTTCCCCAGGTTGCGACTTCTAGGAGAGAGAGCGAGTGTTCGCCAAGATGCTGGATGTTCGGGATTCTGGAGCGGATGACAGGAGCAGGGCTCACTAACAGCTAAGCGAATACTAACAGTGTTCTTGTTTTCTTGTTCTTGCAGGTATCGGGCCCAGAATGCTGAGGTAGATCAGACAGACCGTGGTGAGCGTCACGCTGCGACCAGCAGAGTAACGCGAAGCGTGTTCTCCAGCTTGAGCGTGGCTTATATAGCCTCCAGGTATCCCAGGTGCACCCAGGCCTAACCACACCCTAAATGCTAGACCGCATGGCTCAGTTCTGGAACTGAGCCATGTGGGCATCCATGTTGTGAAACTGCCATTGTGAGTTCCAGTTCTCCCATTTCCTATGGTGCAGCCCATGTGGCCTGACTGCCAGGGCTAGGGGCAGGGGTCATGACAGTTTGTTCTAGTCAGAGAGGGTAAGGAAAGAGATGCAAGAGGTTGTAGATTTTGTAAACATGAGGACTAGAAGACAAGCTAAGGCACTTAAATTTAAACTGTCCTTGACTTAAGAATTTTATTTTTGATTATAGTGAAAAGATGTTATATAATACATTTTCTTGGTCTCGATTGATAATGGGGGATCAAATCTCATTGATTATTGGGGTGAATTTTTTTTAAAGGAAATATTAAGAATGTGTGAAGGAATGTATTCTCCTTGGATAGCTACTAGAAGAGGTTCAAAGCAAGGCTGCATATTCGCACCTTACGCATTGAGAAGTACATTGGAAGTACTGTTCGTGCTGTTACTATCTATGTGACGAAATCCTTTGGAAAGTAAATACTGTGATGCCGCCCACTTTTACCCAGAAAGCACTATATATTGTATCAGGCGCCATATGCATATACATTATAAAGTATATGTGTTTCACAGTGTAATACATGAGGGTATCGTCGATAGGGATTATAAATCAATGCATAATTGAAATGCAAAGATCCAGGTAAAAGACATAGGGCCTCATTACACGGAAGGCGGTAATGGTTAACGGCCACCGTTAATGGTAACGGTGACCGTTAACCATTACCGCCTTACTACGATGTCCCTTAGCGGGTTGGTGCTTTAACGCCTGCTTTTTGCGGGCGTTAAAAACCAACCCGCTAAGGGACCTCGAAGCTAATTACGGCACTGCAAAATTGCGGTGCCGTAATTAGCACCTTCCGCATGCCCATAGAGCCCTATGGGGCAGAAATGGGAATGGGGAAGGGCAATGGCGGAAGGGGGATTTACCGCCCCTCCAACCTTGGAATGGGGCGGTAAATCCCCTTTCCGCCAAGGCGGTGCCGGTATTTTACCAGCATGAGCCATGGCGCTTATAGCGCCATGGCTCACCGCCTTCCGTGTAATGAGGCCCATAGAATGCTTATTTATGTATTTTCCCCTGCACATGTACCAAACTGAAAAAGGCGACCCTTCTCTCTTCTTTAAACATTATTTTTTCTACCTATGGGATTGTAAGCATTTGTAGTGAATATATTTTTGTAAAACTGTTTTTGTAGCTAAATTGTGGGGACTATTTGCCTTTAACACAACTTTTGCTTCAAAGTTTATAAAATGACTTTGGTACCATATCTGCTTTGGGGGAAAAAAAATGTTTGTTTGTTTGTTACTGACTAGATTCCGATAAAATAAATTAGCACTTAACCCATCTACACCAAACCGGCATGGCAGCAACCAGGAGAGAAGGCGTGCCATTGTCATGTAGTTCAAGAAGAGGTTTTGTTGCATTTCATCCTTCTCTGTTTTCAAGTGCATTTGTTTTAAGCAGTGCTGTCCTACTTTGTAATACCTCCATCTTCTTTCTGACCAGTCTGTATGTCTTGCTCTGGGAAGGTTCCTGACTTCAGCATTTAGAATAAGAACACTGTTACAATAATAATAATTTAGCATTTATATAGCGATCAGGGTCGAACTGGGACAAGAAATAGGCCTGGACACCAAAAAAAAAGTGGCCCACCCCTCGTCTCAAGAAAGTGGCCCACCCCTCGCCTCAGAAAAGTGGCCCACCTCGCACCTCATAAAAGTGGCCCTCAAACCATCATCCATTTATTGTGTCAATTCACAACTTTACAGAAAATGCTACTTATGGAGGGTTCATGTGTCTGTTACATTACAACACAACTCATAAAATAACATAACTTTGCATAGTTTTGTGACGGGGTCCACAGCTACAAGGCGCAGGAGTGACATGAACCTACCACCCCCACTGCGGTTTTGAGACCTGCTGCAAGTCGATGCTTATATAGGGTTCCGAACCCCAGCATGAAAGGAGGGTTAGGGTGACGATGGTTGGATAGGAAGTGGGGGAAGTAGGAAAACCAGAATGAGGTTTAGGGAGATGTTGTATAGCATTGTTCCTAAGTACACTACGAAAAATATGGTTATGATTTCACTAATGTGATATACATTTCATACAAAAATGAACCACCATATGTATCATTAAAATCTCTATTCATATTGTTATTTTAGTCTTACTCACGGTTCCCTTATGGGCTGTGGCCAGGTCAGAAAACGTCCATGGCCGGAGTGCTGATCTTTGAAAGATGCTGTCTGCTCTTAGTCGCTTTGAAGATAGCTGCGGTATTCTCCTTTCTCCCTTTTGTAAGGGTTGGGGCAAAAAAGGGGGGCCTCCAGATTTCTGCCACAAAATTTATGCCGTGCCTGGTCCTGTAGCAGGGGAAGAATTCCGCCTGCTTGCCCTTCTGTAGCACCATTGTTTAAACTGGTGTTCATTCGCTGATCCTTGCTCTGTTCCGTCATGCTATAGGCTGGTGAGCAGAGCACCCCGCTGTCGGAAGGGCTGGGAAAGTGTCGGTGCTCCGGCTGTCTTGATCCTCGTGGATGCTTAACAGAAAAACTGTTGCCTCACCTCTCTCCGTGTGTGAAAGCAGTCCTGTGGTGCCTGCAAAATTCGGCTTTCAGGTGTTGCAGGCCAGCAATTTAAACAATTACTTTTTCCATGTATTGGAGTGTCCGTCGCAGGGGGCCGCGGGAGTCTGCTTACATACATTTTGACAAGTGCTATTTCAAAAGCCGCTTGTCAGTCAGCTAATTTAATTTCTTGTAGCCGCCTGCCTTTGCCTTCCCAAGCACACAGTTGATCCCTTGCCACGCTGACCCAGCTTAATTTGTTCTGGGAAGCTGCGGATGTGCTGGAAATGCTGGGGCACTGACGGTCGCCCACCCAGTGGCACTCGCTGTGTTTTGTTACACACGGGCACGGACCATTCTTCCGAATCCCCCAGGGCCGTCTTGTGTGAGGCCCTTGCCACTGCTGACACTGCATCATTTCTGCTGTATTGGATGGGCTGGGGAAGTGTCAGTCTGCCAATGCCGCTCCTGAAGCTCGGTTCCTCAAGAGAGCAGTATGTTCTTAGTTCTTTCTTTTTCTTCCCATAGGCCGCCTGTACCTGAATGAGCTGGAAGGTGAGCGCAGGCCTGCCCATGCTGCTGCCTCCTACAATCACTAGCCGGTACATTGCCTACACTGAGCAGTCATTCCAGCCCGCCATGGGGGTGAGGGGTTGGGGGACCCGAGGCAGGCCTGGTTTTTCCGCAGGGGCAAATGAAGAGGTCCCAGGGCCACAGCAGGCCCGGGGCTGCCTCTGCCTGCTCCTCCTGGTGCTGGCTCTCCGGTTTTTGGCATCCGAGGCTTGGACTGGTCCACTTCCGTGCACCTTCAGTTCTGCTTATAGGCAGCACCGGCTCTTCCTTTCCTTAGCGCATTGTGCTGCCGCCGTCTTTGGCTTTTGCCTGCTGTGCTGATGTCATGCGGGATGGGACAAAGTCACTGCCTTCCCAGCGCGGCATCCAATGTTTAGCTTCCAGTGGGCCAAGGAACGCGCCTGGCTCTCCATTTCCTTCCTGCGGGCCGCTTTTAGTTTCCTTATCGGAGGCTGCCGTGCTGAGTCTGAGTCAGGTAAGTATGGAGGTATCACGCCTGCTGCCCCTCTGGGGCTTCGTTGACACCCTCGTGTGCCGGGGGTTAAATGTTTCATTGCTGCTGCCGCCTGCAGCCATTGTTTGCTCCCTCTCGTTGTTGGTCCATGTCGTCCTGCTTTTTGCATTCTGCTGAGGTGTCGGAGGGGTTGGACAGAGTCACTCCTCTGCTGCACGGCATCGGTTTGCTATCCTGCTTCCTGCGAGCGGGAACAGCCCTGGATGTTTCCGATTCTTTCCAGCAATACCACTTTTCTAGTAACATAAATCACTGCCTCTCCTGCCGCCTCCCCCATTGCTGTCACTCTCTCTCCATGTCTTCATTGCCCTTTCAACCTCTGCAGCCCCATTTTTATAGGGCCAGCGCTGGCGGTCCCCAGGCACAACAAGTTGTTTTGAACTTTGCAAAGAAGTGCAACAAATTTGCTGCTTCCTGCAAAGTTGAAAGCAACATAATGTGTGCGCTGGCGCCGCCACTGTGCTGTGGTCCCAGCCAGGCCCAGCCCAGCCCTGCATGCAGCCTCCTGGCTCCTGTTGCTGTCGTTACTCTGCTGCGGGTGCTTTTCCGCTTCTTTTTTTTTCTTCCTCACACTGGCCCAGCATGGGCAGAAACCGGCCCCCAGTCAGGGACTGACCCATATCGTATCCGCCACGGGCTGATTGGCTGAGGGGCCAATCCACCCCTGATAGCGATACGATCCCTCAGGCATCTGAGCGCTGCATAATATTACCCATGGTGTGCGGTGCCTGGATTCGAACCCGCATTTGCAGGGTACAGATGTGACTACCTTTGACGTTCTACTATGTATCAACTTCCACTTGTACCTACTTATATCTTAAGATGTCTTGTAAAGCGCCCAGACATCCCAGGGTGTGGTGTGCTTTATAAATAATAAACAAACAAAGAAACAGAGCGCTCTGCTCGCTGTGCTATCAGACCGGCTAATGATACAGTTATGATACTTTGACTGTGTTTTCTTATGTGTTGTCCTCTTCTTTCTTTTGCAAGTATGTCTTTTTTTTGTATTATTGTATTGTATTTCATGTATTTGTGGATGATTTGTTTTATTCTAAATAAAGTACATTTTCATTAGACTTTGCTTTATTTTACCAACAAACTATAAATTAGGAATGTGATATCTTTTGAATAATGCAATTGCATTTAAAAAACATTTAAAACAAAATAATTAATAGTTTAAACAAGAATTATACATAAAACAGAAGTCTAACCTATTGAAAGAAAACAAATATAAATGTAATAATGAACACTCTTAAATGTTGAAAGCATTGCACTCACTATACCAGTGAGAGGAAGCATTCGAGAATGAAACAAAGGAGGGCTCTGGGCAAGATTAGGAATGGCTAGTGAAGAGGATTGGTGTTGGAGTGGGGGTGATGAGAAAACAGGCAAGGGAGACAAAAAAGGAGATGGATTGGCATTCTTAGTTATGGATGGCAAGCATGCCCTGGGAGATTACCCCTAAAACTAGATATGAAATAATAAAATGTGGTTGCATGTTTGCCCAAATAGATTAATAATGATGTACTACTATCCTTTCTGTAAACCTCTTTAGTGTTATGCGAATGTACGAGGGGGAGCTATGCAAACATTAGAAGGACTTGATCTCTTCTTGACAGTTGGTTAATAGACTGGGGTATCACACATTTGCTGAGGGATATAGAGGAGAAGGGCTAATCACAACAATGGGGAGACTTACTTTGGCAGTTTGAACTGCACACCCGTAGCCAGTAAAAAAAGCACATCCAATCAGGCAGACTCTCTCAGGTGGGGCAGCTGCATCAATTTTTGTCACAGAGATTTCATTTACAACTGTGTACTCCGAGAAAGTGCTGGTGCCACAGACGTTGTAAATCATCTTTCCGTTGCAGCTAAACCGGCTGGTGTTGTCATCCATCAGGCCGATGAATGATCCAATGCTAGGAAAAAAAGAGATGGACATTTTAGGAGTTTTCCATATGGTTAATATATTGAAATTAGTGTAAATGTGAGGGAATTGTAACCAAAAACGGACTCATTCTTAGCGCATAAGTTGCTTTTTTTACTCTTGCAGCAATGGCACTCTCCACACTGCGGCATATAGAGCGGGATCACTTTATCACCTGTGGAGAAAAAATACAAATGTTTGTACAATGTAAGACTTCGACGAGAATAAGCAGAATCAAATACTGAATCAATGCCAATGATGTCCACATATATCCACAAGCAACGCCATGTGTCCCCAGATCTCTGTAGCAATGCAAATAGAATCATGCACTCTGGCACATAGTGTGCCATTACCTGCGGGCCAACCTGCTCTTGTCATAGTTCTTACTAATGATGGCTTCCACAAGACAACTGATCCACACAACTAGGATCATGTGGGCACTCCTACGTTAAGGGAGTATAAGGGAGGAGGAGTATCTGCCTATTCTTGTCTGCTTACTGCATTTTTATGTCTGTGCCAAATACGCCGTACCTATTGGGAAAGGGCTGTTACCAGTTTCAGCATAGACCCAAATTAAGGGAGAAAACCGTGCTGTAGTATCATATTTACACTCCTGTACACATGGTCATGCCTTTGTAGACTAAGGCCTCCCTCCTCAAAGATACAAAGTGGGTAAACAGGGTGTATAGAGCATGAGACTGGTTCCCAGCATGGCTGCTAAGTTGGATCATGGGCATGCTTTTGTGGACCTGCCCATATAGCCACAAGGCACCAATCAAATTGATGAGACAAGAGTGGTCCTAAAAAATAAAAGTTAGAATCCAAAGAGTTCTGCTGTTACAAACCCACATGGATGAAATCAGATGATGGCACAATGGTTGTTAGGTAATGCAGAAGCCGCTGAAATGCCGTTGTTGTGGATCCATGAAGAGAAATATGGTAATTCACGCTGAACATTCAGTGAGCGTTTAGTGCTACAGAAAGCAGAGTGCGTTTGTTGTGGACTTTGGCACAATCAAAGGCAGGGCAGGCACAGAAGCAGGAATAATCAGACAACCCAGTCCCATGCAGAGCATTCCATGTGGCAGGGCCATAATGACACACAGATGAAGCACGAAGTACAGGTCTCCAGTGCTACATTTTCATCGTCAGGGATCTCGCCAAGGAAAATTGACAAAATGAAGGGCAGCAGCATCAGAACAGGTATGTGATACACCTAATATACTGCCATCCTGCTTTTTGATAAAGGGCAGAGGCGTAGCCAGGACTGTCTAACAAGTGAGGACTAAAGCTGATGTAGTGGGGCCAACCACAGTGACATTAACATCCATAAATGCCCCCACAGCGCTGCTGAGTGGGCATTTACAGATATTGGGTGGACCTTGCCTGCTCAGGCCCTATCCTGTCTACACCTCTGATTATGGGCCCTGACAACATAAGGCTGCCTATCCCTATTGCAGGAATAATGGAACATACAAAGGAGACGGTGAAATAAAAGGCATTTATCACCCTACTCCTACAGATCTCCTCCTTTTATGGGATGCAGACAACACCACTCCAAGCATAAGAGATACTCCAGATCACCGGTCACCTGACAGATGCCCGAATTGTGTAGCTGGTTAAATGCTCAGTGGCAGAAGCATTGTGGGAAGACCAGATTCCTGCTGCTCCACTGATAGCATTAGTGGTACCTCTTATTGTGGATCCAGGGATCAACCCTGCTGTCCAAGATGGAGGACAGGATGAAGACAAGAATCCCCCCTCGCTTTCCCCTTTCCCTCTTGGGATGCAGGGGATGATGAGAAGAGTGCAGAATTCTGGTATACATATATAAGGTGAGGTGGATTTCGAGAGCATCCTTGAACATATCCGCTTAAACATGAAAGTCCAGGGATCTGCCTTGTCACCTGAGGAAAAGGTTTACAAGAATTTCAAAAACATCATGTCTGCAGTTCGTCCTTTTGTTAATGATATGGAAACTCGACTCTGGAATGAATGGAAGGATATTGAAAAGCCATAGTTCCTGAGATACCTGTTTAAATTGTATTTACTAGTCAACTAGTAACCTGTATTTCTAGCAAAACTTGTAACTAAGACACTTTCTTGTAACAGCGCATTGATGCCTCCGGGCTGTTAGCGCACTTTATAAATTAAAAAAAAAAAATAACGTTCATACTAAATACCCAAGCAATGTTAACCTTGATGACAAATGATGAACTTATTAGTTAAGGTAACTGCATTCCCAATGAGGCTACTCCAGCGGACCAAGTGGACCAATAGACTTCTAACTATCTAAAGATAACCTCCTCAGAAATCAAATACCAATGACCTGAGCATGCTTAGGGTGCACACTGAAATACCTGATGCTGGTCTTCAAGACTCTCTATGCAGTATATAACCAAGAGACTGAAGTTAGTCCTTGGCTTAGGGTTATGAAAAGGCAGGTTCAGTTAATCTCTGACATAAATTGCTATGTTGTTAGAGGGAAGCTTGTCGATAGCCAACAGTGTAACACTTGGCTGTGGAATTGGAAAGCCGAAGCATCTGGTAAAGCAATTAGAACCTAACACTTTGGGGCACATCTGTTTTTTCCAGGAGAAATCATTTAAGAACAGGAAATAAGTGTTGTAATTTAAGGATAGAGAAAAATACTTGACTATGCCAGCATTTAGGAGTTATTTACTCCGAGTGGCTTCTCTGGTCACTCAAGATGCATTTCATCAAAGAAGAAGAGATAAGCCCTGTCGGGGAAGATCATTGGGTCCTCATCCCACCACTACGGCTATCCCACAAAGCATGACTATGCCACTCTATGAAGAGGATTATGGTAGGGGCTGCTAGTCTATTTTCTTGAGACTTGAAGAGGCGTCTCAGATTTGTTGGTACAGAAAATGATGCATAGAAGGATATTCATACGGACTGCAGGGAAATTCCATCAGATTCCAACCTCTATGTAACCCCTCTACCCAGGACATCTGCCAAAGGCGAGATCATTCAATCGGGTATACAGTGGATGCTGACAAAGAATGACATCATGAGTGGGCCACACTTCGGTCACAAAAGCAGGGTTCTCTCCATTATATTTCTAGTGAATTAACCCTGAGGAGAATTCCATCCAGTGCTTGATTAGAAAAGGCTGAGCAGGTTTTCAGACCATTGTCTTTGCACAAGGGGATGCCGCATCAGGTCCTTGCATCCCACCCCTGCTGCCGGCCAGTGCTGTTGGTTTATTAGAAAATTGCTTACCTACACATGCTTATCCAAGAATCCCACCAGACATTCCTTCAGTTTCTAGAGGGATCCACATGAAACCAGTTCCACGTATTTCCTTTTAGATTTGCTGCACCCCTCATAGTATTTACTGAGGGTTTGGCACTCATTGTGGGTCTCTTTCATGAGGAAGAAATACTGAGTTATCCTGATTTGTATGGCAGGATTAGCCACGTAGAGTTCTACTGAGATCCCTCGCATTACAGCAGCACCTGGAGGAGTTTACCTGTGGGTTAAAAGATGGTGCATATTTGCTTTGCTTTCATACTCTGTTTTGAAGGAGCAGACATTTTATGCCTGCATGAGATTTCATGCAGGTGTAAAACCAATGGATTCCATTTCAATACACCTTGCAATTGCACCTGCTCAATAGCCTGAAGATTGTATTAGAATCAATAATGAAGCAAAATGTAGAGGCAGTATTTTATTTCGCTCAAAGCAGAGAGTAAAATCGAAGAGTAAAGAAGATTGTGCCTCGTTTTACTGTTCACTTTACAACTCCTCTTTGAGAGTGAAGACAATTGCATGGAGGAGACCAAACAACTTGTAGTGCAAGCGTTGGCAGTCCCGTGCAATGCATAACAATTTTTGAAAAATGACTATTAAATGATTAAATTGAGGTGTAAAAAGAAGGTGTATTGCTTTTACGCCTCCATTCAATGCTGTGTCCCATTTTCCTGCTCGTTCACGTTGTGTCCGCGTTGCTTTCCTCCTTGGTCCTGAAGGAGCACGTGGTTGTGTGCCTGCATGGAGTTTTTTGTAAAATGCCTCCCACAGCCTATTTATTTATTTATTACATTTGTATAGCGCACAGCAGCCCTTGGGCATTGAGGCACTGTTACTTGAGGGGAGCTTAGTTAGAGGGAGAGGGCACATGGGGAGCAGCAGTTGTACATTGAGCAATAAGAGCAACTATACATTAGGATACATATTATTTACATATGAACATAGTTATGTCACATCTATGTTGAATCACATTGATGTGATAAGCAGGTAGGTCATGGCTGTAGATTGTGGCGTGCTTCAGGTGAAGAGCACCGTTTTCATGGCTTTGCGAAAGGTCATGAGGGAGGCCTCGCCTCGTATAGAGGGAGGTAGGGCATTCCAATGTGCTGGTGCTAAGTAGGGGAAGCTGGGGTCACCAAGCTCGAATTCTTTTTAGCATAGGCACATAGAGCGTGTTGGTGTAGGGTGTCCTAATTGGCCTTGTGGAGGAGCAGAGGTGAATCCTCTGTGAGAGGTAATTGGGTGCAGAGTGGTAGATGCACTTGTGGATCAGTGTCAGGGTTTTGAATAAGATTCTCTCTTTTATTGGAAGCCAGTGGGCTGCTTTCCTAATGGCAGTAACATGCTCTCTTTTCCCGATACCTTGAGCTGCGCGGAGTGCGTTGTTCTGGATGACTTGTAGTCTGTCCAGGTTTTTGGTGGAGGTTCCAAGGAAGAGGACATTGCAGTAGTCTAACCTTGAGCCTGTGATGGCTCTGGCTATGTTGGTGCAGTTATCTTTGGAGAGAAATGGTCTAGCTGTGTTGATTAGTTTGGCATGGTAGACTGCCGAGGAGGTGATAGCACTGACTTGTTTACTCATGGATAGATCGGCGTCTAAGTAGACTCCAAGGGTTTTGACTGAGTCTGATACAGGAATTTTGATGGAGTCAATAGTGAAGTGGCTTATTTGTGAGTCAAGGTTTTTTAATGTGTTGGGAGAACCTACCAGGAGGAGTTCTGTCTTGTCAGAGTTGAGGCACAGTCCGTTTGCTGCCATCCAGGCCTGGATGGTGTTGTAAATGTCGTTAAGCATAGCAGAGTCCATGTCATAGTTGCCGTGAGGCTGAGGAGGATCTGGGTATTGTCCGCGTAGTTTGTGTAGGAGATACCCTTAGCATTGAAGATGAGAAAGAGTATGCGAGTAAAGATGTTGTAGAGGGTGGGGGAGAGGCAGGAGCCTTGTGGAACTCCACACAGCATGATGGTAGGTGAGGCGTTGGCTAGGTCTGAGAATACTTGCATGGTTCTGTCTTGTAGGAAGGAAGTGATCCAGGTCGTGGCGTCGGGGGAGAATCTGGCTGTAGTGGAAAGGTGGTGACATAGGACATGGTGGTTTACAAGGTTGAATGCTGCAGAGAGGTCGAGGAGTAGGAGTAGAGCTGGTTTGCCTAGGTCTCTGGCATCGTCCATCTGATTCTTTAGGTCAAGTAAGGCGGTTTCTGTCCTACAATATGACATCATCAAAACAGAATCTTCCAAACTGGTTGTTTTCTGTGGAATGACTCAAGGCAAACACATATATTGATAGAACACTCTTACAATTTGATGCTTTGCATTGGGGAACAATTTCATGTTTTTAGGAACCAATGGTTGCCTTTGGAACCCCTCCATGGAGCCTGTGTTGACACCCTTGGCAGCTGTAGAGAACTGTTTTATTATATTATCAGCCTTGGGATGTCTCCCCCATGAATGTCATCAGCTTCATCTACTGAGGTGTTCTAAGTGACTGGTAGACAATGAGATCCATGTTTGAGTTCTCTCACACTCAGGGGCCAAAGTTGGAAAATCCCTCACCATGGATGATGAAAACACTCACGGTTTGAGGGAGTTTATGTGGCCAGCAATTCCACCCTGAACGAGCCAAGAGAGTGTGAGGTAATTTTTGCCTTACCTCCTAAAACCATCCTTGGGAAATATAAAACATATTTTGTCACATTTTCCATTTCCTTGCTTCGGCAGGTTTGTCCCTTATTAAATTGCTCAAATAAAACTATCATCCTGTCACCCTTCCCTACGTTCAAGAGGGATGTCCCTCCGCCAACACTTGTAAATATTCAACAACTAACTGGACTTCTGTTCACATTCCCAACACTTTCCGTGCCATTCGGACCTCTTGCCCCTTTCATTATTAATAATATGCCTACCACCATGCCACTCTCTCCACTCACTCAGGGTTCACTCTGACCTGTGTAATATTTGAGATCCAGCCTTTTACCACCACCCCTACATCACGTTTTGGATTTTTTTCACCTTCCCAAGAAGTCTGCACCTTGCTGCCACTGCCCTTGGCTATATCGGCATGCCAGAATGGCAGACTTGCTGCCAAGTGCATCTGCTTCTCCTCGGCTTGCCTCATGCATGTAGAGACCTTAGGTAGGCAGAGGAGACAGCGGGTGAGGTGATGATGGAGCATCATTCCTTCCACTACTTCTCTGGGCTCTGTAGAAACAAAGCTTGGTGGTGGTGCAGCCACATCTACATGCATGTCACTTTACACTTTATAGTCCCTTGGAGGAGAGGAGGAGAACTTGTTGGAGGCTGCAGCTGCCTTATGTTTTATTAGAAGACAAACCTCTACACTGATATGCCACCACATTATTGTACAATGTAATACAGCTATGATGTCAAAGACGAGCTCAACTTCCATCATTCTACTTGCGGCCTACATTGAAATGTAACACAACAGATTTCTAAAATAAAGGATCACTTCACATACTATAATTAACAATCATTTGTAAAAGTGCCCATTATGAAATTCAGTAGGCAGAAAAAATCGAGCACAAACTAAAATAAATGTGTGCACAGTTAGCTTTTTTATCTGGAACACTTTGTAAAAAGTGGCAGTTGCTTAAAGGGGACTTCCAACATTCGTACTTTGTTGCTATTGTTTCTCCTGTAAGTAGTTTACCTCCTTCAAAAACAGTGTGCCAAAGGAAAAATTGAAGCTCCTTTACTCTTTCCTTTTATTCTCCTTTTACGCTGTGGTTTGTGAAAAATGTAAAATGTCACCTGCAAGATTTCCAACTGGTGAGCCTGACTTTTAATAAATGAAACGATGCAGGTTATCTATCTCACAAAGGATAGTCTGCTAATCACACACCCCTTTCCAAAAACTCCATGTCAAAATCATACTAAACACATGTGCCCTGCTGCATCCGTCTCCCGCGAGCCTTGTTAGCGGTGTTCCGACACCACCTTCCGTGAGCCCCCAACCCCCGTGACACAGAGACACAGAGATGTTGCTTGTGTGAGCTCTACGGTGGTTCTGACGCCACCGGGGAACGCCCTGTTTATTTATACAGAGCACGCAACAGATTGAACGTCACCCCGTCGCGTGCGCGCCCTTAAAGGGCCCACGCCACACTCCTCCTTTTCCATAACAACAACAATTGAAAAAGGAGAGAATCTAACTACCAAACATTTCACAGCACACAATACAAACCTACTACCCCCATTTATTGACAGCCACCCTGGATCCCTCAGTGGTGTTTTCCACGGCTCAGTCCGTCACATAGTCAATGAGACGGGCAGGTTTCCCACGCCCTGTTCTCAGGGAGTACCTCCTGCCGACGTCTCTGGTCGGTGTGCTCTGACCTGGTCCGCTCTGGGCGGGAGAGTTCACGGCGGGGGCCTCACCCCCACCCTCGTCCAGTGCCTCTTCGCCCTCTCGGTCGTCAGTGCTGCCCACTTTCGGCTCATCCAACCTCTTGAAGAAACTGGCATTCCTGGTCACTGATAAAGTCCCGTCAGAGGCGGTCACCATGGACCCCTTCACCGCCACGACATCCATGGGAGTGGGTTCATACGTGAGGGAGAGTTTGCCCTGTGGGTGGCGATTCTTCACTAGCACTTCATCACCCAAGGCATTAGTGGGTGGTCTCAGCCCTCTCAGGATGTTTTCAGTCTGCATTCTGGTCAGTCGGTCCGCCTCCACCTGTTCGTTGTCAATGACAGCCGGCTCCCGAACTCCCACCTCAGGAATTATGTCTCTCGGGCAACGTTGGAATAGGGCCTCTGCAGGTGCCACACCAGTTGATGAATGGGGTGTGGTCCGATATCCCCGCAGAAATACGTACAGCGCCCTCTGTAGGCACTCGCCCTTCCCTTTGTTCAGTGTACGCATCATGCGCTCTGCCTCCCCGTTTGCCCTAGGCCAGAGCGGGGTGACCCTTCTGTGTTGAATGCCATAGTCCCTCATGAGTTCAGTGAAGCTCTCGCCTTGGAATGGTGCCCCGTTGTCGGAACACAGAACAGAGGGTAGTCCATGAGTGGCGGAAATTTTCTCCAGTGCTATCACTACGTTGTCAAACGCCACCGACTCTATGAATTCAACCTCAGATATCGAGACCACTCGTCCACCACCACTAGGAAGTGAGTGCCCTGTGATGTGGACCCCGAGTCCGCGTGCACCACCTCCCATGGTCTTGTCCCTCTTGGCATTGTCTCGATGGAAGGCTCCCTAGGGGCCGGTGATGTGGCCTGGCACCACATGTATGATGCCACAAACTCCTCAACTCGCCGTTCGAGCTCAGGGAACCACACCTTCTGGCGGAGACGAGCTTTCGTCTTGGGGGCTCCTTGATGACCTTGGTGTGCACCAGGGTGATAACCTGTGGGATTTTGGTCTGGGGCACCACGATCCTTCCACCTCTCAGTAAGAGCCCTGACTCCGAAAATGTCAGTTCTTCGCGCCCCGCCACAGTTGCTCCAGAGCCACTCTGGCCTCACACGTTCTGCGGTCCAAAGCCTCCAAAACCGTTTTCCAGGCACCCTGTTGCATGGCTGTCTTTAGAACGGCAAAGCACTCGTCGTTCTTTGACGCTAGCTCCAGCTCCTCCACCTGCATGGAGTTCGGGGTGGCCGTTTCTACGACCAGGCGAACGTGTTCGTCAGCCTCTTCTGCTGACGTGGATGCATGAGAGTCCCCTCTTGGATGACGAGACAGATAGTCCGCAACATTGTTGGCCCCGGGACGATATATCAAGGACACTCCATACTCGAGCAGAGCCAGCATCCAGCGCTCAATTCTCATCGGTGGCATGGAGGAAGAGCCAGCCATGATTGGCAACAGAGGTTTGTGGTCCGTGATGACAGTCACAGGTCGCCCCAGAATGTATAGGCGAAAATGTATACAGCCCCACAAGACCGTCTCGATCTGAGAATACCTTTGTTCTGTATCGGAGAGTGCCTTACTTGCATAGGCTATGGGGCGAATCTCCTGGTCACTCCCCACCTGAGTGAGCACCGCCCCCAGGCCGTAGGGGCTGGCATCCACGACGATCTCCGTCTGCAGGCTCGGATCAAAAAACGCCATGGTGTCCTCCGCCGCCAGAGCATTCTTGATATCATCGAACGCCGCTTGCTCAAGGGGCCCCCACTGCCACACGGTGTCCTTCTTTGTCAAAGATCTTAACGGCTCTGAGCGGGACACCAAGTTCCGGATGAAGCGGCCACAATAAGTGACCATGCCCAGGAAGCGCCTCACCTCTGCAACATTTTCTGGCGGTCGAGCCTCTCTTATGTCCTTCGCTTTGTGGGGATCAGGCGACACCCCATCTGCCTTGAAGACAAACCAGAAAAACTGAATAGTTGTTTTGAGGAATTCACACTTATCCTTGTGCAAGGTGAGTCCCAGCGAGCGAAGACGCTCGAAGGTCTTGGCCAGGCGCGCCAGGTGTTCTGTTTCAGACTTGGCGTACACCAGAATGTCATCGCTGATGTTAAGGACTCCATTCAGATCCGCCAATGCCCCCCTTTTGATGTTCTGGAACACCTCCGCCGCCGAAGACACCCCAAAACTCACAGGCCGATTCATGGAATAATTAGCGCGGCGCAAGTGGGCAAAAACGTGCGAATCGCAGTGGAATAGCGAAAATCGCAGTGCAATTGCGAAAATCGCACGAAAAGCAGCGCACGTCGATTCATGGAAGGCCGTGCGCGAGAAAACCAGCGGATGTGCGATAAAAAGTGCGCGGCGCACGTTGGCGCACAGGCCATCTAACAGCGTGCGCCAGGTCACTGCGAAAATCGCACAGGCCACAGCGAAAATCGCACATAGCGCGGCGCACGCAACAAAAGTAGGCGGAACACGGGCGTAACACTCGGAATGGGGAACAACTTGCCAAAACGTGGGCGTCACAGGGGAAGTACAGGGCACAAGTGCGCGGAACGCCCACACGCTCGCCTACAACACGTATTCATGGAATAGAATAGGGGAAAAAAGCGCACGCTCAAACCAGCGCACAGGCACAAACACGACCGCCACAAGAAAGCAGGCGGTAGAGTCTCTGCGGCTGTAAGAAATGTGCGCCAAAAGGTGCGCCAACTAATCGCACCTATATACTGCCATGATGAATGTCCCATACTGTGGCCCTCCAGGAACAAAGACGTGCAAAGGGGTACCCACAAACACGGACACCCGCTGACAAAAAATACGTGTGCGTGTATACCGGGGTGCGCGGGAAGTCTAACACGCGATTTCAGCAGGGTACGTGCATCACAGGGGTTCGCGTGAAGTTTCACACGCGATCGGGTCTGGGGGAGCGGGCTACGTGTATTTCTGGGGTGCGCGGGAAGTTCCACACGCGAATAGGCTGGGCGCGTGTATTCCAGGGGTGCGCGGGAAGTTCCACACGCGAATAGCCTGGGCGCGTGTATTTCAGGGGTGCGCGGGAAGTTCCACACGCGAATAGCCTGGGCGCGTGTATTTCAGGGGTGCGGGGGAAGTTCCACACGCGAACAGCCTGGGCGCGTGTATTTCAGGGGCGCGCGGGAAGTTCCACACGCGAATAGCCTGGGCGCGTGTATTTCAGGGGTGCGGGGGAAGTTCCACACGCGAACAGCCTGGGCGCGTGTATTTCAGGGGTGCGCGGGAAGTTCCACACGCGAACAGCCTGGGCGCGTGTATTGCAGGGGTGCGCGGGAAGTTCCACACGCGAACAGCCTGGGCGCGTGTATTTCAGGGGTGCGCGGGAAGTTCCACATGTGATTTCACAGTGTGGGTCCTCCCAGGTGTACCCTGTACACCCTCCACGGCCCCTGCAGGCAGCCCACACCACAGGGGACTACCCTGCATCCCTGGTCATGTCCCGCAGGCAGCCCACCCACCATGGGCATGCCCCCCAGCAAAGGCACATGTCTCCTTGAACTAATGAACACCAACTCATGTCCCCTTGCACCCCCACCCCCCAGCACTGTGGGGCACCTGCCAGCAGGCCCCCACCCATGTCCAACTCATGTCTCCCACCACCCCCACACCCCAGCCACCAGGGGCACCCTCCACCAGGCCCCCACTCATGTCACCCACCACCCCCACCCCCCAGCACTGTGGGGCACCTGCCAGCAGGCCCCCACCCATGTCCAACTCATGTCTCCCACCCCCCCACACCCCAGCACTGTGGGGCACCTGCCAGCAGGCCCCCACCCATGTCCAACTCATGTCTCCCACCACCCCCACCCCCCAGCACTGTGGGGCACCTGCCAGCAGGCCCCCACCCATGTCCAACTCATGTCTCCCACCACCCCCACACCCCAGCCACCAGGGGCACCCTCCACCAGGACCCCACTCATGTCACCCACCACCCCCACCCCCCAGCACTGTGGGGCACCTGCCAGCAGGCCCCCACCCATGTCCAACTCATGTCTCCCACCCCCCCCCACAACCCCAGCACTGTGGGGCACCTGCCAGCAGGCCCCCACCCATGTCCAACTCATGTCTCCCACCACCCCACCCCCCAGCACTGTGGGGCACCTGCCAGCAGGCCCCCACCCATGTCCAACTCATGTCTCCCACCCCCCCACACCCCAGCACTGTGGGGCACCTGCCAGCAGGCCCCCACCCATGTCCAACTCATGTCTCCCACCACCCCCACACCCCAGCCACCAGGGGCACCCTCCACCAGGCCCCCACTCATGTCACCCACCACCCCCACCCCCCAGCAGTGCAGGGTCACCCTCCACCAGGCCCCCACTCATGTCTCCCACCACCCCCACCCCCCAGCACTGTGGGGCACCTGCCAGCAGGCCCCCACCCATGTCCAACTCATGTCTCCCACCCCCCCCCCCACACCCCAGCACTGTGGGGCACCTGCCAGCAGGCCCCCACCCATGTCCAACTCATGTCTCCCACCACCCCCACACCCCAGCCACCAGGGGCACCCTCCACCAGGCCCCCACTCATGTCACCCACCACCCCCACCCCCCAGCAGTGCAGGGTCACCCTCCACCAGGCCCCCACTCATGTCTCCCACCCCCCCCCCCCACACCCCAGCACTGTGGGGCACCTGCCAGCAGGCCCCCACCCATGTCCAACTCATGTCCCCCACCCCTCCCCCACCCCCCAGCACTATGGGGCACCTGCCAGCAGGCCCCCACCCATGTCCAACTCATGTCTCCCACCACCCCCACACCCCAGCACTGTGGGGCACCTGCCAGCAGGCCCCCACCCATGTCCAATCCATGCCCCCCTGCACCTGGGTCCCAACATTCCCCAATCATGTCCGTAATGCCCATCCTCCCCTGCCAAAAGGCCCAACCAACTATCACACCCACCCACATATCAAAGGCAATTACATGTTACACCCCCAATGTAAATAATGCAATTTAACACATGTCTGTCACACACAATGGCTGCAAGTGAATGACAAAACACCCAACATGACATGCCTGAAAGCAATGAGATGATACGACACATTGAAGAATAAAAAAATATTATGTATTGGACAGCAAACAAGAAAAAACACAAAGCAAATCAAACTAAACAAGATGAATGTCCAAGAAAAAATTCTGAATTATTAAAATAAGGAAATTAAGAAGATCATCCTGGGTCCATGAGCCCTACCAAATTAAACCTAACTGACTACTAACTAAAAAGTGAACTATATACAAAAAAGTGGTGCATTGTCCAATCTCAACCAAAAAAAATTCAAAAAAACAAAGGAAACCTAACCCTAACTATACAACTATATACAAAGGCAGCGGGCTATTCGGACGGCTCACTGGTTGTTGTCATGGGCCAGGGCATCATCGAACTCCTGGTCAATGGCTTGGAGGCGGGCATGTTCCCTGGCCCCGAGGTCCCGCAGGGATAACGCAGTGTCCAGCTCTAACTCCCTGCGAAGACCCTCGAGGCACTCAGCCCGCCTCAGCGCCCTCCGCATGGAGTCCTCCGCCCTGACCATCGTGAGCCGTTCCTCCTCTGCCCGCTGCCGCTCCGCACCTATCCGCTGGCACAACCTCTCCCACACGGAAGCCACTCCCATTCCAGGGTTCTCCTGCCCTCCGGCCGATGCCTGCACCCCCGATGTTGATGGCCCCGAGCCATGATGCCTCCCACGTTGAGCCTGCTGCTGCCTCCGACGCAACTGCCTGTGCCAGCACGACGGCATCCAGGCTGATGGAAACCACCGACGCCGTCGTGCACGTGCCCTGCCCGATGATGCCGTCACATCCTCCATCTGCTGGGGTCCAGTTGCTCTGGTGTCCACCCCTGCTGGATCTCTGACTCCCGACTGTGGCAGGGATGGGATCCCCACCGAGCTGGCTGCATTGGTCGGGGCAGGTCCACAGGGGGCCCTGGTGGCATCTGGGCTGGAAGACGGCAAGGAGAACGACTGGTGGATAGCCTGCACAGAGGAGGAGAGGGCCGCCACATTGGCCAACACATGCAGGAAACCCCCGAACATGGCCGATCCCAATTGGGCCACGTCGGCACGGTGCACTTCGTGATGACGTGCGTGCTCCTCCCGGGAAGCACGCACGGCATCACGAATCACAGCCGTGCGCATCGCGACCCCAATCAGGACCTTCTCCGCACGGCCAGGGGTTCCCACGTCCGCAGGTGGAGGGGAGTCAGGTGACATGGACATCCCCTCTACCTGCGGACGGGCCTGGGACGGGGCATCCCTGCTGGTGCATGGTGGTGCACTCACAGGGTCAGGGACAGCGACATGCACAGGCCCCTCCACGGTGACCTGTGCTGCCTCCTGCCCCTGGCCCTGGACTGCACCACTTGCACCAGCAGGGATGCCCCCACCAGGCCCCATGTGTGCCCCAGTGGCGGCCTCCTCCTCCTCTGTGCAAACCACCAACCTGGATGGCTCCTCACCGTCTCCCACCGTAGCAGGCCCCTGTGGGGGCTCACCCACCCCTTCCGCTGCAGCCGTGGGGGCATCCCCGCCGCCTTGCTCCACAGCGCCGTCTCCGCCCTCTTCTTCACTAGCCGCTGCGTAGAGGGAGACAAAGAACACAAGCATCAGGGCACTGTACAATGGTCCCCTAGACAGGAAGCAATAGCAGATGAGCACCACTGTCAAAGTACACTTCCATCATGTCCCTCCACAACACATGGGTCAGTCCAGGCAAAACACACACAGTAACAGGCATGGTGCATGCCATGGACATTTCCATGCATGTCCAATGGACTCTTGAAACATTCAATGATATGTAACTCACATGCATCATGCCTCATGCCCATCACATGCACACACTTCACCTCAGTCACATCCATCTGGCCCCAAACACACCAAACACAGCGGTTACAAGGGTAATTTGGCTGCTTTACTGAATCTCTGCATTGTCACACACATGTGTCATGCATCCATGGCATGCACAAGTCACAGACACGCAGGTCAGGCACACAGACATGGCTACCATATATGTACCTGGCATCAGCACCCATCCCTCACCCCCACCCATGTCCACGTACAGAGACTGGCATGCTCTCATGTTCAAAATCTGAATAGGGCTCCCCATGCGGCATTTCAACACATGCAACAACCATGTGCATCACACATCACTGGTCGCACATGCATTACCATGATGTCCCTGCACACATACATGCATACATGGCCTATGGCACACATACAGGCAAGTATCATAGAACCAGCACACCGCAACATGCCCTGTCTCACACAGTAATGCATGGACACTTACCGCTCAACTCCAGACGGGCCTCCCTCTCAAGGATCTGGGCGTGGAGCGCTGGGCGTACGCGTTCCAGGACCCTCATCTGGATGGAACTCATGCGGCCCCGGCCCCCCTCCACGAGGCGCCGGGCCTTCACAAGGGTCCTGGACCTCAAGTCCTCCCAGCGCTTCTTGATCTTCAGGACGTCGCGGGTTGCCACCCCCTCCGCGTTGATGGCAACCACACAGTCGGCCCAGATCCTCTGCCGTCCTTCCTTGCTGGCGCGGGACGATCCAAAGAGGGCATCATACTGCCCCAGGACATGCTCCACCAGGACACCAACTTCGGTGACAGTGAAGCTGGTGCCCCTCTGCCCCTCTGGCCTGGGGTTGCCACTGGTGCCAGATGTGGAAGTGCCCGACATGGCAACCCCAGAGGCAGGTGTGGGTGGGCAACTGGGTCCTGGGGCTGGGCTGTGGAGCGATGTAATACCAGTCGGGAGTCTTCTGTTCCAGCAGGGGTGGACACAGCAACTGGACCCCTGCAGATGGCTGATGTGCAGGCACCAAATGGCAGGGCACGGTGGCAGCAGGCAGGCAGGCAGGCAGGCAGCAGCAGATGGCACGTGGGAGGCTGCTCGGGGCACTGGGGGGCAGTAACTCGGCCTTCTGGGCAGGAGCGTGGGCTTCCGTGTGTTTTCGCGTGGCCAGCTTGATACGGAGTGATTTGGCACGTGAAAATCCGAGGAAAGGCCCTTAGCGCGTAAGCGCGTCAGCACGCATACGCGATTCTATTGGACCAGAGTCCCTCAGCGCGTAAGCGCGTCTGTGACGTGACCCGCACGGGTGTTCCCCACTCCGCACGTGATGACGGGGCACAGGTGGAGATACTGCACGTCAGAGTGTCATCGCGTGTAATTGGACAAAAGTGCGCGTACACGCGATTGGCCTATGTACGTGTATTTAATGGGTGCGCGGCCACTTACACACGCAAGTACGTCAGCGAACCTGTATCACGTGGTGCATGTGAATTTCCGCACGCTATTGGACTGGGAACTGGATTCCAGGGGTGCGCGGGTCACACGCTGTATCCCGTGGTGCGTGTGAATTTCCACACGCTATTGGACTGGGAACTGGATTCCAGGGGTGCGCGGGTCACACGCTGTATCCCGTGGTGCGTGTGAATTTCCACACGCTATTGGACTGGGAACTGGATTCCAGGGGTGCGCGGGTCACACGCTCGCCTAGAACACGCGCTAAGCATAAATTGCGGACTTTAACAATAACAAGCTCAGACGCCAGGATGAACATACCGTTCCTAGCAGCAGTGGCAGTGGGCTACCAAAGGAGGAGGAGGAGGATAGTCAGGGCCAGAATATTCACACCCAGAACCAGCCTTTTCGGGATGCCTGATGACCAGGTGTATGGGAGGTACAGGTTTCCACCACACATCATACTGGACCTGGTGAGTGAGTGGGAGGATGACCTCACATCACCCACCCTGTGCTCCCAAGCACTCAGCCCCCTGGAGAAGGTCCTCAATGTACTGCACTTCTTAGCCACTGGATCATTTCAGCGGACAAGTGCCATAGTGGGTGGGGTGTCACAGGCCACCCAGTCACGCTGCCTACACCAGGTCTTGAACATCATGACTGCACGCCCATCAGTCCGCAGGCACATATACCTGCCCAGAACACCTGCAGAAAGGCATGCTGCCGCCCTGGATTTTTACGCAGTGGCACGATTCCCCAAAGTGCTAGGTGCCATCGACTGCACCCATGTGGCTCTACGTCCCCCCAGGGCATCTGAGCACATCTATAGGAACCGCAAGCACTGGCATTCCATCAACGTGCAGGTAGCATGTAATGCCAAGGGAATCATCACCTCAGTATATGCCAACTATCCCGGCTCCACCCACGACAGCTTCATTTACCGAATGTCCACCCTAAGCCGGGACCTAGAAGCTGGGCGGCATGGCGATACATGGCTGCTTGGTGAGTATGTATGCCACTGCACATGCATGCATGTTGGATACTGAGCAAGGTCACAACCTCACCAATGATACCAATCCCCACCTCCACAGGGGACAGTGCCTACCCTCTCAGCCCCCACATGATGACGCCAATTCGGAACCCCACCACGCCACCCCAGGTAAGATTTAACACAGCCCACATTACAACCAGGGGCATAGTGGAGCGCACATTCGGAGTGCTGAAGTCACGCTTTCGCTCCCTTGACCGTTCTGGCGGGCAGCTGTTATACGCTCCCCCAGTAGTGTGCAGGATCATAGTGGCAGCATGTGTCCTGCACAACGTTGCAACACGCCGGGGCCTGGCCGTGGACATGGTGGTGGCCCCACATCCCCAACCACATGCACAGCCGCTGCGCATGGGAGGGGAAAGGGCACGGGGGGAGGCAGCCCGTACACAGCTAGTGGCTAATTACTTCACATAGAAATCACACCCCTGTGGAGTGCACACTGCCCTGGCACATTCCATCTGACAATCAATGATGACTCAACCTGACACTGATCCTGAATGTGTGGAGAATGAACCGGGAATTCCATGTCAGCCTGAGATTGTTCACCTGGAAGTGTCACAATGTGTGCATCCCTACCCACACAGACACCACCAATGCAGTTTTGTGAAGTTACACATTGAAGCAGCTAAAATGAATACCCACTTGCAAAATGCAACAAGAGGACAGTGCCATGTCAGCCAACCCAACCCCAGCACTGCCACACGACACACCGTGCCATGTCATGCTAATTGCAGGTAAACAAAGTAATCCCCACAACATGACATCACTCTCACTATGTACAGTGGCACTATTAGAAACCTGCAACACCTGAAATGCTCACAGCAATGCCGGACCAACAACATACTTGAGCACGTAGTACCATTAACATGACATCAAAAAGGTTACATATTAGTAGTCTCACCACCTGGAAATGCCTGCACTCCCACCACTACCAACTGTGCAGTGTTGGCGCCATGTAGAGTTGTAGGTGCACTGCTGCCAACATGGTCCCCTTCGCCAAACTAGAGGTCCTTGTGTGGACTTGAGGAAGGGACCTGCAAATTGGGAGGTAGACACAGAAGAAGAGTTACACATCAATGCAACATGCAGTGTACAACACAACAGCAATATGCACTATGAATGTATACACAGTATTGACTACAGACTGGCCACACAGCTCATGGGAGTCCAACGTCACTGTGTAATTCACTGTCACTTGGGCACACCCTTTGCAAGCCCATGGAAACGGGAAGCAGGAGGGGTGTGTGTGACTCAAACCCAAGCATCTGAACCAAATACATTACAAGCCTGCATGTGCCCAGCCACAATGCAGCGTATGCCCACAGGAACCACGGAAGCCAACACATCGAAGCCAACAGATCGGAGCCAACACATCGGAGCCAACAGATCGGAGCCAACTGATCGGAGCCAACAGATCGGAGCCAACAGATCGGAGCCAACAGATCGGAGCCAACAGATCGGAGCCAACAGATCCTCCCAAAAAAATTGGGAATAAAAGAAATCAAAATAAAAATAAAAATAAGAAACAATCAAAAATGGCCATTGATGGGCCCGGGGGGGTTGGGGAGGCCACCCAGGAGGTCCGAGGACAGGATGCACACCAGAACCCACCTGCGTGGATCCTGGGAAGATAAAACACCTCCATGGGCTCATGGCCCACACGGCTACCCTATTGTGGGAGTGTCACTGCTGTCGCTATTATCACCCTGTGCAGCTGCATCCGGAGGTGGTTGCACTATGGGAGGCAGCCCACGCAAGGCCCTAGTCTGCTCCTCCATGGCTGCAAGCATGCGGGTGTGGTAGGTCTGGTTCTGGAGGATGAGTGTGCGGAGGTCCCCATGCAACAACTCACGGGATGCCCGGACCTCCGCCCTCGTTGCCTGCATCTCAGCTGAGAGCGTACGGGTGAGACGCTCCAGCTGCTGTTCTGTCCTTTGGTGTGTTGAAGCCTCAAGCTCAACAAGAGTCGTCCTGAGGTGTAGGAGCTCCTGCCTCAGGGCTTCCCTGTGGCCCTGGGACTCAATGGAGATGGCCTCCTGCAGAGTCGCCAGTGCCGCCCGCCTGTCCCTGTTGGACCCCAACATGTCCTCCCTGTGTGACTGGCAGATGGAGTCGGTTGCCTGCTCTAGTCGCTCCATCAGCCTTTCTGGGGGGACAATGGAAGTGGCCACCCTATCCATGGCCTGAGCCATCATCTCGGATGATGCAGCCTGTTGGGTAGCCATACCGTAAATGGATTGCTCCCATGCGGTATTGCCGGGTGGCGTACGGCCACCACGTCGGCGGGCACCACACCTGTCTGGGGCAAGGCGAACTGCGCCTTGCTGTGCCGGCACTGCCTGAGGCTGCAGGACTGCATTCCCCCTCTGATCTGCTGGCCCAGGAACAGGATCAGATGTTGCGGAGTGTGACCCTGCATCCGTAACCACCGAAGGCGTAGCTGCCAACACTGACATCCCCATGGAGGGTACTGACCCTGGTGCAGGTGGGTGAGACAGAACAGAATCCCTCCCTGGAACACTCACCAGCGACGGCACGTAGGTCTCATCCGAATCAACACCTGAGTACAGCTCGGGGGAGGTGCAGCCAGAGACACCCCTTGAGAGCACGACCTGCAGCACTTGTGGGTTCTCCCCCACCACCACACCACGTCCCTCACTGGTGGTTGGTCGGCCCTGGGACACCTCCTGGGTCTGCACCATCTCCACAACCCCAGCAGTATCAGGTGCGTCTTCCCCTGCAAAGACATGAAAACAAAGTAATGGAAACAGGCATTAGCACCATGGCACACATTGAGGGCTGAGAAGCAAGAGAACCAGTACTTGATTGACACATGTCCCACATGACTAAAACCCTCCCATGCATGCACCCTCACTGCGTATGAAGTGCAGGCAAACGGCACACACTGATGACACCAAGATGGAAGATGAACACATTTTCTGCATGCTGCCTGGCAGTGGCATCACACATTGGCCTGTGATTGGCAGGTGAAACACACATGCCATCACACAGATGGCATGTACCATTGCTATTGAGTGAAGATGGAGAGGAGGGCAGCACCTATTCATTCAGTCCAGTTCCCGCATGTAATAGCTTTTCTGATTCTAACAGGTCAGATTTTTCACCTGGAGCTGCCAGTCTGTAATGGTCAAATTGCACAGGGACATGTGTGTACAAATGATATCCAGGTAACAAAGTCACTCCCCTTTACCATACCCATGTCAGATATGTGACTAGTGGACAGCGACATGCCTAGTGAAAGTGGTGGAATGCAAACAAACTGACTGAATGAACAGTGAAAAATAAGCAAATATGTTGTGTCAAGGTGACACTTCAAGGGCAACTGGCGTGCAGTTGTGCTAGATGTCTACTGTTGGCAGAAGGGATACTGCTATGGCCAAATGCAGCTGCGCAGGAAGTATTGCATGAAGCACATGGCTGACCCATACGACTGAGGCGCACACACTCTCACCTGGCACCCAAACAGAAGCCCTCACACACACACCATGCACATGGATGACACACACATGCATGTGCACTCACCGGACAATGCCTCGTAATCAGCCAGATCTCCCACGCCTTGGATCTGTTCCTCCGTGACGTAGGTCCCAGCGACTGACTCATGTGGAGTGAGTTCCATGTCTACTACTGGAGACCCACCTCCAGTCACTAGAGTTGCGGCATGACTTGAGGCCAGCTTACTCTTTGCCCTGCGCTTTAGGTCATTCCAGCGCTTATAGCAATCATTGGCTGTGCGCCTCACGATTCCAAGGGCACTTACGATGTCCGCAACGGTCTGCCAGTGTGCCTGGCGTTGTGCAGGTGTGGTCTTGGATCCTGCAACAATGACCATCTCGTTGTCATGTCCGGACACATACTCGACAAGTGCATTCAGTTCGTCATCCGTGAAGCTGGGCTTCCTGGACGGGCCGGACTGTGTAGCCGTGTCTGGGGCATCAGCCTGTGCCGGACGAGCACTCTTCCTCTTCCGCTTGGAAGGTGGTGGTGATCCTGAGTGTCCTGCGCCGCTCTGGACACTAGGGGCAGGAGCCCTGGTGGACTCTGTATCAGGAGTGTGGGATTGCATACTCAGCATGGGAGTTGGTGCAGGCATTGGCTCTAGTGTGATGGTGTCAGGGGGAATGTCAGCAGCATGGACTAGGACCGACACTGTCCTGGCTGGGTGTGTGAGGGCTGGGGTGGATGGAGCCGCAGCTGCCCCTGCAGCCACTCCGCCCTGCCTCCTTGGTGCAGCAGATGACCTTGCTGCCCCAGATCCACGTGGCATGATGGCATCAACGTGCACCAGCGTACGTGTCGTAGCCCTGCTGACCTGGAAGTCAGCCATGGAGTCAGCCAGGTCTGGTGCCACAATGGGCTGGTCCAACAAGGGCTGAGCATGGATGGTGTCAGCCACTTCAGCCTCAACGGGAGGGGGGGAGGGGGGGAGGGGGGGGATGATGGGTGCCCTTGACTGGTCCTCCACACATGGGGGGACAGGCTCACCCTGCAAGTTACGACCACGTCCCCTACCGGATCCACCACGGCCACCACTTGTGGCTCTTCCACCTTTGCCACCCTTACGGAATCCTCGCCTCCCAGCCATGGCACTGATATTAATGTGCGTATGGGAGTGGCTGTAGACAATTGTCCTGGGCAATTGGGGGTCAAAGGGGTTGGGTACCAGATGGTAATTGTACCCTAGTGCTCTAGCACGGCTGATTGTAACCCCTGGGGAAAGATGACGGGTCACGCAACGCACAGGAGGCCCAAAAAAGGGAGATGACATGCACGCAACCCCTCCTAGACCACGTGTGCAGAAAGAAAAACCTGCACTACGCTGTGGCACCCAGTAACACAAGAATGAACGTATGCGTGTCACACGCAGCCTAGAATGACCTCTGAAGGGGTAGGCTACACACGGGGCAAGCACAGAAGTTGGATACGTGCGTGACTCACCGTCTGCCAGGTAAAAGAGCGTGAAGAATGAGCGCGTTTGGCTGGCTAAACCCCCGCCAAAAGAAGATGTGTACGCTGTCTGAGAAGACAGGACAACAGTAGAAGGGGACACTGTTTGAGGGAACAGGCCCAGGTAAACCAGTAAAAGAGAAAAAAGAGAAAAAGCTGTCAGAGGTAACAGGGAATACGAACTGGAAACGCCGTGAAGTAAATCGCGTGTGAAACGACAAGAAGTACAGAATTCACCCACTCGCTCTCCACGAAAAGCACGTACAAGGAAATGGTGTTCTACATGTACCTTATATACAGGCCCACACGTACAGCGTCACTTACGCGGCGTGTACGTTCACCAATCACACGCTTTGTCACTCCTGCGTGTAGATCCATTTTCACCAATCACACGCTTTGACACTTCTGCGTGTAGATCCATTTTCACCAATCACACGCTTTGACACTGGGACGTGTCACGCAACAATTTCCTGCACGTGCAGGTGACTATAGGCGCGCATATGCTGTTGACGGGTTTACGCGCTAAGGGCCTTTGCTGACGTGTGGGATTTCACTACCTATCAGGCTGTCCACGCGTTCACACACGAGAGACCACGCTCCTGGCCAGGAGGCCAAATTACTGCCCCCCAGAGCCCTGAGCACGCTCCCACCTGCCATCTGCTGCTGCCTGACTGCCTGCTGGCCACGTGCCCCACAGTGCTGGTGGGTGGGGGTGTTGGGAGACATGGGTGGGGGCCTGGTGGAGGGTGCCCCTGCACTGGTGGGGGTGGTGGGAGACATGGGTGGGGGCCTGGTGGAGGCTGCCCCTGGTGGCGGGAGGGTGGGGGTGGTGGGAGACATGAGTGGGGGCCTGGTGGAGGCTGCCCCTGCACTGCTGGGGGGTGGGGGTGCAGGGGGACATGAGCAGGTGTGCAGGGTAGTCCCCTGTTTTGTAGGCTGCCTGCAGGGGCCGTGGAGGGTGTACAGGGAACACCTGTGAGGACCCACCCAGCCTAATCGCGTGTGATGATTCCCACGCACCCCTGTAATACACGTACCCTGGCCAATCGCGTGTTAAACTTCCCGCGTACCCCTGTAATACACGTACCCTGGCTAATCGCGTGTTAAACTTCCCGCGTACCCCTGTAATACACTTACCCTGGCTAATCGCGTGTTAAACTTCCCGCGTACCCCTGTAATACACGTACCCTGCCTAATCGCGTGTTAAACTTCCCGCGTACCCCTGTAATACACGTACCCTGGGCAATCGCGTGTTGAACTTCCCGCGTACCCCTGTAATACACGTACCCTGCCTAATCGCGTGTTAAACTTCCCGCGTACCCCTGTAATACACGTACCCTGCCTAATCGCGTGTTAAACTTCCCGCGTACCCCTGTAATACACGTACCCTGGGCAATCGCGTGTTAAACTTCCCGCGTACCCCTGTAATACACGTACCCTGCCTAATCGCGTGTTAAACTTCCCGCGTACCCCTGTAATACACGTACCCTGGGCAATCGCGTGTTAAACTTCCCGCGTACCCCTGTAATACACGTACCCTGGCTAATCCCGTGTATAACTTCCCGCGTACCCCTGTAATACACGTACCCTGGCCAATCGCGTGTTAGACTTCCCGCGTACCCCTGTAATACACGTACCCTGGCCAATCGCGTGTTAAAGTTCCCGCGTACCCCTGTAATACACGTACCCTGGCTAATCGCGTGTTAAACTTCCCGCATACCCCTGTAATACACTTACCCTGGCTAATCGCGTGTTAAACTTCCCGCGTACCCCTGTAATAGACGTACCCTGGCCAATCGCGTGTTAAACTTCCCGCGTACCCCTGTAATACACGTACCCTGGCTAATCGCGTGTATGACTTCACGTGTACCCCTGATATGCACGTTTCCCGCTTTGCGTTCCTTGTTTGGCAGCCCTGTAAACTGGTCCAGGGTTAGCGCAGCCCTTTGCGATGATTTAGCGATTTTGATGGCTTTTCCTTGCGCAAGGGCGTTCTTGGGGGCGTTACTGGCGCTGCTGCAGGGTCGCTGCGATACTCTGCGCCACGGCTGGTTTGGGAGCATGAAATCCATGAATACGCTGTGCGCGGAAATCGGTTTTAGCGCACGTGCCTGGCGCAGTCAATCGCACGCGGACACTCTGCGCCAGCCGCTTGCGACACTTTTCAGCGAAATTCTATGAATTACCCTGTCAGTCTTTTATATCTGTAAAGACCCGATGGGTGGTGAAAGTTGTGATGTAGCGGGACTCGGGGTGCAGGACCACCTGATGATACCCCGCTCTTAGGTCCAGTTTAGAGAAGAATTTCGCCCCCTGCAATTCCGCTATGATGTCATCGATGGTGGGGGTCAGATGTCTCTCTCTCTTTATTGCCTTATTGGGGAGGCGCATCTCCACGCAGATTCTCACGACATCAGGCTGTTTGGGCTTCCGTGCGATGACGATGGGTGAGACCCGTGGAGTGGGGCCCTCCACCTTTTCAATAATGTCCAAGGCTACAAGGTTGTCAAGCTCTTGATCCACCATGTCCCTGAGGTGAAACGGTACTCTCCGATGCTTCAGCGCCACTGCTTGAATCGATTCATCAATGTGTAGCCGTACCGGCTCACCCACCAACTGTCCAATGCCTTCAAACAGGGAGGTGTGCTTGGCAAAAAGCACCTGTATGTCGTCCAGGTAAACCGAATAGGCGAATGTCACAATGCCAAGGGCTTCTGCAGCCACACAGCACAGGAGCGTGTTGTTGCTTACTGGTGTGACGTAAAATCTAGCACGGATGAATGAATCGCCGTACTGAACTCCTGCCACAAACACACCATCCAGAGGAATGGGCTGGTCGCCTCCGAACGTAAAGATGCGTGCCCTTGGAGCAGTCACTGTTGGCGGGGCCTGCATTGCATTGTGATGGCCAGATTGCATCGTAATGCTGTCTGGCCATCACATTTACAGATGCACCAGTGTCTACCAGCATTGGTATTGAGTCCCCATTGACCAGCACGTTGCACCTGGGCTGTCTCCTTGAGCGATGTCTCAGCATGCTCACACTTGACACAAAGAAAATGTTTTCTTCATCCTCTTCTTCCTCTTCACCCTCTTGAGGGGCCCCTTCGTCCCCTTGGTCTACCTTGGCAATGTTTGACGCCCTCTGGGCGGAAGAACCCGGCCCGGACAGGCCCCCTGGGAACTATCTTCGGAGCTGTTGTCCTGCACATCCTGGCAAAATGGTCTGCACCCCCACACTGACCACACTTCACTCCCGTAGCTGGACATTCCGCTGGGTGCAGGAGGTCGTACCCGCATTTTTGGCACAAGGACTGCGCTACTTGTGGTCGTGTACCCTGGATGTTCATGGGGCGTCTAGATCCATGGCCCCTGCTGACTGCGCAGACCTCCTCCACCTTGCCGGGGTGCACGCCCGCTTCCATTCTGGTTGCCCGCAGCTCAGACACCTCATGGAATCTTCCAAGTTCCAGTATGCGGGGAAGGGTGATGCCAGGCTCAAGCAGTATTTGGCGCCGCAGTTTGCCAGAGGCACACCCTTGTATGAGTTGGTTACGGATCATAACGTCCGGGTCGTTCCACGCACATGGCGCCGCCAGTCTGCGCAGCCGCCCATAGAAGACATCAAGAGTCTCGTCATCCTTTTGCCGAGCAGTGCCCATAAGGAAGCGTTCATAATCTGCATTCGCCATTGGCAGAAAATGGTTGTGGAGCGCATCCTTCGCTGCCGCAAACGACCCATCCACAGGTTGCAGGGACAGAAATATCTCATGCACTGCCGGGCCAGCAGAATATAGGAGGTTGACCAACTTACTGTCGTCGCTCGTCTCCATCGTGGCCCTGAAGTACATCTCAAGTCTGTCCATCCACATCTTCCACCTCTGTCCCAGACTTGAAGGTGTGCCTGAGATATCAAACTCAGGCATTGGTTGTAGGGAACCAGGTGGCTTAAGCAGAGGTCTTGGCGGCAGGACAGGTGGAGGCTGAACTGCGGGAGCAGCCTGTTGTTGCGCAGCAGCTGCGGCCGCCGCAGCTTGGCTCATGGTGGTAAGCCCACAGGCACCCCGAATGTATCCAACTGATGGGGCCGCAACTCACCACCAGACACAGCCAACACTGATGGCACCCCTTTTCACTGTGGCCAGGCACATGCAGATCCAGGAAGCACAGTCTTGTCCAGCCGACAGACAATGGAGGGTCCAAAAATTGAGCAGGGTAGGCCCCAACTTGTAACCAGCAGTCTTCCAGAGGGGTCACACCACAAACTCGGTGAAAAACAGTGAAACTGTCAATAGGTAATTGTAAAAATGACACGTGCTGCATCCAGTGGCTATTTGACACTAAAATATCCAAATATTGGGTCCGGATGGCTCACAGATGCCTCGTTACGAGGCTGTGAACATCCGAGGCTTATTCAACAAAATGGCCGCCGGCCGCGTGTGTCTCTCCCCTCTCCGCGGTCAAATATCACTGATGCGCTCACATACGATCATCCTCGCACTGAGCGAATTTTGCCGCCTGTCCCAGGGAGTGATCCGGTCTTCGTCGCTACTGTTAGCGGTGTTCCGACACCGCCTTTCGTGAGCCCCCCAGCCCCTGTGACACAGAGACACAGAGGCAGAGATGTTGCTCGTGTGGGCTCCACGGTGGTTCTGACGCCACCGGGGAACGCCCTGTTTATTTATACAGAACACGCGACGGAGCGAACGTCACCCCGTCGCGTGCACGCCCTTAAAGGGCCCACGCCACAAGCCTCATCACCCACTCTCTAGTGGCACAGGGTCGGTTTAAAGGTTAATTGTGCCCTTTAAACAGATGCTGGGGCCCAGAGTCGAGAGACAGAGGCTGAATTTAACTTGTGAACCTCTACATAAAAATATCATAATTGTGGCACTAAACAGGTTCATCACTGGAGGTAAACAAACCTCTGCATGTGCCAGACAAGCACCCTGCATTGGAAGTGAAGAGAAAAAATGACTCACCTTGTCCTCAAGCCCCTTGACTGGGACTCACAGTTCCCTGAAAAGCCCAAAGAAACTGGATGTCTGTTTTCCACCACTTCAAACGATCCTCAAATTGATGGCTATGGTTTCACACTTTGACTACTTTGACTGCACCACATATTAGTCAAAAACCGAATTTATACAGAAATAGGTCATCAAAAATGATCAACAGAAGCCTGTTCCGTATTTGAAAAAAACTCCCGTAGGAGGCCTTTTTTATTTGTTAACACGTGTTTCGACTCATATCGAGCCTTTCTCAAACCAGGGCATATTGATTTACTTTTTAAATAAGTAGAAACACAATGTCATTGTAATACATATATTAAATAATAAGACAGAAATCAAGGCGGGGCGAAGGGTAGGAGTTTTAGGTAATTAAAGAAACATGAAAGAAAATGAGGAAGAGTCAAAATGTGATGAAGAAAACCACAAAGACCAAAAAAGGTATCATTGGCAATCAAATTTACACTGTATAAGCATTTAATTGCTTGTTAGTTGGCTCCTTGTTACTCTCCTTCCATTACAATGGATCATCTCAAATCACAAGCAATCATCAGGTGACTCCTTTTTTCAAACTCATTTTGCATTGTGCTTATTAGCTAAAGGCATTTCTAATTTGGGAAAGCACAAGCATATTTCACTTTTTCAATAATAGTTGGTGAGGAAAGGTTTCTTACCATCATTATGATTACTTCAAGTATTCAGCATAAATAGTCATGGTACAGTTTGTGAACACGTCCCTGGGTTAGAATCCCACCTACAATGGTGCAATAAAAATAAGCATTCACTGTTTGCCAGGTCATTTCACAGATTCATCGTAAATCACTACTTCTACGGTGTCACCTCTCTAGATGTTATCATTTAGAGCGGTGATAGCTTCCAAATATCTATTAAGGCTTTGTAGGTGGGATTCTAAACCAGGGACTTGTTCACAAACTGTATCATGACTATTTATGCTGAATACTAGCTGTCTTTCCACCAGCTGTGTCAGGGTGGCCTGCTGTTGTTCAATGTGCTGCAATCTTGCACATAGCTCGCCCATGGATGGTGTTGGGGAGCGCATGGGGCTGTGCAGTTCTTGGGGGCTGAACTCTAGCCCATGGATGGGTGACATGCCATCCATGTTTTCTTCATCACCCTGTTGCACTTGCTTGGCCTGCATGACCGGACCACTCCCATCACTAGATGCTGCCTCCTCAGCTGTGCAGATGGGTTGTGATTCGTCATCCGGGGCATGGGTGGCTGGCTGCATGTGGGTAGTTCTGCTGGTATCCCTGGTTCTGCCGGTGTTCCTGATGTTGCCAGAGTTCCTGGTTCTGCTGGTGCCTGTGTGCCAGAGCAGCTTGCATCATCGTCCTGGACTTGAGTGCTGCGTTGTGCGCCTGCAGGTGGCCGCTGCGTCGCCTCTTGTCCATCATCGCTGTCACTTGTCACAACTATGGGGACACAGAGGACATGTGTTTAATTGTGTGGTTATACGTAATGTGTCCATCACATTCATCAAACATCACAATCCATATCCACTTGCGTTACGACACTTTGGACTATTTATGCACACAGGTGTGTGTCTCTGCTTCCTGTCAGGCACGCAGGGTATGAATGTTGAGGGGTCGTGCCTTGGGGATGTGTCACTCATCATTTGACCAGTCAGTGGGTCACTGCAGCCCTGTTGGGGGGGGGGCATTGGAAGTGGGGCCATTGGGTCACTCCCACTCACACATATGGCTTTGTACTCTGTGCACTTACCAGCATCTGCAGGTGGGCTCACACCTGCCTCTGCCTATCCTATGCTGTGGATGCCTTCCAGGTGCATTACACTGCTGCAGCGCTCCTCCCACGATTGCAGCTTCAGAGGGGATGCAGGGCCTCCACCAGTTCCAGTGCTGTGTTGGCGGTGTGCTGTGATGAGGTTGCGCACCTGGTGCCTGATGTCATCCCACCTCTTGTGGCACTCCTTCACTGAACGTGTGGTCACGCCAACCACTGTACAATTGCGTGCTGCCTCCGCCCACACCTCCTTGCGCCTTTGCTGAGCGGCACGCCGCTGATCTGCACTGAAAAGCATTTCTGCATGCTCAACAATGTGCTCAACCAGTATGGTGAGCTCAGCCTCACTGAAGCGCTGCTTTCTCTGCCTGCGTGCTGGTATCCTGGATGACATGATGGTGTTGGATGGTTTGTCAGTCTCAGGGAGGTGATCTGACCTGTGGTGTCTCAGGATGGCAGTGGATTGTGCTTTATATGATGGCCGCCTCCCTGTCTCCGGTCTTTTTCCCGCGGTCATGGTATTTCCGCTTCCGGTGTTTCCGTGTTCGCGGTGGCGGACACGGTTGCAGCACCGTTTTATGTGCCGCTAGGTCCGCTCACGTGGGTGTTTGTGTGACGGCGGTGACTCCGTTTCCGCCTCGGTGTGTTGCACGCGACCCACATGCCGTAATCGGATCATCTTTCCGCAACCTTGCGGAAGCAGAGTCACCATCGACACGGAATCACCGCTTTCCAGCGCAGCGGACTCGTAATGAGGCCCATTGTGTTTCTTCTTAGTTAAACATTAAATCAATGTGCCCTGTTTTGAGAAAGGCTAGGTTTGAGCCAAAACACGTGTTAACAAATAAAAAGGGCCTTCTACGGGACTTTTTTCAAATACGGAACAGGCTTCTGTTGATCATTTTTGATGGCCTATTTCTGTATGAATTCGATTTTTGACTAATATGTGGCGCAGTCAAAGTGTGAAACCATAGCCATTTGTCTAAAACCTCGGAGGAGGGGTAGTGGTTCCTCCGAAAAATTCTTCACACAGACGCGACACGCTTGCGTAAGAATCTTTTTCAATAAAAAGGGCGCATGCCTAAGAGGTTGACCTCAACCAAACTACCCATCCTCAAATTGAGTCAATCATGCTGGAAGCCTTGGAACCACAGAGAGACTGTGGTGTTGCCTACGACATCCTCGATGAACCTCAAATTCCTGCTTGCGTTAATTGAACCGGTTTGATGCTGCATCACACCAGCCGCACTCATCAACACTTTGGCTTGAACAAGAAATCACCACTGTGGAAGCCTGCAACCCGCTGCATCTTCAAACAATGCATCAGACCATCAGGACCTTTGCATAAAACTTTGTGCCACATGCCATCTCAACCCAGCAGTTTCCATCATCTCGAATCAGCAATTCTGCCAAACAGGCCCTGGTAGATTCTTCAACCAGCATAGTTTGAATGCCACATTGAATCACACACAGCTCTACTTCAAACCGGACTCGGCCCCTGTATCAATGTGACTCACCTTACTCAAACCCAGTTTGACTCGGAAGAACATCACCAAGACGCTCAGGTTTCAAACCACCCAATAACAGGTAGGTCTTATTGAGAGACCAAACCCCTAGTCCATCTTGATTGAGAGACCATGCACAATCTGACTGATTACCCACTCTTTTGCGCCTTTTGTCTAGAGTTAAATTTTCAAGTGACATTGTTGCAATTTCTTGCTTCTTCATCCCTGCTCGAGTACTCACAGAGCTAAAAGAAAATTTTTGTGTTAGTGTTTTTCTAGAAAGTTATGGGTATGTTGTTTTTTTTAATTAAAGTATACATATTTTCATGGAACCTTGAGTGTACATTATTTTATTTTGGAATCTTTGTACAATTGCTGTTTGGGTTGCTACTATCATCACATTTACAACAATCTTAGAAGTATTGCCTGCCCACAGCCCACTAGACTACAAGAGGCAAATGAGTATATCTCTTGGCTCTGCATGTTTCATCACTATGACTGAGATCATTGTTGGTTTTTGATAACGTGAGTCTCAGTAGGTGGTTTAGCCACTACTGATCCATGTAGTAGTATTGCTTTTCCATGCTTGAAGAATACATTTCTTAGCTACTACACGTTACGTTGAACAATCTTCTAGTTTGCTTTGGTACTTTCCCTATGTCTCCGAACAGGTATTATTGGGGGCTGAGCTGCGCCAGGATCTGTGTGATCTCCTCTATTAGTCACACAACCTCCCGCCAGAACCCAGCGATCAGGGGACATGCCCAGTACATATGGAATGCATCCGCTCTGGGGCTTCCGCACTTCGGGCAACCTGCCGACAATGTGTTGTGGAATTTCACCATTTTAACAGGGGTGTAATGGAGCTTATTCAATATTTTAAATTGTATCAGTCTTAGGCCGGCATTCAGTGAGACTTTTTTAGACAACAGGCAATATCTTGACCATTTCCCCTCTTCTATGGTTATGTCCATGTCCCTCTCCCATGAGGCTTTGATGTTATTCGAAGATTTTGAGTGTGTTTGAATTATGTTGTATAGCTTCGACACCCCTGTACCAGATTGTGACTTGAGTGACTGAAAACATGCATGTGTGGGTGGTTCTTCTGGGTATGTTGGCCAACGCTTCTTGAAAGCAGCTTTCATGCAGTGGTATTGGAGGGTGGCCAATTGGGTTCGCCCCACTGTGTCTGCAAAGTCTTCTGGTGTAACGAATCTACCATTGGGTAACATATCTCTCATTTTGATTTCATATTGCGGAACCCATGTCCATGTCTTATGTATATTGGTATCGTATGAGGGTTTGATGCACGGGAAATTCCATAGCGGGCCTGTGAGACATAGGGTGTGTCTATTTGCAGTCTTTTACTGATCGCGGCCCAGGATGCTACCGTGGAGGTTGCCGGGCGAATTTACATTCATCCCTATGGGTTTTCATCAATATTATGGAGCGCAGATCAGTAGGCCGGACCGGATGGCGTTCGATGGGGATATGCAATGTTCTGTATGCTGAGTCCTGCCAGTATTTAGCGTATTGTGCTTGTGCTGCCAGGTAGTACAGCTCGAAATCTGGTGCAGCGATGCCCCCCATTTCGTACCGCTCCACCAGTTTCTCCCACTTCATTCTGTTAGTACCGCCCTTCCATATGAATGCTGTTGCCATGGATCGTAGGTTTTCAAAAAAAGGGTCTGCCTGGCCATATTAGGACATTGGTGAACACGTACAGGAGCTTGGGGAGTACCACCATTTTGATTACCGTGACGCGACCGATGAGTGATATAGGGAGTCTAGTCCATATTTGTAGTTTAGTATGGATCGTTTGTAATCGGGATTCATAGTTGTCGATGTACAGGGACATCCTATCTCTAGAGACGAGAATTCCAAGATGTATGATATGGTCAGGAGACCACCTAAGACCATGCGTATGTGTAGGACGGGTGGTGGCCGGAGTTAGTGGGAAAATCTCAGACTTTGTTGTGTTTATTTTGTAGCCCGAGTGCACCGTGAATTCGTCTATCACTGCCAATGTGGGAACTAGATTTTTCTCTGGTTCACGTATGTACAATAATGTGTCATCCGCATATAACGATATAGATTGGAGAATGCCGCCCATCCTTATGCCCCTCTTTTCCTGTTCTAGTCTGACCATAGCCGCAACTGGTTCTATCGTGAGAGCGAAAAGGATGGGAGAGAAGGGGCACCCTTGCCTGGTTCCCCTGTTTAATCTAAATGGTTGGAAAAAGTATGGTTCGTGAGGACCCTGGCTTTGGGGGAAGTGTACAGCAGCCTGACACATTGTGTGAGGTATGGACCGAATCCAATTGTATCTAGGACCTCAAAGAAGTAGGCCCGAGAGACCGAGTCAAACGCTTTCTTGGCATCAAGTGTTACAGCCACTTCCTATACCCCTGGTTTAATCTGCGCCATGATTCCGAACAGTCTGCGTAGGTTTAAGGCTGTGGACCTTGTTGGAATGAAGCCACATTGATCAGGGTGTATAAGGGTAGTCATTTTGGGTAATAATCTGGTTGCAAGCAACTTTGCGTAGATCTTCGCGTCTGTGTTGATTAATGAGATGGGCCTATAGGAGGACAGTTTGTGGGGAGGACGCCTAGGTTTTAATAATACTGTGATGATGGCGCCCGTCATTGTGTCCGGAAGGGAGCCAGTACTCATAGCCTCCTCCCATACAAGTGTTAGTATAGGGGAGAGAATTGCGGAGTACTCTTTATATAGTTATGGACACAGTCCGTCTGGGCCTGGGGCTTTTCCAGCTGCCAAGGATTTTATCGCTTCAGCAATTTCTTCACTGGTTATCTGTTGTTCCAGAGCCCAGTTGTCTTCTAGTGAGAGCCTAGGGAGTGTAATCTTGCTTAGGTACCGCCACTTATAATAGATGTCAATCTTTCATCTTTTCAATCATTGATGTTTCTTTACAGGGCACAAGGCTGGTTCCTTGCGCTGCATATTACCAAGTACTTTAATTATTTAGTCTCCAAATTGAAGGCTAATTGGTCATAACCATGTTCATCATTTTATATGCTGGAATGATAACTGTTTCAGCCTGGCTACTTTTATTCCCTGAAATTGTTGCATTGTCGTTGATGACATAAATCAGCTCTGCGACTGAAGAGGACAGTAGAGAGAGAAGTAGAAACATGCCACAGATCATTAGCAGGTATTACCATATGGAGATTGTTATTGACCTCCTCTCAGCCAGTCAGAATGTTGAGAATGCAGTCAATAACTACTGGTATTGACTGTATTCTGATAACTACTGATATTGACTGCATTCTGAATGTAGTGTCTTCAAAAGCAGACAAGGAAACAACAATCGAATTTACAGACAAGATTTCTTTCAAAAATACACTTCTTCTCTGGCAGAACCTATTTTTCTTTGCTGCAGCAAGCTATTTAAAAGACGACACAGAAAGCTAAAAGATGGGAAAACTTTTAATTTTCTTTTATATAAACCTGTCACTGTTACATGACACCTAATGCATGTTCAAGTTAAACCTGTTCCAGTTAAACCATGTTTGTAATTAAAATACTTAGCTTATGAAGACAACTTCTTGAGAGGCGAGGAGGTCCTAGTGGACTTTCATTAAAACGCCACTCATAGCTTTCAATATATTGACAAATCTAGTTTACTGTGTACTTTATTGTGCATTTTACTTTTAGCCTGCTTTTAACTTAATGCTTCTATATTGCCCAAAACTGCTTTTAAACCCTGTGTGTTTTCCGTGCTTGCTGAAGAGCTCTGGAACGTTGTGACTTTTCAGTCCTCTTTCTTTGTTCACGGACTGGCGTCTCTTCGCCTCTCTCTGCTTCACCCACAGCGTTAATGTGCTGCTTCACTCGTTCGTCTGCTCTTGAGAGTTGAGGAGGTCCTAGTGGACTTTCATTATAAAGCCACTCATAGCTTTTAATATATTGACACAACTAGTTTACTGTGTACTTTATTGTGCATTATACTTTTTGCCTGCTTTTAACTTCATGCTGCCGTATTGCCCGTAACTGCTTTTAAACCCTGTGTGTTTTCCATGATCCCTGAAGAGCACTGGAACGTTGTGACTGTTCTAGCCCTCTTTCTTTGTTCACGGACTGGCATCTCTCCGCCTCTCTCTGCTTCCCCGATGGCATTTATGTGCCGCTTCACTCGCCCGCGCAGCAGACATGCGCAGCGGACACGCTGTCAGCAAGCCAAAGGTGCAGAGCTCGGGCAGGAAGGGAAATTAGTTTCCCCTCATTGGTCTCCTGGGATCGTAGCTCTCTGATCTCCTTTGCCCCATCTGAGACACACTGGCCTCCTGAGTTTCTCAATACATCCACTGCAGTGATCAAACCTGCAGTAACAGGCCTACAATGTGGACTCCTTAACACTTGTTCCTTAGTGGCTTACACATCTGATTGCCATGAACTACTACTGGACTCCCAGCCTAATCTGCTTTTTCTCACAGAAACCTGGCTATGGGAGACATCTCGCCCCGCTATTGTACAGGTTTTGCCCCGACTATATTTTGGCCCACGTTGATCGGCTATCAGCCCATCCTGGTGGCAGACTGGCCATTATCCATAAAACTCTATAAAACTGTATGCACGGTGCCTACTTATACACTCAAAATGGAGTGCTGTCTTGCTCGTATTTCTGTTTCCCCCTCTCCACGCTCACCATCTTACTGGTTCACCAGCCTCATGGTGTGGACGCCATGTTCTGCACTAATTTCCCCGACCTGATCTCTGAAATTCAGACCATGTATCCTAACCTCTGGGTCATGTGAGATTTCAATTTGTCTGCTAATTCCTTCCCCACCAGCTGAGTCACTAACTTTCTTTCTCTGGTGCCAGATCTTGGCCTACCTCAACTTATTCTGGAATCTACCCACCAACATGGTAATATCTTGGATTTTATCTTTGCCCCTTACTCTGACATTGTGGTTTCGTACTTCTCCCACCTTCTGTGAACTGACCACTTCTTAATTTCATTCTCTACTCGGCTGCAGTGCAGAACACCTTAGCGTACCCAGCCAAACCTGCCATTTTTAAATGCAACTGGCGCAAAGTAAACAACGCTGATCTGGCTGCTTCCCTTCCTGGCCAGCTGAACTCTCACAGCCTTGCTCCCTCAGCTCTTTGGGAGAATCATTTTCAACAGTGGCAGTCCAGCTGGCTCCACTCAAGCTTTGTAAAACTAGGAATCATATCTCAGAGCCATGGTTCATCTGATGATCTCAGAGGTCTCAAACTCGGCTGCAGACATGCTGAGAGGAAATGGTGTGCAAAATACTCCAATACTGATAAATGTATCAGCACTATGTCTGCCTACCAAGAAGCCATTAGCGCTGCAAAAAAATATTTCTTCAGTGACAAGGTGCAAGCTGCTGTCAACAAGCCTAAGGCTCTATTTGAACTTGTTCAGTCCTTGTCCACCCCTAGTACAACGGGCTCTGTTGTTACACCTTCTCAAGCCCTCTGCAACACCTTGTCTTCTTTCTTTCTGACCAGGTGGTATTGGAGTGGTGGCCAGTCGATCCCCCACTATTCTTATCCCCTCTCCTCCACCATTGCCTAAGTTTACCTGGTCCTCTTTCCCTGTGTTCTCTGAACTGGACATCTCAGAGGCAATTCAGCGCTTTGAATCAGCCTCCCTGACTGACCCTATACAGCTTATTTTGCTTAAAGACATCTCAGGCAAAGTAATCTCCCATACTACGGCAGCAGTTAACATGTCGTTTTCTGAGGGATCTATTCCCAGTCCTCTCAAACATGCTCTCATCATACCTCTGCTAAAAAAGCCCTCACTTGATCCTGGGATGCTTGAAAATGTTCACCCCATTTCACTTATTCCTGTGCTGATGAAGGTTATGGAGGCCCTTGTCTCCCCACGTCTATCCTCCTTCCTGGAATCCTTAGTATGTTTTGACATCTTCCAATGAGGCTTTCGACCCAGGAAGGGGCACTGAGCCGGTGCTAAATTCTGTACTCGATGATCTTGCTCACCTGGTTGACCAAGGTGGAGTGGGAGCGGTACAGCTGTTGGATTTATCCGCGGCTTTCGACGCGGTTGACCACACCATATTTATTTCCCATTTGTCTGAAGTCAGGATATCTGACAAGGTCTAAACTGGATTTCTGCCTTTTTGGCCGACCGCTCTCAGTCTGTCTCCCTTCCCCCTTTCTGCTCTGAATCGGTGAGGCTTACTTGTGGGTTTCCTCAAGGACCTGCATTTTCCCCTATACTCTTCAACAAATATAACAGATGCATCCTCCTTCTCACCCGCTTCCATGGATTTAGATTTTACTCCTATGCCGATGACACCCAGCTGTTGGTTCGTCTTGACCTCACTCGTTCCGACACACCCCAGACCTCTGGCATACCTCTCTTGGCCCATTTCCCCTTCCGTCTACTATTGTGAAAAACCTTGGGGTTAAGCTCTCCTCCTCCCTATCAGGCTGCTGCTGTCAGTGAATCTGGCCATTTCAAACTCTGTGTACTGAGGAAAGTTCTCCCCTTTATCCCTACCCAATTCCACGCTCCTGTGGTTGCTGCTCTAGTTCTGATTACAGTTGATTACTGTAACTCACTCTATCTTGGTCAACCTGTCTATATTATAAATAGACTTCAACTGCTTCAAAATGCTGCTGCTAGAGCAGTTGTCCCGCCCCCCCATAACCTCCTTGTACCCAGATGACACCTTTGCTCAGAAAACTGCACTGGCTTCCTGTGGAGAAGCAGATCCTCTTTGAATCACTTTGCATTGTCCACCGTGCCTTCTATAAAGAAGGAGCTGAATATCTCCAGGAAATGTTCTCCCAATATGTATCCTCACGCGGCCTCCGTTCCCAGTCTGCATCATTGCTTTTGGTTCCTCGTATCTGTAACGCTCACCTGATTCCCGTAGAGGCGCCGGTCTTGACTGGGCGTATACCGTATCTTCAAAGGTGATGTGTAACACACTGCTGGCTCTTTGGGCTGGACCTCTGGGCACTGTCTGTCTGACTCGAAGGGTAAGATGTCTGCAGATAGAAAATATGGGATTAATGAACTGGGTTATTGAATGTCTCTCTCTTCTTCCCTTTCTCTTCTCCTGTAGAACCCCGAAGGTTAACGCTCTCACCTTAGGTAAGTGAACGCCGTGCTCTCCATCTGCCTCGGGGCAGGGTGCTGTAACCAGTTTCTTCACTGGATAAGGGGAGCAGGCCTCTTGACTTCAGAGGACTGCTGTCCGTCGTTTACTGCACGAACGGTAAGTTTCGAGTAATTCTAATGTCTTTAAAGTCTTTAGTAATGATGTCTCTTGTTATGCAGGGTTCCGGCGATGGTGGATGACGGGCTGAAGTGAGTTGAAGATGGAGCCCGTGTGATAAATAGAAGCGCCTGGAAGCACGTAAGTAAGCGCTTGTTGCCTGCTTCACGATGCGCTCTAACTGTCTTTTTATTTTGCAGGTACAAGTTCCGAGCGGCTGCAGGGTGCCGGAATACCCACTGGGTTACATGTGGAAAGGAGTAATGGCACGTGAGTATTAAAGTTCCCCAATGTCTTTAAACGCACCTTGTTTTGTCTTTCAGATGCGGGATGCAGCGCCGAAGGCCTCCGGAGCGTGCAAAGAGTTGGTAAGCTTTTGTCTTTCAGGTGCCGGAATGCAGTGTGAAGACCTCCGGAGCGCACGAAGAGTAGGTAAGCCTTTGTCTTTCAGATGTCGGAATGCAGCGCGAGGCGTTGGTGACAGCCGATGGACCCGGTAAGTGAAGAGCTGTCACTGAAGACCGTAATGCTAACCTGTTCTTTCTTGTCTTTATAGGTGTTGCTGAAGACTGGATTCAGGATGGTAAGCCTTTTTCCTTAGGCCCAGGATCAGATGCAGAAGACACGATGAGCGTTCTGCTGCAGAGGATGCAGAATAACACAAAGCAAGATTCATCCATCGGGTGTGGTTTAAATAGCCTCCTGTAGTGCTTAGGTGTCTCCTTCCACAGCCACGCCTAGGTAAGAAAAGAGTTCCTGCTTTCCAGAAGAGTTCCAGTGTTCTGAACCTAGGGAGTGGCTCCTGCCCCACCCAACAGGAAAAGTAGTTCCAAACAGAAGAGGATCAGAGGCTCAACTGGCAGGCAAGTAAGCAGCATGGTCTGCTGCAGGTAAGTCCACCCAAGCATTATGAGCCCGGCGCTTCCAGCGCTGGGACTGGGCATATTTATGAGCCTGGTGCCACTGGCGCCAGGACTGGGTCCAAAAGGTCCCAATTGGGACTGGTTGGCACTCGGAACCTGGGTTATGGATCTGCTTCCAAGGGAGTTGGGAAAACTCTGACCTTTTGGAAGCAGAGATCATGACAGTACCCCCCTCAAGGCCCCTCCCAAACCGGGCTTCTCCGGGGGTTTTGGCTTGTCAGGAAATGTTCGGTGAAATCTTTTGATTGGGCAAGGAGCGTGGACATATTCAGCAGGTTCCCAGGATCTCTCTTGGGGGCCGTAGCCTTTCCAGTCAATTAGGTAAAATAGTTTAGATTTGGAGATCTTGGAGTCCAGAATGCTTTTGACTTCAAACTCGAGTTCTCCATCAACTAGGATAGGTTTTGGAGATTTAGTTAGTCGGGTTTGAGGTTGCATGGGTTTTAATAGAGAGACGTGGAAGACCGGATGTATCTTCATGTGCGGGGGCAAGTCCAACTTGACCGCTACTGGGTTTACTATGGTAGTGATGGAATAGGGACCAAGGTATCTTGGGTTGAATGTGCGTGGCCCTTTTAGAGGTAGATATTTGGTGGATAACCAGACTTGATCCCCTACTTGATATTGAGGGGCTTCCTTCCGATGTTGATCTGCTCCTTTCTTGTATTGTTCTTTAGCCCTTTGAAGGTGAGAAACAACTTCCTTAAAGGCTTGGGTGATTGTAGAATGCAGGTAGTCTACTGCTGGTGTTTCAAGATCTTGGAGGGGATCCAACTCCGAGGTTCGAGGGTGACTGCCGTACAAAAGAAAAAACGGGGTTTTCCCAGTTCCCGAATGGACAGAGTTATTGTAGGCATATTCGGCTATCCAAAGGTTGTCTTTCCAAGTTTTTTCAGTTTGTTGCAGCATGCAGCGTAAATACTGTTCCAGAGTTTGATTGGTCCTCTCGGTTTGTCCGTCGGTCTGAGGGTGGTGACTGGTCGATAGTCTCACATCAATTTGAGCAGACCGACAGCAACTTCGCCAAAAATGAGAAATAAATTGACTACCTCGATCCGAAATTAGAACCGAAGGAAAACCGTGCAGTCGGACGATGTTTTCGAGAAATTCTCGGGCCAGAGTTGCTGCTGTTGGCAAGCCTTTGAGCGGAATGAAATGCGCCATCTTGGAGAATAAGTCCACGATTACTAGAATCGTATTGTATCCGGAGCATGGAGGTAGATCAGTGATGAAGTCCATAGAAAGCGTATGCCAAGGGCGAGGTGGGATGTCAATAGGGCGTAAGAGGCCTGCTGGTCTTTCCTTTTGACTCTTGTTTTGGGCGTATACTCCACAGGACATTATAAAGTCTCTGATATCTTTTTTCCAAGACGGCCACCAGAAGTAGCGCTTGATCTTTTCTGAGGTCTTGGCTATACCGGGATGTCCTTCTATTAATGAATCGTGATAACAAGAGATGACTTTTTTCTGTAAATCTGTGCTGGGTAGGTATAATCGTTCTTGGAAATACAATAAGTTGTCTTTTACTGCAAAGTCCTTTCCCTGCAGATGCCAATTCTGTATGTCTGCTGGAGTTACAAGTTGCCTGGCTTTATCCTTAACTTCCTCTATGGATTGTGTGGCGATTACACCCAGAATTCTTTGTTCGGGAATGATTGGTACAGGTTTAGGGTTGATCAAGTGTTCTTCCACTCCCATCCGAGAAAGGGCATCAGCTTTACCGTTTTTTGTACCAGGTCGATAGGTAATTATGAAGTCAAACTCGGCAAAGAATAATGCCCAACGGAGTTGTCTAGAGGATTGGGCTTTTGCGGTTTTCAAATATTGCAGGTTTCGGTGATCCGTAATCACAGTAACGGTGTGTCGGGCCCCCAGCAGATAATGCCGCCAAGCCTTAAAGGCAGACTTGATAGCCAGAAGTTCCTTGTCAGTAATCGTGTAATTGATTTCAGGAGGTGAGAATTTGCCGGACCAAAATGCCACGGGATGCAACTGATTGGTTACCGGGTCCTTTTGTGATAGAACTGCCCCCATGGCAAGGCTTGAAGCATCAGTTTCCACGATGTAGGCGAGTTCGGGGCGAGGGTGTTTTAAGATTGGTGCAGAGATAAATTTAGTCTTCAAATCCTGGAAAGCTTGTTCCGCCTCGGTAGACCATTCAAAACGTTTGTTTTTCTTTAACAAGGCAGTGATGGGCTGGACTATTCGAGAGAATTCGGGGATAAACCTGCGGTAAAAGTTAGCGAAGCCTAACATGCTTTGCACACCTTTTACGGAGGATGGTGATGGCCATTTGAGAACTGCATCGACCTTCTTTGAATCCATACGCACTCCGCCAGGTGATAATATGAATCCCAAGAATTCAACTTCAGTCACGTTGAAAACACATTTTTCCAACTTAGCGAAAAGTTTGTGTTGACGCAATCTTTCGAGGACCATTTTCACGTGTTTCCGATGTTCAGATTCCGCTGAAGAATAATCGAGGATGTCGTCAATGTAAACAACAACACACACATCTATGAGCTCTCTGAGGACATCGTTCATAAAATATTGAAAGGCGGCCGGGGCATTGCAAAGTCCGAAGGGCATGACCTGATATTCAAATAGCCCATACTTGGTGCGGAAGGCCGTCTTCCATTCATCGCCCTCTTTTACTCGTACCAAGTGGTAAGCTCCTCTAAGATCCAGCTTTGTATATATGCATGCTTTTCTGACTTGGTCCAGGAGTTCAGGGATCAAAGGTAAAGGATATCTATTCTTAACGGTGATCTGGTTCAGGGAGCGATAATCTATACAAGTTCTAAGGTCTCCTTCCTTTTTTGGAACGAAGAACAAAGCTGAAGAAGCAGGGGACTTGGAAGGATGAATAAACCCATTTGCCAGGTATTGATCCAGGTATTGTCGATGGTGAAGGTTCTCAGGCTCGGTGAGGGCATAAATTCTACTACAAGGAGGAGTAGATCCAGGTATCAGGTCTATCTGGCAGTCATAAGACCTATGAGGAGGTAGAGAGTTAGCCTGATCCTTCCGGAAAACATCTTGGTATTCTAGGTATTTGGGAGGTAACTGGGGAGTCTCTGAAGAAATTGCTGCCAGTGCAACACCAGGTGGAGGGTGACAAGTAGAGACACATTCTGGAAACTGGACCGTTCTTGCTCGCCAATTGATCAGAGGATTGTGTTTCTCTAACCAAGGTATTCCTAGAATAATCTGAAACTGAGGGGCCTTGATCACATCGAACACGATCTTCTCATGGTGTCCATCTTGACTTACTAGCGTCACTTCTTGAGTGGTATGCGTTACTGGCCCGGAGGCTATCTCCGTACCATCCACCGTAGTAATGACGTCCTTTACAGCCTTGGGACAAAGAGTTAGATTCATCCTCAAAACCATTTCATGATCCACATAATTGCCGATGGCACCGCTGTCGACGTAAGCTTCAATTGCATGTAATCGATCCGGATTATCAGGGCTAATGAGGACCATAGGTATCACGAAATGCGAGGTCACGGAACTGGTTTTCACGCTCGGCAAGAGGACCTCTATTCTTGTCGGGCGAGGTCGTTTCCCTGCTCAGAGTTTGTAACTTTGGTAACTGCAGCTCCTACTGCCTTCTTGGCAGGTTTCACCGGACAGTCTCGAAGAAAGTGCCCTGAGTTTCCGCAATAGAGGCATAATTGCAACTGTTTTCTCCTTTCCCGCTCCTTTTGTGTTAGAGGACCTTTCAGACCCCCTATTTGCATGGGTTCCCCGGAGTCTACTCCTTTGGAAGGAGTTGGCCGTTTGGAAAATACTCGAGCATCAAACTTGGAACGATCGGCCTTCCTGTTCTGCAGTCTGTGATCTATTTGAATGACTAAGTCTATATAGTCCGAACAATCTTGTGGGGGATTCACTACTTGGGCTAACACATCTTTGAGCTCTCCACGTAGACCTCTATAAAACAGCGTAATCCTTTTGTCCTCAGGCCATTGAGTTTCCACTATCAGTCTGTTGAAAGACGCAATATAAGCCAAAAGGTCTTGATTACCTTGTCGCAACGAAAGAAGCTCATTGTCCAAGGCCTGCCCCTGTGAATGTCTTGCGAACAGTTTTTCCATACTGAGCTGAAAAGCTTGAAAATCATGGAGGACCGGATCATCTTGATTTACTAGAGGGATCGACCAGTCTGCCGCATTGCCACTAAGGTACGAAAGCACGAAAGCTACTTTAGCTTGATCAGTTGGAAAGGCTGCTGGCCGGCATAAGAAATGCAACCGGCACTGATTGATAAATGCTGCAAACCTCTTTGGGTCACCAGAAAATCGTTCGGGCGGAGCCAGAGGTACATTCCCAGGTAGGTTGATCTGCACTGGATTCATAGAGGATGTAGAAGGAAGATTTCCCGCAGATGCGGGTAACGGGGTCTGTCCGGCTTGTGACTGTAGCAATTGTCTAGCGAGATCATCTGTTCGCTCCTTGGAAATAATCAGTTCCCTTCTTAGAGCGTTCGTTTCCTGACGGCCTGCATGCACTTCTGCCCTTAGTTCCCCAAGTAACTGGGCTAGTTGGTCGGTATCCGAGGTTTCCATAGCGCCTGGACGGGAGTTTTGTGGTAGGCTTTGTGTTCTGTAACGCTCACCTGATTCCCGTAGAGGCGCCGGTCTTGACTGGGCGTATACCGTATCTTCAAAGGTGATGTGTAACACACGGCTGGCTCTTTGGGCTGGACCTCTGGGCACTGTATGTCTGACTCGAAGGGTAAGATGTCTGCAGATAGAAAATATGGGATTAATGAACTGGGTTATTGAATGTCTCTCTCTTCTTCCCTTTCTCTTCTCCTGTAGAACCCCGAAGGTTGACGCTCTCACCTTAGGTAAGTGAACGCCGTGCTCTCCATCTGCCTCGGGGCAGGGTGCTGTAACCAGTTTCTTCACTGGATAAGGGGAGCAGGCCTCTTGACTTCAGAGGACTGCTGTCCGTCGTTTACTGCACGAACGGTAAATTTCGAGTAATTCTAATGTCTTTAAAGTCTTTAGTAATGATGTCTCTTGTTTTGCAGGGTTCCGGCGATGGTGGATGACGGGCTGAAGTGAGTTGAAGATGGAGCCCGTGTGATGAATAGAAGCGCCTGGAAGCACGTAAGTAAGCGCTTGTTGCCTGCTTCACGATGCGCTCTAACTGTCTTTTTATTTTGCAGGTACAAGTTCGGAGCGGCTGCAGGGTGCCGGAATACCCACTGGGTTAGATGTGGAAAGGAGTAATGGCACGTGAGTATTAAAGTTCCCCAATGTCTTTAAACGCACCTTGTTTTGTCTTTCAGATGCGGGATGCAGCGCCGAAGGCCTCCGGAGCGTGCGAAAAGTTGGTAAGCTTTTGTCTTTCAGGCGCCGGAATGCAGTGTGAAGACCTCCGGAGCGCACGAAGAGTAGGTAAGCCTTTGTCTTTCAGATGTCGGAATGCAGCGCGAGGCGTTGGTGACAGCCGATGGACCCGGTAAGTGAAGAGCTGTCACTGAAGACCGTAATGCTAACCTGTTCTTTCTTGTCTTTATAGGTGTTGCTGAAGACTGGATTCAGGGTGGTAAGCCTTTTTCCTTAGGCCCAGGATCAGATGCAGAAGACACGATGAGCGTTCTGCTGCAGAGGATGCAGAATAACACAAAGCAAGATTCATCCATCGGGTGTGGTTTAAATAGCCTCCTGTAGTGCTTAGGTGTCTCCTTCCACAGCCACGCCTAGGTAAGAAAAGAGTTCCTGCTTTCCAGAAGAGTTCCAGTGTTCTGAACCTAGGGAGTGGCTCCTGCCCCACCCAACAGGAAAAGTAGTTCCAAACAGAAGAGGATCAGAGGCTCAACTGGCAGGCAAGTAAGCAGCATGGTCTGCTGCAGGTAAGTCCACCCAAGCATTATGAGCCCGGCGCTTCCAGCGCTGGGACTGGGCATATTTATGAGCCTGGTGCCACTGGCGCCAGGACTGGGTCCAAAAGGTCCCAATTGGGACTGGTTGGCACTCGGAACCTGGGTTATGGATCTGCTTCCAAGGGAGTTGGGAAAACCCTGACCTTTTGGAAGCAGAGATCATGACAGTATCAGGCTGGCTAAGATGCGGGGATGTGATTTCTCGGTGGTGGCTTCAAGGTCCTGGAATAAACTCCTGTTTATGCTGCGTGCTACTACTGACCATCTCTCTTTCTGGCGATCACTCAAAACTCTGCTCTTCTAGTCCCTTCTGCTCCTCCTCTACTCTCAGCGCCATGGTGCCCCCGTGTGTATGTGCGCTTTATAAATCAGTCTAACATAACATAACATAACCTTGTTATTTAAATACTATAAAATAAAAAAAAACTTATTTTATATCATTTTGTATTCATTTTATTTGGTTAAAAGAAAGTGTAACCTTTTACAAAAGACATAAAACAAGATGAAAATAGTCAATTAACAATTAATGTTGATTATCGCAACCAGCAACAAAAGAAAACAATAAAACAACTAGAAAATTTATTTAAGCAGTGATAAAAGAGTATAGAGATACAACAGTATATTAACTTTTAAAAAAACTAATTCATGTAATTTACAGTTTCAATTGCTGAAGAAATATTAGTACAGGTAGGGCAGTTGAAACTTTTTTGCCCATCTATAATAATTACCACGAATGTTCAACATCTGTAAAATCAACACTATATACTCAGTGTTTAAAATGCTACATTTGTAATTCAAGTAATGCAGGACACTTCAATATCAAATGTTTAAGATTCTCTAATTCACTATTTTTTTTATTACAAAATCGATAATAGGACAATTCTCCAGACAATGTATTGCGCCCACATAATATCTCCCTAGTTGGCAGTACATTTAATGTAAAACTCATAAACATGTCCTCACCAACCAGGGTTAGGAAATATATGTGAGTATGGGGTGAACACATCCACCTTTTTGTATTCTTCCTTCAAGTTTTGTTAGAGGCTATAACTACAGATAGCATTACACGTTTTAATCCAGTCATTGTGATAAATTGACTCTTTTACACCACATGGAGTTTGCACCAGCATTTCCCCATTGACATCCTCCTCTAGGATTGTTTTTTCATAATGTCTTGGCATAATGACATACAGGATTATCACTGGGTTTTAAAATCAAAGTATGCAAGTCAATAAAAAGCGATTCTCGAGTAGGTTCCAAAAATGTGTGGTAATGAAGCAGTTTCTTCCATAATACATGACCCCCAAGAGAAAGCAAACCTAACTCGTAGCAGATGTCAGCTGCTGCAACACAATTTGGGAGCAGCAAAACATATTTTGCCAAATAAGAGCTTCCATGCAGGGCAACTTTTCTAAAAACCCATGGTTGCATGATTTCAACTCCATATGTTAGTTATGGACGACCTTTCCCTCATAAAATTTAATTAGAGAAATAAGGGAAAACATACCATATTTCCTAAAGCTTTTGCTCATTTGTACAGCTATTTCTATGGCTTTATGACGTAGGAACAAACACCCAAACATAGCTCTTGTTAGAATGAGCAGTAATTGGAAAGCCCAAATTAAATAAATTGTCCATAGTTTTCAGTCTCGTTTTCCCTATATACCAGGAAAACTTTGCACACCATTTAATTTTAATTAAATACAATATTTAGTTTTTTGCAGAATGTATCAAAAGATGTTTATCTTTAGTAAAAATAGAAAAAGCATTAATGAAATGCTGCAAGCCAATTGTGCGGTCAAAGAGTAAAAAGTCATCCGTATAAGCTAACCAACAAGTTTAAAAGCTTCAAATATTCTCAAGATAGTCATTGATATCAGAAACATACAGGTTAAAAAGACAGGGGGCCAAGATGCACTCCTGCCTCAGAACCGAAAAGGCGGGAATAAGTTTGGTTTGGTGGCCAGTCTGGTTTACTCTCAACTGGATATTCAAGTCTTTGTGAAGAAGGATTATACTATTTAATAATCTACTAGGCAGGCCCCATTTGCTTAGTTTACCCCAGAGCAGCTCCCTATTGACTACTGCCCATCTCGTGGGTGTGGAAGTCCACCTTTGAAGCCAGTCCCTCCCCTATGACTGCCTTATTTCTTCCCCTCTGCACAACAATCTTCCACATGGATGGGTGTTGGAGGACCAAATGCCGCCCAAAGTTGCCTGCCACAGCTCCCCAGCACCCATTGACAGCCTACAATCAAAAGGCACTAGATGCACCATGCTACATGATCTCACCCAGGGGATCCAGCCAAAAGACTTCTGCTGAAATAATGGCCTGCAGCTGGCCTCAATTGTCCCTGCCATTGATAATTGAGAGGCTGAATGGATGTGGTGGATTGGTCATGGTGTGCCCGATTTTATGTCTGTTCTGCTCTGGGATGTACTAGGACCATCTTACCCCTTGTCTCTTCCCTTCTGGCCATGCTCTTCCTGTATCCCACAGTTCTCAACTGTGCAGAAGCTCCTCTCCCCTCACTGTCTGCCACAGTGGCAGTGCAAGAATGTCCCACAGTCAGGACATTCTGGGGTTTCTAGGAAGATGGGGTGTTGTGGACACTGCTCCCTGATGCTCCTCCTGCCTTCCCACCTTTGCCATAGCAGGAATAGCCCGTTCTTTCACCAGTTCTTCCTGTACCTGGTCCTCCTCCCCCGCCTCAGTTAGGTCCACCTCCACTATGACCACACCATGGACCCAATCCAAATATCTCCACCAGGATGCTTGCTGTGGCCATGCCCTTCTCCCACATGATAGACAAGACTGCATCAGTAGGGTCATCCATATGGGGCCCTCTCTCCATGCCTCTGTCTTTGTCTATCCCAGGGTCTCCTCTCCCACTTCTGAGAACTCTCCCAATGCCTCCACTGCCTCAGAGGTTTGGCTGTGCTCTGTAGGCTAGGCATGAAAATTGCCACAAACAAAAACTCCCTACTCCTTATCAATTATGGGGAAATCCTCTTCTTCCTTTAAGGAGAAATGATGCTCCTCCTGATTCTCCTCCTTGTGCCCTGCCCAAATGGCAGCATGTTTGCCATTGGTAAAAGTCATAAAGCTGAGAACTATGTGAACTTGAGAAGTCTGAGATGAACAAACAGAGGAACTAACAGGTAAACAATCAAAACAATATTACAGCTACAACCTAGAACAAAAACCTACAACTACAATCTACAATCAAAATCTGCCACTTCAACCAATAACTGCAAACTACAACTACTGCAATACAATACAATATAATAAAACAATACATGACAATAACACAGAGAGTAAGATGTATTTTGTACTTCTGTATAATCCAATAGATGTTGAAAACGTGTTCTTTTTTTTATATGTTACACAGCAACACAAAAGGAGAAAGGAACAAGAGAAGAAGGCACATTTTTGCTTTTTTTTTTTAAAGGCAAATACACAAGACACAAATCACAATGACCAAACACTTAGACAAATTGATTTGAAGCACTCTAAAGTAAAAGATACTACAAAAGGGGCAACAAGAAACACAAGAATTCCTCCAAAAATGCTCCAAAACCTTGAAGAACCTTCCAAACTCCCTTCAAGTGTGAGTCTGCCCTGCGTTACTCCTTCTGTCATAGCCTAGCAAAAACACACAATGGAGCAGGAAGTAAGTAGGACCTTATATAGGGGACAGACATCATTTAGGAGGTTTGTGGGCTCTAATTGGCTCAGCAAATATGTCAACTCACCCAAGTGGGTGCCTACTAGCTAGACAAACCTGACGAATGAACCTGTTAATCGTCGCAAGATCTACTGCTTCAGATTAGATAATGAATCGTCACGCAAGGCCCGAAGCCTGCCGTGAGTTCATAAAGGATTCGTCCAAGCCTACAAAATCAGAAGTTCATCCAGGCCTAGCAGGTAGTACCAGATATCATTATTGAGCACCAGGTGTAAGCTGGGCTTCAAGTGACATAATGCAGTTACACAGGCCACCAGAGATCATGATGGAGTTACACAGGCCAGTAGTGACTGGAGTGCATTTATTCAGACTGCAGTAAACAAAATGCAGTTGTACAGACGATTGGTGAGGTAAGGTAAGGTATGATAAGGTAAGGCATGTTACAGAAAGGTAAGGCAAGCTGAGGTATGGTAAGGTAACATATGTTAGTGGTCACATATAGCACCCTTCTGCTAGCAATGTTGTCCCTGCTGTGCATGGCTCTGTAAGAAAGGTGGGTTGGCCGTGCTAGCCAGATAGGAGGAAAAGCAGATACAGAAAACCTGTATTCTTGATGAATGCATGGCAGAAGTACCCGATAACTGCATGTCCATTTGAAAACTCTGTTTTCTTTGTGATGAATATGGATGGTTGATTATTAGCCTTAAGGGCAGCCCCCACAATGTGAAGCCTTGATGGAGAGAGTGGTTGTTAATAGAAGATGGGTAGTGTAGGCGACTGTTAAATACACTAGACATGGTGGGTCGTTTGAATGGAGTGAGGGAATTGTAAGGTTGCAAGATTTGTATTCATGGTGGAGTTAGTTGAGGGATGAGAGGGGAGGGGTGAGGGGAGGAATTGGGGTAGTGTCTCTTCCAGGGTTGATTTCGTCAGAACTTTCCAGTGCAGTTCAATATAACGCAGCTCGGGTAAACAAATCGGCTGGGCATCCCACAAGTAGTAGCCTAGAGGTAGTATAAGCGGATACCGATTTGAAAGTCAAAAGGAATGATATATTAGGGTAGCAGAAACTATTCAGTATAAGCAGTGAGGAGCAGGGTGTGATTTGCTCTGCACCAATGGGAGGATATGGGATTGCCCTCACAATATCACGTATTTGAGTGTCATGCTGGGCCCCAAGTACCTTTCTTCATTGTGGTGTATGGTTCAGGAGGATAACTGTTGCATAGCTTTGACTGGTTGCTGTTTTCTTTCATATCTTTCAAGTTGGTTTGTTTAGGAGGCAAGTCGTGAGCTGTTTCCTGAACATCAGGTTTTTTCACTTCCAGACAGAGATCTTTTGGTAGGGTGTTCCAGATTTTCTTAGCCAGAAAACAGAATGAGGATGACTCTCGCCATCTCTTACTGAAGTTTAGGACCTTGACTAGTGTAGCAGGGATGGAGCTTATTGTTTGAGAAAGAATATAGTGCTAGAACTTCCTTCTGAAGGAGCAGGCACCATTTCCGTGGTAGGAGTGCTGTGTAATGCATAAGATTTTGAAATGAAACATTTTCTTGATGGGCAGCCAATGGAGAATATTCTCACAAACAGGGGCAACCGGCTCACCTGATTCCTTTGTAGAGGTGTCTGAAATGCCCCTTCGTCGCTGTCTCTCTTGGGTGTAGTCTTAGGCTGTCTTACGACCTTCAAACAGAAATGGCCTATTTCTGTTAGAGGCCACAATTCCCACCTGAAGTATAACAGGGTAGGTAGAATGGACCCCCCCAGGGACAGCCTGGTGAGGGAAAAGCCACCCCATGGCAAAAATCCCCCAGATAGCAAGGTGCTGCAGTCACCTCCAAATTGAAGACAACGCAGGATTCAGCAGAAAAATATGAATCTTTTAGAGATAAGAACGGTGCTCCGGCAAGAAATCAATCTTTAGCTATGCTGATGACAGAAAGTAGACTGCAAACCATGAAATGCAGAGGAGCAGACTGTAATGCAGTAGAAGTGGTGAAGCTGAGAAGAGCGGAACGCAGAACGTGGCAGAGCAGGGGATAGCCTGAAGAGCTGTAGGAAGTGGTAGAACAGATATACTGGATCACTATGACACCGGTATGACACTGGTAAAGAAAGCGGAGAGGAAGCAGAAAGAGAAGGGGACTGAAGGTTGTGAAATCACAAGGAACAGCAGAAACACAGCGTTTTACCCCAAAGAAGAAACGACAGGGTTGCAATGCACTACGTTGCAAATCCGGAAAACATAAAACGGATGCAAGGCGCAGAATATTGAAAGAAGACTTGAACGTTACAAACGCTCAAGTCAAACGTCGTGGCACACTGACATGAACACGTTTCCAGTGGTGCCAGAGCTTCCAATGTTCCTGCGCCATGACAAAAATTGAGTGTTGGCATGCTATTTTCAAATCTCTTCATTCTGAGGTGTTGTCTTGCTGCAGCATTTTGGACTCTTTATACTTAGGTACTCTGGGAGTCTGAGACAGAGGCAGTTAGCTTAGTGCAGTCGGGATAGTACAATTGAAATCAGGGCCATGGTTTTGTGGGTGAATGTTAGGCCAGGGAATATGCTGCATACAGTGCAGAGTTGGAATAATCAGCTTCTGACGATTACTCTGACTTGTAGTTCAAGTGTTAAGGTGCTGTCCATTGTCGATCCCAAATTCTTTACCATGGTGGATGGTACAGACCATGGGCCCATGTTGCCAGACCAAGGGATTGTGATAGTGTTGGAAGTTGTTAGATTGCAGAGCATCAGTTTAATTTTGGAAGGGTTGAGTTTAATCCTGTTTGCTGTAATCCAAGTGTGCAAGAGATGTTTTACTAGGTGGAGTTTTTGAGATAAATTGTTCTCAAATTTGTAGATTATTTGTGCATCATCCGCGCAGTTGTAGCAGGTGATATCAGATCTCTTGATGGGGTATAGTAGGGGTGTCATGTAGATGTTGAATATAAGAGGTGATAGTGTGATCCCTGTGGTTCTCTGCAGCTTAGTGTGTGAGTCTAGGATTTGTACAGGGCCAGGATTGTGGTTCCGATTCCGACAGTGAGGAATGAGGTGATCTAGCATAGAGCTGTTTCTTTAATTCCAATGTCTTCTAGTATTTTTGGGCAGATCTCGTGACTGATGGTATCAAAAGCAGCTGAGATGTCCGGTAGGATGAAAGCACTCTCTGAGGATTTATGTGCATTGTTTCACAAGGATGTACCTAATCAAACACAAATCTGATTCTATGCCCCTGGATAGTCTGACACTGTGCTGTGCCTCATCAAGGGAATTGCTTGTTTCAACAAAGACCCAGAGTTGTCCATATATACATTTTTCTAGAGGTTTCCTGATGAAAGGAGTGCTTAAAATTGGGCTAGCAGGGTCCGCTGTGGGCGTTTTGAACAGAAGTCTGATGGAGGCAGATTACAATGAAACTGGGGCACTTCCTGCGCCGATGGAGTCATTGAGGAAGGATAGGAACATAGGCATTAGTTCTGAATATTTCATGATGGACTAATAATTGGGAACGCAGAGAACCCTGGAGATTGGATTGAGTTGCATGAATATTTCTTCTACAGAGAGAAGTCGAAAAGAGGTAGAGGTCGGTAAGGAGGTGGGGCAAGGTATCAGTGGAGTGTTGTTAGTGACACGGGTGTGTAAGCATCCTTTATTGTGAAGGTGTTCTTTCAAGGATTTCGTTTTTTGTTGATATGGGCAGCAACCAGATCGCTGTGTTTCTGATTTGGAGCAAGAGTTGTGTGACAAGGTGCCAGGTTTTTTAATTATCACACAATCGTACATAGCCTTTTCTGTGTGCCAATTCAAGGAGTTTGGCGTAGTGTGCTTTCTTGAAGAAAAAAAACAAAATTATTTATTTTAGGAATACCAATTTTATTTTTATTTATTTATTTTATTGAGTATTTGTTAGGTGCCTTATACAACAGAATTGTGTTTCAAAGTTCCACAAGGCTAAATGGGAAGGGAGCAGGGGAAATAATAACAATGGCCAAAACAGTAAACACAGTAATGTTCCTATAATGTTCCTACTAGGCCTTCTGGCATTTGGGCGTGCAAGTGCAGTGAGGAAAAGTGCAGGAGGTAGGGAGGGAGGAGGGGTGGAGCAGATGAATGGACAAGTGCTGGCAGAGGGCCTGGGAGGGGAGTGCTAAGGGGCGCCAAGGAGGAAACCCTCAGGCTCAGTGCTAGAGCAGGCTGATCACATGGGTGGGATGCACAGCCGCCAAGCAGGGGCACGCATGGCAGTGCAGTGGGGCGTGGGGGGGATTTTCATGTGGATCAGGCCACCTTTCTCAGCGGCAGTGGGGAGATTAACAGTGAAGGGAAAGAGGTAGGGAACAGCAGAGTTTTGAGCAGTGGAATTTAAGGAGGTTCCGGCTCAAATGTGGGAGAGGCAGGGAGGCTGTTCCAAAGGGAGGCACAAACCGAGGAGAGAGACCTGCCCCCCACTCTCTGCTTGGAGAAGCATTTGCCAGTCAAAGAGTTAGAGTTAGAGGAGTGTAGGGCCCTAGCAGGGAAGTATTTATGGAAGGAAAGTTGGAGATAGTGTGGTCCCAGTCCCCAGAAGGGCTTGTGGATGATGCAGAGTGTCTTGAATTTGATCCGTGCAGCCACCAGAGGCAGTAGAGATATTTTAGGGCTGGAGACTTACGGTGCCTGGCCTTGAGGCCAAGGATAAGTCTTGCAGCCCTATTGTGGATTAGCTGGAGGGGACGTAGGGAGAAAAGAGGGAGATTGAGAAAGAGACTGTTGCAGTAGTCCAGCCTGGGGTGGACCAGAGCTCTGGAGACATTGAGCTTCTGGGGGAAGTTGAGGAAGGGAAGGAGGTGGAGCTGGAAGTGGGTCTTCTTAGCAAGATCCATGATGTGAGGGGTGAAAGAGAGCGGAATCGAAAACGACCCCAAGGTTTTTAGCCCCACAGGATGGTGAGGGTAGAGGGCCCAAGGAGGGCAGCCAGAGTTTAGGAGGAACAGATATTTAAGATGATATACAAGATAATCATAATAAATATTTGTAAAAATGATACAGTGCATTCTTTTCTTTGAGGTCTTCTGCCCTGTAAATGCATAACTGGTAATGACAGGCAACTTTGCTAGTTTGAAGTTTGTTTTTCCTCCAGATTTTTTCCAGTTTATGATTTTCCTTTTTCATGCGTTTACATTGGGGTGAACCATTTAACTAGTTTCTTCTTTTTTGAGTTTTTTAAAGGATTCTTATGGGTGATACTGTCCATGGTTGAAATGATCCAGTTACAAATATGGCGTTGTTTTGCAACCAACGCAATTGTTGATCCATCTATGGGAAGAGTACATTTGTTCGCTTTTATTCTTTGAAGGGTTTGGCCATTGTTGACTGCTCTTTCAATGGTTCTGCAAGGAGTGGTGTCTCTGTGAATATTGTGAAAGGTATGGATAGGTCACCTCCTCATATAGAGGGTGCAGTGGAAAGCAGACAGTGATTATATTTTCACTGGAGAAAATGCCAATCAGAGTGCAACCAGCTATGTGAATGGGACCCTTAACCAATTGTTTGAGGTGTAATGTGTTTAAGTTCACTCTGAGTGACTTTTTGGTGTGGCTGTTTTCATTCCAGAGCAGGACGTTGAAATCTACAAGTATAATTAGACATTGGTGATGCACGGACAGGGGACAGGTTAGTACTTGCATCAGTGAACCTATCTGCAAAGTGTGAGCTGTAGGACGCAGGTCCGAATATTAAGAAGAAGCATAGCAATGCAGTGGGATTGTTGGAGCAGGTCAGAGTACATATGATATTGTATCATAATTGGATACTCTTGTGGATAAACAGGGATTGGTCATCGGAAAGACAGGTTTCCGTGATGAAGTGTATGCGTATTTTGTCTCTGAGGAGTAAGTAAAAAATGTAAGAGGAGAGTTTGGAGACAAAACATGCGTTTAGCAGGATGTACCATCTTGTGCCGATCATTTCAGAATGGGTTTGGTTTGTTGAACGTATGTAGTTGGGACGTTTGATGCTGTGCTAGATCGTTTCCCAGAATTACATGTTAAGACTTTCTGATTTGGGGTCTGGCTGATCTCTCTGTCATTCCTGCAGGGTTGTGGTGGGTTATGTAGGAGGTCTAGTGATGAATAGTGTAGGTTTAGTTTCTTGCTGGTGGAGGCTTATAGCCGAGTAGGTGGCTATTGGGGTAGGGTTGGGCAAGGGTTGTTTTCAATGCTTTCTTTCGCCTTTTTTACTTTCTGGCAGTGCTGTCTTTGTGGTTTCAAGATATTTTGTTGCATGGTCTTGGAAAAATCAAAGTTTGAGGTGCTTAGACTAAAAGAAGATTTAACAGTGATCGAGGGGTTGCAATGATACTTACTATCTACTTTAACTGCAGCCTGGAGTTGTGCTTTCGCTTGTTGAACAGTTTCCTTAGTGTTGGAGTGTGCCAGCAAATTCTGGGGATTCTTAGATGCAATCGCATTTCAGGATTAAGAGGGGGTGGTTACTCCTTGCTGTTAAACCCTCTATTGCGTTGGTCCACTGGCAGAGTAGGAGTTGTTACGAAAGCACTAGAAGTGGTTAGCTTGTAATCTAGATGAATGTACGATCTGGGTTTCGGCTGTCTAATGAGTTTCCAGTATGCTACACTGTGTGCGTTTATACAATTATAGAACTGTCTGATCTTTTAGATATGATATGTGTGTAATGGAGCTGCTGGTCACGTGGAGTAATGACTCTAGCTATGGCACACTAGCTATTTGGAGGTAAACAATGTGTTAATCCAGCTTTTCAAAAGATTGGTATGCATGTAGCAGGACTAAGGTTACTTGTTTTGCAGGTAAAAAAAAGATTCACTCTAGCTATGTTCTAGGTACACAGGAAAACATAATTTTGCTACTCTCTTGTTATGCAAGCAAAGAGCACATTATTTAATCAACGTATGTGCTAGGTGTGCAGTAAAGCACAAATAGGTAATCTAACAAATCCAATGATTTAGTGACAAGCTCAAAGAGTTAATCAGGTAATGCTCCCACATGTGCAGGTAGAGCAGTGAGTCAAACTAGCTTTGTAAGCATGCAGGTGTTGTGTATTGTACTTGCATAGATTATTATTATGTGTAGCTCTGTAGAACTTAGAATGGTAGAATAGTGTGAGGGGGACTCTAGAATGTAAAGCGGGAAGGAGTTCAGTTGATGTACGAATAAAGCGGTGTGAAGAAGCACAGTTGTTGATGGCTCTTAATTACAAGATAAAGACATAAGACTATAACAATTGGCGACGAGGATAAATTTGGACCTGCCTGGAAGCAAGCAGCACTACAATCACCAAAAATGAGAACACCGGAGATGAGGGATTGCTGAGAACAACATGAAGAACACAAACCAGACACAGCTTATCAACCGCCCGAACATAAGGTAGGAGGAGCGGTAATAAACTATAATATAGACTTCGAAAGCGGAGAAGAGAAACGCACGCACCGCGCTGAACAAGATAATTTGGGAGACATTGAACCATTATTTTAAGTGGGGAGCAATGTACCGAAACGCGCGAGCTAAAGCGTGAGCGATAAACATAGAAGAGGGACACGCGAGCGTAAGGGGACGCACAGCAACAAGGAAATGGCAAAGGGCATTAGAGAAAGGACCCGCGGACATAAAAATACGTGACGCCATTTTGGGAGACAATATTTTTTTTTAAATATAACCTGCACGAACGAACGAAGGAATGCAGAGGGATACAAAAGTGTAAACCAAAACAAAGAGGAGTCGGAATGATATAGATAAAAACTGAAAATATTTTATAATGAAATTATAAAGCGGAGAAATAAAGCACAAAATGGACAAGTGAACAATAAAAGACATTCAAGTGAAGGCAAAACAGTAACATTGAAAGTGGGAATGCACAAGCCCAAATAAACAAGAAAGTAAGAGTAGCTACAAAACACAGGAAAAGACATGCATACATAACCTAGAAGTTAACAAAATAAAAAGGTCAGAAAATGTCGCAAGAAGACACACATTCTGCAGATGATGCAAATGGACAACAAAACATGCCACAGATGGCAACTGGCATGTTATCGTCAACAAATCCACTAAATTATCTAAGGAGGCCAAACCCATTCATGCTGGAACCACAAAAAACACAGGGCCAGAGGTGGCAAGAGTGTTGGAGGAATTCGAGGAATTCTTAAGGGCTGTACGGGATCAAAATGCCCCAAATAAAATGGACATTTTCACAAACTTGGTCGGAAAGGAAATAAAAAGTATTATCAAGATGATTCCTCCCCAAGAGAGAATGACTTATCCCCTATTGGTGAATGCAATCAATGTGCAAATAATAATCCCCTTAAATAGAGATTACGAGAGATATGTTTTTAACCAGTGTAAACAAAGCCCTCACTAAACAATAGCCCAATTCGTACTGAGACTGCAGAAGAAAACCACATTCTGTGAATTTAGCAACTTCAATGATGATGAGGCAATACGGCTGAGAGTGATTGAAGGATGCTTATCATCACAATTTAGAAAACACCTGTTGAAGAAACCTCTACCGATGAGAGAGGTACTAGAACTAGCCAGAGTATATGAGAGGGTAGATGCACAAGTGGCAAACATAGAAAACCTGAAAAACATAGACACCATAGCCGTCATGAACAAGAATGTCCAGTGGCAAAGGAGACATCCGGGAATGGGATCACCTGATTTAATGCGCAGGAGCAACAGTGAAAGACAACGCTACCGCTGTGGTTTTGAATTTCCCCACAAAGGGTCTTGCCCCGCAATGGGCCAACTATTCCTGCGATGTGGGCAAGAAAATAATTTCCAAACAATGTGCAGGGAAAGAACAAATGCACCGTTTATGAACAATAATTCCCAAGTCATGTCAAATAGAAGGTATGCTATCCAAAGAAGTGTTGGAGGACGTAATCCCACAGAAAGGGACATAAGGTCTTATGCTGGGGCAAAAGGAAATTCACAATCGGCTTGAACTGGGTTCGTTAGAGCCATGGTTGAATTACAGATTGTAAGGAGTGATCAAGGTACACAGGATTTGAGACAGAGAGTGACAACAACCAATGATGAAGCACAAACTCAAGAAAGAAAAAAATATGAAGACCTGTATGAGAATCTAATAATGCCAACGACAGCATATGAGGAAGATATGGAACCAACAAATTATCACAGAGAATATGAATATGACCGATACAGCAGAGAATATGTGAGGCTGATAAGCAACCACAAAAGTGATAAAAATGCAATAAGAGTCATAGTGAATTTAAATGGAGAAGATATACCATTCCTGGTGGATACCGGAGCTACAGTCAACGTTATGAGTGAGGAAATATACAGAAAGGTGGCTAAGCAATACCCTTTGAGAACCTCCAGAGCCACAATTTTTCAATGGGGAGCGGAACAGCCGTTGCTGAATAAAGGGCTGTTTCAATGCAATTTAATTCACATGGGGAAATGCATTCCAACCAAAGTGCAAGTCATCAAAAGCCCTGTTGTTGGCAGGTGTCTCATCAGTTGCAAGACTGCAACTAATTTAGGTCTCATTGATGTACGCTAAAATCAATCTGAAAAAATACAAGGAGTTCCGTCGGAGCCTCAAGCTATAAGGTCTATGATGGAAGAAAAACTGGATCTAGAGAAGCTAAAACTGGAATTCCCGAAGTTATTTCAAGGTATTGGAAAGTTAAGATCAAATGATATACATTTGCACATTGATAGTTCGATTCAGCCTGTCCCACAACACCGAAGGGGTAGGGGTTTTCATCTGCAGAAAAGAGTATCACAAGAACTGAAACAATTGAAGGACAACGACGTCATAGAAAGAGTGGAGAATGGCCCAGCTCCATGGGTTTCTCCTCTAGTGGTGGTTCCCAAGGCTGATGGACGGTTTCGGCTCTGTGTGGACATGAGGATACCAAATACAGCCATATTGAGAGAGAGGTATCCAGGCCCAAACATAGAAGACATGATTATTATTTTAAACATGGCCAAGAGATTCAGCAAATTGGATCTAAACCAGGGTTACCATCAATTGGTGATCGATCAGGAATCTCATCCAATAACCACTTTTAGCACTCATGAAGGGTTTAGCACCACTTTTAGCACTGCTCAAATTTTCCAAGAAGCCATCAGGAAGGTAATAGCACCTTCACCAAATGCATTTAATTATAGTGACGATATTCTTGTGTATGGAATTGACCAAACTCAGCACGATAAAGCTTTGAGACAAGTGTGTAAACTGTTACAGGAGAGTGGGCTAACGTTGAATGCACAGAAATGTGAAATAAACAAACAAAGCCTGAAATTCTTCGGACACATATTCTCGGAGGAGGATATGAAAGCAGATCCAGAGAAAGTGGGAGTGATATTAAAACTGCAGACCCCAAGAGATGTGACTGAACTGGGATCTTTCCTGGGAATGGTAGGATATTGTGCAAGATACATGCCAGAATATGCAACGCTGAGTGAGCCTTTGAGACATCTATTGAAAAAGGATGTAGCGTATGTATGGAGTGGGAAATGCGAAGGGAGTTTCAAGAGGATAAAAAGTGAGCTGGCAAATGACAGACAACTAGCATACTTTAACCCTAAGTGGGATACGGAGGTGATTGCTGACGCTAGCCCAGTGGGATTAGGTACAATTTTAGCACAAACAAATCCTGATGAAACATTGGAGGAAAAGCAAATAAAGGTTATTGCTTACGCTAGTCGAGCATTAAGTGATGTTGATCAAGCCTACTCGCAAGCGGAAAGAGAGAGTCTCGCTGCTGTATGGGCTTGCAAAAAATGTAACCACTTTATAATTGGAAAGCCCTTTGTGTTAGTAACGGATCATCAGGCACTGATTTCAATATTTGGAAATCCCCGGATTAAAATGCCCCCAAGGATTGAGCATTGGGGTATGAGAATGCAAGAATATGATTACAAGATTGTACACAGGCCAGGGAAAGATGCAAATCCAGCCGATTATTTGTCGAGACATCCAGTGAGCGTGGTGGATTCAGTGATGCAGATGGAGGCGGAAGAGTATATATCGTATATATCATCAAATGCATTGCCCGTTGCGATAACAAAGGAGACATTTGTGGATAGAAACCAAACTGATCCGATGATAGGAGTAGCAGTTAGGCTCACAAGGACTGGGAAGTGGCAATGCATTGACCAAGAAAAGGACTTGGGGGAAGGAGATATGAAGGATTTGAGGAGGTTAGTGAAAATAAGCAGTGAATTGTCTGCAACCGAAGATGGAATGCTGCTGAGGGGAAAACGACTCGTGGCACCCAGGAGTTTGAGGAAGACCTTAGTGATGTTGGGCACAAAATCTTTTTTAAGGAATCAGGTATGGTTTCCATGTATGGATCTGGTTGTCGAGGACACTATACAAAAGTGTTTTGCATGCCAGGTAACGTCCCCTGTGACTCAAGCAACGCCTCTAAAGATCGTACCATTGCCCAAAGGACCGTGGAACCGGGTAGCTTTGGACTTTTTTGGTCCACTGGAGAAAGGTGGATATCTCCTGGTGGCGATAGATGAATACTCAAGATTTCCACTGGTAAAGCAAGTCCAATCAACGGCGTTTCGTCATGTGGTGTTGGTATTGGACAAACTTTTTAGCGAGTGGGGAATACCTCAAATAATCAAAACGGACAATGGAGCAAATGGGATGGTGGAAAGATTTATGAGTAGTCTAAAAAGGACCTGTCATGATCTCTGCTTCCAAAAGGTCAGGGTTTTCCCAACTCCCTTGGAAGCAGATCCATAACCCAGGTTCCGAGTGCCAACCAGTCCCAATTTGGACCTTTTGGACCCAGTCTTGGCGCCAGTGGCACCAGGCTCATAAATATGCCCAGTCCCAGCGCTGGAAGCGCCGGGCTCATAATGCTTGGGTGGACTTACCTGCAGCAGACCATGCTGCTTACTTGCCTGCCAGTTGAGCCTCTGATCCTCTTCTGTTTGGAACTACTTTTCCTGTTGGGTGGGGCAGGAGCCACTCCCTAGATTCAGAACACTGGAACTCTTCTGGAAAGCAGGAACTCTTTTCTTACCTAGGCGTGGCTGTGGAAGGAGACACCTAAGCAGTATAGGAGGCTATTTAAGCCACACCCGATGGATGAATCTTGCCTTGCGTTATTCTGCATCCTCTGCAGCAGAACGCTCATCGTGTCTTCTGCATCTGATCCTGGGCCTAAGGAAAAAGGCTTACCATCCTGAATCCAGTCTTCAGCAACACCTATAAAGACAAGAAAGAACAGGTTAGCATTACGGTCTTCAGTGACAGCTCTTCACTTACCTGGTCCATCGGCTGTCACCAACGCCTCGCGCTGCATTCCGGCATCTGAAAGAGAAAGGCTTACCTACTCTTCGTGCGCTCCGGAGGTCTTCACACTGCATTCCGGCATCTGAAAGACAAAAGCTTACCAACTCTTCGCACGCTCCGGAGGCCTTCGGCGCTGCATCCCGCATCTGAAAGACAAAACAAGGTGCGTTTAAAGACATTGGGGAACTTAAATACTCACGTGCCATTACTCCTTTCCACATCTAACCCAGTGGGTATTCCGGCACCCTGCAGCCGCTCCGAACTTGTACCTGCAAATAAAAAGACAGTTAGAGCGCATCGTGAAGCAGGCAACAAGCGCTTACTTACGTGCTTCCAGGCGCTTCTATTCATCACACGGGCTCCATCTTCAACTCACTTCAGCCCGTCATCCGCCATCGCCGGAACCCTGCAAAACAAGAAACATCATTACTAAAGACTTTAAAGACATTAGAATTACTCGAAACTTACCGTTCGTGCAGTAAACGACGGACAGCAGTCCTCTGAAGTCAAGAGGCCTGCTCCCCTTATCCAGTGAAGAAACTGGTTACAGCACCCTGCCCCGAGGCAGATGGAGAGCACGGCGTTCACTTACCTAAGGTGAGAGCGTTAACCTTTGGGGTTCTACAGGAGAAGAGAAAGGGAAGAAGAGAGAGACATTCAATAACCCAGTTCCTTAATCCCATATTTTCTATCTGCAGACATCTTACCCTTCGAGTCAGACATACAGTGCACAGAGGTCCAGCCCAAAGAGCCAGCCGTGTCTTACACATCACCTTTGAAGATACGGTATACGCCCAGTCAAGACCGGCACCTCTACGGGAATCAGGTGAGCGTTACAGAACGCAAAGCCTACCACAAAACTCCCGTCCAGGCGCTATGGAAACCTCAGATACCGACCAGCTAGCCCAGTTACTTGGGGAACTAAGGGCAGAAGTGCATGCAGCCCGTCAGGAAATGAACGCTCTAAGAAGGGAACTGATTATTTCCAAGGAGCGAACAGATGATCTCGCTAGACAATTGCTACAGTCACAAGCCGGACAGACCCCGTTACCCGCATCTGGGGGAAATCTTCCTTCTACATCCTCTATGAATCCAGTGCAGATCAACCTACCTGGGAGTGTACCTCTGGCTCCGCCCGAACGATTTTCTGGTGACCCAAAGAGGTTTGCAGTATTTATCAATCAGTGCCGGTTGCATTTCTTATGCCGGCCAGCAGCCTTTCCAACTGATCAAGCTAAAGTAGCTTTCGTGCTTTCGTACCTTAGTGGCAATGCGGCAGACTGGTCGATCCCTCTAGTAAATCAAGATGATCCGGTCCTCCATGATTTCAAGCTTTTCAGCTCAGTATGGAAAAACTGTTCGCAAGACATTTACAGGGGCAGGCCTTGGACAATGAGCTTCTTTCGTTGCGACAAGGTAATCAAGACCTTTTGGCTTATATTGCGTCTTTCAACAGACTGATAGTGGAAACTCAATGGCCTGAGGACAAAAGGATTACGCTGTTTTATAGAGGTCTACGTGGAGAGCTCAAAGATGTGTTAGCCCAAGTAGTGAATCCCCCACAAGATTGTTCGGACTATATAGACTTAGTCGTTCAAATAGATCACAGACTGCAGAACAGGAAGGCCGATCGTTCCAAGTTTGATGCTCGAGTATTTTCCAAACCGCCAACTCCTTCAAAAGGAATAGACTCCGGGGAACCCATGCAAATAGGGGGTCTGAAAGGTCCTCTAACACAAAAGGAGCGGGAAAGGAGAAAACAGTTGCAATTATGCCTCTATTGCGGAAACTCAGGGCACTTTCTTCGAGACTGTCCGGTGAAACCTGCCAAGAAGGCAGTAGGAGCTGCAGTTACCAAAGTTACAAACTCTGAGCAGGGAAACGACCTTGCCCGACAAGAATAGAGGTCCTCTTGCCGAGCGTGAAAACCAGTTCCGTGACCTCGCATTTCGTGATACCTATGGTCCTCATTAGCCCTGATAATCCGGATCGATTACATGCAATTGAAGCTTACGTCGACAGCGGTGCCATCGGCAATTATGTGGATCATGAAATGGTTTTGAGGATGAATCTAACTCTTTGTCCCAAGGCTGTAAAGGACGTCATTACTACGGTGGATGGTACGGAGATAGCCTCCGGGCCAGTAACGCATACCACTCAAGAGGTGACGCTAGTAAGACAAGATGGACACCATGAGAAGATCGTGTTCGATGTGATCAAGGCCCCTCAGTTTCAGATTATTCTAGGAATACCTTGGTTAGAGAAACACAATCCTCTGATCGATTGGCGAGCAAGAACGGTCCAGTTTCCAGAATGTGTCTCTACTTGTCACCCTCCACATGGTGTTGCACTGGCAGCAATTTCTTCAGAGACTCCCCAGTTACCTCCCGAATACCTAGAATACCAAGATGTTTTCCGGAAGGATCAGGCTAAGTCTCTACCTCCTCATAGGTCTCATGACTGCCAGATAGATTTGATACCTGGATCTACTCCTCCTTGTAGTAGAATTTATTCCCTCACCGAGCCTGAGAACCTTCACCTTCGACAATACCTGGATCAATACCTGGCAAATGGGTTTATTCGTCCTTCCAAGTCCCCTGCTTCTTCAGCTTTGTTCTTCGTTCCAAAAAAGGAAGGAGACCTTAGAACTTGTATAGATTATCGCTCCCTGAACCAGATCACCCTTAAGAATAGATATCCGTTACCTTTGATCCCTGAACTCCTGGACCAAGTCAGAAAAGCATGCATATATACAAAGCTGGATCTTAGAGGAGCTTACCACTTGGTACGAGTAAAAGAGGGCGATGAATGGAAGACAGCCTTCCGCACCAAGTATGGGCTATTTGAATATCAGGTCATGCCCTTCGGACTTTGCAATGCCCCGGCCGCCTTTCAATATTTTATGAATGATGTCCTCAGAGAGCTCATAGATGCGTGTGTTTTTGTTTACATTGACGACATCCTCGTTTATTCTTCATCGGAATCTGAACATCGGAAACACGTGAAAATGGTCCTCGAAAGATTGCGTCAACACAAACTTTTCGCTAAGTTGGAAAAATGTGTTTTCAACGTGACTGAAGTTGAATTCTTGGGATTCATATCACCACCTGGCGGAGTGCGTATGGATTCAAAGAAGGTCGATGCAGTTCTCAAATGGCCATCACCATCCTCCGTAAAAGGTGTGCAAAGCATGTTAGGCTTCACTAACTTTTACCGCAGGTTTATCCCCGAATTCTCTCGAATAGTCCAGCCCATCACTGCCTTGTTAAAGAAAAACAAACGTTTTGAATGGTCTACCGAGGCGGAACAAGCTTTCCAGGATTTGAAGACTAAATTTATCTCTGCACCAATCTTAAAACGCCCTCGCCCCGAACTCCCCTACATCGTGGAAACTGATGCTTCAAGCCTTGCCATGGGGGCAGTTCTATCACAAAAGGACCCGGTAACCAATCAGTTGCATCCCGTGGCATTTTGGTCCCGCAAATTCTCGCCTCCTGAAATCAATTACACGTTTACTGACAAGGAACTTCTGGCTATCAAGTCTGCCTTTAAGGCTTGGCGGCATTATCTGCTGGGGGCCCGACACACCGTTACTGTGATTACGGATCACCGAAACCTGCAATATTTGAAAACCGCAAAAGCCCAATCCTCTAGACAACTCTGTTGGGCATTATTCTTTGCCGAGTTTGACTTCATAATTACCTATCGACCTGGTACAAAGAACGGTAAAGCTGATACCCTTTCTCGGATGGGAGTGGAAGAACACTTGATCAACCCTAAACCTGTACCAATCATTCCCGAACAAAGAATTCTGGGTGTAATCGCCACAGAATCCATAGAGGAAGTTAAGGATAAAGCCAGGCAACTGGTAACTCCAGCAGACATACAGAATTGGCATCTGCAGGGAAAGGACTTTGCAGTAAAGGACAACTTATTGTATTTCCAAGAACGATTATACCTACCCAGCACTGATTTACAGAAAAAAGTAATCTCTTGTTATCACGATTCTTTAATGGAAGGACATCCCGGTATGGCCAAGACCTCAGAAAAGATCAAGCGCTACTTCTGGTGGCCGTCTTGGAAAAAAGATATCAGAGACTTTATAATGTCCTGTGGAGTATGCGCCCAAAACAAGAGTCAAAAGGAAAGACCAGCAGGCCTCTTACGCCCTATTGACATCCCACCTCGCCCTTGGCATATGCTTTCTATGGACTTCATCACCGATCTACCTCCATGCTCCGGATAAAATACGATTCTAGTAATCGTGGACTTATTCTCCAAGATGGCGCATTTCATTCCGCTCAAAGGCTTGCCAACAGCAGCAACTCTGGCCCGAAAATTTCTCGAAAACATCGTCCGACTGCACGGTTTTCCTTCGGTTCTAATTTCGGATCGAGGTAGTCAATTTATTTCTCATTTTTGGCGAAGTTGCTGTCGGTTGGCTCAAATTGATGTGAGACTATCGACCAGTCACCACCCTCAGACCGACGGACAAACCGAGAGGACCAATCAAACTCTGGAACAGTATTTACGCTGCATGCTGCAACAAACTGAAAAAACTTGGAAAGACATCCTTTGGATAGCCCAATATGCCTACAATAACTCTGTCCATTCGGGAACTGGGAAAACCCCGTTTTTTCTTTTGTACGGCAGTCACCCTCGAACCTCGGAGTTGGATCCCCTCCAAGATCTTGAAACACCAGCAGTAGACTACCTGCATTCTACAATCACCCAAGCCTTTAAGGAAGCTGTTTCTCATCTTCAAAGGGCTAAAGAACAATATAAGAAAGGAGCAGATCAACATCGGAAGGAAGCCCCTCAATATCAAGTAGGGGATCAAGTCTGGTTATCCACCAAATATCTACCTCTAAAAGGGCCACGCACATTCAACCCAAGATACCTTGGTCCCTATTCCATCACTACCATAGTAAACCCAGTAGCGGTCAAGTTGGACTTGCCCCCGCACATGAAGATACATCCGGTCTTCCACGTCTCTCTATTAAAACCCGTGCAACCTCAAACCCGACTAACTAAATCTCCAAAACCTATCCTAGTTGATGGAGAACTCGAGTTTGAAGTCAAAAGCATTCTGGACTCCAAGATCTCCAAATCTAAACTATTTTACCTAATTGACTGGAAAGGCTACGGCCCCCAAGAGAGATCCTGGGAAACTGCTGAATATGTCCACGCTCCTCGCCTAATCAAAAGATTTCACCGAACATTTCCTGACAAGCCAAAACCCCCGGAGAAGCCCGGTTTGGGAGGGGCCTTGAGGGGGGGTACTGTCATGATCTCTGCTTCCAAAAGGCCAGGGTTTTCCCAACTCCCTTGGAAGCAGATCCATAACCCAGGTTCCGAGTGCCAACCAGTCCCAATTGGGACCTTTTGGACCCAGTCCTGGCGCCAGTGGCACCAGGCTCATAAATATGCCCAGTCCCAGCGCTGGAAGCGCTGGGCTCATAATGCTTGGGTGGACTTACCTGCAGCAGACCATGCTGCTTACTTGCCTGCCAGTTGAGCCTCTGATCCTCTTCTGTTTGGAACTACTTTTCCTGTTGGGTGGGGCAGGAGCCACTCCCTAGATTCAGAACACTGGAACTCTTCTGGAAAGCAGGAACTCTTTTCTTACCTAGGCGTGGCTGTGGAAGGAGACACTAAGCACTACAGGAGGCTATTTAAACCACACCCGATGGATGAATCTTGCTTTGCGTTATTCTGCATCCTCTGCAGCAGAACGCTCATCGTGTCTTCTGCATCTGATCCTGGACCTAAGGAAAAAGGCTTACCATCCTGAATCCAGTCTTCAGCAACACCTATAAAGACAAGAAAGAACAGGTTAGCATTACGGTCTTCAGTGACAGCTCTTCACTTACCTGGTCCATCGGCTGTCACCAACGCCTCGCGCTGCATTCCGGCATCTGAAAGACAAAGGCTTACCTACTCTTCGTGCGCTCCGGAGGTCTTCACACTGCATTCCGGCATCTGAAAGACAAAAGCTTACCAACTCTTCGCAAGCTCCGGAGGCCTTCGCCGCTGCACCCCGCATCTGAAAGACAAAACAAGGTGCGTTTAAAGACATTGGGGAACTTTAATACTCACGTGCCATTACTCCTTTCCACATCTAACCCAGTGGGTATTCCGGCACCCTGCAGCCGCTCCGAACTTGTACCTGCAAATAAAAAGACAGTTAAAGCGCATCGTGAAGCAGGCAACAAGCGCTTACTTACGTGCTTCCAGGCGCTTCTATTCATCACACGGGCTCCATCTTCAACTCACTTCAGCCCGTCATCCGCCATCGCCGGAACCCTGCAAAACAAGAAACATCATTACTAAAGACTTTAAAGACATTAGAATTACTCGAAACTTACCGTTCGTGCAGTAAACGATGGACAGCAGTCCTCTGAAGTCAAGAGGCCTGCTCCCCTTATCCAGTGAAGAAACTGGTTACAGCACCCTGCCCCGAGGCAGATGGAGAGCACAGGGTTCACTTACCTAAGGTGAGAGCGTTAACCTTTGGGGTTCTACAGGAGAAGAGAAAGGGAAGAAGAGAGAGACATTCAATAACCCAGTTCCTTAATCCCATATTTTCTATCTGCAGACATCTTACCCTTCGAGTCAGACATACAGTGCACAGAGGTCCAGCCCAAAGAGCCAGCCGTGTGTTACACATCACCTTTGAAGATACGGTATACGCCCAGTCAAGACCAGCACCTCTACGGGAATCAGGTGAGCGTTACAGGACCAGACAAAGGGCTGTGATGGACGATATGCCATTCCCTCAGGCAATTGCCCAGATGATAAGGAACTATAGAAATACCCCTCATGAGATGACAGAATATTCTCAAGCGGAATTGATGATCCGGTACAAACCACAAATCAGACTTCCCAGGTTGGAGGATTACACAGCCGAGGAGGATGATGAAATCAGAGGAAGAGATCAAATGAAGTGATTGAAGCCCAAGGAGTGGGTGGATCGCAAAAGAAAGGCTATGGAGATAAAATTACAGGAAGGAGATGCGGTGGTTGTGAAGCAGAAGCAGCAAAAGAAAATGGACTCGAAATATAGACCAACACAGTTGAAGGTCAAAAATGTAAAAGGGTCCATGGTCACGGAAGCTGGTGTTGATGGGGAGGTCACGAGAAATATATCCTTTTTCAAAAAATTCACACAAGATAGGCATGATGGGGAATCGTGTGGGAAAAATGGGACAAATGAGTCAAATAATTCTGACATGGAGAGTGGTTTAACTTGGTTGTATGCGAATGATGAGGAGTTATTGGGTGCTGGTGAAGGGTCCTCTCCAAGAGAAGAGTGTACAAAGAATAATGGAGAAGTAGGTGTGAGTGAAGTAGATTCTGAAGGCAGGGACTCTGACTTTGGTGTGAGTTCAGGGAATATGGACATTGAAGATGAACCACAAGAAGTGAACATGACAAACAGGTCTCAAAGAGCTATCCGCAAACCAGCGAGACTGATTGAACAAATGTAGTTGCTGACATATCAATAAGCAGTTGAATGATAAGTAAGGGGGGGTGTTGTGTATTGTACTTGCATAGATTATTATTAGTTGTAGCTTTGGTAGAACTTAGAATGGTAGAATAGTGTGAGGGGGACTCTAGAATGTAAAACTGGAAGGAGTTCAGTTGATGTACGAATAAAGCGGTGTAAAGAAGCACAGTTGTTGATGGCTCTCAATTACAAGATAAAGACATAAGACTATAACAGCAGGCACGCCGAGTTAATTAGGTGGAATGCTGGTCAATCCAGCAGTGTTCCGATTATACAGGCAGAAGAACAGAGTCAATCTAGCTTTGTGCTATATGAGCATGCAGGACCGGTGAATTAATCAATGTGAATGCTTCGTATGCAATTCAACATATAGATCTACGCAACTGTAATCTAGGAAGCCCATGTGAGTCAATCTAGCTGTGTACTAGGTACGCTGGCAACCACAATTAATCACTCTAGTGTATGTGCTTGGTATGAAGGCAGCAACACAGTCTGCTATTGTGACAAAATGACTTCTGCTCAGCAGGAGTGCAAGGGTGAGCAATGGCTAAACCACCTACTCAGTCAAACACTTCTGCAAATGAACTGATCCCAATCCTAAATATAAAACAGGCACAGCTAATAAATATACCTCCTTCGTGTTTATGGTAACGTGGGACGAGGGAGGCTATACTCTAAGAAGGGGTGGGAATGTGATCCACAAGAAACTCAAACAGCAATAGTATAACAGTCCAATATAAAGCAATGTCTTATCAAGGTGCTATAAAATATACACACTTTAATAAAACACACCAATGTACAACTAGCTAGTAAAAACACTATAAAAAGCCTATCCCTAAAAAGGAAGACAGAGAAATGCAGAAATTAATGATGCAGTACTCTGGGTATTAAGCACAGAGGAAAAACATGAAAGAAATGCAACATGGAGTTCAAAAAGGATATGCTGTTGTGGAACAAAGGTGCAAAAGGGTCAGTTCAAAGTACCTTATTCCAAGTGGGCGGTTCAATGGTGTTGAGACAAGCTTTGAGCTTTTGTGCATGTTGTATGTACTGGATTCAGAGTATGTTAGTCGCATTGATCCTAGGCAGCGAGTTGCCATTGAGGCTGTTTCGAGCTGGCGCTTTATGCCGTTCAATGCAGCATCAAGCGATGCAGGTCGAATGGGTTATCAGAAGCAGTTTGACAATTTAGAGTGGTTTAAGACAATAAGTACTGATGGTTTGGGTCTCTGAGCGATGCGGTGATCCAGCGGTTCGAGTCAAGCTGTGATGCAAAGTCCTGGCGGTTTGATCACTGGTTCGATGCAGAAGTCCAAAGGCATTTGCACGGAGGGCTGGTGCTCATGCTGGACAGGTGACAGGGCTCTGCTCGGGTGATGCAGTGTTGTGCCAGTTCAATGAGGTGATCACAGTGGTTTGAAGAGCAAGTGTGTGCAAAAGGCAGCAGTGTTGAATCTGTTTGCTTCGAATGCAGCGAACATGGTTTGAATATAGCTCAATCGATGAGATGCAGCAAAAACAGGGATCCTGGGTGTTCTGACCCTCAGGATGCTGTGAGACCAACTGGAGAACTCCAGGGCAGGGTTTCAGATTCTACTTTCCCAGCCTATCGAGGTTTACAAGCAGAGTGGTAGGACCTGTTCCTCAACAAGAGGCAACCCAATGTAGCCTGGAAAAGGGTGAGGAGGAGAGATTGTCTCTACCTTCGAGCACTCCATCACCTCAATGGCTGTGGGCTTTGGAAAGCTCAACTCTCCCAAAAGAGGTTCCACTGAATTGAAGCCTGGATGGTCCAGAGGCGAATCAAAGAAGGGGTGGGAGACACCCTCTTTTATAAGCAAACCTCGACAGGGGATTGGACAAAAGCAAACCTGATTTGTGGGTTCTAATATCTATCCTTGTGATAGTGGTCCTTGCCTTCTTTCGTCATACCCAAAGTGATGTGTACTAACAAGTGTTTAGGAGACAGAAAGAAAGGAGAGATATCGAGAGAAACAAGATGGCAGAATCCTTCCTTAACTGTGCTGAGCACCCTCTGACTACATTAACTATAGCCCCTTCTCAGACTAATGGCATTAAAGGTCCTTTGGTATGCAACAGCCTGGAATGAGACTAGTTCTTTTGTTTTGGGTGTGCCATTTGATTCCTGTTTCCCAAACAGCTCCTGCTGAGTGGATGTCCGAGTGGGTGTCTTGTAGGAGAGAGGAGAGTTGTACATCCTCACAAAGGATCAAAAGAGAGGCATAGCATGACAGTCTTTTGCCCTGTTGGCTGATTGGAATTTGCACAACCATTCCACAGTTGAGCTGGGCTCACAGTGAAATCTGTATGATTCAAATCAGATGTGACTTAAATGAATATATGAATTACCAGCCATCATACCCCAAACTCAGGTACGGCTTATGTTTAATGGTTAAACTGCTACCAGTATGGTACTTCCTCATAATTATGTAGTTTTGGAAGGAGGTGCAGACTTTAAATGTAGCCTCTCCACTGCAGGACTTGGCTGTCACAGCAGCTGTCAAAATGGTACCTTTGACCTTTTAGCCTGCTGTATGCCACTGCAAACAGGTGCTACAGATCAGGAGACTGATGTCGCAGGGCAGATAAATAACTATGTTTTTAAAATCTTTTTTATTAAAGTTGATTTTGGTTATTATAACCTTTTTACACTGTTAATAACTGCAACACAATATATTTACATACAAAATGTACAAACAACTAAAATAACATATTAATATAGAAATACTGTATACACATTCATATTCAAATAATATAATAATGTCATAGGTTTACGCTATAATATTATAAAACAGCACTGATAAAACAGCTAAAAAAGGATAGTGTTATTTTCAAAAAGACTTTTGCAGCAATGTTTTAAATCTCTTGCCAAATTTAATACATTGTAAAATTCATAACAAGGTTATTACCAGAATATAAAAAATCCCAACAGTTATCTTTATAAATTGCCTCAGTTCATAAGCGAGATTACGGTAACCTTGTATATAAAATTCTGCTAATTTAATAGAAACAACGTAAAGTGTCTTGTGAGGGCACACCTACAATTACACAAGTTAAACCAATTCAAAAACGTTTAGGTGCGGGGGAGGAATAATGACCTTGACAGGTCATGATACAGAAAGGATAAATACAGATCAAGCATAGTGCCCAAAAAGCACTCTCAACATCATTACTACTGTAATACAAATCTGTGATCGAACCTTATACAATACATCTACATATTCCAGCTATGGACTGTGTTACCAATCATGGGTACATTACATACAGTGACATTGTCCATGCAACGTGGGCTGGTATTAGTATAGTCCCAAGTTACATAATCAAATGAAACAATTTAGACAAAATTCTTTGTTGAGCCCTCTAGGTTTAACAGTGTCCATTTTTTGTATCCAAAACATCTCCCTCTGTAGTAGGCACAGTTGAAGTCATTCCAACCCCCCTCCCTCCTTGCCTGGTTGTTTAACTACTTCTCGAATCAAACATTTAATTTGGGCAACTGCGTGGTTGTATTCCTTGAAATGCCTTACCACTGGTGATTTTTGGTTGTTACATCTGACATTAGATTTATGTTCCCTCCACCTTTTTTCAACTGGTCTTGAAGTCTGACCAATATATAGGTGTCCACAAAGGCACTTAATAGCATATATATCTTTCAGTGTGATCTTCTGTTCTGTACGTGGGTGTGAGATAGTGTTACCCTTTATGATGTTATTACAATGATTACATGAGAGGCATCAGAATGTCCCTTTCTTGCGGGTGCTGAAGACCAATTGTCTATCTTTCATGGGTCTCTCCGCATGTACCAGCTTGTCGGTGAGATTAAGGCCCCTCTTAAAGGCCATCATGGGGTGGTCTACGTAATAATTTGTGAAGACTACGGTCCTGCTGGAGCATGCCCCAGTTCTTATTTTGTTTTAATTAATTTGCATTTATAAAGCGCACAACAGCCCTTGGTCATTGCAGTGCTGTTACAGAAGGCTTACTTAGTTACATAAGTGCTTGACCCCCAACTGGCCCATAGAATCGGGGTTTGCTCAGAAGCACTTTAAGACAAGATAGCAGCACCCATGAGATGGATGGGGGTGCAAATTAAATACTCCAACACCAATCAATAAGGACAACTCAATGGTTTGACAAAGGGAGTCCGTTTAATGACAAGTACAAAAAGCAGGGAGTCATGAATATCAGCAGTGGGGCGATCTTCCTTCTCGCTTCAACTCCAACGAACTTCATAAAAATTATTGCATTTATACTGAAAACTCGTCATCATTGACGTGTAACACTCAAAAGTTGCCATGCAATTCTATTGGTTAGGAAAAGGTAACTTTAATATAGGTACTATATCTGTATATGGTAACGGAGTGAGGGGATTGGGTAAACACTGTCAGGTGGGCATCTAAACCGTTCCTCCAAAATGACTACTGCAGACGTCACTAAAAGTATGATCTCCTATTGGCTCTACTGACTATAGCACCCTAGATTATTTGGTCCATTGTGATTGGGTTGGCACCAACCCCATGCATACTTTTCCACTTTGCTTAGCAGCACGCAGAATTGTCGGCCAGGTGCGAGGTGCCCCTTAGTTACCCGGCCTTCCTCCAGTCATTGTTACAATCAATCATCACTTTAGTAGCCATGTGTCAATTATTTCACTGTGGTTGGCCTCCAGACGCATCTTCTGTCTGGAAAAGTTCTGATATCTTTGCCTGGCCTTGTGCCATGCGCAGGTGTGAGCTCTCGTTCTAGTCCTGCTTGGCTGGTCACGTGGTTCAGACACCATGAGTTTGCCTCTTTTCCATCAATTTGTGTATGTATTCTCATTTCACCCACCACCTGCCTTCATATTGTTATCTCGACCTTTCAGAGGCAGGGTATTCTGTTCTTAGTTTCAATTAAATGTAGCTACTGTTCGGCTCTTCTATTGGTATGACCTTGGCTTTCCTGGCGCGAGTTGCCTCTGCTGAGTTTCGTTTCAGCTGTCTGTTCTCGTTTTTGCTCGTGTGGCCTTTAGTAACCTGGTTTGATTCTGCTTCTTGTGCAAAGTAGAAATACACTTATAATAATGTGCTTCGTTTGAGGTAGATTATGTATAGTGGCGCTTGCCGCACTATTCTTCTACTAAGCATAGCAAGCCACACTGTTTTCTTAGCTTTCTTGCGGTTCCAAGCATATGTACACGTGTAAACTGGCCAAATATCTTTGCCATGCTTACAGCTTAAGCTTCATTCATTTTGGCACCGTCCTTTCACTTTAGGTTGACGATATCCTTGTTCATGGTGTTTCGTCTCTTTGCGTCCTTCTCTGGTTATCATTTTCTTTATATGTGAGTCAGTCCCGACCCAAGTGACGTCACCATTCGTCTTCCATTAAGACCTTTTTGATTTCTTCAGGGACTGTACTCAGAAGATCTTCATTTCGTTTCATTTGTTGATATGGTTTTTTCAGTGGATACCTTACTGTACATGGCTTCATTGGTATTCGTACTTCAATAGGTGCTGTTCTTCTAAAAGGTACTGGGCAGAGCCCTACCGCGGCTCTCTGTTGGTTTATTTGCTCATCATACATCACATATCTTGGTGTGAACGTTCCTGGTACTTCAAAATGGGTGATTGGAGTGCAAGCTTTATTTGGGACCTCCGCTACAACATACAAAAACATACAGGTTGCCTAACACCATGTTGCAGGGCGTCCTACTTAGTTAAAAAAGTGCTTGCAAAAACATACAGGTTGCCTAACCCCATGTTACAGGCCGGTGGCAGCATACAAATGCAGAGACAGTTTAGGTGGCATAAACATGTTGTCCAACCACATGTTGCAGTGCGGCAGCAGCATTCAAATGCAGAGTCAGTTTAGGTATCACAAACATGTTGCCCAAAATGCATGTTGCAGGGCAGCAGCAGCATACAAATGCAGAAAGTCAGTTTAGGCAGGCGTGGCTTGGAGGAGAGGGAAGAGGGGAGGGGGGGGACAATGAGAGGGAGGGTGGGGGCACTCACAGCAACACAGGCGACCATGGAGGTGGTGGGCAGCACTCAGAACAACACAGGCGACCATGCGTGGTGTGGGGGCACTCACAGCAACACAGGCGACCAAGGCGTCCCTGAAGCGGACAGGTAGCTGACAGGGGCCTTAGGAGTGGGCAGTGGAGGGAGGGCCGGCCAAGCCTGCCAGCTCTCTAACAGCCCAGTATAAGCCTATCCCAAGCCAATCAGGGCCAAACGGCTAGAAACAACGGCCCAGGCACTCTGGTGCATGCGGGCCGGCCCTCTTGGAATGGCATTGCAGGACCAACAAGCATTAAAACAACACAACGGTGTGTGCTAAAACAAGGCAGTATTTCCCAAGGGCAGCGGAGATCCGCTGCTGCAGCACCGTATTTAGTCAATTTAAAATTTAGGTGCAAAATCAATAAAAGTCACACTCGAACACGAAATATCCTTCTTAATAATGTTACTAATTTGGAATCTTTGTCAGGAAAACCTTGATATAAATAGCAATGGCATCTCACTCCTCTGTTGCTTCGGGTTAAATAATGTGTCTTTAGGCACTAGATCTGCTCTTGACCTTGCCTCCTGTAGAACTTCTTCTGGACATCCTTGGTTCTTAAATTTCTGCATCAGCTCAAAACATTCTGTCTCAAAACCCTCTGTGTCTGAAGTAATTCTTTTCACTCGGAGCAACTGGCTGTACGGCAAACTCCTCACCACGGCCTTCGGGTGAATACGTATATAAAGTACCAAACTATTAACATCTGTAGGTTTGTGGTAGACTGATAGAACAATTTTGTTGTCCTTAAGCCTAAGACTCACATCAAGGAAGTGTAATGTCGGTAGACCTATCTCTAGAGTAAATTTAATATGAGTGTGGACTTGGTTCAAATATTCAAAGAATGCTAGTTATTCTTGATGTGACCCACACCATATTTCAAAAATGTCATCTATGTACCGCTTCCAAAGTAGTATCTTATTGGGCCATTCTGCTTGTTCTAGAATAATAGATACTCTCTCGAAATTGTACATTAAAATGTTTGCATAAGATGGGGCCATGACTGAGCCCATCGATGTCCCTGAGGCTTCGGCAAAAAAAGTGCCCTGATATCTGAAGTAGTTATTGTATAAAATTATATTCAATAACTCAATGATGAACTGCCTATTGCCTCTAATGGGGCCTGTGTTGAGCAATAGCCATTCAACAGTTTCCAGACCCTCATTATGGGGGATTGAGGTGCACAAACTGCAGACATCCAATGAAAACAAAAGACAATCTGATGTTAATACTTTGATTTCCTTGAGACTATTGAGAAAGTCAATTTATCAGTCAATACCTCTAGAATGCCCCTGTTTGGGCACAGGTTGTTGGTTCATGAATATACAAGTGGTTAACTCTGTGGGCTTGTGAGCTTTAAGATATACTATTTTGTAGTGCATTGACATTACACATCTTTGTGATGAATCATTTCTAATTTGCAATAGATTTGTCTGGACTTTACCTTTCAGTATGACTTGCTCTTGAAGAAGGGGCTTGAACTCTGAAACGCGTCGAGCATGATTGGAAATTGTTTGGCCTCTACATGAATCATCTATTTGAAGCTTTCTTTTATAAACTGAATTAAATCATATTGGTTCAGCTACATCCTGTTCCTTTGAATTTGTATGACTAGTCTGTATTTTATTTTCTGCTGAGTTTTCAGCAATTAAGTGTGCAGGGGGTGGGAGAGTTCATAAATTTGACTTTTTTCTTTGACTTTAATTGAACCAGTAAGAAGTTGTCTACATGCTTTTAACTTTAAATTACATAAGCAGCAGAGTCACTCCTGATATTAGTCAATGCCTCCAGCCTAGATAAAGTATGAAGCAAATTGAGACCCTTACTAAGCTTCCTAATATAGTTAAAAGGTGCATTTACTGGAAATCTTTAATGCATATACACTGAGTATTTGAATTTAGTCATTAGCCGTAGCATATTATTATTTCTATCCAATATCACGGCTTTCTTTTTCATTTCTTCACTTGCTCTTTACACATTTAATGGATAAACAATAATATATCCAACATCTCCATAAAAATGTTTATCCTCATTTAGTCCATTTTTTAAAACTCCTGTGGGACAATCAATCTCAAAATAATGTCATAAATTAGAAAACATAGTGGCAAAATTATATTTTTCCTTCAACATTTTTAAATAAAATATTCTGCTGGCAAATTTGCTTCTGGGTATGAAAGGAGATTAGACCCAATTCACTATGAATGGCTTCAACAGAAGTAGATTTGGGGAGGCTCAAAGCCATGTGCCATATATTGCCTTCCATGATATTTAACAATGAAGTTTCTTCTAATCTGTAGAGAATTAGAATTAGAATTTTCCAAACCTTAACTCATCTTCTCTCTCCCCCTACCACTGATCACTCCATTGCCTCTCCTCTCTCAGCCACTGATCTTGCCAACTTCTTCTCTGACAAAGTCCTCAATCTTCGTCAAGACATTCTCTGCTCCACGTCTTACTATCCCCTTCCTCCTCCTCCCTCTCCCCCACCCTCTACCATGTCCTCCTTCACTCCTGTCACTCAATCAGAAGTTTCCCTCCTCTTATCTAAAACTTATCCCACTGCCTCTCCCTCTGATCCCATTCCCATCTCCCTTATTCATAAAACTTACCCCCTCCTCATTCCCTACCTTAACTCCTTCTTAAACACTTGTCTAGCCACATATACCTTTCCTTCTTCCTTCAAGCATGCGACTATCATCTCTATCCTGAAAAATCCATCTGCCAACCCCCAATTTGTCTTCAACTTTCATCCCATCTCTCTCTTGCCCTTTCTATCTAAACTCCTTGAACGTATTGTCTATTCTCAACTCTCCTCCTTTGTCCTACCCATTCTCTTCTCCCCCCCTACTCAATCTGGCTTCCGCCCTCTCAACTCTACGGAAACTGCTCTCACCTCTGTCCTCAACTCTCTCCTCTCTGCCTACTACTCTAAACACTCCTCCATTCTCATTCTTCTCAACCTCTCAGTCACCTTTGATACTGTCGATCATCCTCTACTCCTTAACACTCTCTCATCCTTTGGTCTCAAAGACTCTGTCCTCAACTGGTTCTCCTCCTATCTTTCCAACTGCACCTTTGCAGTTTCCTGGGGTGGTTGCACCTCCCCTATCTATCCTCTCAACCACAGCGTCCCTCAAGGATCTGTCCTCTGCCCCTTTCTCTTCTCTCTCTCTACACTTCTTTCCTAGCTCCTATCATCTCCTGATTTGGTATATCTCACCATTTCTATGCAGTTGATGCCCAGCTCTTCCTTTCCTTCTCTTCCTTCACCTCTGACATCCATCTCGAGCTCTCTTCCTGCCTTTCTGCTATTAAATCCTGGATGTCCTCCCACTTTCTTACCCTAAACGCTGACAAAACGGAAGTCCTTTTCTTCCCAGCTAACACTCTTCCCTCCCTCCCCTCCTCCTCACATTCTCTTTTCCCGTTCCCAACACCCCATTTCTCCCCACACCCGCAATCTTGGCCTTCACATCGAGTCTAACTTCTCCCTACCCACCATATTTCTCTCACTGCCCGCTCCTGCCGCTTCCACCTCAATAACATCTGTAAAGTCCGACCCTTCCTAACGTTCCATGCTACTAAATTCCTAATTTTCTCCCTCATCTTCTTTAGACTCTTCTACTGCTCTACTCTCTTCTTCGGTCTGCCCTCCACTCATCTGGCACCTCTTAAATCCATCTACCATTCTGCCATCCGTGCCTTCTTTCTCCTCATGATTCCATCTCCTCTTCTCTCTCCTCTCTTAGCTGGCTCCCCTTTCACTCCCATCTTAAATTCATCTTTCTCTGCCTCGTCTTTAAATCCCTCTATGGTCTTGCCCCACCATACCTTTCCTCTCTCCTTACTTTCTATACTCCCTCTCGCCCACTCAGCTCTGCCGATCTCTATCTACTCACTCATCTTCCCCCACCTTGTGCCCCATCCCGCTTCCGTTCTTTTCAACTTCTTGCCCCTTTCCACTGGAACCTTCTCCCTTTCCCTATCCGCTCCATCTCCTCCTATTCTTCCTTCCGCACTTCTCTAAAATCTTACCTCCTCCAATCCCCATCCTAACGCATTTGTTGTCTCTCTCACCACGGTCCTTCACCACATCCTATATCCTTGCTGCCTCTCTCACCACGGTCCAACACCACTCATATTATGCCATTTTGTTCATGTAAATTGTTACATATACTGTTTTCTGATACTTGATTCATATGTTGTTAATAGTTGTTATGTATTCTCTTTTATCCTTATGTAAAGTGCTTTGGTGTAAAGCGCTATATGAAAATCAATAAATACAAAATACAAATAAATCTGCAGATGGCCTTCTACAGAAGAACCTCCTTTTTGGCTGACACATTTCATAACTACGTAGAATTTCTTCTGGACTTTACCACTAGTAACTTTGGCCAACATTACAGTGGTTAGAGAATCAGATACTCTAATTCCCAAATATGTATGAGATCTTACAATTGCAATAGAATTGTTGTTCATTTTTCAACCACAATTATTACTATTTTCTTATTTGATTTAATAACCATAATATCTTTTTTTTTTTAAAAAAAATGTATTAATAGACGTGATTTTCTGTGGAATGTTTTTGGAGGCTCATAAGGCTGTGCTACAATCCTATTGGAGTTTGGTCAGGTATAATGGTATAATCTGCATAAGATAACCATGCAATATGTTGTTGTCCAATGAGAGAAGGAAAATTGTTGCACTTCTTTAGTTCATCATCTAAATCAGCCACATATACGTGATGAAGAATCAGTGCTAATGAGCATCCATGTTTCAGACCGTGATTAGTCTGAATCCCACTGCTTAAGAGCCAATCTTAGTACATTCTCAATTGGATGTTAGTGTTGGTGTAAAGTGTTTTGATGAAATACAGAATTAAGGGGAGCAACTCAAATTTCGACAATAGTGTATCATGATGAACAGTGTTGTGATCTATAAAGCAGATATGCAAAGCACTATCTTTAGTTTTCAAAGTGGTACGGATATTATATATCAGGGTCCATAAATTGGAAAAGATTCCAACACCTTTCCGGAATCTTGATTGTTAATTTTTAAAGATATTGGGGTTCTCTTATCCAATCATTCAGTTTTTTCACTAAGAGTTGTGAAAATATTTCTGCTCAAGCATTACTATCAACCGAAAATGAGTAGATAAATTACTGGGACCCATTCTATATATAGGTGTCACTATGCTTTTGTGATGGAGTTTAAGGAAAGGGGTGTTTGGTTATCAGACCAACCCTCCTGCGAGGGAATTACCTGCAGGATTTTAATAATTATTTTTTGTAAGTGCCAGGGCTTCTACATCCTTTTCAGATGGCATTTCCTCACAATAATGCAAATGTTATGGAGTCAAAACATAGTGAGTGGATCTAGCTATGTGCTAGGCTTTCAGTCTCATATAATTAGTTAATGTATCTATCTGATTGGTATGCAGACGAACACAACAAGCTATGCAATTGTTATGCAAGCTGGCAAAATAAGTCAGTTTAGCTTCCCAATATGTGTGCAGTCAATCACAATGGATACAAATAGATGTGTGCTAGGGATGCAGATAGCAATACGAGTGTTGCAACTGTTGCAGTAGCAAACACATTCATTCAATCTAGCTATGTGCTAGGTATGCAAGCATACAGTTTAGCTATGCAGTTGTTACGCAGTCAAGCACAATAGATCAATATAGCTATGTGCTAGATATGCAGGAAAATACAATAAGCTATGCATTTGATATGCTGGCAAACATAATGAGTCGGTCTAGCTATGCACTGGGTATGTCGGCAAATACAGTAAGCTATGCAACTGTTATGTAAGCAAACACAATGGATCAATATAGAATTGATCTGGATAGGAGGCAAATACAATAGCTATGCAATGGTTGAGCAGGCAAACAAAATGAATTAATCTAGTCATGGTATGTTATGTTGATAGAGTTTATAAAGCATGCTTTCATCTGAAGATATCTTGGCGCTGAGACCACACGCAGCTTAACACTGATGTCTAGAAAAGGAGCGTTTTCAGAGATCTCCTGAATTGTAATTAGCGATATCTCTAAGTGCCACTGGCAGGTCGTTCCACAACCGAGCCACTGCCACAGAAAAAGCTTGCCCTCCCATTCGAGAATGACAGAAGGGTGGTACAAAAAGCAAACACGACATCCCCGACCAAAGACAATGGTTAGGGACATATCAGCTGAATTTTTCCCGAAGATACTCTGCTCCCAGGCCCGACAAGGCCCGGTGGACCAAACACAGAGATTTAAATTTCACCCGCTGTACAACGGGTAGCCAGTGGAGCATACGAAGAACTGGTGCAATATGGGCTCCATACAGGGAACTGGTAGCCAGCCATGCAGTGAGATTTTGAAGACGCTGCAGCCGTTGGATGAGACCTTTTGGCTGACCAAGATAAAGAGCATTACAATAGTCCAGACCACTCAAAACCAGAGCGGCAACAACTCGAGGCCTAAATGTTAGGCAGAATTACATGCAGTAGCCTTTGGGAACACTACACATAATTAAGACTACAGGTGTAAGCACAATCTCACCTTTGGTACAAGCCTGTACTACACAGTTATGCGGTAGCAGTGGCTGAGCAGCCAGACTTATCTCAAGAGTAATGTGAGCAGTACAAGATGTTACAAAATGGACTTGCAATCACAGTAGTTCAAACAAACACTATTCAAGGTTTCTTGGCAAAAGAATATACATTTATTTACACAGTCAGTTGGAAAACATTCACTAGTAAGAAGCAGTTCAATATCACAATCTTAATACACTACAGTACACAACCAATACATTTCTGAACAAGTTAGGCTCCCCTGAAGAGGGAGCAAAATGGCACTTCAGTAACTTTCAAAAGGGGTAGAAAGACAAGGGTTAAAATAATTAAAGCACAATTACTTTCATAGGCAGGCAAATAGTTCCAGTTCACTACAACTGGCAATTCAATTCAATAGGTCTAGGCCAAAGTCAATGGTTCGGAGTCTTGGATAGGATAGCACAGTTCTGTTAGTAAACGGTTAAGTCTTTGACAATGTTCGAGGAAGTAGTTTGCCAGAGAAAGAGTTATATGTCGGTTTAGGAGTGAACAAGACTCCAAAGTTGGGAAAGTTTCACAAACTTTCGACACGGCAGATATGATTTCCACACCGCGTTTGCACAGTACCTTATTGATGAAGAAAAGCTGTAGATGAGGCAGTTGTTCCTGGCAGTTCCTGCAGATCTCACTGTTCCTGAGATTCAGTCGTGGGGAATAGAAGGAGGACGTCAGGAGGTTCCTGCACTGCCCAGGGAAGTGCCACAAGCTTGGCTAAGCGTCGGTTTTAAGGTGTGAGTGCCTTAAAGTCCACAAACTCGTATCCTTCTCACTGCCTATCCGGTTTTCAACAACACGCTGATGAAAATTCGACCAGTATGGAGACAGTGTCCAGGAGGCTTATGAGTTGGTTGCTCCCACCAGCTCAATGGAAGAAGTCGTCCTTGAAGGGGCTTCTCTGTCGATGGAGTTTCAGGCAATTCGGACCTGCGGCAGGGCTTCATCGGGTAAACCAACGGTCCAGGAGTTGCAGCAGTCGTCTTCCTTCAGCTCGTCTTCGGTTCTTTTGTTCTTTCGTTCCAGTGGTCGACTCTGCTTTCCATGTCCCAGAGAGCTGCTGTTAAACAGTTTTCTCCCATTCATTCCAGCCTAGCTGTCACTCACCTAGCAGGGTGGCTCTCCTTGCCAGACAGTCAGCCAGCCAATCACGGCAGAGTGTATTCAGGTCTCCTAAGAAACTAAGCACAGGGAGTTTCGGGCACCTCCCCCACATCCTGCCCAACCCAGACACTCAGGTGGCAGAGGAGGGCTTCACCACTGAAGTCCGCCAAAGGGCTTCGAACAAAGGGACTAAACCTGGTTTGGTGTGCAGAGCTAAACACAAGAAGGACCTTTCCTAAAAGAAACGGCAAAAAAAATGACCGGAGTCTGTTTTTACAGAGGGGTCATGGGTGCCATATTGAAAAAAATGGCTGACCCGATTTTTAGATACCGGTGTTCGCGGTCGGGAAAAATCATGGTAGTTTTTTCTAAAACCACTGCCACCAGCCATTTCAAGAGGAAAGGGTAACATTTGACTGTTACATGAGTATTTAGACACAGGATGCTAGGCAACCCCTCCAGCACTCTATAGGAAGATAGTGTGTGCTGGGTCTATGAATTTAAAAAGACTAACAAAGTCAATTTAACTTCACATGCTCTGGGAGATGGTAGTCAGTCCCACAGAAGGTATTTAAACCTTGGGGAGTCATAAAGACGCCCCTGTGCCACTGCACTGAAGGTGCTGTGTGACACACAAGAAAACAATTATGCCCATGGAGTTTGTCTAAAAACTCCATATCCAAAGAACACAAAAGTAAAACACACATCAAAATACATGAAAGACTGGAAAAAAAGGCTCACACTTTTTCCGGGTAAAAATTAAAATACTAGAAACAGGGACGTCATTTAGGGGTCGCCAGAGGTCACAAGAGCAACCGCTGACGATTGGCCAGCGACCTCTGTCAATCTCTTGCAATCTCTGGCAAGGAGAGGGGCTCCACCACCTTCTGCCATTTCCTAGCACTGGGAATATCAACTGCCAGTATACGCAAGCCAGCAAGCATTGACAAAGACAATAGGTGTGGCTTTATCAAATGCCACTTTCCCCCTATTTCCAGGGGCTACACTTTACCAGTATTTTCAGCATATGCTAGATGAAGCGCCAGACGCCCTGATATTACCATCCAATGACAAGTAAACAGTCTATGGATACGGACAGCCAACCATGCCCAGGTCAGGGCCCACATCGGTCTCAAGAGGTTAGCTCAGGGGCAACGTGCTCGCCTAGGAAGCAAGACGACACGGAGCACCACAGGTTCGATCCCCGGGTCCGCGCTTAGAAACCTCTGAGTAATAAGCGCATTATAAATATCATATCATTAAGAAGAGTTGCACGTTAATGACAAAGGGAATGCTGCCAAACTGTCTTTAAATTACAGGACCTGCGAACACAGGTTTTTAATCTGTAGAGCATCTCAAAAAGACTCTGTAAGTATATCCAAGTAAGAGCAAACCCTTTCTCTAGTTCTACCAACTCCACGTGTATTATTCTCTACTGGGCATTTCTAACAAGCTTACTGGTCACTTCTCAACACATAATTACAAGGGGAGGGGTGACTTCAATGATGCCTGGAATTTAGACTGGAGGATGTGGGCAATATTCCACAGGGTCAAAGTCTGCAATGGAAATCTGTGACCTCTGAGCTGTTGGTTCTAAACCCTAGTTATGAACTACACTTCCCAGAATGCACTCTGCACTAACTATATAGATGTCCTCATGGAAACACATGGCCAAACTGAATTCGCCATAAGAGCGGACTCACAGGATTACAAATTCCATAAGTACTGTATCTCGCTAAGGCCGAAAACCCATAAGACTACATGCCATGTTGTATTCTGCCTGACGATGTGCAGGAACAGCAACAGAACTATATACCAGAACATTGTACTCTGTGATTTAGGACGTTATGGACCATAATGCACTTGTCTCTAGGGGTCACAATGAACCTCTTCCATTGTTTTTTTCCAGTTCTTTCATCCTCTCAGCCCTGCTTCTAAACCCACCCTCCCAGGCGCACACAGCGTGAAGATTGGGGTGAGTGTGTAGGCTTTCAAGCCGGACAACCAATGTTGCAAAGGAGTTGGATCAATCCAGCAGGACAGGAGGAGGCGGCAGCCGTTAACGGACCGCCTCTTACTGGCTTCGTGCTCATACCATATAAAGGTGTTAATGGATGGAAATATATCAAATCATGAGAAGGAAAAAAAAACGAAGCGGTCCCTTCTTCTGGGCCTACTGACTGGCCCTATAGAATGGCAATGCGCTGCCTCCATAAAAGGCAGAGAAATCAGCAAAAACCTAACATAGACTTGACTTCCTATTCATACTGCAGGCACTAGCAGGGGCTGTGAAGGCGCAGCTCGCTTTGCACATTTGCTTGTCTGACAGGCCAGGCCGCCAGGAAAGGTGCTTTGGAGGATAAGGCACACAGGCTTCGTTCGCGCTCCTGCTGTGCTCAGCAGATGATTCCGCCTGCACTGAGACATTTGCTCATGCAGGTTTGGTTTTGCGATCATGTTCCCTGCGTGCCTACATAGATGAAGCATGCATGGAGGAAATATTAGTACATTGGAAAGCGGCTTTAAGTTTTGTATCCAAGTAAAATCTTTTTTATATACATTGTTGCCTTTTGGTCCAAAGCTCCGTAATCTCACTTCAACTGAACCTAGCTGGCTGCTACTTTTAACATTTATGCTATTTAATGTAGACAATAAAGTGCTAGTTACAACTCCCTGCGCTCTGCTTTTTAGTTGGGTAAAGCTCAGACACCACCCCGTAACCTACACCCCAATATTATTACCACTTCATATATGATATGATAGGTTATTTATTACGCGTTTAAGAGCAGGAGGTTTCTAAGCGCGGACCCAAGTTCAAAACTGTGGTGTTCTTGTGTCGTCTTGCTTCCAAGGCCAGCACGTTGTCCATGAGCTATCCTCCCGATAAGCTATCTGGGTGGTTTAGCTTGTGTTTATCGTTTTGTGGGGTTCAGTTTCCTTCTTGTAGCCCTTATATGTTTTGTTTATCTTCAATGTTCTGAGTCACTAAGTCCCTTAGGGGGCAGATTCAATTTTGAGTTGTACCCCATGTGCAGGGCCGGTGATGATGGGCAGTAGGTGTTCAGTGCAGGGGTGGTAAATGTCTTGCACTTGCAAAAATAAGGAGGCGGAATGAAAGGGGCGTGGGGGCAGATCTGCTCTTGAGCATTAGGTCCTGAAAGTCCTGGCCGTGTTGGGCGTTAAATAATTTTATATATTAGGCTTAAAAGTGCAATCCGCTAAACCTGGAGTTTTGACATATAAACAGGGTGCTTTGCAGAGGCAGCGCGTTTGTGCAAACGGGTCTGATCTTCATGCAAATAGAATTCTGAGGTGGAAGAGGAAAAACCGATCCCGAGAGACAGGGGAGAACCATGCAGCAGGCGTCTCCTGAGAGGAATAGTTGTGCCCTTGCCTACCCTTCCCCTGCCTCGTGAGCATGAAGCACTAATCTGTAGGATTATGGGCCGGCTCTCTGCACAGGTGACCGAATGGCCACCGTTTACATTTCCAGCCCAACAAGTTCCACGAGGATGGCGGTGGCGCAAGTTACCAACCCCCCCTCAAGCCGGAGGTCTTCACCCAACAGGTTACACGAGAGAAAATGAAGGGCTCTTGTACAGCGCAATCTGTGGCTGGAACGGTTTCTAGGCACTTTGAGGGTTAGCGGGGTGTGGTTTTCCGGCCAGATACGGTCTGGTTTACAAGTTGTATTTATGTATTGAAGTTTCGTAATGCTCAACAAGCAGAACAAACTGGCAGAAAGCACAGGTGGGGGGTAGGCAGCAGGGAGAGAGGGGAGGCAAAGACAGTATGCTTGGGGCTGCAGCACATTGTACACTTGTACAGATAGTTTACAAACAAAGTTTACAAAAAAAACTGCGGTTCTTAGTGAACGATTTAAAAGTCGATGTTGAGGGGCAGTCGCCATCACCCTTTTGGGCCTCCTTTGTGATGCTGTTAGGAAAGATTTCATAATTATATGTAATTTTCCCTCCATGTGTACACCCCCAAACTTTTTGTTGCTGTTTAGACACCATAGACTAACTTTGCCAGAGAAACACAACCTTCAGCTGTACTCTGGGCTTTCGTTCACTTTTTATGGGGAAAAGGACATGCCCTTAAGACAGTCAGTACTGGGAGACTTTGTTTCCCTTAGTCCTTTTCACATGTTGCAACGTTTGTGCAACATGTAACAAGTACACAATGTACCTTTCAGTACAGTGTACTTGGGTCTGTAGTCATTATCCAAAGGCCCTAGATACTCCTGATGGACCTTTTGTGAGATTTGCAGATGTGTCATGGAAAGGCTGGTGGCAGCTATATTTTCACATTATTTTTAATCCTGTCCTGCCATGATAACTGTGTTAACCATGTTTGGCACAAATAGGTGGCCTGGTTCCAAAATGGCCATTGCCTTATGTACTCTAACAAAGAATAGGGACATTACCATCAAACCTGCAGATAAGGGAGGTGCCACGGTGATCCAAAACACAGAAGATTACAATAAGATGGTCCTAACACTCCTACCTAGGAAATGACCCAACTGAGGATATACAAAAACTGATTTCACCAATTTTGGAGGAAGCCATAGCTGAAGATTATATTAGCACAAAGGAGTATGAATTCTTAAATGCTTCAATGCCAAGAAGACCGGCATTTTATGCATTGCCAAAAGTACACAAAGACAAAATACCTGTGCCTGGGAGGCCTATCGAGTCTGGCATTGGATTAATCCTGGAACCTCCCCCGGAATTTGTAGACTTTTTCCTCAAGCCGATGGTAGGTAAGATGAGATCATACTTGAAAGATACAATGGCAGTATTGAATCTCTTGAAAGAATGGTCCTTTGACCCAGAATGTAACATACTAGTGACCATGGATATCTCAGCACTTTGTACCAGAATACCGCAGATGGTGACACTACAGGTGGTTGAAAAGATATTACGAACTACACAACCCCCTCTGAGGACTCCTGTGAACTTTATAATGCAACTGGCAGAAATTGCCCTCACAAAGAATTACTTTCTATATGGAGACACATTTTATGAACAGATCTCAGGCACCGCCATGGGTGCAACATTTTCACCCAGTCTGGCGAATCTATATGTAGCAGAATTCGAAGAGCAATCAATCTACCCCAATACGAACCCCTGGCTGGATTACATTGACCTTTGGGCTAGTTAAATTGATGATATCCTGCTGATTTTCAAGGGCATAGGACAAGACCTAACATCCATTATTTTCTTGGTTGAACCAGCAGAATCCATACTTAACATTTACGGACACACACAGCTGGACGTCTCTACATTTCCTAGATCTGAGACTGTAAGTCAAGAACAATACCATCTCAACCCGTATGTTTAACAAACCCACGGATAGGAATTCTTTACTCGTGTTCTCAAGTTTCCATCCAGCTATCCTAAAACAAAATGTGCCGTTTGGACAATTTCTCAGATACCGCAGGAACTGTAAAATCACTGTGGAATATGACAAACAAGTGGATCAATTGACTAGAAAATTACAGAATCGAGGCTATCCCAAACAAATCATTAAAAAAGAGCAAGAAACATACTGAGGGAAATTACCCTAGATCAGCATGAGAAGCAAACAAACTCAGATGATAAAATCACTGCTGTATTCACGTACTCCCCGATGATTAACAAAATAAAAAAAGAAGTACGGAAACTATGGCCTATTCTAAATGTAGGAGATTCCAACCTAATGACACAGAGGTTTGCAATCAAGAGAGGGAGGAACTTAAAAGATGCGTTGATCCACACTTACAGAGAGCCAACAAGCCAGACTCCAGACACTTTGTGGAATCAAGCAAGACCATCAGGACATGGCCCATGTGGGTCATGTAGTGCCAGTGCCAGCACGACGAGGACCAAAACCATAGATATAGGCTGGAAATACCCCTGGGTTCAGAGAGGCCTAGCAAATTGCAACACGAAAAACATAATCTATCTCATTACGTTTCCCTGTGGCTTACAATACATAGGGATGACCAACCGTCCAATTAAAACTAGACTGGCAGAACATCGTTCATGCATCCGGACTAAATCACAGCCCCAATGGTAGCACATTTTGCACACAAACAACACGGTCCGAACGATTTCAAGTGGTCTATAATTGAAAAGGTCAACATCCCAACAAGAGGTGGCAATCTGCATAATCTTCTGTATAGAAGAGAGCAACAGTGGATATTCCAGCAAAAAACTGATACCAACGGCCTAAATTAACCCACGTCCTGGCAGACTTTGGCAACACTGTAGTGACTGGCCCTTACTTCTGATGTTAATGTTTCTCATCTGTTGTTTTCTTGATTGATGTCTCTGATTTGTCTTAGTCACTGTGGCAACCTGTGGACACTAGCATTGCCGGTATGTTGGTTTTGTGTAGAGATACTCCATAGTAATCCATTTGGAGTCTTATGCCACCAGCACAAGTATATCAAATATTTGCAACCCATATACGATACTTAGATCGCATGTCTGGTTTTGATTGCTTTTGACATTAACACCAGTCCCTACATAGGTTTATATCACAAAACATGACACTGCAACCCTTGTAAGCCTGACACTAGCAACTGTTAGTGTTTACATAGTCTTGTATCACGACTTTCTGCCATCTACAGTGAGCTAACTGCAAAAATGTTGTATATATGTTGAGTGGGAGTCTACTGGGGCACATAGTGCCACATATGATTGCATATTACCATCACAGCAGTTGTGTCTCCAGACATAAACTAGGCCATTAGCATCATCTGGCTCAGCCTTTCTGCGCAAAATGGTCCGAAAAACGACTGCAAGCGAATGCCTTTTGCAACAAAGTTAATCCTTCTTTACCTACCCTTTTGTCCAGAAGAAAGAGAAAAAAGCAGTTGGGCAATCACCCACTGATCACAAGTTCTGATTTCTCTGTGTCTGTCCATTTTTGCTTTTTGTGTTGGTTTCCTGAGGCCAGAAACATCCCCACCCTCCCTACTCTGCAAATAGGACTACATTACCCAGCACCATTGGTAGTTTTGCTTTACCACTCCTTCTGACATGGTCACGTGTATCAGCAGCTACGCAGCGTGACTTTTACATAGTATCGCACACTGCCAGCAACACCAATTAATACCAGCCGGGATGGACCACGGCTACATCCACACACGTGCCTTCACCCCCATGAAACATTTGAAACGGTGAGAACGCTATCCAGCGGCCGTGTGAATCTACTTTAGAGGGGGAGGTACGCTGAGGTTATGCCTCATGCAGCACCCGCCGTGTATGCATGTATACACATTTCTCCAACGTTATTTCAGAAGAGGGGAGCCATCCAACACGAACACTTTGTGTAGACTACATCTTAAAAGTTCCCTGGTAGTGTCATAACTAAGAGGAACAGTACAACAGGCACTCGCTCGCATGTATGTTTTACACTCACTAGGGTGAGCATATTAATTGGGGATGTACTTCGGATATGTTAAAGCACAACCATTACATAGGAAATGTCACCATGGGGTATTTTGTGCATGCGAACAGACTCAAGCTAGTACATGTTCATTTTTGTGAACATGAGTTCAAAGTTTCACTGTAATTATGAAACTGCTATTTATTGCCATACAGCCACATGATCAGACTGAAGCACCCATTTGGGGCTTTGTTTTTCTTCTCTTTTGAAGGTTGTACAACATTGGGCTCATTAAAGAACAGCGGCTTCAGGAAGTTTGTAGTTATGCTTCCTGAAGTAAGGACCAGCACATACAAGTGGGGAACACTGACCATGAGGTATGACACAGTCCTGCGTGGCACTATGTATGGGATACACTGTGTCCCCCCTTTTTAGAACACTGTAACTAGGTTTTTATTTATGTTCTCCCTTCCCCTCCTCTTTTTTTAATAGGTGGGTCCTCAACAGCCACGTAATGCTTTATTACAACTTATAAAGCCAGCAGATGATCTAATGCTGACTTCACCAGCCCTGTTGAAACTGGTGTAACTATCCAATACCATTGAAACCCGTCGGCGCATCATTGGGCTGCAACTTGGCATAAAAAGGATTGAGAAATTTTCAACAATTCCCTGCCAGCCTGCAGCTCTATCCTCTTCATAAACAAAAAGAAGAAGAGGTTCTTTTGTGGATATTTATGGATCGTACGTTGTGGAGTTTAGGATAATGAAAAATCACTTGACGTACTTAGTATTTAGGAGAACTGTTTGAAGTATTTGGTCCATTGATCTCTGATACTTTTTAATCTCCTTAACCCACAAAATACCATTGGTTTATGGTAAAAACAAGAAAGACAACTACCAAGAACCTGTGGGTTTTTAAATAAATGTTCTGCTTTCCATAGAAACTGATTACAGACTAAAAAATGTTTCACTTGGAAGGCAGTCTTTACATGGTGAAAAGGCAATAGAAAATGAATATCAAATACTGATTCCCCTGAGAAATTCTTATGCAAACAAAATCACCCGAAACAGAATGTGTGATTATCCAAAATGGCCATGCCACAAGGTTCTTTGTCCTGTTCTTTGGCCATCTTGCCCCTTTTCCCTCCCCAGGTCGAGTGGACCCGGGTCAGTCCTTATTTGGACATGCAGTTTCTCGTGAAATGCCAAGCTTTCGCAGGCTTCTACATGCCTTGTGTGTGTGACTCCAGGATGTGGGCTGGGGTGTCTGTCACCAATACACATCCTGGGTGCCAGAAAGCATGGAGTGCTATGAATGACTGGGACCACCGTGGTCCATGATTGGTCCACATATGGAATGTGTGTTTGTGAGCAGATCTCCCTTTGGGTCCTCTCCGTTTTGGCGTGAAGGGAACTTGCGATATGAGGAGGCTGAAAATACCCATACCATGTCGATCTCTGGAGTTCTCACTGAACAAATGATAGGATCCAAGTATCCTGAAACTACGAAGCTGAGTTGAGGAACCGCTGGTAACCCGCTGGAAGGTTTGGAACCCTAAGCCCGCTGTCGTCCTGTAGGACCCCTCTGCATCTGGTCATCCTAGAAGGTCTGCAAAGATGCTTTGACCCATTGGAATAGTGGGGCCAACTATTCTCTGCACCTTCACCAAAACCTGCAAGTAAGCTTTCTCAGAAGTGTCCCTGTGCCAACCAGTGGACTGACAAACTTACTCAGTTGCTTTGCTCTGTCACTGCCGCCATTTCGAGTAAGTCCTCAAGACCTGGTATACTGTTAGCTCTGTGTCCACGTCACCCTCACACCGAATTTCGTACACTTGGCATTCCCAGGTCTGAAGTGAGATGAGTGCACCAGGACCGGAGCATACGCGGTTACTGTGTTCACCTGCCACAGCAACAACCCTTGCAAGTGTGCTGCATTTCTGACCTCTTGCCCCTGAAGCCTGCTGCCGTGAAACCCGGTCAATTCATCCACCCAGAGCGGAGAAATCGCCACTATCCCGTTTGGGAATCCTCACTGTATCTCAGGAAGTGAAAGCCGCAGAGACGTCCTTTTTGCTGCGCTCGTACCTGCAAGCGAAGTGGACTGAACTGGCAAAGTTTGGGGCCGAGTGCGCCTGGGACTGGTGAGTACGTCCAACACTAACCCAACACTAACCGGTGACCCCTAGCACCAGGGCCCCTTTATATGCACAAGTGGCTCCTGAGGGTCACTCTCCTTTCCACCGCTAGTGCGAACTAGCAACTCCATCCGCTCTCTGGAACTGCCTCTGCCTTCAGGTGGACGTCCTCCCTGAATAGTGGGAACTTATTCTTCATTGCCTCATCCACCTTCCTGAGCTTCTAGACTGCCTCTTAGGTCTGTTGCTGATCTCGAAGGGGTCGAAAGACTACCTCCACTGCCTGTTTCCTTCCCATCTAGGTTTTCGACATATTTCGTGCATTGAACCCTTTACACCCAATGGTCTTATATATACATTTTATTGATAGTGTTGTGTTGATTTACTTAGTATTGCTGTGATTCTTTGGCTAGGGTCTGAGTTACAAAGGCCTTGTAATAAATGTGTTTATATTTTTGATATAACACCGGTCTGGGAGTAATTTGTATCTGTCCTTACTTGGTGTGCTCATTTAGGTCTTACAGTCACCTTCACCCCTCCTGAGACTTAGTCTTGACCGCCTGCCATAGCTTCCTTGATTGGTCTGGCTTGTCCAGAGGTTAACCTGTTCCAAGAAACTAGGCTGGCCTTCTGAACCTCTGCCCACCAGGTCAGAGTTCAGAAATCCATCTTAACAGATGCCACTTCCTGTGATGTCACATGGGGGCGTGGTCAAATGGCATCACTTCCCATGATGTCACTCTTGGGGGCGTTGCATTCTGATATTACTTCTGCTATCCCTGGCATTTTGGTGAAATGACATCCCTGCTTACAAATCCAGCAAAGTTGCTGGTGTGTCAAAAGGTAAGGGAAATTAGCACATTCTTGAGAATTCTCCCTAACACTAAAAATAGGGTGTATAAGGGGGAGAACCTTCCTCAAGATCCTCAAATGGAAGTGTCCTGCCTTACACACCGCCAAAACCTGTTGTTCCCTCGAAAGAGATGGAGAGATCACAACCTTCAGATTCTTAACGGTCAAGACGGGAACAGGGAGGGATCTGAGGGTGAGCGGCCAGAATGAAGACACCTAAAGTGAAGCAACCGGAGGGGAATCCACAACCAGTACCTCGGTCTTGTCACCATTGAGTTTCAGCCAGTTGTGGTTCATCCAGTCTCCCACGACTGAGAGACACTGAAAGAGGCGAGATGACATCTCAGCCTGCTCAACATCTAGACGAATCAGGATCTGAGTATCATCCGCATGTGAGTAGCATCTCAGACTGAAGGAGCGGATGAGACACACAAGTGTCTACCATGTGCTAGGTATTCAGGCAGATACAATACTTCATGCAATTGCTATGCTGCCCATTACAATGAATCAAACTAGCTATGTGCTAGGGATGCAGGCAAACTATAACAGACCAGTTTAGCTATATAATCTAGCTATGGTCTATGTACTCAGCCAGGTACAAAAAGCTATACAATGCTTGTGCAGGCAAACACAATGAGTCGACCTAGCTATGTGCAAGGTGCAGATGCAATTATCTATGCAGGCTACTAGCAACCACACTTTAATTAGAAAGGCCAATAGTATGGTCAATAAGGATATAATCCATTTTTGAAAAGTAAGTGTGCAATGGAGAATAACACGTATATTTCCTGGTGCTGGTATTAGCAACTTACTATGTATCCACCAGGCCCAGGTTTTTCATAAACGGCTGCAGTGCCTGCTTATCTTTAAGCAGGATATCATTCACCTTACTGAGTGTATTCAAGATTCTGATGATGGTTTGTTTAAATCGTTATCAATCAAAATATTGTGACCATGAAGTGCTGTGATTAATACTTCTAAGATCACAAGGACATCAGTAGGTACCACAGGAGAAGTCTACATCCACCCACATCAACTTTGTCTCTTCTAGACTAATACAAGTCACTATCCAAAGCTCTTCTTGGTCATTATGAACATCCAGAGGAGACACCAGGAGCTTAGCTTTCTGTGCAGCAAAAGAATAGTCGGTCCGTGGGAATAGTGGGCAGGGGTGGACTGGCCCATAGGGTCCTCTGGAGATTTCCCAGTGGGACTCTGCACCCTGGGCCTCTTTTCTGTGGTATTTCCAAATTTTCTCTAGAAAAAGCTTGGGCTTGCTGAAAATGTGTAATATGGGGCCACTTTGAAAATTATTTCCAGGGCCTTTTTTGGTTCTCAGTACTTATTTCCAGGGCCTCTGATAGTGGGGTGCTGTAGAATAGGCAGAGGGTTTTGGGCCATTCAAGGCACACAATAGTGTATGTTGAGTCCTTATATAGTTTGGATGCTAGACCAAGTTCCCCCTACCACACTTGCACGGAGGAAAGAAGCAGAGCCCAGCAGATCACTCTCCAGGGAATCCAAAAGGATTAGACAACTAAGTGTTGCCCCAATCCTAGTCACTAAGATGAGCAGAGATGGGTCTGAATGTTAGGTCGAGTACAGGAGCTTTTTATCAGTTAACCATGTGGTGGCTCATTGGCAGAACAGAGGTCTTCATGCCTGCACAGCGTGCCCTCTCCACAGTGCACACAGGCATGCCATTCTGTGGCAGCTACGGCTCAAGTGCACATTATTTTGTCTATCGGACATCTTGATGTCAGCCATTAAATCAGCTGCCATTACATTAAACCCTATTTTTTATGCCACTCTTCCAAACTGATAACAAAAATCACTCATACATGTTTTGTAAATTTGAAAATGTATTGCCGATTTTTGGAAAGACAGATTTGAATTTAACAGTAAATGCGTTTTGTACGCATGTATAGATTCTGTATTGGCATGGGGTTTTCTTTTTTTTAATAATTTGTTGCTCTTGCCCTGCATGCTTCTAACAAGCCGGCCAGCTACAGTGTGCTCAGATGCTGCTCTTTTGCCTCTTACACCGTAAAGTCTCGGCTCTGAATACAACCATCAAAGTGGGCGCAGGTGGGCGATTAGTAGGGCCGTGAGCAACAATATGGGACGTGTCCCACTTTGCCTGAGTGTAGCCTGCATTTCCATTGCAAGTAGGAGTGGTGGAAGAGTTCCACGTCACCGCAGTAGGTGAATGGCCGTTTTGTGATTTTTGCAGCTTTTTCAGGGGTGGTTTATTGGGTAGTTGGGGTGAGAGGGTTGAAGGGTACTAGGAGATGTGTCCCCTCTTGTGAAACGACAACGAGGTGACCTAGATCTCTATGCATGCCTGGGAATCAAACAGCACACAGGAGATGTGGGTTCTAACCTCCCCACCTAGTAAAACCTATGTTTTTCAATTGTATTGTAATATGACTGACCATTCACTCACATTTTAACCAATTCAAGTTTATTATATGGCACTATTTCGTCACTGCATACCTATTGAGGATGTATAAAGGAACACGAATGACAGTGAAACATCTATTTACAGCTATCATGGAGGATTTGGCAAGTGTCTATTAAAAGGCTAGTGCTATAACGGGGCGTCAGTGTTCTGATGGATATTGTACATATTTAAAAGCAAAGGTGCAGATTCACCTGCCGATTCACCAGCCCACCGTAAAACTGGCAAAGGTGCTGGTAGGTAGTCCTAGCACCTTTCAAAATCCAGTTCCCCAAAGTGAGGTCCTTTTTAATTTCGTACAACTGTTCCAGTTTGGGATTTTTTTTTTTTTTTTTAAACAAACACGTAAGGCAACCCGTGTGGGAATATTTGGTAAATGCTGGGCCATTAATAACAGATGACAGCCTTGTACAGCCTCCGGCACGTGGCAGGTGAACTCTGATTTTAGTGAAATTATAATTGTGCGCTAAAAGAGGGACGTTCCTCCTGGCAAGCAGTACAATCAGTGTTGGCATAACATTTGTAATTGCTGGTTTGAAAGGTGTGGCTAGCTATGTGTGGGACAAAGACTTGGGGCGCTTTTGCAGTGCGCCCAGGCACAGCTGTTCTTTAAAAACAATTATTTTAAAATGATTTCCCACAGTAGAACTTAACCCAAGCGTGCTTTATTGTATGTGTTGCTCTAGAAATGCCCCACCCTCCATTGTCATAGTTGCTTAAAATTAACTTAAGTGCGTATGTAGTTGCTTCTAGCGTACATTTTTGTGGTGCACTGTCACATAGTGCAAATTGTAACCGCAAACTCTTGCAAAGGACACCACTACAGCTTGTTGTTGTGCTGGAAGAATTCTTTGTTATATTTCTTTGCACTGCATTCTTTTGTAAATGTAGTGTGACGGAAGATAACGCCATTTTGAATATTTAAAGCTAAGAAGCCACTCTGATCTACTTCATTCAGCAAAGCTGAACAAAGCATAGTTGACATTAAATAGGAGTGTGCTCGCTAACTTATTGTAGACCTTGTGGTATTTACAAACAACCTACTTCAGAAATCATGACAATCGCATGCTCTGAAAATGCTTCAGCTGGTTGTGAATCTGAGAGCACAGGGGCTATGTGCCTCATCAACGATAGACTGTAAACCGCTAAACCCTCTCCTGTTTTTAATGTTCAGATTCATCACATAGGGCACGCTTTTAAAAAGAGAACTCATAATGACACCAGCTTCAGCACAAGTTGAATGCTACTCCTTGCCTCTTTAAGAAGTAGGAGAAAAGAGGGGCCAATTGCAACTTTGCACTTGCAGCGTTTTTCAAGGAGTTCTCTGGTGTGTTTTATTAGTCTGCAATGTGACGCACGTTTAGTATACACAAGTAGCAATGCATCAGTGTCAGACCTGTCCCTGTGACAGATTACAATTATAATCGTAGAAACAGTGGTGCATTTGTGATGGAACAGAACAGCCAACACTTGTTTCGACCTAAGGGGCTTTATCAAGGCATGGTGGTTTCAATATGTGATCCACTACTTAGGGTTGGTCACATGGTTCTGGGGTCCATGGTTTTGTACATAGTGTAGGCGCGCAAACTTTATTGGAAGAATTGGTAGTTGAATGGTTTTGATAGTTGCAGGAATGTGTGCTTTATTGGTATGGTATGGTATTGTTTATGTATCCACCTCCAACTCCCTCAAGGTCAGTCGCTTCTCCAAGCAACACATTGGTGGCAGATCTTTCTTCGGCTGGGGCTTCCCTCTGCAACAGCCTCCATGCCTCCCAGAAACTTGAGGGGAATCATCTCTGGTTCCGGAAGCACCTCCAAAACATCTCTCCGCTGCAGAATTCCTGGCTGCAACTGAAACTTCACTGGTTACCTGGCCACCCTCTGATCTCAGGCACAGGTCCCCTCCCCCGCCAGTCACACACCTGCACTGCCCTACGGGCAACCCCCGCACTTGCGGACTGTCTCCTGTATCCTTTCAGTCCCGCTACCAGCACTTGACACCCGATGTCTGCACTTACCCTTACACTTGCCACCAGCTGGCCGTACTTTTGCTTATTGTTATTTATTCTATAATCCTTTGTAATGCACTGTTCCCCTTCCACTTGCCCCGCCCACTTTCCCCTTCCACCGCACTTGTGCGATCTGAATGACAACATGCCTAGTAGGGTCCTTGCCTTCGTCTTCCCTCTGTTCCCCCTCCCTTGCCACGTTGCACCTTGAAACACTTGTGTATAGACGCGTTTCAATGGCTTATCATATCATATCATATCATTTATAAAGCACCTATACACAGGCAAGTGTTTCAAAGTGCTCAAGGAGGGTGGGAACATGAGGTAAAAACCAACAGCCGCTCAAACCCATGAAATTCTGAGGCGATGATAGTCTGCACAGGCAGATTATGTGCTTACAAAATCATTTAACAGTCAAGACACAGCAAATAGACCTGACATGATTCTGCAGTTTTACCAGTGCAATTAAGGAGTATGGACAAGGGAGAACAGACGGACGATCTTCAGGCATGCTGCATTCGGATCGTGCAGGTGCACATGCAGTCACAGGGAGGGGGAGTTCCAAGTGCACCCGGTCGGTGGAGACTAGGGTAAGTTCAGAGAGAGCCACTCTCTTGCGTTATTTCTCAAGTGCAATGACGGTGGGGTGTAGGGCCCTGAGGGAAGTGCGAGAGAGGACTGGTGTGGGTCCCAGGACTTTTGAGACTCTGAGGTGCACCAGGCAGCCAGTCAGCATGCTGTAAGGGAGAGAGGGAAAGAGCAGTGAGCTATGTAAGCAGGAAAGAGGGAGAGGGAAGGAAGAGAAGAGGAAGGTCTTGAGGAGTTTCTGGAATTTAAGTAGATCAGGCTCAAAATAGATGGAGGCACGGAGGCTATTCCAGGTGGAGGCACCTGCTGAGGATAAGGATCTGCCTCCAAATCTCTGCTTGGAAAACAGGCTCACTCGCAGAAGGTTGGAGGTAGATGAACGGAGGGCTCGTGAGGGACAGTATTTAGGCAGCAGGCACCAGGAAGCCTTGTGGACAATGCAAAGGGTCTTGAACTTGATCCTTGCAGCCACAGGGAGCCAGTGAAGGGATTCAAGCGCCAGAGAGATGCGCTCCCTGGGCTTGAGGCCAAGGATAAGTCTTGCGGTTCTGTTCTGGATGAGTTGAAGAGGGCACAAGGTAGAAGAGGGGAGGCTGAGGAAGAGGCTTTTGCAGTAGTCCAGCCTAAAGAGAACCAAGGCTCTGGAGACAGTGAGCAGCTGGGGGAAAGTGCGAAAAGGTTTAGGACCTCTGAGGAGGTGTAGCTGATGGTTAGAATTTTTAGAGAAATCCGAAATGTGAGAGGTGAAGGAGATAGTGGAGTCAAAGATGACCCCAAGGTTTTTTGCCTAGCAGGTGGGTGCAGGTGCAGGTCCAAGGGAGGCTGTTGGCTCGCTGCAGATGCAGTCAAACCGTATGTCAGGTTCCTCAATGGTTCATGCTCTTCATTCTATGAGGGAGCAGGTTCTCTGTGTGCATCCCGACGGATAAGGTAGTCTTCTCTGGAGTGTGAGACTGCCGCTTTACTTATTATGTATGGTCTGCGGTGGGTCATGTGATCAACCTAAAGGTCCCTCTTGTCTCCAAGTTAATGTCCTGAGGCACTCTTGGTGTGGCCCCAAACCAAGGCATGTGCAGCATGCACTTTTGAACCCCTCATCAGTATACTTGGTATACGCCCAGCGCAGGTGATTACGCGGTTCATCACCCACTCACCTTGTTTTCTCTTTAATTAGTAGTACTGGCCAAAGGCCCATTTAGCTTCAGGAAGCAGTGCTTGCTTCCACCTGCTCTTCATGCTTGCCTCCTGCTTCTTATGCCAGCGCCCATTCTCATCTCACAACATTTTGGTTTATTAATTAACCTGTTAGGCAGTATTTCGGTGGTAAATCAGCTGAAAAACTGGCAAAATCGGTTACCCCCTCTTGCACTCGTGGATTTACTGCAGGATTACAACTGGTGGTAAGCGGATGTAAGTCCAATTTTTGGAGTCCATAGGACTCCATGGGGATTTCGTCGAAATCACTGGCATGATGCTGGAGGTATACACGTGCTGGAATACAAAGTAAATCCCTATTCCATGGGGGGATTTTGGGGTATTAGCATGCTTGATTGAAAAATAGTTCCTTTTAAATTTGATTGAATTTTTTTAATAGTTTTTTGGGGAATTTCGGTCAAACTTAAGTAAATGTATATATGGGGTGGAGTAAGGGATGGGGATGTGGGGGTTGAGGGGTTCGGGTTGTCTCTCCCCGCATTTTGGAACAAAAAAAAAACAGCAAAAAGAATTTGGTCAAATTGGAGAAGTTCAAAAAATTTCGATCAAGTAAACCTAAACCGATTTTGCTGCTATTACCGGCAATGGTATTACCATGTTTGTAATACAGGCAGTTTTTTGCTGGTAGGGGTCAGATTTACCTCCAGCTAAGACCTGGGGGTAAATCCATAAACCCAACCAGCAAAGTTGTAGTTGGCTGGTCAACAAGTGCCAGTAAACGTTACTACTGGCACTTTTATTGTGTACCGGCCAACTCATAATGACGCTCAATGCGTCTATGCACCAACATGCCAATGACGCACAGCTCTATATTAAAATGTCTTCAGAAGGTGACATGGAACACCTTGGGGATTGTCTACAAGATATTCAGACTTGGGTGGTGTCTCATTTTTGAAAAGTAAATCCCTTGAAAACTGAGCTTGGACTATTTTCATATTCTTCTCCTAAACCTGCTTATTTTGAATGGTTTTCAGAAGCAAACGTTCCAGGGGCGTTTTTGCGGGGATTTGCTAATCCTTGATTTTCATTTAATTTTAGGCCCCCATCTTTCATCAGTGCCACAAATAAATTATTTAGTAAAATCGGAGAATTACCACCTTTTTACCATGAGAGCTGTCAACCCTTTTCTTTCTATGGCTCACTTTTGACTCTGGGTGCAATGCTCAGTATTATTAATCGATTTTGGAAATTCTCTTTTAGTATGTCTGCCCAATCCTCCTGGCCCCATTAAAAGATGTTTTTAACGCTGCTGTTCATTTAGTTTATGGGGCTAAGAAATATGATCATATTTCACTATCTTTAAAAGGTTTGCATTGGCTTCCACTGGAGTAAAACATGTGTGTTAAATTAATTTGCACCATGTAGAAAGCCATCAACTTCCAGACTCCTTCTTGTGTAGCTGACAAATTAGATATTTCTGGAGGTGTCGGAGGCATTTGTAGCCATGACTCTTCTTCATCCTGAGGTACCTAGATTCCAAAGACCAGCTTTGCTGAATCCTTCTTTTCTCTGGTGCATCTGTAAATTGTTGCAGTACACTTCCTCCTGAACTAGGATTGATGTCTGAAAATTTCAAGTTTCGTAAAGTTTTAAAATCTCGGTCCTTGAATGTTGTATTTTAATCCCCAGAGTTTATTTTTTTATGTTTTGTGTTGGTTCATTCATGAGTCTATTTTTAACTGTATTCTGTGTAAATGGCAAACAATTTTTAGTTTGTGTAAGTTGACATAGTAAAGCACTCTGTTGCACTTGTTGCCTGGTTCATGCTATATAAAAATGTAAAATAAAATAAAATGAATTCACTTATTCTTTTGACAATTGGTACCTCTTTGATTACTTATGAAGTCCTGATAATTGCTGAAATAAAGCAGCGTGAAACACTTGTTGACACAACTATACATTCAATTTCATTAAAAAAAATAATTTGACACAATGAGGCCAATTAGAAATATGGTTGTATTAATAAGTTGCATTTCCAAACAAAGCACAAAGACTCAATTTGTTGACGCTCTACCAAAACCTTCAAAATGTACTAAAAACTCTGCTAGTGCCAGATTGTACATTTCACACCTCTAAATTCATCAACTTCTCAGCCCTACACTAATATTAGCTCTGCACCTCCTTACGCTACAAATAAACCACTTCATGCCGCTCACCCCCTGAAGCTCGAGACCAGTGTTGCGCCGTCTGTGATTCTGCAGATTGCCGCTACACTCTGTTTCTGCACCCCTCATCCCTCTGCTGTAGCTTTGGTTATGTGTGGTGGAACTACTGAGACCTTTCAGGCTCCAATGCCAATATCGGTAAATGAATGGGAGCAGAGAACCATTCCACTGCTGAGATAGGTGGGCAGACACATGTCTGAGTGGTGTTGGAGTCTGCGGTAAATGGAATGTCCGAGGTTGGATGTAATCTTTAATACAGTAAATGCACACATTCACATTTAGAGGGCTCGACCAACAAAGGACGGGGTCCATGCAGGTCTTGAATTACAGCTTCTGGCCTCTTTCCGTCTTCCATAATACTACCTCACACATTCCTCCTTCTTAACCTGGCATGACATTCCACCCTTCTAAATGCATCACTATCACATTGTTTCAACACTAACACATGGGACAAGAGGAAGATGTGGTGCAGGGATGGCAAAGGAAAGGGCAGCATCAAGGAGCCTGCTCTCAGGGTGGCAGCGGCTTTCTTTCTAAGGCAGTGCTGGGCTAACAAGTGCATTTTAGTTGGAAACAAACAAACAAACGCAAGGGAGGAAAGATCGGCACATGCTGGCTGATGTGATTGAGGGTTCCAGGCTCTATGTGTGGGAGATTAGAACAGAAAATGGTAGGAGAAGCTGGGAAACTCACAGTGTGATGGATGGGGCACGATGGTTTGGCCAGCGAGGTGCCAAAGACATGTGGAACAGGGGCCAGCAGGCGCAAGGTTAGCAGCCTCCCTGGAGGAAAGGTCAAGCAGGCAGGATTAGGCTACCACAGTGTGGCACACAACCATCTGAAAAATATAGTTGTGCAGAGTGGGCCAGATGGGGCTTGAATCCGAAAGGAATGGGAATGGACATTGAGCAAAAGCAGTGTGTACGTTGCAATCTGCAGGCAACAGGGTTTCAAAGTGGGACAGTATAGTGCCGATTGAAAAGTTCTGATACTAAGGCACAGATGGAAAGACCGCACACTCTGAGTCTGTGGGTGGCTGCCATCCGGCCCGCCAGGTCTGACATGGCGGGCGGGACGGCAGCCGCTCGCAGACTTTCACGGAAGTACTGGCACCGTTATTAACTGTTTCAAATGGACAGTCCAAGTCAAAACTTAAGATTCTTTTTGCTGCATATCTATCTGTCGCATTCGAATAGTTCCTTTAATCAGTATAAATGGGAGTACCACTTTTGGAGTACTGAGGTGTTGCTGACTATACTCTGTACCATATATTGTGTTGCTGGTACATAGTGAAATTCAGTTCACTTTGGTGTCAGACTCTGCTAGAAATACCTCAAACTGCATTGGGGTTATTTTTTTTTAAACAGTTATTTTATGAGATTTGGAACGCACTTCATCATGCGTTTAAAGGTAACTTTTATTAGCAAGTTAGGACTTCCTGCCTTCTTTCAGAATGTTGCGAACTACGATTCCCATCTAAATAGAGTGTGATACATGAGTCCTCACGTGACATACGTCTCCATGTTTCTGTTGAATAAGACCTAGCAGATTCCCTCAAGGGTGAGTTATTTAATGTTCTAGCCCTATACGCTACGTGGGGAGGAGCTATCCGATATAAACATAGTCACATGCTTCCTCTAGTGACACGCGATCCGGCAGTCTCTGACAGTGACCAGAACACATTTGCAATTGCCGCTTTGCCGCGATTCTTTGCTGGTAAATTATCTTTTGTAGATACAGGGTGTTTGGTGGATACCTCCTGGAATGTGCATTTTCCAGATATGCAAAGTTACAAGAGGTGCTTTCGACAGATTTTACCTGCCGCCATTTTTAGCTTAACCTATTCACGCTTGAGCTATACTATTCCTCTATATACGAAAATAGATACAGGTTGAACGTTTGTCGGGGGACAGAACACAAGTTATTGTTTATGCCGATATTTCACCAAGATTAAGGTGGATAGACTGTAATTACATCATGATGTTTAGTGATCCGCACATTGGACTGCCGAAGCGATTGGCTTTTCTCTCACATTTGGATGACGTCCCCACTCATATTCCCCATATTGACAGCCGTAGGTGAGTTTTACTGATCTACAGGCGTTAGTCTCTTATTAAATCTAGCACCTATATACCTAAAATTGGATTTTGCCTCTATAGGATTGTGTTCACCGGGTGAAAAACTATTTAGAGGTCACTGCAACCGAAGTATTAACACGCACAAAGGGGTAATCCCTCTGACAGTCATCCCCATGGGGCCATATGGTACAAACATCAACGCTGGAACTGACGTCGGTCCACTGTGACCACAGGTACTAGATTCACAATTACTGTTGAAATTTTCTCAGATCTTAGGCATTTAGCCAGAACCAGTTGAGGATGGATATCACACATTAGTAAAACCCGGACATTCAGTATATGTATATCTAGATATAACATGGGAATTGAGGTTACAACTGTGCTTATCATCATAATAGTATACACACAGAATCTCACAGATCAGCAGATATAGCTGAATGAAGGCCTACCTACACACAGACTGGACAACATATAGGATTGAATAGGTTTGAGGTGTGCCAGCCCTCTACTTAGGATTAAGCCATTATGAGTAGTTTCCTGCCAATAGGGTCACTAATGACAGCGTGAATTTTTATTTAGATCAGCGGTGTGGCATACATGTACATAATGGTGTTTTTCGTGTTGAAGTGTGTGAAGCATTTTACATAGAGAATCCTAACTAGGGAAAATTTCCAAGAATTAAAAGAGCTATGAATTTTTTTAATATAAATGGTTGTATACAACAATAAAATTGTATAGGTGTAAATTACTGTGACCTCGCTATTGAATTGTGTGGAGCTGGAAATGAATTGAACTCTGTTTCTTTTATGTACATTTTTTCAGAATGGTTTGCACCTGAAAAAGGGGTCTACTCCCCGAAACGCATTGAGCTCCAGATAACTGCACTACTAAGTTGTACCCCGAGAGTTGTAGGGGGTCACAGTGCATTTTTGTATATTTTTGTTCATATTGTAATGAAATTGTATTGCATAACCAATGCCTGTGGAATCGGGCCCAATTTTTAAAAACATTAGTAAAAATATCAATTTTTTTTCATAAATCTTTGACTGTGTTATTCAGTTTGTGGTGTGCAGAGAGGACAGGAGTGTTTCAAGTAGTAGACACTTATTTTTTCACTATATGTTCATCAGACCCCGTGTCAGTCTGTATTCCTCCCCTGCACCATAAGTGCTTGTGTACATTTACCTATTGAAGATAATAAATACTATACAGTAAATTGGTGTGCGTATATAGATAATTCTAGCTCGTATCTGAGGACTAAGACAATATGTAAACTTTTAATGCATTTTTTTGATATCTCGCATCCTACTCCAGAGTCTTAGAAATTGACGTCCGAAAGTGTTTATGGGGACATGGCTGCAAAGTGCTTGTGCTGCTCTCCAGCCCTCCCTAAAGGCATGGGTGACCTTTGCAAATAAATAAACTGATTTGCGCTTTTCTGAGATGCCAGTTATTTGTGAATAAGCCCATTGTTTTAAAACAGTTTCAAATCTTCATTTAAGTGTGCATAATACTGTCATTTGCAAATTATATTGAGGCACAACAGCCAAACACATACTCATATTGTCACGCCCCTACGGAGACCTTGGTCACTCTGGCATAGATGGTCGATTAGACGGGTTGCGGCCATCTTTACTCCCAAGATGGCCGCCGCTACAGAATGTGTGGGTCTAGGCTTGCACCATTGCCGCGCGCTGGAAGGACCGCCCCCCGACTCCGGAGCCGGTTCATCTGGTCCTGCGAACAACGCGCGGATGCGTTGCTACTCTTCAACAACAACGCTTCGTGAGTTCGATACTAGGATCTATTATAGGCTCGTTTGTTTGTAATGTCTTCCGTATAACTCTACCCTTTCCTCTCCCCTGTTTTCAGACTCGCTTCCTTCTCCCAACTCATACACGACATCTAAGTCTCGAGTGGTTTCCCTCTGCATCACTCGTTCCGAATTGAAGCTCACTGACCGGTTCGCTAGTGAGACTCCCTCCCTGGCGTGCGGTACGTGAATATTGCCATTCAATCCGTAATATATCAAAGGTTAGAAATAGACCAGAAGTTACACCTAATATTCTCTTACCTGTGCAGAGAAATCTGAGAACCATTTTCTTTCGGGAACGTCCTCGAAGTTACTTCTGTCCGCGGCTCTTCGGAAGACCTGCAATATAGCCTTATAGGTGCTTCCCCCTTCCCATCAGGTACTCCTCATTTCCTCAACCTATATTCTGCTTTCTAGTTTCCTTGCTCCAACTTACCGCTTTCCTCTGTCTCCAATCAGACGGCCCACTCCAGCAGACGTTCTGGTTACCAAGAACTTCTCCGGACAGACGACATCCATCCAGTGGACATCGACACAGGGTTTTCTTCCCCAGAGGGTTTCCCTGGAATCCTTCCCTTCCTTAATCTTTGTATTTGAGGCGGAGGAAGGGTCTCAGGGAGGCACTCATTCTCTACCCCTGTCGGAACCATTTCCGAAGAAGGAGGCGAAGGAGGGAGAACGACGAGTGTTTCTCTAAGGTAACCTTTCGGTCATTCACATCTCTCGTAAACAGTCTGAATTATTACACATATACCTTCATTAAAATGCTAAAAACAAAGATCTGTGCAGTAATGAATGAACTTAAAGAAATCCAGTAATTGTCAAGGCCTTGTTCACTGAAGGCTGTTGGACTTTAAAGAAACTTTTGCACTTATTTCATCACCTGGTTTTATTGATGTCACTGCTTTTCCAACACTCTCAACAATCCCGGCTCCTTCGTGGCCTAAGATCACTGGGAATTTCAGATTAGCTAATTGCCCCTTCAGCGCGTGATCATCTGAGCGACAAATCGCTGAAGCCTCAATCTGTGAAGGCAAATACAAAGAGATGTCTCAGTAGACCTATTTATATGAAAGAGGGCATCAGGAGAAATAATCTATTTTTCGATAGCATTGTAGCGTTAAGCAGCTGGTTGGGGGGGCGCGGGCTTGGCCGGTAATGGCCTGCTAACCCGAGACATGGTGTGCCAGAGCAAAGCACAAGGGTAGCATAAGCCTGATTTCCTTTACAGAAAGAGCAAGATGTATGTCCCTTTTCTATGTTCATAGCGGCCATCTCTGGAGTTCGAGTGTGCAGTGAGGGACAGAGCCGGCATAACAGCAATTAAATGGACGGGGCTGGGAGAATAGGGTATAGGTAATGGAGTTGAGAGGAAGAGACGGAGTAGCAGGGAGTGGTATGGCACATCCAGAGAAGGGGGGAAAAAAAGTTGGCACAGTAGGAGTGGCAATACAGACTGGAAAGGAGTGACGGCTTATTCCGTTAGTGCAGGTCCACATTTCTAGCCCTGATGCTAATGAAGAAAGAATGGTTGCAAGGAAAGTGTTTGTAGTGTACTTAAAGAAACAACTTTGCAGCTATGCAAAGACGGATAAAAGAACCCATGCAGTGCTTGCGCCAAACATGCACAGGCCTTACTAGAGTAGTCATACACTTAATGGCATGAGGGAAGCTAAAGTTTGACATTTCTCATGCTTGTGGCGATGTCGGCTGAACTACCCCATCTGAAGTCCCGCACGGCTATACACAACGGCTCATATTTGGGTGGTAATGTCTGGCAGAGTAGATCTACCCCAGGTAACAGCAGTCTCCCCAGACAGACAGTAAAAAGAGCAGAGCCTGCCAGGGAAATCAACTACAAACAAATGGAGGAATCCGATGTGAAATTAGATTCCTAATGATATTGCTGCAAGTGAAATCGTATGACCTTTTGCCTGGAACTGATGCCTTAAAAAAAATCACACAATACATTAGTAATAAACATCACACCATTTGTGTATCAACCAAAGCTCAATGCACATGTATCAAACCAGGTTAAGCATATTTAATAAAACTCATTGAACATGCCTAGTCCTACAGTACATGCCACCGAATTCTTAACATCTTGCTCTTTTGATCTGGTGAAAAAGCCAAATCAGGCACCTCTTTCGACAATGCTTTGGGTCCAATCTATTGGTGACACTGCCCATATGCACCTTTTCGTGATGCTGTTTCCCATTTCACCACTGGGCATTTCGTTGCCAGTGAATAGTGCCCGCTCCCATTCCTTCATGGGCTGGCCAGAGGGGCAGTGCCAGTGGGAGGAGAGAGCAACGTAGGTGTCCATTCAAGCACCTAGGCAGCATTCCCGGAACTCTACATTGATGGTGGTGGTGGCGTCTATGTGTTACGCCTGCCTTGCCAATCAATTGGGCGAACGTCTCAGGAACTGTGTGACCCAGATTAATTGGTTGCAGTACTTGATGCCCCTAGTCCTACCACTTTTTATACTTTTATGTTTATGTGCTTTTATGGATAATTCATGCAGCTGGCCATAACCCCATAGGGACCCGCAACTGTACAGTAGTATAGTATGAACTTGCTGTCGGCATACTTACTTCTGTGTTGGAGCCATGACGTGGTGAGGCGGGTCTTTGTCCTGTAAAACATGGGAGATACTGTGTACTCTATATTGCGCTTACTGAACAGTATTTTTAAGGCAGTTTACTGTTAAGCAACTGTGGTGTATTGAGGTAATGTCGACTTCCTACCGAGATTGGAATCCTCACTCTGACGCCCAAATCCCTGAAGCTCTGTAAACAAAAGGGCAACTACTTTAAAGCAGAGTGCAATATGATAATATGATGTTTGCAAAAATGCCCACTAAATTGTCCATGTGTCTGACTCAGCCCTTAATGCCCCCCGTGTGCATTCAATTTGAGCTTCACACCAATGCGGCCAGGCACGCAACCCGCCAACCCCCATCTTTTTGAGTTCACCTGATTTTCCAGAAGCAATTGGCTCTCGCCAAGATGTCCTAAGCTAAAAATCGGGCAAAGTGAGCCAGAAGGGGACTCTATACTCGTTAGGGTACTGATTTTTTAATTTATTTTTATGGTTTTATAAAGCGCAAGTTATGACCCCTTCGTGAGTTTTCACATTATATTTATCAATGAAAGTATAAGCAAATCAAAACTGGCAGAATAACAATAAAACATATGTCAGGACATCAGCCAAATTGGTGTTAGTCCGTTGTCTGTCAGGGTGTAAGAAAGTGTTCTTCTTGGAAATGGGGGGGCTGAGCTTCTAAATATGGGGAAAAGGGGTTAAAAGAAAGTGGAAAAGGGGGTAACACATCTCAAACTTCGATGTCCCACTTCCACTCCTCAAAGACTACCCCCCCCCCCCGTCCAGGTGATCTTCCTCCACTGGTCCACCCCTAGGAACTGGATCCAATAGCAATGGCCGTGTCCTGGCCACCTGGACGAAAGAGATCTCTGGGCTCTAGCGGGTGAGACACCTTCAGGTTTCTCATGGTAGGGCAAGGCATGTTCCCCTCACAATCAGGTACAACAGGGGCTGGGGCAGTGGAAGTCCTGAGCAAACATGTACAGGCTCATCATACCAGGGTTCGTTTCATTTCCCTCACAAATCAGTGAGCAAGTACAAGAATCAAAGCAAGTACAGCATTGGCAGATCAACTGATCGCAAGGGGCTCTGCACAATTCACTTAAATTGGTAAATTTATGGCACAGACAGGACCAGTGCAAGCTGGCCTCGCATACTGGAACAGGCACAGAGCCAGCATGTGTAACAACAGTGCAGGGTTTCTTCCTAAACATGTGCAGGTGCAGCATGGTACGAGCAAGGGCAAACTCCCTCAACAGACAAATTGCACATATAGGCTGTAACAGTGCATGTTTCACTTGCAAAGAACAGGTACAGCATGAGCTTGAGATTCATGCCGCCTGTTATCTCCCATGTATCTCCTCATGTTATCTCCCATGTTCTCCCGTGTATTTTGGGCACACAAGCTACTTAACAGTTAAAATTACTACATTATTAAAAAGGTATAACTATCAGGTTGTTAATGCTAATGAAAATGTTTCAGAGTGAAGGTGCTGCAAGCCCAGCATACTTGGGCCTATTCTGAGATTATGTGGACGAGGCCCTTTAACTCCTTGTTGCTAATCTTGCTTACCGCCCCTACACCCTCCCCATCTCCCTCTGGTCCTACCTGTTAGGAATACTACACCTGACCCATGCTCTGCTGACAGAAGTTCCAGCAGGGTTCTACCATGACTCCTGACTTGCCTAGTGTGAATGACCGGTCCTTACCACCTTATTTCATCAATATTTCTTCCTTTTAGGCCTTCATTGGTTTTATTTGAGCCCGTCTGTGAACAGTGCTGCCAAAAAACATGGCAATAGCCGTGCTTCCACTGCTGCTAGGAACTCCTAGAAATGTGAGCACTGTGATTTACAACAAGGTACATTAAAAAGGGCCCATACTAAAAAACCTATTGCCAATCCTTACCACTAATTTAAAAATAAGGTGGGATGATGCTCATGAAAAAGATGTTAAGACAGGATATTCAGGCCGTTGGCCTCCCTTCCCCACACTTTCAGCACAGGACAAGGTAGTTCACTCGAGCAAAGCACACACTCTGGTTTCTGCGGCATGAGGATACAGTTCCACTTTCACAGTTCAAGACCTTCTGTGTCCAAGCCTCTTTACTTCTTGCAAGTCTCGTGATTCAGAGGGCCTGGTATACAAAAACAACACGAAAACGTTCTTTCCTTTTTCCAGCACTCAATGTGGGTGTTCACTCTGGATTCCCTTCAGCCGGGCTCAGATACTTTTCAAAACACAAAGTTCAACGTTGGGTCCCCCTCTTCCGGGCTCAGATCCCTTTCAAACTATGTTCAGATAATTCTTTCTCAGGTGACTCACGGTTCACCCTGGATTCCCCTGAGCCGGGCTCAGATCCCTTTCTTTCACTCAATTATTCTCCCTCAGCTTGGCTCAGACCAATTGTGTTGTACTTTATACTATCAAAGACTTTAGGCATTTAGCTTGACCTGTTGCACGACCACTTCAATCTCAATACTCTCTTTTCTCACACTCAGCATCAGTTGGATACCTAACGAAGACTTTTGAATGAGTACCCACGTGGCGCTGCACCACTCTGTGTATGGTATCTTTTCTCCCGAAGTTCAATAACTCCCTTTGGTTTCAAATTATATCCACGTCGCTCTTTGCAAAAGCCTCACACAATGTTCTCTTTGTAAAATGTTGCCGCTTACAACCTTTTTTCAAAACACAAGCTGGTTTGGTATCGGTCTCTACGACTCGCGGCTGTGCTGTCTTTTCTGACTCCACATTGTTGTAGGAGCCAAGGACAGTACCACAACAGCAATTGCTCCTCCCCGCCTTGGTTAACGACTCAGGAGAGGCCCGGGTAACTCCATCACATTGTGCAGGTTTGATCAGCCTTAGTTCCTGGTTGGTTTCTTACTTTCCAAGGCTTACGAAAGTAACGTTCTTTAGAGGTCACGTATACTTAGCTACTTGCGACTCTCTTTCTCGTTGTATTAAACTGCCATCTTGGAACTGCTGTTTCCTTGTGTGGTTTGCCTCGCTCAGAGTGTGCTTTTGTGCTCTGTCTTTTATCTGTGTCTGGAAGTGTGATGAAAGTCAGGTGTGGGTAATAATCCGTAATTGCCTGACCTTGCCTGTCCATGGTGATGGGACATGTCAGCTATACGGCTCTGGTGTTTGTCAGTTGTCGCTCATGGTGAATTGTCAGTGAGAAAGTGTTTGTTTCAGAAAAGGGGGGGGGTTGAATTCCTAGGTATCCTACCTGGAAACCACATTTCACGCTACGGTGCCCCACTTCAACTCCCTGAAGACCCCTCATCCAGGTGATCCTCGTGGACTGGTCCACCCCCAGGAATTGGATCCAAAAGCGATGGCCGTGTCTTGGCCACCTGGATGACATATCCCCGCGGACTAGAGGGTGAGACACCTTCTAGGTTCTCACATAAGCTTGTCACCATTGTATCAGAGTACTCTGAGGATCCATTAGCTTCAAAACAACGGTGTTCAGTTCTTACTTGTGCTGGTTTCACTTTAACATGGTTTGGTTTACTGGCTTGGATAATACTTGTTCTTCGTTTGTCTTCAGCAACTTCTGCTACTGCTACATAAGTGTTCAGTATGTTACAAGAAGTTAGTTTCTTTATAGAAATTAAATTGGGTACACCCAATTTTGTTTTTATAATGAACTACCACTTCAAAGATGTGCGTTCCCTCTTTTTGGTCAGTGTTGTACATCAAAAGGTAGTGGGAAACACAGTTTTAGGTGCGCAACTCTTTGATGTTAAATGAACTTGTAACATTGCTGGAAAGTCAGCTTCTGCTTCATAAGGCTTACCGGCGACGTTCTCCTCTTAATAGGAGGCATACAAACATACGGCAACAGTTTACAGTTTACAATGGGGAAACGCAAGGCTTTCTCTACTCACGGTTACTTTAGCTTCACTGATATAAGCGTGTGCTACAGTTCCCGTGTCAAAATGACTTGCCACTTCCGCAGACAACTTTCACTCACTTTTATGTGCACGTAAGCATGAATTAAGATGTCTATAGTTACTGGCAAGGTATTCCAGATGATTTGGAGTACAGAGCTTCCTCCTAGGGAACTGCCATCCTTGTGCTCTGCTTCTACTGCTACTGGACCTGCTGACTTTCCTGCTCCTACTCCGGCTTCTTTCTACTGCTCCTTCCTGCTGCAGCCTTTTATGCCCCTCAGGTGGGTTAATTGGCTTCAGGTACAGGACCTTAGGACTAATTACCTAAACTTGCCAAAAGTTATTCGGCCTGCCTGCCTATCCTTGGCTCCTGCATTGCCTCCCAGCCCTCTTCTTCGTCAGAGTCCCTGAGGGATTCTGGAACATGTAGTCCACTTCAGAGAAATGTAGATCTCATAGTTGATCCTTTTGGCATACCTTTGGCATTTTGGAGGATATGGGGATTTAAGGATATAAATTATGTGTTGTTTGGGTTCAACACTATATTGAGCTACTTCTTTAGAATGTATCTTTCCATCCTTAGTAGGAGGCCGAGATATATGAAAATGGAAATAAGCTAATTCCCCCTCTCAGTCTGTGGTAGGATTATTTCTCTTCAAGGAGAAATACTGTGTCTCGCCCTGCAAAATTTTCCCACCACCCTGGGTTTTGTCTTCACCCAGGTAATCCTCCTGCAGTACACCACCCCCAAGATTATGACCAGGAAGCATCTGCCCTTTCCTGGCTACCTAGGAGGGGACTTTAGGGACGGTTTTAGTGTAGGGTCTGCATGATTCTCCACATACCCTTCCCCTAAAGACTGGGAGTCCTGGGCCAGATTCCACCTTCCCCTTCATTCTGGCCACCAATGTATTTTTATTAGAAATTCCAATTCTCAGTTATTGACTAAATCAGTCATTGGAAGTTTCACAAACCTCTGATTTACCAGGCAAGTGTATAGGACATCATTATTTTCCTACTGTTGACAATAGTTGCCTCACTTTTTAAGTTCTGCCGGGTGATTTTAAAGACCCATTTGTTAAAACATGGAACTTCAGTACCCAAAACTAAGGAAATGGGATGGTCATCTATCAATATTAAAGGTATTAAACCACGTTTTCCCAAAATGTTGACATTAAGAACAGTAATGGGATATTTCTCAGGTTGTCCATGTACACGGTTTACTCAAAATCATCCAGCATTATGGTAACAAACTGGCTTATATAGCTTAGGTTTTACTTCCAGTGTCTAAGTGGACCCACATAGTCTTATTTTGGAAAACCACTGGTATTCTATATGTGGCTTTATCCCCAGTCCAAAACATTCTCTCTGGTGTCTTTCTTGCCCTTCTCTTATTTTTCTTCCCTTTGGGAATAGGTTCCTTTCTGCTTTCTGTTAGAATATCACAGGGTTGGACACATGGGATACCTGTATAAGATGGTTCAGCCCTTGTGGCCTTATATTGGCCACCATGAATGTCACCTTTTAACAATGGTGTGGTGGGGAGAACAATTCTATTTGAGGGGCCATACCTCGCCTGATGACTATGCTCCCCTCAAGAGAAACACCATTTCTGATTCAAGGGTGGAGATGGAGGTACAATACTTGGTATTTCTTCCTCTCACAAGGGTTGATAATCTAGAGGAAGCCCAAATTCCTGTCATGAAAGAATAAGTTCCTCTTCACTTTAATCGGTCAGAGAAGTTACTGATCTTGATATAATATCTTCATCAGACGGGGTGGAAATATCACCCATTGAGGAGGTCTGAAAAATCTTGGATTGGGAGACTTCTCTAAAGTTTCAAGGTTCTCCGTGGGTAACAATGGAGCAGAAATGTTGTGGTTTCCTTTATCTGGAGCCTTAACTAAAGAGACCTCTATTAGCTGTTCAGATGTACCATCACTTTCTAAAGTATCAACCAGAACCGCCATAGTTTCAAGTGTATTGCAGTCTCCTGCTCCCTCTGGGAGATAAATCTCTATTATTATGGAGGTTTCTGGAGTTTTGTTTTCTTCCTGTATTAAGCTTAACACATTTTGTGTGTAACTGGATTTAGAGATTTTTTCTGTAACCCACTGCGAGTTAGGCAAAAAGATGTCTGCCCCCCCCCTTCCATCTCAATTTGTTTCTCCTTGCCTAATATCAGACTGGGGTAGAGAGTTCCATGGGGTTTCATGTACCAAAGTGCAACCAGCTCACCTCTCTTAACTTGTGTTGCTCTATGTGACAAATTCAAAAGGGCTATAGCCATTCCTCTCACCAAACATCAGAGGTAGCACCCTTAACATTCCTTTTCACCTCTTCCACTTATGGGTGTAACATACACAGCTGAGCCTGATGGAACTTCCACCAGAAGCTCTTCGGAAATTATGATTTTATCCCTACTGGGTACTTGATAAGACCAGGGGAAGAAGAGTTTATAAGTGTTACCCTCCACAGCTTTCCTAGAGGGATGAATAGTCTGGTTGGTTAAAGGTTGAAAAACAAACCCCACCCGAGAATGGGTACAGAGAAGGGGTTTTCCTGTCTTCCTAAGGGTTCCAGTCCACTAACAGAGAATGTGACTGTTTTTAAATCTTTCTTCAGTTATAAAAGGGGTATGATTGGACCCTACCCTGGGAGAAGTGATGTTATTCTCCTTGCTCCCAGATAGACCAATGTGAGGAGTCATGAATGTGAGACTCACAAATTCTGCTTATCATTCTCAAGGTTTGACATTTTATTTTTAACAAAAAAAAACCATAACTAAAGTGATAGTGTAACGTGGACATAAAACACACGTCGGTATCTTACCAAATAGCACTCCCTAAAATACAATCAATCAATAAGAGGCTATACGCTTAACTTCAAATTGCTCCAAATTGTTAAATCTAGAACAACATACAAAAGAGCTAAATCAGACAGAAACAATCAGGATGTCTAGTGTGGCAGGGAATAAGGCTCATATAAAAATACATGTTTGTATGAAATTCAAAACTCACACTTGTTAATTCAACCTAATGGAATACGGTGTTTACTCCACAGATAAGGTTACCGTGACAACACAACCCTTTGTTGTGAGTCGACACTCATGATAAGGTTAGCTGCGTTCATGTCCACATTACACCATCAATTTGGGCACAGTATGGTTGTGAATTGCTGGGGTAAACCCAATGTAAGGTAGGACTGGTGTGATGTTCATTTATGAAGGGTGGTTTGTACTAGTTTGTTTATAGTAGACTGGCACACAGAGGTGGTGAAGTTGTCTTTCTCATGCACATCGTATCCAGTGCCTGACCTCTAATGTTGTGGTTGTAGTGCTATTTCACTTTCCAATAGGTAAATAATTTGAATTGTGCTAGTAAATTGAGGGTGAGGTTTACTTGGTTCTGGGGAAGGCATGAAGAAGAGACAATTAAATTGCAAGTTGCGAACTTGATCTGATCCAATTGAAATCAGCTCACATGTTTATTAATTTGTGTTCTCTTTTCTTTATTATGTATGTCTTCTTTTTATGTAATGATGCTTCATTTTTAATTCATGTGAATGCTTGTTTTTCCTCACAATGTTCATTGTCTTCTGATTTGTTATATGGTATTTGTTTGGTAACAAAATGTGAATCTGTGTCTTGTATACAATTATGTTTACATTTATGAAAAGGTTGAAACCTGTGTTGGCTGTCCTTTTGAGATTCAATTGAACTGTTTTTTTTTATTGTTTAATGCTTATTGAACACAGCATATATAGCGTGGTGACGTATCTCATATGAGATTTTACTCTAACTAGTTAGTTTGGTGGGAGCGCCTCAGACTCAGGTCTAGACACATTTCTGTATATTACAATTGGTGGAAACTAAAACTCTAACATCTCAGGATCAGTACGATTTGAAATGGCGTCCCTGTTGCTCAATGAATAGAAAAATACAATACCCTTTATAAGAGAAGATAATCAATCTCCATCCAAAACTTGATTACAGATCTCCTGCTGGCATGCACAAAGCAGGTATCTCTCGTGTGTTATACTTGTATCACCATTTAGATTCATATTCGTATATATTTCATTGCAATCCATGTGCAAATCACATTGAACAGGATCCATGTCTGAAGACAGTGGCCCTCATTAGGACCCCGGCGTTAACTAATGGCGCTATTAGCGCCATGGTTAACGCCGGTAACCGACTCCGCAATGGTGAAATGGGCAATTACCATCCCATTCCAAGGTTGGCGGGGCGGTAATTCCCCATTTACCATTGGCCCTTCCCCATTCCCATTTTTGCCCCATAGGGCTCAATGGGAATGGGGAAGGCGGTAATTACGGTACCGCAAATTGCGGTACCATAATTACCTTCAAAGTCCCTTTGTGGGTCCCTACTTTAACGGCTGGTTCAGACCAGCCGTTAAGGTCGGGAGCCGCAAAGGGACCTCGTAGTAAGGCGCCCTTAACCCCTTAACGCCAGGGTCCTAATGAGGGCCAGTGTACAAAAGAGACACCTTGCAGATTCTAGGTTAAAATCTCTGCATCTGCAATGTCGTTCTTCTGTTCACAGCCCTCTCCCAGCCCCTTTCGGGGGCCCTTATCTGCTCCCCCCTCCGCTGCGTATCCCACACCAACCCTCTACCCCTGATGCACTGCCACACACTCACCTGATGCACTGCCACACACTCACCTGATGCAGGCTCTGGCTACCTGCATTCACAGTCTGAAGCCCGGAAAGCCTTATGCACAACACATTGCTCTTCTGTGCGCAGCCTATTGTGACTCAGTCTTCCGGTTCCTAGCCATCAGAGTGCCAACGATAGAATGGGTTCTCTACAACCCGTGACATGGACAATTCTGGTGAATTGAGTCTTCAATAACATATTAAGTACTGTTAAGAAACCAAGTGCTAGTAACATGTTCAGAAATAGTAGTAATTTAAAAAACATTTTCTTTACCTTAATCCTCACTTCATGGTCCTTCGGTGGGGCAACCTCTATCTCCTCAATAGAGAGTGGTTTGTTGGCCTCCCAGGCAATTGCTGCCCAGCATTTTATAACCTAAAGAAGAAAACATGATGAACTAAAGTTAAAATCTGCTGAAATACAAAGATATCTCCCTAACCAAATCAAGAATTAGCATATTCAGAACAGCAATGGTAGGTAGCGAACCTGTCAATGTGTATGCATGGACACTGCCCTGAGTCAAGTGCAGCACATTTGTGAGTGGTTCAAACTCAACTTCACAAAACCTACCAGCTTATTGTAGAGGTAGCCACAGTACGCCAGGACCTGCTACTAATCTCTCTCAGTATGGTCAGACAATATCTAATGACAATAGGGCTTCTTTCTATGTTAGGAAGAGTTCAAAATCAAGAAGGAAAGTCCTAATGGGGTCCATTTTGTGTATTTGAGGTGGTGGTCTATTTATCTAGTGACTGTCCTTCTGGTGCTGAATTCCCCAGCCATGTTGCATTCACTGTCCCTCTGCCTGGATTTCCCCACCCAATTCCACTGATTTCTCACTAGCTGAATAATTGGCTTCATTCATTTCAGAACAGGTTGCATTGAAGTTGTGTTCTCAAATTAATGACTTGATCACTTTGCACTACATATTATGATTCGCCATGTGTGACTACTTGGCAGTAGGGATGAACCAGTCGAAAGTGTGCGCTATCTTTGTTGTTAGGAGTTTACATTTCTATACATAGTTATGTTATTGTTCCCACCCTTTAAAAAGCCTGGCAACGAGGCAGGGGAGGGAGAGTTTAGGCATTGCATCTCCAGAATATCTAAGCATGCGATGTTGACTACCATAACCCAGGAGTAGCCAGCTTGGGAAAGGGTTCTGTTGAGTTAAGAGAGATGCAAGAAACAGAAAAAAGAAGGAACGCATCAAAGAAACGTGGGACCAGGAGCTGTTCAAACATTTAGAACAAGAAGGTTTTCACTTGGTTCCTGAAAGCGTAAAAGCCAGTTGTATTCCGCAGGTCAACCTGAAGAATGTTCCATTGCTTAGCAGTCAATATAAAGCATGCTAACTACTGCTTGTGTGCGGCGAAAAAAATCCATATTCATAGTGCCTCTTTTTCTGCTTTTGAGGTCAGGAGGACACATGCTGTTTCAAGCGCTGCTTAAGATATTTAGGAGTTTTGCCATGTGGAACCTTATGATTAATAAGAAGTTGGTACGTGATTATTGCTTTTACTGGCAGCCAGTGTAGCCATCTGGATATGGGTGTGGTATGCACACATCTGTGGTGTGGGTTACTGTATAAGCAGCAGTATCTTGTAGTGTTTGTAGGCACGAGGCAATGTGATGAGCACTTCCTGCATAAAGTCCATCACAGTAATCCAATTTTACACCCACTATGGCTCTGGCTAGTTCAGTTCAATGGGCAGCTGATGGCAGCAGTTTGATTTGACTAGATGACTAGACTAAACCAGACATGGACAGCTCCCAGAACCCACTGGGAAGGTCCCACGGCACCATGACGAGTCTCACCGGGAAGAGGGTAACACCTGCGACACCCACGGAGACGGAATCAATAAACCCTACCTAATCCCACCCAACATACGCACTCGCCCCTTAGTTCCCAACAGGTACCACAGTGGCTGGAATTGTCGGGATACGTGGGCGTAGGCAGGTGCAGTGGCTGTATGAGTGGGAAGGGAAGAGAAGATGGGTAGCACTGCGAGGCAGACCGGGGGAGCAGGGGGCTATATGTAAAAGGGACCTTGAAGGCTGGATGGACTCAGATCATGACAGATGCATAGGGGTGCTACCGAAACCCATCTGGGGAGAATACAGAAACCCACCGCCTCAAGTCAGGCTAGAGATGCCAACTAATCAACTGCACTAACAATTTCCCCCTCTGCATACATCTCTCAAACTCCAAACCAAACACAACCACAAACCTACAGCACAACAAACCGTACAAACTTCACTACATGGTAACAACAAAACAAAAACACACATAGACTTGCACAACAGTACACAACGACTACCGGCTGCAAATAACCCCAGGCCCAGCCAACAGACCCACCGGGCTGAGGCCGCCAACAGCACATCACTGCTCTCGTGCACTTTTCCAGCTCCTTCCCAGTAACCCCCCTCTCCCATCCCTTTACAGAGCCACCAGAGCGCCAGGGGACCACTTCGCTGGTGATAGTGCGCGGTAAAAATGTCCTTTAACATTAAGTATCATGAGATGATAATTCGTAGATCTTAATATATTATTTAACTGAGGTGACTCCATGCTCAATATGGGCTTCAACTTGCCTGAGTGCAACACAGAGCACATCCCAACACCAACAAAGTCTCTCATTCTATCTGCTTCAAGCTGCCTGCAGAGGTCAGTGTACCTACAATAAGCACCCAGGATCAATTTACGGACTGCTATTGTGATCTCTGACAAAGTTACTTCTGGGTTACTTTGGGTATATAAGCACTGTTCGCTGGGCGTCCATTCGCCCGGCGTCAAAAGTAAAGTGAGGACAGAGCTAAGGGTTGAAGCTATAGTCTTCTCTGTTTCCTCCTGTGTTCACTGTTAGCCTTTTTTTGCCACAGGTTGCTACACAAAAGCCTCATATAAAGCACACAAACATCCACATCAAACCCCAACACAACACTCCACTAAAACAATGAATTTCATACACCTGCATTCTTCTCAACTGCCACTCCCACCTGCTCACATACATGAAATTAATGAACTCATTAGCACACACTCCCCAGATATACTCTTCCTTACAGAAACTTGACTCAATCCTCACCAAACACCTATTATCCCTGACATGATTCCCCTGCACTGTCTCAGCTAACACAGAGACCGCCTACACAAACAAGGCAGTGTCATTGCCATCATATATAAAAACACACTCACACTTAGTAATCCCAACCCCATACACAGCCTTTGAAGCACTTTCTCTCACTCATACACCCCACCTTTCTCCACCTCATTTATCAGCCTCCTATACACAATACCAACTTCACTACTAATAACCACACCTCCCCCTGCAACAACATCTACCATGGCAACTTCAACCCTGGTAGTTGCCTTCCAGACACCAATCCCATACTAAAGACTATCCTCGCTCTGCTCATCCCTTTTGGCCCCACAGAACTCATTGCCTATCCCACACACATTGCTGGCAACACCCTGGACCTTTTGATTGCAGGCAAAAATGATGTCTCTGTGGATATTCGCATCTGGATATCATGGTCTGACCACTTCACTATCCCTTTCATGCTTACACTAGCACACAAAATCCCACTGCATGCACACATCCCCCTTACCACCGAGCCAGACAAACCAAACACATTACAGACATAGCTTTGACAACACTCATACCACTCCACCTCCCTCCATCCTACTCCACCAGTTCAACACCATCATTTCACAGGCACTCGACACAATTACACCCCTCAAATAAAGAATACCCACAACAACCACCAAAAACAATGGTTTAACAGTTCCTTCCTCTCTATCAAGCAGGAAGCCAGACACCTAGAATGTGTCTGGCAAAAGAACCCATGCCCCTCAACTAGGGCACCCCTCAGACTCTGTTGCCAAAAATACAAAACAGCCATAAGTAATGCCAATGCCACCCAATACCTCCAAGAACCCCAATCCGCCTCCAATCATACCCAGAAACAATTCAATATCATCAAGTCACTCTCTAAACCACCGTCCACACCTTTTGCACCCCCATCCATGGCAGAATGCAACTCCCTCATTAACTACTTCAACTCCAAAATACACAACACCAGGACAGCCCTCCCCTCGGGTCTTCCAATCACACTACCCACTCCCAAACATTCAAACACATGGCACACCTTCCACCCCATCAACACTGACACCCTCATTGCCAAAACAAAACCTTCACAATTCCTGAATGATGCATGCGCACCTCAAGCTGCATCCATTTGCATCACCACCCTATCTCCTCACTGACTCAACATAAACTCCTGTCTCACATGCTACTATCCCCACTACACTTAAAACTGGACACATTTCACCCTCCTCAAAAATAACATCTCTCAAACCCACACTTCCTGAACACTACTGACACATTGCTATCCTACCATACCTTGCCAGTATCGCCAAATGCTTTGTCACTATCCAACGGCAACAACAGCTTACCATAAACAACCTACTCATTCTGGCTTTCGACCTGGACATAGCACTGAGAACGCTACTCTTCACATAATCAAAGACAAAGGACACACAGCACCACTTGTACTCCTCAACCTCTCCGTAGCCTTTGACACCGTTGAGCACACCATTCTACTAGACCTCCTAGCCCACAGGATGAATCTCTCTGGCACGGTACTTGACTGGTTCACCTTCTTTCTCACTGACAGGTCAAACTTTGTCTCCATGCCCCCTTATCGATCAGACCACACCCCTGTCAAGTATGGGGTCCCACAAGGCTCCTCCCTACCCATACCCCTCTTCAACCTATATGGTGAATCCCTTTGACAGACCCTTAACAAACACAATGTCCATTTTCACCAATACGCAAATGATACTCAACCCTTCCAAAACAGAAAACCTCCTCATCTGCTCCCCAATGCACAAACCAAACCTCACAGCCTGCCCCCCAAGAACTCACTTGTGGACAACACATACATATCCCTCTGCCCACCTGTCAAATCTCTTGGCTTCACCATCTACCAACAACTTTCCTTCACACTCCACTCATCCGCTGTCATCAAAACATGCAATCTACAACTACACCTCCTGCACAAAATCACACACATCCTTTCTCCTGATGACTTCCACTGCAGTCCAAGCAGCGGTTCATACCTGGCATAGCATGCTAACAAGACCAGTGACATGCCAAGTAGAGCCCAAGGGACTGTGTAAATCTCAGCCAGCATCCCGCTTAAGGATGTCAATATTAGATTGCTCAAGGAGCGAACTGGAGCGGTTACTAAAGGAGAAAAATAGACCAATCATTATCTCACAACCGCTGTTGAGACAGTCTATTATTGTGCTGACTATGTTCAACTAAATAATTCCTAATACTGTATGTTTGCCGGGTAGCCAGTAACCCCAAATTCCAGAAGTTACAGTAAAGGAGCAGGGGGTGTATCATGTAGAAGGGCCAACTTATTCCATCAGGAAGAGGGGGGAGGGCAACAAGGCAAACCCCCTGAAGATAATTAGTTGTAATATCGCAGGGGTAAGGAATAAAGCTTCAGATGTGGACTGGGACCAGTGGCTAGGCTTTTTCAACATCATCTACTTGCAAAAAACATGGTAAGAGCACTCCAGGTTGCTTAGGGACCTTTTCCCGGCCTTTGACATTTTTGTAGTGGATGTGTATGCATCTGGTGCTGTCCTACCAACGAGGGCTGTCTGCAAAATACATCTAGGCAGATAACCTTGTATTGAGCATTGGTATGTGCAGTATGGGGCCCAGGGGTGGAGTCCTAAAAATAGAAGTGGGGGGGAATCATCAATGAACGCAAAGGGATGTGACGTCACCAGAAATTACCATATCAAGGTGAAATGTGCACATTTCATTAACTTGGCTTTGCATAACCACCCAAATTTCACAGGATGAATGTAATTTGCTTTCCATTAAATCAACGCACACACACAAAACCAACAGAGGATGTTTTCTTCTAATAGTGTTTTTGAAAACTTTAAAAGGTGTGCATGTTTTAAATTACAAGAACCAATACACTTTTTTTTCACTGGAACATGCAGTACCGAAATGAAACATTTCACCTATAGTTGTTTGCTATTTTCCATCAGGTTATAATATATAGTGCAGTGGTGAAGTGTCCAGCCTGCAAATCTGACGACTGCAGTTTGAACCCCGAAGTTGGTTATCATTCAAAAATTAAAGGAAGAGTTCTATGTTTCTCACTTTAAATGGGGACTGAGTCTACCCTCTGAAAAAAGTGGGGTGACTCCGTCCACCCGCGTGTACCCTCGATGTTAGTCCTGAGTATGACTCAAAAGGATTAAAAGATTCAGTCTACTTTTAATGTATATGTTACCCCCCTAAAGCTCAGGAGTTTGGCAGCTCGAGGGATGATGCCCCCTGAGAACATCTATTGAATTAGCTCCGAAGGGCAGCCCGTTGTTACTGGGAATCTCAGTGCCAAGTTAGGTACCAAACTGGCAGATGGAGATGAGCCCTCAACAGAGGATATTTTAGGTATCCCGAGAAGGAAGTTGAATAATCAAGCACAGGATGCTAGATGGAAGGCCATTGCTCAACTGATGTACTCTCATATATTAATTGTAATAAAAGGCCATTGTAAGGGGGCTAGACCAGCGAAATCCACACATAAGCTTGGTGGTAGGTAATTGATTGTTGATTATGCCATAGTGGAAGCACTATATTTTAGTAAAGAGTCCTGCCTACGTTACATGGCCAGCAGGGTAAAAAAAAAAAAAACTCCCCAAAACTCGAATTACAAAATGCAAACAAGTGGGCTTTGTAATTTGAATTTTTGGGATTTGGTTTTATAACGTAGAATCAAATGAAGCAACACTCAAATGGAAACTCAATATCAAAATGTGTTTGCATGAGCAGAATGATCAAGAAAGGGCAGCATTGGCAGCAGAACCTGAGATACAATTGGCAGACTCAGTGTGCTGCAGCTCTAAAGCAGCAAGTACCCAACAGTGGTCTAATGCATGGAGGACCAGCATTTTCCTTTCAAAACCTAGCCATGAGCTTCAGGGAAAGCTGCTTGTGGTTTTGCTGTAGCTTTTTCCTAGTTTTGTACGCCACTCTCTGGCCAGCCAGTAGGCCTTCGCCTTTGGCGCGAGCACCGAGATGAATAAACAATCACAGGGAGAAGGTTTGAATCGTCCAGGCAGCGGCCATGGGGACAAGGAACAACGGAAGCTCTTTGAAATCCAAAATGGCAGACAACCTTCGGGTGGGTTCATTGCCCAAAGCCATGCATGGGAACAAGGGCTAGCCAGAAACATCTGCAAAGAACACTCCAAATTCAAACTGGCCACCTCCACTATCAATGTTTGCAGCATCGCAGATGAGAGCTGTAGGGCTGAAATGCCTATGTTTGGGGCAAGGTGTAGGTCCTGTTTAGAGGAACAACAGTAAGGACCGTAGAGAGAAAGAAAGATGGAGAGAAAGCGGGAGAGTGGAAGGCAGGCAAAAGTGCAGGCAAGGAAGAGATTGGAAAGAGTTGGAGAGGAAAATGGAAAGCACAGGAGGTGGAAAGCTGAGAGACCTGAAAAGAAGAGTTTGAAAAGAAGTTTGAAAGGTGGTGGGGGAGGGAGATAAAGAGCGGAACAAGAGGACAGTTGATAGATGTGAGGATAAGATACTGGGAATGTCTAGCAAGGGGATACTCAGTGGAGGACTTAGATGGTGTCTACATCTAACAAGTGAGCAGGGGTAGTAGGAATATCGGAAAGTAGCAACAAGACTGAAGCTAGAAGAGAAGGATAGAGGGAAGGTTAATGCTGGTTAAAAACACAGTGTTCTACAGAAAGGCAGGTTTCCCTTATTTCCCTTAACCCATCTGAAAACCAGGAGTCAAAGAACATAAGCTGGCAAATCAAAACAATAGCATTTCACATAATTATTTGATAATTTCTGCACACATCAGAGCATATTAAAACTTGCAGCAAAAGAGCAGGGTCATTAAGCTACATGAACTAGACAATTCTTTTTAACTGTACACTTCCTTGGGGTGTGCTTCCGGTATTCCTTTTCTGAACTTTAAATCATACAAAGATACATCTTTGATTGGTTATGCACATCTTTGTTTTTTATTTCCTTTCAAACAAACTTTTTTCTTCAAATAACCATATCCCTTTTGTCTCTCAACACGTGTTTCTCCACGTTTAACGCACGTGGTTCATCAGGAGAGTTTTCTAATATAAAACAAGAAAAAACATTTTTTTGCTTAGCTATATCAACTGAAATACATTGTTTATATACAACAAATTAGGTGGTAGAGGCAAACCACCAATTTAAATATTCATTTAACATACTCACCAATTTTTTCAAATTCGATAATATTCTCAACTTTTAAATCCTTTTGTTAAAGTTATTTTTTCCCCTTTATAGCAAACATTTATCCTTTCTTATCTTCCAGAAAAATTATATGGGATTTCTGTGAAAATCAGAAGTAAAATAAACAAAGTTTTTAAGCTTAGGTTAAGTTTAAATAATCCCTATGGTTTTGGTAACATACAGTATCCCTTAGTCTGCTCTCCTCACCTTATTTATCACGGTACGATTGCCTTCAATCCTTCTCAGTCCATGCTACTGTGAAAGTGTTTTGAATCCTCTTATTTATACTTGCCGGCCCGCTACGTGTGACTTCATCACACCGCAATGACGTCATGCGTTACGTTGCGTAATGATGCCATGCGTTTTTCCTACACGGTCGGCGACCATCTTAGTGTTTGAATAAACTATGTTTTTTACTTTATTTCAAAGACACTAATTCAAGATCGTGGCACTTTACCAAAAGTAAGTTCCGATTTTACTTTTCACTATATCAGCAATTCTTTTAAATTTAGTTAAACATTTTCACAACCCCCAAACAATTTTTAAATTTCAAACAGAATTTCAAAAAACAAATCATTACAACCAATAACTCATTTCATTGTCTGAATTTAGCCCTCTATTGCAAGTATCCAAAATACAGATCCATTTCGCTTCTCTTCTCCTTAATTGTAGCTCTCTGTTGCCTCCTCTCTCCATGCTTTCAATTTTTTCTATACCCAGAAACTTGATACCCTTAATATCCGTTGCTTTATGTTCTTGATCAAAATGAATTGCCATAGGGTATCTTGTGTCCTTATTTTTAATGGCTCTAATATGTTCTTGTAATCTGATTTTCAGTACTCTGATAGTACTTCCCACGTATTTCTTATTACATATACATGTAATTGTATAAATCACATACTTAGTGTTACAATTAATGAATTGCTTTAGTTTGTGAATTTTTCCATTTGGTAACCTTATCTCTTTTACACCATTTTCCATTTGGTCACAGATTCCACAACTCCCACACTTGTGGGTTCCTGTTGGTGCTGGTACTTGTAAAAATTGACTTAGCACTTCGGTTTTTTCTTCTTTCATATGGCTGGGGCTAATTTTTTGCTTTAAAGTTGGTGCCCTTCTATAAATTATCCTGGGTTTAGCTTCTATATACTGTTTCAGCATTTCATCGCTTTGCAAAATGTTCCAATGTTTTGTCAGGAATTTTTTCAAAAGGTGAGCTTCACTATTGAAAGTCGTTATGAAGTCTACCTTTTCTTCACTTTTCTTCACCATTCTTGGTTTGTCCTTTAGTAGTTCAGTTCTAGGTACTAGACGATACATAAAAGCAGTGGCGGACACTTATATAGGGTGGGGGGGTGCCGACCCCACGGGAGAGGGTGAGGGTGTAGAGAGAAAACATGTTGTCGTATGTGTGCATTCATTTGTCACAAGCAGCGCAGCATAACTGCAATGCTTACTGTTAAATAAATAATTATCTCACAGCATTGACAGTGTCACGTTATGGCTGGGCTTGACTGGTTAACACTGAGGGGTGTGTCCCCAGTTCACGCAGTTTTTCTATTAGTAAACAGCATGGAGCTCTCACTTCTCTTCGCGTTGTTGATGCCAAAGTCAGGAGAGCCAGGGTGTGGTCATGCAGTCCGGCCTTGCCTACGTTGCCTTTTGCTTGTGGAGTGGACCAGAGTCTGACTACATCTGGACGCTAAGTGCTAGTAACGTAAGTACTGGAAAGGTCAAGAACGGTATGTACTGCAGTCCAAAGGCAAGATAGTGAGCTCTGGAGCATCCCGCTGCCAGGGCCTGGGCTGCCTAGGCTCTGGCAGCGGGGCAGCTAGGGGGGTGTTACCAGCTCTTTCTGCTGGCTGCCGCCAGTCTTGCAGAAAGACTTGCATTAGGGGCATCCCGGCCGGGCATGAGCTTGGATTTGATTTTGCCGAAATCCAAGCTCATGCCCATAAGCCCATTTCGCTCCAGTCATGCTAATTACATACGTTTTGCATAGCGGAGGTCTCGTCTGCCATGGGACCCCTTCTGTACAAAACGTATTTCATATAACCTTCAACATTTCAAGGGTTTAATGGTCAAAATCGTAACCAGGATGACTGTAAATTGCAGATACCCCTCAGGATGTAGAAATTTTACAAGTGGCTCATGATATTTAATAAACGTGATTCTTGCGTTGCATGCTAAACCTTCCAGTTAAAGAAGTATGGCACAGATTGCTAAATTAATCACAGTCAGTTGTACAGTATTAGCACCTCTGTTGTACCTTACTTAAGCAATCCTGAAACCTCTAACTGGTTATTAAAAATACACTGTTGAACAATGCGATTATGTTAATCAGTGGCAACATGTGGCATTGGAGGCGCCGCGTAGCAGCAGGTTGCAGGAACATCCTGCTCCCTCTCCACTTTGTAGGTTTTATGTGCCAACTGGAGCTTCCTGCAAAACCGCAGGCTATTCTTTTAACTGCAGCACTCCTGTCCGAAACGGGCCATTTCAATGACTTGTCTGCATTTAGTATTCATTGTGTTGTTTTAAGATCGCATTTTGCAAACTATGAAATTATAAAATGGAAACCATTTGACTGGAGTACATTTGTTATACTAAGATTTTAATATGTAATATTCTGCTGAATTCATGATTTTCCAAGTTGAGGCACTTTTTTGAAATGTGGAACTATAAACATCATGTAATAAAATGCATTCATGTGCGCAAAAATTGTGAGAAACTAGTTCAACAGTATAGTTTGACATTAAGATGAATGTTCATGAGTATTGAAAGTCTGCTTCAAACACTGTGATCCTGTTTCTCTGAGCTGGAACAGCTGCACATGCAAGTAGCCCCACTCCCTCTTTGAATAAAATGTGTGAAGAGTCAGTGCTGTTTCATGGGTGTACTGGGGAAAAAAGACACCAGTCGGAATCTCAAACAAAAAGGAATTGGTAAATGTGAAAAAATTATCTTTCACTGTTTTGCAGCAGTACCGTACGTTTATACTTTAAAGTGCCTGACTGACACTGCACTACGGCACAGTCGGACCCGGGTGGCGACTGAGTGGCGAGCATGCACTTGCAACTTGCAAGCAGAGTTACCAGCCAGTCTCGCTAAAGAAAGAGAGAAGCCTCTGCTAAATAGCAACATTTGTTCACGGTGGCACCAGCCAGGCAGGCGCCAGGCCTGGGCGCAAGTGACACAGGGGGTTGATTCATTGGGCAGCCTGCTGTGACCCTGTGTCAGTTGGCGTGCACAGTAATTACTAGGAATCGAGATCGACCGGTGGGGTCACACACTCACGCTGCGCCCAGGGTCTCCACTGCTCCTAGCACAGGGTCCGGCTCCAAGCTGCCCCTACAGCTGCTCGCTTTTGCAGGGCCAGAGAGCATATGGTCCTGGGTGGTGGGAGGAAAGACGAGTATGTGGCCAGCAAGGAGTGAGCTGCAGGTAAGGAGGCGCTGGGGGCATGACTGGCTGTCAGGAGACGGGCAGTGGGCTCACATGAGGTTGGGTGTGGTGCGGGACCCGGGTCGGGAAGACCGGTATGCGCCACAGCAACTTCATAGCTGGTAAGGTAGCCCATGGCTTTGGAGATGAGTGCATGTGTGACTGGATTAGGGCATTTGGGCAATAGGCCCATGGCCGAGACAAAAAATGCAAAATGCTTGAGTTGGGTAGGCCAGTTTTTGGGTAAATCTGTAGCATGCGCTGAGATGTGTGGGGCCGGCTTTGTGACCTCGACGAGAAGCCAGCACCTCCATGACAAGTGTTGGAATGTCTCAGGATGTCCTTGGCTTTTATTGGTGTCTTTCCCAACAATGAGTTCCCTATCAACAGACTTGACCAGCGGCCAAGAATACACAAGCGCTTATCAGCAGCAGACTGCGCGCTTATGGACGCACAATGTCACCAAGCTCGTGTGGAGGGGGCCACCCCTCTGGGCAGGGGCGAGGGCTCTTATCTGGTAGCATTGCTAAGTAATGGTGAGTCGCATGAGGGCAGTTGATTGTTCTTATCAGCCACTCGGTAATGCTTTCGTTGCGCTCCTGTAAGAACGAATCAGTTTTCTCTTTTCTAATGAACCCAATTTTTCTACGGTCATCAAAGCTTTGGCGAATTTGTTTCCTATTGAAAGCCCCCCCACCCCTCCACTTCCCTTAGCTCACTGTAAGGAATTTGCTCGGCCTGGCTTAGCTGCTCGCGTGGAGGTAAAGGGTCGTTTTTATTGGGATTCAACAGCTGCCACTCTAGGGAGATATTGACTCTGGCTGGAAGTGCGATGTGACAGTAAATCAAAAGAATGTTCCAGAACGGGCCAATGAGAGCTTCCATTTAGTGACTGGATGTGTGAAATGTGCTTTGGAGGCAGTAGTCCTCCAGGTTCAGAATGAACATTAACCGCGCATTCTGAGTCCCGTTGGGTCAAGGGCTGCAACATTTCAACAACAAAAAAATATTTTTAAAAAAAGTGTCAGTTTTACACATAGATCAAATCAACATTGCATACTTCCAGCAATAAAACAATAATACTGATGTGCAGATAAAGTACCTATAGCCAAGCAGGTTCTCTCCATACCAATTACCCTACGCACATTTACGATTCATCGCCATAAAATCCATCCAAATGGGAAACCTGCTGCAACACGGTGCTTCACTACTAGTAAACGTTATGAAGGGCAGTGCTAGAGGGGCTGGATTCAGGGCCGGATTCGGTTTGGGGTTGGATTCGATCAGTCCTTAAAAGGCGTGGTGAGAGCATTCTAGCATTCATTCATCAAAACACAAAAGTTGGTGATGTTAATTTAATGTACTTGAGTAGAAAAGTAGTACTAACTTTACCAACAGGCCAGCGCCATATGTATTGTTAAGATCAGTGTGTATAGGCCATATTACCAAATCACTGTGAATGCAAGCAGACGTCCAATGCCAAATGATAATGATGTGTTATTATAAAGCACTTACACTTAAGCGCTTTATATAGAACAAATATACATACAATATCACCAAACTGTCTTGGTACTCATTTATCGACCTCAGAAGGATGAAGGGCTGAGTAGAGGTGATTAAGAACAGACTAAATCAGTGACTCACCCCCTGAAGTGTGCCTGAAATAAAGTCTAGCAATTATTGTATAGAATTCCAGAAAGACACTTTATTTGGTATTCCTATTCTTTCTTATTTAGGGTCACTGCTGAAAGTGTTAGACTTGTGGAACCCCTGTTCATTTTATTTTAAGAGGCCTGAACAAGAGCCAGCCACTCTAGAAGCAAAAAGCCACATGGGTCTGGCCAAAGCCCAGAAGCCCGCATTTAAAAAAAAAAAAAAGAAAAAATACTTTTTTATTTACATTTTGTTTAGGGGTAGCAAGGGAGACCTCAGGGGTCGCAGTTGCGACCCCTGTCGACCCCTAAATGATGTCCCTGCTGAGGAGGCAGCAGCACTGGCTGGGTTGAAAAATTCAAGTTGAAAGTTTGTTACGGCACAGGCAGCAGACCTATTCCTCATCCGCCCCTATAATTTCTGGGTTTTGTTCTGATCTTCTATGCATGCAGTGATTTGGGAGTGACACCTGGTGATGCATGGGGTGGAGGGCTTTGGTCAGATGGGTGAGACAGCATCACCTCCAGTGGTGCACAGCCAACAGCAGGTCATGTCACAAGACAAGGCAGGCAAGCCCTCCTCCCCGTCCCACAATGGGAATAGGCTCTCAGGAGTTCATGGGATATGGTTGGGAGCCGCTGAACAATCCGTGCTTGTTCAAGCACCCTGGAGCTGGTGGGAAATAGTCACACGCAGTATTCAAAACACCCACCCACCCCCTGCCATAGTCCTGTTATCCTGCTTGTAAACGCTGTATTTACAAAGTGATTGCTGACAGAGTACACACACTCAGCGCCATATGAAGTCACTAATGATAGAAGAGATTAATACTCTATGCTGTATAAGTTCACTAGACAATGACCTAACTAGGTTGCATTTGCCATTTTAAAGGATTACTGGAAGACCCTAATCTGTGGATGTTATGGCCAATCATGTGTGCACAGTATGACATTGCGCTGAACTGGAAGCCCTAAATTGGGCATTGGACGGAAGACCGTTTATGTCACAAGTGATGCTTGTATTTGAGTTTAATGGAATTGTATTAGTCTTTTATTTGCACCTGACATGGCATGCTCTGTGTATGCAAATGTGGGTTTTGAGTGTGTTAGGGCATGTATTGTTGCATGTCGGTGGCCTCCCGTTATTTGTGCGTTTTTAATGGCAAATGGTCAAGTGTTTAAATATTTTGCTCATGGTTGGATTTTGTCTCCAAAGCGTGCAACTTGTGGCTGTAAGTGTCACTGTGATAACACTGCATGAAATGGGCTGTCCCTGGATTAAGGGTGACTCCCAGTGAGATGTCAGGGAAACCTTGGCATGTGGCAGCTGTAGGGATACGTCCTGCTCTATGACTTCTCGTGTTTATAGTTTAATGTTTTTGCAACCCCTGGCACAACTGACCCCACATCTTTCGGTTACTTGTTACCACTTATGATCTTGTTACCACTTATCGCTTGCTATTTTATCAATCGAAAATGACATTGGTCAATCCCTGGATCTATTCGATGCTGTGCTTCAATTTGCAAGGCCAAAGTGATGAAAAGTTAGTTTTTGAACACATAAAACAGCTTACATTGTAAGACTGTCACCTAGTATCTAATGTATGCATTTTCTATTGCATTTGTATTTCCATCTAGTTCTTTATCAAGTGCCCTATTTACAACATTTGTAACATTCAATTATTTTGGTTGTCACTTTTGGCGGTGGGGGTCGTCAACAATGCTTCCCGCCTGGGGTGCAATCTGGTGTAAGACCGGCCCTGCATACAATGAAGATTGTAGGGCAATAAACGCAGTGTTTTCAGCAACGCGAAAATAGGTTGTAGTACGGTTAAGACGCCAGAACAGTAAAACAGAACAAATATGAATAAATGGCCTTCAGACAGTAATATGTCAGAATAGAAAAGTCCTTTACAGTTTTACACATGTACTTGGAACCATAAGTAGGCTATTGGAGATGCACGCAGAATTGAAGGAAAATGATTTACATTGCTGTGACTCTCATACAGTTTTAAGGGACACGACTTTGCCCAGCCTTGATGAACAATATCACCAGATAGTAAGGACACTATACAGTAAATTATGTACTGCTCTATAACATTACAAGATGGCCGCTGCTGGCCCAGCGTGATGGGCCTCTCGGTGGCTGGTTTGGTGTTGCCATTTCCATGGCAACGGGAAACCATTAGTAAGCATAGGCAGGACAGCTGATGGCTGTGAATTCTCAAAGTGGTTAATAACCACTGAACAGGTTATCATGCCGTGTTCTTTACAGAGAGGGGCGCCTGCTACCTTTTTTGTATTTTTGGAAGGAACTTGGGGTTGGTCACCCTGAGTTACCTGGGGGCAACCAGACGTGGACTCCCTGCTCACTGTGCTCAGAGAGGCACAACTTCACCTCACTGATGAGGCCCAACAAGGCTGAAACACGTGTATGGGGTTGCTGTTGGTACTCTTGTTCAGAGAGGAATTGCCATAGCATTTTGGTGTTGGACTGCCCATGTGAGCGGGACAAAGACTGATATGCAAATGGATATTTCCCATCTGTGAAAGGTACAGTGAGCAAAAAGTGTGTGCTGCAAACTCTCATCTCAGAACAGGTTATTATGCCATGTTCTTTCTGGAGAGGAGCATCTGCTACCGTTTTTGAAGTATTCCATAGGAATCCTTTGCTTGCATAAGGATCTCATGCAGATGTAAAGCCAAGTGATGTTCCAAGACAGTGGAGGAAAGCAAAGCAGGGATGCATAAACCGCTTCCTGCACCTTGGTAAGGCACAAAAATTAGATGGGGCGCAACATGAAAGCATAAAGGCACTCAGTGCACAATTAACCCTTGTGTCTAAATGATTAAAGTCACCACTCAGATATAATACTGTAAGAGACCCACCTGTTCTCAGAGGGCCGTAACACACTGAATACCGTTTAGTGCACTGAGGTTCACACTTTACTCTGGCAGCCTGAAATCTGCCGTTGTTTACACCTTTGCTCAGTGGTCGAAGTGAGCGGGAGCGGTTGGGAGCGGTGCTCCTCTACTTTTTTAAATTAAGTTATACAGCTCCTATACTTTTACGGAACGGTTTCGTTTTAAAATAACAGTATAGGAAGAAGTTAAAACTTGCACTTTCAGTGCACTGCACTGAACATTCCCTTTAACAGCAGGCAAACGTGTTTGGGGGTTTGTGTTGTGTGCGGGAGGGGGCAGGGCAAAGGGGTTTGTGAGGAGCGGGGCCAGCCAGCATCCTTTCTTACACTTCGACCAGTGCCTTTGCTGAAAAGGGAAATGAATGAAGCAGTCATTTTAGTCAATACAGAACACTGAACACCCCCGCAGCATTGTCTGGCGCCAAGAAATATTTATTTGTCTTATTACTGCAACGGCATTTGTGAGATTTGTTGATGATATCACATCTGGTGTATTACTCATGTATTTTAATTAAAAGAGGATCTTTCGATCTAACTCACAATATCAAAGTCCGAAGCATTTGTGGAAATGGTGAGAAAACAGCTTGAGTCATTTCATAAACATCATAGGGGTATCTGAATTGTCATTGCATGCCCTCTGCCTCTTCCTGTTAACATCACAGGAAGTAACATATGACCTTTGACCATGATGAGATTGCAAGAATTGACTTCATGGTGCCTGGACATTTGACTGTGGCATTCTTTTGCATTCAACTTTGCTCTCACGTTTTTCAAAATGTCCCTTTAAGAGAAAGAGGGGGAAATAAATAGAACCACAGAAGAACACATGCATGGGGTAGGAAGCAAAAGAAGTAGGAGGTGCAGAGGTATATCACAAAAATTAACACACCTGTGTATGAGCTTTGGTAGACGGTGGCAGAGTTTGATGGCCTATTTTGTCAGTGTATTCGTTTTTGTGCTTTTTGATCCTCATTTGCTTTCTTTTTCCATTTAGTTTTTTTGGTATTTGACCTTTGTCATGTGCCATCAGTCCTGTTGTACTCTTATTGTGCCTCATAAAAACACTAGAAACCACCAGAATTCTCACTGACCTTTGTCCTGCTTCTTTTCCCTTGGGTTTCCATTTGTCTTTCTAACCACATTTGGCTGTGTTCAGGTAGACCTTTTGTGGCTTCGAAGATATGTGTCTGTTACTTTGTCGTTTAGCCCTAAATTGCTTTGTTTGGCTGCAAACGATAATTGCAATTTGGGAGGCAAGCACAGTGAAATTCACTGTATGGAAGACATCAGGCTGGATTTAACAAGGATGGGTTGGGCATTGGGTACCATTGCGATACATAGGCCCTTGAATCAGTGGCATGGTCTCACTAGTCCTAGAGTTCACATGGCAGCTTTCAGAGACCCTTTTACGGAGGACCCTATAGCCGCGTGGATGGAAATGATGGATTGGCTGCAGGTTTCTCCCATGAGGACAAACATGCTTGTTGATGCAAACACTGGTAGTCCAAAGGTTCTCAGCCTACACAAACACCCCTGCCCAGTGAGCACACTGTGCCAGTGGCATCATCCACCAGCAGGCCTTATTTTCAGCATCACTAATGCAGCTTGGTGTTGGTGGTGATGGTCACCTTGTGTGCATGTCACTATTAACAAAGGGGGCTGGGGATGTGTCATGATGGCGTGCACTACATGTATTACCAGATAACCGTCAATTTGGTGGTGAACACCACAACTGTGGAAGATCGAAGGGAATAGTTGCACAGCACCAGATGGTCTAGAGAGTCTGCTTGAATATCATACCATTTTGCCATTATTTACGAAGATGGTTTGTTCTCTGAAGCGACTGTTTAGATGTTTGCCACAGAACATAACAATGTGCCACAGGAAATGAGTGCAGTTGGTACACACTGGACTATAACACTGGAATATAACAATAGATAATGTTGCCTGAGAACATATGACTTTCTCAAGTTGTGTAAAAACAAACCTCAATGACGCTCCACCTAAAAAGCAAGTTTGCATAAGTGCTGGATGAACAACTGTGGGAGATCGAACTTCATGCTTCCGTAACCCACGTAGCAGTGATAGGAGTACCTACACATCTTCATTTTTGCAGCTCTTTTTTAATAGATAGGGACCAAATAATCACATGGGGCCGTATTAGAAGTCACCTTTGCAGTAGGTAATGAGAGCAAGCCCCAGCAGCAAAGGTTTCTGGGCTGACACAGTATGGGCTGGAGTGGCCTGGTACTGGTGAGAGAACAGCAGTAATGGTCTTCTGGGTTCATCCCAGTCCTGTGTATGATTCTGCTTCATATGACACAGCAACGATGCAGTACCTAACCTGTTTCCTTCATTTATATTGCACACAGTTTATTTGCAAGAGGCAAGATACTGTCATTCTTTATCCTGCATGACGACTTTGGATTTTCTTGCTGGGATATGCTAATCTGGTAATCCAGATATTGGTGGTGGACTTGGCGGTATGGCTACAACTTGCTGATGTTTTGGAGTTTTAGCTCACCCGGGCTATGTTTGAGAGACACATACAAAGGTGGAATATTACCTTTGCATTTCCCTCCTGCCTCTGCAACTGTGGCACTGAACTCCTTCTCTTCCTTGCTATAACCTGTTTACAAAATCATGTGTTGTTCAGAGAGTTCAACTTTATCTTGCTTACCATCACAACTCGGCAGTGGATGTGCCTGGTTGTGGAGCCGAAGGGTCTAGGAACTTAAACTATCCTAGGCCTCTGAATTGGGGTTTGGTTCTGCTGGCTCATACATAGATGTGGGAAAACACTGCTGGCTATCATGGCTTCCTAAACTGAGAAACAGCCTTAGTATAGGAGATGCACAGAACCAATGAAAAAGCAGGGCAGTTAAAGGGACAAAGGGTTGGGAACATTGTCTTTTTTCTGTTTAAAACTTGGAGGCATAAAATCATAAGGGGGCCAGGAGTTTAAAAATAAAATAGAGCACATCAGCTAGTGTGAAATAACAGGTTAAACGAACATGTCTAATCCAGCCACTGTGCTTGGGATCAACTTACTGTATATATTGCTAATTTCCATTAGCCAAATTGGCTATCTCACTGATGCATTTCAACACTATTTTGGAACCAATGTATCTTCAACAAATGCGAAAATAATCTTTCCATTCGGCATATGTCCTCTGTCAGCAAACCTCGGCATTCTCAAGTGAGCATAATAAGAGTGCCCCATGTCATTTGAGAGATGCTCGACTTGTCCTTGCTTTCTCCTGTCTGCTGGGCCTTGTCGTTTTCCGTTTCCTATTACAAATCCAGAACTACAAGTCCCAGAAAGCATGAGACCTATTGGCATGTACCATACACAACACACACATACTGTGTTTTTCTGCAGAACAGACAGCACTCGATATCCTGCAATTCAAGGGGCATCCCACTAAAGTAACGTGTATACTACATACAATAATTCTGAACCAAGTGCAAATATGTGTATGGTTGATTTTCTGGTATTTGGCACCACATAATGTGCATTTTAGAACGGACACTTACTGTAGCACTTGCAGGTTGTGAGGGTGATTGGAAAGTCATCCAGTACAATTTGAGAATCTGTCTTTCTTTCCCACAGTACCAATTTCTTTAAAACCTCTGTTCAGTTAAAGCTGCCCTCCTCTCCCCCACCCATATACCCCATCATGAGTGGCAAGCCCTTCAGTTTTGACCCATCCAGGCCATCAATGGTACTTTGTGTAGCGCCCTTTAATGCTTTCCCAGGGGAATGTGTGTGAATTTATACCCGCAAGGTAAATTTATGCCATAATATGATGGCATTTCAAAAAGAAAATGTAAGGCATGATAGAACTACTACTGACGCTATAACAGCCTTCCGCCCCTTAAAACCACATCACTGACCTTTAATGATGGTTGAATTGTGAACACAGTATTTGCTCAATCAAATACAACAACAACTATTTCCAAATGGAGGCCAACAGGATGCATACCAAGAAGCAGAACACATCATGCAAAACGCTTGCCTTCTTTCATAGACCAAGTTTGGAAGAAACCTGAGAATATGACTCCCAAAAAACAGAAATTCTTAGTAACTCCAGCAATGAGCAAGGTCCTTTACAACTCCTTGGATAAGTTGCTGTACATCACTGTACTATATGGTGTTTCGCTGTCCTGTCACTTCTCCTATGTGTGATAATGTTCCATGTTTGGGGTTAAAAGAGTAGACTGGGAAGACAATGGGGCCCAGGTGGCACCAAACGCTACATGATGTAAAGCAAAAAAAGGAAAAAGGAGTCTCCTCATGCTCCCCATCCTTTCTCTAACCTCAGGTGTTCATTCACTCCATCACTCTGACCCTTCCACAGTGTCACTTCATCCATCATATGCACAGGCAAACCCATGTTAGAACCCTTTTGCTGCCCAAAATCCCACTACACATCAAAGACTTCTGCAATTACAATACCCATTTGAAAAATAAATGACTGGAACATGCCAAACGTGCACAGAAAACTGTGTTTGGCTTATGCATATTCACGAGCTTGGACTGCAGGACCCAGAAAGGAAACAGCATCTGTGGGGGTCTTACTGCTTCCGAGCAACAATATCTGACAATGGCTTCCCATAAAGAAAACACCCATGTACCTCATTCTGACAGGCCATGAACTTCAAGGAAAAAGGGGGAGCTGCAAAATAGCAGGGGTCGATGGAGTAGTGTGAGAGGCAAAATGAGTGTAGAGCAGCGCAGAACAGCTGTGAAGGGCAATTCCAATCTAGACAGCCAATTCCTTAGCTCAGGACGAGCCGTACTACTTCTGAGTGCAGTTTGGTGTTCACTCCCCGGAAGGTGGTCACGTGTTGCTATATTAGCAGCCTCCAGTTATTGCCTCAAGTGGGTTTTCAAAGGAGGAAAGAAGGGGTGATATGAGGTGTGGATGAAGGAAAAAAGGGTTGAGTAGAAGAGAGCGAGTAGGAGGCCAGTGAAGGTGGGTCTGCGGGATTGCAGAGACCAACGTGGATGGAGAACATAGAAGGGAGGAGAGAAGCAAATAAAGAGATAGTGAGGGGAGTGGAAAGTGAAGAAAGTTGAAGAGAACATAAAGTCCTGGATAGGGGATTAGAAGCTGGGGGAGAAGGAAAGCAAATCAAAGAGTGGAAACAGCTGAAGATGGGAGTAGAAAGGGGAAGAAATGTATAAGATTGGAAAAACCTGGAGAGGGGCGTTGAGAATAAGGAGCATGGAGAGATTTAAGAAAGAGGGAGGCGGAAGTGGGAAGAAAGGGAGAACAAGAGAGAAGCATGGAGAGAAATAGACGAAGAGTACAGGAGAGTTAAAGATAAGAACAGCCCATGACGCAACAAATTGAGACTGGAGAGGTCAAGTGAGAAAATTAAAGAGAACGAGGCACAGTAGAGGAAGTCAAGAAGGCCAAATTGGCAGGAAAATCCTAAAAGTAAGAGCAAAGCCAAGTGTGACAAAGGGAAATAGCTAGGCATGAAGGTGAAGATGGACCCTCATTGCAGTACTTCCAGGAGGAAGATAGAAGAGATACATGTGATAGTAAATTAAATCAGGAGGTTGAGGGGTGATCTAAAGTTTTCTCGAGGAAGAGGCACTTGACCATTCATTACTAGGCATGACCTTGACAGAGTCTCTGCTCACCAGTATGCTGGGTCTCATTGGATAAGTCCCCAGGGCCCAGTGAGATATGACAAAGTCTGGTCCAGGGCTGGCACCATCTGAAGCAAGCGTGGGTCCCTTATGCCCTGCAGTTGGAAGAAACCACAGGATCTCATGCTTCTGACCAAGCAGACACATCAACCAAATCAAGAAAGAAGTGCAGGAGCCACTGGAAACATCATTTACTAGGAAGCAGAGCCAAAGTGCAGCGAAAGTCCTTGCGTAAGCTGGAATTGCTTCCATTTGATTCCTTTAAAAACCCCTTGTTTAACCTGAGCCCTGGGCCTGTCTGAGTTTTCAAATAAATATGCCCACATCCATTTCTTTGAATCCAGAGTTATGTGTTGACCCCATGAGCGTGAGATATTGTAGGCTATTATATTCCCCATTTCTGTATTGCTATTGGAAGGGTTTGAAACTGTATAGTCCACAGTATTATCTGCTGTGTTCTATCCATTGCATACGATTGTAGAACTTCCATTTTAAGGGCTTTGTTAGTTAATTTTATATTGGTATTCTAAGGGTTTCATGCTGAACATACACATGCTGTGTCCCTTCCAGTCGGGGACATCATCTTGGGGGAAATATTCCCATAAATCCAGGGAGTGGTGGAAAGGTCAAGGGCCAGGACAAACGGTCTATAATCTTGACAATGGGATGAAAGTAAAAGGATAAAAGGAAAACACAAGAAGCCAGAAAATGACACCATCATGTGGAGGAATGATCAGAGGAATGATCAGTGGTCTGAACTTGCCTAACATCTTGATGAAGAGGCTGTTGTTCAGGAGGAGCAGGAAGGCTATTCATATGAAGAGAAAGAACTGTCAGGTACTCGCAAAAAAACTCCACTGAATGCAAGGATTTTTTCTGAACTGTGCCGCCAGAAACAGCATTTGCACCTCCTAAGTAACAATGGCTGCCTCACGGACACCAATTCACCAAAATGCCAGGGGTAGTGAGAGTGACAATCACACATTTGATGACATCATAGGCAGTGATGTCATATGGCCTTTGGCCCTGGTGACATCACATGAAATTACATTTAACCCTGATATCACCTGAAGTGACTGGTGGGTGTAAAAAGAAAGCTAACATTTCATAAAATACCAAACCGGCACTAAAGCAGACATGAGACTTTTTAGATACCAAGCACATTTTCACTGGAGTGTGGCTGTGACATACCATGGAGTCGTTCATGTTATGACAGAGTTAGACCACGTAGCACGAACATAGTCCAGAGGAACTGCCATGCATAGGCCACTATAGCCTCATACACCCATTTACTGAGAGCCTGTGCCAATTACTGCTGCACATGTCAGGTCGAGTAATCATATACCCAGTAAAGCCCCACATTCGCAGATGCTGCCATAATACAGTGTGGCTGATGTAGCCTCTGAGGATACAGACATTGCACATCTGTTATCGCCTTGCAGCCTAGGTATGGTCAAAATATGTAAGTTACAGCGGTGTGCATCCAGTCGCTTCTTTCATATGCCAAGTGCATCCTGAAATGTCCAGTAATACCACCCAATATGAGCTAATGCCCCATAGATTGTATGGTATAAAGTCAGAGAAATAGCCAACTGACACAAAACCCCAAACACTGCAAGAAGTAACAAAGAACCCTTTATTTCTTCTTTTTACCACAGAAAGACTGTCATTATAATGTCAAGTTTATAGAGGCAACGGGCCTGATTCACAGAGCGTTTCCCTGTGAATCGGCCCCAATATATTTCAATCAAATTTTAATCTAAGAAATTCATAACAAACAAACTGAAAAGGAACCAATGACAACTGTAAGTGTTTCAATACAAACATGGTTCATCATCAGGAGGACCAAGAGGCTGACCCCATAGCGGTCACCATAAATGCGGCTGACCATTAATTCTTGAGCTATATATAGTGAGTGGCATATATTGCTGAGCAGCCCTTGCTAGGATTCACACCTGTGACCTGCAGAACGCACGTAAATACCAACAGTGAGTACTTAACCCGCTGGGCTATCTTACCAGCTATTTCTTCTTAGATGTGAATACCACAGCATTTGGTAATGCATTGTTTCTGGTGGCTACATGTCTTATTCACATAACACTTATATTCCTACTGCTTCTAAGTACTGTAATCATGTCATGGCCCACTAGTAAACCTGATAATAATAGAGCTATATTTTCTTTTAAAAGGGACTGGAGATGACAGGAGGGGGTGATGGGTAGATATCCTGATACATGTTTTTAACTGCACAATTGATTAAACAGCATTATGTGTCGCAATTGGATAGCTCAGCGAGTTGACAAGTGCCAGACTGCACTATCCATGTTCGTATTTTAGCAGGGCTGAATTAGTCCTTCATACTTATAAGGGTGAGACACTAAGTACTATTAAATTTCATACTAATAACACCCATTTGTACAGCACTTAAAGGCAGGAGGTCTGAGGAGTCAGACATGACGTGCTATACATAAAACTATATATATCATACATAATACTAACTATTTTACATGGATAAGGGAAAAATCTAGGCCACAGTAACTTCAAAACGTGGAGTATGTTTGCACACAATGATAGGCCTTAGAAAAATAAAAGAAACAAGTTGACTTTAAATAAGTAGCTCTTCATCTGGAGCATCCTCCCTGTCAGCCTATGAAGACAAATGCTACTCTTCAGTCTTGCTTTTACAAATATGGCACATTAGAGAAAGACAAACTTCACAGCGTGATTTCCAAACGAACCCACTTTGTTTGTTTTTGAGAGATTCTTAAATAGTTCTAATACAAACTGTGTTTTCAGCACTTTGCGTGACTGTTCGGAAGGCAAACTAACTTGAATGGCATATCAGTGGGTTCCATGTGTTAAAATCGCTGCAAAAATTGCTGTGGTTACAAAATATTGTGGTAAAAATGCCTTGGTTTTGATGCAGCAATCCATGTAAAGGATGCGGGGGACACCCCTGCCACCCCCAGACCCATTATACCATTTAAAGGGGACGGGGGACACCCCCACAACCCTGCTCCCCTTAAATGGTATAATGGGGTACACCTTTCATCTGCGCTGCCTATGCTTGCTGCCGCCAATTCACACCTCCCACAAATAGTCTCCCCAACAACCCCATCTTTACTCCATTCTTCCCAGAATGGTGGGGAACCCCCAAGCCTCTGGGACTTATCCATACCTGACAACGGGGTGTGGGGAGGCAATCTCCTCGCCTCTTCTCCACATCTCTATGAATGAAGGGGTCCCTTAATCACCCTGACGCTTAACTTGTGGGAAGTGCCGCCCACAGCATTTGCCCCACTCCTGCTGCCACTCCTAGGCTGTCCTGCACTCAGCTGGAAAAACAACTTTACGGCAGTGCGCAAATGAAAAGAGAGGACCATTGAGGGCTCAAAATATGTGCCAAGCTACTCACGTCGGGGTGCGCCAGGGTATCAGCAAGTGGAGGTGGAAGCTTTTGGTGCCGGCTAGGATGGATAATAGGGCGCCACCGGGAGGCTGGGGGGCGGACTCGGCGCCAGGGGGAGCCAGTGTGGTGTGATGGGCAGAATGGGTGCTTTGGTATAACCTGTCAGATGGACATGACCCTATGCAGTAGCACAAACTAGTTGTGATGTGTCTCTAACCAGCTGGGTCAACTCTACAAATTATCTACATGAGCTAAACTCATTGTTCATATTGAGCGAAGGATTGGGATTCTGATGGGTTTATAATGGCTGTATCTGAATAGTGCTGCTACACGCATAATATCACACATATTGCATCATTGACTCATTTCATAGCCCCTTTTATTGTCTTCAAGATGGATTTATTCTATGGCAACATTGTCCGAAAACTGTGCTTTTTGTGCACAGTTCAGCAAATTGTTTTGAAACATTGGGAAGCCCATTCAAGCCACGCTTGGAAGCTGTAGCTCACTATGCATGGAAAATGTGTTAGTGAGGGAGAAGCAGCGTGTGACTGGATTGTGAAATTTTGAGTGATGTGCCGAGTGCATACACGCCAATATTATCCAGTCCATTCAGAATAATCTATTCCAGTCATGCTTTTAACTTTGCATTCTGAGACCTGCAGTCCTGGGTTTATAATTAGGAAATCTAAGTTTACAGAACGGAATGGCTAATGTTGGCATGTATGTGGTAAAGGGGTTGTGTATTAGTTAAGGTGGTAGAGTGGGTGGGGCTTCTGCCATACAGTCTGCTTAGTTTGTAAGCTAATTTGGTGTGGGACTTTGGGGAGGATGGCTCTTTACACAATTAATATTATTGTTGTCATTTTTATTACTATGTTATCCTCCCAATTCCCCTGACTATCCCAGAGAACACTGAGGAGGATTTCTAATATGGCGTGAGGGTGGGTGCAAGGGCCAAGTTATACATCCTGCTGTAACCGTGTGCCCTGCAGTTAGCATAAAAAGGCTGCAGGGCTTTGGGTGAGCAGCCCCAGTGTAGTCCATCGGCAAGCAACATGATTAAACAAGCCTTGGCAAAGCCAGTAGTTTTGGCGTTTGTCGTTCAATGAATTTGACATTTATAAGTAAGATGCATTAGCTACTTGGGCTCTGCTTCGACAGTAATTCCAAACACGTCGGCAAATTAGTGCTTAGCAACAGACATAGTAGAAAGTCTTCTCTTTAATGCAGTGTACAGAAGTCTTTTTACTATGTGCATTACTAATGTTACTTTTACTTTAATTTATTTATTTGAATGTGTTTAGCTCACATGGAACTTTTCACATATAGCAACTTTATAACATAATAAAACAACACAAAACATAATAAAACATATAAATATAAAGCAAAGGAAAGTTAATACATACATGCATTTCTTCAATTAAAATAACACAAGAGGTATTAAAAGCATCACAGGCCGCAGCGGCTCAGAGCGGCGAGAGAGGCCTGGAGTTGAGGTGACAGACTGCAGTGATGGAGTGATGTGATCGGCCAACACTGCCCAGTACTAGCTGTGGCAGTAGTATGGCCGTGATGGAAAAGTGGCGCTCCTAAAGAAGGTACTGGGCGGGCAGTGCCCAGACACCAGCAGAACCCCCAGATCAGTATGATCTCCCTAATCACAGAACAGCTGCAGAAACAGAGTCTGGAGGAACTGAAAGGCAAGTCATTCAGCATCAGCCTGCCTTTGCCAGATCATCCAGACCTCGAAGGCTGCAGCAGCCCCTTTCACTTCATGTCGGAGGATCGCTCTTGGGGTCTCCTGAGTCAGTGTCCAAGGTCTGAATATCAGGACAGTGTCCAACACCATCATCACTCCAGTCTGGGTTTGCATCTTCTGCTCCTCAGCAGAGAGAACTCCCCACATCGAAGAGGACCTTCTTGCACTCCAGCCACGGACAACGCATCCACTCCACCAGCTCCTCCCAGCAAGCAACATCTCTGCTCCTTATCTGTACCTGAGGACCGATATCGCTGGCAGCCTATCTGGTGGCCCACAGGTTCGAAAGTCTGGACTCCTGTTAAGCAGCGGTGGAGGCGGCGGGGGGCTGACTGTGCAGGCTCACAGCCCCACCCCATGGGCCTCCAGCCTACGGTTCCACAATGACTCCAGTGCCTCTCTGCGATGCATCCAAGCCTGCAGTCCACCTTTCTTCAGCCTGGCCTACTGTCGAGAGTCGCCAGGGTCCTGCACACTCTCTCCAATTGGGGCATTTTCTGATGGTGCTGAGGGGCCAAATTGCTATTCTCTGCAGCGCCGCATCTCTCTCTCGCCAGTTCTTTTCAAAGACACTGGATAATGTTTGCCCTCTGCCAGCAGCTCGCCATCCTGCACCCCAGAGATGGTGCGCCGACAGCACTGTTTGCCTCGTAGCCAGTCCCAGTCATGTGACCTAAACACCAGGAAGTGTGGGACGAAGCGGCGCCACGAGGAGGATGTGAGGTGGCACCGGCCCTCGCTGGACTTCTACAAAATGAATCAGAAGCAGAGCATAGGAACCCTCTGTTTCTTTGATAACTCTGATGATCGGAGCTCTTCCTCCTCTTTTCTGGCCTGCACTGGGATGTCTCCCTGCCCCTCAAGCAGTCCAATCACCAGCTGCATCCATGTGCTGAGCAAGGAAGAGGATGTCCAACGAGACAGGATCACATCTACCCATTCCAGACTCTTCCAGCATGACTTACCGACCTAGATCTAAACCTGATTGAGGAAAATTAAAGCATCTCAACTCAGGAATTGATTCAAGGAGGCATCACCGCCTCAGAGCCAAGCTCCGGACCCAGTGCTGTGCCTTTTGTTCAGGACTTGTTCAGGCATTCAGGGGCCAGGAACATTCCATGGACTTGTGGCCCCTCAGAGGGGACACTTTGGGGATAAGGGGTTCTGTGTTGTTTTTACATGTCCAGCAGCAGTCTGGGTCTGATTTCGGCAGAGGAGTCTGGACGGTCTCGGAAGGACCAGACTCAACCACCAGCTTCCCGTTGCTCCTGGGCCCGCCTTCACATCACTGAGGGCAGTGGCTTCAGTTGTTGCGAACCATTAAAAAGCAAAGTGGGGAAAAAAAATTAAAATAACACAACTGCAGAGTCTCAGCAAATGCTTCAGCTTATGAAGGCACTAGATTCAGAAATGTTCTTTTCGACTTTTGTCCAGGTTCGAAATAAAGCAATCTGTAGAGGCACCAAACCCGAATCCAGACAATGGAACCAAAAATGTTTACTCTTCATTTTCAATGCGATCACTCCCAAATGCTCCCAAATTGCACATCTACACGTTTCCTAATTTTATTAATCTTGTCATCACGCATATAGGAGTCTCTGGTATATAGGAAAATATACAAATCCTACAGGATCTATTGCTGGGCGTTAAACCCAACCTGGGTCCTATAATTGAAAGGACCGGGAACTGATTTGTACGCAGTTTTAATATTAGCTTTCTGACTTTTAAGTCAGGACATTCCATTAGGTATTTTTGTCACTTTAACACTATGGGCGTCATTACAAGTTTGCCAGTCCGGTAACCGGCACTGTTGTTACTGGACCGGCAAACTAAGAGTCTGTAGGCAGGTGCCTGTCAGCCCGCCAGGTCTGACCTGGTGGGCGGAACGGCACCCGCTTGCAGACCTTGACGGATGCACCGGTACCATTCATGAATGGTGCGGTTGCATCCGTCCTCCCCATGCCCTTTGACTCCTATGGGACTCAAATGGCAATGGGGAGTCATTTTTACTGGCACCCGGCAATGGGGAATTACCGGGACCACCGGGGCTGTAATGCCCTGGTAATTCCCCATTGCCGGGTGCCGGTAAGGAAATTACTCAAGTGGCAGCCGTGCTGGTTTTACCGGCAAGGCTACCACCATAGTCATAATGAAGCCCATTGTTTGGTGATTTTAACTGTGTGCTTGGGTTATAGGTGTGCGGGGGAGGTAAGGTGGAAGGGAGAAGGTGTGAGCTAATTTGGGAATGAGTAGGTAGGATTTAGCTTGGTAGGCAAGGATAAGCTATGGCTAGTGTGGGTAGTCGGAAGCAACTGATGTAGCATGGGTGGGTAATGAAGGGTAGGTGGACAGGGATGAGGTAGGGAAGATGTGAGTAGGGTGGTATGGGGTCATATTGGGATAAGATATGAGTGGGAAGAGTTACGGTGGGTGGGTTGTTGGGGATATTCATGTGCATGGTAGGGTGGAGTTAGGGATGTGGTAGAGAAGGTGTGGGTACAGTGGGGCGAGGTTGGGATACGTGGGGGTAGAATGGGTAGAGGGGATAGGAAGTGCATGGTGATAGAGCATGGTATGGGGTAGAAGAGTGAGGCAGATTTGGAGTACAGTGTGGTTTGAAATGGTTAGTGTGGTGAGGGAGGTTGGGTGGGGTACAGTGGTGTGGGATAGAGGTAGACAAGTGCTGGGGCAGAGAGCATACATGTCAACATTATTATTCCATTCAGGAAATGCAAGCCTTGGATTTCCCCCTTATAACCTTCGGATGGCAAGTCCCAGAATGCAAAGTTAAAACCGGGACTGGACAAGCATCTCCTGAATGGAATGGATAAAGTTGGCATGCATGAGAGTGGAGGTTGGGGTCAGACTTGGGTAGGGAGGTATAGTGGAACAGAGGTGTAGAGTGAGGGTATTCAGTTAGATCCAAGTAGGCTAAGCTGGGCGATGTAGTGATGTGGAGGTGTGGCGTGGTGGTGTGTGTAGGGTGAGGGTGTGGAGGGTCGGTTTTGAGGTCTGGAGTGGTGGGATGGATGTGTGGAATGGTGGTGTGTAATGGTGGGGTCTTCTGGTGTGAGAAATAGGGTGTGGTGAAGTGGTGGTGGTGCAGGGGTGTTGTGAAGTGTTTCTGAGTTGGTGGTGTGAAGTAGTGTGTTTGTGTGGAGTTGTGTTACAATGGGGTGGTGTGCAGTGGGAATATGGTGGTTTGGGGTCGTGGAGTGCATTGCTGTGTGGTGGAAAGGTGTGATGTGTGTGTGATGTGGAGCGGTGTTCTGGTATGGGATGTGGAGTGGCAGTGTGGATGTGCGACATGGTAGTTTGGAGGTGAGGCATTGGGTGGAGTGGTGGCGTGGATTGGTTATGTGGAAAGATGTGATGGGGTGAAGTGGTGTGGCAATGTGTAATTGTGAATTGGGGTGAAGTGTTGTGAAATGGCAGGTGGAGGTATAGTGGGGTTTAGTGTGTGAGTGTTGTTGTGTCGAATGGCAGATTGAGGTGGAGTGGTGGTGTAAAATTCTACTGGTGTAGAATGATGGGGTGATGTTTGAGGAGTGGTGCTAACGTGGTATGGCAGTGTGAATGTGTGGAGTGGTAGTGAGGAGTGGTCGTGTGGAGTGGGAATGTTGTGGTTTGGGGTTGTGGAGTGCATTGCTGTGTGGTGGAAAGGTGTGATGTGGGTGTGATGTGGAGTGGCAGTGTGGCATGGTAGTTTGGAGGTAAGGCATTGGGTGGACTGGTTATGTGGAAAGATGTGGTGGGGTGAAGTGGTATGGCAATGTGTAATAGCGAATTGGGGTGATTGTGAAATGGCAGGTGGAGTTGAGTGGCGGTATAGTGGGGTTTAGTTTGGGAGTGTGGTTGTAACGAGTGGCAGATTGGGGTGGAATGCTACTGATGCACCTCTCAACAAACGGTGATTAGTGGGACCACTCCTAAACCAGGACTGCAAAGACACACGTCAAATATAAGATGGAGGATCATTTTCCACCGATCTCTAAATCCGTGGGAATTGTGGCTCCAATGCCAGAGAGCCTCTTTGATGATTTGCCAGCCTCATTGAAGTATTTGATTTTGGGAAGGAGAGCATCGGATGTGAGTTTTTATGGAAATAATTCTCCTCTGCTAATGGTATTGATTGAGCCCCTTTGGATTCATCGCGCCTTAACATCCCTCCCATTTTTACGGATTTGACATTGATGTTTTATTTGTATCACACTTACACACAAGTGTTCCAGAGCGTGACCAGGCAAGGGAGGGGAACAAGGGAGAAGAAAACAATGATCTTACTAGGCCCAGTGACATTGAGAACGCGCAAGTGCATGGGAGAGGGAAAAGGGGAAAAGTGGATGGGCGGGGGGAAGACGTGGAAAGTGACGAGTAAAGGAATACAAATAAATAATAAATAAAATGAATAAATAATAAAAAATAACAATGGTAGTGCAGTCAGCAGTGGCAAGTGCTAGGTTTAAGGTAACAAACATAGCATGTATCTGTTAAGTGCAGAAAAATAAAAAGTTTCAGGGAGGGAGGCTGTTCCAGAGGGAGGCCCCAATCAAAGACAGAGGTTTACCCCAGCTCGTTTCTTTGAAAAATGACTGACTCTGAGTGAATTAGAGGTGGACGAGTGAAGAGCTTGGGAGGGAAGGAATTTATGGAGGGACAGCTGAAGGTATTTTAGATATATTGTGATATAAATACATCAGAGGTCTCTATCATGTATTCCACGTTGAGTGAAGTGAACATATGGGTCATTTCCAAATGCCTAATTTGTCAAGCTCATGATAATATCGGAGAAGAATTGAAAGTGCAGACACTTCAATTAAGCGTTATATTATCACGCTTGGACACATTTGATAAGGTATGGAAGGGCAGTGTTGGACAGCTGACAACAACTGTTCCGGTTCCAGCTGATAAGGAGTCTTCCTGTGACCCTTTTATGCATCTAAACAAAAGTTCCTTGGGTTCCACAAGTAGCGGGAACAACAACCCAGGATTGAAAGAGGGGAACTTGTTGAAGTACAACCCTGAGAACAAAAGTAACAACCCACCGAAGATGGGGCCGAAGTACTAAAATAAAAAAGCAAAAAGGCCAGGGAACAAGCCCTCAAGAAAGTTTCTTCGTATGGCAAATTTAATGGAGCTAGAGCAGTCCCTGTTGGGTCCTTCCAAAAAAAGTGAAACGGCTAAACGGAAATTTAAGGAAAGTAAGTAGAAGAACTCAAGATCTACAAAGGTCTTGAGTAGTGACATAAGTAAAAGATAAATGAGCAGTGTATATATGCGCTCTCCCTTAGAATTTCATTTAATCTGTGCTACATTGATTATTTCAAATTTGGAATATTGTCAAAGTCCATCTTGAATATATGATCCAATATGATGACGAAAACATCCATTCCAGGCTATGAGTTTATTATATAGAGCGCTCAGCCAACACGTGTTTTCGACAATGGTGTCGTTCTCAAGGCTGACATAGTTAACCATCAAAATAAATGTGTGCAATACAATCACAAAAAGAATAAAAGAAGCAATTAAAGAGAAATTTGCATGTCACAAAAAAGTATTATGATAAATAAAACTATAGAGTTGACATACCCAATCAGATGTGTGGCAGTATAATATTGCACGAACGGAGCATGAAAAAAAGAAGAAAATACAAGAGTATGCTACTTAAAACATGTAGAGCAACGCACATTTTGATGTGAGTGTATATCCTGGTAGAACCTAAATTTGTTAAAATATCCGCGTCTTACCTTATAAACGGGTTAGATCCCGATCCAAGTGGTTTCTGCGTAAAAGCGGAGTCCACCGAGAATTCCAGTTTAAATAGTGGCAATGTCGGGCCACGTAGAGTAGTTGACTGCGCATGTGCTATGAACTAGAGTGTATCACTTTATTTATTGTTAATGATTACACTATATCAACAGACTGTCTGCATATTATATATATCAGTTGATTTCTGTCCTACTATCCCTATTGTGACAAATAAGAATACATGAATATTAATAATTTTATTGTACCTTTGTCGGCTCGCACATGCTACTTTCGAGCATGTGTGCAAATATGAACAGCACATTGTGCTTCACTTACATTCTATTTTAGTAGAGCTTCACACTTATATTATCCGATTTCCTTATAAGACGTAAGCAATCTTTTTCGACAGGCATCCATGCACATTAGAATACTATTTCATATGACGACAATACCTAAATAAAACTATGGACACCCAATACGCATGCGCGATCCAGATACACTGAACTAGCATAGAGAATGCCCAATAGAATAGCGTCACCTTAGCGCATGCGCTGCTATTACATTCACTATTGCACTCTAGTTCACAGCACATGCTCAGTCAACTACTCTACGTGGCCTGACATTGGCACTATTTAAACTGGAATTCTCGGTGGACTCCGCTTTTACGCAGAAACCACTTGGATCGGGATCTAACCCGTTTATAAGGTAAGACTCGGATATTTTAACAAATTTAGGTTCTACCAGTATATATACTCACATCAAAACGAAATGCACATTAATATGGCTTATTTAATCATTTGACAGATTGCCACCTGATAACTATAGAGGCAACCAGCAGCATATACGGACAAACCAATAATTCTTTTTTAAGATTGTGACTCATTGCACTTAATTGCCGCTCCATGGTGAGTTATATATCCTTTTTCATAACATAACTCCAACACTGTGTGACCTTTCAATTTGCTAGAAATGGCACGAGTGGGCAAACATACAAATTCTTATCACCGGTGTACAAATTAACGGGCGATTATATAAGAGAGGGGGTTTCCTAGGGACCTCACACTCTTTAACACACACTAAACTGGTGTCTAGTGTTAAGGTGCAAATTGTGATTGGAGCACATGCACTGGTGAGGAGGGGCTTACATGCCAAATGACTTTCTATTTACAACATGTGCGTTGCTTTACATGTTTTAAGTAGCATACTCTTGTATTTTCTTCTTTTTTTCATGCTCCGTTCGTGCAATATTATACTGCCACACATCTGATTGGGTATGTCAACTCTATATTACGTTGCTTTGCTCGCTGATTATTGTTTTATTATTTATCATAATACTTTTTTGTGACATGCAAATTTCTCTTTAATTGCTTCTTTTATTCTTTTTGTGATTGTATTGCACACATTTATTTTGATGGTTAACTATGTCAGGCTTGAGAATGACACCATTGTCGAAACACGTGTCGGCTGAGCGCTCTATACAATAAACTCTTATAACCTGGAATGGATGTTTCCGTCATCATATTGGATCATATATTCAAGATGGACTTTGACAATATTCGAAATAATCAATGTAGCACAGAATAAATGAAATTCTAAGGGAGAGCGCATATATACACTGGTCATTTATCTTTTACTTATGTTTCTATATGTTGGGCATCAACAGACCTGTCCTTCTTTATGACCATTATATGCAGCTGGACCCTCTGCAGAGCTAAATAGATTTATGTATAGCGCACGCACCAGGCTTTGGTCTGTTACGTCTTGTGTAGTGAGTTGGCTTCAGAGGACAATATTTCCATACTTATTGTGGGTGATTTTCCGGATCAGGAAGGTCCGAAGGAGCTGGCCCATGACATTTTAGTTCTGGTTTTGATTTTAACATGATAGGGCTGAGCAATAACTTGGGGATCGGGGATCGGGTATGATTTTAAAGTTGGAACAATGACTGGTCCTCAGCCGCAAGACATGTTCACTATGGCCATTAGTGTTCCTCAGCCACAGATCAAGACTATTTTAAGCTTGAATGAGGAGACCCGGACTGAATCATCTGTACAGGACATGGTAAGGAACTTGGCTAGGCCCTTATTTACATGAGCGCTGTCTTCACAACAGCCTCCAGCTTACCCAGTTCAAAGAGTAAACATGAGAGGGCTACTGGGACCCCTAAACTATGGATTGGATTACCTCTTTGAGTCTGTGGGGCTGGGAATTCTGATTGAATGTTGTGGCTCTTTTTTATGAAATACCAAACCTTAGGTTGATTACGACAAAGGATATTGATCTTGTAGAATTTGCTGGTCCTGTGAGGGACAATCGAGTTACATTGGCCATGCCATCTAGGATTGTGTATGGTGACAATTAGGTTATGGTCTCATTATACATGATCCAGAGAAATAATCTTGTGTGGGGTCTTTGCTTAAGGGGCCAGGTTGAGGCAAATTGACATGAGCTTGAGGGGTGATGGGTTGGTCCGCCAACCATTAGTTTACTTTAAAGAGCCGGAGAGAATAGGTAATCAAGAGCATAATTCTATTAATATGAGTGAATGAAGATGGCTAGCAGTGGCGCTGAATGTATCTTTCTCAATTGAAGGAATTAAAACATTATCTTTAGCGCACACACTCCCCTTAGGTGTATCTCGTGGAATGCGCAGGGTTTTTGACATCTGCTGAATAATCATGAGCTGTGTACACTCCTGAGATCATATACCTTTCTTCTCCTGCAGGAAGTATAGTTGACATCTTGCCCTGTTCAGGATGGATATCCGGTTGTGTTCAAACAGCTATAAAAGGGAGTCATGGGCGTCCTTTCTGCAGCCTAATAGTAGCTGTTTGAATTGATTCCAGTTTTGAATTGGTTAAACAATGGGAATTGGGTAGAGGTGTGATGGTGTTCACCCTGACACGTGAAATCATGTTCGGCCTCGCCTTATGGTGGTGAATATTTATTAGCAACGCTTTCATGGCAATCTCAGCTCTCTTCTAAGGACGTTGGCACAATTTATTTCAGGAGTTGTATGACAACAACCACGGTGGAAACATAATTGTTGCTGGAGATTTGAATCACAATTTTGGACCTAATCTGTTGTTTTAATAGGGCTTCTGTGTACATTAGTGCTTTGATAGGGGATATAAATAAATGTAAGCAGGATAGGCTGTGGAGACAGACAATGGGGGATTGGGATCTGTATATGCTAAATGATCAAATGAGTCAAGACAGTCAGAATTACTGTACATGGCATAGAGGAAATCTCTCCTCTGTCCTTAACTATCTGCTTGTTACCAAGGGCCTACTGGCAATTTGTACGGACTTTCATATTAGGGAGTCTAGTTTAGGAGATCATAATAGGCTAGTGGCGACTTTCTCTACTCCACTAAATGTTGGTGCTGGGGTGGGGCCCAGCTTCCATATTCTAAATTGTGTTAAAATAAGTAAAATTGAATGATAATAATATTGTGCATTTTAATACTAACATTAAAAATACATTCATAAGTTCCACATTGGAGCAGAAACTCTAATTATATCCTAAAAGTCCTATCCAGATGCGACGCAGGCTTTGTATGAAATTATGTGGGGAGTGTAAACACTGATTGGGATCCATGTAAACAAATTGGTGACCCTAAATTGATGGATTTCTTCTTACACAGAAATGGACCGTTAATGACATTAAAGCGTTCTGGTAAAGAAACAAGAAAACAGTGGGGATTCATCAAATATCCAACTGTTATCAATATGCTACATATAAACATAAAATGTTATGTAGAGTTGGGGCACAATAACATTTATGATATAGCAATAATACCCACGCTGGTGGGCTGCATCAGCAGGTAATGGCCCTGGGCCCAAGTTATATGCCTGAGTGAAGTGAGGCCTTTAGCGATGGGCACAGTGCCCATGGGCACTTGGCTGATCCAGCATTTTGCTATGGGTATTATTGCTATTACTCTCGGTTTAAGAACCAGGGTGCTGATAGCAATGTATTTGGTTCAATGAATGGATCACCCTCATCCTGTCCAGTTAATTGAATCAAATACTAACTCAAGGTGGCTGCCATGGAAATTGAAGGGGGGGGGCTCCGTGGAGAGCCCCTCTTCTATGTCTTTGGTGGCCCAGGTTGATGGTGAACAGCGCAGAAAGTCAGAGAAAGAAAAGGTAAGTGGGCGGGTAAGCGAGAGATGGTTGCGGGACGGGGATGAGGAGAGGAGCATGTGGCAAGATGGTGGGGCAGTTGCGAGCAGCTTCCAACTTACTCGGAATGCAGGCTTGGATCTTGAGATTCAGTCCAGTATCCAAGCAACTTGATTGGCTGCAAAGCCCACCCTGTGTGCTAATACTGGGTTTAGGATACACTGCACTTTCAGGTACATCTTCATTACCACATTCCCCTTATTACCCCACTGGGTGCTAAACAATCAGGTATTGCTGGGGCCCCTCCCATTTAACAGATAACAATTTCCCAAACCACTAGGGAGCATTAAGGTATATATGGCATTCTACAGAATCTTTAAAAAGGTGCTGCATTAGCTACTCTTCTGATAAGCTTACCACTAAGAGACCCTTTTGGTAAGCATGATGTTTAAGCTTTATTTCAAGCATGCTGTCAGCAAGTCTTTAGGTAAGCTCAACTGTTACAGTGCTTGCTAAATTTTAATAGCGGTTTGGTCAAATGTTGTCAGCTAAGCATCATCATTCGTACGTTGACAACTTGTGACGTATGGACTCAAAAAAAGACAAAACCAAAGGCAGCTAGATAGCAGTTGACGGATATGTACTGTCTTACCAGTCTACCATTTCAATAGTTTGTTTTCTATGTCTAAATTGCTTCATCTCATCATTTGTAAACCTACACTGTATCTGTGCTCATAACTTTCAAAGCTAACAATTTAATATTCAATCAACAACAGTTAACGTCACCATTGTTGGCTTTTTGCCAATGCCTTTTTGTTTTTCTTTTGAAATAAAGTTACTTTGTAACACTGTCTTGAAAAAGTGCGCTCTGCTTCTCTGAGGAAATGACAGTCTCGTGAACTCTCTGTGCACTCTATTGCGCCCAAGCTGAGTCTGTCACAATGTAAAGCCATACGCTTATACATTTTGCCACTGTAACACCAGCGACCACTTGCACATTTTTATTGCCGGTTTAACGTTGGGGAAGTGTGGTTGTTCTTTGGACTTGACCCTGGTAACAGTCAACATGAGTAAAGCTGTTGTTGCTAGCTCCAGTGAGTCTGTGGCTTCAACTTCATTGAAGGAGAGCTAGGGTGACCATCTGATGCAGAATGCTTACTCATTGCTTGGATTATCATTGGACGTTGAAATTCATGGGGGAACATTAGATGTGTTGTTCAAGAAACATGATTGTGAACCAATTTGGAATCTTCCTTCATCCTCATTCATCAGGAGGAGGGTGAGCACCCTTACCGCTCTACCATACGGATTAATACCAGGATCTATTTACCTGACCTTCACTGTTGATTGTGCCTCCACCCAAGGCTGCCCCACTAGACGGGGAGTTGGAAGCTGGAGTCCACCATTTTCCCTACACTTTTTGTCCAAGCAGATGCCCTGAAGAGGGCGAGATGACCTAGGAGTTTCTTCACTGAAACATGCTCCAACAGTGATCTCAATGAATCGCCACAAGATTCTTGTCACAGATTATCTAGATTCTTCACTAACACGTTGGCAGACCCCAACCTAGGTCTTAAGGCTACAGACCTCAGGACTTTGAAGCCCTCACTAGTCGCCCTTCAATTAAAGGGAAATCCTAAATTGGGAACCTTGGAGTCTCTAAGTTGGGAGAGACTCACAAAACATTAGCCACCAAGTGAATCGTTTTTTCTATGGAATAGCTATTTCTGTTCACACAGATTTTTCAGATAAATGTACAATTTTGTGTAATTTATACAACTGTCTTCTACTTTTTTTCTCTTTGCTGTGCTCTCTATCTTGGCACTTCACCTCACGAATATCTTTTATCCTTTCTAGACAACATTTATGTCCTTTCTTTCTTAGGTTCTGTCCCTAAGTACATACCCACTTGGGAGTGTTTTTTACTGACATTTGTACAATGCCATACAGACCAATAACTGGACTTGTTTCATCTATTGGTGTACATTGATCTTTGTTTTTCTGTATTATAGGCATATGCATTTATTCCTTTATATTAATTTGTTTGTGTGATTAAAACTCATGATGGAAAATCCTAATCAACAATTTTTCTTAGCATTTTCTTTAGATCACTATGCCAGAAATGCTCCACTGGATATCTGTTGTGAATAGCCGTACCTGCACACTTTAATTCATAAACGAGTGCTAATGAAGTACTTCTTCCCCATGATGGAACCTATATTTGTATGCACAAGCTTCCACACAGCACCATGTTGTTGTCCCTCAAAGCTGTTTCGAAGTTGCTATGATCACGCTTCTATAGCATCCTCAAAAGTCTCCCCAATAAAGGAATTATTTCATTAATTTTAATTGTTTAGATTTGCAAGCCTCAAAACTATCCCTTTGTAAAAACAACCCTCTACATGAGCAATGTCTTTACATCATTAGGAGTAGTTTTAAGGCCTACATTTGAGATCACTGATCTTGAAACCTGCTTGATTGCAAAACATTTTACATTTATAAAATATATAAATTGCATTACTGAGTTATTAATTCAGCATTTTGGAGATATGAAAAACCTTATATACATATAGAAAACTGGACAAATGTGCTCCACATAAAAATACAACAAATAACACATTTTTAAATGACTTTTAAAACCTTGTCAAGTTCAAAAAAGTCAACCATACGCACTCAATAGGTCTAATATCACCTCCACTGCCCAAAGAATGATAGTCCATAAAGTGTCCTGAATTTCAAAAGATTCATAATTCCTTTCTATAAATCAAGTACAGCAACCTGTGTCCCAAGGGAATTCCCAAAGAGGTGCAACAACCATAAGTCAAATTGAGCAACCCATGTCGGAAGGGAATTCCTATTAAGGGACAGCAACCAAAAATCATGTGTGCAGGAAAAGATCGGGAAACACCCATGGAACATGCCAAAGCTCCAGTCCTTGAAAATATATAGGGAGTTTTGTTCCAAAATGAGCCCCTAAATCTCATTACAAAGTTAAAATCTCACGAATGCAGGAGAATCATACTAATAATTGGGTTAAGTGTATAGTAGAACCCCATGGCTGGAATTATATCCATGTGGATTGGGACTAGCGGGAAATCTCCTACATGTTCTATTCATAGGTAAATTTAACATGGTATTGCGAAGAAGATGGCTAGGGCTGCACTTCTTAAAGAATAACATAAGCAGCTGCTGGGGGACCATGAGTTTAATGATGCATTCAACAGATAAGGATTTTAGGTTTGATGTTTTATCTTTTGTTAAAAAACCTTAGGTTATGCTTATGTGAGCCCCTCGAATCAGTCCAATAACTAATATGCAGTGGGGCTTAGATCTCAAAATATTTTACTGTGTATGTTTAATGTAATGTATTACGCTTTTATTGGCAGTTAGGCCATGATTTTACTATAGTTATTGTATTTCTCTAATGTATTGTGATTTTATGCTGTGGTTTTAATGTAAACCAAATAAACCCTGTATTGAATGAAAAATCAAGTACACCAACCCATGTCACTAGGGGAATTCTCATTGAGGTGCAACAACCATACATCAAGTATAGCAGCCTGTGTCACTAGGCAAGTACCATTGAGGTGCAGCAGCCATAAATAAAGTATAGCTACGCATGTCACTAGGGAATTACTATTGAGGTGCAGCAGTCGTACATCAAGTACAGCAACTCATGTCATTATGGGAATTCCCATTGAGGTGCAACAACCATACATCAAGTACAGCAACCAATGTCACTAGGGGGATTCCCATTGAGGTGCAGCAGCCATAAATCAAGTATAGCAGACCGTGTCACCAGTCAATTACCATTGAGGTGCAGCAACCATAAATCAAGTATAGCAATGCATGTCACTAGGGAATTACCATACATCAAGTACAGCAACCAATGTCACTAGGGGGATTCTCATTGAGGTGCAACAACCATACATCAAGTATAGCAGCCCGTGTCACTAGGCAATTACCATTGAGGTGCAGCAGCCATAAATAAAGTATAGCTACGCATGTCACTAGGGAATTACTATTGAGGTGCAGCAGTCGTACATCAAGTACAGCAACTCATGTCATTATGGGAATTCCCATTGAGGTGCAACAACCATACATCAAGTACAGCAACCCATGTCACTAGGGGAATTCTCATTGAGGTGCAACAACCATACATCAAGTATAGCAGCCTGTGTCACTAGGCAAGTACCATTGAGGTGCAGCAGCCATAAATCAAGTATAGCTACGCATGTCACTAGGGAATTACTATTGAGGTGCAGCAGTCGTACATCAAGTACAGCAACTCATGTCATTATGGGAATTCCCATTGAGGTGCAACAACCATACATCAAGTACAGCAACCAATGTCACTAGGGGGATTCCCATTGAGGTGCAGCAGCCATAAATCAAGTATAGCAGACCGTGTCACCAGTCAATTACCATTGAGGTGCAGCAACCATAAATCAAGTATAGCAATGCATGTCACTAGGGAATTACCATACATCAAGTACATCAACCAATGTCACTAGGGGGATTCTCATTGAGGTGCAACAACCATACATCAAGTATAGCAGCCCGTGTCACTAGGCAATTACCATTGAGGTGCAGCAGTCATACATCAAGTACAGCAACTCATGACATGGGGAATTCCCATTGAGGTGCAACAACCATAAATCAAGTATAGCAGCCTGTGTCACTAGGCAATTACCATTGAGGTGCAGCAGCCATAAATCAAGTATAGCAACGCATGTCACTAGGGAATTACTATTGTGGTGCAGCAGTCATACATCAAGTACAGCAACTCATGCCATTAGGGGAATTCCCATTGAGGTGCAACAACCGTACATCAAGTTCAGCAACCAATGTCACTAGGGGGATTCCCATTGAGGTGCAGCAGCCATAAATCAAGTATAGCAGACCGTGTCACTAGGCAATTACCATTTAGGTGCAGCAGCCATAAATCCACTACAACAATCAATGTTACAAGAGGAATTCCCATTGAGGTGCAGCAACTATGCTTTTCCCATCAGTGGCCCACCCACACATTAAACCATCTGAGTTAGGAAATGCATTCTCATTACAACGTACTGCATTTGTTGTTAATTAATTACACAAGAGGTCTCTGTTATTGCTATTGTAAACGTTAAAGAGTCCTTACTTTCCCAGCTGTGTCCATTGTATGCGTCCCTCTTCAGCCTATTGTGGCACTCTAGCAACTGAGAAAAACTGACTGTTCCTTTCTCCAGCTATACAGGCAGGCAGTTAATTAAAACAGGCGTAGCTTAGCTGAAATGTACACATACCAAACACCTGTTTTTTCACGTTCAAACTCAGCCTTGATAATGATCAGCCACTAAAACTATGTGGAGAAATTTCCACATCGGTATTTAATGCTTGATTTTGTTTTTAATGTGTGTGCATTGAAGCAATGACGCCTAAGTGTGCCTGATCGAGAGTAGTTGAGAAACAAAAAAGACAGCACAGACATTGGCAGAATGCATCCTCCTCTGCACACCAGAGGCATTTTGCTGCCAATTTTTCAATGTTGCTAAAGCTTAATTGAAAAGTACATTAAAAACGATAGAAAAAAAATCGTTGTCATCTAAGTATTCTATGTGGGGGTAATTTGCTATTCAAATTCCACCTCCAGAAATGTGGGATGTTTTCAAATTTACAACCGTGGGAGTAGGGCACCATGCGTTCATATCCTAGTGCGTGTGGTTACAAGGCTGTATGTAACCTGATGACAGGAAGCCCCAGTGCTCCCATGCTAAGAGGGCAAAGCAGAATGACAAGATTATAAGGCATGTAATGTCGTCAGCAGCCTGCCATGCTGAATATCAAATGAAACACTATATTTCTACTTTTCAGGACCGCAGCAACTCATGTTGCTGAGGCCTCAAGATGTGGCAATGCTCAGGAGGGTCAAGAATTGTCTTTCTGTGCATTGTGCATAATCCAACATTTGCTTCAGGGAGGAAGAGTGGACAGAAAGGGCATTTCCTCTTAGTTGTGATCTCATCCTGTTTGTGAATATGGGATGCTCCCGCAAATGTGAGGCTGTGCTCCCCTGTCTGACCCAATGAGCACTCATTCACACATGCACACACCCTTATGTACACATCAGAGAGGTGCCCATTTGTGCCGAGGCAGAGTGCACATTTGATTATTTTTCCCTTTCGGTGCCCTTCAGTGCATACACAAATGGAAAAAATGTTTTGGATATCAGACCCTACACATGTCAAACAAGTTCAGCTGAACATCAACAGTGCACACTCATTTATTTCATGTTTGGAGAGTCAAAGGTTATGGGTCTCATTTAAAAAAAAAAAATGTTTGGGGTGTTAAATTAATAATGCATCATTTTCAATCCATCAGAAATTCAAGCAGTCTCCAACAGTGTTGACAAAATATAATACAAGGAAAAAGCAAAGAAAAGGGTAAGTAAGTCAATGAGGGATCTTGCAAAATGAGAGCATAGCAAAAAAATCAAACATCTCATATTGTTGTAAAAATACAGAAGATCCCAACCCCACTTTACACACTTGTCCCCGAACACAATACACAATACACAACACAAAACACAAGAAAAGACAAGACAAAAAACATAAGCAAACACTAGGTGCAAAAAGGGACGAGGGTGAGCCAAACCAGCAGATCATTAAACATACACATATTATAAAAGTCCATAATGGTAACATTTTAAGCATATAAGTAATTGAAAATACCCCAAATTATTTGAGTCTTCAATCACATTTTTTATTAGCATATGAAACTTTTTCCGCAGCAGCCAAAAGCAACATACTCTGAACCCAGTCCTCAAGTTGGGGTTTCCCATTAGACTTCCATTTCCTCAAAATCTGTTTCTTAGCCAGTAATAATGCTTTGTATGTCCTATTTTTAACTCCAGCTGATAACTTCAAACTATTTGGGAATAAGACCAGAACACAGAATAGTGGGGTACATGGAGGTACTAACAGGGTTACAAACTCCATTCGGGAGAGGACTTGTTCCCAGTATTGATATACTTGTGCATTTTTGATTTTTCAATGCTAGGAAAAGAAGGCTTTTTACATTTTTTTAAGAAAACATGTGGTTAGTTGTGAAATTCTACCCATAGCCCGAGATTCGCTCCTTACTTGAAATACCTGTCCTCTAGAATAAATACATTTGATTGTCTAGAGAAGAACAATAAAAAGCAGGAAGCAATACTATATGTGAGTAGAAGAAAACTGGGAGAGTACAGAAAAACAGAAGTCATTTGAAAACCATACATTAAGATACACATTGATGGCAACACCAAACCCAGTCGATTATTTGAGGGCTGGGGTATCATTCCAAATGGGGTTGTAGTAAGATGTTTGTGAGGGAGTTTTGCGCATAACGATAGATTTACATAATAGCGTGAGATTGCGCATGATAAAGTATTATTACAGCTTAACTGTCCAATAAAGGTAGTGATAATGGAGTGATAACACCTGGGTAAAGCTGGACGAACCACCACCCTTCACATCTCTTAGGCCAAATTGAAATCTCATGGTTGGGTATTGGAGGACCCACAAGATCTCATAGAACTCTATGGGGACTCCATGGTAGTCCATAATAGTGCCCAAACCCACACAGAGATTTTTTGGTGGGGGTTTACCTTTAGGCAGCCTGAGAATTGCACAATCTCCTAGGAATCCTGCAGCTCTGGGGAGGTTTGGCACGGATCGCTTTCATTTTCCTCTTCTAGTTAAGTGCAGGAGTGTACAGGGCAGGTACCAAACTTGTGTTTTAGTGGATTTTTTCTTGTACTCTGTCAGTCTTTTTCTGCCAGTGTATTACTTTTTAGAGCTTTTTGACCCATGTTTGCTTTCTTTTGTCCATCTGCATGTTTATTGGGTACCCTTCAAAATGTGCATTCCTTTTTTACCTTTACATTTCTTGAGAACAGGTTTAAGACACCACAAAAAGTATTTACTGTCTTTTAAAGTTTTCCAAGACCCCTTTATGTAATCCCCAAAAGTTTAAAAATGCAAAAAAGCCATTTTTCCTTTTATTTTTTCATTCAACTCCTTTTGGAGACCTGTTGGGCCATGTGAGTATGTGTTCCATTTGTGTTGCATACCATTGCTTTTAACCAAACAAATAACAACTTTTGCTCCTTTTTGTATTCCTGCTAATTTGTTTGAAACTTTAAAAACCCCTTGACACATGCATGCAAACCAGAGATGTACCTTCCGTTTCGACTCTGAAAATCCTTTCAAATTGTTGTCTTATGTGGATTAATTTGTTTGCCTTTGTCAGTCACATCTCATTGTTGTTTCTTCAAGGGAGTGTCCTTCCTTATAAAGGAATTCAAATCAATTCAAGTTTTTTTCGGGCATAGAAAATAAAACATCAAACAGCACTAAAACATGTACATCAAGACAATAAGAAGAAATGTAACTCCTTAAAAAGCAGTTGGTGAAAACAGTTATTTAAGATCAAACTGAAATCATGAAGTAGAGCTGGGAGTTGTACTTTGTGGGAGTGCAAGAAGAGAAGGTTCTCTTTTTGGAGGATGAGGATGCTATTCTCTACTGTCAGGTTTATGTTGAAAATGGTGTTCACCTTGTGCTTGTGGAAGCAGATGCTAGATGCCAACATCCATCCACAGCAAGAGCTGCCTGAGATGGTAGAGCCAGTGGGAGACAATACAAGAAGAGGAAAGGATGAGGCTGGCAAAGGAGCTGGAGATGGAGAGGAAGGAGGGACTAAAGGAAGCAGAGTCACCGGAGGGAGACATCCTTGTTTCAGAGATGGTGAAATGAGCTGGCGAGGTGTCCGGGGATACTAGGCGGCACTATTGTTATGGTGGAGGAGGGTATTGTTGCAATGAGTACAGTTCGGGATTTGCTTGAAAATACTTCAGTGTTGGAAAGGATGTGCTGGTAACTCAGCAGGAAGGGGGTGGGCAGCGACGAAACGGGCATGAAGAAGGTGCTGGTGGTATACTGCAGGAAAAAAGCATAGTCACAGGTGGAGGAGACAGAGGTAGTCTGTTGTCTCTCTACCCATGTTTGGACTTGCAGATGCAGCAAGAGAGCTACAGGCAGGCCTTGTCAGGGTTCTATCGGGACAGGGTATCCTGGCTCATGACAGTGCACACCTCATCATAATTCCAAGACTATTTTAACTTCCCTTACAGGAAGATTGTGAAGAGGGACTAAAAGACAATCATGTGCAAACTCTGCAAAGCACCTGTCCAGTCAGGTACAACAAGGAAGGTTTGTGCTTTGAGAATCGCATCAAACCACATGCACATGAATCAGAGGCATGGCCTAACTAGTGCTAGAGCACACATCTCAGCTTCCACAGATCCCTCTTACAGAGCATCTTCTGACGATGACGATGGCAAAGAGGAAATGTCCACAGATTTCTCACAAAAGGACACATTAGGTGATTGCAAGACACATCAGGACACCTGACTCTCAGTCCCACACCCTATGAAACTCTCCAGGCACCTCGGCCCTCACTGTATTCTGTGCCATTGACCTCATCCACACACAGGGCCTTTTGTGCCACCACCATTGTAGCTTGTTGTTGGCAGTAGATGTGTGCTGTGATGCTCTCTGGGCAATCTCGGAGAAACCATCTGATGCATCATAATGGCGCCTATTGTTTGCATTGCTAGATGACCATCAGTTGGGAGAGCTGAACCCCATAGCCGTGCCAGGTTCCATGGGGAAGCACCTGCCTAAGAACCACTGTACCCTCTTTTAGATAACTTAATGGGCATTTGGCAATACGACAGGAAAGGGATGCTAGAGTGACTGTCTTCATATTCAGAGTTATAAGGAGAGTCCAAAAATATTGCTAGAGTGGCTCATGTGGGATGTTTTTACCCATGCATCCAAGCCCTACCATAAAACTGTGCAGTATTGGCATGGAAAACATCATGATGGCCAGAACTCCCCAGAGAGTGCACAGGGAAAACATGAAGAATAGGCTGCCACCCATTTTTCCCTATGTTGTGAGCACAGGAGGGCACTGCCTAAAACCACCATTGGGCTACACACACAGTAGCCTGAAACCATTGAGAATGGCAATGCGGATTGCCAAAAAGCAACTCAGAACTGTGGGGAATTCATTTTCTTAATCCCAAAAATGGTTGCATTACTGGTACTCGCCACTATCATAAAGCCGGCGTTTTAAAACCACCAGACTTTTGTGTAAAACTGAACAAATGAAACAAAACCAGACCAAGGAAAGACTTGCTAAGAGGTGGATACAATGTAAAACTATATTCTGAAATGACTTGAAGGAAGTAATTATTTAATGTATAGGTAAAAATTGTCAGTTTGATTTGAATGTAGAAAACTGGGAACAAAAAGTGACATTTAGCTGAAACCTGGCTTAATGAAACTGGATTCTGCCTGACAACTACCCCCAACAGGAGTTGAAACCTGCTCAGCCACTTTCCCAGGCCTAGCTGCATCCAGCTGCCGCTTTCCAAAAGGAGTTGACACCTCACTGATTAGATTAGGGGTGGAGCAACTGGGAACTGGAAGGGACAGAACAATGCAACTTCCTTGACTCAGGCAAATGTTATATTGGGGGCGTCGTAAAGTGGCTTCCTCTTGGGGGAAACTGGGAGGGGCAGTGCCTCTGCTAGCAGCTGAGCTTGGGGGAAGTGGATTAACCAGTTATTCCACCATGTGATGTGGGAAGTCGCACCCCTTTTTGACCAGGGCATAATTTTAAAAAGATAGATAACTCATAGTGCGGACTTGTCAGAATTATATAAGTAATATCATTATTTTTGTGATTTTTCTGTGCACGTTTTAAGAGGTTTAGGACCCTGTGGTGTATTCTGGGGGGTTGCTAGCGGAAAATAGGGTCTCACTCCAAATGTCTGCATGTTAAAAATCTGACACTTTATCATCTGTAACCCATCTCCCCGGTGCACATTTGTGTAAAATCTGGAAAGGTTTAGAGGTCGTTATCTGGATGAAAAGGGGAGAATTCTGTCATCAGTGGACACGACATCGTACAAAGACAGGGATCGGATGGTTTGGTGCTACAGAAAATATGTAAACTGGACCTATAATATGAGAAAAATTGTACATAGATACATATGTATTTGGATCAGAAATAGATGTGTGTGCAATTTGACCAGGGGAGGATCCTCTGACCCATAGACAGACCTCATCATGATGACAATCCATTTCCTTCCCCCAATCATGGGAGAGGGGATAATTGGGCCAATGACAAGTAGAGAGGGGCAGGCTTAGCTAGGCCCAGGCACACACCCATTTTCAAAACACATAAAAAGAGACTGCTGGGACAGGTAGAGACATTCAATTCCATTTGCTGCGGAGCATGCTGACCGACGACGTCACATCCAGAGATCCAGACTTCACATCCATCAATCTTCAGAGACCAGAAATTTACTTCAGACTTTAAAGCAAGGGCCTAAACCCACAAACTGAGGAGTATTCTCAGCAGGCCTTCAGAATCCAGCAACCCTAACCAAACTATTCAACAGCTCGGCGAGCTGTCTGAATTCTTTTGCCAAGAGCTATTGCCAGAGAGAGAACCAGAGACCCAGACCGCTGTGAGCAGAACCGGTGCCTGATTGACCTGCCGAGCAGACAGAACCGCAGCCGGACATGTTGACCAGATCCGTGACGAGGCCTAGTTCAAATTTATATTGTGAGTACCTAGCAGAACTGTGCAGAACCCAATCTCTTAGTTAAAATAATCTAATCCAAACTATTTTAACCTAAGTAGAACTGCCTCCTAGAAATCGTGTCATCTGTCATTTTTAAAGCTGCACAACTGTCACCTGTCAATTCTGCAGCTGCAAGCTGTCACCTGTCATTTTGAGTTTTACTTTAAATCTGAAAATCTACCTTTATTAAATCGTCCGTATCTCTGGAATCGTTTGTGCTAGGAACGAAATTAAACTTTCTGCAATCTGCTAATCATTCATAGAGTATTGTTAAAGTGAGCCTGAACTAATATAAAGTAGCCATCACCTACCCTGAACCTCTAGAGGGAATTAAAAGCAATTTTAGCACCTTTTCACTTCATTGCCATCACATTTAAAAGCATTTTTGGCCTGTGTTTCAAACCTCTTCCTGTTTTCCTCTAAGCTTGCTGGGGGGGAACTGCATTTCGTATTGCATTTTGTTGGGATTCTTGAAGACTGTGTGCTCTCCTTCCATTTCTTACATTGCATAGGGGGGGAGTGAATTGTCAAGGAAAAGTGATTACATTGCCTTTGGTTGAAGCCATATCAAGTTATTTTCTGTACTGCATTTCATTCATCATTGCGTTGTCCTTGAAGCCATAAAAGCACTCTCAGCTACCTCATCCTCTATACTACTCCTAAGTAATCAAGTGTACCACTGTAACATTACCCATTGTGGATCCACATCATATGTCTCAGTTTACTACCAGATATTAATTTATTATAAAAGTGTGATATAGATATATATTGTTGAATTGTCCAAATAAACCTTTTAATTTGCAAAACAAACCTACTTCTTGGCTCAGTGGGGTCAGGGGGATTCTAAGAGGGGGTGTTATACAAGGGTTGTCATCCAGAGTACTGAACTGGACATAAAAATACATCAATAAGGGTTTTCCTCAGCATCCCAGACTAGGCATTGACTTTGCTGTAGTGTTAATTGAATATCGCTTACAAAAGTGGGGGCTCGTCCGGGATATTCTGGGTTAGATTTACCACTTGTGCAGATTAATACAGTGTGCCAACTGACCAGATACACATATCCGGTTAGATCACCACGCTGTTTTACACTGTGAAAGCATCCCTCAAAGGAACTCTCTAAGGAAACTGTCTGTTTTGCAAAATAAAATACAAACTTAAGTCAGGAAGGAACTCAAATTCCAGAATGACGACCTTGGTAGATATGAAAATAGCCAGAGAGCACTTCTTACATAAGCTATTTGTGAGAGGTGAGTGGACTCATCAGGACCAAACGGTCTGGTTGCAGGCAATCGCTCAACAGGTCACTGAAACAGGGTCAGATATATGGAGAGATCAGGGTCCATTACATGTGGCCCTGAGTGAATTATATATGGCCCGTAAGGCAAAAGATGAACACAATAAGATTGCCAAGATAGCGGCATATTTGTATCTATATATGGGAGCCATGCAGGACAAATGTGCTGAAGGCCAAGATCTGGCAAATAGGCAACAGATGGTGTTAGAAAAGGCCCAATCTGGCCTGGACTCTTCTGAGCAGAGGCTGCTCAGGAGCCAGGAGTCAGAAAATGACAGCAGACAGTACATCACTAAAATAAAGGAGGATATGGATACGCTGCAACAGGAAAAGGCTGACCAGGAAACCAGATTTCTGGCTTTGCAGAAGGAGTACCAAGAAGTTTGGACTCCCTACTGCAGAGCCAGAAAAAGCTGGAGCAACAACTGGACTTCAACAGGGCATGCACAGAGCAGGTAGCCACCCTGCAAATTTGATTAGACACAGAGAAAGAGGAAAGCAATAAATTGATTCTGAAAGACCTGGATACCCAGGCAGAGTTTGATCAGGAGCGCCAGAAAGCTGGTGCCTTCCAAAGGCAAAGGGACGACCTGGCGGCACAGATGCAGGCTCTTAGTCAGGAAAGGGATACCTTAGAAGGCCCTCGGGCCAGTCACAGACAGGGAGTCGAGGAGGTAGGTACAAATGGGGTCCCCCGCTCCCCTGACTATGTAAGTCCCCGCTTCAAGGGAAACCGACCCATCCTGGGTTATGTGTGGACTCCTCCAGCCCAGGGGGGGGGGGGCGATTCAGCCAAGCGCCTAACCCGGGGAACTTCCTTCCTAACTTCCCCCAGGAGGGCAGAAATTCACCAAATCCTGGGCAGAACTTTTTTCCCAGGTATCCACCCAATTTCCAACTCCAAAACCATCCATCCTTCTTTCCCCAATTCCCTGAGCACAGACAACCTAATCCGGGAGAGGGGAGGCCAAGGGTGGAGGGGTACCCAAATCTTCCCAATCCGGGGTATTACCAGAGAAGGGATAGCTACCCTTCCCGGGATCAGCCCAGGGAGAGAATAGAGCCCCGTAGCAGCCTGAGCGGGTTTCACAACTTGAGCGCCAGGTCCAAAATATGGCACGGGATCTGGGTCACATACTGAGGGCTCAACAGAACCCTCAGATGAGCATGCCACTGCAGAATGCCCCAAACTCTGGACCTGGTGCTCCAGAACAATGACGGGGGCAGCACCCCGATAACCCACCGGTTCCCAGGGAGGAGGCACAAGGGGAAGGGGTGTGTAAAGCCTTGGAGGAAGCTTCCTTCCCAACTTGTAAACAGCCCCTGGAAAACCAGGAACCGGAAACAAAATCTCCTACCCCTGAAAGTCTGCCACCCAAGGAGCAGAGAGGAGGTAGGAGAAACAAAGTACCCAAACAGGCCCAGTTTGTGGAGGAGGTACAGATCTTCCAATTTGAGGGAGAGGGATCCTCAGAGGATCCTGGGGAAAGGATCTTCTGCTTTAGAGATGGGGAACTCCTCCCAAGGAAAAATGGGTCCCAAGGGACGCCAATTCAGACTGGGGAGATGTGGAGACTGAGCTACCGCTGCCCATCATCTCATCCCAGAACCCACAATACCGAAATCCCCTGGTTCAAACCCATCCTGGTGACTGCCTCCAAAAAGGGGGGCCGGCCCAGAACCGGAACCAGGGGAACCCACAATGGCTCTGATCTCCAGTTGCCAACTTTTTCTTTCAGATTCCCAAGACTCTCCACAGAATTCTGGCCAAATCTCTTCTCTCGCCTTGTCCAAAACCAGAAAGTTAGCCCAACAGTTGTCCAAAAATGTGCATTATCTGTGCCCCCTTGTGGAGAAGAAGGGAAGATATTATGCCCCGGTACAAGTACAGGGGCAGGGTACAATTTTGGCACTGGTGGACACTGGATCCCAAGCTACCCTTCTGTCCAAAAGGGCCTTTGATGAACTAAATGCAGGAAGGGGGGATAATTACCATATTCCTCTCACCTCTCTTCCTGGCCAACTGCAGAACTTTGACGGGAAGGAAATTCCTGTTGAGGGGACTGCAGATTTGGACATCAAAATTGGGCGACACAAGGTGAAACACCCGGTCATAGTAGTGACTCCAGAGGGCACCCCTGGTTTACTAGGGAATGACCTCCTGAGAAGGTTGTCACCCCTAATAGATTGCGTAAACAAGGTCCTCTGGACCCAGACTAGTCGACCAATAAAATTAAAACAGAGTGTCAACCATGTTAGTTTAAATGGCACCTGCCACATGGTTGAACAAAAATCTGACCAAGTAGAATTTCACTTCCAGAACAACCAAATTCCAGACGTGACAGTAATAGCAGTAGGACAACAGACTGGTGATGGGGGGGGTCCTCTCTATTTCTGAAAATCAACCTTCCTTCCAGTTTAAGGTGATATTCCACGCTGGAAGGAAACACCCTGAAATTCTTTACTAATCCACAATCGGAAACTCCCACTCCGATAGTCCAGAAAGATCTGAAATCAGCTCAGAGCCTGGCTGATATTCAGCAAATTGGAGAGCAGTTGTTCATCCCTGTTCAGTTAAATGATGGGAAGGACTCTATTCTCGTCCGAGTGTGTGTGAACAACGGTAAGAGCTTCATCAGCGAAGCCATGTTTCGGCAACTCCCAAAAGATCCAGCCATTCCCACATTCAAACTGCTAGACAAATGGGAAATGGATCTGGAAGCACCTAATTCCAAACATCTCCTGCCAAGCAGGTGTATGCTCAAAATCTCCATTGGCAACAAGAGCATAGTCCATAATTGTTGGGTCGTGCGAGACGTCACTGCCGCCTTTTACTTAGGCAGTGACATTCTCAATCGCTTTGCCATTAGTTTGGACCTAATAAACTTCAAAGCTTGGTCCCGATTAGCGGATAATCCCATGGGCTTTGATGATCCAGAAAAAGCATTTAGGTCAGCTCAATTGCTACCTTATGCAGTTGAAATTCAGATCAAAGAGGAAGTCACCATCCCAGAAAGGACCCGACAATTCTCCCTGGAAGTGAAAGTTAAAAGAGGACAAAAATTGAAAAACCCTGATGCTTACATACATCTAAATGCTTCTCTCCAACAGCAAGGGTTGGGGGTAAACCCAACACCATTAGTCAACATAGAACATGACACCATTCCAATAGAGGTGGACAACAGCGACTTAAAGAGTATTATTCCAGCCGCAGGCACCATTATTGGAATGGCGGTTGATGCCCGACATTTCTCTATTGATTTAGGAAATGAACTGTTAGGACCAATCCCCAAGGACTGTTTTGACAGTGACAGTGATGACAACACAACACCAGACAGGATTTTCACCCGGCATGGGGGGAACTTCCTGGTGTACACTTCTTGCCCTTATGGTAAGGAAGATGTGACTTGTGACTTCAGGAGGGATGAGGTGGTTTTCCAGGTCCATGAGGGCTGCCTTTCCCACCTGAAGCCCCCAGTCCAAGTCAGCACTCTGACCAGGGACTTCTCCACCCAGCCGGAGGAGGCTGCTGAGATAGCCAAACCACAAGTCTTTCCAGGCTTCAGGCAGATGGTGGAAGAGAGAGTCAACCTAGCTGATGCCTGCGTGACTCTGGAACAGAAGCAAAAGTTGAAACAAGTTTTCTTGGATTTCCCAGATCTCTTTGCAGTAGACTCATATGACTGTGGTTGCACCAACATCCACACCACAACAATTCCCACGGACCCTGGAATGACTCCAGTGTTTGTGAAGCAATATCGTTTGCCTCTCGCATCCATGGAGTCCCTTACTGAAATAATTAAGAACCTTGAGTCCCGGGGAATAATCCGTCCAGTACACAGCACCTTCAATAATCCGGTGCTGGGAATATTGAAGCCAAAGGACCAGTGGAGACGCTGCGCCGACCTTAGGGAGCTCAACAAACGGGTCCATACTTCCCGATGGCCTCTTCCCTACATTGACCAAGGGCTGGCCCAGATCCAGGGGTCACAGGTATTCACTGTAATAGACCTGACCAATGGATACTGGACCGTGCCTGTCAGTAGGGAGGACCAATACAAACTGGCTTTTACCTTTGGGGGCCAGCAGTACACATGGACCCGAACTCCCTTCGGATACCTCAACTCCGGCAATGAATTCAACATTTTCCTACATAAGGCCATGCCCGACCTGGGTGCGAGGGGTAACCTGGCTTATGTAGATGATGTCCTCATCAAAAGTTCATCTGTGGAAGAACACATAGCGGAGATCTGTTATGTTCTGATGCAGTTGAGGGCCGCCGGAGCAAAACTTTCCTTCCAGAAAGCACAGTGGTGTAGAACCCGTGTTAATTTCTTGGGGCATGAGATTACTCCTCAGGGTCTCTGTCCCCAGGAAAAGAAAGTGGAAGCACTTCAGAAACTGAAAGACCCCACAACTCTGCGGGTACTAACGAGGCTCCTTGGACTGACTAATTACTGCAGAAAGTTCATTGAAGGCTACGCAGAGATCACTGGACCCCTTCACTAGACCCCTGATTCATCTCTTGAAGGGGGGGTCAAGTGGGAATGGGGTCCAGAACAATCCGAGGCAGTAAGACAACTCAAAAGAAGCCTCTCACAAGTGCCTTGTCTAGCTTACCCTGTCAGAAACAAGGAGTTCTTCCTGGAGACAGGGTTCTCTAATACGTGCTTGACGGCAGTATTCTACCAAAAGCATGACAAGGTCAATAAAGTAATCTCCTATGCGAGCAAAATTTTATCCACTGCGGAGGAAAAATTCAACGATTGTGAGATGGCACTCCTGGCAACGGTGTGGGCATTGAAGAATTACCGCCCGTTTATCCAGGGGGAACACATCATAGTGGAGACTCCACACCAGCCTCTGCAATATCTCCAAAGTGACAGAATCCGGGCCGGAAATGTGAGTAATTCCCGAATTACTTGCTGGATTCTGTCAATGCAAGGCTTTCCTGTGGAGGTCAGATATGGCCAAAACGAGAAGAGTCCCGTCGCGCAAGGTCTGGCTGACTTGCATGATTGTGCCAGAGAAAACTGTCTCGAGGACGAAAGTCTAAAAATCAAGGACAACATGGAGGCATACCTTAATTCCCCACACAAAGTCTTTGAAGAAGACAAGTGTGAGGGAATGCCCACTGTCTATGTGGATGGATGCTCGTACCATGTTGACAACAACGGGGAGAAAGAACTGGTGGCCGGCGTAGGGAATGCCTGGGTGAAGGAGTTTCCAGAACCCTCCGCTGGATACAAAATTGGTCCCCGAAGTAGTCAGGTGACAGAGTTGATGGCTGTGCATCAGGCCATCCTCACTGCTGTCCAACATAAACTCCACGAACTGGTCATAATCACCGATTCGGATTATGTACGGAACGGGTTCGTGGAGCACCTGGTTAATTGGAAAACCAGAGGCATGTTATGTGCTAATAACAAACCCCTGAAACATGGGAAGTTAATCCAAAACATTGATGATCTGGTCACCTCGAATGGGATGACCATCTATTGGAAGAAGATCAAGGGTCATTCCAAAGTAGAGGGACCAGACAAAACTGGAAATGACTAAGCTGATCAGCTGGCCAAAACCGGGGCCATCCAAGGGGATCTAATCGAAATAGAGTCCCTGTTGGGGGAAATCCAGGTCACTGCTATCACTACGTCCCAGACAAATGCTCACAATGATCTTTCAACTGCCCAATGGAGTAAGGAGACCCCTGATGCTGATTTAATTACAGCTCAGAAGGGGGATCCAATTATTGGTAAGTTTTACCAACACCTTGAGGACCCTGAGAACTTTCCCCTGACGGATACCGATTACATTGGGAAAGAGGACCTAAGAGTGTTGATGAAATGTCCAAAAATGTTCCGAATCCAAGACGGTTTGCTGGTAAGGAAATCCAAAGCTGGCAACGATCAGTGGGTGGTTCCTACCTCATTCCGAAGCCTGATGTTAAGTCACGCCCATGATGCGGCCACCGCCGGTCAAAGGGGGTTTCACGCAACACTAGAAATCTTAAGAGAGGTTGCATACTGGCCACACATGGGGCAGGACCTCGACCAATACTTGAAGGGGTGTCTTGTGTGTGCACAATTTCAGCCATCATCCCTCACACACCGTGCGCCTCTCCAAAACAGGGGGATGACACTGCCATGGTCAGATTTGCAAATCGACTTTGTAGGCCCTGTGATTCGCTCGTCTGGAGGAAACAAGTACATGTTGACCGTTACACGCTTGTTTACCAAGTGGGTGGAATGTCTCCCAGCCCCAAATTGCAAGGCAGAAACAGTAGCTGCCCTGATGATTAACCACATCTTTTCCCGTTTTGGTCTACCTCAAAGGATTGAGTCAGGCAGGGGTAGCCACTTCACCAGTGAAGTAATGACAAAGATGTGGGAGATACCGGGGGTCAAAAGAAAGCTACACATTGCTTACCAGCCAGCTTCTTCTGGAGCAGTAGAGAGATACAACCGAACCATTGTGAGCATATTAAAAAAGTTTGTGGCAGATTCTGGGCCAAGTTGGGATATCCGATTACCTCTGGTCCTAATGGCCCTTCATCTGCAACCAAAATGTCACCATTTGAGTTGATGACGGGGCGCAAGATGGTGCTTCCCCAGCATTTGCTCTACAGGACCCAAGAGCAGACACTGATAAATGCCTCCACAACTCATGAGTATGTGGAGAATTTAAGGAAACACCTTCAACATGCTTTTGCCTATGCTCAGCGGAATCTAGAAAGATCAGCTGATAGCATGAAAACCCACTACGACCTGAAGACCACCAGGAAGGAATTTACTGTGGGGGACCGGGTCTATCTATACAATTTCCAAAGGAACCAGGCCAAACAGCGAACATTTTTGCCTACATGGAAGGGACCGTTTGAAATTATAGACAAAATCTCCCCTGTGGCCTACAAGATCCGCATCCCCAAAGGCGGTTTGGCAGAGGGGGAAGACAAGTGGGTCCATATAAATCAGCTAAAGTATTGCCATCCCAGACGCACTCTGCAACAACTGGAGGAGTCCTCTGCAATACCAGAGGGGACCGCTCCAGAGTAATTCAATTCCAACCCTACAATATCCCACATATAGTCTCTAAAATATTATGATTTGGAAAAAAAAATGTCTTATAATTGTATCTTGTTTTGGTTAAAAGAAGAACGCAAATGTTTTGACTATAAAATGTATATGCCACCCCACAATATCAATGGTGAGGAAGAAATGTCTAGGAATGTGTATTGCTGCTTTGCTTTATCATCCTAGGAGAAATGAAACCATGGAGACTGACCAAGGAGGACGACCGGGGACCGGGAGCAGAGACCCGAGGGGCCCGGGGTACCGCCCAATCCTCCCATCAGGACCAGCAAGAGAACTGATTGATCGACTGGAGGGAGGAAAAGATGCTGAACTGTGCCATCTATGGAATTGGAAGAAGAGGAGGCGAACATCCCAGATCTTGCGAGTTCCATCAGTGAAAGGACAGAATGGCCATCGCAAGAGGGGGGGCTTGTGGGATGTGTTTACCCATGCATCCAAGCCCTACCATAAAACTGTGCAGTACTGGCATGGAAAACATCATGATGGCCTGAACTCCCCAGAGAGTGCACAGGGAAAACATGAAGAATAGGCTGCCACCCATTTTTGCCTATGTTGTGAGCACAGGAGGGTACTGCCTAAAACCACCATTGGGCTACACACACAGTAGGCTGAAACCATTGGGAATGGCAATGCTGATTGCCAAAAAGCAACTCAGAACTGTGGGGAATTCATTTTCTTAATCCCAAAAATGGTTGCATTACCGGTACTCACCACTATCAGAAAGCCAGCATTTTAAAACCACCAGACTTTTGTGTAAAACTGAACAAATGAAACAAAACCAGACCAAGGAAAGACTTGCTAAGAGGTGGATACAATGTAAAACTATATTCTGAAATGACCTGAAGGAAGTAATTATTTAATGTATAGGTAAAAATTGTCAGTTTGATTTGAATGTAGAAAACTGGGAACAAAAAGTGACATTTAGCTGAAACCTGGCTTAATGAAACTGGATTCTGCCTGACAACTACCCCCGACAGGAGTTGAAACCTGCTCAGCCACTTTTTCCAGGCCTAGCTGCATCCAGCTGCCCCTTGCCAAAAGGAGTTGACACCTCACTGATTAGATTAGGGGTGGAGCAACTGGGAACTGGAAGGGACAGAGCAATGCAACTTCCTTGACTCAGTCAAATGTTATATTGGGGGTGTCGTAAAGTGGCTTCCTCTTGGGGGAAACTGGGAGGGGCAGTGCCTCTGCTAGCAGCTGAGCTTGGGGGAAGTGGATAAACCAGTTATTCCACCAAGTGATGTGGGAAGTCACACCCCTTTTTGACCAGGGCATCATTTTAAAAAGATAGATAACTCATAGTGCGGACTTGTCAGAATTATATAAGTAATCTTATTATTTTTGTGATTTTTCTGTGCACGTTTTAAGAGGCGTTAGGACCTTGTGGTGTATTCTGGGGGGTTGCTAGCGGAAAATAGGGTCTCACTCCAAATATCTGCATGTTAAAAATCTGACACTTTATCATCTGTAACCCATCTCCCTGGTGCACATTTGTGTAAAATCTGGAAAGGTTTAGAGGTCCTTATCTGGATGAAAAGGGGAGAATTCTGTCATCAGTGGACACGTCATCGTACAAAGACAGGGATCGGATGGTTTGGTGCTACAGAAAATATGTAAACTGGACCTATAATATGAGAAAAATGGTACATAGATAAATATGTATTTGGATCAGAAATAGATTTGTGTGCAATTTGACCAGGGGAGGATCCTCTGACCCATAAACAGACCTCATCATGATGACAATCCATTTCCTTCCCCCAATCATGGGAGAGGGGAGAATTGGCCCAATGACAAGTAGAGAGGGGCAGGCTTAGCTAGGCCCAGGCACACACCCATTTTCAAAACACATAAAAAGAGACTGCTGGGACAGGTAGAGACATTCAATTCCATTTGCTGCGGAGCATGCTGACCGACGACTTCACATCCAGAGATCCAGACTTCACATCCATCAATCTTCAGAGACCAGAAATTTACTTCAGACTTTAAAGCAAGGGCCTAAACCCACAAACTGAGGAGTATTCTCAGCAGGCCTTCAGAATCCAGCAACCCTAACCAAACTATTCAACAGCCGGGTGAGCTGTCTGAATTCTTTTGCCAAGAGCAATCGCCAGAGAGAGAACCAGAGACCCAGACCGCTGTGAGCAGAACCGGTGCCTGATTGACCCGCCGAGCAGACAGAACCACAGCCGGATGTGTTGACCAGATTCGTGACGAGGCCTAGTTCAAATTTATATTGTGAGTACCTAGCAGAACTGTGCAGAACCCAATCTCTTAGTTAAAATAATCTAATCCAAACTATTTAACCTAAGTAGAACTGCCTCCTAGAAATTGTGTCATCTGTCATTTTTAAAGCTGCACAACTGTCACCTGTCAATTCTGCAGCTGCAAGCTGTCACCTGTCATTTTGAGTTTTACTTTAAATCCGAAAATCTACCTTTATTAAATCGTCCGTATCTCTGGAACCGTTTCATCTGAAAGCTTCGAATCTAGGCTTTGCAACGAACCTAGAACCGACTTCCTACTCCCTATACTTTTCCCGTAATCACGACACAAGCACTCGCGAAATTTACCGCGATTTGCGATTTGGCCCGATTTCTTCATCTGTAGAAATCAACAGCTTTTTGCTTCTCTTTGCTAAAATTCGTTTGCAATCTGCTAATCATTCATAGAGTATTGTTAAAGTGAGCCTGAACTAATATAAAGTAGCCATCACCTACCCTGAACCTCTAGAGGGAATTAAAAGCAATTTTAGCACCTTTTCGTATTGCATTTTGTTGGGATTCTTGAAGACTGTGTGCTCTCCTTCCATTTCTTACATTGCATAGGGGGGGAGTGAATTGTCAAGGAAAAGTGATTACATTGCCTTTGGTTGAAGCCATATCAAGTTATTTTCAGTACTGCATTTCATTCATCATTGCGTTGTCCTTGTAGCCATAAAAGCACTCTCAGCTACCTCATCCTCTATACTACTCCTAAGTAATCAAGTGTACCACTGTAACATTACCCATTGTGGATCCACATCATATGTCTCAGTGTACTATCCGATATTAATTTATTATAAAAGTGTGATATAGATATATATTATTGAATTGTACAAATAAACCTTTTAATTTGCAAAACAAACCTACTTCTTGGCTCAGTGGGGTCAGGGGGATTCTAGGAGGGGGGTGTTATACAAGGGTTGTCATCCAGAGTACTGAACTGGACATAAAAATACATCAATAATGGTTTTCCTCAGCATCCCAGACTAGGCATTTACTTAGCTGTAGTGTTGATTGAATATTGCTTACACTCATGAGGGTGACAACGAGAATACATTGCAGAAGCTTCATTTACAGAATAATGTTTTGCAGAAAAAACTGAACCATACTCAGCACTGGAAGTTGCAGTGTTGATAAAGGAGTAACATTTGTTGAAAAATTTGTTGAGTATATCCAAGCAATAGGAGGCAATTCAGAGTCAATTTAATGTGCCAAAAACATGCCCGTGATAGCACATGGTTGCGAACTTGAAACTTGAGATACTGTTTTACCATCCTTCAAAGGCAGACATCCAATTAACATTATCTTTCCAGTTCTTACATATTTTCCACAGCATGCAAAACACTGCCAGCTCAGAATCGCCACTTGCGGCCTTCTTCTTTCATGGATTGATGATAGCACAGTATGAATTTGAAATGGTGAAAACTTATGGATAATGCATTGAGTAACCATCGAATCCGATGTCAATATTAACTGGGTTAAATAACAAAGTAGCCAACAATGTAGTACTTTGAAGAGGATGTATGTTTCTTAGTAAGGTTGCTTGAACATGATACACTATTGTTGTTCGTGGAGCTGATGGTGTGTTTCTTGAAGCACTTGTTTAGATGTTTAAACCTTTGGAAGTGTCCAAGAAAGAAGTTTATGCCATGGAACATGGAAATGCACTACAGCAAGTAAAACTCGATAAAGTTGCCCAAGAATATATGACAGACACATACTGCATGATAACAAGCTTAAGATGCTTCACCTAAAATCACGCACACGTCAGTGCTGAGTCAACTTTGGCAAGCTCTTGTACTCGCATGTTTCTGGTTACCATGTAGCTTGGACTGAAATACCCAAAAGATGCCCATGCTTTCTCGTTTCAAAGGAAAAACTAAAAATAAATGGCAGGGTTAATTTCTGCCCTGTCAGATGATAACCCTTTAAATGTTACTGCAGTTGTAAACTAGCAGAAGCAGGACTCTGAACGAAAACAGTACTATAGTCTATAGTCAGCAAAAACAAAGTTTGCTGGTTGATGATATGTGCTCGGAGTGGCCTTTTGATTGGCTATTGATAACAGGACTACACTAGAGGTCATGTGGGTCCATCCCAGGCTTGTACATAACGTTATACCATGTTACACTCCAAGGATATGATTTTCAATCTTTCCCCAGTGGACTGATGTCTTGCAGAGATGCAGTAGGTGAGATACTTTGCTTCTTTGTCCTGTGTGAAGAACTGCCACACTTAGAATGTTTTCAGCTTTGCCAAAAATAAACACCTTCATATGCTCATCTGGCTGCAAAGGTGGTGGTGGTGGTGGTGGAGCTGAAATGTTGCACCCTAATCTGCTAGGCTATATTTGTGCAACCCTGTACAAAGGTGGAAGAGTAGCCTTTGTATTTCCCCTCCAAGTGTATGTTACGTTGGCATGTCTCCCTCCTTCTCCTCTTCAGTATTATTGATTTCCAAAATCATGGGTTGCCACCCATCTTTGGATGGATCACCTTTATAGTGCTCGTCATCATCATCATATTCATTATTTCCAGATTTTTCTATGGATTTGGCTGGTGGTGGCGTGGGAGACCAATACTGTCTGATTTCTGACACTGCTTTACTGTGGCAATAAGCCACGAGACGGCAGGCCAGTACTGCCCCAGTTAATGCCCGCAGGGCTGCAGTTACAAGCCCCGGGGGCATTACCACGGGTGGTATTGGCCCACCTTTGAGGGGCTTATAGCCATTAGTATCCCGGCCCATTAGACCAGGGTACTAATTGCTTTTTTTTCTGTTCCGAAACGCGTTTTGGAACCGAATTATTTTTTTTTAAGTCACAAAAAATGCCCGCTGGGAAAGGGAAAACGTAGTCCATTTTCCCTTTCCATGGCGGCCATCGGGAGCGGACCCGCTGGGAGCACTCTGTTCCCAGCGCGTTCCGCGCCCGAGAAAAGAAGAAAAAAGAAGGTAAGTGGGGTTGGGAGGGAGGGGATAGTTTGCAGGGGAGGGGCGTGGAGGAAAAAAAAAACGTACCTGAGTCCCCGGCGAGGGACGAAGGCATCCTCCAGCCATGGGGAGGCTCGGAGCGGGGATTGACCCATTTCAAGCCTCTTTATTGGCTAAGGGGCCGCCACAACCCCGCCGGGAACCAAAGGCACATACAGTGTGCAAGGGAGTCCCGGCCGGGTAATGCCCCGGCGAGGGCCAATCGGAATGAATGTTGCATTCTGGTTGACCCTCGCTGGGTACTAATGTATGTTCTTTCAATGACCTCATCAAAAGATACAGTTTACAAGTACACCTTCCTTCCCAATAACGTGGGCTGACCTTCCTGCTTCTACCTGAGCATGTAATACTTTATTTTGCACATCAGAGTGATAGGTAGAGGAAGATGCTGCAGCTGTATGGGAGATTGATTAGTTCACTTTCCCATTCACAATATTTCCATCGTGAAGCACACAAACTACTGTGGCAGAGGTAACATGCACTCTAGCCACATGCCTTCCTCTCCTCCTGCACTTTAAGGTGCTCCAGACATGTCAGCACTCAAAATGGTGCCTTCTCCACAATCACAAGTCACAAAGGAATTCTAAGACTTTCTTTGCCAAATTTATTGTCTCTCCTTCATAAAAAAGTTTGAACACTTGTTAGAGACACTAAATGTAATATCCTCTTGCTTCCAAATAGTTGTAAGCCTTTTTCTCTGAAGCTAGTATTTTCTCTTGTGCATCCCAAAAAAGCCACTCCCCGTTATAGCCTCAGAATATAATCTCTTCCTGCCTCCAAAAGTCCGAATAATGGTAAGGGCCTCATCACAAGTGTGTTATTAAGTGGTAAAATTGACAGTAAATCCGTTGCTGGCAACTTTACCACTACAGCAAATTATGAGGCCGGGCCTCGAGTGGAGGATTTACCTCCAGAAAAATCCGGGTGGTAAATCCTCCCACTTAACGCAGAAAAATCAGCGGAATTGCTGTGGTGGAAATTCCACCACGGTTATTCCCCCAAAAATGCCTCATTGATTCCAAAGTACTAAAAAGAAATGCGGATTTACACCGCCACCACCACTTGTAATCAGCAGTAATTCTGCCAGTCGAAGTGGCGGTAATGGTAATTCAGTTGGGCAGTATTCCGGCTGATTTACTGCCGGAATACTGCAGATCTCGTAGTGAGGCCCTTACTTTGTAGCTAGTAATGTCTCTTGTTAACTAACGAAAGAACACTCAGTTAAAGCCACATCATTCTAGCTTATGTCCTTCTCATAACTGTTGTGCAATTTCATTCACACTCCTTGGTCTCTGTCAAGAAATGTCATGTGTTAATGTCATGTCATGGAAGGTGCTGAGATTCTCATCCCCTCTGGTAGTAGTTAGTATTAGTCACAAAATGATGGATGGCCTGTCCTATATCACCCTTCACTTAATATTACTTTAATATTCTACCCATTCCACATTTAAAGCCTGTTTTAATGTTCTCCCTCTCCCTCAATTGAATCCTCTTTTATGGTCTACCAATTGTATCCTCATGTGTCTACCTCTCTCTCAAATCAAGCCAATTAACGTTCTACTTCTCCTGCAATTAAAGCATATTCCCTAAACTTCAGTAGCAACATCCTGCCTATGCCTATGACTACACGACTGACCCTGAAATCAAACTACGCCCTATTTAAACTATTTTAACCTCAGTCAACGAAAACTACCTGCCAGTTCCCTGAGAAAGTTCAAGAAATCCTGAATACGCAAACACCCAATGTTCAAGTGATTCAGAATGTAGCAAATATGTGAGACCAATCATACTCTAGCAGTCAGAGGTAATACACAATTTTCCCATTAGCAATTTAAATCAAAATAGTGTAATCTAAAATGACAAGGTGCCTTATTTGTTGGTAAATATAGTGTTTAATGACTATTTCAACCTAGACTTTTTGACGTTCCCAATATTATTCAAAATGTAGAGTGCGAGAATTCATTTGATAGGCATAACGTGCTGAGGTACAACTCTTTTATAAGCAATGATTTCAGCCAGTTTAAAAGAAAAAAATATTCTATTGTGAAAATGAATATACTTCCAAACTCCGTTTTTTTTTTGTCGAAAAAGTCTGATGCATAAAGAACAGTAGAGAATTATAGAAATATATATATTTAGTCTCTTTAAGGCTTTATGAGGAATCAATGTCATCCCCATGTTGCCATGCCACACAAAATGCTAACCATCCTACCTGAAACTCTGGTCATTTGGAGCAGCACCACAGTCCTGTAATTATTATTTGGCCTTTATCAAGACACTAGAGGGAATTTCTACATCCGCCCAATCTTTTAAACCCACATTGAGCTGGGGTTAAAATGTGTTGTGGATTATTTTAAATGATCGTGGGTGGCCATATTGTCCTCAGAATACAACATTGCCCTCTACATCCTGTTGCTGGTGAATGTCAAAAAATGGTTAAAAAAGACATTGACAGGAACTACGGCACCACATTGGTTTGACAACATGAACCTTGCTAAAAAAGATTCTAAGCGCAATGGGAAAACCTGGTTCTTAAACAGGCTTCAACATGCCAGATAATCCGTATAATGAATTCAAGTACTAACTGCATGCAAAAGATTATAGCTAATCCACAGAGCGTCTAGGGATTAAGCAATATGCCCCGAGCAGCGGGGGCGTTACCGAGTCAGGTAAAGCCTCGGGGCCAATAGTTATAGGCCTAAGTGAGAAGAAGGTAAGTGGAGTTGGGAGGTGGGGGATGGGAGGGAAAAGAAAAAAAAATACGCACCAGAATCCCCGGTGGGGGACGATGGTAGCCTCCAGCCGTGTGGAGGCGCGGTGCGAGGATGGCCTCGCTTCGAGCCACCACACGGCTGGAGGCTACCACGTCACCTGCCGTGTACAAAGGAGGCAGAGGGTAAGTGGGGTGGGGTGGGGGGGGAAGGGAGGTGGAAGGAAAGGGGAACAAAACAAACAAAAAAAACACCTTACCCGAGTCCCCGGCGGAGGGTGGGGAGGAATTCAGCTTCTCAGCCGTGCAGAGGCTCGGAGCGGGGATGGCCCCACTCCGAGCCTCCTCATTGGCTGAGTGGCTGCCACACCCCCCACCGTGGACAATGCAGCTGGAATCCCAGCCGAGAATCAAGGGATTCTCAGCCAGGTAACAACCAGGCGAGAGCCAATCAGATTGCATGTTGCATTCTGCTGGACTCTCGCCGGGTACTAATGTGGATGACCTCCTTCTCATCTCTTGATGTTCGATCTCACGCATTTAGAAAACCTGGCAGGTGTCTGGATTGGCACAAAAAAGAATTGTGATCAAGACTACTAGTGCTAGACAGAAAACATCACTCAATAAAGGATATCTCTTTACCCATTTGTTGTCAAAATGAATATATCTACCAATTTATTTACTTAAAACAAATGTATCATATCAAGTGTTTGGGTCCTGCTGTGCTGTGCTCGTTTTTTTGACAGACGGACTCTGTTGTCAATTGCTGCAGACACTACTAGCAGCTTTGCATAAAATCAAAGAATAATTTGGGAACATAGGAATGACCACAGATCTTGATATGTTACATTCTTGAATCACTGTCAAAGACATATTTGTAACTGTTTTGCGTGTTGCTCAGTTCATTTGTCACAACACTTAGACTAACGCTAAAATGTCTCTATCCACAAACCATATATACTCATTTAGGCAGTCTGAACGGAGTAAAGCTTGGGTTGTCCTGCTTGGACTGTCCTGCTTGGCCAGATGAGAACTTCTCATTGCACTAAATGCACTCCTTCCACATCTTGAAAATCAAGTACTTTGTCCTTAACATTCTCAACATGTTTCCCATGCTTTTACACTCCAGATACACACATGCTGGATGCTTTTTATTGGGGAACCAATGAAGCCAAAGCAGTGCCCCCACTCTGGAGCAGTTTTTTAAAACTGTTTCGGTGCACCATTGTAAGCCCTGGCTCACTTAATGCACTAGCTTTGTTATTGTGATTGTGTCACAAAGGATCACCTATGGGCTTGGAGGATAGCTCAGGGGCATTTTTATCAGAAGCAATACAATGCAGAGCATCATATGTTTGAAACTTGGTCTTGCGCTTAACGGCTGACCTACGGCATTAAGCGTATCTAAAAGCTCAATGTATTTTGTTTAATTTTTACCCCTCCATCTGATGCCTTCATAAAGATTGGTGGAGGAATCTTTGCTGATTGTGAGCAGCTGACCACATTGGTTCCAGAGGTCTGCACAACACCTTTTCAGTTGATGAGCCTGGGAATCCAAACACCTGCACTTCTGCACTGAAACATGGTCACCCATTGATAGGTCAGGCAACAATCATGATGACGAGATGGATGATGATCAAGACAGGAATTCAGCTGTAAGTTAAACACACAGTCACTCAGCAGTGTGTTTTACGTGTTTACATACATGAGCATCCAGTCCTGAGGAAAACATTCCCACATAACTATTCGGCAATTGTTGAAACTAGGATAGAGGCAACCTTACGAGATACTTCTACAGAGCTCAGAAACATACTTTGAAGGCAACTTTACAGCATTTTATTGTCTCACCTAATAGACGTTGACATAATGAAAAAATTATGTATGACTACAATGTAATTCAATTTTGATTTGAATAATTTTATGATTTAGATTGTGAATCAAATCAGAGGGCCTCATTAAAAGTAGGCCAGTCTGGAAATAGTGGTGCCAGTATATCTGTACCGGCACCCTTTTCTGGACCGGTGTAGTCTGAGTCGTGATGCAGGTAACACTGGCATCGCAAGTGACCCACTGCATCCGGCAACACCGTTGCCGGTATCTCTGGAGACACACAGAAGCCGTGCCTGAGATACTGGCATGGCATAAGTAAGTGCACATTCCGAGGTGCACAGACACACAATCATTGGCATGGACATGGCGGTAACAATAGGAAAATGATGCTGGAAACACAGCATTGCGGACTAGTCGGTAAGTGGAATCTGGTGTGTAGAAACATGCCACAGGTGCTCAAAATCAGCACAGGTGGACCCAATGGGATGTGCCACAGCACAAGCAGACCACTCCCACACCCCACACCCCTTCTAACACCACAATGTTAGCAGTAGCTGTAGCAGTACTGGAGCTGGAGGCCATGCCTGCAGAGCTATTAATTGAAGAGGCAGTGAGGCGGAGGATGCAGAGGAGGTGCTTGAGGAGAAGGAGGGCCATCATGGCCCAGCAAATCCCCAATGTCCAGAAGGTTGCAGCCCGTAGGCATGCATCAATCCCTCGCTTAAGGGCCACACTATTCAAGCTGAGCCCAGGTCAGATCCACACCTTGTACTAGCTAGACGGTGACACCATCACCTCAATAGTGGACCTGATCCATGACGACCTGGTCAGCATCATCAATATCCACACAGTGTAAAAGCAAGGAAATATCGAGGATGAGTACCATCAAAAGGAAATACACCAAACACGGGCTTATAAAGATTCACAGATCTTTATTACGGTGGGCAGTCATAATGTCGACAGTCAAAATGTCGACAGTCAAAATTTCGAAAAATAAATGTCGAAAAAAATAATGTCGACAAACAATAATGTCGACATTTTTTCGATATTTTTTTGAAATTTTGTATTTATTGTATGAATAAATAAATAAATATATATAACTAAGATGTGTTGAGTATGAGGGGTGGGGGGTGGCAGGGGGTGTTGGTTGAGGGGGGGTTGGGGGGACCCCCCCATAGTAAATTAAACTCTTTTTGGTTATTTATTTATTGAAAAAATAAATAAATAAATAAATATATAATTACTATGTGTTGAGAATGAGGGTGAGAGGGTGGTTGGGGGGGTGGCAGGGGGTGTTGGGTGAGGGGGGATTGGGGGGACCCCCCCCCCATAGTAAATTAAACTCTTTTTGGTTATTTATTTATTGAAATAAATAAATAAATAAATATATAATTACTATGTGTTGAGAATGAGGGTGAGAGGGTGGTTGGGGGGGGTGTGGGGGGTGGCAGGGGGGTGTTGGGTGAGGGGGGGTTGGGGGGACCCCCCAGGGGGACCCCCCCATAGTAAATTAAACTCTTTTTGGTTATTTATTTATTGAATAAATAAATAAATAAATATATAATTAGAATGTGTTGAGTATGAGGGGTAAGAGGGTGGTTGGGGGGGTGTAGGGGGTGGCAGGGGGTGTTGGGTGAGGTGTTGATAGTTCAAAGTGACATTTTTTTGTCGACATTTTTTTTTCCAAAAAATGACTTTTTACATTATAAGTATAGGATGTCGACATTATTGTTTTCGAAAAAAAAATTTCGACATTTTTGTTTGTCGACATTTTTTTTTCGACATTATGACTATAAACCCTTTATTACTACTGCGCAGTTTACAAAGAAACAAATCAGATAGCTATCTGGCCCTGAGTACATCACAGCTACCAGCCCTTCAGTGTGGGAAGTGGGACGTACTGGACATATAGATATTCACGCATTTATACAATTTTGTAATAATGTCCAGCCCCTCTGCAAGTTAATAATCCATGGTCTATACTTCGTGCCGAGTTCACTTATGGCTTGTACGACAATATGCACACGGATTATATTTATTTTACATACAAATAAGTCACAATGTCAACTGTGTATTCCCGGATTTAGCAGTGAGTCTTAGCACATGTCCCTCACAATGCAGTTCAGCCAGTGTCCACGTTCAATATTTGCATTACATTGTGTCGATGTATGTCCGTGGATCAGGCTTATTGGTGCAGACAATCCTTAGACAACAAGTCAGGCATGGGACTAGGTATCTTTACTCGGCCTAAACATTCGGCCAACGGACAGTCTAAACATTAACTAAAGTGCAAGGTTCGGGAAGGCTCAGTTACTAGTTGGAAGCACAGTTTCACCATTTTAGAACACAGAGTTACATTTGAACAGAAATCAAAATGGCGATTGATCCCAAAATGGCAAAGTCGATCTAAAATCGGCATATTTGAAACGCGGTTTTCTTCGCAGAGCGACTGGGCTTAGGCCAATATATATTGCAGAAGGAGGCACTGAGCCTGAGCCAAGCACTTAACTACTTCTAGTCACTTTACGAGTAACTCCACGTCTCAATGTCCATACACCCTGAATCACTATCAGAAATATCGATCGCCATGAGGTCAGAAACAGATATTTCTTTCAACACAAATTTGTTTGTCATCTTCTCTGGGGCGCGTACCTTTTGTGCTAACGTTCCCATCGCCTGTGCACAACATCCTCCTAACACCAAACATATGCCAAGAAGACACTGTATACAGCAACAGAAAAACAACAGTATACCCAAAATGATCAGCAAGATTGAAAGTAGCTTCCATCCCCAAGATCGTAAGAAGTCCCAGAACCAAGCGCTAAGATCCCAGTTTCCCTCAGGAACATGCACTTCTGAACTAAGGACGTGTAGATTTTGTATTGCCTTAAAGATGGTTGGTGAGGAATCTGGCACGAAAACGTAGCAAGTGGACCCCACTAATTTACATACTCCACCACGCTCAGCCAGGAGGACGTCTAAGGCCATTCGGTTCTGAAGTGTCACTAACCTTATCACTTTTTGTTCTAAAGTCATGTTATAGAGTATGTCAGTGGTCCGGTTGATGGTCCTCTCCAGTTCTCTCGCTAGTCTTCTGATATCCTCAGGATTTAATATTTGCCCCCAAAAAGGTACAGAGGATTTAGGTACGTCACCCAGAACTTGTGCTGAAGTATCGCCATTCTCGTCCTGCCTTGGACGAGCCTTAGAGATTTCTATAGTGCTTGCAATGAATACCCCGGGTAACAGAATCCCTAAATAAAAGGTTCCCTGCCAATACTTGGGTAACCATGGGAAAGCTTCATTACTGCAAACAGAGTAGACAGGTTCACCTACATACAGAGGTCTGTCCTCACTGGTCAAATTCGCAACATTAGCGCAACCCTTGAAATCACCCATTGACTGAGTACCATTCCTCTGTATGGAGAAAGAAACTGAATCGGGCTGTGGTTAACAGTGTAGGAAGGTGGTGTGGCATCCCTGTTGCCTATAGGAGCCATCTTGAAAGAGATCAGAGATTGAAGAGGACGAGAATTTATCTGAAGGCCCAATAGAAGCAACATTAAGCTTGCTCCTATTCGCAAAAGTGAGCATCCCAGGGGCGTTAGAGCTCGTCTCTCAAAATCATTCAAATTAGTTCCATTAAAGTTCCCCGAGATGCTATCATTCCATCGGCCAAAGAATAGTGCCTTTAAAGATGCATAGCATGCAGTAGTCCGAGGTAAAGGATGAATATACCAACCCAACCCCTTGTCTCTCTGTTGCGGTAAATGTGAGCAGACCCAACAATTGGAGCTATTAAAAATGGCATGTGTGGCATTCATTATGAGTAATAGTGTTGTTGTGGTAACTCTGTCTGTGCTGAGAGTCTCTAGGAGATAGTGTGCAGATGCACAAAAGGTATAGAAACAGTAGGTACATTTTCAGTGGGTAACAAAATTTCAAGCGGATGTACTTCTTCCAAATACCAAAATCCTAAGGCAATTACTATTGTGAAGCCGATTAACATAATCACAGGACAACAATACTTTTTTGGGGGCCCACACATTCAATTGTTCATTACTACTATTGGGCACACAGTCTCTTATTTGTTCCGTACGAGTGGGAGCTGTTGCAGGCATTGTTTCTTCAAACCAATACTCCAGAGTTTGTTTGCTGGCGATCTCCTGATCGCGCATTTTCTTAGTCCTTCCCTAACCCCAGCCAACAGAATTCCTTTCGTACAAAAGAATGGGCCAAAAAGACAAGCCCTCTGATGATTTTTCCTGGTGGCATAGCCGAACCATGCAGTAAGTCTAACTCCTTGGGCGCAGATCGTACTTTATGACTCCTGGTACTGCGTGATCTGAGAACAACGTGTTGTTGCTTCCTGATGGAAGTGGCAGATCCGTGACAGACCCTGACAATGGCAAAAAAGGATCTGTAGGAGAGTGTGGAGATAAAGCGGCTGTTTCCCTAGGCCCCATGGGCTCAGGGAGTGTCCCCGAAGCACTCTCGATGCTGCTTGATGCTACTTGATCGTTGGGAGCAGCGCTGGTATGGATTTATGTGTCTTCTGTATCGTGTGGCAAAGGGAAGGGAATCCTCTTGATATGTGATACGTGGATCCAATGTTTTCGCCCCGACACTCGTACTGCGGTCTGTGTGGCCAATGGAACTTGATGCGGGCCCTGCCAACGCGGTGCGAGGCAGGATGCGCTTTCAAATGATTTGACGAGAACCCAGCTTCCAGGCCTTATGCTGTGCCCTGGGCCCTCGTACTTTATGGGGAGGGCTTCTCTCACCTGTTGATAAATCAAATACAGATTTTTAGTTAACTGGCCACAGTAGTCGGAAAGAAGTACATGTTCAATGTTGCGCAACGATCGGGGCTTAGGTAGGTTCCAATTGTTAGCTGGCCTACCCATAACCACCTCAAATGGGGAGAGCCCAGTCTTAGTCTGTAGGGTTGCTCTCATTGACAACAACATGATCGGTAAGGTGTCTGGCCATTTCAGTTTGGTGCCGGCACAAGTCTTAGCGAGCTTGTTCTTTATGATGCCGTTATGTCTCTCTACCAAACCAGCACTTTGAACTTGTCTAGCCGAATGGAACCGTTTATCGATCTGTAATCCCGCGCATATCTGCAGAATTACAGCAACGATAAAATGTGGACCATTGTCTGACCAGATGACCCTTGGCAAACCAAACCTAGGAAAATATTCCTTAAGCATGGTCTTTGCCGTTGTCATTGCTGTGGCATCCTTAACAGGAAAGGCTTCAACCCATGTACTAAAGGCGCAGATAACAACTAGTACATACTTATAATTGTTGCAACGCTCCATTTCAATGAAATCAAAGTGGATAACCTCAAAGGGGACAGAAGGTGGAGCAAAACTACCCCTTGGAGTCGATGTGCCCTTTCCCATATTATGCTGCAAACTAATCATACAACTTTGAACAAAATGTTCAGCTACTTTGGAGATTTTATCATTCACCCAGACATTTTGTAACATTTTGGTAATCTTCCGTGCACAGATGTGGGTGGGGCCATAGGCCATAGCGACCATCATTGTAATGTACGCTTCTGCCAACAACCATTTCCCTTCTAACTTGTCCACCCAACACCCATCATCATCCATTCTTGCCAAACCCTCGGCCCATTTCTAAGATTCCTCTAATGTGGCATCAGCTTGAATACTTTTCAAAGATTCGATACCCCCATCCAAAGTACAAACATTTGTGGCTTCCCTTGAATTATACATTTCTGAATATCAGTGGCAGTCTGTTTGGCTATCTGGTCAGCGAAAGCGTTCCCTTTTCCCACATCATCTATGACTTTCTGATGCGCTGCACATTTCATGATTGCTAACTGAGTCGGGAGTGCAAGCGCTGAGAGTAACCGTACTATCAAGGAGCTGTACTGAATCTTAGTTCCGTGTGAGGTCAAGAAACCTTGTTCTGCCCAAAGTCTGCCGAAGTTGTTAACCACCCCAAAAGCATACTGACTATCAGTATATATATTTACTGTAAGCCCTTCGGAAAGTTCACAAGCTCGGGTCAATGCTATAATCTCTGCAGCCTGCATGGAGTTATGCGTGATTCTCTTGGTTTCCACAATCGTGCTCAATGTGGTGATTGCATAAGCAGCCGTGGATGTACCATCCGGAAGTTTGAAACAGGAGCCATCACAAAACAGCTCCCCTTGTGGATTGTTCAAAGGAGTATCTTTCAGATCGATTCTGCCTTTAGTCTCTTGCTCTGTGGTGTAAAGGCAGTCATGTGACGCTTCGTCACTGCAAGCAGTACCTTGCGGTAAAGATAAAAGGTCAGCTGGATTCAGAACGCGACACCTCTGAATTTTAATATGCGGAGCAAACAAGATCAATTTGTATCGCATTAATCATGCGGAGGTGAGGTGTTGCGTTTGTGTTCTGTTTAATAGAACATCTACAGAATGAGGTACCATCAGGGTTAAAGCATGGCCTAAGACCATTCCCTCGCTGTTTTACAGACTCAGCAGCAGCGACGTCTCTCAAACATCTTGGCGAAGCGCATGCGACAGGATCAATGGCGGAAGAAAAGTAGCCGCACGGCCTATTCTTCCCTCCCCCTCCATGTTCCTGCGTTAATACAGCCAACACACATCCAGCACGTTCAGCCACATACAACACGAAGGCCTTTTCATAATTTGATGTGCCCAAATCTGGTGCTGAATACAGTGCTGTCTTGAGCAGATCAAACGCTTGCTGGTGTTCCAAGTTCCATGGCAATGGCGAAGAAATGCCCTACTTTGTCAAAGCCAACATTGGTTTAATCGTTAACGAGAAGTTTGGAATCCACTGCCTACAGTAAGAAGCCATTCCTATCAAGGCTCTGACTTCCTTCTGTGTATTTGGGACAGACATGCTAGAAATTATTTGTATCCGCTCAGGCATCAACTATCTTCCCTCCTTTGACAGGATATAGCCTAAATAGGCGACCTCCTGTCAACAATACTGAAACGTTTTGAGTGAAGCTTTGTGTCCATGATTTGCTAGATGAATAAGCAACAACACAGTGCCCTCCTTACAGGCACTCTCTGAGTCAGCAGCTAAAAGTAGATCGTCCACATATTGGAGCAGTGTACAAGTGGTAGACAACTCGAGAGTGTCGAGCTGCTCTTTCAAAGCCCTACTATAGATGCTTGGACTCTCCGTGTAACCTTGCGGTGCATGGGTGAATGTAAACGAGCGTCCCCCTAAGGTGAACGCAAACATATCTGCTATCCGTGTGTATAGGAATGCTCAAGAAAGCATTCTTAAGGTCTACAACACTAAAGAAAGTAGCAGAAGCCGGAATCATGGTTAATATTGTCGTCACATTAGGCACAATAGGAAATTGTGGAGCAACAATCTTATTGATGGCACGTAAATCAATGATGAAACAAAAAGAAATTGCATTATCGCCTTTCTTGCACACAGGCAAAATTGGATTATTGCACAAACTACCTGCATTTTCCTCAATTACCCCACAATGTACAAAATCGTAGACTATGCATTTCAAAGTTTGCTCACCATCACCCGAAATCTTATACTAAGGAATACGTGGCAACTTTACTCCATGATTCAAAATGATCTTAACAGGCTCAATTTACAGAACACCGACATCATTGTCATCAATTGCCCACAAACACTCCGGAACATCGCTAAATTCCGGCGGCAATGGTCTAGTGAAAAACTGAGAGACAGAAAGTTGCTGTTGTGAAATCGTCAAACACATTCCATCCGAAGAACAATGAATTACCGCATTTAATTCCTTCAACAGATTTAACCCCAACAAATTCTCTCCACAGTTCGTAGTAAAAAAAAAATGGACAGTGGTCCGTGAATGGACCCAATGTAATCGGTACAGGTGAAGAAACCGGATAGACAGATTCGTGGCGTACCAGAAAACCCTACAGAAACATTGGTTTGCCCTGACAGTGGAATGCTTGGAACCCGTGAATGGTCAATGGAACACTTCTGTGCTCCTGTATCTATCAAGAATAGATATTTCTTATTTCCCACTATGATCTCAACATAGGGTCCTTTCTGATTAACGGGAATAGGCATCGGTTGCAAACCCTGCTTCGGGCAATCCTAGCAAAACAGAATGGCATCAAAAGGAAGTTCTTCAGAAAGATATGCAGCAAAAGGATGATAAAAAATGTTCCTATTATCCACACTCAGTGCCTGATTATCCTGTGAAAAAGGTTGCGAATCTTGAGAAAACTGACTTCTACCAGGACTCCCTGCACATGGGTGGCCTCTGGATCATCTACCCATGTTACCAAATGCGTTATTCGACCTCTGCTGGAGGATCGGGCATTGTGCACGTCAATGACCCTCTTGTCTGCAATAAGCACACTGGTTCACGTTTACAGGACACAACGGCGCATTACCCTGTGGGGCATACTGTCCCCTAAATTGTGAAGTACCCACTCTAGGGCCTCTAACAATTTGCTGTAATAGTACTTTAGTTTTCAGATCTTCCTTTCTCTTTTCAATTCTTTTTTTCTCGTTATTAACTTGGTTCTCATAGTACTGAGCCATATGCAATACTTCAGACTGAGACTTAGCCTGCCAAGCGCTCTCCGAATACATAATTTGTGACTGGATGTCAGGCAACAATCCACGCACAAATGTGTCTACAAAAAGTCGTTTACCAGACTCTGTGCTCAAATCTTGTCCACTGAAATCTGAAAACACTTGTTCGAACCGATTAAAGAATTCACTAGCACCCTCAGTTTTCCCTTGGACACAGGCAGTAAGTTTGTCCCAAATAATCCTCTTTAAGGAATGATGGCTTTTAGTTTCGTGACTATTATATCAGGTAGAGTCAGTATTACCTGTGGCGGTCTCTCGCCAGATGGCCTTTTTCTATCTAATCGAACTATATTAATCCATGTGTCTCCTAACCCTGGTACATCGTCTACAGTCCTAATCTGTTTCCACAAATCAACAGGTAGGAGCACGGGAAATAACAAATCAGTATCGCTCAAGTTAAATTCTGATGACTGCAAGACAGATTCTATCTCTTTATAGAACCCTGTCGGATTCTTTCTAATATCGGGAATGGATTGTTTAATGGTGTTCACTTCCTGTCTTGATAACGGGATGTGAACAAACTGCAACACATAATGTACTGGAATATCCTGAGCAGCAGTACCTGTTGCAGGATCTGCTGGAATCTCAATTTTTGGGACAAATGTCGGCGGAACCTCTCTCATAGGCAACTGAGAGATAGGAAACTCTGAATGCTTACTGAGCAGCAGAGCTAGATCAAGCGCTAAAGCAGCTGAAGGAGTGTTAGAAGAAAAAGCTCTCTTGTAGATATTCAATAATTCTGCGGGACAACAAATCTTTCTTTTTATGCATTCATCCTGCATGTATTCTACTATTACCTGTATCACTTTCCTCTGCATTTCTGGCGTATACTGACTATACGTGTCACATACTTCTACGGGAGATGCCGACATGTCTGAAATCCACATAATCGCATCCTTTGTGCAAATTCGTGTTTCCTCATTTATCGACTTACAACAAGAAGAAACCGTTTCTGTACAAACATAGCGTCCAAACTATCACCATCAATTTCTTCATTCCGTAACCTTTCTAACTCCCTTCTATGCTCAAAAACCCTCTCGACGTGCTCATGTACTTTCTCCGCAGTATCTCTTGAATATGCTAAAACATTCAGATCCCTCAACTCTTGTGGGAGATCTATATCATCTAATCTGTTCCACATTACACATAAATGAATTCCCAACCCTTCAATAAAAATGTTTTTCTCATTAGAGAGTGTGGCAAAAACATCAGCTTGTTCACCCTTCTCCATGCATTGTCTAGCCCATGCAGTCAAATCACGCTTTCTCTCTTTAGATACAGTATTACGAGTAACCATCTTTGATTCTGCTCTCTTATCGACTACAAGTGGGACAGAACCACTCGGAAGAGGAAGAGTAGACAAATCTTGTACAATTGGTAACAAAGGTGCTATCACTGGTGCAGAAGCCAAATCTACCAAACCCGTAACAGTAGGCAAAGGTAGAGGAGCAACAATAGGAGGAGAAATAACAGCCGGAGGAAGAGGAACATCAGGAGAAACGATAGGAGGAGCAGGAACAACTACGGGAGGAGGAACAGCAGGAAGAGGCAAAACAACAGGAATAGGTACATACGGAGGTGGCGCAGTGGCACTAGGCCTTTGTTCATTCAGAAGTTTATCAATTAGCTCATCAGACACATGAAAGTCTTTAGACACATAGATTTTCAGGATACCAAGTGAAAAAGCCCTATATATACACTCTTAACTGACTCAGACTGTTTATTTTGATCGTATAACAACGCTATTTGGGCGTTGGACATATGACGGCGTGCATGTTTTTCCCTACTTTTAAGTTGCTGCATAGCTTCTTTTTTCCAATTCTGTAATACATCAAATGCTGCAGGTCTAGCCTTTTTCTTTAATAATATAGACTCTAAGTATTCTATACGAGGAATTTCAAAACTACCATTGGTAGCCACTGAAGTTCGGAAGCATGTCTAGTTTGTCTGTGCCAAATATCATCAAACACTATACTACCAATGCCGTGCTTACAGTACATAGTACACGCCAGCGACCCCTCCATTGGCGCTGGTCGGCCAAATTCCAAAGATTGTCTGTCACTGTGGAATAACGCCCTAAAGCAGGCAGACAATTTCCCAGGCATATCAGATTACTGGTGTTACCTGGCCAATAATTGTACTCGCGAGTGCAATGCGCCAAAACAAATTATCAGGATACTTAAGAATCAGGTCACAACTCACCTCATTAAAGAACTAAGGGGGTCCAATCAGATTTCTAAGGACACAAAGGACCCACGTGGTTGGTGATTTCAGCAAAACTGCCTGCCTCGATATATGGACCCTCGTCAAGATGCCGTCTCGGACCGCGGGCTCACCGTCCAGGGACTGGGTCATGCAGTACTGTTGAGGTATTGCTTCTCATCCAAGAAAGGGACCCCCTTTTTCACCGTCCGATCCCGGTCCGATAGCCGCGTCAACCTTCAACAAGGTGGCATCAATCTTGAGGGTCCCTATTCGGGCGCCATCTGTAAAAGCAAGGAAATATATCGAGGCTGAGTACCATCAAAAGGAAATACACCAAACACTGGCTTATAAAGAATCGCAGATCTTTATTACTATTGCGCAGTTTACAAAGAAACAAATCAGATAGCTATCTGGCCCTCAGTACATCACAGCGAATACCAGTCCTTCAGTGTGAGAAGTGAGAGGTACTGGACATCTGGACATTCACGCATTTATACAATTTTGTAATAATGTCCAGCCCTCTGCAAGTTAATAATCCATGGTCTAGAGTTCGTGCCAAGTTCACTTATGGCTTGTACGACAATATGCACACGGATTACTTTAGTTTACATACAAATAAGTCACAATGGCAACAGTGTATTCCCGGATTTAGCAGTGGGCCTTAGCACATGTCCCTCACAATGCAGTTCAGCCAGTGTCCATGCTCGATATTTGCATTACATTGTGTCGATGTATGTCCGTGGATCAGGCTTATTGGTGCAGACAATCCTTAGACAACAAGTCAGGTATGGGACAAGGTCTCTTTACTCAGCCTAAACATTCGGCCAACGGACAGTCTAAACATTAACTAAAGTGCAAGGTTCGGGAAGGCTCGGTTACTAGTTGGAAACACAGTCTACCATTTTACAACACAGTTACATTTCAACAGAGATCAAAATGGCAGATGATCCCAAAATGGCGGCGAAGTCGATCTAAAATCGGCACGTTTGAAACGCGGTTTTCTTCGCAGTGCGACTGGGCTTAGGCCAATATATATTACAGAAGGAGGCACAATATGATTTCCTGTTTACCAGCCAACCCCCCCTTGCTGAAGCTAGTGTCTGTGCTACACTTTCTGGCCACAGGCACATACCAGCACACTGTTGGTGAGCTGCATGGCATTTCGCAACCATGTTTCTCCTGTGTGCTATTCCAGGTGACTGATGCACTCCTGTGTCACGTACGAGACCTCATCAGCAGGCCCAGGACTGCTGACCAGGTAAATGCTACCAAAATTGCCTTCCATCCCCTTGCAGTCATGCCTAACGTTGTTGGTGCCATGGACTGCACACATTTGGAGCTGGTGGCCAGGCACGCTGTGGAGGCAGTGTACCAAAACAGGAAGCTCTTTCATTCGCTGAACGTGCAGATGGTGTGTGATGCCCGCCACCTCATCACCCATTGGTGTGCAAGATATCCCGGGTCAACATACGACTCCATGGTGCTGTGCAACTCCACGTTGCCTTGGTACATGCCACGACAAGCTGGACAGCGTACCAGGCTGCTCGGTGAGTCTAACTACTAGGCCATGTTGCAGTGTTGAATTGGGGGGGGGGGGGCAGTAAACAGCATAGCAAACCTCCATGTAAGCGCACAGAGGCTCGATGGGGCGGTAAAAGGGGAATGCATACCAAGAACAAGAGCAAGGAACATAATTACTGACAACTGTAAAACAAGTACACCTGAAACATTGAAGTAGAGATGACCCCACTCAGTGGTGGGAGTGCATGAAATGTGTAAGTGGGTAGGTGTTCCTGAAGGTGCAGCATAATAGTAGCATGGCAGAGTGGAAGTCCTTGACAGGCATGCATCCATGTATGAAAAATACCCAGTGACATAACCACATCTATCATGTACAGCAAAAAACTAATGAGCTACATTTACCAGAATGCACCACACCATAGGGACAATGGCAGGCACAAACACAGTGAAGCAAAACCACAACTCATGATGCACAGCCAGAGAATACTGAAGCACTTACCCACTCAAAAATGTTGCTGCATGCAAAGCGGACATGTAAACTGCCAGTCACAACCCCCAATCACACCTCCTTTTCAAAGAAATGCCAAATGTACTGTCGTACATGGCCATATAGCTGGAATATGTTTGTAAAACATTGATGACAATTCCATCCATTCTGTGTGTGTCAGTTCTACAAAAAAGATCAGAGGTCATGTTGTCTGTGAATGACCCATGTGAATGCCACTTTGCAACATCCTCCCGCCCGCCACGCGTTCTGACAAAGTGCTGTACCGGTACCTGAATTTTTGCATATGCTAGCTAATCGCATTTATGCATGTGCATGTTTGCACAAATGAACACTATACAGCCTGTGCCAACATGAAATGACCCGTCAATTGACATGTACACTTATGTTGCTCCCGTACAGGAGATGCTGGGTATCCCCTGATGCCATGGATGTTGACCCCCGTCAGGCAACCCCAAAACATCCACAAGCAGACATACTGTAGAGGTGGTGCTAAAGGTGCTAGACCCCATGACCCCCTCAAACTTAATGTAGATAACTTGTTGGGTTGATCAATAATTCCAGTATTGCGAAAATCAGAATTGTAGTGCCTGATAGGCCCAAAAAATCACATTTAAGTTCAATGTATATTTTGGGGTCAGAATGCCTCATGCAGCAAAGGGCATGTTGGGTGGCATACGTTCATTGTGGGTACCAACATTCTTGGCTTAAAACTGAACAGGAACTAAGTTCTGATCAAAAATAGATCGCCAACCATTTTGGAATAACCAGGCATTCAGAATAAGACATGGTCAGACACATTCTAAGTTGGTGGAATCTTGCAAGTGATGATGATATAAATAACTCTCTCATAGCAGTTCATTAAAGGTTCAATGAATTAGGACATGGCTGGGACATAATGTCTGTACTTCTTGGTAACAATTCTGACAGTGATGGATCGGGAAGATAGCAATTAGAGCAGACAGCTGTTAAAAAACCAGTAAGTGTACTGGTTTCATGGGCAGTGCACACAGCTGATGCCATACTTGGACTCCTTTGACCGGAAGACATGGTGCTGCCTGCCAAAAAGACCTCGAGAAGTATGCTAAGATGTTCTTTCTGAAAGCATCAAAGGATTCATATTAAAGGTCAAAAGCATCTCACACAAATTTAATTAGCCTGTATGCCAATGGATGTCATAGAGGCCTCTGAGTGGCAGTTGAGCCAACAAATAACCGGCACGTGAGGGTTTGTCTTTAATTATAAAGACCAATAGAAATGTTTTGTGTATTAATTATTAAATTACATCAGCTTTGGAACAGTATAAAAAGAGCTGAATTCAGAGCTCAGATTGATTGTTGTTGGTGTTCCTGGTGTATGCTGTCTGCTCTCTCCTGGTTTGCTGTGAAGAATGAAAATGACTTTGAAATTCAGCCTCAAGTCCTTACCTGCCTTCCTGCCTGGTGTCCGGCATGCCTTCCCTGATGCAGGGGTGCCAGAAGCCCAGAGAGGCTGTTGTGACCCTCTCTTCAATACAACCGTGCCCATGTATGTACTCGCTGCACCATTTTACAGATATTTGGCTTGTTGAAGGCCCAGTTCTGCTGCCTCAGAAGATCGGGGGGTGGACTCATGTACTGCCCTAAAAAGGTTGGGAAAATTGTGCTTGCATGTGCCATGTTGCACAACATGTGTATCATGCGCAACATCTCACTGCCCCCTGACATGGACATGCACCCACCAGAGGCTGAGGACGACAGTGACGATGAGCTGGCTATAGCACCGCGATGCCATGGATGGACGTGTCACACGTGAAGACCTCATACACCACTACTTTTGAGCACCTTTTACACACACTGCACAGGACATATAGCACACTGGGCACTTTACATGAATAAATGCACTCACAATGAATGATCAATGTCCAGTCTTGATTTCTTTTTCAACACCAAATATGTTGTGACAAAAACAATTATTTACATTAATGAAAAGCATTAACTCCCTCTACAATCCCATCCAACTATCCCTCCCCAACTATCCCCATGCCCCCTCCCCAACTATCCCTCCCCACATCCACCCAATCAGTGTCCTTTTTCTGTCACCTTTTAGGCTCAGGGTTGCGGCCTTCTGCTGGTCGAGTCAGTTGCTCAGATCAACGCCTTGGGCTGCTTGGAAGGGAACTCCCTGTAATTGAACTTGTAGAGGGAGCCAGTGGCATGGGCATGTGCCTTTGGTCCACGAGGGCCTGCACCAACACAGAAATTATCTCATCCAGGGAGGACATGACACTGTTCTCCTCCCTCACACACTGTGCCAAATGCAAAAAGGCACCTGTGGCTCTGCCCTGTGACCGTGCGGACCTTGTGGAGCTGGCCTGTAGTCCCTCCCACATGAACTGGGCCTCATGCAGGTGTTGTTGGACCATTGAGGCCAGGAATTCCTGACGTGCCTCCATTCTGGACAGGCGCCCCTCAAAATGCCTGGCATTGCGTAGGGGTGGAGGTTTTGGGCTCATTAGGCCGACAGGACTGAAGCCGCCTCATAGCTGCGGTCACCTTCAACACTTCCTACTCCACCATTGTCCCGAATGTTGTCAGCTGGACCCCTTGTGGACCTCTTTGCAGAAGGGGTGCGAGTGCCTCCTGGTCGGGTGGTGGATGGGGGGCAGGTGCCTCCTGGTCAGGTGGTGCCTGGGGGGCAGGTTCCTCCTGGGTTGTGGGTGGCCGGGGGCAGGTACAACCTGGTTTGTGGGTGGCTGGGGGGCAGGTGCCACCTGGTTTGTGGGTGGCTGGGGTGCAGGAGTTGTTGCCTGCTCTCGTCTACCGGAGGAAGCAGCAGAGCCATGGGTGGACATGGTGGTGGTCCAGCTGTGGTGTGGCCTGGTGGTCCTGGATGTGCTAGGCTGTTCCTGGATGTGCTAGGCTATTCAGCCTCATTGGCAGATGATGTTCCTGTGGGGGGTCAGAAAGGCAGGGCATCAGTGATGGGTGTGGATTCATCAGACAGACATAAGTGCTAGTACTTCTGATGTAAATGTTCTGTCATGGACATGGTGGTGGCCATGGCATGGTGCAAACATACATGTGCAGGGATGCTGTGTGGATGCATGTGTGGTGTGCGAACATGGTGTGTGCAGTGGCTGTTGCATGAGGTACTGGTGTGTCCCGGTTTGGGTGTTATGGGTGTGCCACACAAGCTGTATGATATGTTGTTGTGGCTGGTTGTGATGTGTTACACATGTGACTGCTGCCTATGGCTGTTGCTGCGTTGGTGATGATTTAGCGGGATGGGCTGTGGTGGATGGGATGAGTGGACCACACGTATCATTGATGTGTGCATCTGGTAATTTGCTGGTTGTGGAGGTGCTTTACAGTGACATGACTTTAGGCATGTGCTAGCACTGCGGTGACAACATAAGTTGTGCTGTGTCAGAGGAATGTATGTCTGAGTGCCTGCAGTAGCATCTTGTGAGGGCAATACAGGCGGCCTGTGTGATGTGTGAGTGGTGTATGAATGTGGTTTGGAAGCAGGTTCGATGTGGTTGTGTGCAACCAGGGTGAAGGGGGTCGGCCACCAACAGGGTTTTACTGGTGTTGGGTACAACATACTTGACTTGTTTGCCTACTTAATTGTATACAGGGTAAAAGGTCTGTGATCTAACATTGGGCTTACGTGTACTCACCAGCCTCATCCGATGTTACACCTTTAGCCTCTGCACCTCCTACTCCCTCAATGGCCTTGAGGTGCATGACGCTGCTGCATGTTTCCTCCCATGGCTGCAGGTGGATGGGAGATGCAGGTCTGCCTCCTGTGGCCGTGCCCTGGGTGCACTGTGCTGACAGGAGGTTCTGCACCCTGAGACATAGATCGTCCCACGTTTTGTGGCAGTCCTGTAGTGTTCTCTGGGATTTCCGACCGTTGCGACCTTCCGGGCCACCTCCTCCCTGATGGCCTTTTTGTGCATTTGTGCTTGGCACCATATGTCACTGCTGAACACTTCATCGGCATTTTCCACTAGCGTGTCGGCCAGCGTGTTTAGTTCAGCCTTGCTGAACCGTGGCTTACGCCTCTGTGCTGTTGGTACCCTGGAAGACATGTATCTGGTTGTTTATCTGTGCTTGGGATGTGTCTGTGACTCCTGTGCACAGATGATTGCAATGGATTGTGTTTTGTTAATGGCCGGTGGTCCATATCCTATTCTGGCGATCACATGATTTCCGGTCACGGTAATAACGGCACCGGTAACAATGATGCCGGTAAGTCTGGGAGAGTGCAGCCAGAATCAGAGACACCAGCACCGTGGGTGCCGGTTCAGGGTTTTTTGGGGGAGCTTGGTGGTATTACCGGCATGCCGGTGCAACCATTTTTCGGCATGCCAGAATGCGTGTGCACGCTGACACTTAATCAACTGTTGATTCCGGCAGCAGTACCACACGGACACAGTAGCACTGGCATGCCGGTAATTACATTTCTTTTTTTGGCATACTTGTCATGAGGCCCAGAGACATTCTTGTCCTTATTGTTTAGGAGGTGATGCATCTTTTGCATATTAGGCTTTTAGAATTGGGGATGCATTTTTTATATATGTATTATGTTTAAAACTGTTTAACTATTTATGCAAAAGCCAGCAGATGCAGGCATAAAACTAAACCCTATTTATATAAATTACATTACCTTGTTCAAGTATTACCTTAATTCCTACCTTGTTTTGTGATTCTAGATAAATTATTCACTGGAATTAGGTTCGTACAGCCACTTGGGCTGGGTATGTAGGGTTATAAACTCCCCTTTTTTTACCAATTTGTATCCTGTTGGTCCCCGCTACCATTCCTTTTTTGGAGCTTTGATCATAGATGTGTTTTCGTTTAGAGGAGCAACTGGCAGAAGCCAACAGTGGGCCATCTTTCTTTGATATTGAGCCTCCTGGCTCAATGGACACCACTAAAATCACCAGTGATTCTATACTTTGACTAAATAAGAAGCATTTTCATACCCCAATGCACAGCCATTTGTTGAAAGAATACCTCTGAGGAAATATTACTCCTCTTGGGTTACAAGTCAGAAACCAACCATGCTTGTTCCTAGATGGTGCAGAATACAAGGCCTCCTTTTCACATATAGCTACACAATGTAGAGGGATTGGAAGCATTGAAAGCTAGTGAGAAAATCAAGGAAGATCTGGATTTGGCACAATTACTGTTAATCAATCATGCTACTATACAAAATGCCAAAGATAAGTTAGAAGTGATTCAGAGACAACAAGAAGTATTCACGAAATCACTAACCAATAGACAAATGAATAAACTAAAAAAAGATTTGGCGAACATTGAAATGATATAAAGTCTATCCATATTTACAAGCATATTATATTAGCTAGATTTACTGGACCCAGACTTCATCCCAGAGAGAGGCAAGAGGAGGATATCAGAAGAAGTGGGTTACCTTTTCTGATTTCTCTTCAGCCTTGGAATCAGACCATTTCTGGGACAGGGGCAAATCAGGGAAAAAAAGCAACAGGCATTCTTTTATAGGGATAGACCGTTGGATAAAAAGGTGAGGAGGGGAGTTTCTACCTCAACCCTTTCCACCCCCACAGGCAGAGATGCCTCCTTCACAACCTGTACTTCCTCTGCATCAGCCACACTCCATGGAGACAAGGTACAGAGCTCATTGTAGATAGGCATGCCATCACCAGTGTTTAACATATCCCAAAGAACATAGACTAAGGAAGAAGAGGTGTTTCTTGAATTAGGCCTACCCTATGTCTCCATGTGTAGAACATCTAAAATTGAGTCAGAAATTGAAAATTTGCCTTTGGGATTTTTCGGATGGTCAAGAGACCCACAGGTTTAGGTCAGGGTATATCCCTTTCCATCCAAAATCCACATTTATCAACAGCATGGTCTCTAAGGAAGAACCTTACATTTGAAAGAAACATTCTCGGAGATTTCGAGACACCATATAAAGATAACAACCCCATGCGAGATTTTAACTTTGGGAAAAAATGTAAGAACATTTTCCGTTCCCTACACAACGATGCAAGCATTGTGATCAAAGGTGCCGATAAAGGTTGTGGGATGGTTTGCATGGATAGTACTTTCTATGACACTGAGGCCATAAGAATTCTCAATCAAGTCAACACATATGGTACATTGCAGGGAGAGCCCAGCCCTTCCATTCAGGCCCTTGTTGCTGATTACATCAAGTCAGGGCTAGATGCAGTGTTTCTTACCACCAAGGAATTGTAGTTTCTTAACCCCATTAATCCCAGAACTCCTTTGTTCTATATTTTACCTAATGTACACAAAGATGCAGCCAAATGTCCAGGTATACCTATTGTTTCTTTGTGCAGTACTTCGTTGGTATCCTTAGGAAAATGTCATGATCTCTGCTTCCAAAAGGCCAGGACTTACCCAACTCCCTTGGAAGCAGACCCATAACCCAGGTTCCGAGTGCCAGCCAGTCACAATTGGGACCTTTTGGACCCTGTCCTGGCGCCAGTGGCGCCAGGCTCATAAATATGCCCAGTCCCAGCGCTGCAAGCGCCGGGCTCATAATGCTTGGGTGGACTTATCTGCAGCAGATAATGCTGCTTACTTACCTGCCAGTTGAACCCCTGATCCTCTTCTGTTTGGGACTACTTTTCCTGTTGGGTGGGGCAGGAGCCACTCCCTAGGTTCAGAACACTGGAACTCTTCTGGAAAGCAGGAACTCTTTTCTTACCTAGGCGTGGCTGTGGAAGGAGACACCTAAGCACTACAGGAGGCTATTTAAACCACACCCGATGGATGAATCTTGCTTTGCGTTATTCTGCATCCCCTGCAGCAGAACGCTCATTGTGTCTTCTGCATCTGATTCTGGGCCTAAAGGAAAAAGGCTTACCATCCTGAATCCAGTCTTCAGCAACATCTATAAAGACAAGAAAGAACAGGTTAGCACTACGGTCTTCAGTGACAGCGCATCTCTTACCTGGTCCATCGGCTGTCATCAACGCCTTGCGCAGCATTCCTGCATCTGAAAGACAAAAGCTTACCAACTCTTCGCACGCTCCGGAGGCCTTCGGCGCTGCATCCAGCATCTGTAAGACAAAATAAGGTGCGTTTAAAGACATTGGGTAATGTTAAATACTCACGTGCCATTACTCCATCCACGCCGAACTCAGTGGGCATTCCGGCATCCTTCAGCAGCTCCGAACTGGTACCTGCAAAATAAAAGGACAGTTAGTGCGCATCGTAAAGCAAGCAACAAGCGCTTACTTACGCGCTTCTATTCCGCATACGGGTCCATCCTCAACTCACTTCAGCCAGTCAACCGCCATCGCCGGAACCCTGCAAAATAAGAGACAGCATTACAAAAGACTTTTAAAGACATTTGAAATATTCGGAACTCACCGTTCGTGAAGTAAACGACGGACAGCAGTCCTCTGAAGTCAAGAGGCCTGCGCTACCTATCCAGTGAAGAAACTGGTTACAGCACCCTGCCCCGAGGCAGATGGAGAGCTCGGCATTCACTTACCTAAGGTGAGAGCGTTAACCTTTGGGGTTCTACAGGAGAGGAGAAAAGGAAAGAGATAGGGACACCCCAATAACCCCAGTTCATTAATCCCGTATTTTCTATCTGCAGACATCTTACTCTTCGAGTCAGGCATACAGTGCACAGAGGTCCAGCCCAAAGAGCCAACCGGGTGGTGCACATCACTTTTGAAGATACGGTAGTCGCCCAGTCAAGACCGGCGCCTCTGCGAGAATCAGGTGAGCGTTACAGAAAATGTATTGATTTCTTTTTGAAGCTTTAGCCGAAGAGCCCATCATGTTCTTGGCTGACACCACGGATGTCATTAAGTCATTGAAGGTCTTCCTTTCCATTCTGACCATGAACTCTCGGCCACCTTAGATGTGGAAACTATTTATGCAAACATACCTTAATTACAGAATCCAACCACACAACATTCCCACTGACTTCATTTTTGAACTATTGGAGGTGGCACTCAACAAAACACATTTCACTTTAAAAACCAATTCTGAATTCAAATCAATGGGACGGCCATGGGGCATCTTTTGCCCCTATTTGGTGACTTTATATATGGCCAAATTTGAGGAGCTATTCATTCTTAACATCAGTGAGCCCTTCCTTCCTGTGATGTGCTTGTTAGAAGAGATACATTGATCATCCTCATCATATGGGACACCACATTCACAGATATTGACAGGTTTTACAACTGGATCAATGGCCTTAGCCCTAATCTTAGATTTACTTTGGCTAAAAGTGCAACATGTATTCCTTTTTTGTACCTGGTTATCAAAGAAACAGATGGCACCTTTGGCGCAAACCTCTACAGAAAGCCCACTGACCATAACACAATCCTTCACCACCAAAGTTGCCATCCTAAAGCCCTTAGGGAGAATGTTCCATTTGGTCAATGTCTTTGTTTTAGGAGAAATTGCCCTCTACTACAATATTTAAAAAAATAAGCCACTATTGCATTTGGCAGGTTTCTTAACAGATGTTATCCTAATCACACTCTCAGAAAATCCAAGAAAAGAGATAGGAATATGGTTAGATCAACACTCTAGGAGAAGTCCGAAACTATGAAGAACACCTCAAGGACCGTTTGTGTCACTTCATTTCATCCTCAAAGTAATGCAATAAAAAAACTGGCATATTGACATTCCAGATATGGAACCACCATTGTTTGCGTATTAAAAGAGGTAAAAACCTCAAACAACATTTGGTGAGTGTCGATAGGATCAGAGTTAAACCACAAGCGAATCTGAGATTATTTGTGGGGTTACACCAGTGAAAGGATATTATCCATGTGGCGGGCATCCAACTTGCAAATTCACCATGGTCAAATTGAATTTTGAAGTCAACCACAAAGAATGATATTTTAAGATTCACATTACCTGTAAAAATACCAGCGTCATTTATGTGATGCAATTCCCTTGTTCGAAGATGTATGTTGGCAAAGCTACTAGGCAAATAAGGATCAGAATCACAGAGCGCCAGTCCAAAATTAGAACCGGTCCAAAATTAGAACCAGAACAGTGTGGGCTTTATTAGTGGAACATTGTTTGGCAATTTTCCACAGTGAGTATGATATGACATGGTGGGTGATTGACAAAGTGAATGGAGTAGACAAAAGAAACCTAGAACAGCTACTAGCATGGAAAGAATTATGTATGTATAAGTTAGACAGCTACACATATGGACTCAATCAGCAAGAAGAATGGCAGTCTTGGATCCGGTCATGAATTTACATTGGCCTGTGAATAATCTTTTTGGTTGGCTCCTTGTTATGCTATACATGCCTTGTTTTAATATATAGGCCATGATTCTACATAGACTCTGTGAACTCTTTGTGATTGGTTGCTTGCTGTTCCTTATATATCTTATATTCAGAAACATTAACCTGCCAGCATTGGCTTTTTATTTGGGGTTATGTATATATGGTGCCTTTATGATCACTATGTCTGATTGGGTCTGATATCTGTATTCATGAACTGTCGGTATCTTTTATTTCGCACTCAGTTCCACTGTAGGATTTTTACATTGTTTAGTCTTATCCGTGTGATATGCTTTTAGAATAGAGACTGGGTCCCATACATCACAGTATTGATACGTTGACTATTGATGGTAACCAGCTTTTAGAGATATTTTTCCTTTTATTTTAGCTTTCTATCTCATTGCATTTCGCCCCTGACTCCTGTTTATGAACTCTGTCGCACCAGGCGATCTTGCAGTGTTTTAGACAGTGTTTCTACTTAGCCAGGAACTCTGTCTTTACTTTCTTTTTACTCTGACCGAATGGTAAAAATGCTCCAGGAACTGTGAAGGCATCATGAAGAAGGACACAGACAAAAGATTCAAATCTCAAAATAAACACTTTTATTAACTTAAATGTCAGGATGGAAAAAGGCCTCTCTTGCCCTAATGCAAGGCAAGATTTCCCTACCTAAAGAAAACTAAGGAACGTCCAAGTCAAACAGTTCAACTGAAGAATCTGTCTGTGTCCAAAACCTGTACTTGCCCTCCCAACTAACTCTGTACAATGTGTAAGGATATTAGCAACCAAAAGAAAACAATGTTTAACCCAATGTTTGCCCCTTCCCCAAGTGTAAAGTAGTTTCGTAACACCATCTCAAAATTGCAGTCTCAAAATTATCCTTCATAAAAAAAAAAGGGAAAATAGTTAGAATCAGGACCCAGGGTTCCTTCCCCAGGTTAAAGGCAGTTCACAACAGAAGCTCCGGGGTTCACTTCCGCAAGTTTGAAATAGTTCACAGTAGAAGCACTTGGCTTCCCTTCCCAAGTTCAAAATAATCCACAGAAGAAGCACTGAGGTTGCCTTTCCCAAGTTCAAAATAAGTCTCAGTCGAAGTGCTGGTGTTCTCTTCACAAAGTTTAGAATAATTTACAGTTTTAAAAGGCTCAAAAGGTTCCCAATTTCTGGTTTTCACCTTCAGGTTGTTGACCTGCATTCAATCCAGGTTTTAGAAAAAAGAGTATTCTGCTTTATTTTAATTCAGTTCAATTTTCAAAATAGGTTTGCAGGTTTTAGAAGGTTGAGCGGTTACACCATGGAAAAGTTAATTTCACAAGTTCGAACCTCTCAGGACTGCCCCTTTCCTTTTCTCAAGGTATGCAGTCCCTTTTACACTTCACATGATTGTTAATTCATTAAACAGTTCAGACGGAGACATTTGAGAATGTGTTCCACCTCTTTCAGACCCACATGACCACTCTACTACATTGTATACTTGCACAATCACTGGTTCCTTCACATCGCTCGTGGCGAGTTTCACACCAGGTTTCCTGGTCTTTGAAACTCACCAGCTTCCTTTGCAGACCGCTTGCATATCGTGATGGACTTGCATTAACTCAGTTGCCTCCGGGGTTCCCTCTTCTGCCCCTGAGACACTCCCACACTCTCACAGTGCCACAGGGTAACAAGCACTCTTTCTCTTCATTAGAATGCCGGCCCCTCAGCATGCCGCCTTTTCTTGCCTTGCTGTTACGCCAGAGAACTCCTGTTCTCACGCCATCCCAGTTCGGACCGCCAGCCACTGCAGTCCCTGGTATTCCAGCCCCCATTGCACTCCAGCTCTGCATCCAACGGCTCAGAGCAGTGTCTTGCCTTTCTCTCCCTCCTCTCTGTGCTCTTTTATCTTGCCACCTTTTAAACACCTGTGGTGTGTGAATGAGCTGCAGGTGTGAGTCCTTGCTTTCAATTGCCTGACTATAATTAGGCTTATTAGTGTGACATGCCTCATCTTTGTAGTGGTATTCCCTGAGGGTCTCTTCCTCGCCTCAGTACCAGAGTGGTTTGGTTGTATGTTGGTGTATATGCCTCCTAGTCGCATCTTCCTCGTCCCAGTACTAGAATGGCATGACTGAGACAAAATAAGGGAAGCTTGTTTACAATAACCCATAAAGGTTGGAGAAGGATAGTGTGAGATATTATTAGGAAAAGGTGGATACCATGTCTCGCCCATCTAATATTTAAGCCTTTTTGCTCTCTTTCTGGTATGTCTAGATTGATGGTGTCTCATACCCTTTTCATTGTTAAGGAGGCATGTATAGGAATAGCCCATTTCTGTATTTGAAATGGAGGATTCTCCCTGGAAGGGGCATGCAGTGTCTCACCTGAGTATATTTCCCTCCCAATCCCCAAGGACCCGTCACCCAGGTGATCCTCCCTTGCTACTCCAACCCCAGTGTCGGGATCCAAGAGCGATGTCCTTTCCCTGGCCACCTGTGTAGATGATCCCATGGGAGTGAAAGTGAGAATACCCTCAGGTTTCACACAGAACACACTCAGACGCGTGTGGGGTTATTATTCTGATCTGACTAGGAGATAAGCTTTAGATCCCCGCTAGATTCAACCTCCGCTCCGATTTTGCATTAATTCTTTTTTACGAATTGGCATATGGCTGTCAATTAATAGACTTACTGTTAGTATTTTTTCCATTCTGCTTTCACACAGTGATTCTAGAACCCCACTGATGTAAGGAATTCAAAAGACTAATTATCATGTGTCCATGATCACACCTGGAGACATTGTAAGTGTCACTCATTCTCTAGGTGGGAGAGCAGATACAGATATACCTCTTTTCAGAAAGACAACTAATGTATTTCTCTGCATTGATTGATTGGTTAGGTGTGTTCAGTGATTTATTTGAGTCAATATGGTCCTTGCACTTCAGAAATAAATTAGTAGTAGTAGTAGTAGTAGTGTGGCTACATTTTTTCTTCCCTTGTTTACTTTTGAATTAGGCATTACAGGAATTCAGTTGTCATTTAAAGACATGGTCACACAACAGTGTGTTTTACCTTTTTACAGACATGGGCAGCTAGTCCTGAAGAAAGCATTCCCACATAACAATTCGTGAATTGTTGAAACTAGGTAGGAGGGAACCTTGCGGGAGCCTTCTGCAGAGCTCAGACCATACTTTGAAGACAATTTTACAGCATTTTATTGTCTCGCTTAGTACACGGCATAATGAAAAAATGCTATATGACTGCAATGTAATCAAATTTCGATTTTAATAATTTGATGTTTTAGAATCTAGTCAGAGACATTCTTGTCCTTATTGATGAGGAGGTAATGGCATCTTTTGACATTAGGCTTTTAGAATTGGGGATGCATCTACTGCCCTTTATATATTTATATGTTGTGTATTTCTGATATGTGTATTATGTTTACAACTATTTAACTGTTTATGAAAAAGCCAGCAGAGTTGGACATAAAACGAAAATCTATTCAAATAAATTACATTACTTTGTTTGAGTAATAGCTTAATTCTTACCTTGTCTTGTGGCTCTAGCTATATTAGCCCTGGGAATGAGGGTTTATGTGCATACCTTCGCTTGTGTGTGTTTTTCCCACATGTTGTGGCACCAGGCACACATATGCTAAGAAGTCAAAAGATCGGAGGTGCAACCTGCTCCATACCATCAAACAAGCAGCGTACCTCCAACTGACTGCATAATTACCCCTGAAAATAATGCATCATTTTCAGTGCTTGGGGGTGGGGCAGTAAGTTCTACTGCGTAGCCAAGCAGCACATTTCAGTGATCCTCCATTGTGCCTGGCCAGTGTCATGGAAGCATTTGAGCATGGCCCAAAATATTGCAAGTAAAATCAAAAACAGTGCCTCCTCAATGTTAACCTGGCTATACTGTGACAAAAGACACCTTACCCTCTTTGGAAAACACTGATTCCAGGAGCTTATAGGAAAAGTAGATCATGGCCGGAAAGTTAATTGCTGCTGCTTTTTTCTCTTGCAAGGATGTATCAGAATTGTGCTGTGATATAATTGCTACAGTGGGGCAGGTTCTATAACCGTCTTTAAGGAGCAAGAATCCACTACAACATAGGCGTGTCAACCAGTAGTCAACGTGTTGACGTTATGCCCATTACAGGACACTGGGTGATCTTTCCTTCCTTTACCAGTCAAGAGGGAGCTGACAGTGTATGCAATTTGGCTCCAGGAAATGTTGTGGATTAAAGGGTTTCAGGAAGAAGCCACAATGGATTTGACATCTGAGAGAAGGTGAAGGAGGTGGAGGAACAGTGGAAAAAAGTCTTTGTTTTTATCAGGGCTTTTTTGCAGCAGGCGATAGATCAAATGTTTTTGCTATCTTCCAAATTGGCAAGATAATGCACGACCTATGCATTGCCATATTCTTTATCTTGTGATCGCATGTTTTATCAGCATTTGACAGCCTGTGAAAGAAATGGTTGATGTGGCGCAGAAGATCTTCACATATTTCAGCCAGGCTTACCATGTGAAAAATGCACTACCCCATTGCAGGTGCACTGCAAGTGTCCACTGCACAACCTGAAGACCTCAGTGACCACCATTTGGAATTGTACTTTGTACATATTGGACAAGCTTTTTGAGCAGTGCAATGCTATCACAGGCTACTGCAAAACCCACAGCAGAGATGTGTATGGAACATTTGCAACACTGTCGAGTGTCCGCTACATGCTATGACAATTCAGTCCACAACAAAGGCGGCTTAGCCATCACAATGGGCCTCATTACGAGATTGCATTAAAAAACTGTCATTACCGGCATGGTGGTACTAACGTGTCCGAGTTGCCTCGACGCCGCAAATAGCAGCTGATTATGAGAGCGCGTGCACGTGCGTACCTCCATGCCGGTAATGGCTGTACCGCCATACCGTTAAAGACCCCCCAAGCCCTGATAGCAGCATCACGAAACCCGCTGGTACTGCCTCTGCCCATTAGCACCCCCTAAATAACGCACCCCCATAATACCGGATGTGGAAGTAACGTCATCGCGCCGGAATGGGAAATGCACTGGCGGCCATCTTTAAAAACACAATCCATCGCAATCCTCCAAACACAGTACTTGTACCGACTAGAGAGCACCCTGAATCACCTCGGAATGGCAAAAGCAACGAGGAAAGGCACCCCCCAACTGCGCAAGAAGAGATTTTCCGATGACGAGCTGAACATGTTGGCCGACACATTGGTTGGCCACGCTGACGAAGTGTTCGCTGCAGACTTAAGGCGTCCAGCCCAACTGTGCAAGAAAGAAATTTGGGAGGAAGTGGCCAGGAAGGTCACTGCGGTTGGCACCACCACCCGCACAGTCAAACATGTGAAGAAGTTGTGGGACGATCTACGTCTCCGCGTCAAAATATTATGTCATCCAACCGCAGGCAGGGTCTGGCAACAGGGGGCGGGGATCACTATCCCACAAAACTCACAAGGTGGGAGGAAACGTGCAGCAGCACCATAAGCATGAAGGCAATCGAGGGATTTGGAGACGTGGAGTTGGGAGTACCGTCATCGGCAGATGGAGGTGAGTATCCCCACAAACCACAGATAACCAAAGCATGATGTAGGCCAAGTAATGTGATAGTGAAGTAAGGCAATGCATGCCCCATCATACACACATTCACATATCCAGGTCCAGATGGTGGGCCAAACACTGTCACTTTGATATGCATGCTGCATGCCAATTCCATAACCAATAGACACCCAACACACAGCAAAACAGCATGTGTCACACATCACGCAAACCGCAATACAACGGTAGGCCACATAGCAGACACCAGTGCTAAAATGTGAGTACCCGGTGTATGCCAATATGGCCCCCCCTATTGCAAGCACCCTGTCCGCCACAACTACAAGAATGCAATGCATCAAATGGGAATAACTGCACCAACACCAATGTATGCATCATGCACATACCACCATCACTGATGCCCTGCCTCTCTTGGTCCCCCACAGGCACGGATGCTGACAGTGACGGCCAGGTTGCTGCCACACAGCCCACAACACCTGTCAAGGAATCCAGGCCCATCGATGATGGCACCAGGGCAACAACATCTAGGGCAATATTGATGCCCAGACTGCCACACAGAGCAGCAGCACCAACACAGGGCAGGCCACAGTACAGCGAAACACCATCCGACACACCAGCTGATGAAACTACTACACAGGACTTGTCCACTGTGGTCGAAGCAGAGGCGGACAGGACACAGTCTGCTGCCACCAGCTCCAATGGGGAGGCAGCTGCCTCAGCCCCCCATAGCGATGCCGTGGGAGAGGGCCACGTGATGACCACTCTGATGGGAAGTCCAACCTCTATGGGGATGGCGCACATATGCCAAGCCCCCACCCCCCCAGCACACCACACAGGGCACCCCAGAAGGCACCCATCAGCACCAGTCCGGAGGACAGGGGAGTCCACATCTTTGGTCCCCATCAGAGGACAGCCCTGCATTGGGCCCCCCTGCCAGTGCCCCATCCACCTCCACAGCCATGTGTGACATGGAGGGTCGTATGGCAAGAATGGAGGGCCGCCAGGAGCAGATGATGGAGCTGGTCAAGCAGTACGTCTCAGAGGGAGACTTGACCCGCCGCGAACTCCGTGAAACCAATGCTGCACTCATTGTGGCCATGAACAACAACACATAACTAATACATGAGGGTTTAGCAGCAGTGACCCAGGTCCTGGGCAGGATTGTAGATCACTTACAGCACCAGAGTCCTGCACCAACAGCGTCCTTGTGCAAGCAGGCACGTCAACATCATCCGGCACCCCTGCCAGCTCGAAACAAACCAGCCCTGTGAGGTTGACCAGGCACAGCACAAGGCTCACTGATATGCAGCCCCTCGAACCCAAGAGAGGCCGCCACTAGCAGGGCCACACTGCATGTGCTGACTGTAGTTAAATGCCAAAACATTTATTGCACATCATGTGTGGGGTGTTAATGGGGGAGGGGGTATGGGGGAGGTGGAATGGGGTGTTGGGGGTGGTATGAGGTGTTGGGGAGGGGGCGAGGGGTGTTGAAGGTGTTGGGGGCAGGGGGTTGGGGATGTTGGGGGGGAGGCTGTGTGTGTGAGGTGGAGGGTTCATTCACAATGATGTGAATATTCAATACACCCGTTGTGTGCAAAAGAATTCCATGATTGGACATTGTTTATTTGGCGTGTGTTTATTCAATTCATTACAGTGCACAGTGCCCAACTCCCCACACACCCTGTGTCCATATGCACATGATCCCAGTGCCCAGTGAACAACTAACACAGAATCCTCAGCATCCCAGTGTTTCAGAAGAAATCGCCAATCACTGATTAGCGTACAGCAGGTGCATCTTGTGCATCGCGACCTGGCAGAGGCGCTACTTCCCCTCCCTCATCATCATCCTCCTCACCCGGTGCATGATGGTCAATGTCAGGTGGCAGTGGTACGTTTCTCCAGATGCACATGTTGTGCAGCATGGCACAGACCATGGTGATCTTTCCCACCTTCTCAGGCCCGTAAAGGAGTGCGCCACCAGACCTGCTGAGGCAGCAGAACCGTGCCTTCAACAGGCCAAAGGTCTGCTCGATCACAACGCGGGTATGAGCCCGATTGTAGTCCTCCTCGTGCCTTTTCTGCGGGTTCCGGACAGGGGTGAGGAGCCACTGCTTCAAGGGATAGCCAGCATCACCTGCATGGGAGCACAAAGAGGTATGTGTGAGTCCATTTCTACCATGACACCTGTACTGATCACTCTCATGCCTGCAGCTATTTGGTGTTGACATGCACATGTCCCTGGATGTATTTTTACTAGCAGCATTGCCACAAGTTTAATCATGATTTGTCATTCATCGGTTGTTATTCCCATGGTGACATGCAGCGCTACTGTGGTGGAGGGCCAGTGACAATCAGTGTATTCCCTTGGTGGGATTTATTTGTGCGCACTCATGGATGCATGTCCTGTGTTGTGCTTTGCTGCAGTCATGTACATTACGCATAGTCAATGCATGTTGCTGATTTGTGTTTCAGAGGGTACGGTCAGATGATGTGCAGTGGACGTGTTGAGGGATGTGGGCTGCTTGCAAGTCTGGCATGTTGGCATTGGTGTGCAGCATTGATTATTTGTATGACATTTGTGTCATGTTCAGGTTGGGATGTTTTGGGGCACAGTGTTTTGCTGTATGGGCATTGTCCAGTCACCACCCCAAATCGCCCAGGTGGAGTATACATCTCCCCCCTCAATCTCACCCAGGTGGCGTATGCATCCGCCCAATCTCACCCAGGTGGAGTATGCATCCCCCCCCAATCTCACCCAGGTGGACTATGCATCTCCCCCACCCCAAATCTCACCCAGGTGGAGTATGCATCTCCCCCCATTACACTGCCATGGGCCTGTCACGTGACTTACCGAGCAGTCAGGCACATCTTCCAGCATATCGCTCCATGTAGTGGGGTAGCGAGGAGTTCCGCAGCATCATTGCATCATGAGTTGATCCGAGAAATCGGGCACAACAAAGTGTGATCATCTTGCTGGGGTCACATACCATCTGCACATTGATGGAGTGGTATAGCTTACGATTGCGGTACACCACTTCCATGGCATGAGGGACCACCAATTCCACATGGGTGCAGTCAAGGGAACCAATACAATTGGGCATGCCTGGCAGTGCATGGAAGTCAACTTTATTGTCAAAATGCTCCTGGGCAGTCCGTGGTAGGGAAATTAAGTTGCTTGCGTGCTTCAGAAGGGCATCCAGCACTTGGTACAGCATGCGTGAAAAGAAAGGTTGTGATATGCCATGCAGCTGCCCCACTGTGTGCTGGTAGGTGCCTGTGGCCAGGAAGTGGAGCACAGACACTACCTTCAGTAGAGGGGGGATGGCGGTGCGGATTTCAATCAGGCTGACAATGTTGTTGTGTATCATGTCCACAATGTTGGTGATGGCGTCCCGGTCCAGGCGGTACAGGGTGTGGATCTGGGGTTAAGTTGAATGGACTGGCTCTGATGCGAGGAATTGGTGGCTGCCTACGTGGTACCACTAGCTGCACTGGTGGGACCTGCTGGGCCTGTCCCACCCTCCTCCTCCTGTGTCTCCTCTGCAGTTCCTGTTTTTGTTGTTGCTCATGGAGTAGCAATGCAGACATGTCCTCCAGCCCCAAAATTGCAACAGCAAGTGGGATCATTTTGGTGTGGGAAGGGGTGTGGTGTGTGGGTGTGCTCCTTTTGTGCTGGGCCACTCAATTGCCTCCACCTGTGCTGATTGTGTGCACCTGTGGCAGTTGGGAAAACAGCAGATTGCTATTTATGGGTGATCTGCGATGCCAGTAATACTGGCATCATGGTGACCCTATTTACTGCCTTCAGGATGCCGGAAAGTGCATGCCCGCGTAACTTGTGATGTCCTTCTGTTAGCGGTGTCCCGGTATTGCTGTCACGAAGTATGCACGCATGCCGGTAAAGAGGGGCATGATCCAAGCGGTGGCGGTAATGCCGGGATGTCGACTCGTAATAGGCCGAACCGGTACAGAATGCCGGTATTACCATTCCGGCCTCATTTTTAACTTACCGCGATTCTCGTAATGGACCAATGTGTCCTTCAATGCGGTTCTCCTCCTTTTTGTAATCAAGCTGCTTTTGTTTAATGTACTCCTTACAGTTTTAGACAATGGATTAGAATGAAAGTTCGTTGGCCGCCTGATGTGACAAAGTATATGTTGTTCTAGTTTTTTCTTCCTGGTTGAAAAGCTAGTTAAAATTAATTCTGGGAAAATGTCAGTGTTGAATTGGGGGGGGGTGACGAAACAGCAGAGCATACCTGGCTGCTGGGTGAGTCTAACTAGTAGACCATGTGCAATGTCGTATTATGGCACAGTATGCCAAACATGACCAGTGGATGTGCACACTGCATGCATGAATCCATCATTACTCGCACAGCAATTAGCTGAAACTGTTATAAAATCTCCATGGAAGTGCACAGATGCCCGATAGGGCGGCAAAATAGGAAGGCAGACCAAGAACAAGAGGAAGGAACATAATTATCGACAACTGTAAACAAGTACACCTGAAACATTGAAGTTGAGATGACCTCACTCAGTGCATGAAATGTGCAAGTGGGTAGGTGTTCCTGAAGGTGCAGCATAGTAGTGGCATGGCAGAGTGGAAATCCTTGACAGGTGTGCATCCATGTATAAAAAATACCCAGTGCAAACACAACCACATCTATCCTGTACAGCGAAAAACGAATGAGCTACATGTACCACTACCATAGTGACAATGACAGGCACAAACACAGTGAGGCAAAACCACAACTCATGATGCACAGCCAGAGAATACTGAAGCACCCACCCACCAAAAAAATGTGCTGGATGCAAATCGTACAGGTACACTGACAGTCACAACCACACAATCACACCTCCTTTTCAAATAAATGCCAAATGTACCGTCGTACATGGCCATATAGCTGGAATAAATTTGTAAATCATTGATGACATTTCCATTCATTCCATGTGTGTCATTTCTACAAAAAGGACCAGAGATCATGTTGTCTGTGAATGGCCCATGTGAATGCCACTTTACAACCCCCCAACACACATTCTGACAAAGTACCTTTCTGGTACCCGAATTTTAACATATGCTAGCAAATTTCATTCATGCCTGTGCATGTTTGACTCTGCAAATGAACACTATACAGCCTGTGCCAAAAAGAAATGACCAGTCAATTGACATGTACAGGTTTCTCCCGTACAGGTGATGCTGGGTATCCCCTGATGCCATGGAGGTTGACCCCCGTCAGGCAACCCCAAAACATCCACAAGCAACCATACAACCGTGCCCATGTACGTACTCGCTGCACCATTGAACATACATTTGGCTTGTTGAAGACCCGGTTAGGTTGTGCATCGTCCCACTGCCCCCAGACATGGACATGCTCCTACCAGAGGCTAACGAAGACGGTGACTACAGCACTGCGACCTGTGCATTGCCATATTCTTTACCTTGTGGTCACATTAGGGAGAATTCTCAGAAATGTGCTGATTCCTCTCTACCTTAGAGACCCCCAGCACTTTTGCTGGACTCTATGACTTTTTAATTCTTAACCTGGAGAGAGTGAGACTGTTTTCCTACTCTCTCATGTATTTTACTGTGATTTAAACTCTGTGTTTCTATTGGTTATGGGCATCATCTGTTTACATTGTGACACATAGCACCTTCAGTGCAGTGGCACAGGGAAGTCTTTCAGATTTTCCAAAGGTCTAAATACCTTCTCTTGGATAAACTACTGTTTCCAAGAGCTGTAAAGTCAAATTGACTTTACTTAAATGTGTAACTTTCTAGACCTAGCACAGACTATCTTACAATAGGGTGTTGGGGGGGTTACTTAGCATCCCCTTTGTCTAGTTTCTTATGTAACATGTCTTATGTTACCCCCCTCACCAATTAATGGCTGGGGGCAGTGGTTTACTTTTAATTACCATTGGGAGTTTTTACCGCGGGCTGCTTTCGCAGCTGCAGTAAAGCACAAATGGGTGCCCATTTTGTCAAAATAGCCCTGGTCTTCTTTTTCCTCCATTTCTTGGTGGGAAGGTCCTTCTTCAGATGTACTCTGCGTGGCAACCTGGTTTGTACCCTTTTTTGTTTTGTCTTTGGCGGGATTCATGAGTGAAGCCCGCCTCTTGCTTCAGTATGTCTGGCAGGGGCAAGAAATGAGGGAGGTGCCTGAAACTCCCTGTGCTTAATCCTCCTGGTTACAGGAATGCACCCAAAGGTGATTGGCTGGCTGGCTGCCTGGCAAGGACAGCCACCCTGCTGTGTGATTGACAGATAGGCTGGAATTAATGGGAGAAACCTACATAAAAGGCGAGGCTTTTTTGCTTCGAAAGCAGAGTCGACCACTGGACGAAGAAATCCAAAGAAGAGATGCCTGCTGCAACTCCTGGACCATTGGTTTGCCCGGTGAAGCCCTGCTGCTGTGCTGAATCCCCGAATTCGTCTAGACTAGGGAAGCCCTGCAAGTACGACTTCTCCCCTTGAGTTGGTGGGACCAATCAACTCCAAAGTGAACTCGTTTGGACATCCTCTAGGAGCTGACTGTACTTCCGCTGCTGCTGCTGTTGGAACAGAAGTGCCAGGGAGAGAACACCAAATCGAGTGGATCGCTTATAAGTCAGACCCGAGCGATAGGAAGATCCTCCGGACTTCCCTGATGCAGGACTGACCAAGCCTGAGCCACCTCAACAGAGTGCTGGACTCCAGAAGCAAGGAAAGTCTGAAGTGGTATCCGAGAACCGCAGTGTTGCTATTTACTGTCAAACGCGAGGAGCTGAAATGACAATGTGACACTTAGTTGACGTTTGCACTTTGCTGTCGCCGATCGTGCAGTTGTATGGCAGGAATCCCCAGAAGTCCTCCCTCTTATCCCCATGACTGAGGCACAGGAACAAAAGGTTCTGCAGAGCCACGCAGAAACAGAAGCCAGTTGGAACCATTTATTCTAACCAAAGATATTGTACAGTCTAAGAGAATTTACCTCTTTTCTTGAAAACTTACATGCTCTCAGTTGAGACTTGTCTTGGTTGCTCCTGTAGAGTTTCTTGCATCTTCTACCCCTCACAGGCCTCCAAGCTTGTGGCCCTACTTTGATTCTACTTATTCTACAAAGTCTTCTAAAACATTGTAAAAGACGTTTACTTACCTGCAACAAGTGCTTCAGCTTACCTAGACTTTTGCCCCAAATTGACATTGGCTGGCCTGCCTCCCTGAATGACTCTTCTTCCCTCTGATTGTGTGTTTGTACCTTCGTTCCAGGAAAGGGTTAACTTACTTTTCAATTGGGGGCGGGGGTTCAAAAGTACTACCTGCTTAAGAATATTTGTGTGATCTCTTGTATTATTCTAAAATCTCTTTACTTTGACACCCATCTCAGTATGGCTCTAAATGTACCAGTGATATATTAATGTCCACAGTTTCCTAGCTATTTAAATCACCAGAGGGTGTAGGAAGTGTATGTATGTCATCCCAAATGGGTACTTGCTGATTTAGAGAAACTGAGAGTGTGTATTCTGGAGTGTATTTGTGTGTTACTATTATATTGCCCCTTCGGAAGAAGGCTTATTCAAACTGACTGATAAATTAATAATTGTTTAATCAAGAAACCTTGTTTGTAAGAGTTTATTTGGATGGTGGTATACTAATTGACCTTTTCACAATTGACCTTTTCACAATTGACCTCGGGAGAATTGACCCAATTTAGAAGGTCAATTAGGACGTATATGCGGGGGGAAACCCCCCCGCAACTCCCCACCCAATCCAAATCCCCCCACAATCCCCCACCCAATCCCCTTATATTGTTTATAATCCAAAACCAACCCAATACATATATAAAATAACTAAAATAATATAAAGGTCAATTGTGCAGAAGGTCAGTTAGGACCACTATAATTAGATCACTTGTGAAAAAGGTTAATTGTAAAAGGTCAATTTGGGTAATACCATTTGGATACTTGTCAACGTGAATATCTGTGTAACCACCCTACTGCTCACATTGACCCCGCTTGAGATAAGCCTGGCTGCTCAGTCACACTAGCAACCTTTGTAGTACAGACTCATACCAAAGGTTGGCTTCCTAGTACCAGGAGGTTAAGGTTGTTGTAGTGCACCCAAAGGGTAATGCACCAAATCTTGCCTAACACTGGTGGCAGGCGGTGAGGATTTATTGCACAGTTGTTACACTAAGTATTTGCTTTGCTTTTGTTCAACTAAATCCTTCACAAGGCTAAGCTCCACTAAAACAGCAATTGTAACATGCCAAATATGGATAACTTCACTCAGGAAGCCTGATCATTCCAACAGTAGAGCAACTGATAGAAATGTGTAAAGTCCGGAATCTCCCTGTAAAAGAAAAGAAAAATGAATTGATAGCAAGGTTGTTGAATCATCAAAGTCTGGGTAGGAAATGTGGAAATTGATAATGAGGATGATAATTCAGAGTCTAACCCTAATGGATTAGAAGAGTCAGAGGAGGGAGAGGAGTCCCAGCGAGGGAGCCCCTCTATGCCCCAGCCTGCCCTTTGGCCTCAACCTTTAGCCACTGGGACCCCACAAGGTTCATCACTGAGTCCAGAATATGTGTCTCTTGAGAAAATGAGACTTGAATTCGAATTTCAAAGCTTACAAGCCCAAACTGAAGCCAAACATCAAGACATCAAACTTAGGGAATTGGAAATGCAACATGGTCTTGAAATGAAAAGATTGTCTCTCGAAAATGTTTCCCTCCCAGAGTCCTCTAGGTCTTCCAGTCCAAAGAGTCTTCACCTGCCCAAAGAAGCAGTGAGTGGGTATGATGTGAAACTTGATATTTTGGATTGGTTGGGTGCTTTTGAATACAATCATGTGATTCAGGGTCTCACAGGAAATCAGTTCATTCCTTGGCTTTTGTCTAGGCTCCCCCATGTTGCAACTGATGCTGTAATGGAGGTGGGGGAACTCTAATCTTAGATTTACTTTGGCTAAAAGCGGAACATCAATTCCTTTTTTGGACCTGGTTATAAAAGAAATAGATGGCACCGTTGGCGCAAGCCTCTACAGAAAGCCCACTGACCATAACACAATCCTTCACCACCAAAGTTGCAATCCTAAAGCCCTTAGAGAGAATGTACAATTTGGTCAATTTCTCTGTATTAGGAGAAATTTCCCTTTACTACAAGATTTAAAAAAATAAGCCAATATTGCATTTGGCATGTTTCTTAACAGAGGTTATCCTAATCACACTCTCAGAAAATCCAAGAAAAGAGATAGGAATATGGTTAGATCAACACCCTAGGAGGCATCCGAGACTACGAAGGACACCTCAAGGACTGTCTGTGTCATTCCATTTAGTCCTCAAAGTAATGCCATAAAAAAACTAATTTTAAATAAACGGGCATATTTTGCAACTTGACATTCCAGATATGGAACCACTTTTGTTTGCGTTTAAAAGAGCTAAAATCCTCAAGCAACACTTGCTGAGTGTCAAAAGGATCAGGGTTAAACCTCAAGCGAATCTGAGATTATTTGTGGGGTTACACCAGTGAAAGGATATTATCCATGTGACGGGTGTCCAACTTGCAAATTCACCATGGTCAAATTGAATTTTGAAGTCAACTACAAAGAATGGCATTTTAAGATTCAAAGTACCTGTCAAAACACCAATGTCATTTATGTGATACAATTCCCTTGTTTGAAGATGTATGTTGGCAAAGCTACAAGGCAAAAAAGAATCAGAATCACAGAGCACCAGTCCAAAATTAGAACTAGAACAGTGTAGGCTCTACTAGTGGAACATTGTTTGGCAATGGCCAGCAGTGAGGATGATATGACTGGTGGTTGATTGACAAAGTGACTGGAGTAGAAAAAAGAAACACAGAACAGCTACTACCATGGAAAGAATGATTCTGGATGTAAGTTAGACAGCTATACATATGGGCTCAATCAGCAGGAAGAATGGCAGTCTTGGAGACGGTCATGAATTTACATTGGCCCCGCTAATTCTTTTTGGTTGTCTCCTTGTTATGCTATTCATGCCTTGATTAATATATAGGCCATGAGTCTACAATGAATCTGTGAACTCGTGATTGGTTGCTTACTATTTCTTATATATCTTATATTCAGATGGTGTTATGTATATATGGTGCCTTTATGATCGCTATGTATGATTGGGTGTGATATCTGTATTCATGAACCGTCTGTATATTTTATTGCACACTCAGTTCCACTGTAGGATTTTTAGGATGTTTTGTCTTTTGCCTGTGATATGCTTTCAGAATAGAGACTGGGACCCATACATTACAGTAACAGTATTGATACATTGACTATTCATGGTAGCCAGCTTTTAGAGATTTATTTCCTTGATTTTATCTTTCCATCTCACTGCATTTCGCCTCTGCCTCATGTTTATGATCTGCGTCGCACCTAGAGACTTTGCAGTGTTTTTAGACAGTGTTTCCACTTAGCCAGGAACTCTGTTGTTCCTTTCTTTTTACTCCAACAAAACGAGATTGTGTCCTCAATGGTCCAGTTTTCTTTTCAGAGCAGGAGATCTGGCCGTGCCATGTTGATCATGTGACGGCTGTCACATGATCTACGCATTGTCCCATTGATGTTGATAGGATTTTGTCTCTTCCGAGTTGTACCACAGCAGAGCAAACACAGGGAATGTATCCTTCTTGTCGTGTCACGGCTGTGTAAAAATGCTGCGCGAACTGTGAAGGCATCATGAAGAACGACACAGACAACAGATTCAAATCTCAAGATAAACACTTTTATTCACCTAAATGACAGGATGGAAAAAGGCCTTGCTTGCCCTAATGCAAGGCCGGATTTCCTACCTAAAGAAAACTAAGGAAGGTCCAAGTCAAACAGTTCAACTGAAGAATCTGTCTCTGTCCAAAACCTATACTTGCCCTCACAACTAACTCTATACAATGTGTAAGGATATCAGAAACCAAAAGAAAACAATGTTTAATCTAAAGTTCTGCCCTTTCCCCAAGTGTAAAGTAGTTTCGTAACACAATCTCAAAATTACAGTCTCAAAATTATCCTTCGGAACGAAAAGGGAAAATAGTTAGAATCAGGACCCAGGGTTCGTTCCTTCCTTCCTTCCTTCCCCAGGTTAAAGGCAGTTCACAACAGAAGCACCAGGTTTTCCTTCTGCACGCTCAAAATAGTTCACAGCAGAAGCACTGAGGTTCCCTTTACCACATTCAAAGTAATTCTCAATACAAGTGATGGGGTTCACTTCCCAAAGTTCCTAATAATTCACAGTTGTAATAGGCTCAAAAGATTCCCAATTTCTGGGTTTCACCGTCTGGTGGTTGGCCTGCATTCAATCCAGTATTTAGAAAAAAGAGTCATCTGCTTTATTTTAATTCAGTTAAAATTTTAAAATAGGTTTGGAGGTTTTATAAGATTGAACGTTTAACACCATGGAAATGTTCATTTCGCAGGTTGGAACCTCACAGGACTGCCTTTTCCGTTTCTCAAGGGGCGCAGTCCCTTTAACACTTCACATGATTGTTAATTCATTAAACAGTTCAGATGGAGACATTTGAGAATGTGTTCTGCCTCTTTCAGACCACCATGACTACTCTACTACATTTTATACTTGATAATCACTGGTTCCTTCACATGGCTTGCAGTCAGTTTCACACCAGGTTTCCTGGCCTTGAAAACTCACCAGATTCCTTTGCAGGCTTCTCGCATATTGTGCTGGACTCGCATCAACTTAGTTGCCTCCAGGGTTCCCTCTTCTGCCCCTGAGACACTCCCACACTCTCACAGTGCCACGGGAGAATGAGCACTCTTTCTCTTCATTAGAAGGCCGAGCCCTCAGCATGCCGCCTTTTCTTGCCTTGCAGTTACGCCAGAGAACTCCTGTTCTCACGCCGTACCATTTCGGACCGGCAGCAACTACTGTCCCTGGTATTCCAGCCCTCATCACATGGCAGCTCTGCATCCAACGGCTCACAGCAGTGTCTCACCTTTCTCTCCCTCCTCTCTGGGCTCTTTTGGCCTGCCACCTTTTATACACCTGTGGTATGTGAATGAGCTGCAGGTGTGAGTCCTCTCTTTCAATTTCCTGACTATAATTAGGCTTATTAGTGTGACATGTCTTATCTTTGTAGTGGTATTCCTATGAGGCTCTCTTCCTCGTCCCAGTACAAGAATGACATGACTGAGACAAAATAAGGGAAACTTGTTTACAATAACCCATAAAGGTTGAAGAAGGATAGGGTGGGTTATTATTAGGAAAAGGGGGATAGCATGTCTCGCCCATCTTATATTTAAGAGGTTTTGCTCTCTTTCTGGTATGTCTAGACTGATGGTGTCTCATACCCTTTTCTTTGTTAAGGAGGCATGTATAGGAATAGCCCATTACTGTCTTTGAAATGGAGGATTATTCCTGGAAGGGGCATGGGAAATACTGTGTCTCACCTGAGTATATCTCCCTTCCAATCTCCAAGAATCCTCCACCCAGGTGATCCTCCCTTGCTTCTCCAACCCCAGGGTCGGGATCCAAGAGTGATGTCCTTTCCCTGGCCACCTGTGTAGAAGATCCCATGGGAGTGAAAGTGAGAATACCCTCCGGTTTCTCACAGAACACACTCAGAGGTGTGTGGGGTTGTTATTCTTATCTGACTAGGAGGTAAGCTTTAGACCCGCTTTATTCAACCTCTGCTCTGATTTTGCATTCATTCTTCATTACAAATTGGCATATGGCTGTCAATTAATAGACTTGCCTTTAGTCTTTTTTCCATTCTGTTTTCACACAGTGATTCTAGAACCCCACTGATGTAAGGAATTCAGAAAACTAATTATCATGAGTCCATGATCACACCTGGAGACATTGTAAGTGTCACTCATCCTCTAGGTGGGAGAGCAGGTACAGATATACTTCTTTTCAGAAAGACAACTAATGTATTTCTCTGCATCGCTTGGTTGGTTAGGTGTGTTCAGTGATTTATGGTCCTCGCATTTCAGAAAGAAATTAGTAGGTGTGGCTAAATGTTTTCTTCCCTCATTTACTTTTGAATTAGGCATTACAGGAATCCAGTTGCCAGTTAAACACATGGTCACTCAGCAGTGTGTTTTACTTTTTTACAGACATGGGAAGCCACTCCTAAAGAAAACATTCCCACATAACTATTCAGCAATTGTTGAAACTAGGAAGGAATTAAACTTATGGGAGCCTTCTACAGACCTTAGAACATACTTTGAAGACAATTTTACAGTATTTATTTTCTTGCCTCATAGACAGCATAATGAATAAATGAATGAAGCATTTGAGCATGGCCCAAAATATTGCAAGTAAAATGAAAGACAGTGCTTCCTCAATGTTAACCTGGCTATACTGTGCCAAAAGCCTCCTTACCTTACCTTACCCTCTGTGGAAAACACTAGATTCCACTAAATGGGAAAAGTAGATCATGGCTGGGAAGTTAATTGCTGCTGATTTTTTCTCTCGCAAGCCTGTATCAGAATTGTGCAGTGATATAATTGCTACAGTAGTGCAGGTTTTATAACAGTCTTTAAGGAGCAGGAATCCACTACAACATAGGCGTGTCAACCAGTAGTCAACGTGTTGACTTTATGCCCATTACAGGACACTGGGTGGTCTTTCCTTCCTTTACCAGTCAAGAGGGAGCTGACGGTGTATGCAATTTGGCTCCAGGAAATGTTGTGGATTCAAGGATTTCATGAAGAAGCCACAAGGGAGTTGACATCTGAGAGAAGGTTGAGGAGGTGGAGGAAAGGTGGAAAAAAGTATCTTCGTTTTTATTAGGGCTTTGTTACAGCAGGCGATGGATCAAATGTTCTTGCTATCTTCCAAATTGGCAAGATAATGCACGACAATTGCCATATTCTTTACCTTGTGATCACATTAGGGAGAATTCTCAGAAATCTGCTAATTCCGATCTACCTTAGAGACCCCCAGCACTGGACTCTAGGACTTTTTCATTTTTAACCTGGAGAGAGTGAGACCTTTTTCCACTCTCTCATGAATTTAACTCTGTGTTTCTATTGGTTATGGAGTCTCACAAACTCCATAGGCATCATCTTTTTACATTGTGACACAGGGCACCTTTGGTGCAGTGGCACGGGGAAGTCTTTCAGATTTCCCAAAGGTCTAAATACCTTCTCTTGGATAAACTACTGTTTCCAAGAGCTGTAAAGTCAAATTGACTTTACTTAAATTTGTAACTTTCTAGACCTAGCACACACTATCTTACAATAGGGTGCTGGAGGGGTTACTTAGTTTCCCCTTTGTCTAGTTTCTCATGTAACATTTTTTATGTTACTCTTTCCACAATTAATGGCTGTTAGCAGTGGTTTACTTTTAACTACCATTGGGAGTTTTTACCGCGGGCTGCGTTGCAGATGCAGTAAAGCACACATGCGTGCCCATTTTGTCAAAATGGGCCCGGTCTTCTTTTTCTGCCATTTCTTGTTGGAAAGGTCCTTATTGAGATTTACTCTGCGCGGCAAACCTGGTTTGGTCTCTTTGTTCATTTTGTCTTTGGCGGGATTCATGAGTGAAGCCCGCCTCTGGCTCCAGTATGTCTAGCAGGGTCAGGAAGTGAGGGAGGTGCCCGAAACTCCCTGTGCTTAATCTCCTTGGTTACAGGAATGCACCCGAAGGCGATTGGCAATTGACAGCTAGGCTGGAATGAATGGAAGAAACCTGCATAAAGGGCAAGGCTTTTTGGCTTGGAAGGCAGAGTCGACAACTGGATGAAGAAATCCAAGGAAGAACTTGGAAGAGACGCCTGCTGGAACTCCTGGACCGTTGGTTTGCCCGGTGAGGCCCTGCTGCTGTGCTGAAGCTCCGAATTTGCCTTGACTAGAGAAGCCCTGCAAGGATGACTTCTCTCCTTGAGTTGGTGGGACCAATCAACTCCAAAGTGAACTAGTTTGGACATCCTCTCAGAGCTGGCTGAACTTCCACTGCTGCTGCTGTTGGAACGGAAGTGCCAGGGAGAGGAACACCAAATCGAGTGGATCGCTTTTAAGTCAGACCCGAGCGCTAGGAAGATCCTCGGACTACCCTGATGCAGGACTGACCAAGCCTGAGCCACCTCAACAGAGTGCTGGACCCCAGAAGCAAGGAAAGTCTGAAGTGGTATCCGAGAACCGCAGTGTTGATATTTACTGTCAGACGCGAAGGGCTGAAACGCCGAAGTGCCCCTGAATTGAAGTTTGCCATTTGCTGTCGCTGATCGTCCTGTTGTGTTGCAGGAATCCCCAAAAGTCCTCCTTCTTGTCCCCATGACTGAGGCACAGGAACAAAAGGATCTGCAAAGCCACACAGGAACAAAAGCCAGCTAGAACCATTTCTTCTAACCCAAGGTGCTGTACAATCGAAGAGAACTTACCTCTTGTCTTGTAGCCTTACATGCTCTCAGTTGAGACTTGTCTTGGTTGCTCCTGTAGAGTTGCTTGAATCTTCTACTCCTCACAAGCTTCTGAGCTTGTGGGCCTACTTTGATTCTAACTTTTCTACAAAGACTTCTAAAACATTGTGCAAGACTTTTACTTAACTGGAAGAATTGCTTCAGCTCACCTAGACTTTTGCCCAATTTCACATTGGCTGGCCTGGCTCCCTGAATGACTCTTCTCCCCCCTGATTGTATGTTTGTACCTTCCTTCCAGGAAAGGGTTGACTTACTTTGCATTGGGGGGGGGGTTCAAAAGTACTTACCTGCTTAAGAATATTTGTGTGATCTCTTGTCTTATTCTAAAATCTCTTTACTTTGACACCCATCTCAGTATTGTTCCAAATGTGCCAGTGATATATTAATGTCCACAGTGTCCTAGCTATTTAAGTCACCTGAGGGTGTATGAAGTGTCTGTGTGCCATCCCAAATGGGTACTTGCTGACTAACAGTGTGTATTTTGGATTATATTTGTGTGATACTATTATATTGTCACTTCTGAAGAAGGCTTATTCAAACTGACTGATAAATAAATTAATAATTGTTTAATCAAGAAGCCTTGTGTGTAAGAGTTTATTTGAATACTTGTCACTGTGAATCTCTGTTTAACCACCCTACTGCTCACATTGACCCCTCTTGAGAGAAGCCTGGCTGCTCAGCCACACTACCAACCTGTGTAGTACAGACTCATGCCAAAGGTTGGGTTCCTATTGCCAGGAAGTCAAGGTTGTTGTAGTGCACCCAAAGGGTACTGCACCAAATCTTGCCTAACACATGTTTTATGAGCATTTGACAGCCTGTGAAAGAAATGGTTGATGTGGCGCAGAAGATCTTCACATATTTTAGCCAGGCTTACCATGTAAAACATGCACTACCCCATTGCAGGTGCACATCTTGGACAAGCTTTTTGAGCAGTGCAATGCCATCACAGGCTACTGCAAAACCCACAGCAGGGATGTATATGGAACATTTGTAAAACTGTCTAATGTCCGCTACATGCTATGACATGTCAGTCCGCAACAAAGCGGCTTAGCTATCACAATGTGTCCTTGAATGCGGTTCTTCCCCTTTTTGTAATCAAGCTGCATTTGTTTAATGTACTCATTGCAGTTTTAGACAATGGTTCAGAATGAACTTTCTTTGGCCTCCTGATGTGACAAAGTATATGTTGTTCTATTGTTTTCTTCCTGGTTGAAAAGCTAGTCAAAATTAATTCTGAGAAACAATTAACATCTATCGAGATTTTATCTGTTCCATAAATTTCACTGTGTGTAAGCGTGTTATCAATGATCACATAACTCTCTTATCAGCAACAACTCTGTCGAATGCCGTTGTTCCGTTTGATTCAGCCATCTTGAAAAACATGCTATGCACATACATTGGACTGAAAGGTCGTCATTGCAGCATTCAATGCATGCGTTTCCCAATATAATTGTAAAACCTTCCACCTGGCTGGTTGGTTGTTCTAAAAAAACAAAATGTAATCTTTGTTTGCAGATGACAAGAACATGTAATATTTAAAAACACTTAAGGTTTGGTTCACATACAATGCAAATATGAAATGTACATTGTATGCTATTCTATTTGCAATACTTGTGCAGGACGCCTTATTTACAAAGGAGTCATGTGTGTGTCCAGAGAGTTGTGATGCAGCACATGTGATGCATTGGCGAGCCAGCTTGCATACATTAGTGGCAGGAGTATATATGCTGCCTCCTGCATCTACATGGATTAAAGGCTGTATCATTGTGAAATGTGCAAAAATATTTTGTTAAGCATTGCTATTCCTGTTTGAAGGATAGTACTGTAATGGAACAGCAGCAGTTCATGCATGAATGGGGCAGAAATGGGCCAGAGGCACAGAGGAAGGTGTACCCCATTCTGAATTTGGGATCCAAGTTAAAATGTGCAGCAATGCCCCCTTATTTGTGTAAAAGTGCAAAGGAAGTTAAAAAAAAAACCTCTGTGCTGCTATGGAACAGGTGCAGGAGAAGTGCCGTGCATGATAGGGTCACCCCCCCCCCCACCTACTTCAGTCCCCCTGGTCACAGTACACCATTGGTAATCCCTTCTTATCTAGCGGACACAAAAACAAATGAAATACTTGATAAACCTGATGTTGCGTAGCTGAAGAACAGGTATTGATAACAAATTATATGATATCAGTTATGTTATCAGAAAATAGGCAGAATTACAGATGATGGGAGGTATAGCATAACAAAACCCTTGAAATTCAGTGAAAAAATCTTTACTTGAAGTGACGTTAAGATGATGATTTAATGCCACAAAACCCCTGGAATTCAGCAGGTTTTGGAAGTTATGCCACCTTAACCTTGATGCCCCCATTGCACAGCCCCTAATCACACTGATGACACCACAAAATGCTGAAGGAAATTCTGCCTCCATACTGGCCAGAATTGGCAAAATCGGCAGAATTGCTGCCAGCGGTATTTTGACCCAAATCCCCATGAAGTCCTATGGACATAAATGGAAGCTAACATCGTCATAGCACCACTTGTAATTTGACGGTAATTTAGCCAGACCAAGTAGCAGTAATGGCAATTGTGTTTGGCTGGTATTCAGGCAGATTTACCACTAGAATGGTTGCAATGTGGCCCATTGTTCCTTTTCTATGTCTAACACATGTGCCCAGCATATTGAAGACTATTCGGAAGCAGGAGGACAGTAGGAGGAAGGCAAGTGGCGAGAAAGTCAGGAAAACGTAATCTGAACGTGTACATCCAGCATGCACACATTCAAAGGAACTTCGTGAATAGAACACATCTTTTTTGGGCGCAAGTGATGAGATGCACTAGCACATCTCATCACCTACACCAATAAAACGTTTGAGAATAGTCATCTGACTATAGAAATATATTAGGTGTTTTTCCCATGCACAGTGCCCATAGCATTGCTCTCCTTCTTGAGTAAAAGCTATTCCTATAAGGAACATCAGAATCTACATCATGAATGATTGACATGTAACTGCCTCTGACCTCTTGCTTTTTCTGATGTCATTTCCCTGCAGCCATGAACTGATCCTATTATTTAAGCAATAAACTCTGGGGGACAGGAACATTACTGAGTCAGTAATGTTCCAGATCTAGTAATGGCCCCACCGAGAGCGGTTTATTGCTCTTAGCATCCCAGCAAGTTTTTCCATGATGGTAATATTTTTTAAGTTCAGAAACAGCATTGTTGCCATTTCTCCACTTAACAGTACGACAAAATGAAAAGGCTGCCATAGACCAGGAAGATGGGAACTACATGTAATCCCTTCTCCCTTTCCATGGCTGCCAGTACTGGAGCAGGGAAGCACAGGGAACACAGCGTGTTCCTGGCAACTAGTGAGGGACTAGGAATCTCCAGGTAAGTGGAGTGGGGGTAAGGGTGGGAGGTGAGGTTGGTGGTAATTGGCAGTGGGTGGAGGGGAAAGAGAGGGACAGGGGAGCACTTACTTGTGGTCCAGCCCAGCAGGGAAGATGGTGGCTGCCCACTTCTGAGGACGCTCAGAAGTCAGGCATTACCACGAGGTAAAGCCCCCTATTCCAAGCTTGTTGTTTGGCTGAGAGGCCCCCTGTCCTCCCTGCTGGTGTGCTAATTGATAAATATCCTCAGTAGTCCTCATGGAAGCAAACCCAGCAGGATTAAACTTCCCAATGCAGCCCAATGCATGACTGGCTCTTCTCCAGCCATATAGGCTTTTCAGAGATCCGTGCATGTTCTGAATTCCCTATATTGTTATATTCTAAACCTCAGTAATATGTGTCCACCTCTGACATATGAAAAGCAGGCAGCAATGACATGTGACTGACTCTGCTGGTATTTCATGCAATATTACAATTCCCCACTTACAATTCCTCCAGACCTGTAACTCAGCATGGCACATTACCTGACAAGCTTAAAATTCCCCTAGGTTTACTAATATGGTTAATTTCAGAAGAATGAAAGATCAATGTTTTTCTTGCCCATATTCAGACCTGGGGCCTGCAAGTTCCACACAGATCTCTGCAGTAGGCATCCCAATCTACTGATTTATCTTACTGCAGAGTTTAATATGCTGTCCTACGTGGATAGCATGCACAGATGAACAGGACTTCATTTCCGCTTGCTAACTGACCCGCCGGGCCTCATCTGACTCCTCATAACCTTTTTTCCTCCCTGAAGCTTTTAAAGTTATTTTGTGTATTTTGTCAAAGAAATGAGACTCAACCTGCCTGTGCCTCCCTGAAGATGTATTTCTCTTAAAGGAGATTCAGTAAAATGTCAAAGGCGCCAACACTAGGAGATTCACGGGACCCTGTGGATCACTTTTGAGAAAGTTCACCCCAGACTCATAGATTAGGTCGAAGGAGCCACCATTTACAAAAAGCTAGATCACTGTAAAATATGCAATCATATTTGAATTTATCCAGGAAATAAATGGAAGAATGCCTTCTGAACTTAGCAAGAACAAACAGAATACTTATATATCTCTATGGATTAGGTAATGCCCCCACTGTTTCTCAGTATTTTATGAATGCCGTCTTCCATGATGTATTGGTCTGTTATATCGTCATCATCTTGATTCCCTCTTTGTGTTTTCAAACTCCTATCAAGTTAATGTTGAACCAATCACCTCCATGAAAACGATGAACATGAAAATGTCATCAAGTTTCTATAACCTGTGTGGGGAAACAGTCAGTGATGAATCATGGTAGGATATAGTAAATTATGGAATTACCTGCACCCCATACCATTAATAGTCACCAGAGTTTCCTGAGATTTGCAAATTATTACCAATCATTCATAAACCATTACTCCGGGACAGGCATCACCCTTACCAACCTCCAAAGAAAAGTAATCAGTCTTCAGTAGGGACCAGAGCAACAGAAAACGTTTGAAGGGTGTTGAGGGGAAGCATACTCGGGTAACCAGAGCTTTCAACAAAGCTTTATTTGTATGGCAAGAACACGGGTAACAGGCCCCCAGATGTGCTCTGATTCTGCTCCCTTCTAGGGCTCCAACTGAAATACAATTCAACCAAGAGCACTCCAAACTACTTTCCACATTCTCATCAAAACACTCTTTTGCAGCTAGAGAAACAAACCAGCTATATACAAGTGTGGATGCAGAGAACCACTACAGAACTGCATGCACACATAATAAGTAGAACATAAACATCTCTCCCTCTCATATTAACAAACCCAAGACCCTGTGTAATCACTCAAACCCTTTCTTGGCTGTCCTCCCCACAAACCGCTGTGTGCAGCTTCCTCTTCCTTAAGACCTCAAATGGCACTAGGCCCGTAGTGGCATGCAGAGCCAACCTGTACGCACATGCCCTCCTCTCACCCATCACTCCCCACTCTCAGTGGTAGTTCCCTTCTTGGCCAGATCTCCTTTCTGCACCATCAATTGCTTCTTCTGTCCACTCTTCGTTTGAGCCGCACATGCACCCACAGCAGCAACCCCTTTCTCCAAGGACTGTGACTCCTTTTTTCCCCGTTCCTTTACACATGTCATCATGTGTTAAATCTTCTTTGCAATATTGAGCATATCATCGAGACTAGGCTCACCTTCAGTCCATACTTCATCCCTTATCTTGCTTTCATGCACTGTTAGCATGAACTGGTCACAACGCTGCTCATTATATGCCTGCCAAAAGTTGCATCTGTTAGCCAGCTCTCCCAGACTGGTGATAAAACCTTCAACTGATTTACCCTTGACCTGTTCATGTATCCCAAAGTTGTACCTCTGTAGTATTATGCTAGATTTATTTGAAAATGCAAGTCCATTTTCTTGAGAATGCTTTCGTATGCATTCAATGACTCACCGGTTCCTCAACCTCCCCACTGGTGAGATACAAGTCTCGTAGATTGTTTAGGTTCCGACGCCCCTCATAACCTAGACAATGCATCAGGAGGGCCCAACACCTGTTGATATTGTATGAGGGTCCATGTATGGCCAGGACATAGTCCTGGAACTCCTCTTTCCAAGTCTCCCATTTCACAGATGGTTCCCCTGGATTTGCAAGGAATTGAGCATGAAAACTTCTCATGGTGTCACTGGCATCACCTAATTTAACCTTCCACCCTCTATCTTCCTCCTGGGATTTCTTTACTTGCATAAGATGGCCAGGGCAAAGTCTGGAAGCAAAATGTCTAATCTATGTTCCTGCAAGGCAGAGAATATGATCCTAACCAGTGCACAGCCAAAATACCGCACTGGGTAAATCATGATAACTGATGGTAGATGTGTGTCACAGCAAAGTCCTCAGCAAAACGAAAAGGTGATGGCTGGAAGGTTTTGAATAAATCATAACCACGGGCAAAGCTCTGGGCAACCCTCCAGACCATCGTTTTTCAGTCTGCCAAGCCATTACAGAAGGGGAAAAACCATATGCAAATCAGGCATGGTCCTACCCCAAAAGGGGCAGTCCAGCCCGAACTGCTAGGTCACATCCCTTCTGCACGAGACCACAAGCATCCCCAGACATGTTTCAGCCTTGTTGGGCGTCATCAGTGAGGAGTAGCTTGGGTCTCTAGGCCCGGCAGACTCGGGACCTACGTCTGGGCATACCCGTCCCACTCGGGGTGACTTTAGCAAAACGAAAAGGTGATGGCTGGAAGGTTTTGAATAAATCATAACCACGGGCAAAGCTCTGGGCAACCCTCCAGACCATCGTTTTTAAGTCTGCCAAGCCATTACAGAAGGGGAAAAACCATATGCAAATCAGGCATGGTCCTACCCCAAAAGGGGCAGTCCAGCCCGAACTGCTAGGTCACATCCCTTCTGCACAAGACCACAAGCATCCCCAGACATGTTTCAGCCTTGTTGGGCGTCATCAGTGAGGAGTAGCTTGGGTCTCTAGGCCCGGCAGACTCGGGACCCACGTCTGGGCATACCCGTCCCACTCGGGGTGACTTTAGCAAAACGAAAAGGTGATGGCTGGAAGGTTTTGAATAAATCATAACCACGGGCAAAGCTCTGGGCAACCCTCCAGACCATCGTTTTTCAGTCTGCCAAGCCATTACAGAAGGGGAAAAACCATATGCAAATCAGGCATGGTCCTACCCCAAAAGGGGCAGTCCAGCCCGAACTGCTAGGTCACATCCCTTCTGCACGAGACCACAAGCATCCCCAGACATGTTTCAGCCTTGTTGGGCGTCATCAGTGAGGAGTAGCTTGGGTCTCTAGGCCCGGCAGACTCGGGACCCACGTCTGGGCATACCCGTCCCACTCGGGGTGACTTTAGCAAAACGAAAAGGTGATGGCTGGAAGGTTTTGAATAAATCATAACCACGGGCAAAGCTCTGGGCAACCCTCCAGACCATCGTTTTTCAGTCTGCCAAGCCATTACAGAAGGGGAAAAACCATATGCAAATCAGGCATGGTCCTACCCCAAAAGGGGCAGTCCAGCCCGAACTGCTAGGTCACATCCCTTCTGCACGAGACCACAAGCATCCCCAGACATGTTTCAGCCTTGTTGGGCGTCATCAGTGAGGAGTAGCTTGGGTCTCTAGGCCCGGCAGACTCGGGACCCACGTCTGGGCATACCCGTCCCACTCGGGGTGACTTTAGCAAAACGAAAAGGTGATGGCTGGAAGGTTTTGAATAAATCATAACCACGGGCAAAGCTCTGGGCAACCCTCCAGACCATCGTTTTTCAGTCTGCCAAGCCATTACAGAAGGGGAAAAACCATATGCAAATCAGGCATGGTCCTACCCCAAAAGGGGCAGTCCAGCCCGAACTGCTAGGTCACATCCCTTCTGCACAAGACCACAAGCATCCCCAGACATGTTTCAGCCTTGTTGGGCGTCATCAGTGAGGAGTAGCTTGGGTCTCTAGGCCCGGCAGACTCGGGACCCACGTCTGGGCATACCCGTCCCACTCGGGGTGACTTTAGCAAAACGAAAAGGTGATGGCTGGAAGGTTTTGAATAAATCATAACCACGGGCAAAGCTCTGGGCAACCCTCCAGACCATCGTTTTTCAGTCTGCCAAGCCATTACAGAAGGGGAAAAACCATATGCAAATCAGGCATGGTCCTACCCCAAAAGGGGCAGTCCAGCCCGAACTGCTAGGTCACATCCCTTCTGCACGAGACCACAAGCATCCCCAGACATGTTTCAGCCTTGTTGGGCGTCATCAGTGAGGAGTAGCTTGGGTCTCTAGGCCCGGCAGACTCGGGACCCACGTCTGGGCATACCCGTCCCACTCGGGGTGACTTTAGCAAAACGAAAAGGTGATGGCTGGAAGGTTTTGAATAAATCATAACCACGGGCAAAGCTCTGGGCAACCCTCCAGACCATCATTTTTCAGTCTGCCAAGCCATTACAGAAGGGGAAAAACCATATGCAAATCAGGCATGGTCCTACCCCAAAAGGGGCAGTCCAGCCCGAACTGCTAGGTCACATCCCTTCTGCACGAGACCACAAGCATCCCCAGACATGTTTCAGCCTTGTTGGGCGTCATCAGTGAGGAGTAGCTTGGGTCTCTAGGCCCGGCAGACTCGGGACCCACGTCTGGGCATACCCGTCCCACTCGGGGTGACTTTAGCAAAACGAAAAGGTGATGGCTGGAAGGTTTTGAATAAATCATAACCACGGGCAAAGCTCTGGGCAACCCTCCAGACCATCGTTTTTCAGTCTGCCAAGCCATTACAGAAGAGGAAAAACCATATGCAAATCAGGCATGGTCCTACCCCAAAAGGGGCAGTCCAGCCCGAACTGCTAGGTCACATCCCTTCTGCACGAGACCACAAGCATCCCCAGACATGTTTCAGCCTTGTTGGGCGTCATCAGTGAGGAGTAGCTTGGGTCTCTAGGCATAGTCCTCCGTGTATTGGCTTTTTTTCAGGTTATCGCACAACCAGTATCAAGCATACAAGGCCCGAGGGTCCCTTCCTCTAGGACTGTCACAGCCTCTGCCGTGGCTGAGGGTGGCACCTCAGTTGACCTTGGTAACCCATATTATAGCACTGAACGCTGCTGGCATACAACACCTGTGGGTCACTTCCTCTTGGCCTGTCATGGCCTCCGCTGTGGACGAGGAATCGCTCGGCGGCACAGCCTTCTCGTGGGTCGGGCACCATCAGTATTCCTGGCCAAATCCACACCCCGACAGGTAATGTTCCTCTCATAAGTCGCAGGCCACAGGCAATCCACTTCTATGATATCCAGGTCATGGCCTGGAGAGCACACCACCGCAGAGGTGGTGGAGCAGGAAACTAATCAGCACAGTGATATCCATGCTGCACGGAAACACCAGAGGCACAGGCAACGCCCTTGGGCCTGACAGCCCCATTCTATATCAGGGACCTGTACAAGTTATCCAGCTCATCTCCAGTGTTGTGGGGAAGAATACTCAGGTAGCCGGAGTATTTAACACTGCTTTATTTGCATACCAATTACGTGGATAACATGCTCCCAGAATCTCTTCTCTTCTGCTCCTTTCTCCAGCTCCATCTGAAATATAATTCAACCAAAAACACTCCAAACTCCTTTCCCACTCTAATCAGAACATTCTCTTTTGGAGCTGGAGAAGCAGACTAACTATATACATGTGCGGCTGCAGATAACCACTGCAGAAATACATTCAAACATAATAAGTACAACATAACACAGGGCTATGGACAGCACTTACATTGCTCCCCCTGGCACTATGACATCCTGCTGGCACCTTTGCTGGAATCAGATGTGTCTGATTATGCATTGGGAGATTTATTTTCTGAACCTAGCTTACAAAAATTCCTGATGTTTATTATTCCCAGAAATGTAATACCTCAGAAAATAAAAATGTATTTGAAAAATAACTTTAGACATTAAAAGATGCCATTTTTCATTGATGATATTATTTGGAGATGTTGCATCTCGGACAGAGCTTTTTGATCGAACTACAACGGCAGCTGCACATCATCAAGAAGAGGTCCAGATCGCAGAGAAAATAAAGAGAGACTATGATGTATCCACCCAAACTACATCATTGCGATGATTCATATATTAAGACAATGTATTATATCAAATCTTGCATAGTTATACCAATGTAATATAATGTCAACCGTTTTTTATGGCACCCTTCTAACACTGTTGTTGGCATTCCAGCACGTGGACCTGTAAGAAAAAGGGCGAGGGAGGGATCATTGTTGGACCAATGGAAGAGGCAAATGCAAAACCTGTGGTGTTGATGGGTGCAGTCTGCTATCTATGGACTTGGTGGAGAAACTTAGGAGTATGTTACCAAAGGTTCAAGCTCGGATAGACTACAGCGCTTTTGGTCTGGTCAGCTGCTGATGTGGGAGAATGTGATAGGGTTAAAGAGGAGTGCAGATGTGCTAAGCGCTAGGCCTGTGTGCGGCCACCTATGTGGGGTTTATGTGTAGTGTAAGGTGGTAGGAGATCTTATAAGAGAGTTGGTTGGTCGGGCTAAAGGGTAAGTAGGCTTTACAAGGCAAAACATCATGCAACCCTGCACTCATATTTATGTATTTATTTGTGTATTTATTGTTTGCTTGTTAGGCACCTATACAATAAGAAAATACTGTTATAAAGCTCCCACAGGGCAGGGAGGGAGGGAGTGAAATACATTACAACAGAATATTAAGAGCAGAGGGGGAAGTGGAAGAGGGATGAACCTACTATGCCATGTGAGTATTCAGAACGTGCAAGTACAGAAAGGAAGAGGGAAGAAGGGGATAAGTACTGGGGAGTCCGAGCTCGTGGGTGAGCCATGGACCAAGTGCTAGGAATGTTGAGTGCTACACGTCCTGGGCCATGGGAGGAGTAAGGGCAAATCTCCAGAGCAGAGAGTGTGCAGATGCAAAGTGCTGTGGATAGGCAGGAGCTGGGAAGAATTGGTGCAGGAGGTCACGGCCCCAAAGATGCATAAGGGCCAAGGACACGGATTCAACAACTGTGGCATTAGCAGAGGATAGCAGGAGGGAAGTAGGAAGAAAAGAGGAAAGTGTTGAGGAGCTTCTGACATTTGAGAATCTCCTGCTCAAAGCACAGGAGGAGGGGGAGGCTATTACAAAGGAGGGAGCCCGCAGAGGAAAGTGAGCGGCCCCTGCCCTCCTTTTGGCAAAACACTTTGCACACAAAGAGTTGGTGCCAGAGGAGCGAAGTGCTCTAGAAGGAGAGTATTTAGTGAGTTGAAGATAGTGTGGTCCCCGGGCCCCGGCAACCTTGTGGATTATGCAGAGGGATTTGAATTTAATCTGTGCAGCAACCAGGAGCCAGTGAAGATGTTTTAGGGCAGGAGAGATGCGGTCCCTGGGCTTAAGGCCAAGGATAAGTCTCGCTGCCCTATTCTGGATAAGCTTAAGGGGTCAAAGAGTGGAGGAAGGAAGATTCAGGAGGAGGCTATTACAGTAGTCAAGTCTAGAGAGAACTAGGGCTTCGGTCACATTGAACCTCTGCAGGAATGTGAGAAAAGGTAGAGTTCCTTTGAGAAGGAAGAGCTGAAAGTTGGACTTCTTTGCAATGTCCTCAGTGTGAGGGAGGAAGGAGAGAGAAGAGTCAAAAATGACTCCAAGGTTTCTGGCTACAGTTGAAGGAGCAGGGGGAGAGCCCAAGATGGAAGGCCAGAGCGAGGGCAAGAAAGAGGGAGCAGGGGTCCTAATGGCAAGGATCTCAGTTTTACAGGCATTGAGGCAGAGATCATTGAAGGCGCACCAGGACTGGATGGCAGATAGGCAGTCAGGGATGATGGAGGGTGCAAGAGGGTCAGCAGGGAGTCTGAAGACGAGCTGTGTGTCATCTGCGAAACACTGGAAGTTGGATGAGAAGGAGGAGACGAGGCCTGCAAGGAGAGCAAGGTAGATGTTAAAGAGCCGGGAGAGAGAATAGAGCCCTGGGGACACCACAGGTGGAGATGGAGTAGGAGAGGCGAAGGGGCCCAGGATGACCTGGGAAGAGTGGTTAGTGAGGAAAGAGGACAGCCAATCCAGTGCCGTTCCGCAATACAAAGTGTATCGTGGAGCCTTTGTATGAGGATGGAATGGTTAACTGTGTGAAATGCAGAGGAGAGGTCAAGAAGGGAAAGGACAGCTGGGGAGTTAGAGTCCAGAGATGCAAGCAGTTCTTCACAGGTGTTCAGAAGAGCAGCTTCCGTGCCTCTGGATGCTCTCTTTAGTCAGTCATACACCTCTTTAATCTTCCCCCTCCTTCTCTCTACCTCAGAGAAATCAATACCTATGTCCACAGCACCCTCTTTCTTGTTCAACATGCTTTCCACCCAGCCAGGACACCTTGCATCCCTGTGATGCCTTCCTCTCAACAAGCAGCACCCAAATGCCTCAGGGCTGGGTGTGCTAAATAAATAAATAAATACAACTCAAATGGTGATTTTCCCGTACTGGGATGCTTTCTTACTCTGTATGCATAAAGGATTGTACGTAACTCTAAGCCCGGCTCCAATCTTGATTCTCTACAAATTGCACCATATTTTTAACTACCCTTTTGAACCTTTCCACTAAGCCATTAAGGGGTGATATAAAGGTGTATTTATACGTTTGATTCCATTCTCACTAAAATAATGACTTTTTTGTTAACACCAATTGCGTCCTATTATTATCAGTGGCAATTTATCTTGGCACACCTTCCCTTTGGAAAATATTCTGTAAAACTGTAATCACCACCTCAGTAGTGTTCTCCCTTACAAGCTGCACTTCAGGCCAATGACTGTAAAAATCCATCAACACCAATGTATTTCTCCTCTCAGCTTTTACCATATGGAATAGTTCTATTATATCCTTGTCAATTATTTCCCAAGGCTCTCTCCGCACTTTCGAGGGTACCAATGGTGGTGTCCTAGTGATTAAAACGTTGTCCCTCTGACTTCACTACACTGACTACATTCCCTCACATACCTAACAATTTCTCTATCCATGCCCACCCACCAAATATTTTCTCTGAGAAGAATCTTTGTGCCTCTCATTCCTTAATGGCCAAGATGCCCATTTGCTATATATACCCTATCTATGTATATATTTTATATATATATATAAAATAAATACTCTGATGTCTTGGTTGGCACCACTCTCTGCCCCATGCTCAATATTCCCCCTTCCATAGACAACTCTTCGGCCACTGTCCAAAATGGCCTCCTCTCCATGCATTATTTTTGGGCAGAGGCCAGCCCTCCACTGCATATCTACACTCCTCTGTCAGATCGTTACTCTGGGCACACATCCAGCTCTCCTGAGTTACAGGATTTCCTGCCAACAAACAAACGCTGCAATCGACGCTGCATCTTCAATCACTATTTCCTCCTTGTAACCGGGCATTCTCGATAAGCAATCTGCAACTTTGTTATGGTGTCCTTTTCTGAATTCAACTCTGGAGTTATATGCAACTAATATCTACACTATTCTGAATAGTCACTGAGATGGTCTTTCTGCGCCCCCTTCACTCAGTATTTTAAGTAACAGCTTACAATCTGTCTGCAAGATGAAAGGTGCTACTCAAACGAATTGCCAGTAGGGTTGTACACCCTAAGCGCATGCTAAAGCTCTTTTTCTCTTACTGAGTAGCCACTTTCCGTCTGTGATAGTGTTCTTGGGGCAAAACCGAGTTAATTCACCTAGTTTCTCATCTTCCCGCGTCAAACCAGCTCCCAAACCCTTACTACTGGCATCCAGAGTGATTATTGTATTCTTCCTAGTTTGAAGAATTTCAATGTGGGAGCATTATTAGACCTTCTTTTGCTCTCTCCAAAGCTCTTTGCTGCCTCTCTTCTCACTCAAACTTTTCTCCCTTCTTCATTAATTCCCTTAATGGTTCCACAATTGATGCAAAATCTACAATAAACTTGGTCTTAAACAGTATTTATTGCTTATCACTTGGTAGGGTGCTGCAATGATACTCCTGAATAAAGACTTCTTAGGGCTGATCCCTTCTTAAGACAATTTGTGCCCCAAATATTGTACTTGAGTTTGATACAATTAGCATTTTTGCAACTTGACCATCATACCACTGTGATGAATCTGATGATGTCATCTCTCCTCTACTGGGGATAGATTCTCCCCATGTGGCCAGGAGATGGCAGCCGCTACCTGATCCTGACCCTGGGGGTGGCTTTTTGAGGGAGGACTACATGGGGGAGGGGGCCCTCACGGGGATGGTACTACATATTCAGGTGAGAAATGGTTTCCCCCTTTTCCCTTGGACACTGAATACCCCTCTGTAATTCCACAAGCCTCCATGTTATATTCTAAGTTTACTCTAGAACACCCTAGGGGGTAAAAGTGTATACAGCTGCTATAGTGATTCTTAACCGTCTATTATTTATAATAGTGCTGATAATCAGCTGAAATTAGTCCCATAAGGTAACTCTAACCCCTCTTTTGTCATAGGCAAGTAGAAGGGTGGGACGAGGAAGAACCCGGTCACATTCGTCTGAATGAAAACACTGAGACGAGGAAGAGGGCTGGAGTGAGAAAGATTACTGGAGCCGGAAAGTCAATGGTGCGCTCTAGTGGTTGTAAAATAACAGCCAGTGCAAGGACATTTAAATGCGAAAGATGGAGGTGAACCCTGAAGACAGGTGAGTGGAGGCGACTAGAGAGGGAGATGAGCCCAGAACTTTGCACCAGTCGGTTAGACCAAGAAGCAGGAGGAACAGGGAGCTGTGGCTGCAGAGCGCTGTCAGCTGGAGAAGAGGTGAAGAGGCAAGCTGCAGACCGGCTGTGTAGTCCCGGTTAACCGGAAAAGCTCCCGGAGAAGAAGGAAGTCGCGGCAGGAAGAAACTAGAAGTCAGGACAGGTTTCGTTCCAATGCGAGGAGTGAGAAGGCACCGTGCTGCTGACTGGGGAAAACGCTCGAGACCAGCAGACACAGAAGCAAGTACATGAACAAATGCAAGTGGCTTGAGAGAACACAGACGTGTTGGTGAGCCAAAAGGGGAGAAGGGGACACCAGCACTGAGGCAAAGAAACCCTGAAAGAGTGAACTGGTTGCCAAGTGTAGGGGGGAGTAATCCTCATAGGAATCAATAATGTCTCCTTCATTGTCACAGTACTTTGCCCTAAAGTACTAGGGGAAGGCCCATGCCCCCTTATGCTGAATGAGAAAGAGGGATTGTGTTATAATGTCCTGGCAGGAAAGTATACCAGGTGAAGAGAGGATCTAGCATTCACACCCATAAAGAAGTGTGAAAGAGAACCTGGCAGAGGAGTATACCAGGTGTTTTAGGAGTCTGGGACTGGCACCCAATTTGTGTTATCTTAAAAGGAGAATTGTAAGGAAGGCGCATACCCATAAGAATTGAATTGTATTGAATGTAGAATCCTGGGGAAAGGAGTCACTTCCTCTGGAGTGAGTTGCAACACAAGAGGAGGAAGTTATCCTCTTGAGCTATAAAGAACTTAGTTATTCTTTTTTTGGTGGAGAGAATCCTTGGGAAGGGAGCCATTCCCTCTGCCACTGTGAACATTATTCATTTGGAACTTTTGTTGGAGTTATTTCTTTTGTTGAACATGAACATTTGTGCAATCTTTGAACAAAAGACATATCCTTTACACCTCCGACTTTGTTTTAGGATGTGAGGGGTAGGATAGGATTTCGGACACCAGACGTTTTTGCTTTGGACATCTTGACAATTGACAGACCCTTAGCTTTGGTTGAGGTAGGGAAATACTTCTTAGATTAGGGACAGTGAGGCATTTTCCAACCCCTTTTATTTTAAATAAAAGTCAATAACAACCACCATGAATCCTGTGTGTCCGTGTCTCATTCCTGGACCTCAGGCTCCTACTAAATGTGAAAAGCCCACATTGTGTGATGAAAGTTACCACATTTTTGCTTTCCTCCATCAACTCAATCTGGAGATAATCACTTTGTCAATCAATGATAGAGAATAATGCTGTTTATCATTTCAGTTAGATTAGGTAGAAGATGCGTATCAACTACTTTGTTGTTGTTTACACCTCTCCTGTCTATATATACATAGCCTAATGGTGTTGTCCGGTTTTATAAGAATCACCACTGGAGATACTCTCAGCCTCCTCTTTTAATTCTTTTCTTTACCATGTCCTGTAATAAAACTTCAAGTGGCTCTATTTTCTTATAGGCACTTTTCTCACTTTGCTCTTGGATGCTTCTGCTCCCTTTCTCAATTTAATATGGTGTTTCAAGGCACCATTTTCCCCTGAAAATACTTGCAGGAACTTTGCAATCCAATCTTGTTGCTGCACATTTTGCTCTATCACTAGCACTTGCCCCTGGCTTTAACTCCACCCCAAGCTCTGCTTGATGTCTCCAGCTTTAAATGGGTGACCTTCTGTCAACCACATTCACTTTGCCTAATATTTCTTGGAATTTAATTTCTTTCGCAAACCAACCTTCCATGCCAATTTGATGTTCAGGGTATGCACATGGCACCTTTGTGACTTGATTTAGTGTTCCCACCATCTTTTCTGATTTCTTTTTGTACATGTTATGTGGTAGTAAGGTATGCAACAAGCCTGAGTCCACCATTAGCTGCACATTTAACTGCACATTCAGAATCCTCATCTGGGTCCCAGTCCATCAGCACTAAGGTGTGTTTTATATGTTCTGTTTCTGCCGGCCTTGGGAATACCGCTCATTTTTCCACATATGTTGCATATCTGTCCAATAGCTATGCATGTCTTGGAGGTATCAACGTGATCCTGGGCTCCCCACCAGTAACATCTCAGGTTCATATGCATCCTGTCTAACCATTCTTTCTTAGGGATACTCCCTTTTTCCCCCTTTATTTTTATTTATTTATTTATTTATTTGCTTATTCTGCGCCGTTAACCCGCAGGCATCGGGGCGCACAAAAACAAAAAGACACATACATGTATAACAGGACAAAAACCACAGAGACCCTTGAGGGTTCGAGGGAAGAGGGTAAGGGAATAAGAGAGGATCCTAGGGAACTAGTCTCGTTTTTTTGGGCTAAGTCAACAGTCTAGTTTTCAGGACTGTGCAGAAAGTCCTAACATTTTGGCACAGCTGTAGGGTACTTGGCAGTGCGTTCCAGACCTGTGCTGCCAGTACTGGGAAAGCCCTTTATAAGCTCTTGGTCCTTTTAAACCTGAAGGAGTTAATCAGTCCCAGGTTGGCAGTATGAAGAGCATACAATTAAATACATGCTTTCAGGTACGCCGGTGCCTTGCCATACAGGTATTTATGTACTAGGATGGCAGTCATCGAAATTAATCCAGATGGAGATAGGAAGCTAATGTAGTGTTTGTCTACTGAAAGAAATGTGCTCGCGTCTAGGTATGTTTTTGATAACATGCACTGCATCATTCTGAAGGGTCTGAAGTTGTTTCATGCATTTTTTACTGGCCACCACCAGTAAGACTTTGCAGAAATCAAGGCACGAGAAGATGATGGCTCACGCAATTGAACAACAGTTAGCTTCAGAGATAAAAGGACTAATGTTTCTCAGGAGCTTCACATGAGTGTACAGCAAGCCATGTTATATCAATTAGAGCAAACGCCTGTTTTGAATTAACATGCCAAGATTCACAGACAAAACTGCACAAATGAGATCATATATATATATATATATATATATATATATATATGAAGTTCTGTAAATATGATTGGGTGGTGGTTGTGGGGGCGTGTTGGGGGAGGGCAGTAATTACCTACTCTGATCTGCTCTTCATGATCAGGGCCTGCAGGCAGCAAGTCAGCGCGAGACTGACACCATGGTGCCAGATCATTGTAGGAAGTGTTACTTTTTTACAAAACACTGGGAGCGTGTAGGGCTGGCCTCAGCCCCACCCGCTCCAAGTGTTTTTGTAAAAAAGTAACAGATTCCTGCAAATGCTCGCCCGCCCTTGAAGGACCTGGGGCAGCAGGGCAGGCTGCTGAAGTATCCTGGAGGCACCCTGCAGGGTTGGGCTTGGCCAGAGGCACGAAAAGTTGCTTTCAACTTTGCAGGAAGCAAGCAACACATTTTGCAAAGTTGAAAGCAACTAATATTGGCCATGGCAAAATGCGGCGAGACTCGTCTCCATGCCGCCACCAGCCCTCACTAACCGCCCCAGGTCCTGGATAGGAACTCCGCCCCACTATAACTCGCTGGCCAGCACACCTCCCATGCCAGTGTCCTGCACGTGCAGCAGGGGCGTGGAGAAAGACACGCACGCACATTAGTGGGGCACGTGCGAGAGGTGGGTGCACGGTTTCCCCGGGATGTTTCACGTTGTTTTTCCTTCACAGATGGGGTTGCATTTTGGTACTTTATTAATTGCAGTAATGTATGAGCTGCCCCACAGATGTTTAAACCCACAGGAGTGTAGGGAGCAGGACCAGTGCCCGGCGAGTGTGGGGAAGTGCATTAATACAGTGTGGGGGGGGGTTGGGTCTAACCCCCGGGACCGGGTCAGGCCACAGGGAAGTGTCTCTAATGCCGCCTGGCCTTTGAGCCACACAACGATCTCTGAAGCAGGTGCATTGACACTCTGTCCTGTATCGACAGATGTACATTTCCCCGGGGCGACCGCGACCCCCACATTTTCCTTGTCTCCCCTCCTCCTGACGGCGGTTGGGGGAATATAAATATCCACAAGCGGGTATATATAATGACGAGACCCTGTCTGCCCACGCGACTCTCCCTGGGTGGTGTGTGTGTGGGAAGGGTGGGGGGGGGCGGTAGATCTGGGCGTATCTCCTCCTTGGATACTCAACCTTTTTGGGGGAAACACCCAGTCCGAGGGTGCTTGGGGCATGCCAAAGGCCTTGCCTCGGGCACTGTGCCTACTGGGCATTGCTGAGAACCGTGCTGGGTGAACCGGTATACCCAGGGCCCCACCCCCAGAGAATTGGCCCCATCCGTGTAAGGACCTGTGGAGAATTCGAGCTGCAACCGTGTGAAGTTCGCGGTCTGGGGACACGGAGGAAGGAGCGGCCCAGTAGGTAGGATGTACCATTTTTTTTTACTGACTAAAAATGTAAAGTGACTTATTTTTATATAGTCGCTGCTGTCGCATTGAAGTGATTTTGTAGTTATACGACTACACAGCCGTGGCTTTTGCACATCTGTTATCGCCCTATAAAAGTCCGAGCTATTGTTTCTGCGAGATTCGCCCTGCAGATTTCCGCAGCGCGTGCATTGATCCACTCAGCTACTTTGTGGTAAGCGGAATGTCAGTGCGTTATTTATTCAGCTGCGCAAGATGTTGCCATTTGAGCAGCCCACGTTGACTTCTTGCGCTTAATGTAACACGCAAAGAATCAGTGGCACAGCAGGGACAGACACCAGGGCTCGAGATCACAGAGACGTCAGGTCTCCAGTTCAGTGCTTTTCTGTAACACACTGATGCATCCTGGGAGTTGCCGTCTTGCTCTTGCGTCATTATTGATAGATGAATATTCTCTGGCCGGTCAATGGGTGCCCTGGGGTCTGTGCCATCGGCGTGTTTTAGTGTTCCCCTGCTTAACAGCAGCTGGCCACTCAGGACCCCCGGGGTGCTCCTTGTGCAGACTAAAGACGAGTGGATGCCATTGGCGCCGAATAGAGTCCGGGTGGGGAGAGGCAGGTGGGAGTTCGGGATAGTCATTAGCTCATCCAATCCCTGGTTTTCCACTAACATTGTGGTACTTGTAGTTCTGTGTATCTGTGTGTGAAAGCACATACATAGTGTGGCTTAGTAGCGCAGTGCATTTTGAGCAGTGCGAGATCTAAATAGCTCGGTGTATGAGCAGTGTTTGGACCAAGTACCTGAGTGTTGTGAGCAGTGCAGGAGCCAAATAACTCAGTCTCTTGTATGCAGTGTTGGAGCTAAGTAGCCAGTGTCGTGAGCAGTGCAGGAGCTAAGTAGCTCAGTGTCGTGTGAGCAGGGCCGGAGCTAAGTAACTGTGTCTTGTGAGCAGTGTGCGAGCTAAGTAGCTCTGTGTACGAGCAGTGATTGGTCTAAGTAGCTCAGTGTCTAGTGAGCAGTGTGGGAGCCAGAGTCGGACTGGCACGTAACATTGTCCCGGGCACCAATTAAAAGTGGCCCACATGTGCCCATTACTAATGATCAAATCAGGGTCGGCTGGTGATGTGTAAGGGGGCCACTAAACCTATCATAACAATTGTTTTCCAACTTTAAAGCATTATGCTTCCTCATCCCATTACTAGCCCTTGCAAGCAGTTGTTGCAGCGTCAAACATGTGACATGGAGCAGCAGCAGTGTGATGGGCTGGTGGTGGGCCGATCTTGCACTGAGCTGCGATGGCGGCGCCGCCGGGGCGGCATTAGTGAGCCCAGATTTTTTGGGCCCCGGCACTTATTTTTTTACAAATTAAGCACTGGCAATCCTTGATCCTAAAGCATGAGTACACCTTCCCTAGTTTGGATCTTGCTGAGGGACTGCCAAAAAGCAGAAGTTCTGTTTTTACTCCATTTACACAAAGCCAATTCTCTGTCATCCAGTGCTCAATAATCCCATGAATGGAGTCCAGGTTTCTTGAGGCGATGTTATGATCCCCACTGACTTCTAAAATCAGTTGGGTGTCATCTGCATAGTTTTTAAAAGAGATCTCAAGGGTCTCTAGCAGATTGCAAAGGGGTCTAATGTATAGATTGAAAAGTGTAGGGGAGATGGAGGCCCTCTGTGGGACACCACAGGTAATGGGAGCTGATTTAGGAAAGGCATTTTCCCAACATACTGAAGATTGTCTATCAGCAAGAAAAGATTGTATCCAAGTAGTGGAATGGGGAGTACAATTCCCCAGATCAGGTAGGGTATAGATGAGGCGGTCATGATCCGGCAGATCAAAAGCTGCAGATAGGTCAAGGAGGACCTGTAGACCTGTTTTCCCATGCTCCACCATCTCGGGCATATTGGTTTGTAAGTCAGGGCCGTTTCTGTGCTATGGTCGGCTCTAAAACCAGATTGTTTACAATGCAACAAGGATGAAGATTCCAGGTGAGGCTGTAATTGGCTAGTGGCCACCTTATCGAAGATTTTAAGCAAATAATTTGAGTTGGTAATTGGCCTGAGTTTTTTGGCGTCTTTGGGATCCAGGCCACCCTTCTTAACCAAAGCGGTGGTAGTGACTATTATGATAGCTTTGGGAACTGAACTATAATAAAATGAAGACTTCACAAGTTTTGTTAAGAATGATACAAAGATACTTTTATTATCCAGTATTAGTTTTGGTAGAATGATGTTCTCTCGCAGGAGGCGGGGCGCATGGAGGGCAAAAATCTTTCTGTCTCAAAATTCGTAATATGTTTGAATGAGAATTTAGATTGTCCTTCTCTTTCTTCAATAAAAGGTAGTAACCGTGTTGGGAGTCTGATCTAAGGCCTAGTTTATGTTCAATCTTATCTTATCCTGGGCAATCCTAACTTTGTTGGCAAAAGCTAGCTGAAAATCTGTGAGTCCTGATCTGATGGGCAGATGGGGAAGTTAATGCCTTGAGGAGTTTTAAAAATGTCAAAAAGTTTTCTAGAATCATTATTTGCCACAGTTATTTCTTTGTCGAAGAATATTTTCTTGACCATGATAATTTTTGTTTTATAGTCATGCTCAAGTACCTATCATGTGGCCTTATTGAAAGCTGTAGGAAGTTTTAACCAAGCGTATACCATGCTCCTTTTCTGTTTTTTTAGTCAGAGATAGCTAGAGTATACCACTTTTTGCAATTGGAATTTTCCCTTAACAATTTCCTATTAATGGGGGCTATTTTATCCCACATATTAGAGAGTCCGGTCCCAATAAAGAGTTTGGGAGGATCAATGTCCACTGTGGTGGACATAACGTCATGGAGACAATTCTGCAAGTGCGAGGGTTTGATGTTTTTAAGGTTATGATTATTTATTTATTTAATTGTTTTTAAATTTGTTCATTAGCATTTATGGACAAGGAACATTCTAGTAATCACATTACAGTAGGAGGTGGTGTACGTTGCATCTACCGATCAAATCTTGCCACAGTAACCAAACAGCCAAACAAACCTAACATATACCACCTGTCATGATGCCTACCCCCGGGCATCCGGATCAAGCCCATCAGCCCCGGGAGCAAGCATCCAGACATTTACAAAAACCCCAGCAGCCCCAGCTAGGGGCTGTCTGGGTTCAGTCCTGGCGCCGTAGACACCAGGCTCATAATAAAAATCAGTCCTGGCACCTGATTCCGGATCCATTTCATCTCCCGACCTGGAAAGTATATCAGTCCTGCACGTGTCGCTTTGCCAGCTCCAGCACGGCGCCATGCTCGCCAGTTCTCACAGCATCTTTCGATCCGTCACTGTCTACATCATTTCTTCGCCGTACTCCGGCACCTAGGGGCACAAGAACAACAAGGTGAGCCAAGGTAATCATCAAATACCTCTTACCACCATAGACTTACCTGATTTACCACCGGCGGTATTATTCTCCATATCTTCATATGCCGCATCTGTAATGAGGGAGAAAAACATGTTCACGCATGCAATAGTTACCGGACAGCGTTGGGTAACACAGACTCTTACCTGAACGCCAGCAGCAGCTACGAGACCTTCTTCTCACGAACTCAGTTGCAAATTAAGGAAGGAAGGGGACAAGAGTGAACATCGGGCTCATTGAACTCTTTGAACTTGATACTTACCAATCCCGCCTGGGACTTCAGAGTCAATGCTTACCCGAACTCTCCCAACGCCTTCAAACCAGTGAAGTAACTGGTATCTACGCGCCCCTGCAAGACACGCAGGATGGAGAGCTCATCTTTTACAAACATAAGGTGAGGTTACTAAGGGGATATCAGAGGTGATTAGTGGGGGAGAACGAGAACAGTTTGGAGGCCATCACTAAAACCCACAGGTAGCTAATCCCTGTCTCCACTTGCAGGAAAATACTTCTTCGGGTCCAGCAGACAAGACTAGGCGGGCCAGTCCAGACAATCATCTCTGCGCTACGCATCACGTTGACGGAGACCGCAGCTGTTCGGGTCCGATCGACACCCCTGTGGGGTCCAGGTGAGCGTAACACCACCTTTATGGGGTTTGACAGTTTCTTTGGGATACCTTGAAGGAAGATGGCAAAATGTATGACACAATGGTCGCACCATATTCAAGGTGAAGTGTCCTTTATTTTCACATTCAAATTTCTTGAAATGACCCAATCCAAGATGTTGCCAGATTTAGCTGTGGGCTCATTGTTTTGTACTTCAAAATTAATGTCTAGGAGTACCTCTTCTAGAATAGCTGCTTCTTTGTCCCTTGGTTCATGAAGCCATCTACTGAAGTCTCCTACCACTAGTGTAGCGCAATTAGGGCCATTTGTGGTATTAAGCAGCTCGGTCATGTCCTCATTAAAGTTAGCCATTTCTCCTGGTGGGCGATAGACTAAAACAAGGTTAAAGCAGCTGCACGTGGTTGGGGTATGTTTTAAGTGCAATACTGTACCCACTGCTGCACACACTTTTGTTCTTTTCTTTCATGCTTCAGATGACCTCTCTATGCTATTCGCAATGTGAATGACTTCTTCAAGGTAAGGCTCTGACTCTTTTCTCGTATCTGGTCATTTGTTGTGTGTAGCATCAATTGATCCCCTAGCACTTCATTGAATAATTGCCCAAAACTGCAATGTGTTTCTATACCTCTGGAGGCTGCTAAAAATTCATGTATGAGCTCACCAAGTAGTTGATCTTGTGTAAAATGTATGTCTCTCCTTAATGGATGTATGTCTTTTTTCTTGTATTGTTTTTCCATCCTTGTAACTACCTCCTAATATACATTTAGCCTTTCGCCCTCGTGAGCCTCCAGTGCTGGAGGTAGATTCCTACATACTTCCTGTACTTCCGAGCCCAGATTGACCGTGAATATGGCTTTGTTTCTGCTGGCTGATAAACTGTTGCCATCAATGACCTTGGGGTAAATGTCAAATTTAGCTTTCCATCTGTGCCAGGTCATGGGCAGATAACCCAGATTTGGTAAGAACTTGGGCAGAGGGTCTAGATCTTCATTGCCATGTTTTTGGTTAAAGACTTTTATTGAAAATAAAAAAGGTTGCGAAAAGGCCCCCTGTCCTTACCATACCTAAACAAAACGAAGGATTTGTCTGTGTCAGGATGTCAAAAACAAAACTGTCCTGTGTCCAAAGTTCTAATCTAGCCCTCACACTATAAATTAAACTCTAAGGTGAAAAGGGGAAAAGTCTATAACCTTGAAAGGTTTAGAAAAGTGTTCAGAAAATAAGAATAAATAGTTCAAACAGAAGTTCTTCAAGCCAGAATATCTTGACTCCAGCGGGTAGTTCCCTTCCCCTGTGTTCTTCTTTGCTCCTTGAGGTTTTTATACACACCAGTTATTTGAGTCTCTCTTGGCCTACTACCATACTTGCACATAAAAAACTGCCTGTCTTTACAATTTTGGTTTCTTTCAGAACACCTGGTATTTCTCTGTCAGGTGGTGTGGTTTCTTTTTTTCTTGTTTAACACAATACTTTTCAAGTGCTTGGTATACTCTCCTGCCAGGGCTTCTGTTTCACACACTTGACTGTCTGGTATATTCTCCTGCCAGGGCTTCTGTTTCTCACACACTTGTTACTGCCCTGTTTGGATACTATGGGCCTAATTAACAGAAGTGTTTTAGAATGGCAAAACCCCATTGGAAAACTTTCTGTGAATTAGGCCCATTTTCTCACCCGATGAAGCCATGACATCCTCCTGGAGGCTGTCTCCACCCATGCGATCTTCCCTTACAAAGCCACTCCCAGGGCCAGGATCAGGTGGCAGCTGCCGTCCCCTGGCCACATGGGAGGAGGTTACAGCCGGCAGATCAGTGATGACTCCATTGGAGACATCACACTAACATTGTTAAATTATGGATGCAACTTATTAACCCTTTAAATGTCTGTGCTTCTTTATTGTGCAGTTGATTGCATTAAATTATACACTACTTATGTTCCCATGCCTCCCTTTTTTTAATAAATTGTAAGTGGTCCCCAACAGGGCACACTGAAGGGAGAGCTGCGGCAAAGACGCCACACCAAAATGTCCAGCAGCAAAATGGTGTGCCAAAACCTGGAGTACCGCCTTTTTGACATTCTACGGCTACACTGCCTTTTGGTATCGGTGGATGGTGATAAAGAATACACTGTTTCTGGCATCTTTGAGTCTCATCTACTACACTTAATTGCACTTTGATTAATTGGAAAAATTGCCTTGTTTGTGACAGGTTTTGAGTTGCTGATTTTTTTTTTTTGGTTCATTATCTTTATGCCACACAAGGCCATGTTATGCCTTGCTATATGTGGCTTGGTCACCTGCGCCCCTCGCTAAACTCTTCAGCATTTTACTATTTACCTTAAATTAAAGTGCTCCCAGATGCCCCACTCTTAGTCTCTCTCCTGGGATCCTACCAAGGCTCTGCCCTCTCTGGAATCACTGGAATCTCTGAACTCGCCTCAAGAACTATTTTCATCCACTGTCTACTCACTACCCACTTTTGCATGCTCTTTAGATTTTTTCACTCCTCTGTGTTCCCCAATTCTCGTAAAAGGCCCAGGTGCTGCACATTGCCTACTACCAGAGATACCAGCTCACTCCAGGGTGACTTTAGGACTTCTTCTCACAACTACCGTACCTGAGGGGCACCACTACTGAGACGTCACCATCGTCACACCAGATAGAAGCTCCAAATTGCTCACTAGGCTCTCCACTTCCCTGCAGTAACCTTCTCAACCTCTTGTAACCCCGAGGTCGGGGGATTAAAGAAAGGATACCCGGCGCGTGAAGCCGCACTGGGGATTCGGATATAAAAAAATAAAATTAGATCCCCGGCGCAACAGCCACGCCAGGGACCAGGAAATGAAAAAAGGGGCTAGAATAAGGGACCCTCACGTGTGGTTACGTGAAGGTACCATTATACTTAACATGGAAAAAAAACAGTTGAAGTGCAAATGGTGGACTGGGTGACATTTCAACCCTGCTAGAGGGTTACAGGCACCCTGCCCTGCGCACTGACACTGTCGCAGCCTGGGCTTTTATGCTGGCACTCCCCTGACTAGCAGGTGGCTATCAGAAATCACTGCCGGCCCCAGGCACATTAAGAAAATGGCACTCCCCTCAGCAGCTTAGTTTAAGTGAAGGGGCCAGCCCCTGTTCAGGTGGCTCACATGGACTCCCTGGGCCACACCTGGCAGACGTGGCCCATGTTAAGAAGTGCTGTGGGGGCCTCCCCACCTGGCCTCTGAGGGTTGGGCTGGAGCTGATATATGCAGCCCAGCCTATGTAAAGAATTTTGGGCACAACACACAATTGCTGCTGCTGCCCGCTCCCAGGATTATCGTAGGAGAGCGTGACGCCAGAGAAGAACATCCACAGATACTGGCAGTGGAAACCTTGAGACAGCCCTGGCCAGGTTGTCTTGCAAGTAAGGTTTTACATCGTTTTTAAATACAGTGCAATGTATGGACCTTATTTATATTTTTAACAGCAGGACAAGGCCGCAGTGTTGTGAGATGCAGACGCGCAGGAGATGCTGCCTGTCAATACCTAATACGTTGCGCCTATGTCCAGGCATCCAAACCTTTAAGAACCGAGGATCAGACCCTCTGCAGCAAGCCCTCGCAGGACAAGGGTGCAGTGTTGTGCGACGCACGTGCACAGGAGACGCTGCCCGTCGATACTTAATATGTTGCACCTACGTCCACGCATCCAAACCTTTAAGAACTGAGGATCAGACCCTCTATGGCAAAGCCCTCGCAGTGCAAGACCACAGTGTTGTGCAATGCTGAAGTTTGTTGTCAAAGGGGTTGTGGCACAGAGTACGATTGTGCAACGCAGCCATCGACCACCTGCGGCCCAAAGTTAAGAAAGGTGCAGGCAGGGGGAGCAGCCACTACTTCTATCTACTAAACTTCCCAGCCTTTGCACGTACTTCCATCTAACAGTCTGATATAAGATACGTTGTCCCTGCGCAATCCTAGGCTCTCTCCTTCCAGCAGTTAGCCATACTTTGTGTTGTCTGTCTTTTCTCTAGGTTCCCTCATTTGTGGTCACTGTGAACTGTGCCCTTGAGGCTCTCTCCCACTCTCTACGACCCCCCAACCCCCAACTGTGGGTGCTGCTGTACAGTGATCTGTGTCCATTAGGCTCTGTCCCACTCGGTAGGTCCCCCCAACTGTGGTTACTGTCGATTTTACTGTGATCTGTGTCCTTTTGGCTCCCTCCCACTCTCTAGGTCCCCCCCCAACTGTGGTTACCGCTGTTCTTACAGTGATCTGTGTCCTTGAGGCTCTCTCCCACTGTCTAGGACCCCACCCTGCTGGGAGTACCCTTTGTACTGTTGGGTGCACGTGTCTGCCCCTCCGTGGGTTCCCTACTGTGTGACCTCCCACCCACTACTTGTTCATCCTGCATCCTCTCTCTTGAGCTCCCTCCTCCCCCTACTTCTTTCTTGCACCCTCTATGGTGCTTTCTGTCTCCCCTATCTTCTGTAACTGCTACTCTATCTCCTATTCTATCCCTTGCACTAAATCAGAAAGGCAGAGGTTCAAGAGGGACATCCTGGTCTCCAACCAGGGCCTCTCTATCGCTGATACTTACATCAGTGCTTCTTCCAGACAGACTCTTACCGACATCCTCTTTGTCGTTCCCTCTCCAGACCTATGGACCCTTTGTATGGTCGCTGTTCTCTCTTCTTTTTCCTCCTCTCCCATTGATAGTGGCACTCAGGGGGAGGTCCTCCTGGCCTGCTTCCACTCCTCCAAGACCATCATTAATGTCTATCTGAATGGCACCGTCTTGGTACAGGGCCCTCAGCCCAATCGGCCCCTTTTCGATGGGGGCCTCCCGCGTCTTATCAACTTCCTTCCTTCTCCTAGTACCTCTCTGGCCCCTCTGCCACCTCCTTCTTCCACCACCTCTCTGGCACATTCCTCATCCTCTCTGGCAACTCTGCCATCTCCTTCTATCTCCTCTTCCCACTCTCAGGTCCCTCTACCACCTCTGAAGGGCGTACCTCAAGCCTGTACCCCTCCACGGTAGTCTTTCAAATGTGGCAATCTGCTCCACGTCGCTACTCTCAACTCTTGCTCTGCTGTCAAACACTCCTCTGACATCTGCCACCTCCTTGAAGAATTGGACTTGGATGTCCTCGCTCTCACTGAGTCATGGTTCACGGCGAGCTCTGTCATGAGTTTTGACACTCTTCTCCCTGTTGGCTACATGATCCTCTCCGAACCCAGAACCAACCATCCCAGAGGTGGAGTAGCTCTTATCTTTCCAGAGTGGGTCCCTGCTTCTGTCATTCCTAGGCAAGCCTACTGCTCCTTTGAATGCCTGGTCTGCAGGCTCTCTATCTCTCCTGACCGCTCTCTGACTGTGGCCACCATTTACAGGCCACGTGGCCAGGTCGCCCTCTTCCTCTCAGAGTGGGCTGACCTCTATTCTTCTCTGCTTGCCTCTACCTCTCAACTTCTCCTCCTCAGAAGCCTCAACATCCACCTGGTTGCTTCTAATCCCTCCTCTGGTCTCTTCCGCAATCTCTGCAACACTCCCTCTCTTTCCATTCTACCCTCTGGCCCGACACACTCTGCCAGGTACACCTTGGATGTTCTCATCTCCTCAGACATCCAACCTCTCAAACCCTCTCACCACTCCTCACTCCTGGACTGGCCACTTTCTGCTCTCCTCTGACTTGAAGCTCTCTGTCCCTCAGGTGAAGCTGACCCCAGCACTGCCACCGACCTTCTCGGTCATCCGGCCCATGAAGCGTTTGTCAGTGAAGGCCTTTGCCGCTACCTTTTCTGCTCCGCCTGCTGCTGACTGACACTCTGACACAGCCCTCTCTAACCAGCATCTTTTTATCTCTAACACTCTGGATGTCCTTAGTATGACTACGACCTTGCCACCCTGAAATGCAGGTGTAGGGTGGCTGAGAGGATGTGGAGGTCTTATATCATTTTCTATTGCCTAGCTGTTCCAAGTTGCTTGCTCTTTCCATATCTATTGATTGGGTTTTTACTTTTTTAAAGAAGTTTGTCATTAATTCTTGTTGTTCAAATGTGGCTGTCATGCATAATCCCTGCAAGAAAGCGCTGAAGTTAAGCCAATGTTATTCAGTGCAAAGTTACATGTATTCTTTTGCAAATTGGTGGCAACCAGGCTCAATAAGAAATCATCATTAATTTAACATATTATTTGCATTTCTGAATGTTCACTAAAGTTTCAAGAAATGTGATAGCTTGAATGGGGACAGAGCACAAAAGTTTTAGAATAGGTCTCCAGACTTTACCCTCCAGCTTTCCCAGCCAATGAAGATATTTCTCTGGTAACACTTCCTGGCCATACAATATGCTGGGAATTATGCTCGTCTAGTAGATTTGCAGAAAGCCTTCTACAGAATAGCCACACCACCTTGCCAAGAATGTTCTGATAATGTTCCATTTACTTGTAGCCAATGCTTTTTCATAGGATGAAAGGGTATAATTTGTGTAAATAGGCATCCCGAGATAAGAATAGAAAGGGACTACCTGTAGGGCAGTGTCATGATCACTGCTTTCAAGGAGCCAGGACCAGCCCAACGTCCTTGGAAGCAGGCCCCTAACCCTAATCCTAGGCACCAGCCGGTCCCTACTGGGACCTTTTGGACCTTGTCCTGGCGCCGGTGGCACCAGGCTCATCAAAACCATTGGTCCCGGCACTGGAAGCGCCGGGCTCATATTAGGTGTGAGGATGCTTGGGTGGACTTACCTGCAGCAGACCATGCTGCTTACTTACCAGCCACTTAGAAGCTATCTAAGAACAGGAACTACTTTCTTACCTGGGTGGGGCAGCTCCTCTCCCTGGATACAGCACTGGAACTCTTCTGGAAACTGGAACTCTTTTCTTACCTAGGCGGGGCCGTGGAAGAAGACGCCTCATCACTCCAAGGCTATTTAAACCACACCCGATAGATGAAGCGTGCTTCGCGTTATTCTGCATCTGCAGCAGAACGCTCACCGAGCCTGCTCCGGCTTTTCTTCTTCTGATCCTGGACCTGCAAGAATCCTACTTACCATTTCAGTATCCAGACATCATCAGCACCTGCAAAGAACAGAAAACAACAGGTTAGCAAGGCGAACTTTACACGCAGTACTTACTCACCTGATCCATCGGCTGCGGGCGCTTCTTCACGCCGCATCTCCACCTGCAAGGGCAAAAGCATTGCCATACTTACCGGCACGCTGTGAATTCCGGATTTCTTCGTTCTGCATCGCCGCCTGTAAAGACAAAGTATTGTTAACAACTTACTGGCATTCCGCGGACTCCGGCGCTGCAAACCAATATCTGAAAGGCAAAAGAAAAGACATTAAGCAGGTATTTACTTACGTCCATCACGCTCGTCGCAATCAAACGCCTGCAAATACTCCGGCGTCTCTTTAACACGAACTAAGCTGCAAGGAAAGAGACAGTTAGAGCGCTTGCCATACTTACGAACTTCCAGGCGCTTCACTTCATCTTCCATCTCAAGAGCCCTGCAATACATAAGGGAAAAGCACTATATAGAGTCTGCATATAAACGTGCCACGCATTTAAAGACTATAAAGACAAAAGGTGTCCAGAAACTCACCGCTCGTGCAGATAACGACGGTAACCATCCTCTGAATTCAAGAGGCCTATGTTTCACCAGTGAAGGAACTGGCAACGGCACCCTGCACCAGACGCAGATGGAGAGCCCAGCATTCACCTATATAAGGTGAGCACGTTGACCTGGGGGGGGGCTCTACGAAAAAGCTGGGAAGAGAGAGAGAGCGAGAGGGACATTCAACTACCCAGACCATTAACCCCCATATCCTTTCACCTGCAGAAACCTCACTCTTCGAGTCCGACACACAGTGCGAAGAGGTTCGACCCCAGAAGCCAATCGAGTCCTGCACATCACTTTTCGAGTCACAGACAGCTTCCTGCCAAGACCCGCGCCTCCGTGGGAATCAGGTGAGCGTTACAGAACGCGAAGCCCACCACAAAACTCCTACCCAGGCGCAATGGAAACCTCAGACACTGATCAACTAGCCCAGTTGCTCGGGGAATTAAGAGCAGAAGTACATGCAGCTCGTCAGGAAACAAACTCTCTAAGAAGAGAACTGATAATTTCCAAGGAGCGAACAGAGGACCTTGCTAGGCAGTTGTCACAAACGCAGGCAGGACAGACACCTTTGCCCGTTCCAGGAGGGAGTTATCCTTCTGCCTCAGCTTCAAATCCAGTGCAAATCAATCTGCCCGGTAATGTGCCCTTGGCTCCGCCCGAACGCTTTTCTGGTGATCCAAAGAAATTCGCAGTGTTCATCAACCAGTGCCGCCTACACTTCTTATGTCGACCCGCTGCATTCCCAACAGACCAGACCAAGGTGGCTTTCGTGCTTTCTTATCTCAGTGGCAGCGCTGCTGATTGATCGATCCCTTTAGTCACCCAGGATGATCCGGTTTTACATGATTTTCAGGCCTTCCAGTCCAGCATGGAGAAACTGTTCGCAAGACATGCACAAGGGCAGGCCTTGGACAATGAACTTCTCTCATTACGACAGGGTAGTCAAGACCTCTTGACTTATATAGCCTCCTTCAATAGACTCATAGTGGAAACACAATGGCCCGAGGACAAGAGAATAACGCTTTTCTACAGAGGCCTGCGTGGAGAGCTCAAGGATGCGTTAGCGCAAGTTGTGAATCCTCCACAAGAATGTTCTGACTATATTGACTTAGTTGTCCAATTGGACCATAGACTACAGAACAGGAAGGCAGATCGTTCCAGATTTGATACCCGAGTGTTTTCTAAACCACAGACCTCGAATAAGGGAGCTGACACTGTGGAACCCATGCAAATAGGGGGCATGAAAGGACCTTTAACCCAGAAAGAGCGGGAAAGAAGAAGGCAGCTGCAATTATGCCTCTATTGCGGAAACTCAGGACACTTTCTTCGGGACTGTCCAGTGAAACCAGCTAAGAAGACTGTAGGAGCCGCGGATACCTGTACCACAAAGTCTGAGCAGGGAAACGACCTCGCCCGACAAGAGTAGCGGTCCTCTTGCCGAGCGTTAAGATCTGTCCCGTGACCTCGCATTTCGTGATACCCATGGTCCTCATTAGTCCTGAACGTCCGGATCATTTGCATGCAATTGAAGCTTACATTGACAGCGGAGCAATCGGTAACTATGTGGACCGTGAAATGGTATCAAGGATGAATCTACCCCTTGTCCCTAAGGGAGTAAAAGACGTCATCACTACTGTGGATGGCACGGAGATAGCCTCCGGACCAGTAACGCATGCCACCCAAGAAGTGACGCTAGTGAGTCAAGATGGACACCGGGAGAGAATCGTGTTCGATGTAATCAAGGCCCCTCAGTTCCAGATCATTCTGGGAATCCCTTGGTTAGAGAAGCACAATCCTCAAATCGATTTGCGAGCAAAGACGGTTCAGTTTCCAGAGTGTTTTACCACTTGTTATCCTCGGTCTGATGTTTCACTGGCGGCAATCTCTTCTGAGGAGGTTCCCAAATTACCTCCCGAATACCAGGAATTCCAAGACGTCTTCCGGAAGGATCAAGCTAACACCCTGCCTCCTCATAGGTCTTACGACTGTCAAATAGATCTGATACCTGGAACAACTCCTCCTTGCAGCAGGATTTATGCCCTCACCGAGCCAGAGAACCTTCACCTCAGACAGTACCTGGACCAATACCTAGCTAACGGGTTTATCCGTCCTTCAAAATCTCCAGCTTCATCGGCTTTGTTCTTCATTCCGAAAAAGGAAGGAGACCTTAGGACTTGCATAGATTACCGCGCCCTGAATCAGATCACCGTTAAAAACAGATACCCGTTACCTTTGATCCCTGAACTCCTGGACCAAGTCAAAGATGCATGTATATACACAAAGCTGGATCTCAGAGGAGCCTACCACTTGGTACGGATAAAAGAGGGCGATGAATGGAAAACGGCCTTCCGCACCAAGTACGGGCTATTCGAATATCAAGTGATGCCCTTTGGACTGTGTAATGCTCCTGCTGCTTTCCAATATTTTATGAACGATGTCCTTAGAGAACTCATAGACGTGTGTGTTGTTGTCTACATTGACGACATCCTCGTCTATTCATCATCTGAAGAAGAACATCAGAGACTCGTTAAAAAGGTTCTCGAGAGATTGCGTCAACATAATCTTTTTGCTAAGCTTGAGAAATGCGTTTTCAACGTAACGGAAGTCGAGTTCCTGGGATTCATATTGTCACCTAACGGAGTCCATATGGATTCAAAGAAAGTTGATGCAATTATCAAGTGGCCATCACCAACCTCTGTAAAAGGAGTTCAAAGCATGTTAGGATTCGCTAACTTTTACCGCAGATTCATTCCTGAATTTTCTCGGATAGTCCAGCCCATCACCGCTCTGTTGAAAAAGAACAAACGTTTTGAGTGGTCTTCTGAAGCAGAACAAGCTTTTCAGGACTTAAAAGCTAAATTCATTTCTGCACCTGTTTTAAAACATCCTCGCCCAGAACTTCCTTACATCGTGGAAACGGATGCTTCTAGTCTTGCTATGGGGGCAGTGTTATCACAAAGAGATCCGGTCACACACCAACTACATCCTGTTGCCTTTTGGTCCCGCAACATTTCGCCTCCTGAGATCAACTATTCAATTACAGACAAGGAACTTTTGGCCATTAGATCGGCCTTTAAAGCCTGGCGGCATTATCTTCTAGGAGCCAGACACACAGTCACCGTAATGACTGACCACCGCAATTTACAATATCTAAAGACAGCCAAAGCGCAATCTTCCAGACAGCTTCGCTGGGCTCTGTTTCTAGCAGAATTTGACTTTATAATTACTTATCGACCAGGCAGTAAGAACGGAAAAGCAGATGCCCTCTCCCGGATGGGAGTAGATGAACATTTGACCAATCCAGAACAAATACCCATAATTCCAGAACAAAGAATTTTTGGTTTGGTCAGCGCTCAATCTTTTGAAGACATCAAGACCATGGTTAAATCACTCCTAACTCCGGGCGATTTACAAGATTGGCAATTAAAGGGGAAAGAATTTTCAGTGGATCAAGACCTACCATATTTCAGAGGACGATTGCATTTACCCTGTGAGAAAATACAAAAACAAGTAATCTCCTGTTATCACGACTCTCTAATGGAGGGTCACCCTGGCATTACCAAAACCATGGAAAAGATTAAAAGACATTTCTGGTGGCCGTCATGGAAAAAGGATATTAGAGACTTTGTAATCTCCTGCGGTGTGTGTGCCCAGAATAAAAGTCAGAAGGAAAAACCAGCAGGCCTACTACAGCCACTAGACATCCCTCCCTGTCCATGGCATACCCTGTCCATGGATTTCATCACTGACTTACCTCCATGCTCGGGGTATACTACCATTTTAGTAGTCGTGGATCTATTCTCCAAGATGGCTCACTTCATTCCCCTAAAGGGTCTACCATCAGCCTCAGTATTGGCCCGAGAATACTTAGAGAACATCGTTCGGCTACACGGTTTTCCCTCGGTTTTAGTCTCCGATAGGGGAAGTCAATTCATCTCTCACTTCTGGCGCAGTTGCTGTCGTCTAGCCCAAATTGATGTAAGACTTTCAACTAGTCACCATCCCCAAACTGACGGACAAACTGAAAGGACAAATCAAACTCTAGAACAATATCTACGTTGCATGCTCCAACAAACTGAAAACCCCTGGAAGGATATTCTTTGGATCGCTGAATACGCTTACAATAATTCGATTCATTCTGGAACAGGAAAGACTCCCTTCTTCTTACTATACGGACACCATCCTAGAACCTCTAACCTAGATCCTCCCCAAGAATTCGAAGCACCTGCTGTGGATCACTTGCACTCGGAGATCACCCGTGCTTTTAAGGAAGCCTCGGCCCATCTGCAAAGAGCTAAAGCTCAATTCAAAAGAGGAGCAGATCGACACCGTAAAGAGGCTCCTCACTATGCTGTAGGAGATCAAGTCTGGCTATCCACTAAGCACCTGCCTCTAAAGGGACCCCGCACCTTCATCCCGAGATACCTTGGACCCTATCTCATATCTGCCATAATTAATCCAGTGGCTGTCAAATTGGAGTTACCTACGCATATGAAAATACACCCAGTATTCCATGTCTCCTTATCAAAACCTGTGCAACCAGAAACCCGATTGACTGAACTCCCAGAACCGGTTTTAGTAGATGGAGAACTTGAATTCGAAGTAAAGAACATCCTAGACTCCAAAATCTCCAAATCTAAGTTATATTATCTGATTGATTGGAAAGGTTACGGCCCCCAGGAAAGGTCTTGGGAACCTTCAGAATACGTCCACGCACCTCGTCTGGTCAAATTCCATCTGAATCACCCCGACAAGCCAAAACCCCCGGAGAAGACACGCTTTGAGGGGGGGTACTGTCATGATCACTGCTTCCAAGGAGCCAGGACCAGCCCAACGTCCTTGGAAGCAGGCCCCTAACCCTAATCCTAGGCACCAGCCGGTCCCCACTGGGACCTTTTGGACCTTGTCCTGGCGCCGGTGGCATCAGGCTCATCAAAACCATTGGTCCCGGCACTGGAAGCGCCGGGCTCATATTAGGTGTGAGGATGCTTGGGTGGACTTACCTGCAGCAGACCATGCTGCTTACTTACCAGCCACTTAGAAGCTATCTAAGAACAGGAACTACTTTCTTACCTGGGTGGGGCAGCTCCACTCCCTGGATACAGCACTGGAACTCTTCTGGAAACTGGAACTCTTTTCTTACCTAGGCGGGGCCGTGGAAGAAGACGCCTCATCACTCCAAGGCTATTTAAACCACACCCGATAGATGAAGCGTGCTTCGCGTTATTCTGCATCTGCAGCAGAACGCTCACCGAGCCTGCTCCGGCTTTTCTTCTTCTGATCCTGGACCTGCAAGAATCCTACTTACCATTTCAGTATCCAGACATCATCAGCACCTGCAAAGAACAGAAAACAACAGGTTAGCAAGGCGAACTTTACACGCAGTACTTACTCACCTGATCCATCGGCTGCGGCCGCTTCTTCACGCCGCATCTCCACCTGCAAGGGCAAAAGCATTGCCATACTTACCGGCACGCTGTGAATTCCGGATTTCTTCGTTCTGCATCGCCGCCTGTAAAGACAAAGTATCGTTAACAACTTACTGGCATTCCGCGGACTCCGGCGCTGCAAACCAATATCTGAAAGGCAAAAGAAAAGACATTAAGCAGGTATTTACTTACGTCCATTACGCTCGTCGCAATCAAACGCCTGCAAATACTGCGGCGTCTCTTTAACACGAACTAAGCTGCAAGGAAAGAGACAGTTAGAGCGCTTGCCATACTTACGAACTTCCAGGCGCTTCACTTCATCTTCCATCTCAAGAGCCCTGCAATACATAAGGGAAAAGCATTATATAGAGTCTGCATATAAACGTGCCACGCATTTAAAGACTATAAATACAAAAGGTGTCCAGAAACTCACCGCTCATGCAGATAACGACGGTAACCATCCTCTGAATTCAAGAGGCCTATGTTTCACCAGTGAAGGAACTGGCAACGGCACCCTGCACCAGACGCAGATGGAGAACCCAGCATTCACCTATATAAGGTGAGCACGTTGACCTGTGGGGGGGCTCTACGAAAAAGCTGGGAAGAGAGAGAGAGAGAGAGAGGGACATTCAACTACCCAGACCATTAACCCCCATATCCTTTCACCTGCAGAAACCTCACTCTTCGAGTCCGACACACAGTGCGAAGAGGTTCGACCCCAGAAGCCAATCGAGTCCTGCACATCACTTTTCGAGTCACAGACAGCTTCCTGCCAAGACCCGCGCCTCCGTGGGAATCAGGTGAGCGTTACAGGCAGAACCTCCAATGATCATCACCTTGTTTTTTTTTTTTTTAAATTGATGGTCATTTTTTTCTCGTGGCATAGGTGAATAGTGTGCCTAAAGAGTGCTGCAAATCAATAGGTGTTTGGTCTAAGAGGATCGTTTCATCAGCATAGGTTGTTAGACTGGAAACCATATTGTGCCTTCCTTATTGTATATATTGGCCTAAGTGTAGTCGCTCTGCGAAGAAATCCATGTTTCAAGGTTCTGACCTTAGATCGATTTAGCCGCCATTTTAGGTTCATCCGCCATTTTGATTCTCACTCCAAAGTCACCCTGTGTTCTAAAATGGTGGACAGTGTTCTTCTGCTTGTAACATGGTCTTAATGCTTAAACTGCCCGTAGGCCAAATGTTAGGGTCATGCAATGAGACCTTGTCCTTCGTTGACCGTTGATCGAGGATTACCTGTGCCAAAGATACTAATCTGCGAACATATATTAAGCAGGATACTGTTTTAACAATGAATGTGAACACTTGTTTAACTGCATTGTATGAAATATGTACGAAGGCTTAATGTTGAATCCAAAGACACACTGCTACTATCGTAACCTATTGGAGTATGAATTAAGGATAATCCATAAATGTATAGATGAATAAATTAGGAACAAACTCGGCATGAACCCCGAGCCTGTGAAATGGTTAACCTGTAAATGGGCTGGACATCAGGTTGAGAATTGTATAAAAAGCACGAACAATCTGATGTACAGTCCCACTCACTGCACACACCGAACAGGGCTGGTGTTCGCTGTGTTGTACTGAGGGCCTGATAGCTATCTGTTACTTTGTCCTTTGAAAACTGTTCAGTTGTAGAATAAAGTTCTGTATATCTTTGTAAGCCCGTGTTGGTGTGTTTCCTTTTGGGGTACTCAGCCTCGATATTCTCTTTTTGCTTTTACAGATGGCGCCCGAATAGGGACCCTCAAGATTGATGCCAGCTCGTTGAAGGTTGACGCGGCTATCGGACCGGGATCGGACGGTGTAAAAGGGGGCCCCTTACTTGGAGGAGAAGTGACACCTCAGCAGCGCTGCACGACCCGATCCCTGGACGGTGAGCACGCGGTCCGAGTCAGCATCTTGACGAGGGTCCATATATCGAGGCGGGCAGATTTGCTGAAATCACCAAACACGAGGTAACCTTTGTTAGAAAATTTGTATCCGATCGGACCTCCTGATAATTTGTTTTGGCGTATTGCACTCGTGAGTTCAATTATTGACCAGTAACACCAGTATTCTGATATGCCTGGGAAATTGTCTGCCTGCTTCAGGGCATTATTCCGTAAGGACAGACAATCTTTGGAATTTGGCCGACCGGCACCAATGGAGGGGTCGCCGGCGTGTACTATGTACTGTAAGCATGGCATTGGTAGTATAGTATTTAATATTTGGCATAGACAAACTAGACATGCTTCCGAACTTCAGTGGCCAATCAATGGTAGTTTTGAAATCCCTTGTATTGAATACTTAGAATCTATATTATTGAAGAAAAAGGCTAGACCTGCAGCATTTGACGTATTACAGAATTGGAAGAAAGAAGCTTTACAGCAGCTCAAAAGTAGAGAAAAACATGCACGCCGTCATATGACAAACGCCGAAAAAGCATTGTTAAATGACCAAAATAAACAGTCTGAGTCAGCTAGGAATATGGATAGGGCTTTCTCACTTGGTACCCAGAAAATCTATCCTTCTAAAGACTCTCATGTTTCTGACAAACTTATTGATAAATTGTTACATGAACGAAGGCCTGTTGCCACTGCGCCACGTCTGTATGTTCCTCTTCCTGCTGGTTTGCCTCTTCCTGCTGTTATTCCTCCTCCTGCTGTTCTTCTTCCTCCAGTCATTGCTCCTCCATTCGTCGTTGCTCCTCCACCTTTGCCTATTGTACCAGTAATGGCACCTCTGTTCCCAGATGTCCAAAACTTGCCTACTCTCCCTCTTCCAAGTGGTTCTACACCGCTTGTAGTAGATCGGGGAGCGGTATCGAGGATTGTCACTCGTAATACTGTATCTCCATAGAAAAAACATGAGTTAACTGCGTGGGCTAAGCATTGCATGGAGAAGGGTGATCAAGCTAATGTTTTTGCCACACTTTCTAATATAGACAATTTTCCTGAGAAAAACTTTTTTATTGAGGGATTAGGGATTCATTTGTGTGTAATGTGGGACAGGTTAACTGATACGAATCTCCCACAAGGATTGAGGGATCTGAATACTTTAGCGTTTTCTAGAGACACTGCGGATAGAGTGCAAGAGCATGTTGAGAGAGTTCTTTAGTATAGAAGGGAGGTGGAAAGGTTACGGAATGAAGATCAAGATGGTGATAGCTTATATATTATGTTCGTACAGAAACAGTTCTTTCCTTGTCGTAAATTGATAACTGAAGAAATGCAGATTTGCACGAAAGATGCGATTATATGGATCTCAGACATGACGATAACTCCCGTTGAAGTATATGACACGTATAGTCAGTATACGCCAGAAATGTAGAGGAAAGTGATACAGGTAATGGTAGAGTACTTACAGGATGAGTGTGTTAAAAGAAAGATTAGTTGTCCCGCAGAGTTATTGAGTATTTACAAGAGAGCTTTTTCGATTGACACCCCTTCGCCTGCTTTAGCGCTCGATTTGGCTCGGTTGCTTAGTAAGCGTTAGGAGTTGCCAATTTCTCAGTCGCCTATGAGAGAGGTTCCTCTGACATTTGTCCCAAAAGTAGAGATTCCTGCTAATGCTGTAGCAGGTACGCCAGCTCAGGACATTCCTGCACATTATGTGTCGCAGTTTGTTCACGTCCCGTTCTCGAGACAGGAAGTGAGCACCATCAAACAGTCTATTCCCGACATTAGGAAGAATCCGACAGGGTTCTACAAAGAGATAGAGTCTGTTTTGCAATCATTGGTATTCACTTTAAGTGATATTGATTTGTTATTTCCTGTACTCCTGCCTGTTGATTTGTGGAAACAGATTAGAACTGTGGATGACGTACCAGGGTTTGGAGATACATGGACTAACATGGTTAGGCTCGTTGGAGAAAGCCCAGCTGGTGAAAGACTGCCTCAAGTGATACTAACTTTGCCTGACAGAATAGTTACAAAATTGAAAACTATAATTCCAGAAAAGAGAAATATTTGGGGCAAGCTTGCTGCCTGTGTCCAAGGGAAGTCTGAGGGTGCTATCGAGTTCTTTAATCGGTTCGAACAGGTATTTTCAGATTTCAGTGGACAAGACTTAGGCACATAGTCTGGGAAAAGATTATTCGTAGACAAATTTGTGCGTGGATTGCTGCCTGACATCCAGTCGCAAATTATGTCCCCCGAGAGCGCTTGGCAAGCGAAATCTCAATCAGAAGAACTGCACATGGCTCAGTACTACGAGAATTGTGTCAATAAAGAAAAAGAAAGAGTCGAAAAGAGAAAAGGTGATTTGAAGACTAAAGTATTATTGTAGCAAATTGTTAGAGGCCTTAGAGGGGGTAGTATGCAAATTAGAGGTCAGTATGTTCCACAGGGTGACGCGCCCTTGGGTCCTGTAAACATTAACCAGTGTGCTTATTGTAGACAAGAGGGTCATTGGCGTGCACAATGCCCGATCCTCCGACAGAGGTCAAATAACACATTTGAGAATATGGGTAGACGATCCAGAGGCCGCCCAGGTATAGGGGGTCCTGGTAGAGGTCAGTTTTCGCAGGATTCACAGCAACCTTTTTCACAGGACAATCAGGCATCAAGTGCGGACAATAGAAACATTTTTGACCATCCTTCTGCCCCTTACCTCTCTGAAAAACGTCCTTTCGATGACATTCTGTTTTGCTATGATTGCCCGAAGCAGGGTTTGGAACCAACGCCTATTCCCGTTAATCAGAAAGGTCCCTACATTGAAATGTTAGTGGGAAATAGGAAACATCTATTCTTGATAGATACAGGGGCACAGAAGTGTTCCATTGATCATTCACGGGTTCCAGACATTCCACTGTCAGGGCAAACCAATGTTTGTGTAGGGTTTTCTGGCACACCAGTTGTTTGTCCGGTTTCTTTGCCGGTACCTATTTCTTTGGGTCCCTTTACGGACCATTGTCCATTCCTTTTGACTACGGATTGTGGAGAGAATATGCAAGGGTTGAATCTGTTGAAGGAATTAAATGCTGTAATTGATTGTTCTTCTGATGGAGTGCGTTTGACAATTTCACCACAGCAACTTTGTTTCTCAATTCTTGACCAGACCTTTGCCGCCGGAATTCAGTGATGTTCCAGAGTGTTTGTGGGCAATAGATGACAATGATGTCGGTGTTTTACAAATCGAACCTGTTAAAATTGTCTTGAAACATGGAGTAACGCTGCCACGTATTCCACAGTATATATAAGATTTCGGTTAATGCGAGCAAGCTTTGAAATGCATCGTCTCTGATTTTGTGCATCGAGGGGTGATTGAGGAAATTGCAGGTAGTTTGTGCAATAGTCCGATTTTGCCCGTGTACAAAAAAGGTGATAATGCAATTCCTTTTCGTTTCATAATTGATCTACGTGCCATCAATAAGATCGTTGCTCCACAATTTCCAATTGTGCCTGATGTGACGACAATATTAACTATGATCCTGGCATCAGCCACTCATTTTAGTGTCGTGGATCTAAAGAACGCTTTCTTTAGTATTTCAATACACAAAGACAGTAGATACTTGTTCACGTTCACCTTAGGGGGACGTTTGTTTACTTTCACCCGTGCACCGCAAGGTTACTCGGAAAGTCCAAGCATCTATAGCAGGGCTTTGAAAGAGCAGCTCGATACCCTTGAGTTGCCCTCTACTTGTACACTGCTTCAATATGTCGATTACTTGATTTTAGCTGCTTACTCAGAGAGCGCTTGTAAAGAGGGCACTGTGTTGTTACTTATTCACCTGGTTAAAGATGGTCACAAAGCTTCGCTTAAAAAATGTCAATATTGTTGTCAGGAGGTCGCCTATTTAGGCTATCTCCTGTCAAAGTAGGGAAGAAGGTTGACACCTGAACGGATACAACTCATTTCTAGCATGTCTGTCCCAAATACGCAGAAAGAAGTTAGAGCCTTGATAGGAATGGCTTCTTACTGTAGGCATTGTATCCCGAACTTCTCCTTAGTGATCAAACCAATGTTGGCTTTGACGAAGAAGGGCATTTCTTCGCCATTGCTGTGGGACTTGGTACACCAGCAATCATTTGATTTGCTCAAGACTGCATTGTGCTCGGCACCGGTTTTGGGCACACCAAACTATGAAAAGGCCTTTGTGTTGTATGTGCTTGAATGCGATGGATGTGCTTTGGCTGTATTAACGCAGGAACATGGAGGGAAGAATAGGCCGTGCGGTTACTTTTACTTCCGCCCTTGATCCTGTAGCATGCGCTTTGCCAAGATGTTTGCGAGCTGTAGCTGCTGCTGCTGCGTCTGTAAAACAGAGCGAGGGAACAGTCCTAGGCCATCCTATAACTCTAATGGTACCTCACTCTGTAGATGTCCTACTGAACAGAACTCAAACGCAACACCTCACCTCCGCACGATTAACAAGATATGAATTGATCTTGTTTGTGCCACACATACAAATCAAGAGGTGTTGTGTCCTTAATCCGGCTGAACTTTTACCTTTCCTGCAAGGTACTGCTTTCAGTGACGAAGAGTCACTTGGCTGCCCTTACACTACTGAACAAGAGACAAAGGGTAGAATCGATCTGGAAGATACTCCTTTGAACAATCCAAAAGGGGAGCCGTTTTTTGACGGCTCCTGCTTCAAACTCCCGGATGGTACATCCACAGCTGCTTATGCAATCCCTACATTGAGCACGGTTGTGGAAACCAAGAGAATTACGCATAACTCTGCGCAGTCTGCAGATATTATAGAATTGACCCGAGCTTGTGAACTTTCCGAAGGGCTTACAGTGAATATATACACTGACAGTCAGCATGCTTTTGGGGTGGTTCACAACTTTGGGAGACTTTGGTCAGAAAGAGAGTTCTTGACTTCACATGGTACAAAAATCCAGCATGGCTACTTGATAGTACGGCTACTCTCAGCGCTTGCACTCCCTACTCAGCTAGCTATCATAAAATGCGCCGGCGCATCAGAAGATTGTAGATGATGTAGGAAAAGGGAACGCTTTTGCTGATCAGATAGCCAAACAGACTGCCACTGATCTCTCTTCAGACATGCATACTTCAAGGGAAGCCACACATGCCTGTACTATGGAGGAGGGTATTGATTCCGTAAGGGATATCCAAGCCGATGCCACATTAGAAGAGTCCAAGAAATGGGCTGAGGGCTTGGGGAAACTTGATGATGATGGGTGTTGGGTGGACAGAGTTGAAGGGAAGTGGTTACTTCCTGCCGCGTATATTATGATGATGGTTGTTATGGCTCATGGTCCCACACACATATGTGCTCGTAAGATCACTAAAATGTTGCAGAAAGTATGGTTAAATGACAAAATCTCGAAAGTAGCTGAACGTTTCATTCAAGAATGCATGATCTGTTTGCAGCATAATGTGGGACAGGGCGCATCAACGCCTAGGGGTAGTTTTGGCCCACCTTCTGTCCCCTTTGAGGTGATCCATTTTGATTTTATTGAGATGGAGCGTTGCAATAATTTAAAATGTGTTCGTTGTTATCTGTGCTTTTAGCAAATGGGTTGAGGTTTTTCCTGTCAAAGATGCTACAGCCATGACCACTGCAAAGACTATGTTAAAGGAATACTTCCCGAGATTTGGGTTACCAAGAGTCATCTGGTCGGACAATGGGCCACATTTTATCGCTGCTGTAATTCTGCAGATATGTGCGGGATTACAGATCGATAAACAGTTCCATTCGGCCAGACACGCTCAGAGTGCTGGATTAGTGGAAAGACACAACGGCATCATCAAGAACAAGCTCACTAAGACTTGTGCCGGCACCGAACTAAAATGGCCGGACGCCTTACTGATCGTGTTGCTATCAATGCGAACAACCCCTCAAACTAAGACTGGGCTCTCTCCCTTTGATGTGGTTATGGGGAGGACTGCTAATATTTGGAATATTTCGAAGTGTCGTTCTTTGCAAAATGTTGAAAATTTACTTCTCTCTCACTATTGTAGCCAATTGACTAAAAACTTGTATTTGATTTATCACCAGGTGCGAGAAGCTTTACCTGTACAATATGAGGGTCCCGGTCACAGCAAACGACCTGGGGAGTGGATCCTCATGAGATCATTCGAGCAATCGTCTTGCCTCGCACCTCCTTGGTGGGTCCCCTTCCACGTCCTGCTGGTCACATAGACTGCGGTATGGGTAGCAGGCCGGCAGAATTGGATTCATGTGTTGCACACCAAGAGGATTCCACACTCGGTGCCACACAATACAGAAGAAGCAGAACCCCTTACCAATGCTGTAACCAACGATCACGAAACAGCAACGAGCATCGAGAGTGCATCGGAGACTCTCTCTGATCCCGTGTGGTCTGGGGAAACAGCTATTTCATCTCCACACTCTCCAACCATTTTGTTTCCGGAAATAGTCCCAAATTGTGTCTATGACCTTGCTTCCGCTCAGTCACCACTTCCAGTGGGAAGTGACGACACGTTGCTCGCGGATCACTCAGGACCAAGGATCGCAAGGTACGATCTGCATCCAAGGAAATGGATTTATTGCATGGTTCGGCTGTGCGATCGAGGAAAATCATCGAAGGGCTTGTCTTTTTGGCCCGATCAATTGTTGGTAAGGGGATTCTGTTGGCTAGGGTTTGTGGAAGGACTAAGAAGACGCTCGGCCTGGAGGTCGCCAGCAAACTAACATTGGTGCTTTCGTTTGAAGACTACAATGCCTGCAACCACTTCCGCTCGTACAGGACTGATAAGAGAACATGTGACCAGCTGTGAAAATGGACAATCCTTTATGTGGGCCCCGAAAATGTACTGCTGTCTTATGATAATGTTAATTGGTTTTACAATAGTCATTGTCTTAGGTTTCTGGTATCTAGAAGAAGTACATCCGCTTGAGAATTTTTTGCCTACTGAAAATGTACCAACTGTTTCTACTCCTTACGTGCATCTGCACACTCTATCTCCTAGAGACTCTCAGCACAGACAGAGATATCATAATAATACACTATTAATCATTATGAATGCTACACATGCCATTTTTAACAAATCTAATTGTTGGGTCTGTTCACATTTACCGCAACACGGGTATAAGGGGCTAGGTTGGTATATTCATCCTTTACCTTTGACTGCATGCTATGCTGCTCTTAGAGAACTATTCATTGGCCGCTGGAACAATAGCATCTCAGGGAACTTTGATGGGACTAGTTTGAACCAGTTTGAAAAACGTGTTCTGACTCCCTTGGGATGCTCGTTCTTTGCAAATAGGAGTAAGCCTAACGTTGCTTCTATTAGGCCTTCCGATAGACTGTCCTGTCCTTTTGAATCTTTGATCTCTTTCAAGATGACTCCTATAGGCAATAGGGATGCCACGCCTCCTTCCTACACTGTCAATCATAGCCCCGATTCAGTTTCTTTCTGCATACAGAGGAATGGTACTCAGTCAGTGGGTGATTTTAAAGGTTGCGCCAACATTGCAAATTTTTTGTTTACCGTAATGTAGCATTTCCATGGTTACCCAGGGATTGGCAGGGAACCTGTTATTTAGGGATTCTGTTACCCGGGGTATTCATAGCCAGTACTGTAGAAATTTCAAAGGCTCGTCCACGGCAGGACGAGAATGGTGACACTTCAGCACAAGTTCTGGGCGATGTAGCGAAATCCTTTGTGCCATTTTGGGGGCAAATAATGAACTGTGAAGATATAAGGAGACTAGCGAGAGTACTGGAGAGGACCATCAACCGGACCACTGACATACTCTATAATATGACTCTAGGACAGAAAGCAATAAGGTTGGTAGCACTTCAGAACCGGATGGCATTAGATGTCATCCTGGCTGAACGTGGAGGGGTATGTAAGTTAGTGGGGTCAGCTTTCTGTGTTTTCGTGCCAGATTCCTCCCCAACTATCTTCAAGGCAATACAGAATCTGCATGTCCTAAGTTCAGAAGTGCATGTTCCGAGGGAAACTGGGATCTTAGCGCATGGTTCTGCGATCTTGGGGATGGAAGCTACTTTCAGTCTTACTGATCATTTTAGGAATTATGTTGTGTCTTTGTTGTTGTATACAATGCCTTCCTGGTATGTGTTCGATGCTAGGGGGATGTTGCGCACAGGTGATGGGTACATTAGGACGCAAGGTATACGCCCCAGAGAAGACCTCCAATGAATATGTGCTGAAAGAAATCTTAGTAACTGATCTTATGGCGATTGACATCTCCGATAGTGATTCAGGGTGTATGGATTCTGAGATGTGGAGTTACTCGTAAAGTGACTAGAAGTAGTTTAGCGCTTGGTTTAGGCCTAAAGGAGGGTTTGTTAGACTGGAAACCATATTGTGCCTTCCTTATTGTATATATTGGCCTAAGCCTAGTCGCTCTGCAAAGAAATCCACGGTTCAAGGTTCTGACCTTAGATCGATTTAGCCGCCATTTTAGGTTCATCCACCATTTTGATTCTCACTCCAAAGTCACCCTGTGTTCTAAAATGGTGGACAGTGTTCTTCTGCCTCTAACATTGCCGTCTTGACCTCCACAGACGAGTTAATGCTTAAACTGCCCGTAGGCCAAATGTTAGGGTCATGCAATGAGAACTTGTCCTTCGTTGACCTGTAGATCGAGGATTACCTGTGCCAACGATACTAATCTGCGAACACATATTAAGCACGATACTGTTTTAACGATGAATGTGAACAATTGTTTAGCTGCATTGTATGAAATAGGTATGAAGGCTTAATGTTGAATCTAAAGACACACAGTTGCTATTGTAACCTATTGGAGTATGAATTAAGGATAATCCATAAATGTATAGATGAATAAATTAGGAACGAACTCGGCATGAACCCCTAGTCCGAGAAATGGTTTGCCTGTAAATGGGCGGGACATCAGGTTGAGAATTGTATAAAAAGCACAAACAATCTAATGTACAGTCCCACTCACTTCATACACCGAACAGGGCTGGTATTCTCTATGTTGTACTGAGGGCCTGATAGCTATCTGTTACTTTGTCCTTTGAAAACTGTTCAGTTGTAGAATAAAGATCTGTGTATCTTTGTAAGCCCGTGTTGGTGTATTTCCTTTTGGGGTACTCAGCCTCGATTTTCTCTTTTTGCTTTTACAAGGTAAGCCAACAAATGTTTGCTTTCCCCACCTTTGGCATGAAGCTGTGAGCACCCTTTAGGGCTGTGTCCAAATTGGTCAGGTAAAGATTGAATAATACCAGGGCCAGGACGCAGCCCTGCCTTAGGCCTCTATTTGTGTGAATGAGTCCCGTCCACAATCCATCAGAATTTGTTCGTACCACTACTGTGGTGCCAGAGTGTATGACTTTTATAAAAATACAACTTATGGGGGCACATTCCTCAGTTCAGTAGTTTACCCCAAAGCATGGCCCCAATTTACATTATCAAATGCAGCAGAGTAGTCTATATACCAAAGATATAGATTTCTCCCCACAGTGATCGTGGTGTCAGATATAAGATATTGCAATGTTAGCATATTTTTAAGTTTGCTTAGACCGGGTCTAAATCCTGTTAGTTGGCAAGATACTTGTTTTTTTTTGTCAGCAAGTGACCAATTTTTCCTAACAATAGAGTGAAAAGATTCTTAGAACAGGAGTTGATCATAGCCAGCATACCATAGTGGCTCTGTTCTGCCCCCCCCTCTTGAAGACAGAGACCAGTATCGATTTGCGCCAATTATCACAAATGTGTACCTCTTCCCAAATTAGTGCAAATAGTCTTAATAGGATCGTTTCCCAACAATGTATATTGCCTTTGATAACTGTGTTAGGTATCCCCTCGGGCCCAGGGGCAGAAGAGGGTTTTATGATGATTTTAGTAATGTCATCCAGATTGAATGGAAATTGGCCTACACAGCCCCCTACAACACAATCGCTCATGGGAGTGCCTAGAACCTTATCATAAAAGGTTTCACCAACACATTTCTCCCATCTCATTACATCAATAAGGTTGGCATCTCTTGGTCCATTCTCAGACAGGTATTGTCAGTAAAGATGTCAATACTTCTTCTTGTCATTACCCATGAGAATGCTAAACAGCATCTTCCAAATAGCGTTCCCTACATCATGCCATATGAACGAAGCCAATTTTATACTTTGTTTTGATTTTTGAGATAATCTCCCTTTTTTCTTGGCTGTGTAGGGAGGCTTAGCTTTTTACTCTGCAAACTTTCCCTCTATAACTTTTCTTCCTTTCTTTAATAACCCAGTCATAGATATTTTCGTGGCACCTCCCACTGTATGCAAAATACTACAGTTTTCCCGGAACGTTCTAAAAGGGCATGTATGGTTTCCAATATTTCTTTATTACCCAAAGGTCAGAAAGCAAGTCGCTGATTAAATGTTTCCATACATCGATCTGTCCACCTGATCCTGTCCCCCCCAGAGAGACCTGAAGATTTATATTGCTTCTAACGTAAGTAGATTTACTTTCTGTGGCTTATACTTAGTTTCAGGAGCTTGTGGTCGCTAATATGTAATCTACCCTAGAGGAGGTGTTTCCACTTGACCATGTATCCCAATTGTCTCCAGCTTCGGGGAATTGGGGGTTCAAATAGTTTAAACCTAAAGCACACAAACACTCTAGCCAATTACTGCAATTTTTCCTTTGGGAGGTGCCCCATTGGAGAGTCTTATTATTAACATTCAGGAGCGTGTTTGCCCAGCGATCATCTTCACTTTACCCTCCTTCAATATTTGTAGCCGTGACAATAGGAGTTAAAACGAATACCCAACTATTATACCTGCATAGGGGATTTGTCTGTCCAGCATTCAATCATCCTTTCAACATATTTCATAATGGGATTGGTATTGATCCCTCCTGGGGAGGGGTCGTCATATATGTTGATGGCCAATATAGTTCCTAGGTGGGCCAAGCCCTTGATATAAACACATAAGGCATTTGGAGAGGTGCCACACTTATTAAGTTCACTGGCATGAAGGTTGGACTTCACTGCAACACATAGTCCTCCTGATGGGCGTCCAGCCCTGGTGGATCTAGCAAATAGATGAATAACATTACTAAGACTAGATTACTACATAAGCATATTTCCTGTAAAGCAAAAATGTCACTGTCAGATAACAGAGCTCTTCCCTCGAAGCTGAGGAAGGAGTGATCACCTCTAGTATTCCAGTAAATCAGGATTATACATTTAAGCTGTTCTGTTTATCATTCATCTAGATAGCACCTGTTTTCAGTCTGCCCAACCTGTTCATTCTATTTGATTTGTCAGTATCGTTGTATGCGTACCATAAGCTATGTTTTTCCGTGATGTAGCTAGGGTTGTTGGGCCTATCTTTCTCAAGAGCTTTCATATCACGATTACCTCTTTCATGAACACATTTTTTACATATGATAATATCAAAATCATGTTTTAACAAAGGTGCTGCTGAAAAGACCACCAATTCAGTAATAATAGAGTAAACCAATTCTATGATTACCCAATTGTCTTTACTACAGAGGTCTGGTAATTCTATAGATGTGATATCTGATGAGCTGATGCCCCTTAATTGAGGTACAGAATATAATAAATACAGCACCCTCTGACGGTAAAGAAAAGGACTATCCATAGCAGGAAATAATTCCTCAATTTGTATTGACTTTCCAGCTGCTGATCATTCTTTGTTGCCCAATATAGAGCTTTGCGTGGTGGCTCCCGGATTTGAGTGTCAAGATCACGCTGGGTCTCACTGCTCCCGTATCAATTTCTCCTCCCGTAGAGCTATATTCCTTCTCAATGCTACTCACTCCTCCAATCTGGGGGTAACCATTGCTTTAAGCTGTGAGGGATGATCTTTTAAAGGAAGCATAATTTGAAGATGCATTGCTAGCCACTATGCCACTCTGTCTCAACGAGGGGACGTTTAAGTTATTATTGAGCCACTGCTCTAAGGGACCTCTTGATTGCAAGTTATGTGTAGATTTACCAGGTACCTTTCTGGGACTAATAGGTGCTGCTTGCAGAATGTAGTAAGTTCCTGTACTAATGCATATAATATTGTCACTAGTGGTAATATTGTCACAAACTACGCTGATGATACACAATGCATCATTCCTTTGTCCGGCAATTACGACCTGGATACTGCATTGATTAATAAGATCTACTCTTTAGTTGAGTTATTGATTGATTTCTAATAGGCTAGCGCTTAATAGAGAAAAAATCAAACTGTTGGCGATTGGCTCTCCTCACATGTTACAGAAATTGGGCCCTACCTACGAGAGTTTCTCACTAGGAGCAACAAACATTACCCCATTGAAAAAAAGTTAAAACTTTGGGGGTAGTGTTTGACCAGCACCTCTCTATGAAGCCACATGTAAGCAGCCTGGTATCCTGCTGTGCTTACTGCTTAAAGCTGCCTGCCGACCTTAGGCCGTTTATCTCGCAGAAGAATGCAGAAACAATTGCTAGAGCAATTATAGGGGCTAAAATGGATTACTTCTCTAGCCTTTTAATAGGCATCGACAAAGCGGTGTGTAACAAATTGCAAGTTTCACAATATGGAGCAGTAAGGGTGGTGAAGAAACTTGGGCGTAGAGACCATGTCACGGCTGCAAGATGTGCATTGCATTGGTTATCTGTCGAATCAAGAATACTCTTTCGTATCTTGACCATCACTCAGAAGTGCCCACAGGGAAGAATGCCTTCTTACCTACAAGAACTGCTAATTAATAAAACCTATGTTAGATCATTAAGATCCAGCCATCTGAATTTTCTTACTATCCCAAGATGTAGCACTGTGAAGGTCGCCAAAGGGGCCTTCTTTGCAATTGCTCCGAAGGCTTGGAATGATCTCCCACTAGAACCAAGATCATCGAATCAACGGACATATTCAAAAAGAAACTAAAGACTCATCTGTTCACCTAAACTACTTCTAGAACCCTGCTGCTGGCTCCCCCTCTGTAACTGTATCTGTTATTTGCTCTTTTTTTGTTGCACCTTTAAGCCCAAGGGTCAATGGCTGCGCGATACAAAAAGTAAAGTACATGCCAGAGCGCAACGTTCTTTTTAGTTAATTTCTGTTTGATGCCCTCACGATTGGTCCTGTTTGTGGCTGCTTTCCTAGGCCTTTTTTGATTGTTGTTCACTCTGCAAGCACTTGTGCATATTCGGAAAGTATTTGAAAGCATCACATGCATCCATAGGCGTCGGAATTAGTGCCTGAAAGGTGTTAATAATCACAATAGGGGAAGAAATTCCACTCTCCTGTGGTGAATCTTTGTTCATTGAGTAACTATCAAATTCACCCATATGAATAGGGGTGATGGTTGTTTATAGAACTATTTTCTACGATATCAACAATTTCTGTCACCACCAAGTTAAGGTTTCTCTGCTCTATAATTAGGGCAGAACATGGCCCAAATACTGAATCAAGAGTGGAAGCAATGGAGTCCAATTTGGAGTCCAGACTTGTAGGACTGGCATGTGAGGAATAAGACTCATTGAATGAATCATCATTGCAGCTCGAGATGGAAGTATCGCCGCAATACATTCTAGGTCCGGGGATGCAGACATGTTGGTCCAAATTATATTATCACTATAATCAGGGATAGTGTTACTAGTTTTGATTAGTGAAGATGGCATGCTTAAGGAGTCAGGCCGAAGGTCAGAACAAAGATTAAGGAGGGAATTGTTATCAACCTTTAATGATACGTTCAAGCTTAGCTGGTTCTGTCACGCCTGGGAGGCCTTCCTTATGCTTGCTTATTGAGGTGGCAAAAAACTCAGTGATGTTGTATCGTCCCCCGACTCCATCTATCACTGCACGATTTACTGTCTTTCATATTTCAATTTGTGCATTAACAGGGCTCATTGATTATCAGACGCCATAGTTGTGAGTAGTGCAGTGGGAGAGTCTAGTGATATCAGTCTGGGTTTTGTTTGCTTGGCAGCATATGAGTATAGGTTAGGAGGTATACTCATTATTGTGTGCCCCTTGAAATTTGGTACGTTTACCCACCGGCACAGTTAAAAAACCTGGGTACAGAAAGGGGCCACTCCCACTCCAAGACCACTCCTCAATGCCTGTCAATCAAGCAGTGTGTTCAAGTCGTCACACTCTGCAGTATCCAGAATGATTTCCTTTCAACCAGTGTAGCTGGTAGGGCATCAACTGATTAACATTGAAAGTGAGGTCATTCAATTTATCAATCCTAATTCAAGAAATAAAACAGCAAAATATTAGCACACACGTCCAGCTGTATTCTTAAGTGCCAATTCCATTTGGTGAAGTGTATGTAAGATTGCAAGAGACAAACAATTAAAAAGTACTTGCACAATACAATTAACCTAGTCAAGCCCTTTAATGGTATGTGTAGAGAGATGGCTTCAAGTAGACTGATCAAAAAGGGCTGAAAGTAAAGGAAACAAACAAAGTGCCCGATAAAATTCGCTAAAATAGGAGCGGGAAGCTCAGAAAGGCGGAGATGTATATAAGTCTTTATAATTGCCTGTGAAACTTGGTAGGCCACTGTTCAGATGCTCCGCTGACTCAAAGATAAAGTAATGAGCAGTTCTGTGCTTTATTCATGTTTTCCTTTCATCTGTAATTGGCATTGCACTTGGGCAATCGCTGGAACAGTCACAGCTTGCAAGTTATGCTTCAAGCCCCAGGGTGGAGCACATGCTAAGCAGCTTTAATTAGTGTGTTTTGTGCCTCCCAACCGACATCAGCATAGCACTAACACAGAAAGGGGAGGGGGCTCCAATTAAAAGGGCTAGAGTAAGGGATCCTCACACGTGGTCACGCAAGTGTCCCTTTACTCTTAAAATGAAACAAAATGGCTGTTGGAGCGCGAGCGGACTGCTAGGTGACAGTTGAACCCTACTAGGGGGTGCTCTGCTCTGTGCCCTGACACCGCTGCAGCCCGGGCCTTAATACAGGCGCTCCCCTGTCAAGTAGGGGAGCGTTTGTTAGCAGAGCCACCTCCCAGGTGGCTATCAAAAATCACTGCCGGTCTTGGGCACATTAATATAACAGTGCTCCCCACAACAGGGGGAGCGCCCAATGCCTTCAACCCTCCTGGGCTAAGTTTAAGTGAAGGGGCCACGCCCCTGTTCCGGTGGCACAACTGGACTCCCTGGGCCACACCTGGCAGACGTGGCCCAGGTTAGGAAGTGCAGTGGGGGCCTCCCCATGTTGCCTCTGTGTGCTGGGCTGCAGCAGACATACGCTGCCCAGCCCACGTAAAGACTTTGGGGCCCCACACACTGTTGCCCACTGCCAGGATCATCAGAGGAGAGCGTGGCGCCAGAGAGGAACATCCAGATACTGACAGCAGAAACCTTGAGACAGCCCTAGCCAGGTTGTCTTGCAAGTAAGTTTTTACATAGTTTTTTAAATACAGTGCACTGTATGGACCTTGTAGATATTTTTTTACAGACTTTTATATTTTTAATATTTAAAATAACTCTTTTTTTTTGTTTAGTAACACAGCTGCTTAGAAAATATACTGTCTTGTGTTTTTCCCCTTTTGTACAAAATATCTAAAAATCCTGGTGGTGTACCGGAAAAGTATATTGTGAGCTTTTACCAACTAAAAAACCATACACCAGCATTCCGTTGTCCCTCTTTCCTTTCGTGTGACAATTATTCCAACATTGTGTTCTCTCCGTAAGGGTATTTGGGAATTCTGCCCTAACATCCCGCCATTTCCTACCCTCATCATATTCCCATCGAGGCTCACCAGGGTGATCTGGAACCCAGGTGAGCGGGGTTTGGAGACAGGCAAGAGGCGGCTCAGGTTAAAAGTTAAGGTGTAAGCTATATACTGTGTGCCCGCCTACACCCGTCTCCCAATAAGGTGCGTTACGTGAGCCCCCCGCTTCAACTTCTACACTCACACATACTACACGTGTACATCAACGAAGCCACTCTCACACAACAACTTCATTTCCCTCCCAACAGACAACAAACAGCAGAAAGCTACATCGCTACAATCAACCAACATATCACAGACCTGGCCAATGCATCCTAGCACCAGTAGCATGCAAGACTCCCCGCTCTGGACACAAATGCATCTGTGATCTCGACACAGAACACTGATAAACAGACCAGCACAGAGAGCTCAGGGTACATCTAGTCTGCATGCATTAACACAGCAGCATAGCTACATAGCATTTCCTTCTCTGCCCACTAACGTAGACCAACCCTCTCCCCCAGGCCCCTGCCCCCGTCAGATCCACCAGAGCGCCTGGAGACCATGCAAATAGCAGCAGTGCAAGGTATAAATCCCAATAGCATAAGATAACATTATTTGTGCAATGTTTCTCTGACCATTTTCTTGACGTTTTCTTTACAGTTCGAGCTCCACTAAAATATTCATAATAAACACACCAATGTTGCATTGTAAAGATTTTACTAAAGTAACTGTGTTTTTGAGACTATAATTCACTCTTCTTTTTTTTTTTTATTGACATTAGTTTTGTATATGAAAAACAAACTTTTTTGTCATTCCCTCCATGGTTTACATATTGAAATCCTCTTTGAAAAGGCGACAAGTTCAAAATGATGTTAATAAGACAATGGAAACGATCTAAAATAAGGAAACAAGCTAAAATAAGGACACAAGCTAAAATAAGGAAACAAACGGAAACATGCTAAAGCCAGCAACTCATTGTCTCACGTTGCGTCAAGGTTAGGTAGAATCAAATCCATGAAGTTAGTGGTTGCACAAGTTAGTTGGGTGTTTATCCCTGAAATTAAGTAGCTCCACCAATCCTGCATGTTTCCGTTTTTTGGCGCGAATCGTGCCAGATGCAGGGAGCGTTGAGCAACGATTTCTGGACACTCCGTTATCGAATGTTTGCTCGTTTCCACGTCTTTTGAACAAAACCGGCAGATGTTACTCGATGTCATTTGATCTTTCCTTTGCGTCAGAACCTCACGAGTTTTGTAGAGGTTTAGACGTAATCTTAGAAATTGATTTCTGTGATGTCGAGAAGGAAATTTCGCAAGGTATTTTGGCAGATCTCCGAGCCTGTTTGATGACAATCCTAGATCTAATGACGAAGTTAAAGCGCTTCGTTTATTCGTATTTGTTATCCAGTTCCATTGGTGGAACTTTTTTTTCGCAACCTGCGGAGTCGATAATAACAGGTTCATGTCAATGTTGGCATCAATTAGGATTGCTTTCAGTTTTGCTTCCCATTGATTTAATAGGCTGGCTGATGGATCATTGGATTTTTCATTTATTCTATAATTCACTCTTCTACATTACAAAGATTAGGAAAATTAAAGCAGTAATCATATTTCGATTAAGTTGGCGAGGGGAGATACAATAGAGCTGAAGTTCAGATTTGCAAAGAGATGAGGAGGTTCTCTTCACAGACAAGACGTTCCAATGGCGGGATCTGGGAATGTCAGGACACAGCGGATGCTGCAACGAGAAATAACACGTTATCAGCTCCTTCATACTTGTTACATTAAATACATGGGGCCTGATTCATGGAATTTTTTCCACGGTTCAAAGTGACTTTGCACTGCTGAAAAGTGATTTTGCACTGCGAACATAACCCTGATTCATGGAACTCGTCTGGGGAGGATAGCTCAGGGGCAAGATGACACAGAGCAACAAAGGTTTGATCCCCGGGTCCGGGCTTAGAAACTTCTGGGTATTAAGAGTGTTATAAATATTTAAATAAATAAAAGCTGTGCCAAGTGTATTTTTACAATGCAAAGTCATTTTTGCAGTACAAAATGACTGCACTGACTTTGCACTGAAAAAATACACGTTGCACAGTTCCATGAATCAGGGTTTGTGTCGGCAGTGCAGTCACTTTGAACCGTACAAAAAATTCCTTGAATCGGGCCCATTGTATGCTTTGTGCGATTAGCCACACAGATCGTTTGGCACTTAAAAGTTGTGTGTTCCAGATTCCCCCGCCCTATCTCGCTGGTTTAATCTGCGAACAGGCTTCTTCCCGCACAATGTCAAAATACTGTTGTTTAAAATGTGGAAACTGGGTGGAATTTTAATTTCACAGAAGCGTTTTAAAATGGTGCAATCCCATAGGAAAACGTTCTGTGAATCAGGCCCATCGAGTCTCGCATAACTGTGATAAAATACTTTACAATACAAAATACATTAACTATCGAAAACAGAGAGTCTAAAAAAAAAGCAAATTATTCATGCGGAGACCATTCAAAAACATGAAGTTCAAAAACAAATATTGAGATAAAACCATGCAGCACTTCCTCTTGCACACCGACTTCAGCACGTGTTTATCTTAGTGCACACATGCACTGCACTTCTCTAAAGTAATCTCTCACATCACAGTAGATCCCACTTCCCCTTTGCATGCCACTCTCTCACACTGGGCCAAATCTAATTCTAATTCCAGGTTTGATACAATATGCAGGTTTCTCACGCCCATGTGTTACATCAGTGATCAATGCTCTAGGCCCACAGTCAAAGGCCCTTCCCTAGTCATCCCTCCTCTGCCTCCAGGTTCTCTCACGCAGCTTTACTCCTGCATCTGCACACCACTGATTCCCCTCCTTAAGTATGGAGATTTCCTAGGACGGTACGCCTCTGGCATGTCTTTTACATGTAATCCCATTGTCAAAGAGCTTCATTTGTTTTGGTCAGCCAGCTTGTCTTTAATAATCTCCCATGTATGGGTTTGCATTAACTGCAATATTGTGGGTAACTCCCATTGTTCAGATAACGTTAGAATATACTGCAACCAGACCCAATGTATCCTCCCATAGAGTAGACTCTGCATTTCCTCCAATATCTTTTGTACAGGAGTCCTAAGGGTGTCACTCAGACTTGACCCAACATTAGAGGTAAAAATATACTTCTCATTGCGCGAGCCAGTGTGCAATCAAGAACCCGGAGGACTACCCTTAAAACATTCTACTGCAGAGCTTCCAAACTCAAACCACCGTGTTACCCGACAGGTCAGCACCATACTGAATAGCAGAAGACATGTTCTGCCCAAAACACCTTGACGCCTTTTGTCAAAACCTGTGCCCCAATTTTGAAGTTAAATCAGATAAGGACACCAGTCCGATGTTGAATTTGCTTCTTCATCCTCTGCATTGTGGCCTCTCTTGCTAAAGATGTAACACCTAAATAATATTATATGTATAATTACACCTCAATCGTCTCAAAAATATTTATGACCACTTTTCCCCTTTCCAAAATTGACCACTTTTGCTTTCCTGTGGGTTCCCTCTAACGACTGCGCCCTAAAATGATCCCTATCATGGCTGGGCTTTGCTCATGGCCCCGTAGAGTAAAACCAATCAACGCCATGTCATGCGCGAACAGTAGCGCTCAGTACTTTGCCCATTCAATGGTGATCAATCAATTTTAATGCAAATTAGTCTACAGTCAAAGTTGGAAAGAAATGAAATAATTAGTAGAGGGGCAAAGGAACCAAGGGGCACCAAGGCTTGTCTGATTCTTTCTGCACAATGTGGAGCTAGTTGATTGTGGCTACTATAAGCTAGTTGAATCAATAGTAGACGGCTTGTAAACCAATTCCCACTTAACTTTTTCCATAGCTTTCTGCGATTTATGTTGCCAGATAACTGAGACTTAGCCAAAATGACAGCATTCCTATGCGATTTAACTGCAGTGTAAAAGACACAAAAAGACAACAATACTTTTGTCGATACTTTAACAGTGGAGCTGGTGCACATTCTATTTATATAAGTAGCCATTTGCCCAAATATCATCACATATTTGAGGGGTTAACTACAAGAGTGAGAGCACACAATGAAGATTGCAAAAATGCTTACAGACACTTTGGACAGTGTTTTAATGCCAATATCACAGGGATGTGTAATTTAATATTAAGAATAATCACAGACTAAAAACATTTAAGGATAGATTCACTAAGTGTTTGCACGTGGGAGGAAATTCATTTATCTTCAAAAGTACCTTCAGCATTTAGGGACCCTTAGACAAAATTGGCTGGGGTCAAGTATAGCCCCATTGTACGATACTTACTTTCAATTAACATGTCCGTGCAATCGATGCCCTGTCCAGATCGTGGACGCCCCGGAAGGCAGGCAAATGTAACTCATTCTAATCATCTGGACACAGCTATTTCTGTTCCCTGTGTTCAAGTTTGTTTCGTACGTTTTCAGTATCATATGTTTCTTCACAAAGACCGACCTTCAGGGTTATTTCAAACTGACTTTATATTTCATCTATCATGTGGGAATGACCTTGGATCGGAGACCCTGGACCACATCCCTACTGCATTCTGCCAAGTTTACTGGCCAAATCCACCGTGCCTCACTCCACTCTCCATTTCTTCTGACTACCTTCTTCTGGTCCTAGGGTATGCTGGTGGCCCTTCTGCCGAGTATGAAGCCAGCAGAGGTGGTGCTGACTTGCTTGTTTATGGAATACACGTCTATATGTATGTATATACACAATGGGCCTCATTACAAGTCCGGCGGTAACCCTGCCGGTGCTACCAGGAAGTTGCTGCCAGACCCGTAAAAGATTACCGGCGCCTGACTTCCCAGTGCCAGGCAATTACAAGTCCAGCGGCCGGTAAGTCAGACACCAGTAATTCTGTTAATCCCCATTCCCATAGAGTCCTATAGGACTGGCGTGTGGGGACACAGAAGCAACGGCACATTGTTGACGGTGCCGGTGCTTCCGTGGCAGCTTTACCTATCGTGACCGCTGTGCCCGGCAGGGTCAGATCTGTCGGGCACAGCGGCTCTGGCAGGCAAACCCATAGTTTCCCGGTGCAAAAACAAGGATGCTGATGAGCTTACCTGCACCCTTATTTCCAGACAGGCAAACATGAAATGAAGCCCAATCTGTCTATATGAGGGATTCATTAATCATACACCAAGCTGAAAAGCAAGTAGCTAAGTGTTGTGCAAAATGGGGTACAGTGAAACACCAAATTGTGCAAGGTCTTTGTAGAATTGGAGGGGCGTGCTAGACTTCATTTGTGGGCAGGGAGAAAGGATGGGCAAGTGGTAGGTCAGTGCACATCATGGTGTTATCTAAAGAGCAATCTAATTCCTTCCAGAAGTGTAGGGAAGAGGGGGGGCTGTCAGATGTGTACTGATAGATGTCCCTTCTTATGGGTCCCTCACAGGAGAATGTTTGTTTTCTACTTTTCTTTTCTGCAATTCATGGTTTGCAACCTGCCGATATCATGACTTCTTGTATTGGTATGGTGTGGTATTGTTTATTTATAAAGCGCCTATACACAGGCAGTGTTTGAAAGTGCTCAAGGAGGGTGGGAACACGGGGAAAAAACAACAGTCACTCAGAGCCCTTGAATTTCTGAGACGATAACGGTCTGCACAGGCAGTGTAAGTGAATAAGATACATTAACAGTTCAGTTACAGCAAATAGGCCTGATGGCGATTATGCGGTTTTTATCAAGTGCACATTAAGGGGTGAAGATAGGGGAAAACAGATAGACGATCTTCAGGCAGAGATGCATTCAGATCGTGCAACTGTAAGACGGTCAAGGGAGGAGGGGAGGGGGGGCCCAAGTGCACCCAGTAAATTGAGGCTGGGATAAGTGTGGAGATAGCATCTCTCCTGGATTTATTGAGAAGTGAAGTGAGGGGCATGGGGTGCAGGGCCCTGAGACAAGCGCAAAGAGGACTGGCGGCGGTGCCAGGGACCTGTGAAACTCTGAGGTGTGCCAGGCAGCCAGTCAGCAAAGCTGTATGGAAGAGGAGGGAGAGATGGAGAGAGCAGAGAGCTAGGTTAGCAGGGTAAGGGGAGAGAAAAGGAGGAGGAGAGGAGGAAGGTCTTGAGGAGTTTCTGTAATTTAAGAAGATCAGGCACAAGACGGAGGGTTGCAGGGAGGCTATTCCACAGGGAGGCGCCTGCTGAGGATAAGGATCTCCCTCCAAATCTCTGCTTGGAGAACTGGCTCACTCGCAGAAGGTTGGAGGTAGATGAGCGTAGGGCTCAAGAGGGTCTGTATTTAGGTAGGAAATGTTGCAGGTAAGTAGGTAAGTATTGTGCTGACCTTCCAAGATCTTGAGTTTCTTAGCCAGGGAGAATGTAGTGCTTGTTGTCAAAGCCTACTTTAACATAGCTCATGTAATAGAATAGCAAAAAAATCTACTGTTTTTCTTTTGGTAATATTGGTTGCAATGCTTATTTCAAGGGTGAGAGCTGGTTTCTATAACAGCTTCTTTTCACACCCCAGAAAATTGTTTTACTGCTGAGCAGATCAAAATAGCTGGTTTGGAAATCTAATCCACCGCAGAACAGAACTAACTTTTTCTGGTCTTTACACCCAAAGGGACCTTAGAACAAAAAGCGCTAACATACACTGTCAAATGGTTTAACAATTCCACAATCAACTACTATTTGCATGCACAGGCTGCACACATTTCAGAAGTCAAATAATGTAAGAGGTGCCTGCTCTATTCATTTCTGCTTCTATCCATTGCATCTCCCAAGAGCAAATATTACATGGGCCATTGAGGTTTTTATAGTAAAAATACTAGGTTGCCCCAATTTGGTGAACGCTTGCATTATTAAGGACTGGTTTAGTCCAACATTACTCCTGCTTCCAGTGTCCATTTTTCGTTGAGGCAGATTATTTGGTAATCAGTCATAAACAAATGCCATTGCAGGTCTTGGAGTTTTAATGATAATCCTGTAATATTCCAAGATACTATATTTACCATGTAAATTCAATAGGGAAGTTTGTAAATCAGGTAGGTGAAGCATGGTTGTGTTACTGGGGGGCCCCAAAAGTCATCCCTGGCAGTTGCCTCAGTGCTCCTGTTATTCCCCTGGGCCTGCTACCTGCATACCTAAAGGGGCGTCACTTATAATAAAACAGGGGCTTTTCCTGAGCTGGCTAGAAGAACCTTGGTGTGGTAGAGTTCTGAACTCAATAGCAAGCAGCACATCACTTAGAGCACTATCAACAACAACCAAGCTATTCACTTTAGAAGCATAACCAGGGTGAGTCGAGCCTTTGATTTCAGCAATATCTGAGGGTTTAACAGAGCAACACTGCCTTACCTAGTGGATCCAGTGAATGCATTTATTTAAACATGCATCCACAGACTCCCTAGATCCCTTTGCATACTGATTACCACTCTGTGATTTAAAGGAAAACATACTAATGGCAGATCAATAGAATTTACCCAAAAGGGCTAGGCACATGCCCCATTTATTAAGAGGGCTTGGCATTGCTTAGTTTTGACTTCAACCTGTATTTACATCACTTTGATCGGTGTGAGACATTCTGTTTGCTAATTAGTTCCCACCACCTATTATTTTAGGGCTTGCACCATGGACCTCTGCAAGAATCACTTGACTGGCCAGCTTCATTACCTTCAGGTAGAGAATACATAATCTGAGTGTGCTTCTCAGTGACTTAGTTGCAAGAACACCCTTCCTTAAAGTGCAGGTGGCCACTAATTATCAGTAGATCTTAGGTCCTACACTCCCAGTCCTTTGAGATAAATCTTGACTTCCTCTGCCCTCTTTAACGAGCCCCATTCTTCTCCACCATATCCACCATCTGAAGTCTTGAGCCCTCCACTAATAGACACACAGTACAACACCTTTCGGTGTATCTATGCAGAGTCCAACAAGCCTAGCTGTCTGACCCACATCAATGATCTCTCTGTATCCTTAACGCAGCATCTTTTATTTCATTATAGATGATTGTTTACTGATAGTCCTCCCTGATATAGACTGTGGAGAACAATTGGGAAATTTGGTGTTTGACTTTGGTGTCTACATTTTGCATTTAAAGAAAGCACGATTCACCTCTTTCCTGCTTTTAGCAGCTTAAATCCTTCATTAATTTTGTCGAAAGGTAATTTATGAGTGAGTAGTTCCTCCAGATCGAACTTCTTCTCCATATAATCAGAAACAAGTTTCGGGACAGCGTCTTTTGTCTTCCAGCCTACAAAGCAATAAAGAGGTATACATCTGGTTAGCTCTTTCGCACTGTGTATATTGAAGTTGCAACTCGCAGTGTAACTGCGATACCATGACAAACTACAAGTACAAATTAGAATGAATCAAGGAAAGAGGGGCCTACATCAACTCAAACTTCCACTTGCCTGGGAACTTTATATCATCCACACCAGAAATCTGCACCCGAGTTACTAATCAAGTACAGGGAGATGAGACTGTCCACCAAAAGGCACATCAGGGCAACTCCAGAAATATTTCTAGGCCAACTTGGGGATGTGGTCAACATTCTGGACAATAACAAAAGACAGGACTGTCGGCTTTCAAATGAGAGCAGTCTGCGGTTTCACAACACAGCAAACCCACGTAGTATGTGAGCAATAAAGAGTGTGGCTAGTGAAAAAACCAAGAGAAAGTAGCAGAGGCATGGGATAATGGTATGAGAAGAAGACAGTTATACAATCTCCAGAACGTATTACAAGAAAAAACAGAAGTAGTGCTCTTTAACATGGGAAGAAATGGGGCGACGATGATTAACAGACTCAGAGTGGGGTATGCTTGTCTGAATAATTGACAACACAAAATAAATAAAAGAGACAATAGCAACTGCTATGTTTGCAATATTACAGAGACAGTGGAACAGTCCCTACTGCAGTACAGAAAATGAAGGATGCAGAGAGAACGGTTCTATGTGATTTTTCCGCATCGCCTCTTTTGGCCCAGCTGCACCTGTCAGCCCCTGCATGCATTTGTGTGTGTTGCGGGGACTGACTATTCGGGTCTGTTGGGTTTGATTTTTGTAGGAGTCTGAAAGAAACCATTCCACCAAAAGAAAGACATCTTATCCCTACTGATCTTGTTCTTATTCCACCTCAAGGAACATACATCAGGTTGGCACCCAAGTCAGAACTTGCATGGAAGTTTGGCATTGATGTCCTGGCTGGGGTGATCAACCCTGATTTTAGAGGGGATATAAAGGTAATACTCCAAAACCATGGAGAGGGAGCCTTTCAGTTCCAAGCAGGAGACCAAATAGCCCGCGGAATACTTGAAAGAGTGATGCTGCCTATGCATAGGGATGAGATCAAGAAACATGTTACTGAAAGAGAAGCTTTAGGCTTTGGGGAAGCTGATGCTCGACCTAGTTCGATCCAAACCTCAGCCATACATGACAAAAACTCTGAAATGCTCCCTGACTTGGCCTTTGCTCAGCGGAACGATCCACTACTTGCTGACGCCTTCCTAGAGGTTGTTCCGCAGTCTGAGGGTCGGAAGGGAGGATGGCCATTTTTCTTTTTAAAGAAGGGACTCCCATATTGAGGGCATGTTACTTCTGAAGGGATGCCAAGAATACAGCAAGTGGTTCCCCGAAGTCACAAGCAGATAGTGCTTGAGATCGCACACTCACATCTCACAGAAGAGCATTAAGGTCAAGCCAAGATAAGGCTCACTTCTCCAACAAGTTCTATTGGCCAGGGATACATTTAGACATGAAATATTTCATTGAAACCTGTGAATTATTTCAGCGTACCAGTACTAATTTTCCACCACCAGCCCCCTTAAAAACATTACCCATCATCAACGTACCATTTTTGAAGATTGGAATGGACATCATAGGCCCTCTTGAAAAATCTATGCTAGGGAACAGAAATGTGCTGGTGATTCGTGAATATGCCAGCCGATACCTAGAGGCATTTCCCTTGCGTAATAACACCACCCAGCAGATACTCAAGCATATGCTTCCTTTCTTTTCTCAAGTGGGTTTCCGTAAGGAAATTCTAACGGACCAGGGAACTACCTTTATGGGTAAGCTCATGCGGAAAGTAACAGAGCTATTTCATCTAACCACCTTGAGAACATCAGTTTTTCATCCCCAGACGGACAGATTAGTTGAACCATTCTTAAAAAGCTTGTTGACACAGACCAAATCAAATGGGATCAAATGATTCTGTGGTGTCTGTTTGCCATAAGGAAATCACCTCAAGCCTCCACTGGTTTCTCACCCTTTGAATTATTGTATGGGCAAGAAGTCGTAGATGTTTAGATATGCTTCGAGAAAACTGGCAGGAGAGGGAAGAGGCTCCAATACCATTGTCCCTGGCACCCTCTCGGATACAAGAGCATTTGGCAACTGTCCTATCTCTAGTTCAAGATCACTTGGTAAAGCACAAAGCCAACAGAAAGTGTCCTACGATAAGGAGGTGTCACTTAGATCTTTTTCCCACAGGCAAAAAGTTCTTGTGCATCTCCCTACCTCAGATAACAAGCTTATTTCTAAGTGGCATGGGCCGTATGAGTTATATTATAATTTACTCACCATAGTGGCTAACATACTCCTGGTCCAAAGTCCCCTTTCCTCCATGCTGTATGGGCGTCCCTTGCTAGGGATGGGAGATGGAATCCTATTCACCAGAAAAATCATCTTCCCCTTTAAATTTGTAAGTGCACGGGGTGCGACCTTGGGAGCATGTGCTCCGCTGACTCCACCCACCAGCACCACTCCTCAGTCCCCTTTGAAGCATCGACAATATTAACATTGCCTAATGACACCTACCGAGATCCCGAGATCAGTCTACCGAGATCCTGCCACATCTCCAAACATAGACGAAATGCCAACTGGCTGCCAATCCGGGACAGAATCACCATATGTACTCTAGCCATCACACACAAATGCCTCACTAACTCTGCCCCGAAATACCTGGCAGATAAACTCTGCCCCTACCAACCCACTCGTATCACCAGATATTCTAACTCCTCAAACCTAGTGGTCCCAAGATACAACCTAAAATCAGCAGGTGGTGCCAGCTTCCCAGTTCAAGCCGCCAAATGCTGGAATGCCATCCCCACCACCCTCAAACAGGAATCTTCCTTCCTCGCCTTCAAAGCTGGCATAAAAACCTGGTTAAGCAACAACCCTTCTCAGTAAGAGGCTAGCTGCCTCCCATGCCGGACCCTACTGGAACCAGGGTCCACTTTTGCATTTCCACAAGTGCACCTCATATTCCGACCCAGCTGTAACCAGGGTCCTATTTACTGTTATTTATCTGTATAACCTGTATACCTGTTTTTATACCTGTAACTTATACTCTCAAGTGCCCAGTTACCCCAGGGTTCGGCGTGCGATATAAGTAATAAACAAATACAAATACACCAGTTTTATTAGGGGGGATGGTGGGAAGTATGGATGAAAGCAGGGCTATGGACTAGGAGTATGTTAGTCACCATGGTGAGTAACTTATAATTACTCCTATGTCCCGTCCCCTTTCCTCCATACTGTATGGGCGAGTACAACTGAATGTAGCCCCAGGTTGGAGAGATGGTCTCTTAAGAAAACAAGTTCCTTAACACTGCCTGACTAAAAGCAGTCTCCAACCTGGAACCGGCATCCAAGCAGTAGTACTTGCAGAAGGCAGAGGGTGTAGACCACGTAGCCGCCTTGCTGATAACCTGCCACGGGACATGCCTCTGGAAAGCAACCGCTATGTTTTTAGGGCGGATTGCGTGGGCATGCATATTTGCTGGAAGAGGTTTGTACTGCCCTTCGTATGCCTCCTTGATGGCGGTAACCATCCACCTTGTTATGGAAGCCTTGGAGGCTTGACAGCCAGGCTTTGACCGACCAAAGGTGTCGAAGCGAGCCTCTGATTTGAGGAAGCGCTTGGTCCTGTCCAGGTAGTATCTCAGTGCACGCCTCACATTCAGACAGTGCAATACCCTCTGAGCGTCATCCTTAGGGTCCGTGAAGAACGTTGGTAACACTACCACTTTAGGTAAGAAGGCAGGGTGAGTTCTAAGCACCACCTTGTCCTTATGAAAAGAAGTACAAGGCTCTGAGACAAACAGCACCTGGATTTCACAGATCCAGCGTGCCAAGGTAAGGCCCACAAGGAGGGCCATCTTAATGGTGACTAGCCTAATGTCCGCGGACGCCATAGATTCGAATGGTTTATGTGCCAGGGCGCCCAAGACCACAATAGTTGGATAAAGCCTGATCAGGCCCGCTAAGTGACTTTTAACCACTGCGTAAGAGGATGAGAATACCTCCTCCTCTGAGTTCCTGTAGGCTCTGATGGCCGCCAGATAGGTGCAGAATGTGTCTACCTGCACCCCGAGTGTGCAAGGTGTGTAGAGAAGGATAGCATGTCGTTCAACATGCAGGTCAACTGATTGACCTGCTTTCATTCCACCCACTGACAAAACCTGGTCCACTTGCATTTGTACTGGCTCCTGGTAACATCGCTTCTAGCCCCTTGTATAATGTCTAGGTTAGCTTGCGACAGATGCAGATGCCTCAGCATGACCTGTTCAGGTACCACGCTGTGTGGGCTAACTTCTGAGGGGCAGGGTAGATCACCATGCCCCCCTGCTGATAGAGTAGGTCTGCTGGGCCCAGTACCATGGCCTTGCTGGCCACCTTGAGCTATCAGAATGATACGGAGGTGCTGGGAATCCCAGATCTTGCAGATTACCCTGTGCACCAGGGGAGTGGGAGGGAAGGCATAAGCGTTCATGTTGTTCCACTGGATCTGCATCGCATCGCCCAGAGAGCCCCTGTCGCTGCCAGGACGCAAACTGGGGGCACCTCCTGTTAGACCAGGTGGCAAAGAGATCCACTGAGGATGACCCCACTAGCTGAAGATCCCCTGAAGGACCTGTTCGACTAACTGCCATTCGTAGTTGTCCACACCCGGCCTGCTGAGCCTGTCCGCCTCTAGGTTAGACTGCCAGGTGCATGTTGTTTACCAGGGCCCACTCCCGACTGCTAGAGTGCAGAGGGGGAGACATGGTACCACCCTGATTGTTGTAATACATGCTGGTGGAGCTGTCCGTTTGAATGAGGATCACCTTGCCACTGATCATCGGGAGGAAGGCTTTGAGAGTGAGCCAAATGGCCAGTTGATGTGGGCCGCCTGCTCCAGATGGGACCATACCCCACGGACACAGCCCACTAGGGATGAATCTGTGGTGATGGTGACCCGAGGTGCTGGTTGACGGAAGGGCCGGCCTATCTGCAGGTTGCTGTCTGTGATCCACCAGACTAGGTCCTGGTGGAGAAGCTGTGGGATGCTGACCCTCGCCGCCTGGGAATCGTTCTCCTGGCTCCAGGAGGCTGTGAAGTTCAACTGCATCCTGAGCCTCGTATCCGGTACTGCTAAGAGACATGCGACCATGATGCCCAGGAAGTGTTGGTACCACCATTCCGAGGTCACTGCTCTGCTAAGAAAATGCCCTGTGGCCCTCTTGATGGCTGTGATCTTGTCCTCTGAGGGGAAAATCCTCTGGAAGCTTGTATTCCAGATGAGGCACAGGAAGGTTAGACTCTGTGTGGGCTCCAACTGAGATTTCTTGAGATTGATGGAAAATTCCAGCTCGTGTAGTGTATTCATGAGGGCAGCAGTGGTGTGGTGGACTGCCTCTGGAGACCTTGGCCTGACGAGCCAGTCATCTAGGTATGGGTAGATGGGGTGACCCTGAGCAGGGCTGCCACTGTTCATCAGTCTTGTAAAGACCCTGGGCTCTGAATTGAGGCTAAAGGGTAGAACCTTGTATTGGAAATGAAAACCCATGATCCTGAACCTCAGGAAGGACCGATGGGGCTGCCAGATCGGGACCTGTAGGTAGGCATACTTCAGATCCAGGGAGTACATGCAGTCTCCCACACACTTTTTATCCACTATAAGCACTGGGGTAACCATCTTGAACCTTTGGAGAGGAAGGGAAAGGTTCAAGGTGGAAAGGTCCACCACAACTCTAGGCCAGCCTGGTTCTTCTTGTGTATGGTGAAAATCTGTGAATAGAAGCCCAGACCCCGCTGAGAGGCTGGGACTTCCTACAGTGCCAGACTCTCTACGAGTGAGCGAATTTCCATTGTTGTACCTATCTGTGGGAGCGGAGGGCAGGAGGGAGGAGAAGGAGTGATAGGGTGCCGGAAGCCCATGGATACTACAGAGAGGATCCATTGGTCCGTGAACCTTGTTCGCCAGCATTGCGCATGAAGGGCAAGCCTGCCCCCCAACTGAGACACATGGATCAGGATGACTGTGTCGTACTTTTTTGCCCTCTGAGGCTGGGGCTGAGGAGGAAGACTGGAAAAAGCCCTTGTGAGCCGCCTTGTGCTGCTTGCGACTGTGCTGGCTGGGGGATCTTTCTGGTTATCTGGACCGTCTCTCCTGGAAGCCCCTGAAGCTTCCGAAGGACCGACCCTTGTCTGGGCGCTGATGCGCCTGGCTGTATGCCCTGGGGTGGACTTAATGAGGATTGGTAAGGACTTGGCAGTCTGCAAACTATTCTTCTCGAGTTCCTCATCCCTACGGATGCTACTACTACTAGTATGGAAGAGATCACCCCCCCTCGAAAGGAAGGTCCAGAATACGCTCCTTGACATCGGGATTGAACTTCGTACCCCGTAGCCAGGCCGTCATTCTCATGTCAGTAGCAATACATATGGCACACCCTGAGGTGTCGATGTGAGCCACCACGGACACATTATGTCCTGCGCTACTATTTTGTCTTCAGCCAGCCAACCTTGAAGCACGCCTGGCTCTGCACAGGAAGCTCAGGAAGGAAATCTGTGATCTCTTGCCAGAGCCTCTGGTTGACCGCCGCCAACATGTCATCCTCATTGGACTGACGCCAATGTAGAGAAGCATTGGAATAGATTTACTTTCCATATGCTTCCAGGATCTTTTCTTCCTTACCCAGGAGTGCAGAGGCTGATATAGTCGAGGACGATTGTGGTTTGGAGTACAGCGAAGCTGCAGCAATCACAGAGGAGTGTGGCTGGGGGTGAGCTGACAGTAACAGGGTGTCCCACTAAATTTGCCTAAACTTGGCATCGAGGCGCCTGTTGGTAGACTGTGTAGAGTGTGGTTTGAGCCATCCTTTTTTGGCAAGCGCTACCACGTCTTCTGCATAGGGATTCCCATTCTAGCTGAGGGGTGTATAGTGAGAACCTCTGCCAATACTCCTGCCTCTGGTTGTTCCACCTCTGGCTGTGGGAGCAGCAAATACTCAGCGAGGCCTGTGAGCCGTTGGTAAAAGGCCTTCGCCGACAATGGCATGTCAGGGTCCCCCTCTTCATCTGTGTCCACCAATGTGGCCTGCTAGTCCGGTGCAGCTGGAGGAGCGCTGGGAGCAGGGGGCTGCGGCGTGCTGATAGGCGTTGGAGGCTATTGCAGCGGGTAAGGGGCTACTGTGACTGGCAAAGGCATGGGAGCCGGTGTCGTAGGAACAGACGCGGGCAGCTGGAGCTGCATTGGGCCCGGAGGAGCTGGACTCAAGGGCGGGGTGGCCGTGTGTGCTGGAGGCTGTACCGGAGGGAGTATGTCCCTGATCACATCCCTAAGGATGACGCTCATCTGCGGGGACCTCATGAGGGTAAGGAACCTGTCAAAGAACCTGTATTCACATGCCAGAGGAGCGCTTGCTGGAGCCGGCATAGGCCGGAGGGCTCTGAGGTTGCTGAGACCTGGGCGTGCCCTGTCTTGCTGTATGTGGCGAGGTGTATCTGCCCTGCGACATTGATGAATATGCCGTGGGCAAAGTGCCAGGCGATGACCAGTCCCACCTGGAAACTTGTTCCCTTACCTGGTCCCCAAAGGGGGATGTGTCGGGTGAGCCACCTTTTTGTCTGGCCTAGCGGCCATTTTTTCCGGCTGCATGCAATGTCCCTGTGTCGTGGCACTTGCCGCGCAGGGCCCGGCTTCCTCCAGGACACGGAGTGGTGGAGGTTGAGGCCTGCCCTGCACCTCAGGATGGGGCCTGGTAGGCAGATTGCCCTCGGCTATGGTGCTTGTAGTGCTGCATACAGGTGCCCCCTCAGACATCAGTCCAGTATTAGGGCGTAGCCTCTCGGGTTGAGATCAGTAATAGAACCTTGCGGTCCCTCAGCAGAGTCACTGTTGGGATCTCGCAACCCCTCGGCCTGGTGGCTGGTAGCTAAAGCAGCCTTGGTACGTGTGCTGGTACCAGTAACTGATAGGTCCCTCCTGCTCGTGCGCTTCCTGGGGAAGGAGTCGCCTTTGAGGGGTGCGGAGGAGAACAGTGCACCTACCTGGTCTTCTGCTTAACGAATGCCTTTAGGTCCTCTGGAGGCGATTTCCTGAAGAGCTCCCTCCACCTGGCTAATCTGTTCTTCAGAGAGCGTGGTGTCAGTCGTTGCACGCAGTACAAGTGATTGGGACCAATGCAGCAGAGGCAGAGAGCGTGGGGGTCAGACGTAGGGAAGAGACCCTCGCTGGCTGGACACCTGCTGAAGCCTGCAGACGTCGACATGTGCGAGGGAGGAGCGTGGCGCCAGAGCACAGAGCGGTATCTGATTAAAAGATAAGAAAAAGAAGACAAAAGTACTTCTCAGGGTAAGCGTGCATGGAATCACTAGGCCGAGGTCTAACACTGAGTGCTGGTGAAAGCGGCCCACTACCATCAACATGGAAAAGAGGACTGGGGAGTGGCAGCGGTGGTCTGAGTCAGGGGAGTGCATGCTCCCAGTACAGCGCCCCTGCGCCCATTTAAATATAAAGGGGAAGATGATTTTATGGTGAAAAAGGTTCTGTCTCCCATCCCTAGCGAGGTACGCCCATACAAAATGGAGGAACGGGATGCAGGAGTATGGACAAGACAGGACCTTGTAATTATAAGTTCGCTCAGCCAGACCATTGCCAGATGACACAAATTACCATAACAACTTATTAAAAGAGGGGAACGACAACACCTCTGAACCTAATGCCATAATATGATATTGTTTAATACCAGAAGAGCTTAAAGCAAAACTGGGGGATTTTTCCTTTAAACTGGTTTTCTCTGCGACTCCTGCAATGATAGGTACCTCGTTTTGTACTGGTTGTGTTCTTGTCGCGTCTCAAATTGTATAACCGCGAAAAGCCAAATACCGCTCCTTATAATAAGTCTAATAATAGTCAATGAGAACATGCACCAAGATTGTTACACCATCACCATTATTTATTCATCTGATGCTGTGTGCCCTTTAGATGACACGTGTTTCGGCTATCCACCTTCCTCAAATCATGGCATATTTGGTATTTCATGAGTCCGCAGTGATCTCACCAGTTCTTTCATATTATTTGGGTTAAATCCCATTTTATTTACATAAGTTTGTCATAATGTGTTTGCTCTCGTAGTAAAGGGCACACAGTATCAGATGAATAAATAATGGTGTTGGTGTAACAATCTTGATGCATTTTCTCATTGAGTTTTACTAATACCACAAGAGGTAAACAACACTACTCTAATTCCCTCTGATATCACTGAAACACAACAAAAAGATTTTCATGAATTGCTAGAGCAATTCCCTGATGTGTTTTGTGAAGAGCCAGGCAGGGTGAAAGGAATATACCATCACATCCACACCCCTGCAGGCAAGTTAGTACATCTTAAACCGTACCGACTGCCTGAGGCCGGCAGAAATACTGTCATCAAAGAAGTAAAGCAAATGCTCCAGGCCAACATAATTGAGCCATCTACCAGGCCCTGGTTCTTCCCCATTGTGTTAGTGGAAAAGCCAGACAAAAGTTGGAGGTTCTGTATAGACTTCCGAAAGGTAAATAACATCTCAGCCTTCGACGCCTACCCAATGCCTCATATTGACGATCTTATTGACACATTGTATAGTGCTGTCTATACCCCGGAGGGTACTGGCAAGTTCCCCTACATGAACCAGATAAAGAAAAGACTGCTTTTGCCACCCCGCTGGGTCAATATCAGTTTAAGATCTCACTCTTTGAGTTGCATGGTGTCCCAACAACTTTCCATAGATTGATGGACAAAATTCTCCAGCCTTATTCAGAATTTTGCGGGGCATACATCGACGGCTTCTTAATCCACAGTCCAACCTGGGAAGACCATTTATACCATCTATACACTGTGATAAGGGCCTTGCGAAAAGCTGGGTTAATAGCCAACCCGAGAAAATGCAAGTTATCTCAACCCGTCATAACATTTTTATGGTTCTTTGTCGGAAATGGCAGTGTTCGGCCTCAAGAGGAAAAAGTTAGCAGTCTTAGAGTCTCCTACGCCCCAAAACTAAAAAGGATTTAATATATTTCCTAGGGTTAATTGGGTACTATCAAAGGTTCATAACTAATTTGTCCACTAAGACAGCCAGATTGACTGACAAAATACAAAACACAGAACCCCAGAAACTTAAATGGAATAAGGAGGACGAAATATGTTATCGGTCCTCAGGCAAACATTCTGTGAAATCTCTTTCCTTAAGGTAGAACACTTTTCTAAGGACCTCATATTGCAAAATGACATTCATTGACTGGTTTAGGTGCAGTATTATCCCAAGTTCATGACGGGCTAAAACACCATATTTTATACACTAGCCGAAAAATTGTTCTCCAGGGAAAATAACTATTCACTGATTGAACTTAGCAATCAAGTGGGCCATCATCCATCTTAAATATTATTTGTTGAGCAAAACATATGGGTTGATCACTGATTACTCCCCGCTAATATTGATCAGTCAAAGAAAAGAGTCCAACCCAAGAGTTATGCAGTGGTTCTTTGACTTACAACCTTATTGCTTCTCAGTGGAACATCGAAAAGGCAAAGAACAAGGACATGTAGGTTTCCTTTCGAGGTTCCCCTGTGAAGCAATACAGTCCAAACCGCATAGGGGAAGGGTTTTTGAGAAACCTAACAGTATTCTCCCACCCACTCCCTCAGGATCTTCCATTCAGGTGGCCATCGAAGGGCCATCACTTTTGGATCCTGACCCTGGGGGTGGACAAGCTAGGGAGGATCACCTGAGTGGAGGGTCACGGGGGATTGGGAGGAGGACACCCGAGGGTGAGACATGGTATTTCCCCCGGTCATGAAAACACCCAAACCTACTCTCCCTGAGCCTTTGTGGGGTGTTTACAATCTCACCCTATCTCCCCCTCCCCATTGCCAACACAAACTGAGACGAGGCGGAGGCAACCAAGATCAGTAAAGATTATCCACAGGAATAACATGGGGAAAGTAAGGGTAACCTACCCTAGAAATAACTCAGGTTGTCCCACTAATAGAGTCAGGCACAGTCAGGCATTCAATGGTAACTACTCACACCTGACTCCACTTGACTGAGTTCACAATAAAAGGTGTGGGCTTGCACAAAGAAATGAACGAACTGGGAATGCAGTCTGGACCGGAGGAGTCCAGGAGCAGAGAGAAGCAGGAGCTGAAGGCTGTAGGACGATGGCGTATCGAAAACATTGGCCTGGTGTGGATTTAGGGCTGCAGCGTGGTGAGGGAGCCATGCCTCCAGGGAGCCAGAGAAGTGCAGCCAGCACTCTGCTAGCCAGGTTCAAAAAAGTGCTTGTTCCCTTGGGGCCTGTACCGACCCCAAAGGTGCATGTGGGGCAGGGGTTAGACACTGACCTCAACCTCGCATTTCCTGGAGGAACCGCCTCTCAACATGACGCTGCCTGGTGAGATTTCGTAGAGAATGTGAGAGAAACCCATAAGCGTGCCTTTGGATGAGAGCAGAGCGGGAGAAAAGCATGGACAGGAAAAGCGGTGCTGAATTGCAAGGAAAGGAAAGTGTAAAGGCTGGACGCAAGAGTGAAGCAGAAAGTGTAAATGATAAAAGACAGCTGAAAGCAAAGCGAAGCAGAAAATATAAAAGTGACAGAACAGAGCAGAAAGTAAAGCGAAAAGCAAAAGACTGATCAGGGCGAACAGAGAGAAACAGTTAAGAAAAGCACAAGTTTGACTGGCGCGTAACAGGAGAAGAGAGGGGCACAAGAAGAGTTAATGAAAGGTGCCAGGGGCACGATAAAAAGAAAACCGAAAAGAGGGTGCAAAGTAGAACAAGAGAATAAAGGACAAGTGCCAGGGGCACAATAAGAAAAGCAGGAATAAACCGCGCAAGCGTGCACGGAAAGGAAAGAAGTAGTAAAGGGCTGCAGGAAGCATCTAAAGTAAGAGGAGGAAAACAAAGAGAGGGGCAAAGGGTCAGAGTGGTTGCGCTCAGGAAAAGCAAAAAGCCTGGCATTTGCGAAAGCCTCTGATTCTACCCCATAAAAGGATGGTGGATGGGAAAGATTGCCAATAAGAAAAAGGTACATTCTGACCAGCTGAATATTGTGTTTTGAATTAGAGGTGCCTAAACTTGGGGAAGGGCACCCTGTGAGATCAAGATAGAACTGTGATACATTATGTTTTGTGTTTGATAGCTGGAAGAGGCCTTAGCTTGTGGAAGCAAAACCCTGAGAGGCCTATCAAAGAGTGCATCCTGATAACAGTGATTTTGTGTTTAGAAGTTGGAAGGGGTCTGAGCTTGGGGAAGGGAACCCTAATAGGCCCAATTAAGTTGAAGAGTTGTTCGTTGTCTTTATAATGTTAAAAGGATTAAAGTGTGGGGAAGGGAACCCCAAGAAGCTTACAAAACGAACTGAGTTACATTTTTCCATGGTGTTTTGAAACTTGAACAAGCGGAAGATTGGGAAGGGAAGACAATGAAGGTAGTTGGAATAACTAAAATGGCGTTGTGGAGAAGTTCTTACAAACAACCCTGTTGATTGAACTCTTTTGTATGACAATGACCAAACAGCACTTGGTGAGAAGAGCACCTGAAACCAACTTTGGTTTCCCACTTTTTGTTGAACCACTATTTATCCTTTTTTAAAGACTTCCTATCACATTTAGGTACAGAGTGAGGGCAGGCATAGGTTTAGACACAAACAGACTTTTATTTTGGACCATTAGACAACAACGGCCATTAGAAACATCAGTTAAGGCGACTATCCCTTCATATTGGCCATATTTTTGCGGCAATATTAAGGCATGGAAACTGCGGGGGACACCCCCGCAGCCCCTGCATTATTTTTAAAGGAGCAGGGGACACCCCCGCAACCCCTGCTCCCAAAAACCCCAAAAATTATACCCACCAAAACCTTTGCCTATAGCCGTTCCGGACGACCATATATACGGCGATATTTTTGGTGGGGATAATATGTAGTGATACCTTCAGAGTTGGGGCCATTCAGGCATTACACCAACCCAGGAACCTTAGTAAATAAATGTTTTCAAACAAACCCTTTTGAGCGTGTGTCTCTCTTGATACCATGCATGTCTAGCAGTGGCCACAGCCCTAGAATGATTTGACTTAAAGAGTTGAACTTTGTGCAACTAGTAGGCCGGTAGATGACTATTCAGTGATCCGATCCTTGTGATTGCATGCTGATTCTTGCCATCTCTTTCCATGCTGCGTATTCAACCGGTAGGTAGAGATTTATTTTATATTCATTCAATGTGTATTCATGTTTGCATTATATATTTATTTTCTTCAACATATGTAAAACAATTATTTTCTCATTTTATATATATATATATATACATATATATATATATATGTGTGTGTGTCTTTTATTTACTCTCCTTCACTTTCAGTTTTGTGACTTTGGATTTTTTCCATTAATAAATAATGTATTTTGAACACCCACCATAGGAAATGTCTTTCAAATGATATAAGTAGGCTTTGCAATGCCACTAATTCAAGCAGTGTACATTTGTTGATGTATTAATTTGATTTTAATTGATTGCAATAAGATGATTGGGGTTGTAGTCGTTTTGTGCTGTGGTGCTGTCAGGGGGATAAGAGTTCTCTTGTGATATAGGGATGGAAGTGAGTTTGGTATGTCTTATCAATAATTTGCTTCAGCGCTTAGTGATAGGTGTACTTTGCATGGTCATAGTGAGTGTAGTGTTAGTATGTGTGTGTTGCATGATGTCTGTTGTGCATGGAGGTGGGTGGGATGATGGTTTTAGTGATGCTCCCCTTGAAAAGTGTCACTTGCCGTCACAGGTGAAGGTGATATCTACAATGGAAAAAGGTAGCTGGCTGAAACCTCCTCTATTTGGTATTCTTGAGTAGTGCAGCCTTCTGATGCACATGCAGAGTCTGGAATTATATGTGTATGTCTTTACACTGCCATTGTTTACTTGTTGCTATTGTTTGCACATGTGTAAATGGTATTACTTTGTATGTTATGGCTGTTATAGGAGGCTATTAGGTATGAATTTGCCTCATCCTCTTTTATGACATCATGGGAGAATAGTATGGAAATCGTAACCAACTGCTATCACATGACAGCAATGATATACAGCATATTCTTTGAAAGTTTGTTTTTATTTTCGGGTAGCTGAATGTTAAGAGGAGGTGACACCTGTTAATAGTAAACCCCTGCAATCTTGGTCTATGACTACAGCACATAGGTTGCAAAACATGCAGGGTGGCCATACACAATATAAAAGTCTAGTTGAGTAACTTTTAACTACAGGGTGTATTGCACCTTAGAGCTCTGAATGACAACAAACAATGTATGCTTCCATCTCATATTTTATCAGATGTCACTCAGAACTCTTCCATGTAATATATCCCGCTAATTGCTAGCTACACATCTATACATCTATATGTTCAATTCTTACTTACGCTCTCCGAGTTACCAATATTTTTTATTTCCTTTTCTCTAGTGATTGGTTTACTAATGTATTTATTATTCTAGGGATTCTGACTTTTTGAGTAGTTTGGTTCTGCTTACTACATACTACATACATAGTTAATGTTTAGTGTTGTGGAGGGAAATTGTTTGTGAGGTTACATAATTTCAGCGAACCAGTTAATGTTTGCTGCTATCATGGTTAAAGTTTCTTACTAACACAGGTAAGGATTTCTAGTCACACAATGAACATTTTCTACTGACATAGTTACCATATCCTCCTAACACAGCAGCTTTGAATATGCTATTTGTATAACATTGTTTAGGCCAAGCATAGTGTGGTCATTATAGAAAATGCTTTTATTACTTGAAAAATACGTATGCTTTTTTGTGATTTTAAGTTCCTCATTTCATAATGTTATGTCCTAGGGTTGTACCTCTTCTTCAGTTGTTGGCAAGCAGTTAGTGGATTCTCTTGTGTGGTAGAAAGTGGGATCCGGCTAGTGCCTTGAGTGTTGGCTCCTTTAGGCAGATGTTTTATTATGAAAGGACAAGGTAAAATGTGTTAACCAAGTTTCAGTGACCTATAATGTTTTGACACATTTCCTTGCCTTCACCTAACAACATTATAGTGGTGTATAATAAATTTCTCTCTTTCCACAGCGTGTGTGTTACATTGTGATTGGGTGTCACACTGGCAAAGGGCTCTGTCATGAAGTCTTGTGCCTTGACCTGGGACAGGCACAGGGATGCCATTTCACCAAAATGCCAGGGGTAGCGAAGTGACATCACGTGACCCTTGAACTCTGATGACGTCACAGGAAGTGATGTCATTTGACCCCACCCTGAAGCGACATCACAGGGAGCAATGGAGCCCAACCTTTCACCCCTTAACAAAGCAGGAAGTGGCATCACATAGCATTGTTCCTAAGTAAACTACAATAAATATGGTTACAATATCACTGTAATGTGATAGACATTTTATACAAGAATGCATTGCCATATGTATCATTAATATCAGTGTGTATACGCACATATAGCCAAATTACTGTGAATGCAGTGAGCAAATATGCATACAATATCACCCAAACTGTGTTGGTACTCATTTATGGACCTCAGGAGGATGAAAGGCTGAGTTTGCTTGCTGGGATTCGAACCTGCAACCTGCAGATCACACACACATTGCAGCAGCGGGCACTCAAACCACTGAGCTTTCTTACCAGCTATAGCTATTTTACCGGCTATAGTAAAACGGGCAATTACATGTCTTAATGTTCTCAAAGTCAGAAAGCAAATTACACTCTGTAGTGGATACCAATAAACTGTTAACTAATGTTTAACTGCAGGCCAGTTCACCTGCAGGTCTGGTGCAAATTTGGCCACATGTCAAGCCTGCGTGGATCTACTTTTCAGGCTCCATAGGTTGGCAAAATACATACCATTGGGAGGGTTCATAACTGTGTATTAAAGAATTTAGAGTAGCGCAGGAAAAGCAGCACACTCACACAGCATCACCTACTCTGGGCACTCGTTACCTCATGCATGGACACAAACATCCTGAACAGCATGCCATGGAGATAGGAAAGATAGACACATTACAACAAAGCCTGAATTGTGGCACAATGAAATCAAGGGCCACTTGATGTGCTGTGTTCAAACATTCCTACACCGTACACAAGCTTTTAGGTACAAGGATTTTATCAAGTGACCGATGACACCGAGATGGAATGTCTATTGATGATTCTAACAGAGACAACAGCAGAAAAAACATGCTATAACTGCAGCTTGAAAAATTCTAAATACATATAGTTTTTGTCTGCATTGTGAATTTGAGGTGTTTAAGAACAGACTGAATCAGTGACTCACCCCCTGAAGTGTGCATGAAATAAACCTTTAATGAGTCAGGCAATTATTGTATAGAATTCCAGAAACACTATTTGTAATTCCTATTCTTTCATAATTATGGTCACTGCTCAAAGTGTTATACCTGTGGAACCCGTTTTTTTAAGAGGCCTGAACAAGAAAGCCAACCACTGCAGAAACAAAGAGCCACATGGCGCTGTCCACGGCCCAGGAGGTCCATTTACAAAAACAAAAAAACAGAAATGTATTTTTTTAAGGGGAGCAGGGGAGACCACAGAGGTACGAGGGATACCTCAGGGGTCGTACTTGCGACCCCGGCTGACTGCCAAATGATGCCCCTGGACAAGCAAGAGATGACTCAGGGGTGACTTGTAGATGTTGGGATTGGGGCAGGATAGGGTGGCTCCCCTGATCAACGTAACTTTATTCCTATCAGAGAGAGGGAATAATTCCATGACTTCAGACTTCCAGAAGCTTACCCAGTGTGTTCTGTAAGGAAAGAATTGTATCAACAATAAAACAGACACAAGTGACCATAGTTCAGGGGTGTTTATTGTACTTCAAAAGGGTTTGATGGATGCCTATAAAATCTTAAATCTACAGATGGGAGCAAGCTAAAACCATCAAATAATAATAACGCAGTCATAGCGGTGTCTTGTCAAAATAAAATGGCCTATACTAATAAACCTATTGCCAATCCTTACCTCTAAATACAACTAGTGTGGGAAACAGTGTTATGAAAAAGAAAGAAGTGTTCAAAAAATGATATGTCAGGATGTTCAGGCCATTGGCCTCCCTTCCCCACGTTTTCAGCGGAAACATCCTTAAAGCCCCCAAAAAAAGCCTCAATGGAAGATTTGTCTGAAAAGTTTGACCAAATCCTCCATTTGGTGGCAGGGGCTGCAGGGGCTTGCAGGGGTGTCCCCAGCACCCTTGTCCACTATATTGTGAGTGGGGTTGCCGGAATGTCCCCCGCAGCAGTTCCTGTAAAAAGTAAAAAATAAAAAAAAAAGGAAATGACCCTGCAGCGCCGTTTTCCGGTCACAGAAGTGAAAGGGAACAGGCGTTGCAGAGACGCAGCAAGTCGGTGGCACATAGCAAAGTGTGCCGCCGCAAGGTAAGTAGGAGGTTGGGAGTGTGGGTGGGGGCGGGTGCCAAGTCAGAAATGTTCTGGGGAGAAAAGACCGAAAGTTAATTTCAGGAAAATAACTTTCTTTCTTTTCTCCCTCGAAAATTTCCACCACACGCTTCTAACCCCAATCCTTTTTCAGCACTGCAGAAGGTGATACACTCTATCTTAGCACAGTCTCTGGCTTCTCTGGCACGAGGATACAGTTCAATCATTAGCATCAGGGCCTTCGGTGCCCAAGTCTATTTGCCTTTCAAAGTCTATTCTTTTTGAGGGCCTGATGCGACAAACAAACAATAAGTTCTTTTCCTCGTAAGATTTCACAGGTACTCAATTTCTTTTTTTGAAAATGTGGTTTTATTGGAATTTTACAGTTATGACATAATTCAAAAAATAATGCAAAAATCCATATATAACAAGGTGAGGTCACAACTCTCCCCCCCAACCTCCCACACCCGCCCCCCCTATCCCACGCCATGGTTTAATGGTAGATAACAACAACAGGGTCCAGCACATCCTCTGAGGATACAATGCTAGCATAGAGTTGCTTCCGAAAGAGAAACGGTGCTCAGAAAATAAGGTCCAACATGTAAGAGTCACATGTCTTATAACAATCAATCTCCTCCCACTCCAAGGGGGTAGCCCCAATCGTGTTGTTCCCATCAAGAGAACCGTCTGAGATGGTTACTCGTGTCTCAGGCCGTTTTCCCGTATTTGTCAAAAAATGGCAGCCATAGGGCCTCGATGTTAGATTTGGATTAATCGATCAGGTGGGTCAAATACTCCATATCGTAGATTGCTCGTGTTTTCGCTACCCACTCCCCCTCCTCCGGAGGTCGGGGTGATTTCCATTTCTGGGCCCAGCAGCATCTGGCCGCGACTAGCATGACCTGCAGCATGTGGTCGTGTTTCACATTGGGGCCCCCCTCAACCTCAATACCGAACAACACCAGCCAGGGGGACAGAGTTCTCACCAGTCCGTCCACTCCCCTTATCTATGACAGGACCTCACTCCAATAGGTTTGTGCCACCTGGAACTTCCACCACATATGGACATAGTCTCCCTTTTCAACATGGCATTTCCAGCATTGGGGGTCGTAGCCTTTTCTCATTCTGGCTATCCTTTGTGGGGGGTAGTGCCATCTGTGTATCAACTTCAGGGCCTGGTGGCGGCATTGGGGTGCAGTTGTGGAGCGGTGTGCCTACCTAACGATCTTGGTCCATCTCTTTTCTGTTATAGGGGTGCCCAGGTCTTTCCCCCATTGTACTTGGGACGATGGGGGGTCCCGTGGGGTAGAGACCAGCAAGAAGCCATAAAGCCGCAATATCACCCCCTTGGTGCCTTTGTGCGTTATGAGGAATTTCTCAAAATCGGTTAGGTCCCGCCTAAGTGTGTCTCCCCATCTACTCTCGGTAAGGGCACCCTTGAGCTGTAGATATGGAAAGGGGGAGAGGTCAGGGAGGCCCAGGGTGTCCTTCAAGTCACCTAGAGAAATAAACACCCCATCCACCCAGAGCTGCCCGGCCCTACAAAGACCCACCTCATACCATTGCTGGAAGGCTAGTGGTTCGTTGATCCCTTCCCAAAGTGGTGGGGCCCAGATGCAGCTCAAAGGTGAGGGACACGTTGTGAGCCATCGCAGATAACCCCCTTCCTTCCAAATAGACCACAGCACTCCCAACACTGGGTGTTTCAGAACCCTTCTTGGAATGGATGTATTGGGAACCCATAGCCATCCGTCCAATGTGACCGGCGAGAAGGGCCAATCATCAAGTGGTCAACAAGGACGCGTAATTGTGACGCTTTATAGTAGGTGTCAAGATCGGGAAAACCCACCCCACCCTCATCTTTGGGTCTTGTGAGAGTGTCGTAGGCGATTCTATGGGATTTACCGGCCCACAGATAACGGAGAAGGGCCCGTTTGATCTCCAGGAGGAATGGGTTTGGTATCTGGGTTGGCAGCATTTGGAACAGGTACAATAATTTGGGGAGGATTACCATTTTGATGGAGTTGAGGCGAGCCATCCATGAGAGGCCGGATTTCGACCAACGTCCTAGGTCGTGTTTGATCGACCTCCATAGGGGCGGGTAGTTTACTTTGAAGAGATCCCCTAAGTCTTATGGAATTTGGATCCCCAGGTGGGAGAATCCCTCTGTACGTTTACAAAACAGAAGGTTGTCGATATATTGTCTCTCGGTCTCGTTGAGCTGGCCTGCCGGGAATGCCACTGATTTATCTGCGTTGACCCTGTAGCCTGCCAGGGAACTATATCGCTCCAGACTATTGAACACCTCAGGGACAGATTGGGATGGTTTAGAGAGGTACAGGAGGACATCATCGGCAAACAGGGTTATTTTGTAATCAGTTCCCCCCATCCTAACACCCTGGATCTGATCGTTGGTCCTGATTGCTATGGCCCACGGTTCCATCACCAGAGCATATATGAGGGGGGACAATGGGCATCCTTGTCTTGTGCCTCTCTCTAAAGGAAAGGACTCTGATTCTCTTCCATTGACCACCACCTTAGCGGAAGGGCGGGAGTAGAGGGCCGTCATCCATCCCCGCCACCTGGGTCCCATTCCCAAGGACGATAGAACCCCCTCCATGAAGGCCCAGCTCACTCTGTCGAACGTCTTCTCCGCGTCTAGAGACAGGAGAAGGGCACCATCGGATTTCACTCCATTTGAGCTCAATATGTGCAGGGTTTTGCACATACTATCCGCTCCTTGTCTATTTACTACGAAGCCTACCTGATCGGGGTGAATCAGCCGGGGGAGACACCGTTCTAGGCGTGTCGCCAGGATCCTGGTGAAGATCTTGGCGTCTGTGTTCAGGAGCGAGATGGGCCTATATGAGCCACACTCCGCTGGGTCTCTGCCCGGCTTGGGGATAACTGTGATTATAGCCTGCAGGAATGTCGGTGGAATGGTTTCTAAGGTCTTGATATGGTTAAACAATTTGGTCAGCGGTTGGGTTAGTTCGGACTGGAATTGTTTATAGAAATCTGCTGTGTACCCGTCTTCTCCCGGGCTCTTGCCTATTTTAAGCTTTTTGATGGCCTCCTCCTCCGTTATCTCCTTGCCCATTGTCTCTCTCTCTCTAGGTCTGTGAGCTTGGGTAGGGGGTGGTCATCAAGATATTTTCGAATTTCCTCCCGTGATTCACCCTCTTGTTTGGTGTAGAGGGCCCTATAAAAGGCCGCTAATGATTTTGCTATATGTTCAGTTTTTATCTGGGTGTTACCCGCCCCGTCCCTGACCTTTTCTATGTGTCTGTCCACCCTATTTCCCCTCAGCCTGTGCGCCAGAAGAGTCCCAACCCTGTTGCCCCTCTCATAGTATCTCTGCTTCGTGTATCTCATTTTTTTAACTACCTCTCCAATCAGGATTGTATGCAGAGCCTGTCTCTTCTCTCTCATTTGACTCAGGAGGTTTTCGTGGTCTATGTTTCCCTTGGTGAGCTGTGCCCTGATGGCCCGCAGGTCTTCCCGGAGTCTGGATTCCATCAGGGCCCTCTCTCGCTTCTTGCTTGCACCCTCTGCAATGAGGAGACCCCTGAAGGTGGCCTTCGCTGCCTCCCAGACTGAGACCATTGGGACCTCCCCTGTGTCATTTGATAGGAAGAAGGCCTTCATTTCGTTCCGAAAGGAATTCCCTAAACGCCTGGTCTCTCATGAGGGTATCGTTACAGCGCAACCTATGTGATTTCACGGTGGCTTGCAACCGCCATTCCATAACGAGGAGCTCATGATCTGACCAGGTCACTGACTCAACCGTAGGGTCCCCAACCTCTCCCCCTCCCTCCTCTGAGACCAGCAGTAAGTCAATTCTAGTGTAAGTTTGGTGGGGAGGGGAGAAGAATGTGCCGGCATTTGCGCCATACATCAACCCAGTAGTATTCTTGTAGGAGGTCCCTCAAGGCGAGATTGTCTTTTGTGGGGGCTCTTGGTCCCGTCCCTTTGGCTGACCACCAGTCCAGATGGGGGTCTGTAATGAGATTGAAGTCCCCGCCCAGGATTGTGGCTCCCTCGGCCCACCCGTCCATGACCCCAAAGACCCTGCGAATAAACTTGACTTGGCCGGTGTTGGGTGCGTATATTGTGGCTAGTGTGACTCGTGTACCCTGGGCTAACACCTTGATCGCCAGAAATCTGCCTCCAAAGCCCCTCTTCGTCTCTACATCGGTGAGGTGCAGCGATTTACCCAAGAGGATACCCACTCCCTCCTTCTTAGAGGATTTGTGCGAGGCCCAGAAGTTTCTGCCTATCTCCTTTCCCTTAATCGTTGACTCTGCCCCCCTTCTATAGTGGGTTTCTTGTAGGAAGAGTGCCAGTAATTTCTGTTTGCGGAATAAGTTACTCGTGAGAGAATGCTTGTTCTGCGAGTTTAGACCCTTAATGTTGAGTGTACCGATCCGACCTTCAACCATGGTCATCGCTATCCTTGCCCTGTGAAACCTCAGTGAGTGTCCCCTTTGTCATCTGTTGGCTTGGACCCCAGAACCATGGCGTGGCATTCCCTATTTCTTTCCCCTCCTCCCTCCCCTCCCTCCTCCCCGGTTCCCCTTTTCCCTTACCCATTTTGGTAGGCATCCGTCTCCATCGCCCGACAGACATCGGGTTTAGTCAACGAACCACCAGGGCCGCTGCCTGGGCCCCGAGAGATAAATAGTGTGGAGCGTACCCTCCAATTTTTACCCTTAGGAACATTCAGCAGCTTTAGTCGGGGTCCAGTCCCTCCACAAGACCTCCCCTACCCCAGTCCCCTCTACTCCTGCCACGTGTCTCATCGGAGCTAGGTCCAACCGTGAACTAGCTTCCAATGTGAGTTGGCGGGATCATTGAAGTCCTCGGGGGGGATGCAGCTGGCCACCCTCTGATGACCGAGAGAAACCCCCCTCCGTGTGTCAAGCAGGTGGGACCCGAAACCTTCAGCCCTCAATTTCGGCCTAAGCCTCGCCAACCGTGTGTCATGATCTCTGCTTCCAAAAGGTCAGGGTTTTCCCAACTCCCTTGGAAGCAGATCCATAACCCAGGTTCCGAGTGCCAACCAGTCCCAATTGGGACCTTTTGGACCCAGTCCTGGCGCCAGTGGCACCAGGCTCATAAATATGCCCAGTCCCAGCGCTGGAAGCGCCGGGCTCATAATGCTTGGGTGGACTTACCTGCAGCAGACCATGCTGCTTACTTGCCTGCCAGTTGAGCCTCTGATCCTCTTCTGTTTGGAACTACTTTTCCTGTTGGGTGGGGCAGGAGCCACTCCCTAGTTTCAGAACACTGGAACTCTTCTGGAAAGCAGGAACTCTTTTCTTACCTAGGCGTGGCTGTGGAAGGAGACACCTAAGCACTACAGGAGGCTATTTAAACCACACCCGATGGATGAATCTTGCTTTGCGTTATTCTGCATCCTCTGCAGCAGAACGCTCATCGTGTCTTCTGCATCTGATCCTGGGCCTAAGGAAAAAGGCTTACCATCCTGAATCCAGTCTTCAGCAACACCTATAAAGACAAGAAAGAACATTTTAGCATTACGGTCTTCAGTGACAGCTCTTCACTTACCTGGTCCATCGGCTGTCACCAACGCCTCGCGCTGCATTCCGGCATCTGAAAGACAAAGGCTTACCTACTCTTTGTGCGCTCCGGAGGTCTTCACACTGCATTCCGGCATCTGAAAGACAAAAGCTTACCAACTCTTCGCACGCTCCGGAGGCCTTCGGCGCTGCATCCCGCATCTGAAAGACAAAACAAGGTGCGTTTAAAGACATTGGGGAACTTTAATACTCACGTGCCATTACTCCTTTCCACATCTAACCCAGTGGGTATTCCGGCACCCTGCAGCCGCTCCGAACTTGTACCTGCAAAATAAAAAGACAGTTAGAGCGCATCGTGAAGCAGGCAACAAGCGCTTACTGACGTGCTTCCAGGCGCTTCTATTCATCACACGGGCTCCATCTTCAACTCGCTTCAGCCCGTCATCCGCCATCGCCGGAACCCTGCAAAACAAGAGACATCATTACTAAAGACTTTAAAGACATTAGAATTACTCGAAACTTACCGCTCGTGCAGTAAACGACGGACAGCAGTCCTCTGAAGTCAAGAGGCCTGCTCCCCTTATCCAGTGAAGAAACTGGTTACAGCACCCTGCCCCGAGGCAGATGGAGAGCACGGCGTTCACTTACCTAAGGTGAGAGCGTTAACCTTTGGGGTTCTACAGGAGAAGAGAAAGGGAAGAAGAGAGAGACATTCAATAACCCAGTTCCTTAATCCCATATTTTCTATCTGCAGGCATCTTACCCTTCGAGTCAGACATACAGTGCACAGAGGTCCAGCCCAAAGAGCCAGCCGTGTGTTACACATCACCTTTGAAGATACGGTATACGCCCAGTCAAGACCGGCGCCTCTACGGGAATCAGGTGAGCGTTACAGAACGCAAAGCCTACCACAAAACTCCCATCCAGGCGCTATGGAAACCTTGGATACCGACCAGCTAGCCCAGTTACTTGGGGAACTAAGGGCAGAAGTGCATGCAGCCCGTCAGGAAACGAACGCTCTAAGAAGGGAACTGATTATTTCCAAGGAGCGAACAGATGATCTCGCTAGACAATTGCTACAGTCACAAGCCGGACAGACCCCGTTACCCGCATCTGGGGGAAATCTTCCTTCTACATCCTCTATGAATCCAGTGCAGATCAACCTACCTGGGAATGTACCTCTGGCTCCGCCCAAACGATTTTCTGGTGACCCAAAGAGGTTTGCAGTATTTATCAATCAGTGCCGGTTGCATTTCTTATGCTGGCCAGCAGCCTTTCCAACTGATCAAGCTAAAGTAGCTTTCGTGCTTTCGTACCTTAGTGGCAATGCGGCAGACTGGTTGATCCCTCTAGTAAATCAAGATGATCCGGTCCTCCATGATTTTCAAGTTTTTCAGCTCAGTATGGAAAAACTGTTCGCAAGACTTTCACAGGGGCAGGCCTTGGACAATGAGCTTCTTTCGTTGCGACAAGGTAATCAAGACCTTTTGGCTTATATTGCGTCTTTCAACAGACTGATAGTGGAAACTCAATGGCCTGAGGACAAAAGGATTACGCTGTTTTATAGAGGTCTACGTGGAGAGCTCAAAGATGTGTTAGCCCAAGTAGTGAATCCCCCACAAGATTGTTCGAACTATATAGACTTAGTCGTTCAAATAGATCACAGACTGCAGAACAGGAAGGCCGATCGTTCCAAGTTTAATGCTCGAGTATTTTCCAAACCGCCAACTCCTTCCAAAGGAGTAGACTCCGGGGAACCCATGCAAATAGGGGGTCTGAAAGGTCCTCTAACACAAAAGGAGCGGGAAAGGAGAAAACAGTTGCAATTATGCCTCTATTGCGGAAACTCAGGGCACTTTCTTCGAGACTGCCCGGTGAAACCTGCCAAGAAGGCAGTAGGAGCTGCAGTTACCAAAGTTACAAACTCTGAGCAGGGAAACGACCTCGCCCGACAAGAATAGAGGTCCTCTTGCCGAGCGTGAAAACCAGTTCCGTGACCTCACATTTCGTGATACCTATGGTCCTCATTAGCCCTGATAATCTGGATCTATTACATGCAATTGAAGCTTACGTCGACAGCGGTGCCATCGGCAATTATGTGGATCATGAAATGGTTTTGAGGATGAATCTAACTCTTTGTCCCAAGGCTGTAAAGGACGTCATTACTACGTGGATGGTACGGAGATAGCCTCCGGGCCAGTAACGCATACCACTCAAGAGGTGACGCTAGTAAGTCAAGATGGACACCATGAGAAGATCGTGTTCGATCTGATCAAGGCCCCTCAGTTTCAGATTATTCTAGGAATACCTTGGTTAGAGAAACACAATCCTCTGATCAATTGGCGAGCAAGAACGGTCCAGTTTCCAGAATGTGTCTCTACTTGTCACCCTCCACCTGGTGTTGCACTGGCAGCAATTTCTTCAGAGACTCCCCAGTTACCTCCCGAATACCAAGATGTTTTCCGGAAGGATCAGGCTAACTCTCTACCTCCTCATAGGTCTTATGACTGCCAGATAGACCTGATACCTGGATCTACTCCTCCTTGTAGTAGAATTTATGCCCTCACCGAGCCTGAGAACCTTCAACTTCGACAATACCTGGATCAATACCTGGCAAATGGGTTTATTCGTCCTTCCAAGTCCCCTGCTTCTTCAGCTTTGTTCTTCGTTCCAAAAAAGGAAGGAGACCTTAGAACTTGTATAGATTATCGCTCCCTGAACCAGATCACCGTTAAGAATAGATATCCGTTACCTTTGATCCCTGAACTCCTGGACCAAGTTAGAAAAGCATGCATATATACAAAGCTGGATCTTAGAGGAGCTTACCACTTGGTACGAGTAAAAGAGGGCGATGAATGGAAGACGGCCTTCCGCACCAAGTATGGGCTATTTGAATATCAGGTCATGCCCTTCGGACTTTGCAATGCCCCGGCCGCCTTTCAATATTTTATGAACGATGTCCTCAGAGAGCTCATAGATGTTTGTGTTGTTGTTTACATTGACGACATCCTCGTTTATTCTTCATCGGAATCTGAACATCGGAAACACGTGAAAATGGTCCTCGAAAGATTGCGTCAACACAAACTTTTCGCTAAGTTGGAAAAATGTGTTTTCAACGTGACTGAAGTTGAATTCTTGGGATTCATATTATCACCTGGCGGAGTGCGTATGGATTCAAAGAAGGTCGATGCAGTTCTCAAATGGCCATCACCATCCTCCGTAAAAGGTGTGCAAAGCATGTTAGGCTTCGCTAACTTTTACCGCAGGTTTATCCCCGAATTCTCTCGAATAGTCCAGCCCATCACTGCCTTGTTAAAGAAAAACAAACGTTTTGAATGGTCTACCGAGGCGGAACAAGCTTTCCAGGATTTGAAGACTAAATGTATCTCTGCACCAATCTTAAAACACCCTCGCCCCGAACTCCCCTACATCGTGGAAACTGATGCTTCAAGCCTTGCCATGGGGGCAGTTCTATCACAAAAGGACCCGGTAACCAATCAGTTGCATCCCGTGGCATTTTGGTCCCGCAAATTCTCGCCTCCTGAAATCAATTACACGATTACTGACAAGGAACTTCTGGCTATCAAGTCTGCCTTTAAGGCTTGGCTGCATTATCTGCTGGGGGCCCGACACACCGTTACTGTGATTACGGATCACCGAAACCTGCAATATTTGAAAACCGCAAAAGCCCAATCCTCTAGACAACTCCGTTGGGCATTATTCTTTGCCGAGTTTGACTTCATAATAACCTATCGGCCTGGTACAAAGAACGGTAAAGCTGATGCCCTTTCTCGGATGGGAGTGGAAGAACACTTGATCAACCCTAAACCTGTACCAATCATTCCCGAACAAAGAATTCTGGGTGTAATCGCCACAGAATCCATAGAGGAAGTTAAGGATAAAGCCAGGCAACTTGTAACTCCAGCAGACATACAGAATTGGCATCTGCAGGGAAAGGACTTTGCAGTAAAGGACAACTTATTGTATTTCCAAGAACGATTATACCTACCCAGCACAGATTTACAGAAAAAAGTAATCTCTTGTTATCACGATTCTTTAATGGAAGGACATCCCGGTATGGCCAAGACCTCAGAAAAGATCAAGTCTGGTTATCCACCAAATATCTACCTCTAAAAGGGCCACGCACATTCAACCCAAGATACCTTGGTCCCTATTCCATCACTACCATAGTAAACCCAGTAGCGGTCAAGTCGGACTTGCCCCCGCACATGAAGATACATCCGGTCTTCCACGTCTCTCTATTAAAACCCGTGCAACCTCAAACCCGACTAACTAAATCTCCAAAACCTATCCTAGTTGATGGAGAACTCGAGTTTGAAGTCAAAAGCATTCTGGACTCCAAGATCTCCAAATCTAAACTATTTTACCTAATTGACTGGAAAGGCTACGGCCCCCAAGAGAGATCCTGGGAACCTGCTGAATATGTCCATGCTCCTCGCCTAATCAAAAGATTTCACCGAACATTTCCTGACAAGCCAAAACCCCCGGAGAAGCCCGGTTTGGGAGGGGCCTTGAGGGGGGGGGTACTGTCATGATCTCTGCTTCCAAAAGGTCAGGGTTTTCCCAACTCCCTTGGAAGCAGATCCATAACCCAGGTTCCGAGTGCCAACCAGTCCCAATTGGGACCTTTTGGACCCAGTCCTGGCGCCAGTGGCACCAGGCTCATAAATATGCCCAGTCCCAGCGCTGGAAGCGCCGGGCTCATAATGCTTGGGTGGACTTACCTGCAGCAGACCATGCTGCTTACTTGCCTGCCAGTTGAGCCTCTGCTCCTCTTCTGTTTGGAACTACTTTTCCTGTTGGGTGGGGCAGGAGCCACTCCCTAGATTCAGAACACTGGAACTCTTCTGGAAAGCAGGAACTCTTTTCTTACCTAGGCGTGGCTGTGGAAGGAGACACCTAAGCACTACAGGAGGCTATTTAAACCACACCCGATGGATGAATCTTGCTTTGCGTTATTCTGCATCCTCTGCAGCAGAACGCTCATCGTGTCTTCTGCATCTGATCCTGGGCCTAAGGAAAAAGGCTTACCATCCTGAATCCAGTCTTCAGCAACACCTATAAAGACAAGAAAGAACAGGTTAGCATTACGGTCTTCAGTGACAGCTCTTCACTTACCTGGTCCATCGGCTGTCACCAACGCCTCGCGCTGCATTCCGGCATCTGAAAGACAAAGGCTTACCTACTCTTCGTGCGCTCCGGAGGTCTTCACACTGCATTCCGGCATCTGAAAGACAAAAGCTTACCAACTCTTCGCACGCTCCGGAGGCCTTCGGCGCTGCATCCCGCATCTGAAAGACAAAACAAGGTGCGTTTAAAGACATTGGGGAACTTTAATACTCACGTGCCATTACTCCTTTCCACATCTAACCCAGTGGGTATTCCGGCACCCTGCAGCCGCTCCGAACTTGTACCTGCAAAATAAAAAGACAGTTAGAGCGCATTGTGAAGCAGGCAACAAGCGCTTACTGACGTGCTTCCAGGCGCTTCTATTCATCACACGGGCTCCATCTTCAACTCGCTTCAGCCCGTCATCCGCCATCGCCGGAACCCTGCAAAACAAGAGACATCATTACTAAAGACTTTAAAGACATTAGAATTACTCGAAACTTACCGTTCGTGCAGTAAACGACGGACAGCAGTCCTCTGAAGTCAAGAGGCCTGCTCCCCTTATCCAGTGAAGAAACTGGTTACAGCACCCTGCCCCGAGGCAGATGGAGAGCATGGCGTTCACTTACCTAAGGTGAGAGCGTTAACCTTTGGGGTTCTACAGGAGAAGAGAAAGGGAAGAAGAGAGAGACATTCAATAACCCAGTTCCTTAATCCCATATTTTCTATCTGCAGACATCTTACCCTTCGAGTCAGACATACAGTGCACAGAGGTCCAGCCCAAAGAGCCAGCCGTGTGTTACACATCACCTTTGAAGATACGGTATACGCCCAGTCAAGACCGGCGCCTCTACGGGAACCAGGTGAGCGTTACACCGTGGCAACATCACAACGTAACATAAATGCCCCCAAACATGTGGGGCCCCATGAGGACCCAGCAGTCAGATGCAGTACAACACAACAACATAACAACATCACATTCCTTAACTTTCTCCCCTTCCTTCTCAGTCACTCGGATCCACCGCGCGTGCTTCGGCATCCGCAGAAGTGGAACAAATGCTTCTCCTCAATTTGCCGGGGCGAGCTGGCGAGTGAACCACAACCGATCAGCACTGCGTTCCATTTCTTCTCCCCTCTATCTCGTAATCATGCGGGTCCTCCGCGTCCCTCCGAGGGGTGTCTGGTTTTCCTGAATTTCCGGGTACACTTCACTTTGTGTTTCCCCTGGCTGTGGCTCGGGTCTCTGTCGGGTCCTCCGCTCTCCCCCGAGGGCCCCAGAGGGACCTCGATCAGTTTGTCGATGCCTCTTTGGATGTCTTCTTCTGTAACGATCTTCTGTAAAGTTTTCCCCTTGCCACTCAAAGGATAGGTAGAATGGGTGTCCCCAGTGGTACCGGACCCCCTTCTCCTGGAGCCACCTGGTGATCGGGGCACATTTTTTCCACATTTGTAGCGTGAGGGCAGACAGGTCCTGGTATATTGCCACCCTGGAGTTGTCGAATTGTATCTCTCTTAGGGTTCTAGCTCTTTCAAGTATTTTTGCTTTGTCCCTGTAATAGTGGAACTTTGCAAGCACGGAGCGTGGGCCCCTACCGCCTCCGCCAGCTCGATGAACTCTGTCGATCAGGATGGTTTCTCCGGAGTCGGTTCCCAGGACAATCCTAATGATCTCCTGCACTTTGCCCTCCAGGCCGGTCTGGGTCTCCCCCTCCACCTCCGACAGGCCTAAGAATCGCAGGTTGCATCTCCGTTCACGATTTTCCATATCGTCCACTTTGAAGCGGAGCTCTCCCTCACGCCGCTGTATCTCCTTGAACCTCGCCTCAATCTGAGCCTCCAGGAAGACGGTGTAAGCCTGGTTGTTCTCCACCCCCTCCATTCTATCCTCCAACGTGGAGACCTTGGCGGTGAGGTCGGCCAGCTTGGCACCCATGTCCGTTCTCATCCCCCTGATTTCGTCTAGGATTGTCTGGATATTGCTCTGCATGGTGTTCATGTCGGGGGTCGGCGTGGGCGGCGGGTTGGTCTCCATCTCTTGTTTTCGGGGAATGAATTGGTATCTTGCCAGGGTTCCTTTCCAACTCATGGGGTGTCTCCCCCTCTAGGTCTTCGTAATTCCCCGCAATCTCCCCCTGGGGCTCAGGGAGATGGTCCCCTCGATCCGCGCCAACTCCAATGAGGTGTGGTGGTTAGGGCGGGTGGGTCGTGCCCCAACCCCCCGGCGGCCACTACTCACGGTTGCTCCGACGTGGGGCCGGTGGGTGCTTTCAAATGTCGCAGAGGGGCCCAGGCGCGCTCCCGCGTCGGCCCGGGCCTGTTCGATGTAGGCCTCTAAGAGTTGTGTCGCAGCAGTAACCGGGGAGAGTCCTTATGGTAATTGTCACGAAGATGTTCCCCAAAGCCTGGGGGGTGAGGAGAGGAAGGAGCCCGGGCGCGCTCCAGCGACGGCCCGGATCAAGATACACAGATGCGTGTGCGGCAGGCCGGGGTCCGGCCTTGGAGGCCCAAAGCGTATTAACGTCCAGAGCCGCCGCAGCGGGAGCTGAGGGTGGGCTCGTCTGAGGAGGCCCCCACGGGCGAGGGCCCCGGTTTCAGAGGGACTCCCACTAGCTTTCCTTGCTGCCTTCAGAGGTGCAGGGTGTCGATTCCTCAGATTGATCCCGGCGAGTTGCTCATCCGTGGAGAGGAGGAGCCCGGCCGCAGAGCTTCACCTCGTGCGTGGGACAATCCCGGATGGGGGAGGGGAAGCGCAAATGCTCCAAGTCAAATATCTCGGGGACCCGGGCACCCCCAAGACTCGGGAAGGTGTCTCCGAAGTCTCCAGGAGTTCCCCCACCTGGATTCAGCCTTTGTAGGAGGATAACGTTCCTTTTATCGCAGTTTACTCCACAAATCTCTCGGGGCTTCAGGGGAGCCGAACGATCAGGCGGCCATCATGCCTGCGCCCCCTGTTTGCCTCCCGGTACTCAATTTCTTAGGTGATTCACTATTCACCTTGGATCCCCCTCAGCCAGGCTCAGATCCTCTTAACACAAAGCTCGTAGGATATTCATGCATCTAATTTCTCTGGTGATTCACGGTTCACCCCGGATCCCCCTCAGCCGGGCTCAGATCCTTTTCAATTTTACTTTTGAACACAAACTTGCTATGACCAAAAGCTCTCAGCTGGTCTCGGACCAACTTCATCTAGTTTGTCACCAATTTTCTTTACGCTGGTAACATCGAAGACGATTGTGCACAGGATTTTTACTGACCCGTTGCAGGACCACTTTGATTCCCAACTCTTTGTCACTCTTTCGCTTTCACCTTTCAGTTGGATACCTTACAGAGACTTTCGAATGAGCATGCATGTGGTGCCGGACCACTATGTGTAATGTACTGTATCTTGGCTTCAAAGTTCAATCACTCATCTGTTGTTTAATTTTACTCACATTGATTATCACATACACTTCTTACAATGTTCTCCCCAACTCACCGGCTGGGCTGACTTCACTGGCACTGCTTTGTTGTAGGAGCCAAGGACAGTACCACGGCGGCAAGCGATTCTCCCCGACTTGACTTTCGACGTGGGAGAGCCCTGGGTACCACCGACACACAATTGCAGGATTCTTCAGCATTGTTTCCTAGTCGTATGTTCTCTATTCTCTAAGGTTCCTGAAAATAATGGTTCCTTGTCGAAAAAAGGTCAAGGGCACTTTCCCTCCTTGCAATCCCCTTCTGTTTTACCGTTTCTCACCTTGTAGTAAACTGCCATCTTGGAACTCCTGCTTCCTCGTGTGCTTTGCCTCTCTCAGAGTGTGCTCTTGTGCTCCACCTTCTATCCGTATGGGGAAGTGTACTGGAAGTCAGATGTGTGTAATGGTCAGTAATTACCTGCCCCTGCCTGACCATTGTATTGGGACATGTCAGGTATATGGCTCGAGTGTTAGTCCATTTTCTCTCATAGCGAGCAGTCTGTGAGAAAGTGTTTGTGTTGGGAAATAGGGAGGGTTGAGTTCCTAAGTATCCTACCTGGTAGGATGGGGTAAAGGTTTTACAGGGAAGGGGGTACCGCGCCTCACCATCCGGTGTCCCACTCCCCAAGGGGTATGATGTCCATTCATCTGCAGGTTTTTTTGGCTGCATTTTTTGCCGCAGATTTTTTAACGCAAAAACCCAATGAAAAATATGGGGGGGTAGAGGGATATAAGGTTTTGGGGTATTTGGGGACTAGATTCTAAATAGGTGGGAAGGGGAGTTTGGGGGGTAACCCCCCCCCCAACAAAAACCCCCCAAAAAATAGATGAGTTTTTGCGGCAAAAAGAACCACAGCAAAAAAAGCTGCGAAATAAAAACGGGCGATGGAATGACATGGAACCCTCCCAAGACCCCTCAGCCAGGTTATCCTCCCGCACTGGCCCACCCCCAGGAACTGGATCCAAAAGCGATGGCTGTGCCCTGGCCACCTGGATGACAGATCCTCGAGGACGCGTGGGTGAGACAGTTCCCAGCCAGAAAAGTACACTTTGGGAATATCAAAGCACACAGTGCAGCAGAGACAGCACCCAGTAGGGTTAGGAGCGAATTAGTTGTCAGATAGACCAAATATAGAATTGACCCAACCATCTGACCCAAAACATGCCTATTTGTCATCGGGAAGACCAGCCAATTAGATCTCCTACATAGTTATCAGCCACAGGTGTAGATACTTACCAGAACACCCAACCAGGGGAAAGAGGGAGCACCTTATATAAATACCAAGCGCTAGTCAAACAGTGTCAGTTGTTAGAGAAGGTTGTGGTGAGGAGGGAAAACTTAGTTGGAAGGAAATAGGTGAAAGGTTTAGGAGGTGGTGGAAAAAGACAAAGTGGAAGTAGGAAAAGCTGAGAGGAAAAAGGAGGACAACCTTGTAGTTAAGAAAAAAAGGAAGGTATGTGCAGCCTGGTTAGCCCAATTCAGGACTTGACAGAGGGAGGAGCAACAAGAGCCCAACAGGGAAGGTGGGGGAGGAGACGGTGGAAAAAAAGAGACCCCAATACCTGAAAAGAGAGGAAGTCCTGGGTTGAGGAACAACTAAATACTTGTGGTGGCTGCTGATCACCCTGGGGCATAATCACATTGACTGAGATTCTGCATCTGTATCAACATCTGTTTCAGGAGACTATACAACGGTTGGAAAGACTTTTCACCTACAACATCACTGAGATGAGATATTATCCTGTGTGAAGGACATGGTTCTTGCTTTGCTTTATCCTGTTTGATTGACATAAAGAAAGGGGTGTTAACCATTGTTTGTATGTGCCGTTTTACATTCATCCTATGTAAGTCTCCAGACAGATGTTGTCAAAAGTGGAATGAGCTGAGACTTTGATGGAAGCCAGACCCGCACAATAGACATGACCTGACTAGCTAACATACAAGAGTAAAACCCAATGCACACCTTGTTATTACAGTTGTACTCTGAGAGATAGTTTAAAGGTAGTGTATGTGTGTATGTGTCATCTAGAATAGAACTGTACGAAGAGCCAAGGGTAGGTGGACCAAACATAAGTCAAACATCAGGACAGGAAATACAAAGTCACCAGTATTCAGGCACTTCAGGGACAACCATCATACAATAACACAGATGAGATAGGTGATCTTGGAAATTGTGCACCCATTCCCTAGAGGAGGGGACATGGCCAAACGACTCTCACAGCAGGAGCTATTTTGGATTGACCACCTTGATGCTATTACTCCACTGGGTATTAATGAAGACTTCTACCTAGGCCCATTCCTTTGAAAGTATTAAACATTTACCCAACACTTGCCCATAATATTGTAAACCCCAAGGGGATAGGACCATACAACGGGCATTTACAGTACTCTATTATCATAATCTAGCCCATCACATTTAGTTAGCTTACGCTTAAGTGAATAGGCTACACAACTGGAACCCCAGTGGAATCAATGGGTATGAAACTGTATATACTGATATGTGTCACCTCCAACATGGTTAGTTAACTCAAAGGTGTGTATGTTGAACAACTGAAATATTGAACAATTGTTATCTGGTATATTAGGCCTGGTAGGTTAATGTTAAAGAGAATGGGACACACAACTGGAATCTTCTTTGAACCAATGGAAGATGAAAATGAGTAGGCTGGCATTTATCCATTTAAATTTGGTTAGCTGACCACAACTCGAATTTACTCAAACCAAAGTGTGAATGTAACTATACCCTTACCTTGAAATAAAGGATACTACTGGTCAATAAGGAAGGTAACAACTGCAAGAGGAAAAGGCACCTACAGAATGTGCGCCCTACGGGGGCAAGGCTAAGACTTCAACATAAGGGGATGTGTTCTACCGACAAACTCAAATGCGCATACATGGGTTTCAACGACAGTTAGATTTCCACCAGAGTCATTATGGGAACCCATTCAAGTCATCAGATACAATTTCCATAAAACATCGAGTAACTAGGTTTATTAAGCCCAATAAGGGTCTATGTCAATTACCAAGTCGAGACTATGCTTTACTAATATAGCAGACTTATGTGGATATTGACCCGACATTGGTAGTTACCTGCCCGCTTAGGGTTTATTAATAAATGTGATATAATTTCCGCCATCACGGCATTAAGTTGTAACATGAACATCATGTAGCCACAGAAACCACATACCTGCATCAAGTCTATTACATTACGGCATGAATGTCATGTAGCGATCAGCGACGCCACTATTTAAATTGTCCATCTTGCCCAGCTTTTGTTTCGAACAGTGGTGAGAGATTGCGGACCGCAAGGACTTCTTCTCTTCTGACATACCAGAGGGGACAACGCAAAATGATTTAGGTAATACCGTTAACTCCTCGCAAGTTTGACAATTTGTGATATTTGACTGTAGACCATAAAAGATTAGAGGAGTGACCGTTTTCTGCATTCTTTCACTCCCTAGGGAGTGAAAGAATGCACTACCTCATCTGAATCCCATGCCATAATCGGAGGACGCAGATAGTGATTACCCGAATACATTTTTCGAACAACATCTTCTACCAGAAACACATAAACAGAACTATAGGGTGAGTACTAATGATCTCGATTTCATCTTTTAATATAAGATGACTTACACTTAACTGGAATCTGAGATTTTGCTTACTGTATTTTCAGATGGAATATTATTACAACATATGGTTGACATCGCCCTGTCCACCAAAAAGGGGAATTCTCCACAGAAAGTGCTCCCACTTTATCTGCAAATGTTGTTTCTGAATGGAATTCCTTGATAAATGTGGCAAAGGATTCTAAGCTCTTAGTATTCCAACCCAGGCGGTTTTTCTGAGCATTTATCACCAGGTTAGTGCAAAACAGTCCACCAAGAGGCTTAAACATCATTTCCAGGCGAAGGACCAAGATATGGTGATTAATAACATTAGAACTCTTCACTTCGAAGTAGACAGCGTCCTTAAGTAGGCCCTCTGACACCGCAATGCTATCCAACCATGATCTAGGCCTTGGCGGGATGTCCCCCAGAATCTGTCCGTTCACTATCTGCAGTCCCCAGCCCTCCAAAAAAATCCAACCACCTTTGGCATTGGGTGCCCTGGCATAGCTCGTATTCACTCATGGGCTCCCTTCCCCTACCCAAAAATGGTGGGGGAAACAGTAAGAGTTAAGATCCCCCACCAAAATGATTTCTGAGACCGGGTGTTTTATTTTATACCTTTCAATGATGTCCTCCAATGCTCCTAAACAGAGAAATGGCACATAGTGAGTCGGGTGTCAATAGATGTTGATTAGTAATATGTGTGTAAGGGTCTGCCCAACTTCTGACTCAATGTCAATCGCCAGTAGCATCAAAAGACATCAGTAATCAGGGTTACCTTAAGGCCCAAAGCCTGCTTAAGTGCTATAGAAAGGCCCCCTGATGGTCTTCCTCCATTTTGTCCGATTGCCCCCTGACAAAAAGTTGAATAAGCACCCCAAATCAGAGGCATCATTGCATTTGTTTCTTGGAGGCACACCATAGAGTATGTACTCAGACTTTCCAAGAGAACTGAATTTTGCCTTCCCAAATCCCCATACAGTCCAAATAACACACAAATATTTCGAGAGGATGCAATTAACTCACCAAATCCTCCGCTATGTCACATTTACTGAAAAAAGGATCTACTCGCAGAAAAAGAGGGGTCCTGCTCCAGAAAGAAAGGGAACCAGAGGCCTCCCCCTTATAATCCTGGGAGACTCTATTTCCTACCTCCATTTCTCAGTTTTTCCAAAAGCTATTCCAGGTAGTGTCCCATGTTGGGATGTGGGCATGGTCTAATCGCGAAACCCAAGGTTTTAACTGATTCCCTTTCACTTAGCAACATAGTATACACAACCTTTGATGGCATGTGTATCACCACCTGTTTCAATCATGTCATTTTACTTGTGCAATGTCTTTACTGGAGATCATAGCAGAGGATATATAATTTGATATTGTGTGATGGACATATTTGCTGATAGCAACCACTGGATAAACTACCCATTTTAAGGGAACTATGTATACATTTCTTTACATATTAAAGATGTTTTGACTTCTTGAAAAACATTTACCACAATCCACAATTGATCAATAGTGGTCAATTTTGGGGAATAGGTTAACATGCACCATGCTGGGTGTTTTGGTGATGGCCAGTTTACGACCTTCTAAGTTTGGTAACAAGGAGATTCACTTCAGTCATCTTGGTTAAACCGCAGGTTGCACATTGTTTGAATTGGACTTGATTAATAATGGAATATGGAGGAATCCCTAGTCAAGTGTAAGTGCCTAGGCTTATAAATACAGGTAATCCATTTTTAAACAATTCAAGATACTAAGGTTGGTCTGGCATACAAATATGCATCAGAGAGCATTACAGCATGGCTTTACAAATATATTCACAGGTCACCTTGGCAAGTTTAAATCCAGGTTGTGTTCCCTTGCTGATGTTAATAATTCATGGGAATAGGAGAATTGGTACAAAGTTACAACTCACCAATAGTATCTGGAAGGTAAATATAGTGAGACGTTTTATTATCCCAATTGGGACGCAGTGAGGTGGCACCAGTTAGATTACAGATGGTGGACCTTTTAGTCAATGTAACTTTGAGTGTGACCAGTACTAATCTCAGTTGTATCTGCATGCCTAAAACATGATTGGCATAGCCTAATGGATCACGGGTTGGTTTGTAGCAGGGTTGGTATTTAGGTGCAATGGTGGTGGTTGCCTGATCACAATCTATTTTGACGATTTCTACAAGATATAAGGTCACAGCACTGGTTTTGAGTGTTCAGGTCGAAACATGAGTCATCTATGATTTCGAATGCTATTGTTTATGAAAGGACACTTAATATTGATTAGGCTGTTGAGCTTTGGTCTTACAGTCTAGTTACTATTAGATATTATCCATAAAATAACAGCAAGGTAATTCACTGCAGGATTGGGGGCAAGTAGTGGTGTGGAAAACACATTTATCTTTTTAAATACTATAGGAAAGGAGTTTGCAAAAGCATTTAATATCATCAAACAATCACTGTTTAAATTAGGAAATACACACTTTGGGGTGCATAAAGAACCAGAACAATTAAATAAATAAATATAAAATACTGTCTCACAGAGGAAAGCAAAACTAAACTTTTACATTGAAAAGTAAAGAATATGGAAGACACTGAGAAATAAACCTGCTATTTCTTTAAAAAAGAAAATCAATTAAAACAGTGGCATTTCCTGCCGAAGTTGGTATCTTCCACACAGAAACAGAACACATGTTAAAAATAAAAGAACATGGGCTCATTGCCTGCCAGCAATGTAGTACGTCTCAGGGGTCCTGAGTCTCCACTCATGGCTCTGGCTCTATTTCAGCAGAGGCCTCATGCAGCAAGTGTCAATGTTGTCACTGATGAGGCCCAACTAGGCCGAAACATGTCTGGGGTTGCTTGTTTTTCCGTGCAGAGGGGACCTGGCCCAGCAGTTCGGGCTGGGCTGCTACCTTCGGTGGCGGCAGCTGCTGACTGATTTGCATATGGCTGGATCCCTTTTGCAATGGCGCAGACCGGTTAGAAAACAATGGTGTGGAAGATTGCCCAAAGCAGTGCCACTTGTTCTGATTAATTCAAAACCTTCCACCCTTAACTTTTTGGGTCAGAGCAAGTGGCAATGTAGGCAAGCAGAAGGTGGGCATCAAGGTTTTATTGATCCAGCCAGGCTTTATTTGGGCATATGCCTCTGCTTACAGTGCTGCAGTGAAGCCCGGACTGAATCACAGAGGTAGGCGAGAGTGTTGCCCTCAACATCTACCTGTAATCCAGTTACATCAATATGACTCTAATACTTCAGTACTTCACAAGCCATCAGTGTTAATGTTAACTGTGGTGTGTTTTAAAAAGATAAAGGAACCATACCTGCATTCAAACTGGCAGTCTCTAATGGCTTAAAAAGGGAGACACTGCCTCTCAGTTTGCACCTTAGAGATAAGGGGCTGATTAGCTGCATTATCCTTTCCGGCTGCGTTATCCTTTCCTCCTGCAGCTTACAAATGTTCAGTGCTCACTTGCGGTTCTGCCTTTGAGGTGATGAGATGCTCCATGAGATTGCATGCGGGTTCCCAAATCAAGGACCTATATGTTTAAGGTTCCAGCCATTTGGACCTCTTCAGTTCCATTGGAAAATCGATCCATCAGTGGCTTGACAAATTTTGGAAACATTGTAAGCCCGGAGATGTATATTGACTATCATCTTTTGTTTTGCTTGGGTTGCATCATCCAAATAATTATGATTTTCGGCACCATATGCGGACCAATTTAGATTTGAGACCTACAATCAAGCTTTGGAATCATCCAACATTTCATCTACGAGAACTACTGGATCATTTATTAATTGTACATGAATTCTAGTACCAGTATGTTTTCACTCTAATTTGTACTCCACAGTGCGCCCTGTCAAAGGCGACTGCTAGCTCACCTGATTGAACTAGATAGATTTCTGTCGCCGAAACTGTAATGACATTTTAACATCTTGTATGTACAGTTGGCACTTAGCACCTTTTGCATTAAGCACTTTATTTTGCTTGCAGTACTTTTTTTGCATCTCTATTACTGAATGATACCTCAGAATATGAGATGGATATGTATAACCACCATTAATATTTGGTCAAGAAATGTGTGATCTAAATTGCTGTTACATATGTAAATGTGTTTGATACAAGAATTGTTTGTACTAATATCGATTTATAATGAATGTTTTAATGTTGATATTTCATTATTGTATTTTATGTAATTTTATAGTGTTTTTTGATAAATATTAAAATATGAAAATATGAAGTTGTTATGACTGGGCCTCTTATCTGTCCACCTCTTTTCGACGATTTGAGTACTTTCTACTAACCCAGTACCCATCCATGTGACCCCCCCTTCTTGGTTTTTGTACAAATGTTCACAAACCATACTTTGCAACTCATAAACTGTGCTTCAGACCTCTTGAATCTAGCAAATGTTTCAGCACATATTTGTGGAAAGGCCTCTATCTTTATGTTATACAGTTCCTTAATGAAGAGAAGACCGGGTTCACAGAAGCAGAAAGACCTGAAACCGGAATCTAAACTTACATCATGAAAGAGATACGGGATAGCAGCGGACCCAGATATGACAATGCCCACGGCACCGGCAGATGTTCTTCCTCTCACTAAAACAGATCTCACAAACTGCCTTCCGAAATATATTTTTACTCACCTTCCTCAAGCAATTCATGCAACTCAAGAATGAGTTCAAAATCTCCTTAGCTGTTGTCTGAGTGGATATTCAGAAATTGGAAGCATGCACTCATTTGGCCAAACAGACTATACAGGGTGTTGTGCAACAGAGCGACCTGCTAGACGCTCATCTTGAGGACCTATGGCCGGCTACTCAAGAGTTGGAGCTAGACTTCAAATACTAAGAAAATAGATCCCAGTGAGAGAGCATGTGTATCACAAATCTCACAGTACCTCGAAAGCTCAAATGTGGCCGAATTAGGAGACAGAGCAAGTCTTCACCAGAGATCAATAGAGCACCTGGAGAAGGAGCCCAGAGCAAAGGTGAAATGGCTAAACCGCGAGATATTGTGGTTATGCTTGCCTCATTCTATATCCTCCATCCAGAGTCAAAATGCCACTTTCCTTTGAGGATTTCAAGCTGCAATGATATACAGATCTGGCTCAAAGTACACTTCAGAAAAGAAGAAACTGTCAACTAATTTCCAAGGAACTGAGTAAACTGCAGGTGATATACAGATGGCTGCTACCATTTGCCCTTCAGTTGACCTTGGAACAATCGCCACTCAAAGAATCACCAAGAGCTTACAATACTCAGGATTAACAAACCTGAGACAGAGTAGCTGTCTAGGGACAGGTCTTCAACAATGCCTGAAATTCTGAAGATGGTGCCGAGTATGTGGGAAGACTGGCTGGACAAGCCAAGAAAATAGCAATGGTCCACAACTGATATAAAGGGAAAGCTATACTATAGTCATTTGAACACATTTTGTGATTCTGTAACTCGGGTGATGCTAAAGGCATAATTAATCAAATACAGACTACGCATTACCAAGGGGACTACTATTCCTTACATATACATATCATGGTAGCGGGGCCAGGGGATGATTGTGTTCCTGCTCTTTCATGAATTAGTGCACAGCTCAAGCGAGAGTGGGGCCCTGATGTTAGTATTTGAGAAGATTGGTGAAATTTGCAATTACCACAATTGCTACTTTTTACACCAGGCCATTATTTTGGGATTCATTATGTCTCTTAGCATTCATATTTTAGGTGTTCATTCTCTTTGATTCATGTGTTTTTGGTGGAGGTTTGGGGAGATAAATGTTTCTTCCAGATAACATATGCCACTGAGCCTTTTGTGTGAACAATGACTTCCTCTCCAAATGTGTTAGGGTGACTTGGACAATGGTCTTTGTGTCATGCATTCGTTACCCCCAGATTGGGGATAGACATCTTTCATTATCATAAGCGTCTGGCATGCCTTAGCTGTAAAAGAGAAAGAAAATGTGACGGTCCGTTTTGGGAGAGAACCTGGCAATCTTTGGTTAACAAGAGATCCATCGTCTTGAAACCCCCGCCCCCTAAACGTTCTACTAAACTAACATATTCAAAAGGGCAGGAGTCCTCATTGCACTTCATAAAGATTGTCACAATTCTTTAATCAACCAATCACTTGAAAAACTTCACCAAGCTTGCCCTTTGCCTAACTTCTGCTTCCACACTTAGGGATCCTTGAAACCAGTGACTCTCCAGTCATCTCGGAGCTGCTGTTACTGCAACAAATCATTAGACAGCCTTGATTTTGGCCTGTTAACGATATTTTGGTCTCCTGTAGCCTCATTGCATCCCAACAAAGAACTCCTGCCTACTCCTTCCAATCGAACCTTTCCCCCTTCCCTTTCCACTTACCAAACTACCCTCTCTCTCTTGGGCTTCACTCTTTCTCCACGATCTTCCTTTCCTATTTCTTGTACTCTCCATCATGCAGCTTGATTTTTCTACTGCACTCCTTGTACTCATCTCCTCCCCTTCTCTAATAGCCTTCAGTCACAACTCATTCTAATTTGTACCTTCCTCTTCCCCTAAAGATTTCTCTCCTCTCCCCTGCACTGCGCCCCTCAAACACAATATCGACCTTCTTCCAGGAAGGTCATCTATCCCCTTGCCCACCGCACAACACCTGCTCCTGTCCCCACCTTCTATCACTTTCACTTGACCTCTTAAGTGCAAAATCTCTCTGCAATTAGTCTACCAACATCACTCACCACTTTAAAGATTATCACCCTTAACGTTCACTTCCTACTATCACAGAAACGTGGATCTAAACTCATGAGTCTGGTGCAGAAGTGACGCTCCACATTGACTGCTACCTCCCCCCACTCTCACCAATCTATTGGGAAGGCAGTGGAGTCAGGTTCCTTATCAATAAGGCCCTCAGCACTGCCCTTCACCTAATTTGACATCACCTCCTCATCTTTTATTTAGATTGAACAATCCCTTAAAATCATGCTGTGGTTAACTTTTCATCCTATTCATCAGCAATGTAAAGTACTGTGGAGCGGTTAAACAATGTCGTTCCATATTGATAATGCATGCATGTTTGGTACCTCTGAAACCAGAAGCTTCTGTGAACAGTGGTGTTGCTATTGGTGAGTGAAAGTGCCCTCATTTCAGACCTATCGATTTGGAGAAGAGTAAAAAGCATGTGTACGTTTTTGTGCATGCATGCTTTTTACACGGTTTATGGTAATTTAATCTAAAACCATTGCATCTAATGCCATTCCATCGAAATTTTTCCATCTAAAAAAATGTCCATCTAATGCATTTTTTTTCTTTTCTTTTTTGGTCCCCGCCCCAAACCCCCATTTTTTACCCTTTAAAATGCACCTGAACAAAAATTAACCCTTTACCCCCCAAAAACATGCATTAAATGGACATTTCTTAGATGGAAACATTTCGATGGAATGGTATTAGATGGAATGGGTTTAGATGAATTGACTAGATACCTTTTTACACATGCTTTTTGTTCTACTCCACAATGAACATGGTTCTCCACAGTGTATGAAGAGGGGATGTGATCACCCTTATGATATTATATGATAGGTTATTTATAACGCGCTTAATACCCAGAGGTTTCTAAGCGCAGATCCGAGGATCGAACCTGCGTTATTTTGTGTCGTCTTGCTTCCAAGGCGAGCACGTTGCCGCTGAGCTATTCTCCCGGTGCAACCCTTAAGTTGAAGGTGTCATGGCATGAGTTTTCTTACACCTCAAACTTTTGAGTCACAGGGGCGGGTGAAATCAGATATCTTTGTTTGGGGACGGAAGAAGTCAATGGATGGGTGTGGTGCCTACTTTGAGCTTAAACGGGTAATGCACAGAGGGTGACAACCGACGAATCAAGTGAGTTGAGAGATGTGACTGTTTTACCCTTCCTGCCAGGAAGTATGATTGACGGGGGTCAACAGAGGACCTGATAAAAGTGTATGGCAGCTTTGGGCTCATGTCACAACACATGCACTCGGTGCAACTGCATGCACAATGGCTTCCTAGGTCAATGGATGGTTAGTGCGATGCTCAGGTGTCTTCAAAAGTTCCAGTTAGCTGTGGGGACCAGAATATTAAAATAGATCCCTTCATGTGGTCAAGTGTTGCAAAACATTCTTCTATCAATGAATTAATACGTATTATTTATTTTATTTATTGTGCCTTTGTAAGACGCTTATACATCAAGAAATTGTGTAATGTGGTGTTAATGAAAACCTTTAGCTGAACAATGAAATAGGGAAATTATCAATGGCAACATAGTGGCCAAACGTAAGCAAAGCGTGTTTTGGTCATTACACAAAGCACATTGAAGTGGTGTGTTGTGTACATACCTCCTAATATGGCCCCTTTTATGGTGCGCCCTGTGAGGATCTGCATGGGATCGAATGAGAGCAGAGATCCAGAAGGAGCCGTTCCAACAATGACACATGTACCAAAGGCAGGATGGCAGGAAAGCAAGGCATTGCTCTGGGGGGAAAAAAGCATTAAAAGGCTGTTAATACTCTTCGATCGACATGACAAAATCACAGAAAACCCACCTTGTAAAGGAGTTTCTTCCCTATTTTCTCAAAGGAACAGCCGAATGGTACAGTACAAATTGTCCTCATTCTGAGTTTGCCGGTAATTCCTCCGGCATTAATGTCAAACTCATTTACTGTTGCAGCTGCCCGGTCCTGCCAATTTACCTTGAGTTTACAAGTTAGTCCCCATTTTTGGGATCCATAGGACTCCAGGAGATTGGATTTACCATGAGAGGTAAATCCACTGGTAAATTCAATTATTTTTTTAAGGGAAAGTGGAGGATTTGCTTCTGGCTCTATACTGGAGATAGATCCTGCACTTCACTCCAGCGGTCAAAATTTAGCGGTGCATGACACACCAGCTATAAGGTAAACCGGCTACTACCATTTTACCATCCTTTCTGCCTACAGCACCAAACTCGCAATGGTGCCTGTTGTGTTTGGCAAGATGCTTGATGTCAGAGGTGTGTTACAAATTCCTTGTACAGGAGAAGCACCCAAAGCAGTTGTGTACAATATGGCCCTGGTGCCTAAAAACCTAAAGTGTTTCCAGGATAAGCACTGCATATGTAAATGAGTTCCCTTTTGGGCCCATTCAATGCAAATGCATCGCGTGAATATTCATGGTGGCTAGCTTCAAAGTTTTACCTGTTTGTGCCACACCAGGACTGGAGTTCTGGACCACTAACCTAAAAAGACAGCACCACTCATACAGCAGGTAGATCGTTTAATGTATTAAATAAACTAGAGAATTAGAGAAATATAAACTGAAGCAAGTCGCTTGCCAAGTGGTGCAGTGAACTCTATGCCAATTTGATTTCTGGCTCCAATTTATCTCTACGCCACACTTGCCTGAAGACCATTTTGTGGTCTTTGCGTGATGCTGTCCATGCCACCAACACGTAGGCTAGCAAGTATTTTAATGAACAGTCCCTGAAACAATTATAGAGTCATCGGGCCTACTACGAGTTCCCTTAGTGGGTCCCGTCCTTTTACCAGGCGTTATGGACGGGACCCGCTAAGGGAAATCAGAGCCAATAACGGTACGGCAAATTGCGGTACCGTTATTAGCTACTTCCCCCTTCCCATTGAGCCCTATGGGGGCTCAAATGGGAATGGGGAATGGTTTGGTGAATGGGGACATACGGGTCCCGCCAAGGTCGGACTGGACCGGTAAGTCACCATCTCACCAAACCAGACACGGTACCGGTATGGGAGGTAGTCATGACGCAAATAGCGCCATGACTACCTCCATACTCGGAATGAGGCCCATTCACATGTTACAATCTCTTATTGACTGGTTTGTTATTTGGTTGGTTGAATTGTTGCGCTTATACCTCGGATATTGCTAGATCTGAAGTGTGGGGGCGTGTGTACGGGTGGTAGGATGCGCGCGCAAGCTGCAACATTTGAATTTGGTCAACGCCTACCTGGAACGAATACTATGCTTGAATAATGTCAGCTGCAAACTACTCTAGTTGCACTCAAATTTGGTGTTTCTCATTTACCCTTTTGAGTTAAAACCAATACAATAATTGGTATCAAAGTTAACGATGGCTGAAAAATAGCCCGTTATGTCCCAGAGGAATTCACACAAAGTATTTCCTAATATATCCTTTTTTCTCCTGTGCTTCCGGGTGAGATTTGGATGTCAAGTGCAACTGAATGGAATAAGAATAAGATACATTTGTTTTTAACACTGTATCACACTACATTTTCATATAGCACTTCAAATATTAAATCACTTCATCAATATTTCAGAATCAAGTGATAGGTTGATTTTCCTTAGGCTAAATTTGCAAACCATAAATTGAGATGGTTGAATAATAGATTTCCGGTTGACAGCCATCATGTTTTTTTTTTTAATTCATGTTGTTTAACATGTTTTTTTTTCCTGAAAGGCTGCATGCTAAGAGCACTTTCTACAGCAGGGGGAGGCATTCCACGGCACTCCAGATGTTTTGGCCTACATGTCCCATCTGCGCTTGCCAGTGTAATCGTGAGGGCTTTAAATGGGCCAGTACTAGCTGGCTTTTGCCATTACTGAGTATTGTACTCCCCCCCCCCCCGAGCTGAAGTAGCACCACTGCTGTGGAAAAGTGCAAGATGAAAGCACTTCAAAATCGTACCTGCGTGCAGCATTTCCCGTGGAAGCTGTACCCTCTCCCCAATGGGCTGCGCCAAGCCAACGTGCGCTTTCCTGTCTCCTGAATCGGGACACGTGCCATGCCCACCTTGAAAGAGAGGGTTGGAGCTAGGCATTCAAAACACTTGATTCGTGAAGAACTTCTGATTGAAAATCTTCTCTGCAAGTTATTAGGATGCACATTTTCGAAGCCAATTTATACTAGTGGTTCACTGTTCCATGTAGCGGCCTTTGACAGTTTCACCGGGTGTATGCAACCTGTGGCTCTCGCAATATTTGGAACTCTGACTCCCAGGAGCCCTTGCTGATTCGAAATGCAATGATGGTAGTTGTAGTCCAAAACATCTGGAGAGCCAAAGGTTGCAGACCCTTACGCTCAGAATATGGTAAAAAGATGGAGAGAGACAGAGAGAGAGAGAGGAAGGGATAGAGGGAGAGAGAGAGACTCCATAGAGAAGGCAAAAGCGAGAGAGAAAATTAAAAAAACCAATAGAGAGAGAATAAAATGAGGGACACAGAGAATAGCACACAGAAAAGGAGACCGTGATAAAGGATTGCAAATATCAAGAGAAATGCATAGACTGTGGGACAAAATAGAGAAAGGAATTGGGAGACATCCAACCAAAGATGGGCACGCATAGAGAATAAATAGGGAGTGTGTTAGGGTAAGTGGGTAGCAGAGTCTAGGGGAATGTTGAATAGACAAATGGCGAGACGGGTAAGAGTGAGAGTACGATAGTATGAAGAGGGGAAGCATTAGGCAAAGAGAAGAGTTTGTGAGAGATTTGGAATGGGATTTGGATAGATAGGAGAAATGGGAGAGGAGGAGGGTGTGGGTGAGAGAGATCATAAGAGACAAAGGGGCTGTATGTGTGTGTGTGAGAGAGAGAGAGACAGAGAGAGAGAAAGGGAGAGAGGGGGGTGAGAGAGAGAGAGAAAGAGAGAGAGAGAAGAGGTCTGAGTGGAAAGGATACAGGAAAGAATAGGGATGAAACAAATGAAGAGTAAAGCCTATAGCTTAGGGGGAATCAGAGTAAGTGTAAGATAACTCACAGGAGTCATATAGTGACAGAAAAAGAGGGCTGTGTGATAAAAGAATGAAGGTGGGAGAAACGGATGACAGAGAGCAACAGAGTGAAGGAGAATCCTAGAAAAAGGATGTGTGCATGCCATGAGAAGTGGTAAATGCCTACCTTTTCTCACCAGAGGCAGTGTTATGGATGTTTTGCAACGGGTTGCATAGATTGTAACATGGCCTATGTAGGCAAGCTTGTGGCACAAAGGGTGAGTACCTGCACTTTTTCTTCCATTTCAAGCGCCAATGAGGGATCCTGGAAGTTGTAGGCCAAATCATCTGGCGAGCTGCAGATAGCTTACCCCTGTTCTACACTGTTCGAGTGGATCACATTTTAGAGAGTGAGCAGAACAGTGAAGGGTTCTTCTTCCGTGGATTGAATCGTCCTTATCACCCTCTATCACTCCATACACTCTTGCTCTTCCCTCTCAACTGCTTACCCTCTCACATTAGCGCTATCTTATTTTATTGAGGTTACCGAACACTCCAGACTGTTGTCTGCAATGTGTTTTACCTGCCCCTCATAACCAGGTGCTTGCTAACCTCAATAATGTTGTATTCCCTCACAGGTAAATTCCTCTGGGAATATTCTGTTTCCTTCACACAGCAGCAAGACAAAAACCTTAATCGCTAGTGGCCACGCCATACCATGACATCGACGAACCCAGTGCACTCAAAGGCATAGTCCGCTCCTCCGCTGGTCATTTCTGCTACCACCTTCTGGATGGGCTTCTTGCAATCCTGGGGGTTGACGCATTCTGCAGCTCCCAAAGCTTTAGCCTTTGCGAATTTCTCTGGGTTTATGTCAATCCCAATGATCCGGCCTGCGCCAGCGACTCGGCACCCAATGATAACCGAAAGGCCAATTAATCCCAAGCCGAACACAGCACAGGTAGAACCAGACTCAACCTGTAGGCACAGAAACAGAGAGCGAGAACATTGACATAGTGGGAAAGGAATTTATCATTTGGACAAAATGGAAGGAAGTATTCGCAAAACAGAAGTGTCTTTTCACCATTCTCTAAAATGTCTAAGAAAATAGAAATTATGACGAAAAGGGGATTTAGGATGGAGGGAACTGCTTGAGGGATCTTGCCCGGGCATACATTTGCATGGCATCTTACATTTCCACCAGTGTTTACAAATTACTATGCACCAAAGTCAAAACTCAGCAAGCAAGTTAGCTCAGCACGTTAAGTGCATGGGTTCAACCTGTAGGACATAGCTTTAAATCCTGGCAAAGGCCGACTCAGTCCTTCATCCTTTGAAGGATGATCGCTGGAGTGATATTAGGATGGGTGTTTATAGCACATGTTATTACATCACTTAGAAGCATGCGGAAACAGGCACAAAGTGTGATATAAGCAGAAACGTGGCATAATTAGCATTTCAAGTTGGAAAGCACAACCATAAATCACAAATGCATCTTTGAGGTAGTATGGAGCAATTTAGAAAACTGTATGTGTATGGTATGCATTTTAAAATACAGGAAGGCTCGAGGACCCACAAAATAGTGCCATCCAGGATATCCACAATGCATATATTATCTCAAAAAGCCTTCTAAAACAAAATGTATGCCCCAAGTGACCTCTGCGCACTGATGTCAATACATCTCGTCTGGGTTGACAGATACGCGACTCGAGGTTTATTGGTAACTGACTAGTTCTGAAATAACCATAACTGCAGAAGTGGCGATGGCCCTCCAAAGATTTATTTTGGAAAGACCTTCTTTTCCATAGGGACAGGGCCAATACAGAGAAGGAACAATCATACGATCTAGCGTTATTTTTAAAAAGAGGACTGACATTTTTAGATTAAATCAAGGACGTTGTCTAGATGAAACCTATTTTGGTAAATGTTGTGTAAATAGGGAGTGGGGTTTGAAAAATGGGCCAACAGTAGTAGTAAAAATGAATGTTTTTTTTTCTTTCCAGTAGCCAACAAAGAATGTGTATGGTGGGAGAAACAGATGTGTGCCAGAGTTCTAGCAAAGAGATGGTCTGCAGGATGCTGAAGCTGCAGTCTCCTGGCAACCAGGAACTTTGGGGTACCTAATTAGATGACGTTAGCATAGTCCAGGATGGACTGAAATAATTTCACGGTAGCTTAAATCCAGAAAAGTTGTGCTAGGTATGCATATTAGTGGTAGGAAATATAGTTTATTTCAAATAAAAATTCATAAAACTCAAAGCACAATTTTTCAATACACAGGTAGCAGCAATGTAAACTACACCCATATCAGCATCACATAAGGTACTAGAAATACAACATCACACAGAAGCAAGACATTCCATCCTAATTGTTACAGCATGTATCAAAAAACATCCCAAGCATCACAGGAAGGCAGATGATTTTTTCGGCACTTTCAGGTGAACTTTCCCAGCTTAATGGCCTTTATAATTTGAGGATTAACAGCAAGTTTGCTGTCAACCGTACCTCCTAGATGTTTCATCAAAGAGGATGGATTAGTGCCAGAGCAGAATTAATTGGTGGCAGCAGTTTAGAGAGCGGGCCAGGTTGAACATGTATGATAAACATGTGCATTCAATGGATTTCTGTGTTGATTGTGTGTACATTTCATGGTCGTTGTGAAACCACAACTGGATCGGCCCAGACCTGTATTCAGTGAGCGAAATAAGAAGATGCAAATACATGTCCCCAGCGCAAGATGCAACCTCCAATATACTGAACACTCAACATAACCAAAATATAAGAATTTCTAACATGTATCGGATTCTATATTATGGTATTCAATGGAAACATTTGGAATCCGGTGACTCCCCAATGATATAATTGCTAAAAGAAGTGTTCATTCTTGTATCTCTTGTCATCGAGTGTATGCCCATACAACTGAGTCTGAAAATTAAAGACTATCCTCCAAATAACCCTGGAAAATGTGAGGAAAATATTGCC